>NW_028270141.1:51669651-52978337 GCF_037043375.1 Chiloscyllium plagiosum
ACTCTTGCCTTTATTGGTCAGTGCATTAAGTATGGAGTTGGGAGGTTATGCTGCAGCTGTACAGAACATTGGATAGGCCACTGGATTCAATTCTGATCTCCCTGTTGTAGGAAAGATGTAGTGAAACTTTAAAGGGTTCAGAAAAGGTTTACAAGAGTGTTGCCAGGGTTGGAGGGCTTAAGCAATAGGGAGAGGCTGAATTGACTGGGGCTATTTTCCCTTGGAGCATTGGAGGACAAAGGGGCTGTCCTTACAGAAGTCTAAAATCATGAGGGGCATGTATAGGGTGAATAGTCAGTATCTTTTCCCTAGGGTAAGAGAGTCCAAAACTAGGGAATGAGTTTAAGATGAGAGGGAAAGATTTAAAGGGGACCTAAGGGGCAATATATTTACACAGAGGTTGGTGCGTGAACGGGATAAGCTGCCAGGGGAGGTAGTGGAAACTGGTACAATTATAACATTCAAAAGGTATCTGAATGGTTAAATGAATAGGAAAGACTTAGAGGGATAAGGCCAAATTTTGTCAAATGGGAGGAGATTAACTTAGATATTTGGTCAGCATGGACAAGTTGGACAAAATGGTCAGTTTCTGTGCTTTACAGCTCTATGACTCCATTTGAGCAAGCATCTTGGAACTAGACCTAATGACTTCTTGTTTCATTGATTTTAAAGTCATTTGGCATGGAAACAGACTCTTTGATACAACCAGTTCATGCCAACCGTAATCCTAAACTAAACTAGTCCCACCTGCTTGTGCAGGCTCATATTCCTCCAAACATTTCTTCTTCATTGTAACTGTACCTAAATCTACCACTTTCTTTGGAAGTTCATTCCACTCACAAACTACTCTGTGCAAAAAAAAATCCCTCATGTCTTTTTTAAATCTTTCTCCTCTCACCTTAAAAATATGCCCCATAGTTTTGAAATTCCTCATAGGAAAAGAAACCTATTATTCACCTTATCAATACCCCTCATGACTTTATATAGCTTTATAAGGTCACTCCTCAATCTCCAAAAGTCCAGTCATAAAAGTTCCAGCCTATCCAGCTTTTCCTGGTAAGTCAAAACCATCCATTCCCACAATATCCTGATAAATTTCCTCTGAATTCTCTCCAGCCTAAAAATATCCTGCTTATTACAGGGCAACCAGAACTGGACTACAGAAAGGGCCTCATTAATGTCTTGTACAACCTCAACAAGACATCCAAACTCCTACATTTAAAAGGTCTGAGCAGTGAAGACAAACGTGCTAAACACCTCCCTAACCACCCTGTGTGTGTAATGTCATGCAAACTTCAAAGAATTATATGTCTGAACGCCTAGGTCTCTGCTCTGCAATACTACCCAAGGCTCTACTTTTCATTGTACAAGTCCTGCCCTTGTTGGTTTTACCAAATTATTTGATTTTGTTTGATAACTGCTACTGTAAAGTGCTATATATTTTTACTATACTGAGAATCATATTTTAAAAATTGGATTGTAGACAGTACATGTGGAATAATGCAAACTAAATTATATTCAGTTGAGGAAATTGCTAGATAAGACCAAGCAGTGAAGGAGCTATTAGAGAATTTTGTACATACTGCCTGAATACCTCCATTCAATGATTAACTATTCAAATTGAAGGAAGATGGTCTACAATGTATAGATCTTAATAATGTGGCCAGTTAATAATTGAAATAAACTCCGATGAATTGCCATTTGCCATAATGGTATTCTTCAGGGCTAATATTCACTCAGTGATGATGTCCTTTCAGTAAATATTGCAGGATTCAGAAAGGCAACAAATAAAAATCCCTGGCCTTTATGTTTTTAATACATTAAAATCCATTTGCTTACTGAAGTGTGTTGAATAGCACAGGTAGTTCCAAACCACATTCCCTGCAAGTGGTGTACATTTCATCAGGAGGCTGGGTGTTCAAATCACATCAGGCTCACGGTGCTTGATGGCAGCTCAATCCTTGGGTTGCTCAGGTTTCCTCCCACAATCTAAAGTTGCGAATTGTTTATGCTAAATTGCACATAATGTTCATGGATGTGTAGATTAGGTGCCTTAGTCAGGGGTAAATACAGAGTAATAGGGTAGAGGAATGGGTCTGGACGGTTTACTCTTCAGAGGGTCAGTGTAGACTTGCTGGATTGAAGGGTCTGTTTGCATACTGTTGGAATTCTATTATTTTATGATTATGCCACTTCTCCTACAGTAAAGTCCTTAGATGGTATTAGAAGAGAGCTAATGTTACAACCCAAATCCAGCAACAGAGCTATACTAACACTTGCCCTGTTTGGCCAGTTCCCATTTAAAGTATACATCATGGTCTGGACTCTTCAGCCAATATTAAGAGTTTGAAATGTCAAGTTAAGCTCATTATGTGCTGAAGTGAAGTTGCTGGATCAGGCAACAGGTCTTTGGGCTAATGGTGCCCAGTAGAGATTTAGTTAGCTTCCTTGAACTCAGGCCAATGAGGAGGTCATTTCTCTCAGTTGCAGTTTCCTCTGTGCACAAAGTCAATGTCTTGACCTGCATGCACATACTGCATGTACGTAAAAACAATGAGGCTCCCACTGATAGCTTAAAGTAGGACTGTCAAACTGAAGGACTAGGCGCGGCATATAGAGCACTTCCTACAAAACCTGAGGTATGCTTTATCAGTGGACAATTTTGCAGTTCACTCATAGGGTTCCCAAAATTAATTATTACATCACATTACATGAGAGAGATTATAGGCTGGGGAAAGAGATGTAAAATGAAAGGTACGTTGTTTCTTGAATTTTTGTTTTGTTTTATTGACATTTATTTGAAGGTGGTGATTCAAAGAAGTATAATTGGAAGATTTTTCAAGGAGCTATTTCTCCATTCAGACGCCTCTCCTGGGTATTAGACTGCAGACCTATCAGCAGCAAAGACAAGCGAACACCAGTCTGTGATTGGTAGAGCTGCAGACAGCCTGATGCTTGGAACCATAGTACAGTCTGAGGATGGAGATGAAAGTCGCAGCAAGGGGAGAGGTTAATGTGAGTCCAAGAGCAGAGGGGAATTGAGCCCTGTCAGCGAGGGAATGAGGGTGGAGAAGAGAATGATAGTCAGAGCATTGGGTCGCTCCTGCTCATTTATTTTCAGTTTTAAAAAGTAAATTAATTTTGTGTCTGCAGAAACAAAAGGTAACTTTTATTTCATCACAAGATGTTTGCTAGTGAGGTAATAGTGCTGGTAGAAATTTTGAGAGCATAAAGCTCTTTCTTTCCAATTAATTGAGTGTACAGTAAGACAGGGAATGAGGGATAAGAAAGGGGTGGATGTCGAGGTGGACAGGTGAAAAAGAGAAAGAGGGAGGGGGAGAGAGAGAGACAAGAAAGAGAGGGGCAGAGACAGAGATGGAGAGAAAGAAGGCTGACAGGAGAAATCCCTAGTTTCACTTCCAAATGCCACTTATGTGAATTCTACTGAGGCCAGTTCAAACTATGCCTCACCAGAGTTGACCCAAGTTTAGCATCTTTTAAACTTCAGTTTGGCCCCAGTCAGTACTTCCTTCCATAGTTGGAGTTGGTTGTTCTCTATCTCTGGCTCAGCTCTTAGTCAAAAGGCAAAAAAAAGGGCTTTATTGTTAAGCTTTGTTGCTTGCCACTTTTTAATGGTCATTCCTATTTATTTGTCATTTAAATTATCAATTTACTGCTTTGAATATTGTTGAAAATGTTTACTGTTGTCAAAATCATTATCTTTCTGAAATTTGCTCACAAACCCAAGGCAATTCTGAGGCATCATCCCTCAAAATGAAAGCAAATTCTTAATGGTAATGGAATCCATGGTTTCAAAGTTTGCATACTTTTGAAATCAGCTCATAACTGAGAGGGAAACCAAACTTCAGGTTTCTAGGGACACAAAAAAACCCTAACATTGAAATGGAAACTTCAGGTTTCCTAAGAAACCAAAGAGGATGAGATCAAGGAAAAAAAGGGTAAAGATGTACTGGAAAGAAACACTGTCATTGGAGACACTCCAGAGAAGGTTCCAAAGGCTGATATTATGTGTCTTATGAGATGAAGTTGAATAGGTGGGCCTGAACTCATTGGAATTTTAAAAAATGAGCAGCATCCTTATTGAAACATACAAGATTCTTAGAAGACTTGTTATAGTAGATTTGGAAAGGGCGTTTCCCGTTGTGAGAGAATCTAGGAGCAGAGAACATAATTTCAGGCGAAATGGTTGACCATTTAAGACCATTTAAGGAGTAATGTCTTCTTGAAAAACAGGGTGAATCTGAATTTTTTTTTAAACACAGAGGGTTTTCAGGGCTGGGTTGTTAAGTACATTCAATTTGAATGGGAATCTAGGAATATGGATAAAAGGCAGAAAAGCACAGTTGAGGATTATCAGATCAGCCAAGCTTTTATTGAATGGCAAAGCAAAATCAACAAAATGAATGGCTTACTTCTACTCCTATGTCTTATGGTCACAGAACCATCCACACTCAGACCCCAATAGTATAATTGAGGAAAAGCTGAACATGAAGCCTGGATGTGGGAATGGAGGTAAAAAGAGAACTATCATTACTGATATTGATTTAGTTGCTTTAAAGGAACTAATTGACCAGCACCAGTCATACAATGCTTAGTACATCAAGATATTGTAAGTAGGGATCAAATGGTTTTATAGAAGTGTGTCATTGGGATAAAGCACGTGGCCCTGGAATGAGGATTAGTTGGAATATTGTTGCTAGAAGAAAAACTGACAGCTGGAATTTTAATTTAGCAAGATTAGAGTTTCAATGGCTTTGAATGTGAAAATGGATCCAGTTCTGCTCAAAGAACTGCCCGGGAAATCAATGTTCTTTGTTGTCTCTGCTATATTAGGTGTGACCACAATTTAACTGGTCATTCATGTTTAAGCTGTTTTTGGTTTAATTGTGGAAATAGAAATTAAAGAAGCACAATCTTTTTTTTTGAGGTCGGTTAGTGTATTGATTTCCTCAGGGATTATAACACATTCCAGCAAACCAAAAAAAAACATACATTTTTGTGGATATGTAAACTTGAGCTAATTTTAAGGACTATACTGTATATCACTTATTTTGATTCTTCTGATATGTAGGAAGGTTCACAAATAATAATGTTCATGGTGTTCCTGTTGATATAGTTTTGAGGTTTTAGTCAACACTTTGGCAAATGAAATTGTGAACCTTTATTACTTTCTATAATGGTATTGATTTCATAAATCCATTTATATATTTACTCCAGGGAGTGTGAAGTTGTAGAAATTTGACCTTCGCTACTCCATAACCTTTTGATGATGCCACATGATGTTATTACACTGGATAAATTGAAACTTACTTTCGCTATTAAGAAAACAAATGCAGTGAAGACTATTAAGTTTGTGTGATATCTGATCAAAGTCACAAAAATCTTCTGAGAGTGTGACAAAGCTAAGTTTTAATTTCTTGCAGTTTTCAATCTGGCTTCAGCCTTTTACATGGCTGACCACACCATCATTCCAGAGTGCCTCTCTGTTATTGTCCAGACAAGTATAGGGCGGATATCAACCAATTCCGGTTTGATCTACCTAATCTTGGACAAAGAATTAGCTGCAATGGATTCACTCCTTGCACTTTCTCTTGGGATCCCTCCTAACTCTCATCTTAATATTGCCCATTGCCATAGAGTCATAGAGATGTACAGCATGGAAACAGACCCCCGGTCCAACCCGTCCATGCCGACCAGATATCCCAACCCAATCTAGTCCCACCTGCCAGCACCCAGCCCATATCCTTCCAAACCCTTCCCATGCATATACCTATCCAAATGCCTCTTAAATGTTGCAATTGTACCAGCCTCCACCACATCCTCTGGCAGCTCATTCCAGACACGTACCATCCTCTGTGTGGAAAAGCTGCACCTTATGTCTTTTTTATATCTTTCTCTTCTCACCCTAAACTAATGCCCTCTAGTTCTGGACTTCCCTACACCAGGGAAAAGGCTTTGTCTATTTACCCTATCCATGCCCCTCATAATTTTGTAAACCTCTATTTTGTATAACCTCAGCCTCCGCGCTCCAGGGAAAACAGCCCCAGTCTGTTCAGCCTCTCTCTATAGCTCAAATCCTCCAACCCTGGCAACATCCTTGTAAAACTTTTCTGAACCCTTTCAAGTTTCACAGCATCTTTCCGATAGGAAGGAGATCAGAATTGCACGCAATATTCCAACAGCGGCCTAATCAATGTCCTGTATAGCCGCAACATGATCTCCCAACTCCTGTACTCAATACTCTGACCAATAAAAGAAAGCATACCAAAAGCCTTCTTCACTATCCTATCTACCTGCAACTCCACTTCCAAGGAGCTATGAACTTGCACTCTAAGGTCTCTTTGTTCAGCAACATTCCCTAGAACCTTACCATCACGTCCTGCGAAGATTTGCTTTCCCAAAATGCAGCACCTCACATTTATCTGAATTAAACTTCATCTGCCACTTCTTAGCCCATTGGCCCATCTGATCAAGATCCTGTTGTAATCTGAGGTAACCCTCTTTGCTATCCACTAAACCTCCAATTTTGACGTCATCTACAAACTTACTAATTGTACCTCTTATTAGATTAGATTAGATTAGATTACTTACAGTGTGGAAACAGGCCCTTCGGCCCAACAAGTCCACACCAACCCGCCGAAGCGCACCCACCCAGACCCATTCATCTACATTTACCCCTGCACCTGACACTACAGGCAATTTATCGTGGCCAATTCACCTAACCTGCATATTTTTGGACTGTGGGAGGAAACTGGAGCACCCGGAGGAAATCCACGCAGACACGGGGAGAACGTGCAAACTCCACACAGTCGGTCGCCTGAGGTGGGAATTGAACCCGGGTCTCTGGCGCTGTGAGGCAGCAGTGCTAACCACTGTGCCACCGTGCCGCCCACAAATCTTTTATGTAAATGACAAAAAGTAGATGATCCAGCACCGATCCTTGTGGCACTCCACTGGTCACAGGGCTTCAGTCTGAAAAACAACCCCCCACCACCACCCTCTGTCTTCTACCTTTGAGCCAGTTCTATATCCAAATGACTGGTTCTCCCTGTATTCCGTGAGATCTAACCTTGCTAACCAGTCTCCCATGTGACTGGATTATCAGACTGCTTATCTGACATCAATGGATGTACAGAAATTTGATTAGATTAAATATTAGATTAAATAAAGGCTCAAATTATTGTCTTCAGTACCTGCTCAAAACTCCATTTTGACCATCGACTCCATTCCTCTTCCTGCTAACAGTTTGAGTTTAAACCAAACTGTCCATAACATTGTTGAGATTGTTGTGCTAGAAAAGCATAGCAAGTCAGGCAGTATCTGAGGAGCAGGAGAAGCAACATTTCAGGCATAAACCCTTCATGAGGAATGAGGCTTATGGGCCAGGAGACTGAGAGATTACCGGGAGGAGGTTGGGACCAGAGGGAAAGTAGCTGAGAATGCAATAGGTAGATGAAGGTGAGGGTGAAGGTGATAGGTCAGAGAGGACGGTGGAGCAGATAGATGGGAAAGGTGATGGACAGGTCAGGAGGGCAGTGGCGAGTTGGAAGCTTGGGACAGGAATAATGTTGGGGGAGGAGAAATGAGGAAACTGTTGAAATCTACATTGATTTCAAGCGGTTGCATGGTCCCAAGGCAAAATATGAGGCATTCTTCCTACAGACGTCGGGTGGTAATGGTTTGGCTATGGCGGTTGCCCAGGACCTGTACGTTGTTGACAGAATGGGAGGGAGAGTTGAAGTGTTCGGCCATGGGGGCGGCGGGGCTCGTTGATGTATTATCCCAGAGGTGTTCTCTGAAATGGTCTGCAAGGAGACATCCTGTCTTCCTGATATAGAGGAGGCCACGTCAGGTGCAACGGATATTGTAGATGAAATTGATGGAGGTACAGGTAAATTTCCGTTGGATGTGGAAGGATCCTTAGGGGCCTTGGACAGAGGTGAAGGGAGTGGTGTGGGCACAGGTTTTGCACTTCCTACGGTAGCAGGGGAAGGTGTCAGGAGTGTGGTGTGGGCTGGTGGGGGTCATGAACCCAACGAGGGAGTCGTGGAGGGAATGGTCTTTTCGGAACACTGATAGGGGTGGGCAGGGAAATATACCTCTGGTGGTGGGGTTCATTTGTAGATGACAGAAGTGGCGGAGGATGATGGGATGTGTGCAGATTTTGATGGCGTGAAAGGTGAGGACCAGGGGGTTCTGTCCTCGTTGCGTTGAGAAGGGTGGGGCTCAAGGGCGGTGGTGCGGGAAGTGGAGGAGATGCACTGGAGGGCATCATCGACCACATGAGAAGGGAAATTGCGATATTGAAAGAAGGAGACCATCTGGGATTTTCTAAGGTGGAATTGGTCATCCTGGGAACAAATGCGACGGAGGCAGAGAATTTAGAATATAGAACATAGAAAAGTACAGCACAGAACAGACCCTTTGGCCCATGATGTTGCGCCGAGGTTTAATCCTAATGTAAAATATAGTAACTTAACCTACACACCCCTCAACTCACTGCTATCCATGTTCATGTCTAGCAGTCACTTAAATGTCCCCAATTACTTTGCTTCTACCACCACAGCTGGCAACGCATTCCATGCATTCACAATTCTCTGCATAAAGAGCCTACCTCTGATGTCTCCTTTATAACTTCCTCCTAATATCTTCAAACTATGACTTTTCATACGAGTCAATCCTGCCCTGGGGGAAAAGTCTCTATCTATTCCACTTATTATTTTATACATCTCGATCAGGTCTCCTCTCTTCCTCCTTCTGTCCAGAAAGAAAAGTCCGAGCTTAGTCAACCTTTCTTCATAAGGGAAGCCCTCCAGTCCAGGCAGCATCCTGGTAAACCTTCTTTGCACCCTCCCCAAAGCCTCTGTATTTTTCCTATAGTAGGGCGATCAGAACTGGACACAATATTCCAAGTGTGGTCTCCTCAGGGACTTGTAGGGCTGTAGCTCGTGGCTCTTAAACTCAATGCCCCTGTTAATGAAAGCCAAAACACCATATGCTTTCTTAACAACCCTATCCACTTGGGTGGCAACTTTGAGGGATCTATGTACTTGCATACCCAGATCCCTCTGTTCTTCCACACTGCCAAGAATCCTGTCTTTAATCCTATATTCAGCATTTGAGTTCGACCTTCCAAAATGCATCACTTTGCATTTATCCAGGTTGAACTCCATCTGCCATTTCTCACCCAGCTCTGCATCCTGTCTATGTCGTGCTGCAGCCTGTAGTAGCCCTCTCTACTATCGACGACACCTCCAACCTTAGTATCATCTGCAAATTTACTAACTCACCCCTCAACCTCCTCATCCAAGTCATTTATAAAAACTATAAAGAGCAGAAGCCCAAGAACAGAGCCCTGCAGGACCCCACTCAACACTGTCCTCCAGGCAGAACACCTTCCATTTACAACCACTCTCTGCCTTCTATCAGCCAGCCAAGTCTGAATCCAGACAGCCAAATCTCACTGTATCCCATACTTCCTGAATTTATGAATGAACCTACTATGGGGAACCTTATCAAATGCCTTACTAAAGTCCATATACGCCACATCCACTGCTCGACTGTCGTCGATCTGTTTTGACACCTCCTCAAAGAACTCAATAAGATTTGTGAGGCATGACCTGCCCCTCACAAAGCCATGCTGACTACCTTTAATCACACTATGCTTTGCCAAATAGTCCTAAATCCTATCCCTCAGAATTCTTTCCAAAGCTTTGCTGACCACCGACGTAAGACTGACTGGTCTGTAATTGCCAGGGATTTCCCTATTCCCCTTCTTGAAAAGAGGAACAACATTTGCCTCCTTCCAATCCTCTGGTACGACTCCTGTGGAGAGGGAGGAGGCAAATATCCTCGCCAGCGGCTAAGCAACCTCTTTTCTTGCTTCCCAGAGCAGCCTAGGATAAATCTGGTCTGGCCCTGTGGACTTATCAATCTTAATGTTTTCCAAAATTTCTAGCACATTAACTTCATCAATCTTGATCTGGTCAAGACTGTATCCCAGCTCCTCAAAGTTTTCATTTACAACAAGTTCCCTTTCCTTCGTGAAAACCGAAGCAAAAAACTCATTTAGGGCTTCCCCTATCTGCTTAGACTCCATGCACAAGTTCCCGCAGCTATCCCTGATCAGCCCTACCTTCTCCCTGAGCATTCTCTTATTCCTCACATATGAGTAAAATGCCTTTGGGAATAAGGGATTGTGTTCTTACAGAAGGTAGGGTGGGAGGTGGTGTAGTCCAGGTAGCTGTGGGAGTTGGTGGGCTTGTAGTAGATATCCGTGGTTTGCCAGTCACCAGAGATGGAGATGGAGAGGTCCAGGAAGGGGAAGGAGGCGTCCGAGATGGTCCAGGTAAATTTGAGGTTGGGGTGAAAAGTGTTAGTGAAGTTGATGAAGTGTTTGACCTCCTCGTGGGAGCACGAGGTAGTGCTGATACAGTCGGTGTAGTGAAGGAACAGATCGGGGGGTGGTGCCGGTGTAACTGCAGAAGATGAACTGTTTCACGTAGCTGACAAAGAGGCAGGCATAGCTGGGTCCCAATTGCGTTCCCATGGCTACCCCTCCAACTCAACAATGCCCTCCTGACCTGTCCATCACCTTTCCATCTATCCGCTTCACCCTCCCCTCCGACCTATCACCTTCTTCCTCACCTTCATCCACCTATTGCATTCTCAGCTACCTTCCCTCTAGCTCCACCCCTCCCATTTATCTCTCAGCCTCCTGATCTACAAGCCTCATTCCTGATGAAGGACTTATGCCTGAAACATCAACTCTCCTGCTTCTGGGATGCTGCCTGACCGGCTGTGCTTTTCCAGCACCACACTCTTGACTCTGATCTCCAGCATCTGCAATCCTCACTTTCTAGGTGTCCATAACGTTGGATTGGCATTTGACTTTGAAGTGAGCTTCTGTCGTAACATACATGCCAACACGAAGATCTCCTCTTTGGACTTCTGTAACATTACTAGATGTCACCCAATTCTCAGCTAATCCACCACTGAAACCCTCATCTTGGTCAATGTTTACTCTAAATATTCAAACATACACCTGGCTAGTCTCCAACATTCACCCTTCATAATCCTGAAGCCATCCAAACTCTACTGCCCATGTCCAGACTTGCATGGAGTCTCTCCCTGCATACTCTGTCTTACATTATTGCCCAGTCAGTCATGCTTTGATCAAAATTTCTCATCCTTCCTTGCAATTCTCTTTATGGCGCTGCCTCATCTGATGTTTGAAATCTTCTCCAACCCTCTGAAATATCTACATTCTTTTAATTTTAGCCCCTTGTGCAGTCCCTAATCATAATTTTTCCACCATCGGTGGCCATCTCTTCAATTGTTTGGGCCTCAAGCTCTGGAATTTTCTCCCAGCAATGAATCTGTCTCTCCATTTCAGTTTCTTCCTTTAAGACACTTATTAATTTTGTTTAAGCATTTAGTCACTTGGCCCAATAACTAAGCATTGTACATTGTTTTAAAGCTCCAATGAAGCACTTATAAAAGAAAAAGGTATTTTGATTAATTGTCTTATGTATAACATCAAGAGTAAAAATTTCAAATACCAACAAACTTACTCAAATTTATAGAACTATACAGCAAAAGACAGAGACCCTTTGGTTCAACTCCTCTGTGATGTTCTTATATCCTAAACTGATAGGAGCCCATTTGCCAGCATTTGACCCTTATCCCTCTAAACTCTCTCCTATTCATGTACCTATCTAGATGCCTTTTCAATATTGTCTACCACCTCCATTGGCAGCTCTTTCCATACACGCACCACCTCTGTGCGAAAAAGTTGCCTCTCAAGTCCCTTTTAAATCTTTTCCTCTCACATTAAACCCAAGTCCCCTAACCCTGGGAAAAATGTTTTGGCTATTCACCCTGTTCATTTCCCTCATGATTTTCTAAATCTTTAGAAAGTCACCCCCACAGCATCCAAAGAGAAAAAAGACCCTTACATTTATTAATACCCGTGATGACCATTCTCCTTTTAGCACTTCTTAAAATAAATGCCAATGAACATTAAAAAATGTTTAGTGGCAATGTAGATTAAACAATGTCACCTCATTTATCATACTGTGCACAATAGATGCCTGTACCTGCTCAGTGGTTCTCCAGGAATCCAAATCTCAATATGTGTGTGCTATATTACTTGCCAATGCATTGACTTGTGCCAATAGTTGCATTTTGGGCTAGGGCACTGTAAACTGGATAGTAAGCTGTTTGTTTATTCCATCTGTTCTTCTGGAGCCAACATATTATTGCACTGTCAGAGACTCAAGTCATGGCGTCAATACTGTTGGAAGTCATCTATGACTTGGAGATTCTCTGCTGGCATTTTTGTCATATTAACACAGGCAGAAATGGAAATGAAGTACAGGAAATGAAACAAAGATGCAAATGCTTAGACTTAGAGAATTAAGAAAAATAAATTTGAGTGCACCATGGTGTAAAAGAAGGCAACAGCTACTTTCCATCTCTCTCGCTAGGCATCAACATATGCTAACTTCTAAGATTCTACACCGCATATCTCCGATCCACTAACAGGACACTTCTGCATTTCAACCTTAGATTTAGAGAATTAAACAAAGTAGTACAAGTGTCAGAGGAAGTAGTAGAGATCGGTACAATTACAACATTTAAAAGACATTTGGACAAATATATGAATAGGAAACATTTAGAAGGATATGTGCCAAATGCAGGCAAATGGGACAAGGTGCTGCATGTGGGGAAAACAAATCTTAGTAGGACATATACACTTAATGGTAAGGTGTTGCTGAACAGAGAGACCTTGGAGTGCAAGTTCATAGCTCCTTGAAACTGGAGTCCCAAGTAGATAGGATAGTGAAAAAGGTGCTTGGTATGCTTTCCTTTATTGATCAGAGTATTGAGTATAGGAGTTGGGAGGTGATGTTGCGGCTGTACAGGACACTGGTTAGGCCACTGTTGGAATACTGCATGCAATTCTAGTCTCCTTCCTAACAGGAGGATGATGTGAAACTTGAAAGAGTTCAGAAAAGATTTACAAAAATGTTGCCAGGGTTGGAGAATTTGAGCTGTAGGGACAGACTGAATAGGCTGGGGCTGTTTTCCCTGGAGCATCGGAGGCTGAGGGGTTTTAGAGGATTATAAAGTCATGAGGGGCATGGATAGGATAAATAGACAAAGTCTCCTCCCTGGAGTGGGGGACTCCAGAACTAGAGGGTTTAGGTTTATGATGAGAATGGAAAGATATAAAAGAGACCTAAGGGGCACTTATTTCATGCAGAAGGTGGTTCTTGTATGGTATGAGCTGCCAGAGGAGGTTGTGGAGGCTAGTACGATTGCAACATTTACAAGGCATCTGGATGGATATATGAATAGGAAAGTTTTGGAGGGATATGAGCTGGGTGCTGGCAGATGGGACGAGATTGGGTTGGGATATTTGGTCGGCATGGACGAGTTGGACCAAAGGGTCTGTTTCCATGCTGTACATCTCTGTGACTCTGGGACTCTATGAGTTAAGTTTAGGGAACCTGGTTGGCATAAACAAGTTGGGCTGTATGACCTGTTTCCATGCTGTATGACTCTATGACATAGAGGGTCAATTTGACTATGCAATGTTGTGAACTAGGTGACAGGGTGCCAGCCACTTTCCATCTCGACTGACATCACCAGAAAAATAATTGATATGAATGAAAAAGGGTTGCTGATAAATTATTAAGCCAAGAGAAAGTTTTTGCCCACAGAAAAATAATAAACTATAAAATAAGATCAAAGGTGAGATGATTTTCTTTCATTTCAGGACAGAACAGTGTGATAGAGAAGAGGTGGAATCTTATACCATGAGCCAGACTACACCCATTATTATAGCATTTATTCATTCTGACCCTACATGGATGCTTGCAGTATCCCTGCTTTGCATTACCTTGTCTTGCAGCATTTACTTCCACTGTCACAGGCTTACAGCAATAGTTTATTGCCATGCCATGTAGTACAAACACAAAGAAAGGAAATGTGTCATGGTTGTCAGCATTCCTCAGTCATTAAGCGAGATAGCAATCACTTAGGGAATCTTAGCACAATAAATCAAGGGCAGCTTCCGATTCCAGTCCAAGGGCTTCAACACATTCAGTCAGCCACTCTGGGCAGCCAGGCTCAGATTCCTGTCCACATAAGGGATAAGGAGCAGTCTACCATTTGCCTTGACGGGTTTTCCTCAGAGAATGCAGGGACAGGTATTACAGAAGATGAAAGTGGGTGGCACAGCTATTACTGTTGATGTAAGTGAGGAGGTATCCTGATTGAGTGAGTAGGCAATGAAGAAAACATACAGAGGTAGTGATGTTGGGATGGGAGAGAGCAATGAATGAAAGACTTTACAGGCAATAGAGGGAATGATGGACCATGAGCCTTGATGGGAGGTGGGTAAACAGTAGCAGAGATCAAGAGAATGTGAGGCAAAGAGAAGATGATTGCACATAACATTGGCCATTGACATTCTTCCAACTGCTGGGCATTTCTCAAGATGGCTAAGGCTGCATTTACTTGGGTGGAAACAGCAGATCAGGTTGGCATTCTCTGTTGGTCCTTGGGAAAAAAATGGGCTGTGGCACATTGGTTCAGTGGTTAGCAGTGCTACTTCACAGCACCAGGGACCTGGGTTCGATTCCAGACTTGGGCAACTATCTGAATGGAGTTTGCACATTCTCCCCATGGCTATGTGGGTTTCCTCTGAATGCTCCGGTTTCCTCCCAGAATCCAAAGATGTGTAGGTTAGGTGAATTGGCCATGTTAAATTGCCCATAGTGTTCAGGGAAGTGTAGTCAGGGGTAATGTGAAGTAATAGGGTAGGGGAATGGGTCTGGGTGAGATACTCTTCAGGGGGTTGGTGTGGAACTTGTTGGGTATAATGGCCAGTTTCCACATTGGAGGGATTCTATGAAGACATGCCGTCTGTCCAGCACCAACAGTTGCTCAAGGTACCTTCTTGTAAGCCAGTGCATTAAATTTCCCTTGTCTATCAAGTCTGAGACAAATGTCAGGGACTATGCAGGGTAGCTACAAATTAACAGTGCTTGTCCAGGGACACAATAGGCTTTTAAAGATGGGATTGGTGCCAGAAATGCTGCTTAGTTCTGGGATATTCCAGCAGTGACATTTTGTTCTGAAGTCATGTGTGGTAAGGTGGGTTTAGAATTAGACAAGAGGAGCGGGGAGATTGTTTGAAACCAGTTTGGTAATAAGGAATGAGAAAATTTGCTGAGCTTCATGAAGATTCAGCCTATGGTTATTATACCAGTCCAAGAAGAGAACAGCATGGGAAATTTTGCTGCCCAGTAGGATAGCACATCAAGCAATGCTAGTATGCTCCAAATTGAACAAGAAACATGAAGAAGTGGCTGCACAAGGCTGTTGAGTGTTCAACAATAGGATTATATGAACAAATAATCTGTGGGGATGATAACGGACAAATGCAGAATGATGCTGAGTGTCAGTCAGGAGGTTGTGTCTAATCAGTGCCAAGCGTACAAGAGGAGCAGGGACAGTTAATTATTTGTGCAGCACAGCCAGCAACTGTAAAGACGTAGCTTCTTGAAGGTATAATTGAGGCACAATTGACATCTTACATTAGTATCCAATGTAATTCCTGGCACAATCGGCATTATTCAACGAGTGCTCTCTGATTGTTGAATCACATTTAACACGAGCCATTACAAAAGGAGGTATTTTAAGTATAGACTGATTGCATACATTCAGTACTCTCAATTAAGAGCAGAAGAGGAGACATGCTGGCATTGAGATAGAAAATAACGGGAAAGAAAGGAAGAAAAGAAGGGAGATAGAAAGGGATCAAAAGGGAAAGAATGGAAGAAATTGATTTAAAGGAATATAAAGGAGAAAAGAAACAAGGAAAGAAAATTGAAACCAAGGTTTTATCTTTTATAACTGCAGGACATTCCAAAAACAAGGCTGGATGGATGGTATTATGCATCAAACAGCAGCAAAAATGTTCTTATCAGCACTTCCACAGAGATTGTGAAAGTCAACAATAGTATGTTGAGCCAGTGTGACAATTCCACAAAAATGTCATGTGCTGTACTAGATAATCTGTTTCACACTTCTGCTGAAGATTTCTGCAAGCATTTCAGCTCCATCTTTTGCACTGATGGCTTGGGCTCTTCTATCATTCAGGATGGGGATATTTGTGGAGCTTCCTTATCAGTGACAGCTCACAACTGAATGTGGCAAGATTCCAGAACTTTGATCTGATCAGTTTGGTTGTGGGATTGCTTAGCTCTGTCTATTGTTTGCTGCTTTTGCGAATAATCCTATTTGGTAGCTTCATCAGGTTGACACCTTACTTTTGGGTATGCCTCATATTGCTCCTGGCATGCCTTCCTGTGCTCTCCACTGAATTAGGATTGATTCCCTGGCTTGGTGGTAATGCTTGAGTAAGGGATAGGCCAGGAGGTTGCAGATTGAGCAGGAGTACAATTCTGCTGCTGTTGGTCCCCTGTGCTTCATGGATGCCCAGTCTTGAGTTGCTAATCTGTCTGAAATATGTCCCATTTATAGCAGAGATGCAACACAATGAAGCGTTTCTCAATGTGAAGTCAAGATTTCTTATCTAAAAGGACTGTGTGATGGTCACGTCTTACTGATACTGGAGTCACGTCAGCCAGTCCAGCTGAGGATGGCAGACTGATTTTAAGACAATTTGACAACATAGTTATCAGCAAATTCTTAATTCCAGACTTTTTTTAAATCGAATTCTTATTCAACCCTCTGCTGTGGAGGGATTCAAACCTGGGTCCCTAATAACAATATTCTGGATCAGTGGTGCTGGAAGAGCACAGCAATTCAGGTAGCATCCGAGGACAGGCAAAATCGACGTTCCTGATGAAGGGCTTTTGCCCGAAACGTCGATTTTGCCTGTCCTCGGATGCTGCCTGAATTGCTGTGCTCTTCCAGCACCACTGATCCAGAATCTGGTTTCCAGCATCTGCAGTCATTGTTTTTACCCCTAATAACAATAGTTGAGTTTCTGCATCAAGCTGTTAAAGGGTGAGATATAGAACTTCCTTATCTTTGCACAAAATTTGCCGACACACCTAGACAACACACCAATGAGTTGTAGCACGTCATTTGAAAATCAACGCTTTAGACTATGTGTGCTATATATATAATATCTCTAAGAAAATCACTTGTAATTTTTGTAATTAGGCTGAAATGGGACATGGACCACAATAATTTTGTGCACAAAAATAATTTGTATTTTGAACTTATTCAAGGATAAATAGTGCTCTTCGCATGTCATCCAATGGCAAGAGAGACCAATGTTTTCATGACTAAGTCTCCTCCAATCACCCGAGTCTTTGTTGAGGACATGTTTATCATTAGCTCACAATGCAGGGTATTGATTCTTTTGTTTATGTAAAGTCAATGGCTTTCAATGATCTCTCTGCAGTACCTTGACTAACTTTAGCCTAGTCTCTGGCAATCACCTCTCAGAACAAACCCTTGGAAACTGCTGTGTCAGAGGGCTCCACTAGACACAACAGTACAACAACATATGTAGCACCATGATGTTTGATGTTAGATAATTGTGATGATTTGAATATTGCTATGAATGATCTTGCATCCTGGTTTCTCTTGGAGATCCAATATGATATGCTTTTGACTTATGTATGTTTTCTTATGCAATCCATTTCACCTTCAGTTTTAAATTATTATTATTCCAAAGTAATGTTTTGTGAATTTTGCCATCCATTGACCTCATGATTCCCCAACATTCCATCCAGTAGAAGTCAGTAACAAACCCACTCCTGTGTTTGTGACCATTGAGTACTCTGTGGGGCATAAATTAGCTCAGTTAAAACTTCCATTCCTGATCTGGGGAGGAGGTCCTCCACCAAGGCCACTTGCTAGTTCCAGTAGCACCACCGGGAACAATGGCCAGTATGGGACTGCATCTAGACCTGATGACTGTGATATTCACTGGAATCACATGTCATAGTAAGTTGGGAAGGCTTTGAAGGGACAGAGTAGGAGGCCTCAGCATGTGGAGGATGACTTGAGTGAGGTTTGGGAAGCACAAGGCAGATCCACTGAAAGCACTCATGGAGCTGTAAAGGAGGTAACCTCCCTTTTCACCTTTCTGACCAATAGCCTGAGGACCAGAACCTGATGGGTGTCAAAGCTGGCACCAGCCTTCTTCCATTGTGGTTACTTTATAGTCAGGCAGGAAGAGGACTCAAAATACCCAAAAAAGGCTTCAATTTGCCTAAGGGTTGGTGTACTGCCTCAAGTCTCTCCTTCCACATGCAAAATTGAGGTAAGGTCAGGGCAATGCCTTATAATCAATTTCCTGTTCATCAGCCAACTAATAGGGCAAAGTTCTACTTGCCACCTGAGTTTTCTCAGCAAACAACTCACAGGCCTAGCGCTGGCCAGAAATCTTAACTGAACATGGATTTCAAACATTGGATACTTATTTATTAACCAAATTTAATTCCTGAGTGAATCTCCTCTTTAAAATGACTGGAGACAGTGAATAAGTCTTCAATGTGAGAAATTAATGCCAGTTTCTGTTAGAACACAGTAGAAGTCTGCTTGATATTGTTGGTACTGTCTCTCTATTTCCTAGGAGGTTTGTTTCATCAGTAAATGATATTCTCCATTAGATTTAAGACCTTAATTAAGCCAATTGTTAAGTGAGGTGTTAGTGACTGACATCATTACCCATTCTGAAAGCAGCGTTCTTAGCTATACTGTACTTGGGCCAACCTTTAAAGCTGCTCCTAGTTCTGCATCAATAAAGTTAATGATTGTTATCATCAGGAAAAGCCTTCCTTGTAAATGATAATATATCAGGAAACCATACTAATGAGCTTCAACAGAATCACTGGCAGATGTGACATTTCCTGCAAATCTGTTTGCACTTTGTTACAGTTCTGTTGCAATGTTAATGAGCACAGAGGAAATGTGAGAGCATTTTCAAGAATGTAATGTCCAAACAAAGTACTTCCTTTCGTATGGTAAACCACAGAGCAACCTTCGCAATAATGCAATTTGTGCAAACAGGAATTGGAGGATCTATAGGGTAAAAGAGGTCTTGGGTATGTCACTGCATATTTAAGTGGGGTTATGGAAAGGTAAGAGGCACTATGCTATGTACGGCCAAGCTTCATGCCAATTCAGAAAGAAATCGTGGCATGCTGAAGACAAACAGACCAGATTAGGGAGCAATGAGATCTTGTATTTCTGTAAAATTAAGATAAAATTGTTGCTGAGCACTTTGTAAACAGAAGTGATGGTGTACCTGACAGGTGAGAAAAAGGTGGTTTTTTTAGTTGAAGAGTTGAGTTTGGAGATGGCTTGATAACTAAAGCAAGGTAGAGAGATGATGTGAAGGAAGGAATTCCACATATTAACAGCCAATGTAGCTGAAGGCAACTGAACTAGTAAAAAATAAACTGTCGTGTCAAATAATCATCCTGGATAAAATTAAACTTCTGTTCCTCCATACCCACACACAAGGACACACAAGTCTTACTTTTTAAAAAAAAAATTCACCATTTATCTTCTGAAGTCTTCCTGGAGTACACCTGCAAGCATTTTGACAGTTTTTTAAAATTAAATAGCCAATGTTAGGTACAGTAACAATGGTTCCCTTCAAAATTACTTAATTGGCAACAAAGCACTTTAAAACATGCTGAAATGAACATCAAATGCAGTCTTCATTTTTATTTCTGAACTCGACATATTTTCAAGAATATTAAAAAGAATTTTCATGTCATGAATGTATATTGCTTGCAATATGTATTGGTCCTCTGCAAAGGTAAAACGCCTACTGCTCAGTACATTACAGCTGCCCACGGATTTTATGTACAGACTTTCAGTTGCGTCAATTTCTGGCCCCAGGGTCATAATTCACAATAGCCCATGGCTTCTACAAATCTTCTGCAAAATTACAAGCCCATGTATTACAGATCCCCATCATAGTTATCAAAATTTGTGTGTTCCTTTTTTTTTCTTTCATTCACAGAATGTGGGCATTGCTGGTTAGGTCATCATATATTGCCCATTCCAAATGGTCCACAGGGCAGTTATTTAGATTAGAATCCCTACAATGTGGAAACAGGCCCTTCCGCTCAATAAGTCCACACAGACCCTCCGAAGAGGAACCCACCCAGATCTATTTCCCTCCGACTAATGCACCTAAAATTATGGGCAATTTGGCATGGCCAATTCATCTGACCTGCACATCTTTGGACTGTGGGAGGAAACCGGAGCACCTGGAGGAAACCCACACACACACAGGGAGAATGTGCAAACTTCACACAGACAGTCGCCCGAGGCTGGAATTGAACCTGGGACCCTGGTACTATGAGGCAGCAGTGCTAATCACCCAGCCACCGTGCCGCACCAAAAGAATCAACCACATCATTCTAGGTCTGAAGTCACATGTAGATCAAACCAGGTAAGGATTTCCTTCCCTAAAAGACTTCAATGAATCAGATGCTTCTTTTTTTTCACAAAAATTGACATTAGTTAAATGGTGACTATTAGGCTAGATTTCTAAAAATGATCCAGCTCTTTTATCAAATTCAACTTTTATCATCTGTCCACTGTAGGATTCAAACCATTCTCCCCAGAATTTGAGCTTGAAAATCTAGATTACTAGTTCTGTGACATTATCACAGTGTAACATCCACACCAATTAAATAACTGATTAATCATGAAAGGAGCCATTGCACCTCCTGTGTTGATCTCCTCACTTAGCACTACCAACAAGCCCTGTACCCAGCAGGATACCCTGTCAGCATTGTTTGCCAAATAATAAAGGCAGGCAGTTTTTTTTTAAAAGACAAGGGTAGGGCTGTGGATGAAGAAGCATTAACCTGGAAGTTTAGGGTTAGCATTAGGATTTTCCTCTCCACAGATGTTGCTGAGTGTTTTGAGAATGTTACTGCCTTAATTTCATACTTTAAACAACCACAATATTTTGTCTTGCTGCTCTGCAAAAACTATATGCTTCCAGACATGATCGGTCTGCTAGATCTAACCATTAAAACTGAAGATGACTGGAATGAATAATAAGAGACCACCTAGAGTGGGACATGCTGCTAAAAGGGAGAGGAGGGGGGAAGGGGACTGTTTAGCAGGGAGCCATATCTACCTTCAGAGAGCAATTCTCTAACCTGATATATAGTGACAACCACTGCTTGCAATGACTTTATTATATTAGAGAGTTTGCAATTGAATTCTGCCAATTATTATAATCACAGCTCAACCTGAAGGCAGGTTGTCAGTCAAGTGAAGGTGACCACAACTATTCATTTTTATGAATCGTTTTTTTTCCCAGGCTTGCAGTTTGAACTCTGCAGCTGTGTATGCGCATAGTTCAAGCACCATACAATGCATAGAACAATGAACTACTTGGGCTTTTACACTCTCTTGATGGCTCTTCAGTGTGCCTTTGCCTCAGCTTGTGCTGCTGAGTTGCTTAGGGAGAAAGTGAGGACTGCAGATGCTGGAGATCAGAACTGAAAATGTGTTGCTGGAAAGGCGCAGCCGGTCAGGCAGCATCCAAGGAGCAGAAGAAACGAGGTTCTGGGCATGAGCCTGAAGAAGGGCTCATGCCCGAAACGTTGATTCTCCTGCTCCTTGGATGCTGCCTGACCTGCTGCGCTTTTCCAGCAACACATTTTCAGCTGCTGAGTTGCTTGTCAAGTGGTGTGTTCAGAGTAATGTAAGGCTGATGGCTTTTAATGGAGTACAATGCAGGTCTCAAAGGATGATTTTGAACAGTTCCGGACCTTGAGGGCTGGATTCAGACTGATCTCGACCAGCCTGAACATCAGCAATTGGGCTGGTCCACTGCTGGCAGCAAACAGTGAAGGCACTGGCAGAATAGCAGTAATGGTGAGGTGACAGGGACTGTTATTTGGTCTGAGAAACGTCAGTTGGTCTCTGCTCTATGGACCCACAGCCACCTATCTTCCCACTGCCTTTTCCCCAAAGAGGCACCTCAACAATCTTAATAATTGACTATGCCAATCGACAGCACTGTTTGTATCTCTCGATTACTGGAGTGGTGCATAAGTTCTGTAGGACACAGATTATAATGGAAAAATTAGATGAAATATTGTTGCTTTCACCAAAGATTACTTAGCTCCCCTGACTATGCATCTTAATTATGATTAAAACTAATTTACAACTAAATGCATAAAATGAGCTTAGATAAGTTTAATAACTTAACACTAGTGGTATGTAATTACAATAAAGTCTATCGAGTTCTCAAATGTCCAACAGTCTCAAAACACCTTTTTAATCTCTCTTATTTAATTGAAACAAACCACATGTGTTGTTCCACCTACTCCAGGAGAAGGTCCAGCCACAATGTTTCATAGCACTAATTGAATTCCAACATTAAATCATTGGATTAGGGTAGATTACAATCCAGAAGGAATCAAAAGGATTAAGTGTTACATGGTGAGACAAACCAGGAACAGTGAAAATGGCATTGTTCGGGGAAGTCTTATTCAACTAACAGAATTCACTTCCTTGAGGAAATAATAAGGAAGATTGATGAGGGTAGTGCAAATGGATGTTACTGATATGGATTAGACTCAGACATTTACAGCACAAGAAGAAGCCATTCAACCCATCATGTTCATGCCAGTCAATAAAGACCTTATTGCCTTAATCCCATTTTCCAGCTCTTGGCCCATTAACTTGGAGGTTTGGGCAGCGCAGGTACATATCTAAATATTACTTAAATGTTGTTATGAGAGTTTTTGACTCTACCACCCTTTCAAGCAGTAGTTCCAGACTCCCACGCAGCATACCCCTTGCCCTGAACATCATATTACAGGAAGGATATAATTGATACAGTCAAAGAGTCCTACAGCATGGAGATAAGCACTTTTTCCCAAACTAGTCCATGCTGACCAAAATGTTCATCCACACTAACCCCATTTCCCTGCAACTGGCCTATATTCTTCTAAATCTTTCCTATCCATACAATTATTCAAATACCTTTTAAATGTTGTTCATGTACCTGCCTCAATCACTTCGGCTGGCAGCTCATTCCATATGTGTACCACCCACTGCATAAAAAAGCTGCCCCTCAGGTTGCTTTTTATTCTTTCTCCTCTAACATTAAACTTATGCCCTCTAGTCCTTGATTCCCTAAACCTGGGAAAATAACAGAGTGCATTCACCCTATCCATGCCTCTCGTGACCTTACATATTTGTATAATATCCCCTCTCAATCTCCTACACACTAAAGAAAGATCTAGTTTGTCCAACTTCTTCCTATAATTCAGGCCTTTGAATCCTGGCAACATCCTTGCAAAATTTCTTTTACACTCTTTCCAGTTTAATAACATCCTTCCAATAGCAAGATGACCAAAACTGAACACCATATTCCAATTGTGGTCTCACTAACATCCTGTACAACTGCAACATAACTTCCCAACTTCTATACTCAATGCCCTGACTGATAAAGGCCAGTGTGCCAAAAGCTTTCTCCAATGCCCTGTATACCTGTGACTCCGCTTTCAGAGAAGCGTGCACCTGAACTCCAAAATCCCTCTGTTCCATGACACCCCTTAAGGCCCTACCATTCAGCATGAAAGTCCTATCTTGATTTGACTTTCCAAAATGCAAGACCTTTTATCTATATTCATTTGTCAATTCTCAGCCCCCTTCCCCAGCTGATCAAGGTCTTACTGCAATTTTTGATAACCTTCCTTACTGTCCACGATGCTGCCTCATTTTAGTGTCATCTGCAAAATTACTAATCATGCCTTGTACATTCTCATCCAAATCATTGATATCCAAACAGCAACAGGTCTAGCACTTACCCCTGAGGCACTCCAGTAGTCACAAGCCTCTAGCCCGACAACCATCCTTTTACTATTACCCTCTGCTTCTATTATCAAGCCAATTGTGTATCCAATCTTTCAGCTCCCTCTGGATTCCATGCAATCTAACCTTCTAGAGCATTAGGCTATATCTACCGCCCAGATCACTGCATGAAAGAACAAATTTATGAGCCATTATTTCCCATACACAAAGCTATGTTGACTACTCCTAATCAAAGCCTATCTTTCCAAATGCATGTATATCTTATCCTTTAGAATTTTCTCAAGTAACTTACCTGCCACAAATGTTAAGCTTGCAGGTCCATACTTCCCAGGTTTTTCTTTGTAGCCCTTCTTGAATAAGGGCACAACATTCACCACCCTTAGTCTTCTGGGACCTCATCTGTGCTAATCACAGAAGATCCAACAAGTCCACACCGACCCTCTGAAGAGTAACCCATGCACACCCATTTCCCAACCCTATTACTCTACTTTTACTGTTGAATCACATACCTAAATTACACATCCCTGAACACTATGAGCAATTTAGCATGGCCGAACCACCTAATCTGCACATTTTTTGATTGTGGGTGGAAAACAAAGCACCTGGACAAAACCCCACGCAGACACGGGGAGAATGTGCAAACCCCACACAGACAGTTGTCCAAGGCTGGAATCGAATTCAGGTGTTAACCACTGAGCCACCATGCTGCCCCTATTCTGGTCTGGAGGCAGTACAAAGTAAATTAACAAGAATTTTGCCATGCTTTGAAAATTGCAAGTATGAGGACAGAATAGGTGTGCTAAACTTGTTTTTCTTAGAACCGAGGAGGTTGAGTGGAGACTTAGTTGAGGTATACACAGTGATGAGGGGTTTGGTCATCGTGGACAGAGAAGATCTGTTTCCGCAGGAGGCACAGATTTAAGTATATGGTGTGATGGATTAGAGAAGGTATGAGGAAAATCTTTTCACCCAGACGGTGGTTGGTGTCTGGAATTTGTTGCCCAGTGTGGTGATTAAGACAGAAACACTCAACTCACTGAAGAGGAACCTGAAGTGCTATAACCTGCAAGGCTACGGCTGAGGTGCTGGAATGTGAAATTGGGTTGGACGGCTAGTTTGTTCAATTGGTGCAAACATGATGAGCTGAAAGGTCTTTTTCTATGAAAGGAGGTCATTCATCCAATTGTACCTGTTTAGCTCTTTGTTCAAGAATCTGAAATACAATCACTATCTGTTCTGCAACCTTGAACCTTGACTGTTAACACATCCAATATGTGTTAAAAAGAACAAATACATCATCCAATTCCTGTGCTCAGTGCGCAACCCACCAAGTTCCACCAAACCCCTCTCACTTTTCTTACCAATAATTACCCCAAAAACCTCAATGCTAACAGCTTAAATGGGGCAAACAATGGGCCTTTGTGTTAAGACTGGACAGAAGTTCACTAAATTCCTTTAACTCTGGGTGAACCAATGGTCTGCATGAATTGTATATTGTACATTACTTTCATATTTATAGAACATAAAATACTAGTAGTTCTTTAGTTTTGTTTCCATGCACTCTCATGGATCTTTTATATTTCATCCTTCGGGGTTCTCTGCACATGTTTTACAATATGTTTTGACATACTGTGTAATGTCATTGTTTAGTTTCTCATTAGAATATACGACTCTACATTTGTGAACATGAAATTTCATCTTCTCTTCCATAAATCTGAGTCTTTTATAGCCTTTGTTATTTGCATGGCAGTTGTCCTCTTCTCTTTCCCCAAGCCTAAATCATCTGAATATATCAAAAACAAATGTAAATTCAGTACAGACTCCTCACACACATTTGATTGATATTCAAACATTCACTGTCCCAACACCAGTGTGCAGTAGGAGTGTATCCCATTTACATGATGTACTGCTGAAACACAACAAAGCTATGACCACTAACATCCAGAAAGACAAGGGCAGAAGATGCATGGGACCTTCACAATCTGCATGTTTCCCTCTGAATCATTCACAATCCTGTCATTGAAATAAGCTACTATTCTTCCATTGTCATTGGATCAACATAGAGTCATAGAGATGTACAGGATGGAAACAGACCCTTCGGTCCAACCCGTCCATGCTGACCAGATATCCCAACCCAATCTAGTCCCCCCTGCAATACCCGGCCCATATCCCTCCAAACCATTCCTATTAATATACCCATCCAAATGCCTTTTAAATGTTGCAATTGTACCAGCCTCCAGCACGTCCTCTGGCAGCTCATTCCATACACGTAACACCCTCTTGTGTGAAAACGTTGCCCCTTAGGTCTCTTTTATATCTTTCCCCTCTCACCCTAAACCTATGCCCTCAAGTTCTGGACTCCCTGACCCCAGGGAAAAGACTTTGTCTATTTAATCCTATCCATGCCCCTCATAATTTTGTAAACCTCTATAAGGTCATTCCTCAACTTTCGACACTCCAGGGAAAACAGCCCCAGCCTGTTCAGCCTCTCCCTACAGCTCAAATTCTCCAACCCTGGCAACATCCTTGTAAAGCTTTTCTGAACCCTTTCAAGTTTCACAACATCTTTCCGATAGGAAGGAGACCAGAATTGCATGCAATATTCCAACAGTGGCCTAATCAATGTCCTGTACAACCGCAACATGACTTCCCAACTCCTGTACTCAATACACTGACCAATAAAGGAAGGCATACCAAACGCCTTCTTCACTATCCTATCTACCTGCGACTCCACTTTCAAGGAGCTATGAACCTGCACTCCAAGGTCTCTTTGTTCAGCAACACTCCGTAGGACCTTATCATTAAGTGTATAAGTCCTGCTAAGATTTCCTTTCCCAAAATGCAGCACCTCACGTTTATTTGAATTAAACTCCATCTGCTACTTCTCAGCCCATTGGCCCATCTGGTCAAGATCCTGTTGTAATCTGAGGTAACCTTCTTCACTATCTACCACACCTCCAATTTTCGTGTCATCTGCAAACCTACTAACCATATCTCTTATGCTCACATCCAAATCATTGATATAAATGAGAAAAAGTAGAGGACCCAGCACCGATCCTTGTGTCACACCACTGGTCACAGGCCTCCAGTCTGAAAAACAACCCTCCACCACCACCCTCTGTCTTCTACCTTTGAGCCTGTTCTGTATCCGAATGGCTAGTTCTCCCTGTATTCCGTGAGATCTCACCTTGCTAACCAGTTTCCAAAGGGGAACATTTTCAAAAGGCTTACTGAAGTCCACATAGATCACATCTACCATTCTGCCCTCATCAATCCTCTTTGTTTCTTCTTCAAGAAACTCAATCAAGTTTGTGAGACATGATTTCGCATGCACAAAGCCATGTTGATGATCCCTAATCAGTCCTTGCCTTTCCAAATACATGTACATCCTGTCCCTCAGGATTCCCTCCAACAACTTGCCCACCACCAACGTCAGGCTCACTGGTCTATGGTTCCCTGGCTTGTCCTTACCACCCTTCTTAATCAGTGGCACCACGTTAGCCAACCTCCAGTTTTCCGGCACCTCACCTGTGACTATCGTTGACATAAATATCTCAGCAGGAGGCCCAGCAATCACTTCTCTAGCTTCCCACAGAGTTCTAGGGTACACCTGATCAGGTCCTGGGGATTTGTCCACCTTTATGCATTTCAAGACATCCAGCACTTCCTCCTCTGCAATATGGACATTTTACAAGGTGTCAACATCTATTTCACTACATTCTATATTTTCCAACTTGTTTTCCACAGTAAATACTGATGCAAAATACTCGTTTAGTATCTCCCCCATTTTCTGCAGCTCCACAGAAGGGCCGCCGTCCCGATCTTTGAGGGGCCCTATTCCCTCCCTAGTTATCCTTAATGTATTTATGAAAATTCTTTGGATTCTCCTTAATTCTATTCGCCAAAGCTATCTCATGTCCATTTTTTGCCCTCCTGATTTCCCTCTTAAGTATACTCCTACATATGTTATACTCTAAGGATTCACTCGAGCTATCCTGTCTATTCCTTCTTTTTCTTAACCAAACCCTCAATTTCTTTAGTCATCCAGCATTCCCTTTCACCCTGTCATGAATATACTTTTTTGGATTCTTGTTATCTCATTTCTGAAGGCTTCCCATTTTCCAGCCGTCCCTTTACCTGCGAACATTTGCCTCCGGTTGGACCGAAGGGTCTGTTTCCATGCTGTACATCTCTATAACTCTATAACTCTATGACTCAATCAGGTTTCGAAAATTCTTGCCTAATACCGTTAAAATTGGCCTTTCTCCAATTTAGAACTTCAACTTTTAGATCTGGTCTATCCTTTTCGGTCACTATTTTAAAACAAAGTGCTCCCCCACTGACACCTCAGTCACCTGCCCTGCCTTATTTCCCAAGAGTCGGTCAAGTTTTGTACCTTCTCTAGTAGGTACATTCACATACTGAATCAGAAAATTGTATTGTACACACTTAACAAATTCCTCTCCATCTAAACGCTTAACACTAGGGCAGTCCCAGTCTATGTTTGGAAAGTTAAAATCTCCTACCATAACCACCATATTATTCTCACAGATATCTGAGATCTCATTACAAATTTGTTTCTCACTGTCCCTCTGACTATTAGGGGGTCTATAATGCAATCCCAATAAGGTTATCAACCCTTTCTAATTTCTCAGTTCCACGCAAATAACTTCCCTGGATGTATTTCCAGGAATATCCTCCTAAGTACAGCTGTAATTTTAACCCTTATAAAATTGCCACTTCCCCTCCTCATTTGCCTCCCTTTCTGTCCTTCCTGTAGCATTTGTATCGTGGAACATTAAGCTGCCAGTCCTGCCCATCCCTGAGCCATGTTTCTGTAATTGCTATTATTTCCCAGTCCTATGTTCCTAACCATGCCCTGAGTTCATCTGCCTTCCCTGTTAGGCCCCTTCCATTGAAATAAATGCAGTTTAATTTATTAGTCCTACCTTGTCCCTGCCTGCCCTGTTTGACTCACTTCTGTTCTCAACTGTACCAATTTATCAGATTGACCTCTTTCCTCACTATCTCCCTGCCCCCCCCCCCCCCCAACCTTACTAGTTTAAATCTTTCCGAGCAGCTCTAGCAAATCTCCCTGCCAGTGTATTAGTCTCCTTCCAGTTTAGGTGCAAGCCATCCTTCTTGTTCAGGTCATTTCTACCCCAAAAGAGATTCCAATGGTCCAAAAATGTGAATGCTTCGCCCATACACCAGCTGCTCAGCCATGCATTCATCTGCTCTATCCTCTTCGTCCTTCCCTCACTAGCTTGTAGCACCAGGAGTAATCCAGATATTACTACTCTCGAGGACCTCCTTTTCAAATTCCTGCCTAACTCTTTGTAATCTCCCTTCAGAATCTCAATCTTTTCCTTTCCTATGGCATTGGTTCCAATGTGGGCAATGACCTCTTGCTAGCCCCTCTACCCCTTGAGAACATTCTGCACACTCTCTGAGAGATCCTTGATCCTGGTGCCAGGGAAGCAACACATCATTCTAATTTTTCGCTGCTAGCCACAGAAATGTCTGCCTGTACCTCGGGCTAGAGAGTCCCCTGACACAATTGATCTCTTGGAACCTGACAAACCCCTCATTGCATTAGGGCCAGTCTCAATACCAGAAATTTGGCTGTTCATGCTATGTTCCTCTGTGAATCAATCACCCCCTACATTTTCCAAAACAGCATACTTGTTTGAAATGGGGATAGCCACAGAAGACTTCTGCACTAGTTGCCTACCTCTCTTACCTTTCCTGGAGTTTACCCATCTATGTGACTGTATCTGAGACTTTCCCCCATTCCTATAACTGCCATCCATCACATACTGTTGCTGTTGCAAATTCCTCATTGCCTCTAACTGTCTCTCCAACCGATCCATTTGATTTGATAGGATTGGCAACCAACAGTATTTATTGCAGATATAATCCGCAGTAACCCTTAGACTCTCTTTAAACTCCCACACCTGTCAAGAAGTGCATATCACTCTACTAAAGGCCATTTTTGCTCCTTTATAATCTACAGACTCAGAAAATAACACCGTCTTATTCCTCTACAAAACATTGCCCCAGGTTAAATTAATAGTTACGGCTTATATTTTAAGTTTAATCAAGAGACATATCTCAAAAAACATATAATCAAGAAAGAATCCACACACTTCAAACAATTCACTTATCTGTTTCTGTGCTGTGAACGTCATCCAAACAGTTCCTCCAAGATCAGTTATAAAATTCACTGTTTGTTAATTTTCCCAGATGCAATCCGATGTCCAGCGATACATAAACTCAAACAGCAGAGGCAGTAACTGTATAGGTACACTGTGGTGTAAGTTTCTTTCCTCTCTGTCTCCTGCACTGACCTCACCATATGCTTCCTTTGTCTGTTCTTCTCCCTTTTAAAACTGCTATAGTTTTGACTTTTTTTTCCCAAAGTTCCAAAACAATGCAACAGCATCCAAAATAGTAATTGCTGCTCATGGAATTCAAGGAAATCACCTCCAGCACCTAAAATACCTCAATAAAGGAGCAGCTGTTACAGCCAGAAATTTTTCCTATCCTCCATCTTGGACATCCTGGAACTCCCTGCCTCACAACACAGTGGGTGTCCCTACACTCCAAGAACTGTAGCAGCTCAAGAAGTTGGCTCATCATCACCTTTTTCTGAACAATTCGGAATGGGCAATAAATGCTTGGCCGTGTCAAAAGAGGGCAGCTAATTGGCACAAACATTATCAAGTGGCTGAAACCTGCTACTAGAGCTTTATTTCTCAAAGACACAGTCCCAAAGATATCATCACTCATTAAAGAAGCCACAACTGTAAAAAAGGAAATAAAAAGAAAAAGACAGGACAGAAAAAATAATTTAAAGAATAGGACAAACAAGCCTTGTATGTTACTTCAATAAAAGAAATAGACCTTCAATGAGTGCGGTTTATCTGAAGAATAAGTCAGAGAGGCTAATGGAATTGGTACTGATTAAACTTCAGGAAAGACCTCCTGGGGAAAAAAATGGGCTACATCCATGAATTGAAGATAGATACCAGCAGGAAGCCATAGTAACAGACCAACAACAATTACTGAGGTTCCCAATTTACAAATGTTCAATTTACAAACTGTAGTGGTTGGAATCAGGTGGAACTTTGTTAACTACAAGGTTCTTGATTGGGGTTGTTAACCTGGGCCAATCAGGAAAGCCTTGGTTGACCAATATGACCAGGAGATTAGAATCTCCTCAGTTGAGGACTGACTCCAAGCTGGCTGACCACAGTATTGTGCACAGGCGAATAAAGAGTGACTTGGTGATGGGACACCAGCCTCTGTGCAGTTATTTCACAAACACAGGCCATATATGGCTGCAAGTTTAAATACCCAATGCACAAAACATTTCCTACATGTTTGAAGGTAGTATTTCATATAAATCAACTTACAGACTCCAGAATTGGGATTGTTTTGCCTTCTTTTGGTGCAGACAACACAATTGATAGTCAGAAAAATGCATCAAACCAGCAAGATCTGTCATTGTCTCCTAAAGACAGAATACATACAATGACATATTCATAATATCAACACTGTATCATGGTATAAAGCTCTCAATCTCCATCTTAACAAGGGCCATTGGCTGAATGACACTTTGAGGGAAGCATGCAATAGTTTGTGACCAAATTGCTCAATACTAGCCTGTACATGGCAGTAATTGCAAATTTATTTTACATAGAGATACCTGGAACTGTAACACACATCTATTGAACCTTACAGTATGATGCTACCTAGGTCTGGCACTTAATTTACATAAGCTAACTTAAGTATCACTTTATCAGGTGTAGAAATCTTGCTATAGGTAAAACTCACATCATGCTATCTAGGGCACATCATGAGGGAAGGATAACTCAACGATCATTTATTTATCGCCCATTGACTAATTTTCATTTCATATTACACCAAATGCTTGAAAGTTTACTAATTAAATCCAGTTAGCAGGCATCCTACTGAACACATCACAGTTTGGATACATCATGCTTCCTTTATTTATCAAATTGACCATAACTTCAAAAGACTCTGCAACTTGAATACATTTGTTTGGAAGGAATTCAACATATTTCAAGCAAATCTCAATTGTGTTAAAGATTAAACATTTTCTTACCAATATCCACTGCAGAGTAAAATCCAAGCATTCCTCGATACACAATGGCAAGATTTTCCATGTTTACATGCTAAATTACCCTGGAATATATTGCTGGCTACATTTTTAAATGCAGGCACATAATTGAGGAATGAGTGAAAGTTAAATAAATAAAACATTGAAGAGGGCCCTGCTGAAGTGTCACATAGAAAATGCTTAGTGCTGTTTTCTATGTAGTCAGCAGGAACAGTGCAGTTTTTGTCATTGACTGTGACTGGAGAATTGATTTTGGATTTGTTCTCTTCCACATTGCTTTGCATTGTGCAGTGTTACATTTGTCACCCAGTTCACTGCTTAATATGACATATGTTGAACTCAATGAGACATGTTACATATAAGAAAGAGAAAATTGCTTTATTTTATAGATGAGCTTTGTCACTTAGTTATGTCACATTCTCCATTGTGGAATTATACAACTTCTTTCTGTTCACTGGTTCACTTACTTAGTTCTGTGGAATAGTCATGTCAACAAGTTTTAGTGTTTGTCTTTCAGTTTATTTGATATTTGTGTACTGACAACCAGAACTGTCAGCTCATTCTTACTGTTTCCTTATCTTCTACAGTCAATCTCTGTCACTTGTCTAGACCGGACATATTATTATAACTTCAACTTCGGCAATATGTTTCATTTACCTCATATTTTCAACCAGTTGCAATGTACTTCAAAATATTTTGATGTGAGTTATTACATAGCTATTTTTGGATTATCAATAAGGTTCAGAGAGTCAAACATAACTTATTTTCTGTCTGTTTGGAATGTTTTGGTTAACCAGTTTATGGAGCATGTCTGTTGCTGGGTATACACAAAAGGGTGTGGGGCTCTTGGAGGACTGCAGTTTGTCATACTCATGAGGTCAGAAGTCACACAACACCAGATTATTGTCCAACAGGTTTATTTGAAATCACAAGCTTTTGCAGCACTGCTCCTTCATTAGGTGAAGTCTTCACCTGACAAAGGAGCAGCATTCGAAAGCTTGTAATTTTAAATAAATCTGTTGGTCTATAAACTAATGTCACATGACTTCTGACCTTGTCCACCCCTGTCCAACATTGGCTGTCCACATCATATTCATGAGGGACTGAATGGCTTCTTCCTGTTTATGTCCCAAGCTCCGCTCTGTTGATTGGCTGTTTGAGGGGTTGGGGGTTAATGAAATAGATCTGAATCAACTTTCAAACTGGAAAGGACTCCAACAGTTGAATAGTTTAATTTTACATTTACCTTTCTACTTCATTAATCTGCTGGTTCCTCTTCAGCTTGAATAAATAATAGGTGTTTGTCAGTCTTGCAATCTTTGCCAAACAGACTGATTTTGTACACGAGCTGTATTATCTTGTTCAGTTCATTAGTCTTCACAGTCTTAATCACTTGATTAGTCCTTATGTTTTGTCCAGTGATTAATTCAGTGGTCTTGATTACTTTGCAAATGAAAATGTATTTTTTAAAATTATTGCAAACTCAATTTCATTGTGATTCTCTAGTTCTCTGAAATTTACTAATTTCTAACATAGATTACAAGGCAATTGTCAGAGTGCCTCAGATACTCATGTGCTTGTGTTCAAAAATCAGATTTCTCATGGTCTGCTCCATGATAATTGATGCTGAATTTTCACATTTAGTACTTTCTTGTCGTCAGAGCCAGGTTTTTTCTACTATTAACAGACACAGATTTTTGACATTTTTTATTCTTAAAGAAAACAACTCAAAGATTAGGGACATGAGGAGCTGCTGATAAATCCATATCTATGCAAACTAAATTCGTTTTTATTCCCTGATCCATTCTTTTCATTGTCTTCCACTAGACTTAAGCTTAACAAAATAGAATGTTTAGCTGCCCTATATAGCAGAAGGAAAATTAGAAGTTTATGGGCAGGCAAACCAGACAAAGTCATTCCATATTCTATTCCATCTGTGTCAATGGACCAAGCTGAATAGATGTGTCCAGTCTAAATGCAATACTGCCTGTTTATTGTACTTGCTCATTTCTAATTTCACCTGCAAAATCTCTAGAGTACTGGCCCAAAAATTGAATTTATAGATGGCACAAGGAGTAGAATTTGCAAAAGATAAACAGCCAATGCTCCAACATAGTTGTGGCAGTTCTCTATCTGTGAGGTGCACAGACTAACGTTTTTGTGTCTGTAACAATGTTGATCACTTCTGCAAAGATCCATTAAACATATTCTAATAGTATTAGTGTTTATGGTTCAGGCATTTATTATTTAAATAATGATTTTCCTTCCTGCATTGTAAATCAATAAAATCATTGTGACCCATCCCTGAAACTATTGGCTGTAGACCTGCAAAACAAAAGTCAATGGTTCAAATTCTTTTAGAGGAAATTGACTGCAGTAAACCCAACAGAAATGTGAGCCAACACTAGATTATTGATCAAGAAAGCTGCTGCCTTGCCATTATAAACAATCTGGTTCAGGAGTGTCCTTGAGGAAAGGTAACCAAGTTTGCCTAGTCTACGCTATTAGCAAGTCTAATTTACACCACATGGTTAAAAGGTCACTCAAATATTCTACCATTCCTGTTTCCAAGAGGCGCTTCCCACCATTTTTTCTGGAATCTGGACAACTCATAATAAATACAGTTTGCTAGCATCATTTACATTTTGGGACAAATAAACCAAATACAACACAGATGAATTCATATTCTCAATTCACTGTGCTTATGGATTCAAGTGAATTGACAGCCTTTGACATAAAATCAATAGACATTGTTTAAAAGAAAACTACATTGATAAAGTATCACATAACATTACAAAGACACCACCATCATTTATGTCCTTTTGCAGTGTGGTCATGCAGCAGTCAATTTATGCATGGCAAGATCACACAAACCAGAACAAGGAAGTGAACTAATGATCAGTTTGCCTCGTGTTAGTTGAGGGGTGTGTGAATCAGAGCACAAGCAGAATTTTCCTATTCACTGGTGAATGGTAAAACAGGGCTTTTATCTCAGAAGATCACCTTGTTCCTCAGTCTTACTTCCTTTCAAGGTGGAATCTCTGACAGTTTAACACTCTGCCAGTCCAACAATAAAGCGATATCATAGAAGATGTGCTGGGAAGCATGAAGTTAATTTTCACCGTTGAGACATCTCATGGCAGATATAACAAAAAGAACAAGATAACAGAGAGCATGAGTAAGTATTTTACAGCCTAACAGTATGCCTTAATTCAAGCATTAGAAAAACATTTTCCACTGCACCCAACCACATGGCACAACCATTTTGGAAAGATTGATTAACTGGAATTAACATTAAATTGTAGCTGATTATAATAAAAGATTGGAGAAGTTGGGTCTTTTCCTTGAAAAGGAGAAGGCTAAGAGAAGATCTGATAGACGTTTACCAATCCATGAGGCATCTGGCCGGAATTAATAAGGAGAAACTGTTCGCTCTCAGAAATGGATCAAGAGCCAGAAAGCACAGACTTAAAGTGCTTTGGAAAAGCAGCAAATGTGAGGTGAGAATTTTATTTCCCACAGAGCATCTTGTTAGTGTCTGGAATGCATTGCCTGGAAGCGTGCTGGGGACCGGTTCAGTCGAGACATTCAAGACAGCATTTAGGTGATCATTTAAATCAAATCACACTCTGGGGAAAAAGCAGTGGATTGGCACAAGGTCAAAATAATCACTGGGTTGATGCAGACAGGAAGGACCAAAAGGGCTGTTTCTGCAGTGTAACATTTCTCTGATTTAGTGATTTGTTATTGTTACAGAAACAGGCTGTAAGAACAGGCTGATTTTATTTCTTTCACTCATCACACAATTATTATTGTAACACTACAATTTTAAATCCTAAATAATGGTCTATAAGATGAATATTTGTTTTGATTTGTAAACCTTTCCTTTGCAAAAACAAAATTATTTAGTGGAGATTGCAAGATTATAATGGCCGGGATCTTCAACTAGGAGGTAATTGCTGCTCCATTCAAACATTCTCCAGAGTTGGTGTTGCTCTACATTTCTTTCAGGTCTGTTCAAGTCAGAAATGTGGAGTGTACTTTGGAGAGCTTTGTCATAACTGAGTCAAGTCAGGGATAAGACAGGACACACCACTTTTTTGCAGAACCAGCTGTTGTACCCAAAGATCAAAGCTACAGTGTGAATGTGCATGAATGAGAGAGGAATGGGTAAGATGGGAAGATTCAGTGAGGCAAGTGTGTAGCTGGGTGAGATGGTGGTCAGGTAGGTTGGTAAGTCGATGAGATGATAGCTATATAAATTGGCAAATTGATAAGGTCATGCTTCGGTAGGCTGGCACTTGGATGAGGTGGCAACAGGTGAGGCAGCAGGTGGGCAAGTGAGTTGTCAAGTCTTGGGAACAGTTGGGTGGTTGGACTTAGTGTGGAAATGAGGAGATGGGGAATCAGAGTGCCAGCTGGGGCAGGAGCTGTGTGAATGGGAGGCAAGAAGGTAGTCATATGTTTAGTTACTAAAGTTTTACTCTAAAATTTCCTGAATAACAATCTGACTAAGCACATATGAATTGTCTGAGGTCTCTGACTCTAACTCCAAGTCGAAGATATTCAGAGAGTCTTGGTGGGAGTCTTAGGGTCATAAAATTATAAAGCACAGAAACAGACATTTTGGTCCAACTCGGCCATGCCAACCAGACATCTAAATTAATCTAGTCCCATTTGTCAGCATTTGGTTCATACCCCTCTAAACCATTCCTATTCATGTACTTGTCCAGATGCCTTCTAAATGTTATAATTTTACCTGGCTCCACTATTTCCTCTGGCAACTTGTTCCACATACGCACCATTCTCTGCATGAAAATATTACCCCTCAGGTCCTTTTTAAACCTTATGCTCTCTAGTTTTGGACTCTGGGAAATTCTCTGGGAAAATTACCTTGGCTATTCACCATATCAATGCCCTTAATGATTTTATTAGCCTCTATAAAGTCACCTCTCAGCCTCCAACGTTCTAGAAAAAATGCCCAACCTATTCAACCCCTTCCTATACCTCAAACCTTCGAATCCTGACAACATCCTAAAAGGAAATGAATGATGAAGAGAGATGGAAAGTTGCACATTCCAAAGTTTAGGACCCATCCAGTACAAGGAATGTCCCATAAGAATGGATAAATTAATATCATCATTGAACTGGAGGCCAGAATAATTAACAAATGATTGTATAAGCAACTAATGCCACTCTTCATCATGTGGTATGAGCTGTCTGTACTGCCCATGATAAGGTAGATTTGTCACTACGATCCTGTTTCAGAGTGGAGATCTGACAGGGTTTACTTCATCTAATGTGGTAGAGAAAATCTAATAAGAATAGTCTCTTACCGCAAGCATGATATAGTTTTGAACGAGTTTATAGCAACTGTGTACATTGATATGATAGACATTGTTACAGAAACTCTAAGGTAGACTCAAACAGTTGGCCATCCCTTTTGAGGTCTAAAACTATTCTTCCACCAAATCCATATGAAATTGTCATAGTGAGTGGTATTGAAAGCAATCCTTTGCATTAACCCTTTCAGTACTTAGATGTGCACTGCAATGTTAACGCATACAAGGCTGTGGGCTTGAAACTAGATCTAAAGTAGTTACATGGTTGTTTTAGACTGGTACAGACACAATGAGCTGATCAGTCTGTTTCTGTATTGTAGATCCATCTAACTCTATGACTGTTACATTCTTATACAACACGTTGGTCTAAAGAAAAGGAGGTCAGGCTGAGGAGAGATTTGAATTTGAAGAAGGGAATTTTAAAATTTTGTTATGTCCTAACCAGGTACCAATACAATTCAGTAAGTATAGATTTAGTTTTTTTGGAAGAACTCCAGTTTACACAGGTTAGAATGTAGGATTCTGGCCAGGAATGTTTGCAGCATTCATATCTAACGAGAACAAAAATGTGGTTGAAGGTTTCAATCATAGCTGAGTCAAGACATGGTGCAGTCAAGTAAAGGTACAGTGGTGAAAACTGATGCTCTTAGTGGCGATATAGTTATATATTTGCAAGTTCAACTCTGAGCCAAATTTAACACCAAGATTGTGAACAGTCTGATTCATCCTCAGATAGTTAGCAAGGAGAGGGATGGAACTGAGACCAAGAGGCAGAATTTGAAGTGAAGTTTTAAAGACAATGGCTTCAGTTTTCCCAATTTTTGGAGTCATAGAGTTGTACAGCACGGAAACAGAACCTTTGGTCCAACTCATTCATAATGACCAGATATCCTAAATTAATCTAGTTCCACTTGCCAACATTTGGCCCATATCCCTTTAAACTCTTCCTATTTGTATACCCATCCAGATATCTTTTAAATGTTGTTATTGTACCAGCCTCCACCACTTCCTCTGGAAGCATAATCCAGACATGCACCACCCTCTGGATGAAAAATTTGCCCCTCAAGTCCCTTGTAAATCTTTTTCCTGTCACCTATGTCCTCTAGATTTGGACTCCTCCATGCCAGGGAAAAGACCTTGACTATTTACCCAATCCATGCCCATCATGCTTTTATAAACCTCTATAAGGTCACCCCTCTGCCTCTGACACTCCAGGGAAAATAACCCCAGCATATTCAGCCTCTCCCTATAGCTCAAACCCTCCATCCCTGGCAACATCCTTATAAATCTTTTCTGAAACCTTTCAAGTTTCACAACATCCTTCCTATAGCAGGGAGATTAGAATTGCATGCAGTATCCCAAACGTGGCCTAACCAATGTCCTGTACAGCCAGAAAATGACCTCCCAACTCCTGTACTCAATGCACTGACCAATAAAGGTAAGCTTATCAAATGCTTTCTTCATTATCCTATCTACCTGCAATTACACTTTCAAGGAATTATGAACCTGCACTCGATAGTCTCATTGTTCAGCAACACTCACAAGGACTTTACCATTAAGTGTATAAGTTCCACCCTGTGCAGCACCTCACATTTACCTAAATTAAATTCCACCTGATCAAGATCCCGTTGTACTCTGAGTAAACCTGTCCACTGCACCTCTAATTTTGGTGTCATCCACAAACTTATTAACAGATATTCATATCCAAATCATTTAAGTAAATGACAAAAAGCAGTGGACCCAGCACCGAACATTGTGGCACACTACTGGTAACAGAGGAATTTCTCATTGAAAATTTAAATCTCATGACAATTCTACTGTAGATCTCCATGTATCCAGACTGCAATAGCATCCCAAAGTGCATCACAATCTTACATTCAGTCTCAGATGGTCCAGAAACTGGGAGATTTAAGCCTATGTGTTTCATTTCATAAAGTTACAAGATATTGGAATCACGGGTAAGGCAACATTTAATCACTTTTGACTGGTGAATTGCCATCTTGAACCACTACATGTGATGCAAGTACATGCACAATGCTGTCATGGAGAGAGTTCCAGGATTCTAAGGCTGTGATAAAGATGGAACAACAATTTCTTCCCAAATTTGGATGGTGTATGACATGGAGGGGAACTTGCAGGCCATGGTGTTTCCATGCACGTTCTGCCCTTGCCCTTCTCGGTGGGAAACATTACTAAAAGTGCTGTTGAAGGAGACTCAGTAAATTGCTGCCACTTTGTGCTGGTTACGGAGCAAGTAAATTCTGAGTGTAGTAGGAGGTGTGTCAATCAAACTAATTGCTTTGGCCTGGATTATATTGTTGGAGCTACACTCAACCAAGTAAATAGAGTGTTCTGTCAGATTCCTAACTTGTGCCTTGCAAATAAAGAGAAGTCTGTGTGGAGTCATTGTTGATAGTCATAGAATTCCTAACTCTGTTCTCTTCTTCCCACCACACATCCAGTTCAATTTCTGGTCAATGCTTATCCCCAGAATTTAGATCCTAGGATTTCAATCGTAGCAGTGTAACTGAATGCCAAAAGGAGACGGTTGAATTCTTTAATGTTAGAGATGGTAATTCGCTGGCACTTGTATGGCACAAATGTTATTTGCCATTTATCATTCCAAACCTGAATGATATTCTGGTCTTGTTCCATTTGGACACGGGTTGTTTTGGTATCTGAGGAGCTTTAATGCACGGAAGGTGATTGCTGAAGCAGTTGAGGATGGTTGTGTCTATGACAGTACCTGAGGAACTATTGCAATTATTCTAAGGTACTTGGTTTTGACAACCACAGCCATCTTCCTTTTTACTAGGTATAACTATAACTAATTAAGAATTATCCCCAAATTCCTGACTACTTTGATTTTACTAAGATGCCTTTGTGTCACCCTCAGTCAACAGCAGCCATCTACCTAACTCCTGAAATTCAAATCATTTCTCCATATTTATTAAAGGCTGTGGTCAGCTTTGGAGTTGATAGGTTCTGGAAAAACTCAAAATAAATGTCAGAAACTAGGTCACTGGTGATTTTATATTGCTTGAAAGCACTGTCAAAACCTTCTTTAATGATTGTTAAAAATCACACAACACCAGGTTATAGTCCAACAGGTTTAATTGGAAGCACACTAGCTTTCGGAGCGACGCTCCTTCATCAGGTGATTGTTGTGATTAGCTGGAATGGATTTGCTCTGTTCTTAGTAGGTACAATCTAATTGAACAGGTTCCGCATTGTCAGGTGCATGCCTGTGCAATAGTTGTGCTGTAACAGCTGGGCTAGTTGGAGGAGGTTTTGAAACTGGTATGTGTAAGGAGACCCTGAACAAAGGCTGTGACCAACTGAGCAAAGTACCCTGAACTGTCTTCCATTGTCAGTATGTCAAGGAGGAATATTGATATTATAGTTCACTTCAATTGTATTCACACCACCTTCCCTGTTTGTAAGTGCCAGCACAACCACAAGTGCATCAAGGATGCAAATTACTGGAACTATACATCGAATCTAGTTCAACAGCATGTATTCCTAACTCTTGAAAACCTGGGTCATGGGACTGACCTACATAGTTTAGTGGATTTCAATTCTTAAATATTAGATAAGGTAGCATTGCTGAGAGAACATCGCTTAAGCAGAGTGGTCATGTCAAATAATTATTGAGAAATTTACAGAATGGAAAGAGGTCCTTTGGCCCTTCATGCTTGTTCCCAGTCATCAATTGTCTATTCTAATCCCATTGTCCAGCATTTGGTCTGAAGCCTTATAAGACATGGCATTTCAGGTGGTTATCTAAATCATTCTGAAATATCTTGAGAATTTCCACTTCTAACTCCCTCCTCTCCCTCTTTAGGCAATGAGTTACAGATACCTACATTTCTCTGAATGAAAAAGATTTTCTTCTAATCCCCTCTAAATCTTCTGCTCATTTATTTTAAAAATGTATCTCCTGGTTATTGACTCTTTCCCTAACGAGAAGAGTTTCTTCCTATTTGTTCTATCAATGCTCTCAGAAATTTTACACTTCAGTCAGGACCCCTCAGCCTTCTCTGCTCTATGGAAAATGACTCCAGCATTTCTTCATAGCTGAATTACTCCAGTACAGGCAAAATCCTGGGCAATCACTTCTAAACCCTCACGAACCCAATCGTTTTCTCCCTAGGGTGTAGCAACCAGAACTGCACTCACTACTCCAGCATGACCTAACTATCATTAAGTATAGTTCCATCATAACCTTCTTGTTCTTGTACCTTGACAAAGGAAAGCAAGTATCTGAAATGCCTTCTTACTTCTCTACCCATCTGCATTGTCCCTTTTGATGTGTATTTTCATGTAAGTAGTTCCTCCCAGTCACTTTGGCTAGATCCAGTCTCACCATATGAAACTGGGACTTCCTTAACCCATTAATTCTGGTCTATGTTTCTCCTCATCCACAATTACCTTTAACCTTACTGAATTATGGTCACTATCACAAAAATCTTCCCCTACCGTCACATCTACCCCTTGCTTGACGTTGTTCCCTAAATGGAGGAGAAAGTGAGGACTGCAGATGCTGGAGATCAGAGCTGGAAATGTGTTGCTGGAAAAGCGCAGCAGGTCAGGCAGCATCCAGGGAACAGGAGAATCGACGTTTCGGGCATAAGCCCTGAAGAAGGGCTTATGCCCGAAACGTCGATTCTCCTGTTCCCTGGATGCTGCCTGACCTGCTGCGCTTTTCCAGCAACACACTTCCAGCAGTTGTTCCCTAAATCTCAATCCAGGACTGTCCCATGTCTTTTAGGACTTCATACACGTAGGCTTCAAAAGATCTCCTGGACAAATTGAGAATTTCACCCTCTCTAAGCCTTTAACTCTGTTTCACACTTCACAGACTGCTGAGTTTCTGTAGATTCTGCTAGTTTCTTAGATCATAGAATCCCTATAGTGTGGTGCCAGGCCACTTGACCCATCAAATCCATACCAACCATCCAAAGAGCATCCCACCCACACACACCCTTATCCCTGTAACCCTGTATTTCTCACAGCCAATCCCTCAAACCTGCACATCTTTGGACTCTGGGAGGGGACCAGACTACCCAATGGAACCCAATGCAAGCACAGTGAGAATCTGCAAATTTGACACACCATATCACTCCATTCCAGATTTCCAGCATCCAAAGTATTTTGCCTGTCGTCCAGGATATCATCTTTCCTAACTTCATTAGTTGACTCCTTGATGAATATTGCAACACCATCTTCTCTTTTTTTTACTCTGGCTGCACCCAAATCCTCCAACCCCCCCACACACATATTCACACATCAACTCTCATCTAAAGATTCTATACACTGGAACATTTACGTAAAGGGGCACAATGTCGTCGAAGGGCCCTCCAATGACTCTAACTATTCTGTCTGATCCTGAACCTCAAAAGACATTTCTACTGATATAATCCATCCTTGATCTCCAGTTGAATTGGGAAAGTGAGTAATGCTCTGTTCCTGAAAACAGGCAGGTACAATCATTGCTCCTGGAGTACCAAACAACAGTTGACCACACACACTAAAATGATGCATGGATGCTATCAATCAATTTGATGGTAAGCTATTACATTTAAAGGAGTCTTTTCCTTTAGATTAACTTCAATGCACAAAAAAAATCCTGCTAATAATGACCAAACATACAAGACTCATTTTTTCTCAGAATGTGTTCCTGGTTATTTTAACAAGTTAACCAACTGCAAAAGTCATTTTGGTTGTCCATTGGACCCCATTCAAAATTTTCATTGTGTTATAACTGAATCAAAACTGACAGTCAGGAATGACTGTAATGAAATTAGTTAGCACCAATTGAATGAAAGAGTAAATCTTTGATTTCAAAGAAAATTTAGGCCGAGGGTTTGCTTTGCAGAACACCATTTATTTAATATCTGCACAATCCTTCCTACATAGGTGGCATGCAGTAAATCAATAATCTCTGCATGAATACCACCCTCAATGGAAAAGGACTGGCTTCTGCAGCATGTGCTGGGGAGAAATGTATGCAGTCTGGGTAAACAGACAGGCCTTCATTATTGAATGTGGGCTAGATCATGCTTGAAAAGGTGATGATGTGGAGTGGCCCATGAGTGAAACAGTAGTATGCAACATTGGCAGGTGGTAATGCTTGTCAGACCTAACCAATCTGCCATTTTCTAGCTTGTGAATGCTGTTACCCAAGGGACTCCCCAGTGACCTTCTTACCACTGGCCTATTAGTAGTCCCCTGCATGGCATGTGGAGAGGAGGGTGTTTTTGACTTACACTCACTCTTCAACTGGAAAAGCAAGTATTGGAATTGATCTGGAAGGGTGGAGGTTTCAGAATAAAGTGGTGCTGGGCTCCTGAGCCGAAACTCTGTCTTTCATGGCATCAGTCCTTGCCAGTTCTCTTGGGTAGCATCACAATGAGGACATGGTGTAGAGAGGGGAGAAAGACTGTTCTCAATAGAAGACCCCACCCGCCACAAGTCTTGACTTCACTTGCTCCCAAATCTGCTAGGAACAAGTGACAAGGAAACAGATGGACCAGTCGGCATTGACTAAGGCATTAGAAGCAGTGGCAGCAAACCCAGTTCTGTTGATCCTGCAAAGTTGTCCTTACTAACCCTTTAGCACTTGTGCCATTATTGAGAGAACTATCCCACTCACCAATGAAGGACCTGCCTAACATTGCAGACTCACAGAACTATGCCTGGCAGACAACACATCAGTCACTACTATCACAATCCATGTAAATGAGCAATAGAATTGGCAGGACAGGCCCAGCAGAGGTGTCACAGGCTGAGGAAGATTACTAGGAAACTTCAACACTGATTCCAGAAGGTGATGGTGAGTTGCCTGTTCAACCGCTGTAGTCCATGGAATTTCTTTACATCTACAGTGCTATTACAAAGGGAGCTTCAGGATTTGAGCCAGTGACAGCAAGGAAATGGAGATATTGTTGCAGGAAAATTGTTTTAGAAAGTAAGGGACATGAAAGTTAGGAGCTAAGAAGCTTCCACTCACTGTGATAAATAACATGTTCCATCTAGTTGCTATCAGATGTTATTGGGGAGGCAATATTGAGGCAGCTCTGGACTGTTGTAGAGCAGACAGCTATATCTTCTACTAAAATTACCATCAGTATGATGTGATCTGTATTTCATAATTAAGATGTAACATACTGAAGACATTTCTCATTTGCTGAAGCTTGCTTGTGGTTCATCGTTCAACACTAGCTACTAGAAAGCCAAAGACTAGCATAGGAAGGAAAACTGGTAGCAGCATCCATCCTAAGGCACCATGCCTTACCATCGCTACTATAATAAAAATGGGTAATTTTTGAGGTGAATGTGTAGCCAGTGCAGTCCTATGCATTTGCCATCTTTGTTCTTCCAGGTGGTAGAGCTTATGGGTTTGTAAAATGTTTTCGAATTAGCCTTGGTGATTTGTTGCAATGAATCGTGTAGATGGTACACACACTGCTGTCACTAAGTGTCGGTGATAAATGGACTGTGTGATGAATGTGATGGATGAGCTCCAATCAATCAAGTTCTATCCAATAGGATTATTCAGAGGCACAGGCGTTTATCAAGGGCCTCAGGAGAATGAACATCAGGAGTAAGAGAAAGAGACATCAAGGCTATCAGTGCTCTAATCTAGCTGGCCCAGAATCCAGTTTACCAGTTGCTGAAGACATGAGTTGGCAACTCCACACCTTTCTGCACCTTTGTTACTGACCATCCCACTGTCCTTTTATCCACACTTCTGAAGTAAGAAAATTTAAAAATCCCAGAACAATTTTATCCAACATTAAGATAATACATATAAATTGAGACTATTTGTAGCTGTGCTTTCTCTCAGCCTGTCTTCCGTAGGAATGGTGCTCATCACCCATAGTTGCAGCAAGTCGCAGGAGGAAAGATTCGAGTTTCAACGTGGGAGATTTGGATGGCTTTCAGCCACTCTGGGGACTGAAGACCTGGTGCTGGATGAAATCGAGCAACAAGGACATTCGCACAGTGACAAATCTATTACCCTGAGAAAGAAGAGTGGATATCAGAGTTCTTTTAATTGAACCAAAGGATGAGAGTGTTGCTGGCTAGGCCAGCATTTCTTGCCCAGACCAGCATTTCTTGCCCATCCCTAATTGACCAGAGGGCAGTTAAAAGTCAACCACATTAAGGGTCACATGTAGGCTCGACGAGACAAGGATGGCAGATTTCCTTCCCTAAAGGGCATTGGTAAGCCAGATGGGTTTTTTCAACAATTGACAATGGTTTCATGGTCCTCTTAATTCCACATATTTATTGAATTCAAATTCCACCATCTGTCATGGTGGAATTCAAACCCAGGTCCCCAGAACACTGAGTTTCTGATTTGACAGTCTAGTGATAATACCGTTAGGCCATCACTTCCCATCATGGAGGTACTGTGCTCCCCTTCCTATCTGCAATTCCAGTAATCTGCTAAAGCATTTAACAAGGGATCACAGGGGATGGACAGGCCACAACACTGAACAGCTTTTATCACTGCTGCTAGCCCTGAGAAGGGAGTTTGAGGACATCAGCAGTGGTAAAAATCAAGACAGCAGAGTACGAGTCTGCCTTGCCAGAGATCATTTGTGGGTGACTGATGGGGATGTGGTGCACCTGACAATGTGGGGCACTGGTTAAGTGGCATCTTGGAGATGTCACGTGAAGATGTATTCACTGAGCCTGAGGAGCCCTCTGTATTTAACAGATGTCTTTCCAAGAGCTGCTCCAGACATTTGCTGACCGGTGTTGGTCTCAGAAATCACCTGTAATTGACCCCAAATCAATCCAGAATTAACTTGCAGACTGCTGGCAATCAGCCTTCAAGGTTGTTAGAGGTGAGACACAGTAAACCTGCTGATCTGAAGCCTCGATGGATGAATTTCCTCTTGATCTCACATTTAAGACAATTTCGAAAGGAATATTTCACCTGTTATATCTGCACAAAGATCACACTAACTGACATCACATCAATCGCTGAAATTTACCTGACTTGATAAGATTTCCACAAGAACATGCCAAATGATAGTTGGCAAAAACCTGAGTATTTTGCATGTTTTTGCACTCCATGTACTTGTGAGGCTTGTCCTGTGACATCCTTGTACTTTCAGCTGCATTCACACATCTTAATGTGATAACAGGAGGAATTAGCTTATGAATATGTGCAATGACTGTGCGGTGACAAAGGAAAAGTTCTGAGCACTCTCATATTGAAGAGTGATGAAAGTATTGAATTGCTTATGTTATTATAGTGGAAGGTTTAAGAGTTGCTGGAATGCGTCTGAGGATATCTTTGTGACATTTGGTCCCGTCATATTGCAGTCACTAACCTGATACCCAATAGTCTATCATTTTCTGACAGTATTTGGCAAAACCAAGATCCAACAGCTTATCATTTTGTTTTGCAAATGTTGAAAGCTGATTAACATCAAAATGACAAGCATTAGTTCTGCCAAACTTTCCCTTTGCAATCACTTGTTAACTGGCAGTTGTCAGGATGCTGAAGTTCAAAACCATTATCAGAGCTTTCTACAAATCACTCCTTTAAGTTGTTGAATTAATGGCACCGATATTTCCTGGGGCACCATATTTTATGGTTCTCATATAAAAACCTCTAAAGATGACAGTTTTAAATGTGCACAGAGGTTCTTTTCCTGTCAGCTTCTGGTTGACATTCTTAGCTTCTTGATGTTCCCAGAATCATAGATGTGTTGTAGCTCACAAGGAGGTGGTCATTTGGCCCTTTGTGTCTGCACCAGCACCTGGCAGAGTATGGGCCATAGGCCCAGATCAGCTAAGTGACACTCACATGATTAGAGGCAGAGATTGGGGGTAGGGCAGGGATTTAGCTGTGAGTTGAAGTATGGGGGTACAGTGTTGTCTGAGATTTGGTGGTGATTTGGAATGTGTGTGTGAGAGAGAGAAGTCTTCACCTGATGAAGGAGCAGCTCTCTGAAAGCTTGTGATTTCAAATAAACCTGTTGCACTACAACCTGGTATCATGTGACTTCTGACTTTGTCCACCCTGGTCGAACACTGACACCTCCACATTATGGTTTAAGTGAACCACAAACGTTATAATTGACGATAAATGTGGGATACAACCCACAAACTGTTTACAAACAGTTTTCTTTTGTTGGGAGGATGAATGTCACCTGGAGTTTGAAAATGGTGCAGGTTTGTGGCGGTAGTGTGGAGGCAAGCAGTCATAAGGGGGACATGGGCTGTGGTTGATGTCAGGGAAGAATAGTACACTAACACAGCTGGTGAGGGAGCAGGGACTTGGGATGAGGATGCTACCTAGACTTGACTAGCAGGAAAACAAAATAGCAGGCAAATTTAGATTGAGGGGACCATTTTATGGAGTGATAGAACGTTGGATTCTGTACACCAAATATTTTACTGTATACTTTTAAGGTGAACAAGGTGGCTGAAAACATGATGGGACTGGCTTTCCAGAGCATCATCACATGTAAGATCTTTGTAATTCTAGGGACTCTGGTGCAGTTAGAGAAAATCATGGAAAAGACAGACCGAAAATTGCTGGGATGTTATTTTGCACCACAGTCACTGATGATCATGGAACATTTCAGGTTTAATAAACAGGTACAGTACAAAGGAGAGTTAATCACCCAATTTGTGGACACTAATGGTGTATTGTCCATGAAGCTCATGATCTCTGAGGGCACTGCAAATTAGTGATGCCTCAAGGCTTTAATTGAAATGGTATTTCTTCCTAACACTCTTGGAAGATCAACCAGCAAACTATGTCTGGTTTGTCACAGTCTCAGAGATGTAACTTAGTCTGATCAGGTGACTGTGCCTTAAGCCACCACCCCAATGCCCCACCTTCATTGAACCCCTCACCATTCCCTCACTCTGGGGTCCCACATTGTTACTAGTCATCTGGTGGGTACAGTCACACAGAAAGGTAGCCATCAGCATCTTATTGGCCAACAGCTCTTGGAGACCTCGCTCACAGGGAGAGGCCTAACAGTCATCACTGAAAGTGCTAGGATGGCATTTGATTCCATCCATTCTCCCCTAAGAACTGACAGGAGTAAGGGGGCAGCCCCACTAGTTCGCTGGCTAGTAGGCGAAACCCTGACAGAATCCTGCCCACACTTGCTATGTGTAAATACAGAGTATTCTGAAATGTCTAATCATATTCTAGCAACAAAAACTATCAATGACCACACATACAAGGCAACTGATGCAGAGTAAAAAAGTGTAGTGCTGGAACATGAAGCATATTAGTGTAAAGAAAGGTTGGTGGGAAATTTGGAACTCTCTGCTGGAAGGTCTGAGGCTGGTGGAAAGTTGTACATCTTTACATTGGGATTGGTAGATCTTCGTTAAGCAGGGGTAAAAAGAGTTGATGAACCAAGGCAAACAAATGAGGTAAAGACACAAATTAGCCATCATCCAATTGAACAGCTTTCTTTTCCAATGCTTCATAGTACCTGCCCAGCCTGAGCTCAGAATAGAATCTTAAAGAATCCACCAATAGTACAAGTATTATCTACACTTCAGTGCAACAATGTCTAAATGTCTAAACTTCAAAAGTGACCATTAGGTGCTTCAGGATGCCTTCAGGTCCAATCAGAATACTTATTCCTTCTATGAAGTTGACCCACGAATGTATTCCTGGACTATAGTGGCACAGTGGTTAGCACTGCTGCCTCACAGCGCCAGAGACCCGGGTTCAATTCCCACCTCAGGCGACCGACTGTGTGGAGTTTGCACATTCTCCCCGTGTCTGCGTGGGTTTCCTCCGGGTGCTCCAGTTTCCTCCCACAATCCAAAAATGTGCAGGCCATGCTAAATTGCCCGTAGTGCTAGATGAAGGGGTAAATGTAGGGGAATGGGTCTGGGTGGGTTACACTTCGGCGGGTCGGTGTGGACTTGTTGGGCCAAAGGGCCTGTTTCCACACTGTAAGTAATCTAATCAAAAAGCTGAAGAGATCAAATTTCAAACTTCCGTGGATTATATGAAGAACATCAGGGAGAGGATTGTGGTAGATGTGCTAAAGCAATTGTCAGTACAACTTGTTTTTAAATTGCCTTCCACATTCCTCACAGAGTTATGACTCAGTTAGTTATCAGTGAAAACTGCTTCAATAAAGTGCCGCAGCTAGATTTCAATCACGTGACATCCAGGACACATTAAATTCAGTGCAAGAGGCAATTTTCAGAATAGTTGATTCAACCTTTTATGTTCAGATCCATCACTCCCTCATTATATAAGCACAATGCAGTATAGTATGTCCCAGTATGAAAACAAAACAGGATTGAAAAGCAAATTTTCTCTTGATGCCTCTAGAGGTCAAACCACAGAGTAATCGATTTCAGTAAATGTGACTGGCCTGAAATGGATCTGAATAATGGTATTAAAAGCTGCAACTCCCTATTTCATACATATTTTCTCACTATTTTTGCAATCATCCTTAGATTGCATTACCGTGTTTATTATAGTAATCTGCAAACTAATAAGGAATTTTCCTTGATACCGATGCTAAAATAAAGTGCAGTATTATGGCCTGTGCCCTGTAGGAATCTGCAATCTTCCAGTCATACAGAAGAATTGCTCTTAAGGAATGCACCAAGTTGACAATTAAATTAATTGCAGCATGTGTGTAACTTAGTTTCTGTCAAGTTACGGTTATGCATTTATGTTTCTTCAGTCACATTACAGAAATGTTGTCAGAGTGAAGTCTGTTTTATGGAAGTCATGCATTTTGTCCCAGATTGAGCAAATTACAAAGCCAAATTTCTATAAAATCTCATTACTCATGCAAGAAATAAAGCATAAAAGCAAAATACTGCAGCTGTTGGAGATCTAAAACAAATGGAGAAACTGCTGGAGAACTCAGCAGGTTTGGAAGCATCCGTGGTGAGAGAAAAAAACGTTTTGAAGAAGAGTTGTACTGGATTTGAGGTGTTGGCCTTGTTCCTTGCTACATCAATGCTGCCAGACCTGCTGAGTATCTCCTGCATTTTGTGTGTTTATTTCATGAAATAATGCATCTGAGACTGATGTGAGAACATAACCAGAACACTTGATCCTTCCAAACCAGCAAGATGGATAGATAATAAGATTGTCTACAACTATGTCCAAGCAAGGACAGCAGCAAGATAACATGATGTCATAAATAAAGTTTTGAATTACATGTATTCACTTTTCATTTAATTCAGTTTAAAAATTAATTTGAACTTTAACTACTCCTGTTCCATTATATACAAATGGTAATTCTTTTACAACACAATCTATCCTAGTTACAAAGACAACCTCTGAATGATTCATTAAAACTTATTTCAGTATAGAAAGAAATGAGATTTTCAATATTCCTTTCTGGCTTGACTAGAATTAACCCTTTCTACCATCATGTCCACAAGGAAGGCAATGGGATCTGCCAGTGCAACCTGAGACAAGAGACAGCAATTCAGGCATCGTTGACGGATTCGCTCTGAAAACAAAAGAGCTTTTTAGGTCTTGAACTTAATGAGATCTTTTCTCTCTAATAAAGGAAAGAACACATGTAAGGGATTTAAAAGACTGGTATTTACCTTGCGATGCCATTTACAAAAGTCAATGGAATATTGAGTACGATTATCTAGTTCATAATTTAAACAAACTTCTTTATGTTTTGTGCTGTTTCTTTCAACCATGCTTCACTTCAACAGAGAATCCTCTTGAGAAAGTGAAACATTCAGCAGTGAGGCCAATTCATCAATACATGAAAACCAATGTAAATATTGGCAATTAATCCCTTACCTAACCAAACAGCAGACATGAAATTCTGGAGACAAAAATAGCATTGAAGGTTGAAATCTGTCATCTTATATCAAGACACTGATTCTCATACTGTAATATTCTTCTGTAGTATTGGGTTCAAATCACTATTATATTATCCAGTTTACGATAATTCTTACAATGTAGAATTACTCTATTTTAAAAGTGGTTCTAACATGGTGATATTGCCCGATGTTTCAGTAATTCTCAGAATGTAAAATTATCCTGTCTTACAGTTATACTAACACAGTTGCATTGATCTATATTAAAACAATTCTGAATTGTATCATAGCGGTCTAACACTGCTCCATTGTCCAATACAATGATTCTAACACCATAAAATTGACTTGTATATTGTTTGGAGAAACACATTAATTTCTTCTGTGTCACACCAATTGCTAATAAGAAACACCTCCTACCAAAACTGCAAACAATACCTTATATCCTAAAGCAGTGGTGGTAGAGTAACAAAGCTGTATGTCATGATTGGAAGAGAGTACACAAAAAAAAAACAAAGAGTTTGCAGTCTTCCCAAATAACACAGTTCTGAGCAAGAGTCATTGGACTTGAAACATCAATTCTGCTTTCTCTCTACAGATGCTGCCAGACGAATTGCGTTTCTCCTACTATTTCTGTTTTTGTTTCAGTTCTTCAGCATCTGCAATTCTTGATTTTATTTTACAGAAAGCATAGAATGAACTGTTAAAGAAATGTAAGTCAGGGTTAAAGATGATAAAGAACAGTACAAGGCAAAAAGGAATGCAAAAGAAATCACTATTTTAAAAAAATCCCCTGGCCATAAAGAAAATCTCTGGACACTATCATAGCAGGACTAAAAGATCATCAGCAAAGTGGCTACCAAAGATAGATTTACAAAAGGTGAGGGAATAGTTCATATTCAATGATGCAGGTGAATTGAACCTTCCAAAAAGGGATGAAATCATAGAGAAGTGCAACTTTGAGTCTAAGGATAGACAAGATATGCTACACCTTTATAGAACTTTAGTTAGGCCACACTTAGAATATTGTGCACAGATCTGGTCACCATATAATCAGAAGGATATGGATCCTTTGTAGATGGTACAGAAAATGTTTACCAGGATATTGCCTGGCATGGGGAATCTTAGCTGTGAAGAAAGGTTGGATAGACTGCATTGGTTTCACTAGAATGTAGGAGGTTGAGGGGTGACCTGGTAAAAGTTGTGAATAGACAATGGGGAACTCCTATTTTTCAGTTATATCTGGTTGTAAGTTTGCTCACTGAACTGTTAGAATTGTTTTCAGATGTTTCATCACCATGCTAAGTAACATCATCAGTGAGCCTCTGATGAAGTACCAGTGTTCCTGATGAATTTAAAGGACCTCATACCAACAACTAGCAGAACGAACGTCATATACAAAATACCCTGCAAGGACTGCAACAAACATTACATTGAACAAACAGGCAGGAAGCTAGCCACCAGGATACATGAGTACCAACTAGCCAACAAAAGACATGACCAACTACTACTAGTGTCCATTCACACAGACGAAGAGGAACATCAGTTCGACTGGGACAAGACATCCATCTGGAACAGGCTAAACAAAGACATGCACAGGAATTCCTAGAGCCCCGGCATTCAAACCAAAGCTCCAACAAAGATATTCATTTGTACCCCATTTATCAACCTCTTACAAAAAGAACCAGAAGTGATATCACTGACCACAACAGACCAAGACACATAAATAGCAAGTGGGATAGAACACCAGTGCTTCACCAGAGGCTCACTGATGATGTTACCTAGCATGGTGACAAAACTTCTGAGAACAAATCTACCAGCTCAGCAAGCAAACTTACAACCTGATCCACAACCAAAGCTACAAATCTTCTCCAAAATTACCATCAGTTATATGTTTTTTCTCTTTTTTTAAACGGTTCAAAATGATGCCAGATTGTGGCACCAGTTGAAGCTTTTCACTGCATTTTATCATATTTTTCACGATAAATTACAAGTGCCAATAAACCATCCATTCATCCATGCACCCATCCCTCCTTAGCTCAGTACAGAAAGAGTGAATGGTTGTGATTTGGTGCCAGTCAAGCGGGCTGCTTTATCCTGGATGTTGTCAAAGATTTTGAGTGTTGTTAGAATTTCATTCATCCAGCCAAGTGGGAAGTATTCCATTATATTCCTAACTTCCAATTTGTGGACCAGTGGGCAGGCTTTGGGGATTCAGGAGATGAATTACTCACTGCAATATTCCTAGCCTTTAACCTGCTGTGGTAGCCGTTGTAATTATATGGTTAGTCTAATTTGGTTTCTGCTCAATGGTAAGTCACAGCATGTTAATAGTGCAGGAGATACTCACATCTCTCTTTGTTTGGGATTTGCATCATTCATAAAAGCCTATTCAGCAAAGAACAATACAGCACAGGAACCATCCCTTCAGCCCTCCAAGCCTGCGCTGATATATTTTGCCCTTCCATACAAAAGCTGTCTTCACTTACAGAATCAGTATCCCTCTATTCTTTTCCTATTCATGTATTCATCTAGGTGCTTCTTGAATACTGCTATTGTCTCTGCTTCCATCTCCTCCACTGGCAGCATGTTCCAAGCACTCACCAACTGATGCCTTGCACCCCACTTTTAAACCACCTCTACCCCAAGACCTTGAATCTGTGTCTCCTCGTAATGACCCCTCTGCGCTGGGAGAAAGCCTCATAGGAGTCACCACTCTTTTGTCACCATCTCTATGCTGCTGGGCCCCTCTATCTCACAAACTTGCCACTAAGTCCCCAGGCTTGCCCTGTGATGAAGAATACGCAGCTCTGCTGTCTTGCTGATAACCAGGACTCCATGTTCTGAGTCTACTGTGACAGCAACTAAGGAGTCCCTGCCTCCACTGTAGCCTTGATGACTCCAAGAGCCCCTACTCCAGGCATGCCACATTGCCACGTTGTCAGTGGGCCTATTTTAACCAGGAGTCCCTGGCTCTGCTGCCAGACCAGGCCACTAACACCACAATAATATTCCCACTATGGCTGCAGGTGTCATTTTGCCAGAAGAGTCTGCTGCCGCCCCAATCGCTAGAGGAACTTTGCTGCCGCTGCCATCAGTTCTGACGTCAGAAGGATGTCCTTGCTACTGCTACTGCCACCTCCAATCACCATGAGAAGCCACATCTGTCACCATTGCCTCTGACAGCTGGGAGGCTACCACCACTTCGCCCATGGCCCACTCTCACTGCTGCGCCAATGTTGCCAACTAACCTGCCAAAGGAAGAGAAACAAAAGAAAACAGAATGAAAGAAAAAGGGCAGGGGTTAAAAAGAAAAACAATGCAGATGGAAGTGGATGAGCCCTGAGCAACAGGTCACATGCAGCCCTGCTAACTCTGTTGTCATCTTGGAGCTGGAGCATTTTGTATCATCAACAAGGCTTCTTAGAAAGCACTATCCAAACCCAATACCACTATCATCTAGACAGACCAGGGCAGGGAATACATTACCACTGACAACTTCCTCTCCAAGCCACTCACCATTCAGACTTCCATTCCTTTAGTGTCACTAGGTCAAAATTCTGAAATTCCCTATCTAATAGAATTGTGTGTTTATCTCCAGCACATGGACTGCAATAGTTCAAAATAGCAACTCACCAACTTTTTCTCAAGGGCATCTAGGCATATGCAATAAACACCTAGCCAGTGACCCGACATCTTTTCAGTGATTCGACATAAAATGAAATAAAAATTAATCCATCTGCAATATTCAGTATTTATTTTGTTCCCGTGCTGCTTTAGGTTTCCACATAAATGCATTCTATCTTTCTGAAGATAAGGCACATTGTTTGTTTTTGCTTTGGAGAAAAAGAAGACATGGACATCGAAGGAGATAAGGGACAGGATAAAATTGAAATAAAATGCTTATAAAAACACAATGAATACTATAGATCCCACAAAATGGAACAAATACAAAGATCAATAAAGAGCCACAAAGTGGCTTATAAGAGCAGCAAAAAAGGTGAGGAAGAGAAATTTGCATGGGACAGAAAAGACAATAAGAGGAAATGTTATAGTTATTTAAGTAGAAAACGACTGGTAAGAACATATATGCCCACTGAGAGCTGTGAGGGGGGATGTTGTCAATGATCAGCAAGAAATGGCAGACATGCTGAATTTTGCTGATCATTATTTTGCTTCAGTATTCACAGTAGGAAAGATAGATAGCTTGTCAGAATTGCCAGTGAAATTAGTAAAGGACCATGGACATGTCATAAATAAAATTAGCTTAAGTAAATCATCAATAATGAGGAAATTATTTTATAAGAGTAGCTAAAAAGTGAGGAAAGGAAATTTGCATGGGACATAAAAGACAATAAGAGGAAATCCCCAGGATTTGATGGTTTCCATCGTTGGAGTTCAAGGAGGTTGGATAGCATGTTGTTGTTGTTGCCATTATAATCTTTTGTATTTCCATGGATTCGAGCGTTATACTTCTAGGTTGTAAATTTACTCATGTCACTTTGCTCTTTAAGGTGACAGAGGGAAACTAGGCAATTATACACCAGTTAGCCTAACATCTGTGGTGGGATATATGTTGGAGTCTATAGTCTAGGATAGGATAATTGATCACCTTGAAAAATGTCAGTTAATTAGGCAGAGTTAGCATGGATTCATGAAGGTAGATTATGCCTGACAATTTTTTTTTAAAGTTTGTTTGAAGAGGTAAAATGGTGGTGGACAGAGGTAAGTTAAGGATGTTGTTTATATGGACTTCCAGAAGACTTTTGATAAAGTCCCACACAACAGACTGTTTGCTAAAGTAGAACCCTAGGGAATTGAGGGCAAATTACTGGCATGAATAGGAAACTGGATGAGTAAGAGGAAACAGAGGTGAAACCATGGATAAATACAGTAGTTCAGTGAGATTTGATGGGGGAGGGGCGTTCAAGTGCATAGCTCCTTCACATTAGGTGCACAAAACATAGCTAAGATGGTGAATGGAATACTGGCTTTCACAACTGAAGGGCTTTTGAGAGTCAACCACATTGCTATGGGTCAGAATCATATGTAGGACAGACTTGGTAAGAACAACAGATTTCTTTCCCTAAATTCCTGGGTAATGCTATATCTGTCCAACATATGTAACAATATCTTAGTACTCCACTGAGGATCACAGCTATACTCAGTGTAATCAATGGTTGTGTATGGAACGCTATCAGGTGTATTCCTAATTTTCCTGTCTTTATACTATAGGATTTGGTAACATAGAATACCTTGCTTGCTCACTCACCTCATAGGAGTTGTCTAGGGCACTGGGAGAATTTTTCCTGCAAATTGCGCCTCTGTATTTGGCTGTCCAATTTTTTAAGCATAAAATAATAACAGGATATTGATAGATCAGATGAAGGGTCAAAACTACGGCAAATAGATTTTAAAGTAAGCATGTGAGAGGTTTTGATTTCAGACTGCAAAAGAATCGATCAAGTTTTTTTCAGAAGACAAAGTTAAATAGAATGGATGTCCAATGAGATTTGAGGGTTCAGGCGCATAGCTTTTTGAACTGACATGAGCAGTTGTAGAAAATTGTCAAGGCGGCTAATGGCATGCTGGCTTTTCTATCTAAGGGGTTAGAGTATCAGTATTTAGTATTATGCTACAGGTATATGAAACCTTAATTTTAGCCTACTTTGAGTACTGTGAGCAGATCTGGGCAACATACCTTAGGAAGGATGTTTTGACCCTGAAGCAAGTTCAACACAGGTTTGCAAGAATGATCGAGGAGAAAATGAAGACTGCAGATGCTGGAGATCAGAGCTTAAAAATGTGTTGCTGGAAAAGCAGATGCTGCCTGACCTGCTGCGCTTTTCTAGCAACACATTTTTAAGCTTTGCAAGAATGATACCTGGATTTCAGGTGTTTATTTATGAGGAGAGTTTTAACAAATTAGGCCTTTATTCTCTAGAATTTAGAAGATTAGGGGGTGATTGAACTGAGGTTATCAGGATATTAACAGGGAAAAAAGCTGAAAAGCTGAAGAAGGGCTTATGCCCGAAACATCGATTCTCCTGTTTCTTGGATGCTGCCTGACCTGCTGCGCTTTTCCAGCAACACATTTTCAGCTCTGATCTCCAGCATCTGCAGACCTCACTTTCTCCTATTAACAGGGAAATACAAGATAGATAAAGAAAAACTATTTCCATTGATTGAAGATTCTAGAATTAGAGGAAATAGTCTAAGAATTAGGGCTAGGCCGTTCAGGTTAGATGTGAGACAATACTTCTACAAACACAGTAGTGAAGATTTGGAAGTCTCTTCCTTTAGATGGCGGTCAATGTTAATTCAATGGTTAAGTTTAAATCTGAAATAGACATATTTTTTATTAAGTCAAGGGTATCACGGGATTTAGGTCCAAGGCAGGCATATTGAACTAGGCCACAGATCAGCCACAATCTTATTGAGTGGTGGAGCAGGCTCGAGGGAATGAATAGCCTACTCCTGTTCCTATGTAAACCAGCAAATCCTTACTTTTCCTGCTTTTCCAAGCATTTTAAATCCTGGTAGAACAAACTCAGATCTCTCCTCAGGATTTAAGCCTGTGTGTTAAACTGATTGTCTTTTCCATTTTCCAAACACAGCTTTCAAGCTCCAATGACTTATTCTTTCTGCTCCTTAGCTTGGTATAGCATTTATATTTGTCAATATTGTAATGATCCTTGCTATTAAGCTCTTGTGTATTGATTTTTACCTTCTGATTCCTTAATGCTCAACCCCTCGTCGTGACTTCTCTTCCTGTGGTTATATTTATTCTGATCATTCTCCATTTATTGCTTCTCCACTTCCTCGTCTTCGTTGTTCAAATATTTTCCAATTTAAGTAAATATGCTCTTTTGAACCAAACTTCAAGTGTCAATAATTTTGTTCATGCTTCCTGCAATGGCCCTGGCAACAATGATCATCGGGAGAAAATGAAGTAGGCCACGATTTTGTTGTGTGAAAAATTGTGTTAAGACTGTTGCTTCATGCAGGGAGGGAACAGATACATACTTTAAGAGGGAGGGAGCTTCACTCCTCTGCTTGTCTTACCCATTGAAGTGCTAGGTCTGCTACTGACTTAGGAGCAGTCTCACCAGTGAATCAGGAGGTTTACGAGTTCCAGTCCTTGTGATTTAAATACAGTTTAAGCTGAGAGTCCAGTGCAGTATCAGGGGGTACTGCATTATTTGAGGTGTATTTTGTCGATGAAACAGTTGTCTCATCTGCCCTCTTAGGTGGGTAATATAAAGGATCACAGGTTTGTTCCCACCACAGCAGAGTATGTTCTCTTGGTTTTCTGTCCAATGTTATCCCTTAACTAATGTCACTAAAAAGTGATCTCGTTATTGCCTGTCGGACCAAGAGATCATGCCAAACTTGACTGCACTTCAAATATTCTTCACTGATGTGATGCACTGTGTAGTGTCCTAATGTTGGGTAAAGGCTGGATAAATGCATGATCTTCTATTCCTTACAGTAGTCATAGAGTCATAGAGATGTACAGCAAGGAAACAGACCCTTCAGTCCAACTCGTCCATGCCGACCAGATATCCCAACTCAGTCTAGTCCCACCTGCCAGCACCCAGCCCATATCCCACCAAACCCTTCCTATTCATACAACCACCCTGATGCCTTTTAAATGTTGCAATCGTACTAGCCTCCACCACTACCTCTGGCAGCTCATTCCATACATGTACCACCTTCTTCATGGAAATGTTGCCTGTTAGGTCTCTTTTATATCTTTCCCCGCTCACCCTAAACCTATGCCCTCTAGTTCTGGACCCCTGCACCCCAGGGAACAGATCTATTTATCCTATTTATCCTATCCATGTCCCTCATGATTTTATAAACCTCTCTATATTGGTATGAACAAATAATTAAAATTGAGAGTAAGCCATTCAGTTCCTCAGGCCTGCTCCAGCAGTTTGAAAGATGAAGGTTGATCTGATTCAGACCTCAACTTCAATTTCCTGCCTGTCCTCCATACACCTTGATCGGCGGTCTGTCAAGGATTTATCTACCCATATCTTGAGAACATTCAATGATTCTGTCTCCATTCCTTTCAAGGGAAAAAAGAAAGAGTTCCTTGTACTCATAACCATCCGAAACATATATTCTACTCATCTAAGTCTAAATGAGAGACCATTAATGATAGTACCCATATACTTCTGAATAGGCAATATCTGATAGTGATGGGGCCTTTTACAAAAAGGAATAAAAGAATGCAATTACACTCAGAAATAAAGAGAAGGTGTTACAAGTCTGAAGATAATACCTCAGTAAGGCTGTATACTGCAAGAACTACTGATTTCCATTGGAGCAAGGGCTCTTGCTTAGTGGGAACTCAGCCTTCAGACCTTTCCTTTCAGTGGATGGCACACAGATGACCCCCCCATTATGCCAAATCAGCATGTTTCCTGAGAAAAGACTCCTCAGCTCAACTACCGCTTCTCACCAGCTAGCAGGTGCGATCCTGGGCTCCACAGCAAGTTTCTGACCCCTTAGTTTGCCTGTTGGAACTAAGCACTCAAGACAGAAAGAAAGCAGCACTCCTGGCTGGAATTTCCTGAAGCGGTTGAAGGAGGTTGGGTCAGTTCCATTCCATTATTTCCTCCCTTCTAATATTGAAATAATTCAATAGGGACACAAGTATTGAATTTAAAGTGACTGCCTGGATTTATGATCCTGAAGGAATTGGCGTCACCACAACTCTGTGAGAAAATCTTCTAACTAGATTCGGTCACAGAAACAGGCCTCTCGGTCCAATTCATTCATGCCGATCAGGTTTCCTAAACTGAACTAGTCCCATTTGCTTGTGGTTGATCCATATCTCTGCCAACTTTTCCTATCCATATACTTGTCCAAATTTCTTTAAAATGTTCTAATTGTACCCACTTCTATCATTCCTCTTGTTCCATAGATGCACCAACCACTGCGTGGAAAAAGTTGCCCTTCAGATCTCTTTAAATCTTTCCCCACTCATCTTAAAACTATGCTGTCTACTTTTGGACTCCTCTACCCTTAGGAAAAGACCTTGGCCATTCACCTTATCTATGCCCTTCATTGTTTTATAAACCTCTATAAATTATGACAGTCACACCAAACCTCAAACCATCCGATGAAAGTACAGAGTTCAATTAAGTCAATGACTTAGTTATCATGACACTCATGAAGGATGCCATTCCAGGGTAGTCTGCACACAATGTAAGTGAGACAACTAAGCCTAGAAATTAATGGTCTGTTACCTAGATTTCAGTAGCTGCTTAGAATTATGCAAAATGTCTTTGTTTCTTGCTTTAACTTTGAAATAACAAAACATATTTGAATTCTGTACATCTTCCTCTCAATGCCAGAACATTACAGGAAAGCAATAGTCAGGAGAGCCGGTATAGGATGGCCCCAGGGTTCTCAGTTGTGGACCTCAAAGCTCTTGTGGATACGAGGGAGAAGAAGGATTTCCTCTTTCCTGAGGGTGGCACAGTGGCTCAGTGGTTAGCACTGCTGCTCACAGCACAAGGGACCAGGGTTCAATTCCTGCCTCGAGCGACTATGCGGAGTTTGCACACTCCCCCCGTGTCTGCGTGGGTTTCCTCCGGGTGCTCTGGTTTCCTCCCACAATCCAAAGATGTACAGGTCAGGACAGTTGGCCATGCTAAATTTAGGTTCATTAGTCAGGGGTAAATATCGGGTAGGGGAATGGGTCTAGGTAGGTTACTCTTCGGAGGGTCAGTATGGACTTGTTGGGCCGAAGGGCCTGTTTCGATACTGTAGAGAATCTAATCTAATCTGAGCAAAGAACTGTGTCACCAATGGTAATCAAGGCGACGCATTTAAAAATCTGTGATGGAGTGAGCATAAAGGAAAGATGTCCTGTGCCCTTGAATGCAGCATTATAAGCCATATAATGGCTTTGAATAATAGCTAATATTTGCAGATACTGGAAATCTGAAACAATGCTTGTTAGGGCACTTGGTCAGAGGCTTCAATATTAAGCAGCATCTTAAAAGTTGAAAGAGAAGTAAAAGAAACAGAGGTTTTGGGAGAAAACTCCAGAGGTTTCATTCAGCCAGTGTTAAAATGATTAAAATCAGTCATATATGAGAGAACATGCAAGTATTCTTTCAGTATAGAGGCCATTTGTACATTGAGTAAGGAAAATAAAACATTAAAGCTACACTAGTTCTACTTGTCACCACTTGCCTTGAATGTTACGACATTTCAAGTACTCATCTAAATACATCTTAAAAAGGTTGAGATTTCCTGCCTCAACCACCTTTCCAGACAATGCATTCCAGATTTCCAACATCCTCTGGGTGAAAAAGGAAACCCCTTAAAACCACTCTTTACTTCCTGACTTTCAACTTAAAATTATGCCCCTTTGGTCTTGACCCTTCAACTAAAAGGAACAACGGCTTTGTGTCCACATTGTTCACCCTCAATTGGATCCCCTTTCAATCTTCTTTGCTCCAAAAACAGAATTTATGCTTATCCAGCCTCTCTTCATCACTAAAACGCTCCATCCCAGGCAATATCCTGGTGAATCGTCTCTGTACTTTATCCAGTGCAAGCACATGCTTCCAATGGTGTAGTGACCAGGACCGCACACAGTATTCCAGCTGTGGCCTAACCAAAGCTCTGTACAGCTCCAACATAATCTTTCTGCTCTTATAATCTATGCCATGGCTGATAAAGGCAAGTGTCCTGTATGCTTTCTGAAGTCGTGAAATTTAAAGGGTTAAATGGACAAATGCTGTGCTAACTATCGAGGGATCTTTAGATTTTGCAAATGACTGGGCGGCACGGTGGCACAGTGGTTAGCACTGCTGCCTCACAGTGCCAGAGACCAGGTTCAATTCCCGTCTCAGGCAACTGTCTGTGTGGAGTTTACACATTCTCCCCGTGTCTGCGTGGGTTTCCTCCGGGTGCTCCGGTTTCCTCCCACAGTCCAAAAATGTGTAGGTTAGGTGAATTGGCCATGCTAAATTGCCTGTAGTGTTAGATGAAGGGGTAAATGTAGGGGAATGGGTCTGGGTGGGTTACTCTTCGGAGGGTCGGTTTGGACTTGTTGGGCCGGAGGGCCTGTTTCCACACTGTAAGTAAGTTATGTAATGTCTGAAAGGCTGTTTCTGTTACTGTGTAAAACTAGATTCTGCAAGCAACTGGAGAAAGGCTGTTCCTGTTATTGTGCAAAGTATAATCGTGGTGTGCTACCTAACAAAACAATACACCCAGCAACAATAGAAACAGCTTGTGACGGACAACTGCCTGGAATACTCTGCGGTCCTTTCAGAGGAAGGTGAACATGACACAACATGCAATCAAGGGTATAAAAGACTACAGTAATCTGTACTAAATGAGAAGTCTGGTGGAACCGCGTTAGGTGCCTCGCTTCTCCCAAAAGCTTTTGCTAGAATAAACTGAGTTTAATTCATCACTAAATTTGAATTTGTGCATTATTTTTACCTCCAACGCTTTCCTAACTACCCTATTAACATATCCTGCCCACCTTCAGGGATCTGTGGGCAAGCACCTTAAGATCCCATTGAGCTTCCGAGTGTCCTGTCATTCATCAAGTACCCCCTTGTCTTGTTACTTCTTCCAAAGCGCATCAGGTCAGATTTATCGATGTTATATTCCATCTGCCATTGATCTGCCCATCTGACCAATTCATCTACATCTTCCTGTAACCTAAAACCTTTTTCCTCACAATCAACCATCCAACCAATTTTCATGTCATCCACAAGCTTACTTATCATCCCCAACCAGGTTACTTTCTATATCATTTATATATATCATGAACAATAAGGCATCCAACACTGCTCGCTGTGGTGCACCACTGGGTGCTGACATCCAGTCACATACACAGCCTTCTACTACCATCCCCAATCTCTTAATACTAAGCTTGAACCCCTCTCTGACAAAGACATGCCACTTTATCCCTGATCAAACCATGCCTCTCCAAGTGGCGAATGTTATCCAATAGTTGACCTACCACTGAAAAAAAGACTCACTAGTCTTTAATTCTCCTGGTTTAACTTTACCAATCTTCTTGAAATGTAGAACCACATAAACTCTCCTCTGGCACCACACTTGAGGCCAAAGAGGAATTAGAAGTTAGTGAAGTGCCGCTACAATTTCTTTCCGCATCTCCCACTGCATCCTGGATGATGACTCACCCAAACTTAATAATTTGTCTACTTTTAAGCCTGGCAAAACTTCCAATATCTCCATAGTCTCCATGTCAAACTGCTCAAGAACATCACAATCCCTCTTCCTGAGCTCTCTGTAGTCATCCTCCTCCTTCAAAGTGAAGACAGAGTGAAGTACTCATTTAACACCCAAGTATTGTCTTCTGGCATAGGTTGTCCGCTTGATCGCTATTGTTTCCCTGGTTTTCTTTATCACCTTGATATACTTAGAGAATATTGTTGGATTCTCCCTAATTCTACCCACCAATCATGCCCATGCTTTGCTTGCCTAATTGCTTCCTTATGCTCCCTCTGCACTTTCTAAACTCCACTGGGGCCTATGTTGATTTGCTCCATTTGTACTTGCTATAAGCTTCTCTTTTCCTTCTTACCCAGTCCTGAATATTCCTAGACATAGAGTCCTCTGAGTTTGTTGCTCTTACATTTCACACAAAAGAGAATATGTTGGGACTGTACTCTCACCAATTCCATTTTGAACTTTCCTCATTTTCCTACTTTAGATTTACCTGGATAGAGATGTCCCCCAGTTTACTTTTGCCAGCTCTTGCTTTACTTTAATAAGATCTACATTTCCCAATCCAAAATACTTATTCGCACACCATCTTTCTCCTTTTCCACTGCAAACGTACAATGTATGGTGTAAAGAGGCTGGGGACGGTGCCCTGCAGTCGGTGCCACTGTGAGGCAGTCTGGGAATGGTGTTCTCACAGTCAGTGTCATGGTGAGGCCATCTGGGAATGGTGACCTGCAGTCAGTGTCATGGTGAGGCAGTTTGGGAATGGTGACCTCACAGTCAGTGTCACGGTGAGGCCGTCTGGGGAACGGTGTCCTCACCGTCGGTGTCACGATGAGGCATTCTGGGTAGATGCAAAGTTTGGCATCACTGGAAAATCAGTTGTCTTACCCTACTGCGGGAGCAGAGGCTCCAAGAGACAGCTGATTGGTTAGTGTAGGTAAGGTCAGGTAAATATTACAAATTTTAGCATTTATAGTTTTTTGTTAGTTTATAGGTTCTAATGGAGAAAGTGAGGACTGCAGATGCTGGAGATCAGAGCTGAAAATGTGTTGCTGGAAAAGCGCAGCAGGTCAGGCAACATCCAAGGAGCAGGAGAATCGACATTTCGGGCATGAGCCCTTATTCAGGGCTCATGCCCAAAACGTTGATTCTCTTGCTCCTTGGATGCTGCCTGACCTGCTGCGCTTTTCCAGCAACACATTTTCAGCTTATAGGTTCTAAAGGAAAGATTAGCTCTCGAAAAATTAATATAATGTGCCATTAGCATCTTCAAAAAGATTATACATAAAAGGGGCAGGTCATGTCAGGAGTGCTCAAAGCCATAACGTGAACCTTCTGCTCTGTGCATGAAGCTGCATACACTGTCAGTGCCCAGGGCCAGCATGTGTTCTGAAAGTATTTCAGGTTACAGCTCCTGGAAAACACTATGGAACATCCATGAGGCTAAGAGAATCATGGATATCATGCACAGAGACGTGGTCACACCACAGGCTAAGTAACCACAGGCAGAAAGAGAATGGTTGACCACCAAGCAGATTAAGGGGATTAGATATACGTGCCGGTATCCCCTGTGGTCATTCACTTGAAAAACAGATGTATATCTTTGGATTTTCTCGAGGGGAATGGAATCTCAGAGGAAAACAGTGACAGCCAAATTTGTGGCACCACGATTGGTTCTCCTATGCAGGAGAGGAGCAAAAAATATGGAAATGCAATAGCCACAGGGGATTCAATTGCAAGGGGAATGGATAAGTGGCTGCAAATGTGACTCCAGGATGGTATGTTGCTTCCCTGATCAAGGAATCTCAGAGAGACTACAATACACCCTGGAGGAGGAAGGTGAATAGTTAGTCATAATAGTACAATCTGTACCAATGACATCAGTTCAAAAGGGAATGATGTCCTGAAAGCAAAGTATAGGGAGTTAGGAAACAAGCTGAAAAGTAGGAACTCAAAGAGTAATGATCTCAGAGTTAAAACATGATTAAAATGATGGTATGGGAGAAGGGTTTCAGATTCCTGGGCATTGAGACTGGTTCTGGAAGAGGTGGATCACTACAAACTGGATGGGTTATGCGTGGGTAGAACCAGGATGAATGTCGGAAGGGAAGTATTTGCTAGTGTGTTATGGGAAGGTTTAAATTAAATTGACACAAGATTGGGAGCTTATGCAAGGGGTCAGAAGAAGGGGAATCAAGGACAAGCACAAAAAGACAGAAAGGGGAATAAGATAAGTGATTAGGAGAGGAATCAAAAGCCAGGATCAAATCAAGGCTACAGTGAAAAAGTAGGAGAGAACAAGGAGTATTAAAAAAAAGACAAACCTTAAGGCTTTGTGCCTGAACTCATGGAGCATTTGAAATAAAATGGACGAATTAATCACACAAATAGATGTATATGGGTATGATGTTTTTGGGATTACAGAGATATTTTGCAGGGTAACCAGAGATATTCAATATTTAGGAAGGACAGACACAATGAAAAGGCAGTGAAGTTGCATGACCAGTTAAGGAGAATATAAACACAATGTTGAGGAAAGGACTAACTCACAATGTAAAATCTTTGTGTTTAGAATTGAGAAATACGGAGGGACAAAAAGTATTAGCAGGGGTGGAGCATGGACTACCACACTATCGTGGTGAAATTGTGAATGGAAATAAACAGGAAGTCAGACATGTATGTGGTAAAGAAACAATTGAAATTATGGATGATCTTAATCTACATATAGATTGGGCAAATCAAACTTGTCATCATACGATAATAGAAGAATTCCTAGATTGTATATACAAGATAGGTTTTTGGACTAAAATGTTGAGAAACCAACGAGATACTAGGAGATCTTAGGCAAGGTATTATGCAATGAGAAAGTAATACTTAATAGCGTCATTGTGAGAAACACATTGGGGATAAATGACCATAATATGATAGAATTCTTCATCAAGATGGAGAGTGAGGCAGTTGATTCTCAAACTATGGCCCTGAATCTTAATATGGAAAACTATAACAGCATGAGGCATGAGTTGGCTATGATGGATTGGGCTTTGTTACTGAAAGGATAAGATATGGGAAACATTCAAAGAGCTAATGGGTGAACTACAAAAAATGTTTATTCATATCTGGAGCAGAAGTGCAAAGAGAACAGTGGCCAAATCATGGCTTACAAGAAAAGTTAGAAATGTTATTATCTGAAAATAAAAACATACAAATTGGCAAGAGGGTCATCAGTCCTGAGGATTGGGAGCAGTTAGAACTCAGCAAAGGAGGACCAAAGAATTATGTTAAGAAGGGGAAAATAGGAGTCGGCAAGATGGCTGCGATTCTGTAGAATTGCTGTGGACAGCTCTGCCTAACAGCCTAGGCATACTGGTTTTTTTGGCATCCCTGGCCAACTAATGTGGTGGAATTATAGTTTAAAACCTTACAGAACACATGTTTGTTAATATTTGGGAGTGGGAAGGATGCCAAAGGGCAAAGGAACGAGCAGACAGCAGCAGGGAGGACACTCCCCTGCAGCACCAGGCATACCAAAGACTGCAGCAGTAGCAGCCTCTCCTGAACCTCCCAAGGACCTGACAGACTCTCAGGAATTGGCTGTGGTGATGGAGAGACTTACCTTGAAAGTTGGGGCTGCGATTGAGGAGATCCGTGGGGAGATTCGTGCCCAGGTCCAACCTATTGCATCCATGCTGCAGAAGCATGAGCAGGAGATCCAGGGCCTCGGGGAGAGGCTGGAGGAGGTGGAGAGTCAAACTAAGGCCTCAGAAGCTGCAATGGAGTCCTTATCCAGTTGGATCCAGGTGCTGGAGTGAGAGGTGCAGGCCTTGCGAGACCATATTGACAACCTCGAAAATTGAAGTCAGAGGATAAATCTCCGAATTGTCAGGCACTCTGAAAGTGAGCAGCCAGTCAGCTTCTTTGAAAGCTGGCTGCCAAAGTTTTTGGGCCTTCATATCGAGTCCAACAGGCTGCAGATTGAAAGGGCTTATCAGGTTACAGTGCACAGGTTAGGGCGGGCACTTCCACTCATATAAGGACAAGCAAAAAGTCATAGAAGCTTCCAGATCCCTGGGAAAATATCTGCAGGCACTATTGTACAAGGCGTCAAAAATCATGTTTTTTCAGGATTTCTCTGCAGCTGTAATTTGAAAGAGGAAGTCCTTCGATGAAGTTATAATGAGGCTGAGGAACGTGGGCACCCAGTACTCCATGAGATACCCCGCAGTGCTTAGCTTCAGTCACAAGGACTCAGTTTATACATTTGACTCGTTGGATAAAGCGAAACACTTTGTGGATACTTTAAAATAGACAGATTGGCCTGAAGAACACGGTTAATTTTTGTTCTCTTTCCCTTCTTTCCCCATGTTTTCCCTTCCTTTTTTTAATTCCTTTCTTTCTCTCTAATAATTTCCTTATTGGAAAGGGGGGAGAAAGACCTTGGAATAAGTTGTTCCTTTTTTTTTAATAACTGGATTTTCTGATGGGAGATTTTGTGGATGTTCTTTGTTGTCTCTCACCTTTTTTTGTTTGTTCTGTTTCTCTTTTGGTCACAAGTAGGGGTGACATGAAGCCAGGGATGGGTGTAGTATTCATCCTGACTTTGTCTTTTTTCTGTTGATTTAACGATCATCTCCTTGTTTTTTTTCTGGCCGAAGGCTGGAGCAAGTTTGGGTTTGAAAGAGCTGTGGAGGAGGGGATGGGTAGGGTGAGTGACCCCTATGGGTAGGGGGAAGTGTCTTCCATTCAAGATTTTATAGTTTTTTCTTGTAGTTTTTTGATAGTAATAGTTGTTTATAGTTATGATAGAGTAGTTTTTGTATATATAGTTCTTCGACTCTATGAGTCTTTATTTACTTATGCTCGGCGCTTTGTAAGTAGGGTTCTCCCTCCGAGGTGTTCAAGGGTCTCTGAAAGGGGATATGGCTAAGTGTCTTATTAAATGGTGCGCCTGGAACATTAAGGGAAGTCATTCACCTGTTAAAAGGGAAAAAAGTGCTTTCTAGCCTTAAGAGGGAAAGGGTTGATATCGCTTTGTTGCAGGAAACAATCTTGATGATTCGGAACACCTGAAATTACAACAGGGGGTGGGGGGGGGGGGGGGGGGGGGGTTTATGACCGGGTATTCTTTTCATCCTTTACTACTAAAAGTAGGGGAGTGGCAGTACTTATCCAGAAAAATCTTCCATTCACATTATTAGAGCAGGTGAAAGATGAGCAGGGAGGGTTTGTAATATTGAAGCCCTGACACATGGGGAGGAATATGGCATTTTAAATGTCTACTGTCCTCCGGCACTTCCCCTCAAATGTTTGATTATTGCTTTCTCTAAGTTGAATGCTTTTGGAACACGGCACATTATTATAGGGGAGATTTTAATTGTCTTTTGGATCTGACAGTGGACAAGATGCCTTGTGGGCCCCCAAGGCAGGCCAAGCAGGTGGTTGACTTATGCGAGGGGTTGGGGTTGGTGGATATTTGGAGATGTCTTCACCCTACCGGCAGGGACTTCATCTTTTTTTCAAACCCGCATAAATGTCACATGAGGATTGACCTCTTTCTAGCTCCCTTGGCCCTTCTGGATTTGATTACGGATTGTAAAATTGAGAATATAGATACCTCTGATCACGCGGTGGTATATTTGGAAGTTAAGGCCAAGTGTGAGGGGCTAGGTTTGCAGCACTGGCATTTGGACCCTTTTCTCCTTAAGGATTCCAAATTTATGGAATACGTTTTGAAGGAGTTTCAGGAATACTTGACTATCAACTCAGGCACAGCTAGCAGTCCATCTATGCTATGGGAGACTGCGAAGGCCTTTGCTAGGGGATTAGCTATTTCCTATTCGGCTAGCCAGAAACGACAGAAGGAGGAACAGCAGTGTCTACTTGAGACGTTGTTGAAAGCTGCTGAGGTGGCACATTTTGCGTGGCCTTCAGTGACTCAGCTACAGTGGATCATGGCCCTCCGGGCTGCCTTGAATTCAATACTGACACAAAACGCAAAGGAAGAACTTGCTTTTGCTAGACAAAGGCTGTTCGAATATGGGGATAGGCCAGGGAAGTATTTAGCGTACCTGACTAAGAAAAAGTGTGCTCCCCAATCCATTACTGCAATCAGTGCCAGGGTCCTTACATACAATGCTAAAAAGATTAATGAGGCTTTTCGGAACTTTTACTTTGAATTGTATCAGTCTGAAGGTTGCAAGGGCAAGAGGGCTAAAATGGAGACTTTTTTTAAGAATCTGCACCTCCCAGGGGTAATCTTGGAACAGGCTTCTCTCCTTAATGTCCCCTTGACAGTTCAGGAAACACAGGAGGCAGCTAAGCAACTCCAGAATGGGAAAGTGCTTGGCCCTGATGGTCTTCCGGGTGAGTTTTATAAGGAGTTTATAGGGATTCTGTCAGGGCCGATGTTGGACATGTACAATCACTCCTATATGCATGAATGCCTACCACCATCTTTGAGAGAATCTAATATTTCCTTAATTCTTAAGAAGGGGAAGGTTCCATCTTTCTATTAAATTCAGATTTCAAGATTCTGTCCAAGATCCCAGCGCTGAGATTGGAAAGGGTGTTGCCCCATATTATTAAAGAGGACCAGACAGGCTTTATAAGGGGTCATAAGTCCTCTAATAATATTAAAAGGCTGCTGAATACGGTCCAAGTATGTCAGCAACGATCGATTATGGGGTTGGTGATTTCCTTAGATGCAGAGAAAGCATTTGACTGAGTGGAATGGCCGTATCTTTTTTATGTCTTCGAACAGTTTGGGTTGGGTGGTGTCTTTGCTAGATGGGTGGAGTTTTATATCGCCACTCTCTGGCCGCGATCAACCCCAAGAGGGTGAAGTCTGGGAATTTTAGAATTGGTAGGGATAGTTGGCAAGGCTACACCCCTCTCACCGTTATTGTTTACGTTGGTGATAGAGCCGCTGGCAGAGGCCATTCGTCAGAACTTCCACATAACCGCTCCGGAAGTGGGATGGAGAGTACACAAGATTACACTGTATGCAGATGGCATCCTTCTGTCTTTATTGAACCCTATCACCTCCATACCCCATTTGATATAATGTATCAATTCATTTGGGGGTATTTCAGGATATAAGATTAACTTTGCAAAATCAGAGGCTATGCCTTTGGGGAACCTTAAGGATGTGCCAGAAGTTGAAGGTGGCCCTAAGTTCCCTTTTAAGTGGTCACGGGCAGGGTTCCGATACCTAGGCATTTTTTTTACCCCCAAGTTTGATCTGTTATTTCAGACTAACTTTGCTCACTTGCTCAACAATATTAGGAGAGATCTCCAGAGATGGGAGGCTCTTCCAATTTCATGGCTGGGCCAAATATCTCTCATTAAGATGAATGTTCTTCCTAGTTTGCTTTATCCCATGGGTATACTCCCTACAATGTTTCCCAGGTCAACGCTGCAGAAGTTTATGGGATGGTTTGGTTCCTTTGTTTGGCATTGTGGGTGACCCCTCATCAAACTTACTAAATTGCAGTTGCCTCAAGGAGGGGGAGGAGTTGATTTCCCATTCATCAGAAGGTATCAATTGAGTTCCCTGCTGTCCTTTGTCTGTGATTGGGTAGGTAACTACCAAACTCAATATGGCTGGATATTGAGGCCTCCCAGGCAAACTGCCCTCTTATTAACCTGTTGTTCATGGATAAGATGAGGACAGTTATGAACCACTGATGGAATCCCATTGTCATTAGTACAGTCAAGGCATGGAGGGCGATGCGTCAGAGTGAGGGTTGTTTATCCATGACTTCGCCACTTACACCTATAATTGGCATGCCAGGGTTCTGACCAGGTATGATGGACTCTGGGTTAAAACTATGGGCAGCAAGAGGAGTTTCTAGTTTGGGAGACTTGTTTGAGGGGGAGGTTATGATGTATTTTGAGCAACTGAGTCGCAAATATGAGTTGCCAAGCAGAGATCTTTTCCATTTTTTTCAGGTTAGGGATTTCATCCAGAAGAAGACTACGCTTTTCATTAAGCCCTATAAGCCCGATACAGAGAGGTTGTTGCTACGTTTCCCAAGCACCCTTTCAGTTAGTGCCCTCTATCGCCTGCTGGGTGGCAGGGCCTGGCAGGGCCAGACCAGTTATGTGAGGTCTGAGAGCAAGAGCTAGGCGTGGAGATCTCTTCTGAAACATGGGACAACATATGGGAGAATACTTGAAAGATCTCAATCTGTAATAGGACATGCGCTATGCAGTTAAAAGTTCTGCACAGGGATCATCTGGCACCAGACCGTCTGGCGAAGTTTAAAAAAGAGGCAGCTTCAGTGTGCCCTCAATGTAAAATAAGTGTAGGTACTCTAACCCATTGCTGCTAGACATACTACAGGCTCCGTGTTTATTGGAGCTCTGTGGCGGGAGAGATAGGGAGGGGATTGAGAACGGAATTCAAAGTTGACCCCATATATCTCCTCTTAGGTCTACCAAATTTACTATCTTTAGATAGGCATGAGAAGAAACTATTTAATATTCTTGCATACTGTGCACGGAAGAATATTCTGATGAATTGGGTGTCTGAGAACCCGCCGGGCTTGCTGGGATGGCAGAAATTAATTATGGAGCACATTCCCTTGGACCTTTTTACAAACATGGTGCACCACACATTAGACCATTTTTATAAGACGTGGCAGCCCTACTTGAGTTATTTGGATATAGTTTTGTCAGTTATCTTAACTGGGGCATTTGTCAAGCCCTGGGCCCTGGAGGGGGTCTCTTGAGTTAATATGGGTAAATATACAATGCTCCCGTTCCTTTGTTTGGAAGCTTTGCGCCGAGCATAGCTGTTCTGTATTTTGTGGTTTTTTTTGGTTTTTTTTTGGTGTTGCTTTGCACAGTGTTAGGGTTTGTTTTGTATTATAGGGTAGGTTAGTAGTTAGTAGACAGTAGTTGTATTGTAATTTTTGTTTTTTTTCTATTTTACTGATATTTGTTATTGATTGTATTTTTCAATAATATTATATGTTTGTAAACTTAAAAAAAAATTGCTAATAAATATATTTACTAAAAAAAAGGGGAAAATAGAGTCCGAGAGTAAGCTTCTGAGACACATAAGAACTCATTATAAAGTTTCTAAAGGTATGTAAAGAGAAAAAAAAAATCCTTGAAGACAAATGTAGACTTTTAAATGTTGAATTTATATTGGGGAACAAAAGGAGGACATGAATTATGTATCAGAACTAATGGTGAGCAGATTTAGTGAAAGGGAGAAACTGAAGGAAATCTGTATTAGTAGGGAAATGGTTTTGAAGGAAACTATTTGATAGAAGGCAGATAAATTCCAGGGTCTGATGATCTACATTCCAAAACACTTAAGGAAATGGCCCTAGAAATAATGGATGCAATGAATCTTCCAAAATTCTTTATACTCTGAAACAATTGTAACAGTTTAGATAGTAATTAATGTAATCGAGTATGTAAAAAATGAGGTGGAGAGAAAACAGGCAATTATAAACCAGTGAGTCCGGCATCGATAGTGGGCAAGATACTAGAATTCATTATCAATTACTTCAACCCTAACCCTATCACAGAATATTGCGAGACAATGGTAGAAACAGCCAGCATGGATTCACAAAAGGGAAATCATGCTTGACAAATCTACTGGAATTCATCAAGGGAAATGGGGTGGTGGTTGGGGTGGGGATGCAGGATTTAACTATTGAGCTTCGTGAACAGACATGAGCATGTTAAATGGCAGAGCAGACTCAAGGTGTCAAATAGCTAATGTCTTCTCCTGTCTTCTATGGTTCCATGTAGCCAGAAAGCCATTACAGTCGTAAGTGAATAGAGTGGGTGATGGGTGAATGCACTCAGAATTTAGGCTTGGGAGCAAAGTTTTGTGTAATTCAACTTTAGTGAGAGTGGATGAATAGAAGCTTCTGTGGTAGGTATTACGGCAATTAAGTCCACAGGTTACAAAGACACAGCGGGAAATGACAATATTGCAGTGATCTACTAACTGAGCAGGAGATAAAATGACTTAAGTATACATTTTATCAAATCTATATTACTATTCAATGAGAAATTTTAAAATGTATGCCACTTTAATGATTTTATCTCATTTTGAGAATTAAATAATTAGCTATTAAAATTTGTAAATAAGAGTCCTTGTGACATTAGTGTTATTTTAAGTCCTGGTTTATCATATGTGCCAATAGTTTCCTAAAGACTGAACAAGATAATGGTATTTAGCAAAGGAGTCAAGTTAAAATGATTCAACAGAAAGCCAGTAATAATTATATTGCATAGAAGTGAAATAACGCTGGTGACTCAAGAAACGAAACCCTCACCTCACCACTTGCTTTCAGATGTCAAAAGTGATCTTGAGTATGCATGTCACAGTTGATGAGCTTGGTACTTTACAAACTGATTTACTTCAATAAATTTGCAGGCAGCCTACAAGAGGACAAACAGCTAAACTTTGTCTTCATAACCATACAACCCTTAATTGGACATGTTAAGGAAACTTATGAAGGGTCATATTCAGTAATCAAATCAAGGTGGCTTGACATTCATTCAATGTGGTCACCCTTTTGGTAGAACAGCACTAGAATTGATCATATAAGTTTTGCAGATGTTAACAGCAAATGAGTTGTCAAAGACAACAATTTGTCTATGTTGTATCTCCAAAAGCAATCCATTCATGAAAGCCAAAATGCAGTTTTCCTTAGTTTGAGGTTACTGAACCCAAAGTCTTTTATTTTTACTTTCAAATAGTGACATGTGGGTGGGTGCATGGATGCTTCCAAATATCTCCCCCTCACCTAGCAGATGTGTTAATTGGTTAATGACTTTCACTCAAGTTAAATGTCACTCATCATTTCATATTTTTAATGTTAATCCTTTTTAACTAACTTGTTCAGCTCATCCAAGTGCAGCAGACTGAGGATGTTCTACAGGTTGGCTACACTTCAGTAAGGTGTTTAATAAGGTTCCACAAGGCAGAACCCAACCCTCAAACTCAGCACACGCTTCTTGACTTACAATCTTCTTCCCGATCTCTCCGCCCCCACCCCCTCTCCGGCCTATCACCCTCACCTTAACCTCCTTCCACCTATCGCATTCCCAATGCCCCTCCCCCAAGTCCCTCCTCCCTACCTTTTATCTTAGCCTGCTTTGCACACCCTCCTCATTCCTGAAGAAGGGCCCAAAATGTCGATTCTCCTTCTCTTTTGATGCTGCCTGACCTACTGCGCTTTTCCAGCAACACATTTTTAAGCTATTGCACAAAGTACAGAGTTTCGGGATTGAAGGTGATTTAGCAGTTTGGATCAGAAATTTGGCTAGCTGAAAGAAGACAGAGTGGTGGTTGATGGGAAATGTTCATCCTGGAGCTCAGTTACCAGTGGTGTGCCACAAAGATCTGTTTTGGGGCCACTGTTGTTTGTCATTTTTATAAATGATCTGGATGTGGGCGTAAAAGGACGGCTTAGGAAATTTGCGGATGATACTAAGGTTGACAGAGTTGTTGATAGTGCTGAAGGATGTTGTGGGTTACAAATGGACAGAGATCAGATGCAGAGCTGGGCTAAGAAGTGGCAAATGGAGTTTAATGTGGAAAAGTGTGAGGTAGTTCACTTCAAAAGGAACAACAGAAATGAAGAGTACTGGTCTAATGGTAAAAATCTTGGCAGTGCAGATGAACGGAGAGATCTCGGTGCCCAGGTGCGTAAATCCCTGAAAATTGCCAACCAGGTTGATAGGATTGTTAAGAGGGCACATGGTGTGTTGGTGTTTATGGTTAGGGGGATTGAGTTTCAGAGCCATGAAGTCATGCTTCAGCCGTACAAGACACTGGTAAAGCCACAACTGGAGTATTGCATACAATTCTGGCCACCGCGTTATAGGAAGGATGTGGAAGCTTTGGAAAGGGTTCAGAGGAGATTTATCAGGATGTTGCCTGGTATGGAAGGGAGGTCTTATGAGGAAAGGCTGAGGGAACTGAGGCTCTTTTCGTTGGAGAGAAGAAGGTTGATGGGTGACTTAATTGAGATGTATAAGAACATCAGAGGGTTAGATAGGGTGGACAGTGAGAGCCTTTTTCCTCAGATGGTGAAGGCTAACATGAGGGGATATAGCTTTAAATTAAGGGGTGATAGATTTAGGACAGATATTGTGGGGCATGGAACACCCTGCCTGCAACAGTAGTAGACTCACCAGCATTAAAGGCATTTAAATGGGCATAGGACATACATATGGATAATAATAGAACAGCGAAAGTTAGATAGGCATCAGATTATTTTCACAGGTCAGTGCAACATCAAGGCCAAAAAGCCTGTATTACGTTGGAACATGCTATGTTCTATGTACACATCTGTATTTAACACAGGCTGATGTATAGAGATTGGAAGTGGTTGTCTGTGTAATTACATCTGAATTCACCTCATCTAATCGATAGTCACATGGATAACAAAATTATTAGACCCATTAAATTATGGTTATCCCCCTGTCCAAGGATCAAACATTGAAAGATCAAATGAAAATAAGTAGTGCACTTATGCGTGTTATCCCAGAAAACCGTTTGTTTCAATCTTTGGTGTATTTGACACTCAAATCTGCCATTCTCTGTTAGTTTGGAAGTAAAACAGCGCTCCACAAAAGCAACTTTGTTTTAACCAATGACTTTAGGCATACATGCATGTCAAATTTGACAGGTAAATTATGAAGGCTCACCAATGTCAGTGTACAAATATGAACCATATTGTCCTCCCTAGTAGATGATTTGTCAGGGAGTGCACTTTTAGCATGTGCTGCAGAAGCCTTAACAAAAGGAGATTTGATAAACAGACTGTTCATGTATTCAGCAGGGAATTCACCTGTCTATAAGAATTTTGGGGGCTTCAACAGTTGAGAGTGCTGTAGAGTAAAATGAAGCAAGTGGCAGTTGTTCTCAAGATTTTTAAAAAAGTCTTAAAATATATTCTGTTATGTTGTCTCCATGCGCAGGCAAGTTGGTAACAAGAGGACACAGATGGAAGATAACTGGCAAAATAGGACGATATCAGATATGAGGTAGATTTTCTGGTCAGCCCTAAGGCTGTCTGAGATTTAAAATACAGCTTTACATTTTCTCAGTAGAGGTTGAGGGCTTGTCTGTCCTAGTTGTAGGATGCAGCCACCATTAAAGTGAACCACAAGGGACAATGAGGTGGTGCATATGTACCAAGGCCAAACTCTCTTTGATTTCAGCAATAGGGAACTCCCTTTAAAGAGTCAGCAGCCTTGCAGTCTTGTGCTGAGCGCTTTTCCAAAAATTGTCTTCACTGAGCATAATTTTTCAATGATTTGTAAGCTATCAAAGACTTTTGATTGAATAACCTTTACTCTATTGTCATAGAATGTTGGAAAGCCTTGAAATTAATTTTTCGTAAGTACTCAATATGAAATTTACATCATGTGGAAGTGTAGCCCTGTAAAATAAGTAACATATCCTAATCTCAAATGCCATTGATTGCCTTCATATGTTTCCTTTTTATTACTTACATTGAATTCAACTGGTTTGCATTGCTTACAATGTGATTGAATGTGGTTTCAAATTTGAATCATTTTTTGTGGCGGGGCGGGTGGCGACATTTAGTGAAAATTAAATGCAATACCACAAAGTACACTTGGTCAAAGACAAAGTCTCTTCTGAGACAACATTCAGTATTAATCATAGCCAACACCTTTGATTACAAAGTTTAGGCATTCTGCTCAAAATTTCTGGGCCAAGTCTCCATTAAAAATCTGACAGGGCCAGAAACATTCACAGTAGTATCGAGGCAGTGATATCGGAACCCTGTGGAGTCAGTACTGTACATATGCATTCACTGGTGCTTTCTCCGAGTCCCAATACACAACAGTGAGAAATGTCTGAACATTATCACTACTCTGTACAAATGATCTGGGCCAAGGAGACATATTTCCTCCATCTGGAAAGGAGTTACAATCTGGAATGCACAATCTGAAAAGGTGGTGGTAGTAAGTTCAATCACACCTTTTGAAAGGGAATTGTATACAGATTTGAAAATAGACTTCCTTCAGAGCAATGAGGTAAAAGTGACTCAATGGACATGTCTTACGAACTGCCAATGAAGACATGAATGGCATATTTCTTAGTATGTCGTGATTTTTTTTTAAGAAGATGATGGCATTCAAGTTCCATTATTTTTAAAACATGGCTTTAGAATATAGAATATAGAATAGTACAGCACAGAACAGGCCCTTCAGCCCACGATGTTGTGCTGACCATTGATCCTCATGTGAGCACCCTCAAATATCTGTGACTATATGCATGTCCAGGAGTCTCTTAAATGTCCCCAATGACCTTGCTTCCACAACTGCTGTTCGCAACGCATTCCAAGCTCTCACAACTCTCTGTGTAAAGAACCCGCCTCTGACATTCCCTCTATACTTTCCTCCAACCAGCTTAAAACTATGACCCCTTGTGTTAGCCATTTCTGCGCTGGGAAATAGTCTCTGACTATCGACTCTATCTATACCTCTCATTATCTTGTATACCTCAATTAGGTCCCCTCTTCTCCTCCTTTTCTCCAATGAAAAAGGTCCGAGCTCAGTAAACCTCTCTTCATAAGACAAGTCCTCCAGTCCAGGCAGCATCCTGGTAAACCTCCTCTGAAGCCTCTCCAAAGCATCCACATCTTTCCTATAATAGGGCAACTAGAACTGGACGCAGTATTCCAAGTGTGGTCTAACCAAAGTTCTATAGAGCTGCAACAAGATTTCACGAATCTTAAACTCAAATCCCCTGTTAATGAAAGCCAAAACACCATATGCGTTCACTTGGGTGGCCATTTTAAGGGATCTATGTACCTGCACACCAAGATCCCTCTGTTCCTCCACACTGCCAAGAATTCTATCCTTAATCCTGTACTCAGCTTTCAAATTTGACCTTCCAAAATGCATCACCTCACATTTATCCAGGTTGAACTCCATCTGCCACCTCTCAGCCCATCTCTACGTTCTGTCAATGTCCCGCTGCAGCCTACAACAGCCCTCTATACTGTCAACGACACCACCAATCTTTGTGTCATCTGCAAACTTGCTGACCCATCCTTCAATCCCCTCATCCAAGTCATTAATAAAAATTACAAACAGTAGAGGCCCAAGGACAGAGCCCTGTGGAACACCACTCACCACTGACTTCCAGGCAGAATATTTTCCTTCTACTACCACTCACTGTCTTCTGTTGGTCAGCCAATTCTGTATCCAGACAGCTATGTTCCCCTGTATCCCATTCCTCCTGACCTTCTGAATGAGCCTACCATGGGGAACCTCAACAAATGCCTTGCTGACGTCCACATACACCACATCCACAGCTTGACCCTCATCAACTTTTCTAGTCAAATCCTCAAAGAACTCGATAAGGTTTGTGAGGCATGACCTGCCCCTCACAAAGCCCTGTTGACTGCATTTAATCAAGCCATGCTCTTCCAGATGGTCATAAATCCTTTCCCTCAGAATCCTTTCTAACACCTTGCAGACGACAGACGTGAGACTTACTGGTCTGTAATTGCCGGGGATTTCCCTATTTCCTTTCTTGAAGAGAGGAATTACATTTGCCTCTCCAGTCCTCAGGTACGACTCCAGTGGACAGCAAGGAATGAAAGATCTTCGCAAGTGGCGAATCAATTGCAATTCTCGTTTCCCAAAGCAGCCGAGGACAAATCTGGTCCAGGGCCTGGCGACTTGTCAATCTTAATGTTTGACAAAATTTTCAGCACATCAGCTTCCTCTATCTCTATCCATTCCAGCATGCACACCTGCTCTTCAAAGGTTTCATTCACTACAAAGTTCGTTTGTTTCGTAAAGAGAGGAGCAAAAAACTCATTTAGGGCTTTCCCTGCCTCCTCAGACTCCACACACAAATTCCCTATGCTATCCCTGATCGGCCCTACTCTTTCTTTGACCATTCTCTTATTCCTCACATAAGTGTAAAATGCCTTTGTGTTCTCCCTAATCCGTTCTGCCAAGCCTTTCTCATGCCCCCTCCTGGCTCTCCTCAGACCATTTTTGTGCTCCTTCCTTGCCTGCCTGTAATCTTCTAGAGCTGAGCTTGACCCTAGTTTCCTCCACCTTATGTAAGCTAACTTCTTCCTTTTGACGAGAAGCTCCACCGCTCTCGTCATCCAAGGTTCCTTTATCTTACCACTTGTTGCCTGTCTCAGAGGGACATATTTATTCATCACTTGCAACAACTGTTCCTTAAACAGTCACCACATGTCTATAGTGCCTTTACCATGGAACAATTGCTCCCAGTCCATGCTTCCTAACTCATGTCTAATCGCATCAAAGTTTCCTGTTCCCCAATTAAATATCCTCCCATTTTGCCTAATCCTCTCCTCCATAGCTATGTGAGCAATTATGGTCACTATCACCAAAATGCTCTCCAACCACAAGATCTGATACCTGCCCCAGCTCGTTTCCGAGCATTAAATCTAGAATGGCCTCTCCCCTTGTCGGCTTTGAATAAGGGAAAATGAGACTTGAACAGTTGTTACCAGAGAACCAAACAAAAAAAATACTTAACTCAGAAATAATAATGATGGTTTCAACAATCATACCAGTACAGAGCAGGAAGGTGAGGAAAGGGGGTGGGGGCACTTTTAATTCATAAATACATGCAGTTGATAAGAATTAACTTGACAATGTCTCATAAGATTTGGATAAACTTTCTATCACAATTTAGACCAAAATGCAACATGCATACACAAACGATTGCCCAAGAGACCAGGCTATATTAGATAAACAGTGTCTCTCAGACTGAAGCAATTATGTTATTGATTTTAAGAAACATCTCATTAATAACCAGCTCCTGAGTCATCTCCACTGTGCACCCCATAGTGTAACTCTTCAGCTACACTGAGGGAAAAAGAAAGGGTCCATGATTGCTCTACACTTCAGATTATATTTGTTTTTTTCCTTCTTAGAAGCTGGAGGCAGGGGGTCCTATTTTTTCTGGTCGCTAGGATGGTTAATAACCAGTTTGCAGGATAGTAATGAAAACAGCTGGGTGGTGTGAGCAGTTGACATTTAATTATTTTTAAAACAGCATTCACTGTCTGATGGATATTGGAAACAAATTCAGAATTAACTTGCAGCCAGGAATCAGATATATACTTGGATAGTTTTCAGTGTGACAAAGGGAAAAATGATAAATTGCACAATTCATTCAAAAGGCATAATGCATCAAGCAGCACTCCTCTACATTGAAAAATGTCTATTACCTCAATACTGTCTGTGATATCTCATTGTGATTGACTCTTAAAGGCCATTTGAAATGGCCTAACCAGCTACTCAGTTGTAAGAAAAACTGATCCATAATAGTCAAAAAGGAATAAATCCTGATAGCTGGTTTGTGGTTTGGTTCCACTCTTGGAGAAAATTTGGATGTGTCTTCAAGCCATTTGTGGCCTATTTTAGGAAGGTGTCCCTCTCCCCAAGAGTGACTCAGGTTTTAATCCTGTAGGTTTCTCAAAACACCTTTATTTATTCTGCAGTGCATTTCACACATTATGGTTGGTACATTACTCTCTAATACAAACTATTCCTACTCTCAGTCTCCAGCGTTTGGCTGCTGATGTCACTGTTGCAATTATCATATAGGTCACTATCTCATTGCAAGACTCAGGATTGGATGGCATACGCACCCTTGTTGAGCTGGCAAAGTCTTCTTTGTTAACATCTGGACACTTGGGAGAGACAATAGTCAAGTAATTACAAAATGGGAGAGATGTGAATCAAGTTATATCCTGACATATACAGGTTCCTAGCTGATAGCTATGGTTGTCGGGGGAGGCAAATTCCCAAGAGCAAAGATGGATGAGCAATAAATTCTAACAGCACCAATGATGTTTTAAAAAATGCTGAAATAAATAAAATGAACAAGCAATCTTTCAGATCCTCAGTATACTGTATCCCCAAAGTGCTTTTAAAAGTAGGGAATAAGCCAATTTGCACACACCATATTCCCACAAATAAAACTGTGATAATTTATTTCTGAGAGTCTTGAAAAGATATTACCTCCAACAATACTGCACACCCTCAATACTGTGCTGAAATGTCAGCTTTTACATCTCTGGAATTGAAACTGTGATCTTCCAACTCACTATTTAGAATGTGACCACTGAGATTGACATCTGAGTTAAATAAATGATTTCTATTATATCCAGTGGACATAAAACAGTAATAAATTTGCCCCTCTTTCACCAATAAGAGGTTTCACAGTTTAATTGAATATGATTTGGAGATGCTGGTGTTGGACTGGTGTGTACAAAGTTAAAAATCACACAACACCAGGTAATAGTCCATCAGATTTAATTGGAAGCACTAGTCTTCGGAGACTACCTGATGAAGGAGCAGTGCTCCGAAAACTAGTGTTTCCAATTAAACCTGTTGGACTATAATCTGGTTTTGTGTAATTGAACATGCCATGTCTAGTCAAAACTGTGTGAGTAACACGCATTAAAAAACATTATATTTTAAACTAGCTTAATGTCTTCTCTGTAATCATTTGTGCTTCAAAAGTGTCAAGTGGGGATCAGGATCTTGAAGAGCGCATCGACATAATGAATAAAGCAACTTTCATGTAGCCATGCCAATGATAGGCCAAACTTGGTCCATGGATTGTTTAAGTAACAGGTCACAGCTTGTAGCATTCAGTTGATATTACACATAATTAATGTTAGTTATTAAAATCCTGTAAAAATGTTGAAACTATGATAAATGACTTGTGAAATAGAAACTTTAATGTTGCTTGGTCTAACAGCAATCAGGATAGTGCTGTATGTATGTGGGCATTACAAGTGATATTTTTAAAAATGAATTCAATGTCATCATTTCCATAGCAGTATTTTTTACCATTTTCCCTATAACTTTATAGAGACTCCACTGTTAAGAGTGAAATTTGCAGCTGTCAGCAATAGTCAGATTGAAGAAAAATGGATTTCATACACTTCAAACACATAGTCATCATATAACTAAACAGTGAAAAGCACAAACCTGTATACTCGCCAGGGAAGGGATCGCTTCCAGCAGCAGGGAAACTACAACAGACACAAAAGCATCATATAATAACAAAATACTGTGGATGCTGAAAATCTGAGGTGCTGAAGCATCATACTAAACTTGAAGCATGAAGTCTGTTCCTTTCTCCACAGATACTGCCAGACTTACTGAGTTTCTCCAGAATTTTCTGTTTTTATAACAGCAATGTTGACTGAACTTCTAGCTCAGAACACTACAGATTTTATCCCTATTTAACATAGATCCTGCTATGAACTTCTCCGATGGAGCACTGTAGTATTGCTACAGGCATTCTGATAGCCCTGATGTCTTGCTAAGGGTTCTTAGTTGTCCCCTCAGTCAAACAAATGTGCATTGCCAGTCCCAAGGAGGTGTATCCTCCATATGAGCACAAGAGAATAATCGGTAATAAAAAAATCATAAATTCACACAATGAACGAATAACAAGGATGTTGCTGGCACCAGAGTCTTTGAATTAGAGGGAAGCGCTCAGTAGGTTGGGGCTTTTTGTCCCTCGAGAGTTGGAGTCAGAGAGGTAACAATACAATGAATAGCCAAGGTCTTTTTCTTAGGGTGGGGAAATCCAAAACTAGAGGGCATAGGTTCAAGGTGAGAGGGGAAAGATTTAAAAGGGACCTGAGAGGCAACTTTTTCATGCAGAGGGTGGTGTGTGTATGGAACGAGCTGTCAGAGGAAGTGACGGAAGTGGGTACAATTATAGCATTAAAAACCATCTAGGTGGGTGTATGAATAGGAAGGTTTCAGAGGGATATGGATCAAATGCTGGCAAATGGCACTAAGTCAAGTTGGGGTGCCTGGTCAGCACAGATGAGTTGGACCAAGGAGTCTGTTTTTGTGCTGTATGACTGAGACTCTAAGGGAACTAGCAGAAACATAGCAAAGAAAAGCATAAAAGGTGGCATTGAAATTATGAGATGGGAGAATTGCTTCAGAATGGCAAGATCAATTAATTGGGTCTGGTTCCATTATATCTCTGCTTTGATTTCATGTGTCTCAGTACATTTCAGGTACTCAGGAAATTCATCATCAGTCATTCCTTTTGTTATCTCGAATCTAAAAAATGTAAAAATTCCCTATACGCCTCTTTTGTTTCAGATCGGTTTAAAACTTTCCTGTATTGTTACAATTATGATTTGACTTTAAGATGGTATTATAGTTCATGAAATTCTCAGGTGTTAAAAAGGATACTGCTGATCTGAAATGGTTGCTGGGATCACATGGCAAGACCAGGCAACCTTTATGAAATATGAAACTGGTCACATTGGAATTACCATTTAATAAAGGATGCCCTGGAACTCAGTGAGGTGCCCAAAATATTGCACATCTTATTTTAATCATATTAAAATGATAACTTCACCAATTGGAGATGAAAGGTCATTTGCAAAATGTTCAATTTGAAATATGTTGTGGAGGTGCCGGTGTTGGACTGGTGTGGTTGAAGTTAAAAATCATACATTAAAAGCCCAACAGGTTTATTTGAAAATGCAAGTTTCGGAGCGCTGCTCCTTCGTCAGGTAGCTAGTGGGGCAGGATCAGATGGCACAGAATTTATAGTAAAACTGATGCAACAGATCTGAGCAGGGGACCAATATTTCAGTAGCTTGCTTCGAGCAACAAAGGAGAGAAAAAGAAGCATGGACTGATAACAGAAATGATACTGAAAGCAGTTCACTCTCTCTCTCTTACTGAATCATTCCTTAAAACTCAAAAATCAGCTCCGAAAGGTAATCAAACATGGAATGCTGAATAAACTCAGCAGGTCTGGCAACATGTGTAGAGAGAAAAATAGAGTTAACATTTTGAGTTCAGAATGTAGACTACACTACAATCCCACTCTCTCACTCTGGACAACCCTGGAATTGACTCCTTCATTTTTGGCCTAGTTAGATCAATTTTGTTGGTGTAATAGGCACTTGTTAAAAGTATTTTTTTTAAATGCAGTGACTAAGAAAGGATTAAAAATAAATGACTGTAAGCAATCACGTCTTTTACACCTGACCATAATAGTCAGACCAGAATCAATATTGCTCAGTAATTTGCACACATGCAGCATCTCAGGACATTCTACCAAGTAAAAGGTGGATTATAAATGCAACTTGTTGTTGTTGGGGTTGGGTCAGATGACAGATTCAGATATTAGGAAGAGGGTTAGCAACAGTGACTAAAACAATAGTTACAAAGCCACCTTTCCACTCCAAAAACAGAAAGGACAAAATGGAACACCATTGGATCTTCAGAATCATCACCACTTTTCCCACGAACACACATAGGAAGATACCAGACAATTCCAGAGCTGAGGCATTATCACTCAGATTTATACAAAAGGACACGATCCTTGGGATCAGGATTAGGGCCTATTGTTGCACTTTGGTTGGACACTCATTGATGATAAACTAAAGGTAAGTCTTACAGTGGAGATCCTGAAATAATGCACATTTTACAGTGTACACATACTTACCTCTCACATTAAGTTCCTTTAAATGAACTGTATTAGCAATACATCCAAATGTACTTTTATTTTTAAAAGATAACTTCAAAAGTCATCAACTCTTCACATTCATATGCTAGGAAATGCAACAGTTTACTGAATATATGAATATTCAGTATATGAAGATCTGGGGACCTGGCTCGAACCCCACCATGGCAGATGTTGGAATTTGAATTCAATAATTTAAAAAATCTACAATTAAGGCCTATTGATGACCATGAAACCATTGTAGATTGTCAGAAAAATGAAATCTGCCATCCTCATATGGTCTGGCCAACATGTGACTCCAGACCCACAACAATGTGGCTGACCTGAAATGGTCTAGCAAGACTACAGAATCACTATAAAGCAACCCACAGTACATTGACTGTAGTGCTTCAAGAAGACAGCTCATCACCATCTTCTCAAGGGAAAGTAGGGACATACTGACCAGCATTCAATATCCATGTCCCACAAATAAAAAAAAATCTCCATTCGGATTGAGAAGGAAACCATCCATTTGTCTTTATTTTGTAAACTGTCCTCTACAATTCTGTACATAAACACTCATGAAAACAAACACACAAACTATTAAGTCAATCATAAGGTGCTCTCTAAAATTGTCAAACAAATTTCTGACATCCCTAATCACACTGATATTAAAATGTAATAAATGCATGATCACTACAATTGCTTGCAAATTCACCTTGAATCAATACATTTCAGAGCTAAACTACAGTACTTAAGAAACAAAAATGAAGTTCCTAATAGTTGTTGCAATGTATGATCATTTCTATAAGTTTAATAGGAAAAATGACAATATCCTCACATCCTAGATCCTACAGTATCAGGGTGAGTCAACATCAGTTAGCTGTGTGTCTACTGTTGTATGTTCAGCTGCCCTCATGCTGACTCTAGAGCTTGCAAACAACAGGTCCACTGAAAACAATAATGTATAAAAGCATCATGGCAAGAAGAGGAGAAAAGTGGAGGTTGGCAGAAACTCCACAAAGGTGATGGCAACCTGTGCGGCATTGTGCAACTTTCATTGTCCACTGCTCAATTAAGAGGCCACAGCCCACCACCATTCAAGATGGACTAGCTTGTTTATACAATAAGTTCAGAGATGTTATTACATGGGTGGTCCTTGAACCCAGGTCTTCTGAGTTTGAGTAGGGACACTACCACTGCACCGCAAGAGCCCCCAGTTAGCTAGTTCACATGGACAGAGTCAACATGACACATCTGACAATGTGTAAAATGCCTGCTGATACAATAGCTGAATAATAATAGAAATTTGCCTGCTTGTCAATCAGTGCTCATCTCCAACGTGATGAGCCAGGCTTGTTTAAAGTCACCGCATGGAAACCTGAGCCCTCACATGAATTACATAGTGCTGTCTGCTTTGCTATCTGTATTTGGATTACAGAGATATTCAAAACGGGCAACAGAATTAATTAATGGGTTCAAAATTATCAAAGTCAAACAAACGTGATAAGCAACCTTGCTCTTTTGAAAGGTTGGTACTTTGTAACAATGAGATCTTTATATTTTATTATAGGTAAGTCTACCTTTTTGGTGTGTTCAATTCCTGTTCAAGAAAGGTTACTTGTGAAAACTTGTATGCATCTCAAAAGGTTTTATGCACTTACAGTATATTTTAATAAATAATGTTTAATGATATGGATTGTTTTAAATACGCTCATTAAAGGAGATGCTGGATCAGTGCATGAAAGAACAAGAAATAGAAGGATAGAAGACCATAAGACACAGGAGCAGAAATTAGGCTATTCAGCTTATCGGGTCTGCTCTGCCATTCAATCATGGCTGGTAAATTTCTCAAAACCATTCTCCCTGTAACTTTTATCCTCTTGATACTCAAGAACCTATCCAACTCAGTTTTAAATATACTCAATCACCTGGCTTCCACAACCTTCTGTGGCAATGCATTCCTTAGATTCACCACTCTCTGTTTGAAGAAGTTTCTCCTTGTCTCCATTCAAAAAGGTCTTCCCTTTATTCTAAGGCTGTGCCCTCAGGTCCTAGTCTCTCCTAATAATGGAAACATCTTCCCAATATCTACTCTGTCTAGGTCATTCAGTATTTTATAAGTTTCAATTAGATCCCCCCCTCCCCACCCCTCACCCTTCTAAACTCCACCAAGTATAAACCCAGAGTCCACAAGCCTTCCTCGTATGTTAAGTTTTCATTCCAGGGACCATTCTCGTGAACGTCCTCTGAACCCACTCCAGAGCCAGTACATCCTTCCTGAGACATGGGGCCCAAAACTGCACAAAATACTGCAAATGTGGCCTTATTGAGCCTCAGGAGTACATCCCTGCTTTTATATTCAAGTCCTCTCAAAATCAATGCTAACATTGCATTTGCCTTCCTAACTATTGACTCAACCTGCAACTTAACTTTGAGAGATTCCTGGATTAGAATTCCCAAGTCTCTTTGCACTTCAGACTTCTGAATTTTCTCCCCATTTAGAAAATAGTTTATGCCTCTATTCTTCCTACCAAAGTGCATGACCTCACACTTTCTCATGTTGTACTCCCTCTTCCACTTCTTTGCCCACTCTCCTAATCTCTCCAAATCCTTCTGCAGCCTCCCTGCCTCCTCAATGGTACCTGTCCTCTACCTATCTTTATATGATCTGCAAACCTATCCAGAATTCCCGCAGTTCTTTCATATAGATCATTAATGTATAAAGTGAAAAGTTGTGGTCCCAACACTGAGCCTTTCGGAACACAACTTGTTACTGGCTGCCATCCTGAGAAGGACCCTTTTATCCTCACTCTCTGCTTTCTGCCAGACAGCCAAGCTTCTATCTATGCTAGCACCTTGCTTCTAACACGATGGGCCTTTATATTACTCATTAGCCTCCTGTGCAGCACCTTGTCAAAGGCCTTCTTGAAGTCCAGGTCGATAATATTCATTGGCTCTCCTTGGTATAACATATTCATTACTTCTTCAAAGAATTCTAGCAGATTTGTCAGGCATGACCTTCTCTTGATGAAACCATGCTGACTTTGTCCTATTTTACCATACACTTCCAAGAATTCTATAAATCTCATCCTTCACAATAGATTCCAGGATCTTATTCATGACTGAGGTTAGACTAACTGGTCTGTAATTTTCCATCTTTTGCCTTACTCACTTTGTAGACAGATATATCACATTAATGATTTTCCAGTCTTTTAGGACCCCTCGCCCCCCAGATTCTTGCAATTCCTTAAAGGTCACCATTCTCTCAGTTATCTTGCTTAGAACTCAGGGGTGTAGTCCATCTGGACCCACTGATTTATCCACCTTCAGGCCATTCAGTTTTTATAGCACCTTCATCTTGGTGATGGCCACCAAACTTACTTCTGCCCCCCTCAGTCTCTTGGGATATTACTGGTGTCTTCCACCATGAAGACTGGCACAAAGTAATTATTCAACTCCTCAGTCATTTCCTTGTTCCCCACTGCTATCTCTCCAGTGTCATTTTCCAGTGGCCCAATGTCCACTTTTGCCTCTCTTTTTTGCCCTTTACATATCTAAAGAAACTCTTACAGTCTTCCTTATTATTACTGGCTAGCTTACTCTCATATTTAATCTTCTCCCTCCTTATTTATTTCTTTGTTGCACTCTGATGGTCTTTGTAAGCTTCCCAATCCTTTGGTTTTCCACTGCCCTTAGCCGCATTATTTGATTTCTCTTTTGATTTTATGTCATCCCTGACTTCCCTAGTCAGCCGTGGTTACCTCGTCCTCCCTATACCATGCTTCTTTTTCTGCTGTGTCTCCTGAATTACTCCCAGAAATTCCTGTCATTGCTGTTCTACTGTCTTTCCTGCTAGGCTCCTCTCTCAATTAATTCTACCCAGCTCCTCCCTCATGTATCTATAGTTGCCTTTATTCACCTGTAATACCATTACGCCTGATTCTATCTTCTCCTTCTCAAATTACAGAGTAAATTCAATCATATTATGATCACTGCCTCCTAAGGGTTCCTTCACCTTAAGCTCCTTTATCATGTCTGCCTCATCGCTCAACACTAAATCTAGTTTTGCCTGTTCCCTTGTGGGCGCAAGTGAGGACTACAGATACTGGAGATCAGAGTCTAGATTAGAGTGGTGCCCTGATGAAGGGCTTTTGCCTGAAACATCGATTTACCTGCTCCTCGGATGCTGCCTGACCTGCTGTGCTTTTCCAGCACCACTTTAATCTAGACTCTGTTCCCTTGTGGGCTCCTGCACAAGCTGCTCCAAAAAAGCCATCTCATAGACATTCCACAAATTCCTTTTCTTGCAATCCACCACCAATTTAGTTTTCCCAGTCTACCTGCACATTGAAATCCCCCATGATCACTGTAACTTTGCCTTTCTTACACATCTTTTCTGTCTCCTGGTGTATCTTGCACCCCAACTCCTGACTACTGTTTGGATGCCTGTACATAACTCCGACTGTGGTTTCTCACCTTTGCAGTTCCTCAATTCTACCCACACAGATTCTACACCACCTGACCATACTTCATTTCTTACTACTGATATAATTTCATTTCTTACAAATGATGCAACACCACCCCCTCTGCCCGTATCCCTACCTTTTCGATAGGATGTATATCCTTGAATATTCAGCTCCCAAGCCTGATCCCCTTACAGCCATGTCTCCATGATGCCCATCATGTCATACTTGCCAATTTTGATCTGCCCACAAGCTCATTTACCTTATTCTTTCAACTGTATGCATTCAGATATAACACCTTTAGTCCTGTATTAACTGTCCCTCTTCTCATTGTCATTCATTTGTCTAGTGTGCTTGAAGTTTGATTGCTCACTGTTTCCATACATTCTGTCTTATTTGTGTTTGTGCTGGAGATTTTAATAACTCTCCTGACTTCTCACTCCTACCTCCTCCTTCAATTCAGCTTTTCTAATTTCGTCTATAATTGAACCCTCCCAAGCCCATTTTGTTTATACCCTTGCCTACAGCCTAGCTATGCAATTCGCTAGGACTCTGGTCCCAGCACAGTTCAGTGGAAGACCCTCGCATCGGAATATATCTATCAGATGCAATGAAGAAGGGTGTTTGGGGATTTGTGCTAAGCCTAATCATCAGCATCAACCCCTTAGGGTAAAAGGCCTGTTGCAGTAGTTTGAATCTTTTTTTGTTCATTCCTGGGATGCTAGCATCAATGGCTAGGCAACCATTTATTGTCCATCCCTAATTATTGATGCAGAGATGGTGGTGAGCTATCTTCTTTAACTGCTGCAGTCCATCTAGTGCAGGGATAGTTACAATGCTTTTATGGTGAACTTTCCAGGATTATGATCAGGTGACAGTGAATGAATAGGGATACAGTTGCAACTAGGATGTTGTATGATGACTTGGAGAGGGAATTTATTTGTGATGGCATTCCCACATGCTTATATGTCATTAGTTTCTTTTATGCTCAATACTCCCAGTAGTATCCGCAGTGATGATTCTGTGTATTTGCTGCCATAACTATCAAGAAACTGTCACTGGGCTTCATTAAATGAACTCAAAATGATCTATTTTTCCTAAAATAAACTCCACTCAAATAAGTGCCAAACTCGTTAACATCTGAGCTATGATCTGAATAAGCTGTAGTTCCCTTTTTAATCCCAAAACAGTCACACTTACTGAACAAAAGATCTGCAGAGATGATGTTTACTAAGAAAAAGGCAAAGAAAAAGCAAACACAGTCTCCCTAAAAGCTTTGCTTGACTATTTTTCCAATGTCATTTGACTTCCTGAAATCAGCAAGTAGATCACAAGGATATTAAACTATCAATACCATTTCTAGTAAAACACAAAGGTTTCCTTCAAATCATTAGTTAAAGCCTTTTTAATTTGGAAAAAATGTTAAAATAGTTCATTATCCTTCGATTTTCCATGTAATTCATAAGCATTAAAAGGATTCCTGAAAATAGACAATCATTTGCAGAAAGCTGAGGTCTACAGAGAATCAACCAACTCCCTGATTAAAGGAACAGTAATTCTACATGGAAAACTGAATCGAAGCTGGAACTGTACAGGCAGAATTAGCTGTGTGCTAAATTCATGAGATGTTCTATTTTGTTTCTGCTATTTCTTGTTCAATTTATTGTCCATATGGATTTGTTAATCCCTGTTTAATTTGAGTGGATTCTGATTCATGTTAAAGTGTTAGTTAGAAAAAGTGAAATCTTATCTTTGTTTTGGGAGCTGTTTGGTAAATTTGATGGATTTGATTTAATGATCCCCAGGGTTTGTATCAGTTTGCCTCTTTGCATTTTGTGGAATGGTGTTAACAATTTGAAACCCATAGCGCATGACAGCAAGTTCAGAAAATGTAAATACTTTAAGGTTTCGGTTTCAATATTTTGACTTGTTATCCCCCTAGACCTTCCTGAAAATCTTCCAAATATTTAATTAGGACTTCACTCAGGCAGCTATCTTCCAATCAAAAATAATGTTGAGCCAACCAAAGTGAATCTTTCGCAACTAATTTCACCCCATCAAGCTTGGGTCTGAGCATTTAATGCGAGTTGCGGTAACAGAACCAGCTGCTTCTCATGAGAGATCAGAATACTTTGTCGAGTTAATCTGTAAAGATTCCCTGGTATAGGCTCTCAGACTAACCAAGATCTTATGTAAGCTTAAGGATTGGATTCAGAATGAAATTCTGTCAAAGACTGAAGCTGTGAGCACTGAAACAGCCGCTCCAGTATTGACCTACATTAGAATCATGTGATTGGCTCTAACTTGGATGTTGCTCCAAACAAGCTGTAGGTAGGCTTTCCAGGGTGTGCAGTCTTCTGGATACTAGCCTATGAACTTCCTTAGTCAATTTTAGGCATAGTGGGACTCTTTATTTCTGTTTCGAGTCCAGCAACTGCAATGGCTTTCAGGCCTGGATCCTGAAGAAAATTTTAACCATTTGGCCAAGACTTGATTTTGTTTTGAGATTCTGTTGTGGGCTCCTAGAGTCCCTCTGTTCAGGATATGTCCCAAATGAGATTATGCAATGCCTTCACTCAAGTGATATTCCCAAGCTTAGTCAGAGGAGTAACCTGCAACTCATATGCTCCATGTTCCACAGTTTCCGATGATAAAGACAATCACTACAGTCAACTTTTCCAAAAAATTCAATGAGGTTTGAATCCAGTTAGGCTTCAGCTAGTTGGCATTTTTGCATGGTTACATCATAAATGCCACATACCAAACAGTCTCTCAGCATCTCATTAAGGGTTAAACTAAAGTCACATGCCTCTGCCAGTCATCTTAACCTAGTCAAAACTTCTTATATGGATTCCCCTGATTCTTGAATTTCCAACTAAGACCAATAGCATCTCAGAATTAGAGAAGACTTGGGGTCACAAAATCCAGCAACTCTTGAAAATCTTAATATCTGATGCCTCAGGGAAAGTTAGGCTCTTAATATGCGAAAAAAAAACTGCAAGTCCCACAGGCTGTCAGGAGAATTACTGATTGCTTTTCATCTGCCCAGATGTCATCTACCTGGGTAAAAAAAATCAAGCATTCTTTCCACATACTAGGCCCAGTCTTTGATGGCAAGATCAAATGAGCCAAAGTTCTCAAGGAATGATACATGACTGCTGTGAGCTAATTTCTCCAGAAGCATGCTTTTCGCTCAATGCCACTGAAGTAATTCCACAGAGGCTGGTTTCCCATCACTGAATCACCTTTTATTTACACATGGGAAGTCCTAGTTACCAATCCAACTTCCTCAGAACCAGCTCTCCAAGTTAAGCTAGCTAGAGCCAGCTCTTAGAATGAATAGGACCCCTAACACTCTTGTTTACAGTTTGTGTAAAGATCTAATCTAATTTGTATCTTGAGTGCCAGTTGCCGTAGTTGTGGGTATGTTTGCCAAGCTGGGAAGGCGACTGGCAGACGTTTCATCTCCTGCTCTAGGTGACATATGTGTGTTTTGGAGCCTCCTGTGAAGCACTGCAGTACTGTGTCTTCTGGAATTTATTTGGTTCCATTCCTGCTGCTTCCATTTGTTCTTTGGAGTGATATGTATATTGAGTCTAAATTTATGCGTTTGTTGATGGAGTTTATAGATGAGTGCCATGCCTCTAGTAATTCTTTGGCTGTCCTCTGTTTAGCTCGTCCTATGATCATTGTGTTGTCCCAGTCGAATCTGTGGTCTTTGCCATTGATGTGTGTGACTACAAAGGACTGCTGGTCATGGCATTTAGTGGATAGTTGGTGTTCATGGATATGGATTGCTAGTTGTCTGCCTGTTTGTCCTATATAGTGTTTTGTGCAGGCTTTGCATGGAAACTTGTAAATTACGTTTGTCTACCACCTATGGGCTCATCCATCTCCGAGCTCATAGCAGAAGCAGTGATGCAAAGACTGGAACAAACCTGCCTCCCACAAACCTGACACAAACTCTGGATCAGATATGTGGATGACACTTTTGTAACTATTAAGAGAACAGAAATCAAGAACACACACTGGTTTATCAACACCATACTCACAAGGATGAAGTTTATGAGAGAGGAGGAAATCAACAACCAACTCCCATTCCTGGATGTGACGGTTGAAAGAACACAGAAAGGTGAATGCACTACAAAAGTGTACAGAAAAGCAACATAGACTGACCAGGACCTGAGCTACAACAGCAATCACCCGAACACACACAAGAGATGCAGCATTGGGACCCTGTTCAAAAAGGCTTCAACACACTGCAGCATTCGCAACTTGCAAAGAGAAAAAGACAACCCTTACAGAGTATTCAAGAACAGATACCCCCACAACTTCATCTGCAGATATCTAGCAGATAAACAAAACAATGAGGACATGTCACAACCTAACACATTAGCTACGCTACCGCATACAAAAATCATTTCAGAACTAATAGCCAGATTTCTCCAACCAGTGGGATTCATGACAGCCCATAAACCAACAACCATGCTCAGACAACTCACTAGAACAAAAGAACCGATATCCATCATGTGCAAAACATACGTAATTTACAAAGATTCCATGCAGAGACTGCATGAGACACTATACTGGACAAACAGGCAGACAGCTAGCAATCCGCATCCACAAACACCAACTAGTCATTAAATGCCATGACCAGCTGTCCCTAGTAGCCATAAACACAGATGACAGGGACCACAAATTCAACTGTGACAGCACAACGATCATAGCACAAGCTAAACAGGAGACAGCCAGAGAATTTTGAGAAGCATGATACTTATCCATGGACCCCATCAACAAACACATAGACTTAGACCCAATATACTCGCCACGCCAACGACCAACTGGAACCAGCAACCAGAAGCAGCAAGAACGGAACAAAATAAATTTTAGGAGGCAGTACAGCAGTTCTAAAGCACCAAAGATGTCATGTGGATAGGGGACAAAATGTCTGCAAATCAACTTCTCAGCTCAGTGAACATACCCAAAACTACGACTCCTGTTTATATCTAATCAGCATTAACAGCCCCAGTAAGGGAACTCATTCTATGAGGCCCACCTGGCGAACCTCATTATGATCACCACAGTCAACTTTTCAAAAAACTCAATGAGGTTTGTTAGGCATGACCAATCTGTCATGAATCCATGCTGCTCATCCCCCATTAAACATTTTCTGTTAAGGTCTTATGCTATCCCATCCATAATTGTAGTGTCCAACTATTTCCCCACCACAGTTGCTAAGCTAGCTTGTCTGTAATTCCCTGATTTTCCTCTTCTTTCACCCTCTTTCAGGCGAGCAGCACGAGAAACCCTCATGAGGCACGAACAAGGAATCCATTAACTCCAACTCAGACCACACCAGGAAACTAAAAGAGTGAAGCAATCAGAAAATAAGGAGACTAGAGGATGAAACTGGTAATAACAGCAACCAAAATGGATGAGCTAAGTGACTCACTGTTCAATCTGAAGTACAAAAAGCTGAACCTGACAGAAATCATAGAATGAAATCAAACAATATAGCAGGATTAGTGTGCAGTTGATAAATTCCTGAAGGTGGCTCAGATAAATTATACAATAGTTACCAATGCAATAATATGACCTGAATCACATGTTTGCAAAGAGCACTTCCCAAATGCAGAGGGGGACAGGAACTTTCACACCAGGTTCACTTTCAGCCAGAATGAAAATAGCATGTAATGAAGATAGGCTCTTTCAACCACACAAATTTCACAAATGCAGCCCATCAGATAGCAGTTTTGCTGGATATGAGCTTGCACCAGAGAACTGGGGATCAAGAATTGGAGCTTGGTAAGGTTCTCCTCTGGGAATAATTTCAATTTGTTTAATTTGCAATCTTTTAGACTTTTCTAATTAAACTTGATGTGCTTTTTACTCTCCAGATTAACAATTTCAACATTACCCTCATTTGAGTTGTAAACATTGAGACTTGCCAATCATGCTGTCTGTAAGTAATGTAAATACAATAGCTTAATTACTTATTTCTATTATTACCTTATTCTCTTTGGTGGACTCCTCAATAAAAATTGTAGTCACATATGTCCACTGAGTAAAATGGTTAATATATGACCCAATATAACACACGAATGAGCTCTACAGAGGCACTATCCACTTTTCAATGGAGCTTTACTTGCTTCACCCAATTCATCAAATGTGACAGTACAATTCTGGATAACAGCCAGAACAGCTATTACACTAATCTTAATGGGAGACACTTGGAACATTCTGTCAAACACCTTACAAATTCACAAAAATGTAAAATAGAGACATAATTGAACATGTGCACCATTTAGACAAAGGAAGATTGCTCCAAATAAGACATGAATGATATCCAACTTCTATTAACACAGTTAAAATGACCTTCAATTTCAATGTCCTTCCAGTCAATAACCAAACCACTAACCTGATGTGAAACAGTTTGGGCTGGAGTCACAATTTCTTCTTTAACCCTTTTTAATTTAACTTTCTCCCCCAGTCTTATCACATCTCCAATTCAATACTCTCCAATATCTACAACCCTTTACTATCATCCACTGGTTTTCCCAGCATTAACAAATCTGTAATCATTGTGTTCTTCACTGCTGAGAGAGAGAGAGAGAGAGATAATTTTTAAGTGTCCGACTAATTCCTCACTTCCACTTGTCATCTCAACCCTCCCTGGTCAGAAGTGTTCTGAAACTTCAGATGAAGTGGGTTAACACAGAAGCATGAGTAGGCTATTGGGCCTGTTCTTGCATTCCAGACCATGGGTGATTACTTATCACAAAGCCATATTCCTAGATTGTGCTTTTTTAAAGTTCAAGAAGTTCAGGGCATTTTGGAAAACTTCAGATTTAACGGCCACAAATATACTGCTACTTTTTTAAACACATTTTGTTTGTAAATAAATCAAATTAGAATCAGTAAAGAACAAACTATTTGCATTTCTCATTGACTTCTGTTTCTCTTCTGCTTTCTCAGTTAGATGTCAGGAATGAGAATCTATTTTGTTGGCCTTTCTTTTCTTTGCACAATTTACAAGGCACAGGCAGATTTATAAGTATGCCTCCACACTTGGCTTTATTTATTTGAAAAATTAAATTAATGTTTTATTAAGACTTTGCCTTTGACACCAGTTCTCTCTTCCTCACTAATGTATTTTACAAAATTCAAAAAATTCAAGACCATGAAGAGCATGGAATCAAAATACACACAGGTGTAGAAATTTATCTTGTACTGTGCCCACAGAACACATGGTATTTGCATAGACTACTTGTTTCATAGCATTTTATCCCAATGCAACTGAGCATCAGGCCAGTGTATGACAGGCAGTGCATCGGACATGAGCTGTTTTGCATCAAAGCACAAGATTATTTCTACTTACTTTCTTGCTCATGCAAACAGAGCTTCTTGATTCAAACAGAGCATCATATAAATTTACTTCAAAATCGTTTTACTGATTTTCAAAGTTACTTGAAGAAAATACTACTGAGCACAAAGTACTATTTTGAGACAAGGTGAAGCCACTCTTCCCATTTTATCAGAAATTCATGCATTTGTACAGTATTAAAATGCAAACTGTAACCACTTGATCCTGACATGACCACTGGACTATTTTATACAAGTAGAATATTTCAGAGGTTACTGCATAACTAATCCTAATTGGATTGGTCTCTATCAGTATTTAGTATAATGCAGCAAAAGCATGATGGACACTTGAAGCTTTGAATTATCTAATTAATAGCGTTGCCTGGAAACAGCTCAATGGAGCAGAAGAAAAGTGTAGTTCTGGGTCAGCTGAAGACATGCAGAGGTCATCTGTGAATATGATGAGTCACAATTGCACAATGTGGATTTATTTTCTTCAATTACGTTTATCATTAGATGATCTCTTCAAGTTTTGGTCACTGCTCTGTATTTTGTTAAATGTAGAAAACAGCAAAAAAATCAATATTACACAATAGGTTACACATTATGTACTCCAAATGTCAAGGTCAAAGGCCAAGAGGTCCTTTTGCTGTTCAAGTTAGTCAGACACTACAAAAAAATACTGAAATTTTATTTTCCCTGAACATGTCCAACAAAATTCTCACTTCATCTACAAATAAAGTTGTCACCTGCTCAATGAAATGTCAATTTTATGAACAGGTTATATTTCAAAGTTCATGAGGTGATTCGAAAGGTTTTGCTTGGTTAACTGTTGAAGCCTTCAACTGTGGTTACAAATCCTGTATTCTGAGGATTATAAAGCAACCACTCCTTTCACAGACTAATATTTCACCACTGTATACAACAAAACATATTCACTACTGAATGCTTCAATGACTTCTCATCTGAATGACACATTTTTCTCATACTATAAGAGAAGATGCCCTTTCTAACACCACACTTCATGTGTATGGTTTAATGGCCTTGCTCTCCAAATTTGAAAGCACTCACAGTATAAGTCATATGACAATGACAAGTCATTATACAGTATCTTATGAAATGAATTTCTACAAATATTCTCCTTTTCAAATAAATAAAATGCGTACACCATCATTTGCAAGGACAAGTTACCCAATATTCATAAAGAAAATCATCATTCACAAAACCTAACGTGTTCATGCCAGCACAACAAAGCAAAAGTGAAGTACTGAGGATGCTAGAGATATGAAATGAAAACAGTGACTGCTGATGAATCTCAGCAGATCAGGCAACCTCCGGGGAAAAGGTTTGACACAAAACTGCATTTCTGACTTGTCTTACTTTTTCCACAAGAGAGGCTTCTCCCCACCTCCCCAATACTGCATTGTTCTGGACAGGGTTTTCAATGGTGTCTGACTCATTACTCACATTCCTGCCCTCATCCCAACCCCTATACCATCTCCTCAGCATCTTATTAAGGGTTCACCTTGCCCTTACTTTACATCCCACCAGGCTCCAAGTTCAAATGACCATCCCTTTGCCATACCAATCTGCCAAGTAGGACAGCCCATCAAACATATCTCCCCCTGATCATATTGTGAAGGGATCAATCATTCTGCGACAACTTGGTTTGCTCTACCATCACCCCCAACATTTCATTTCCATTCCATGATACCTTTTCATGCAATCTCAGGGGGGGTAATTCTCACTATCCCAGGTACCAAACACTTTCCAAATGAAGCAGCTAGTTATTTGAACTTCTTTCCATCTATTCTATGATATTCACTGTTCAGTGTAGTCAGCTTTACAATGAGGAGACCAACCAAAAATGATCGCACATGTATTTACCCCAGATCTTTTAGACACTTATTATTTTATTTCAGCAACTTGTGTTCGTTGTACCTTTTATAATATAGGCTTGCTGTAGCGTTTCTGTGAAGCCAAGCTCAAGTTATAGAGTCAGCGAGCATGAGAAAGATACCCTTCATCATAACTTATCCATGTCGACCAGGTTTCCTAAACTGAACTTGCCCCATTTGCCTTCATTTGTCCTATATTCCTAAAACCTTTCCTATCCATGTATCTGCCCAAATGTCTTGTTAATGTTGTATTTGTACTCACCTCTACTTCCTCTGGTAGGTTGTTCCATACGCACATACCCTCTGAAAAAAATTGCCATCAGATCCCTTTTAAATCTATTACCTTTAGTTTTAGACTCCCCCAACCTATGGAAAAGACCTTGGCTATTCAACTTACAAATGCCCCTCATGATTATATATATTTCTAGAAGGTCACCCCTCAGCCTACTACATTCCAGGGAGAAAAAAAATGCCAGCTCATCCAGACTCTCCATATAACTCAGACCCTGCAGTCTCAGTAACATTCTTGTAAATCTTCTATGCCCCAATTTCAGTTTAATAACATCCTTCCTATGGCAGGGTGACCAGAATTCCAGTATACAGTATTCCAAATGTGGCCTCACCAATATCTTGTACAGCCGTAATATAACACCTCAATTCCTGTACTAAATGCCCTGACTGATGGAGGCAAGCATGTCAAACATTTTTTTTGCCACCTTGTCTACCTGTGATGCCACTTTTAAAAGGAACCATATACATCCATCCCCAGGTCTCTGTTCAACAACACTCCTCAGGCCCTACCATTAATTATGCAAGTCCTGCCCCAGTTTGGCTTACCATTTGTATTAACAGTGCAATATCCCACATTTATCCATATTAAACTTCATCCGCCATTCCTCAAACCACTGGCCCAGTTGATCAAGATCCCATTGTTCTCTTAGATAACCTTCTTCACTGTCCATGATACCATCAATTTTGATGTCATCTGCAAATTTATTAACCACGCCTCTTATATTCTCATCCAAATCGCTAATGTAAATAATGAAAAATAGTGGACCCAGCACTAGTTTGAGCAATGGCACCTAATTTTTCCATCTTTACAAGCATTCAGGCATTATAATCGTACATGCCTTGTCAGAGGCTGTTCATTTACGATCTGCTCATTTACTGGTATAGATGTTCTTTCTCAGAAGAGTGTCATTCTTCTGGTGACTACTGTTTTCATGGTAACTGCTCTTGCTAATTGGCTGTGTATTTCGTGGAATAATGGGCCTCTAGCACTGATTGATAAAACTGCACAAAGTGAAATATGGTTATTATTTCACTTGGATTTTGTCACTCTCTCCTTTTCCTATGCTTAGCTCCTGTAGATGCTCATGGCAAAACAAGTTCAGGTGTAGCATGACTTCAGTTGCTGGACTGAACAACTTTCCACACCAACAGTAACTAGTCACTCTAGTATTGACTAATACACATCTGTCCTGAACTTGCTCAATTTTGATCCCTTCTGTGTTTTTTTTTTAAACTGTTGTCTCAGTCGTTTTATACAATGGGGGATGATCTTGGGATAAGGTCTGCAATTGAAAATCCCAATCATTTGTGAAGTGACCAAATTATTTACTTGAGAGTTGAGGGCCATTATTTTTTATGAAGACATTTGGCATGCTGCAATAATGGAGCTGTGCCTTCAAATTTTCTACAATTTCACTGGCACTCACTGACATTAGCTGCAATTGTAATCATGAGGTAATCCGTCCCTGAGATAGTGAGGAGATCTATTCCAAGTTTCATCCATGACCTGCCCAGGATGTCATGTGCAATGAAAGATTCTTTCATTTTCTTAGCTCTCTATTCATTACAAACACAGCACTAGCTGATGTGGTCTTTAATCTCCTTGCTCATGTTTGTCCAGTGGAATACTTCTTGTCTCCCTCAGGAGTAGACTCAATTCCGTAATGGCTGGCATGGATATTCTTTTTTCACATTTTCTCAGGGATGATAACTTCATTTAATTTACACAAGACAGTTTTTTGGACTGTCTCCACTTGCCCATAATATTCTTACAGCAATGTGTGTGGCCTCCAAGCTTTCAGGGCATCCTTTCATCACTACTTTGTACAACACTTGAAGAGTGCATAGTTTCCTTGATCAAAACAATACGCCCTTTTAGGTTAGGTTGATGACTTCCAGAGCATGCTTCTTATTGAATTTACATGACTTCATGCTGTTTTTGCATCTGCAATTACCTTCATAGGGTGTACAGGACTCCACAGCATGTCATTGTCTACCCTTGCTTGTATGTCACTTCCAAATGATATTTCTGCAAAACAATGGAACATTCCTTCCAGATGGCTTGAGGATGATGTTTTGAAGTGGCTTGTGGTCAGACTCTAAATCTACTGAGTCTCTTCCAAAACAGATATTCATGACAATGTTCACAAATAAAGTCAACAACCAAGTCTTCTTCCTTAATTTATGTATTGTGCTGTTTTGCTTGCATCAATGTACTGAATGCAGATCCAATTGGTTGTTCTTGCTGATTGAAACAAGTCCTGTCTCACTGGCCTCACACTGCAAGATAAATTCATCATTAGTACCTTAGCGTCTTATCACTGACGGTTTCATCATTAGTTGCTGGATGAGAGTGAAAGCTGTCTCTTGTTCTGTGCCTCATTTGTGTGTGTTATGCACTGAGCATTTGTAAAAGGTTCACAAAGGTGATGACAAATTAAGCAAGAAATTCATAAATTGGCTGTTATGTTTCTGGTAAAAATTGACTCATTTTTGACTAACATCAATCTCCTTTTTAATACTTGGAACATTTCATGGACAAAAGGTTTCCTTTTACTGAAAATCAAAATGACTACATTAGCTACTCAGATGTATTAACTTTTCATTTACAGCTTGGAAAACAAAATATGAAGCCAGTTATAGGAGTACATAAAAGGGGAGTAGAGACAACCGTGGAAATTATAGACCTTTAATTACTTCGGTTGTGAGTAAAGTATTGGAAAAGGTAATAAGAAATAGGATTTATGATCACTTAGAAAGGAACAAGCTGATTAAGGATAATCAACATGGTTTTGTGAAGAATAGGTTGTGCCTCACAAACCTTATTGGGCACTTTGAGAAGGTGACCAAACAGGTGGATGAGGGTAAAGCAGTTAATGTGGTGTATTTGGATTTCAATAAGGCGTTTGATAAGGTTCCTCATGGTAGGCTATTGCACAAAGTACAGAGACGTGAAATTGAGGGTGATTTAGCAGTTTGGATAAGAAATTAGTTAGCTTAAAGAAGGCAGAGAGTGGTGGTTGGTGAGAAATATTCATCCTGGAGTTCAGTTACTAGTGGTGTACGGTAAGGATCTGTTTTGGATTCACTGTTGTTGGTCATTTATAGAAATGACCTGGATGAGGGTATAGAAGGATGGATTAGTCAATTTTCAGATTACACTAATGTCAGTAGAGTTGTGGAGAGTGACGAGGAATGTCATCACTTACAGAGAGACATAGATGAACTGCAGAGCTGGGCTGAGAGGTGGCAAATGGAGTTTAATGCAGAAAAGTGAAGTGATTCACTTTAGGAGTAACATCAATGCAGAGTACTGGGCTTAATGGTAAGACTCTTGGCAGCGTTAATGAGCAGGGACATCTCATGTCCAGGTACATAAATCCTTGAAAGTTGCCACCTGGGTTGATAGGGCTGTCAAAGAGGCAGATGGTGTGTTAGCTTTTATTGGTAGAGGGACTAAGTTTCAGAACCACGAGGTCATATTGCAGCTGTATAAGACACTGGTGCAGCCACACTCGGAGTATTGCGTACAATTCTGGTCACTGTATTATAGAAAGGATGTGGAAGTTTTGGAAAGGGTTCAAAGGAGATTTAAGAGGATGTTGCCTGGTATGGAGGGAAGGTTTTATGTGGAAAGGCTGAGGAACTTGAGGCTGTTTCCATTCGAGAAAAGGTTGAGAGGGGACTTAATTGAGACATAGAAGATAATCAGAAGGTTAGATATGGTGGACAGTAAGAGCCTTTTTCCTCAGATGGCGATGGCTAGCATGAGGCAACACAGCTTTAAATTGATGGGTGATAGACAGAGGATAGATGTCAGAGGTAGTTTCTTTACTCAGAGGTGTAGGGGCATGGAATGCACTGCCTGCAACAATAGAAGACTTGCCAACTTTAATGGCATTTAAATGGTCATTGGAGAGGCATATGAATAAGAATGGAATAGTGTAGGTTAGATGGACTTCAGATTGGTTTCACAGGTTGGCACAAAATCGAGAGCCAAAGACCCTGTACTGTGCTGTAATGTTCTATGTTCTGCATAATGAAATACTATTTCATACCTTTTGAGTTGAGAAAAGAAGAAGAAGAGAAGGTTTGCAATAGCAGAAGTAGAAGATTGGTTTTCTCTCACTCCGGGCTTTTCTCACTCTCAAAAAAAACTCAATAATAAAGCAAACTGGAATAACATGCACATTTTGCGATAAGAATATAGGTGGTGGCCCAAATATTCCAATGACCAGATAATTGCTGGATCAGAACAAAATGGAGTAGTTGTTCTGATGAAGGGTCACCAGACCCAAAATGTTAACTCTGATTTGTTTCCACAGATGCTGTTAAACCTGCTGAGCTTTTCTGATATTGGTTTTGTTTCTGATTTACAGCATCTGCAGTTCTTTCGGTTTTTATTTAGAATGGAGTAGTGGGTTGAGACCATGTGGAATTCCTATACAGCTAACTCTGTGGGAACCACTTGGAAATTTAACTTCTCTTAGAAAAGAAATCCTCTGATAAAGTCCCTTAGAGCTGTCTTAAATGCTTTCATCCAACTCCAACTCCTGACACACCATTCACCTCTCCTTTCAAAAGCTGGATCCACTTTCACCTGATGCCACTCCCCCAACCTACCATAACTGAAGTGCTCTACCCTACCCAACCAGACCCAATCTTCCAACAAACCAGATTCCTTGACCTTACCCAGCAACATGCCCAGACCCGACACTACCAAACACGGATACTGACCTGTGTTTTATTACTTTTCAGTGCACAGTGAGTCAGGAAATTCCTCTTACTTTTACTCAAGCAAGCCTTGTAACTGTCTCTTTAATTTCAATTAGTACTGTCTGTTCATTGGTGTGAGATTAGCTGCATGCTAAAAATAATTTGACTTCTGTAGCACTCAACTGAGAGGGTTAAAAAGAGGGGAGCACTTAACTGGCCAAAACAAATCTTTGCACCATCTTTACATCTGTTGGCTGTTGTGTCTGTACTGCAGCTCACCTGATCAGAAACAGCATGATGTTCTTTCACTATCAAAACATGATGAATGTACTTCAGACGTCTTGAATTGTATCTTTTCATTGAGGCTTTTCGTCTTGTATTTCTCAGGATATTAACAAGAAATACCAATTAAGGGTGAGTATGATTTGATACTTATTGGATAGGGAGTGCTGATTGTTTGGGGAATAGACTCTGATTGATAAAGCATTGTAATGAAGAATATAATAGTTAGATGATGACTGGCAGTTAACTGCTAAACTTTGTTTAAATTTAAACCTGATTCATTGACTTCAAATTGTCAAGGCATTACACTAAGGAACATACCAGTGAATGGCTGTAACTATTTTGTTGAGCTGAAACAGACATGTCAAGTGTACATGCACTTTCAATTTGTGAAGATAAGGTTATATAGTTAACTTCTAGTCTGTAAATTTCCAGAAAAAGCATTGACTAAAAGTGCTTTTTTTACCAACATCTAATTTCTTCACTGTCAAACAATTACTTGCATTTTTTTCTTGACTTCAGGTTCATCCAACGAGCTCTCTAACAATCTCACTAGATTCTGATCATGGCCATCCATGGCTTCTTCCTTTGTGTCTCCAGCCAGTATATCGTACATAATAGCTTCTGTGAAGTTCACTGGCTATCTTGTGTTGCTTGCATTGATATTCCTCTGAAGCCATGGAACTGTTAAACAGCTTTTACAGACACCTCTATCTCCCAAATGACATCCAGAATGTATTTAGAAAAATTGTTTTCATCTAATTTGCTTTCTATGAACTAGCCTTCACAGTGATGTAGCAAATTGCTATAAAATTTCTAAAATGTTCTGCATGAGGTAGTGAGAGCTATTCAAAGCTTTGAAATCCTTTGAATCTAAGCATACTCCCAGTTTCTCAGGATTTTTTCAGTTCTACCTTGTTACTAATGTAGTTTGCAGTGATTATCACTGTCTTGACAACTCCCTTCTTTTCCAATTCTTGTGGTATCATCTTTCTGTCTGAATTTGAAGGTATCGATCTCTCCTTTGCAGAAACTGAGTTGTTCTCTCACTCTCATCTACTTTGATGGTGACATAAAGGCTCCTGGTGCATGATGGTTTCTTTCAAAGTAGGAACACCTCCACATTAATTTCGCAGCAATCACTCTTGACCATCCAACAGCCAGAACTCAGAAGACCAGGGGAATTCACATTCTCCAATGGGCAAGAAGTGGACATTTTGTCTTCTTAAGAACTTTACGTGGCTGGAGGAGTGGATGAGAAGTGTCTCGGCATGTTACTGCAGACATCAATGATGTAACTAACCGATAGGTCAGTTGGTCTTTGTCTTTCTGGTGGTTGAAACTGCCCAAGAAAATGAGTCACATCTCAGACCTGGAACACTACTCACATTGCTGCACATCTTCACACATTAGCTCTTACAAATGGCTGCTCGTAAGAGGAAATTCAGCCAGAATAATTTTAAGGTTTGGAGCAGGCACCCAATAGTTAGCAAACATCTTTCATGCACACAGCATCCCACTTTTCACACAATCCTATGCCTAAAATACATGGAAGAAAAACATTACGTTTACAGAGTAAAACCTCTGAGTCAAGCATTTTTAGCCAAAATGAAATCTACTGAAAGTACATTGTAAATTATCAATTATGATGTGGTGCTGCCAGTGTTGGACTGGGGTGGACAAGGTCAGAAGTCAGATGACACCAGGTTATAGTCCCAGTGGGTTTATTTGAAGTCACAGACTTTTGGAGCACTGCTCCTTTAACAGTTGGAGTCTCCACCTTACGAAAGAGCAGCACTACAAAAGCTTATAATTTCAAACAAACCTGTTGGACTATAACCTGGTGCCATGTGACTTCTGACGTTATCAATTTGTCAGCATAGCTTTCCCAATCATATGTCCAAATTATCAGCAGTTATTTCAGAGGCATGAGTATTTACACTGGCAATGTTAACCTACCGTTCTCTTTTAGAATCTGATTAAATTGCTTGGTTAACTCTAAATATTTCCATTTAAAATTTCTAGCTTGCACGTTTCCACTTTTGCATATCCCTGGATGATGGTTAGACTTTATGATGTGCCTAAGGTTCAGCAAGCATGAAACCTGAATGAATTCCTGCTATGAGCCATGTTCATTAAAATGCTAGAAAAGAATAGCAATTTGAAGAATAATAATTTGAACAGTATTTTTTTTTGTGCTAAGTCTGCAGAATCCTATTCCAAATCGTGATGGAAACAAAATGACACAGCTTAAGTCCTGAGGAAACCTCACATTCTAACTGTTCCAACAAATAAAGATTCCAGTGATGTTACAGAGTTGAAGGGTATCTGTGTAATGCCCAACAAATTGTGTTATTTACCTCGATTATTAGTACTATCTAATTAGTGATGACAAAATCTGAGAAGGCTTGAGATTCAATTTAAGGAAAAACAGCTGTGGCAATAAGATACCAACAAAAGCACTAAACAACTTTGTCCCAGATTACACAACATATTTTATGCGACTATACAATTGTTGAAAATTAGATAAGTAATCTAATAATTACAGCACAATGGAAATTGAACTCTGAAAATAATGTTGGTAGGCATTCCTGGTTAAGAATTGTTAGCACAAATAAAACAGGCAACTTTTAACTTGCACCGAAATCAGCTTGTCATATGCAGCTCACGAAGTATACAGCCACATTCTTCAGAGACAATGAATGCAAATTCAAAAATATTTAAAAACAATAAAACTGTTGTGTTAAAATGGGAATAAGATAACTTCAGACCTTCCAAAAATAAAAAAAAACTAACTTTGGCTTATAATGAACTGTGCACACATGAAATATCTTGACCCATCAGTTTTTGAATTGAGCATAGAGTTCAAAATAATCCATTTAATCCACAATTTGTATGGATATACAAAAAAAGGAGAGAGGGCACTTAGAAATTGGGAAGTTTGGGTCAGTGCATCTATCTGTCTACCAGTCTTCGAGCCATATGGAGAACTGATGAAATACGATTGGTGAATTTCAAGCATTTTGAGTCCAAAGTGTAATTGTTCCTAATTTATGGGCACCAGAACACATAATATGGTTTCCCATTTTATTTTAACTCTACAAAATTATGTCAGTGCTCTTTCTGGATGGTGATCAATGACTCATTGGAGAACATCAATTGGATAAAGTGACTGACACATTTCCAAACAGCTGATCAGGGATAGACTAACTGTAGCTGGAAGCACTCCTTTTTTCTCACATTGACCTGCTGAAAGTATTTTAAAAAAAACTCTTTACAAGTCTCACTTTCATGTAAAGTATATTGTTCACTGTTTTGATTTAGATTGGGCCCCATGATCAAGAATACTTCTGAAAAGGGTCCTTCAACCAAAATATTTGGAAAGCACTGTCCTAATCTCTTCCCCTCATATACAGACATACGCCACCTTCTTCAGCCAGTCCATTCTGCATTATCCACAATTTTTATCTGATCTGCTGGTAGTTTTCTTACATAGTTTTAGATTTCCCAGAAGGGAAAACATCTTCTCTATGGCTTTACTTTTGAAAACTTCAGATTTAGCAAGACCTTGAGTATTCTCTGAACATTATTTATGTTCCCTGCTATGAAATGGCTGAGAAAAAGAAGCATGCTATTGACATTTTTTTCATCTTTCATCCATCAGGACCGATTTGCAAGAATACCAAACCTCAGAGTGAACAACAGCTCATTCTGTATGAAAAGAGAATGCCAGCTGGTTGGTAAGTGGACTCTAGCTGGTAGCAACTTCAATGACATGTCTTTTTTTGTTGTTCAATGTTATATATTGTCAGTCTTCTGTGGAGAAAAATAGCCCTTATTAGCTCAGTTGGTCTGGCTAGTTTTACCCTCTCAGTTCTGAGAGCAAACCTGTTCATCTATTCCTTGTTTTCTTTTTGCAGTAATTGTTATTATTTTTGCAGAATGCAAACCTGAGCTGCATGCATTCTACCAAGTGCAATCTAACTAAGTTTCTATATAAAGTTTATTCATGTCTTGATTCCTGCAGACATGAACTCAAATACTTTGTTGTAGAGTCACAGAGTTGTACAGCAAGGAAACAGACACTTCGGTTCAAATTGTCCGTGTCAACGACCAGATTTGTTGCCTGTCTCTGTGACCTTATCAACTTGTGTAGCCACTTTAAACAATTTCAGTCTTCTTATTTCCAGATTACTTGGCTGCTCTAACTCATTTAGCTTCTTACTTTCTGAGGAGCAACTGGTGTCGTTGTTCATCCTGTCACATGCCTTTGATGACAATATCAAATCAACTTTTTATTGTAAAAAACTTTTAACATAAAAAAAACTCACAAAAAAGTTGTAAGCATTATAAAAGAAGATTTGACACTGAATTACCAAAGGAGATTTTAAATCAGCTGACCAAACACCTGATAAAAGGAGTAGGTATAAAGGAAAGAGACAGACATTTTACATGTTACTGATGAATGCACTGCCAGTTTCTGTTATTGAGCCAGTCTGCTCCATCATTTGCTAGTAAGCCAAATTTATATATAAACAGAGAATGCTGGAAATACTCCGAAGGTTGTGGCAGCATCTGTGGAGTGCGAACCACAATTAATGAGGCCTTACAATCGAACTGAAGTTGAATAGTTCAGTCTGCAAGAATGACCCCAAGTTTCTGATGGCCTGTCAATTTAATTCTCTGCAAACACTGAATCTCTGTCCTTGGCCTGTTGCACTGATCCATTGAAGTTCAATGCAAGCTTGAGGAACAATAGCATACCTTCTGATTAGGCACATTGCAACTTGCTGAAATTAACACGTAGCTTAAAATTTTAAAGTTCTAATCTCAGTGCCCATTTTATCTCCTTTTGTTTGTATACTTAAATTGTTCTAATATTTTTGCTTTAAAAAAAAGCACATCCACTCTAGGGAAACATTTTGCTTCTTTGTTACAGTTCTTGCCCGATTTCCAAACCTTTGGACCCAGAATACTAAACTTTATCATCCAATCACTCCAGTGCTCCACACTATTGCAGTCTGTTTGTCCTTGTCCCAACCAGGTTCAGTTCAAAATTAATTACACTTCTGTTTTACCCACTTCCAATGAAAGGTCACAAATCTCAAGTATCAATTCTGTTCCTCTCTGTGTTGATAACTTCGAGTTTTTAAAAAGCCTTTTAAGATCTATTTAAGAGCATAAGAATTAGGACACCAGACCATTCAGTTCCTCCAACCCACTCTGTTGTTCAGTAGGAGCATGGCTGATCACCTGCCTCAAATCAGCTCTTCCACTCACTTCCTCATTTCCCTCCATGTTCCCCCACTTATATTCATAACTAACTTTGCTTGAAAATAGATAGATTATATTAAGACAAAAATAGAAACAAAAATATGCTTGAGAAAGTGAGTAATATCTATGGAGAGAAACAGAGTTAATGTTTCAAATCCAGTATGACTTTTCTTTGAAACCGAAAGGGGCTGCAAACATTTGTTTTATGTTGTTGATAAAGAGAGAGGAAGAACAAATGGAGCAGGTGGAGAGAATGCCGAGAGCAAAAAGAAAGTGCTAATGATATGAGAGAAGTGCTATAGATGAACAATTAGTGTTAATGATAAATGTCAATGGCAGAAAATAGGTCAGACCTACTAAGACCAATCCATGCAAACAAGACACTGGAAAGAGACAGCTGAAATGTCTTGCTGAGTGTAATTCTTTAGACCCAGACCACCATAGCTTATAGTGAATTTTCTCATGCAATCTTTCACTTCTTATCTCAAATGATTATGCAACTGGCTCCTGGGCTCCTGGGCTCCACTCTTTAGGAAACATATAATCAAAGGGACATAAACTCTCATTTTTGCTGGGACTTTCACATTTACATCTCTCTGGTGCCATATTTAAAGCACAGTTGTGCACCACTTCAAATGTTACAAGTCAGTAATGACCCTCTCACTTTGAGTTTCCAATTCCCCAGAGGAAAGGAAATCTCATCTCCCACTTCATGAACAAGGATCTGGAGGTCCTGGTGGAGAGGACAGTTATCCTTTTCCTGCAAATCACCATGGGCGGCCACATCATGTGATCTAACAAGTTTAGAAAGAAATTGCAGCCTGAGTCAGTGCTGTGATGTGGAACACCAGGCAACTCAGGTGGTGGTCACCATGCTCTCTGTGCTACCGCACACTCTCAGAACCGCCACTCACTAAGTCTCTCAATGCATACATCGATCACCAAAGCTCATGAACTACAAAACTCACTGTCACAAGCATCATGTCTACTCAATGGGTCTCACCTACCTCATCCTCCCAAACCTCCAATCTTTCGTACCCTTTGCATTAAAAAACAAATCAAGTCACAGAGGCTGGTAACCTTCTCCTGAGCATTGAAGACGCTATGCATCAAGAAATCCATGTGAAGTATACAAACATCCACAGCCTGAAATAATGAAGTAATTGAGTGTGCACTGAGAAAGCATTGTGAAGCATAGAAGCTGGCAGCTTCCAAACAAATTCAAAAAGGCAGTAAATGCCAATACTACAGCTAAGAGCCAGAAGATAGAGACTGTGCACAAAATGACTTCGCAGAAACATGCCGAGTCAATTATCTCTTGAGGTCCAAAAGCATTGAAACATGGAAGGGCTGAAGTGGTGTGTGAATTAGACCAGGTGCAGGCATGATAATGTGGTGAGGCTGGTGGCTTGTCATTGTCAACATGTGCAAACAAAGGGTCAAGGAGACTGGTCTCTATGAAGCATTCCTATATGTGGTTGTGAAGAACTTGTGTGATGGTCAGGACAAGTATTATGTGAACTGTAGCCAGCAGGCAAATTTGCTGAATAACATATCAGGAAATTCTGCTGCCTACTCTATGTGGGAACAATTGGAAGTGACATATAAATAAGGAGAGCTAATGCATGCAAATGCATGGAAATAAGGTAGCCAGAACTTAAGAATGAGATCCTGAAGGCTCCCTTTTACAAAAAAATGAGGAAAAAGAAAATAATCAGAGAGAAAATTTCTTAATGTCAATTCTGATTTTGTTCAAGACTCTATTTTCCCATATCTTGTGACATTGCTCAGGCCACACCCAGAGATGGGAACATTCCACCACATGGTTTTATTTTTGCAACAGATTCTACAGTCTCTGGATTTTTTAAGCTTTTGAACTGATGAGTGGCAGTCCTTGGCTACAGAGCCTGGAGTTTCTCTTTATGTCCTGAGCTCCATTTATGATATTAGGCCAAAGATAAAACATTACAAAGCCAATATTCTTGGTGAACATGAAGAGACAACCTTGCAATCCTCCCGCGATGTGAAACCAGTATTCAGTTCAAGCAAGTTGCAGCCATTGTATATAGTACACCTCACTATGGATCTGCTGTAGTTATGAAATCCTAACCAGGAACGAATACGTTCCATACAGGAGAGAGAATGATACTGCATAGGCTGGATTCTGCAATAAATGATAAGACACAAGATTTAATAAACATTAAGTGCTCTGAAATTATGCATGGCAATGCAGAATAGATTGTTTGCTATTTTAACAGCGGTATTAACCCAATTATTTTAATCAACTTAATGTTTCCAACAGAGCAGTGAATTTTAGCATTTGCAATAAAGATTTGTTTGTTGGCATCCCAGTGTGTAATTTATGGGCCTTGATCTCGGTTTTGTAACTGCTTTGTTATCAGACAGCTATCAAAATCAATAAAAAAAAGTCAAAAGCTTAATCAACTGTAACACTTATTGCACAAGAAAATACATCTTGGTTTTAACTGTAATTAATTGAAAAACAATCAATGCTGATAACATGGAATACCAGCAAGGACTCTACTCATCAGTTATTCTCTGCTCACTTAATCAAACTACCGCCTGTACTAAAACTGTCATTGTAGCAAGATATTTGCATGCAAAGAAATGCATTGAAGTTGTTGTTCACTTTTAAAAAAAAATTCCAAGTTGCACTTGATACCAGAAAAGCAAAAAAAAAAGGAATGAGAGGAGGCAAATCATTCCCTTGATCCAATAAGATCATTGGTGATTTTCTACCTTTGTTCTATGTGCTCATACTATCCTTATTTCCATTGAATTCCTCAGCATCACACTATTACATTCATCAGATAACGCTGTTGCTGTATTAAATACAGAGTTGCTTGCATAAATGGCTCAGAGAACTTTCTCTTTCTATGCAGAAACTGAAACCTATTTAGAATAACATGTAACTTTGGCTGATCTATTGAGAGTACAATTTGAGGCAAAGGAAGTCTCAGCCTCCACGTGTTTTGAAGAACAAGGATCTTTCTTACAAGATATTCAATCCACTCTTTGCTTGCTAACAGGTTGGAAAGCATGTTGTCAAAGATATTTCACCATTTTCTACAGAAGCATTGATAATTTGATCTCTGACCATGCACAGAGATTTTATGAAAGGCTAACTTCTGCATCTGTAGATTGATTGATTTGTGGGTTTGAAACACCCCCCAAAGGAAGCTAACCGGAGACTGTATTGATTGTTTTTTTGAGTGGCTCCCAACAACATAACACTCTTGACCAGACGAAGAAAGTTATTGCTGCATTGTGATTTTTACCTACTTAAGGTGACCATTCACATACATATCCCAGCAGAAGAAATCCACAAGTTAAAAACAAGGGCTTCATGTTTTAACAGCAAAGCTGTTGTCAGGATGCACTGCAGTAAGACTATAAGGTGGAGGAGCAGAAAGGGGGCATTTAGCCCATCAAGTCAGCTCTGATAGTAAATGAAATTATGGCTGATCTGATAACCCCCAATTCACTTTCCTGTGTTTTGCCTATAATCTTTCAATTCCCTTACCCTGAAAAATCTTTCAATCCCAGTTTTACATGTACTTAATGACCAAGTCTCAACAGCTAGCTGTGGTAAAGAATCTCACAGATTTAGTCTAAGAGAAGAAAAAGGAAGCATATGCAGGGTCTAAGAGGATGGGAATTAACAAAGCCCTTGAAGTATTAGGAAAGATATTTAACAAGGTATTAGAAAGGCTAAAATGAGTCATGAAAAGTTGTTAACAAACAGGATTAAGGAGAATTTCAAGACTTTATATATATATATATATAGGATGGTGGCCAGAGAACAGATTGGTTCATTCAAGAACAAAGGAGGGAATCGGTGTGTGGAGCCAGAAGAGGTAGGTGAGGAACTAAATAAATACATTGTGTCAGTATTCACCAAAGGGAAGAAATTGGTGGAGGTTGAGTGCAGGTAAGGGAGTGTTGAATTTCTAAGCCAAGTTGCTATTTAAAAAGTTGAAATATGTGTCTTAAAAAAATTAAGACAGATAAGTCCCAGAGTGCTGAGGGAGACAAGTGAACAAATTGCTCAAGCACTGACAGACATCTTTGTATCCTCTTTGGCCAAAGGTGAGGTCCCAGAGGACTGGGGAATGGCTATTGTCCCATTGTTTAAGCAGAGATAATCTAGGAAATTACAGGCCTGTGAGTCTCACAACAGTGGTAGGGAAATTATTGGAAAAGATTCTCAGGGACAAGATCTACACACATTTAGATTAGATTAGATTACTTACAGTGTGGAAACAGGCCCTTCGGCCCAACAAGTCCACACCGCCCCGCCGAAGCGCAACCCACCCATACCCCTACATTTACCCCTTACCTAACACTACGGGCAATTTAGCATGGCCAATTCACCTGACCTACACATCTTTGGACTGTGGGAGGAAACCGGAGCACCCGGAGGAAACCCACGCAGACACGGGGAGAACGTGCAAACTCCACGTGAATGAACTTATTAGCAATAGACAGCATGACTTTGTGTGGTGGAGGTCAACCCTCACTGACTTGATTGAGTTTTTTGACAAAGATGATTTATGAGGGAAAAGAAATTGATGTTGTCTATATGGACTTTGACAAGGACAATCATGGAACAACTGATACAAAAGATGAAATCACATGATATCAGGGTGAGCTGGCAAGATGGATGCAGAACTGGCTTAGTCATAGGAGACAGAGGGTAGCAGTGGAAGGATGCTTTTTAGAATGGAGGGTTGTGACTTGTGATGTTCTACAGGGATCAGTGCTGGGACATCTGCTGTTCATGGTCTTCATAACTGACTTGGAGGAAAACGTAGCTGGTATAATTAGTAAGTTTGAAGACAATGCAAAGATTGGTGGAGTTACAGATAATGAGAAGGATTATCAAAGGATACAGCAGGATATAGATCAGTTGGATGCATGGACAGAAAAATGGCACATGGATTTTAGACCAGACAAATGTGGGATGATGCATTTTGGAAGGTCAAGTACACGTGGAAATTATAAAGCGAATTGCAGAACCCTTAATTAAGTTTGCAGATGACACTAAAATTGGAGTTGTAGTGGACAGTGAACAAAGTTACCTCAGAGTACAATGGGATCTTGGTCAGATAGGCCAATGAGCTGAGGAGTGGCAGATGGAATTTAATATAGATAAATGAGAGGTGCTAGGTTTTGGAAAGGCAGATCAGGGCATGACCTATACACTTAATGGTAAGGTCCTGGGGAGAGTTACTGAATAAAGAGGCACTGGAGTGCAGGATCATAGTTCCAAAAAAATAGAGTCAAATGAATGCAGCATTTGATATGCTTGCCTTTATTGGTCAGTGCTGACTATAGAAGTTGGGAGGTCATTTTGTGTCTGTACAGGACATTTTGGGATATTGTATGCAGTTCTAATCTCCCTCTTACAGGAAAGATGTTGCGAAACTTGAAAGGGTTCAGAAAGATTTATAAGAATGTTGCCAGGGTTGGAGGGTTTGAGCTGTAGGGAGAGGCTAAAAAGGCTGGGGCTATTTTCCCTAGAGCATCAGAGGCTAAGGGGTTATCTTATAGAGGTTTATAAAATCATGAGGGGCATGGATAGTGTGAATAAGCAAGGCCTTCCTCCCAGAGTGGGGGAGTCCAAAACTAGAGGGCATAGGCTTAAGATGAGAGGGGAAAAATATAAAAGGAACCAAAGGGACAACTTTTTCACGCAGAGAGTTGTGTGTGCATAGAATGAACTGTGGAGGGAGTGGTGGAGGCTGGCATGAATATAACGTTTAAAAGGTAGCTGGATGTGTATATGAATAGGAAGGGTTTAGAGGAATATGGGCCAAATGCTGGGAAATAGGACTAGATATATATAGGATATCTGATTGGCATGGGTAGGTTGGACCAAAAGGTCTGTTTCTGTGCTGCATATCTCTATGACTCTATTGAAATGCAGAGGGATCTGGATCTGCTTGTCTACAGATCACTGAAGGTAGCAGTGCAAGCAGATAAGATAGTAAAAAAGGCCTATGGCATGCTTGGCTTTTTTGGAAGGGGTGTTGAGTGCAAGGGTAGGCAAGTTATGCTGCAGCTTTATAGAACAATATTTAGGCCACACTTGAACTTTTGCATACAATTCTGAGAGTCACACTACCAGAAGGACGTAGCTACTTTGCAGAGGGTACAGAAAAGGTTTACCAGGAGGAGGGTGTTAGCTATGAAGAAAGGCTGGAGAGACTGGCTTTGTTTTCACTGGAATGCAGGAGGTTGAGGGGGGTATCTGACCAAACTTTATAAGATTATGAATGGCATGAACAGGTTGGAAAAAACAAGACTTTTTTCCCCAGTGTGGAGGGGTCAGTTACCAGGGGACACAGGTTCAAGGTGCAGGGTGAAGGGAGGATGGTGGAAGTTATCTTATCTGCAATTTTCTAAAAAGGAATAGCTTTTTTTGCTATATCCATAACTCTAAAGTTATACTTCAGTCTTGATTTCTTTCTAGGTAATGCTCCAATACAGTTACTAACATTTGACTGAATCGTTCTTCAAAAACTGATATGGGCATTAAAGGTGTTGGTTTGATTACATGTTGAGATTTTCCTGTCACCTAACACATATGGCAGGCTTTACAGAAATTTAGTACACCTTTTTGAAATCTTGGGCAGTTAAACACCTGTTTATTAATGTTTGATGCTTCTGCATTCCTATGTGTCCTACCATAGGACTTTCTATTGCTGCTTGCGATATGCCTTTATGATGATATTTGGGCAGCCCCACTACCTGATTAGCAATTCGAATCCTCATGCTCAGAAGTGAATAGGTCTTTGTATCCTTACCAGAATGATGCTCTTAATGTAAGAACAGGACCCTCTTCAGCCTCAGCTTCATTTTTAACTGCATGTTCTAATTTATATAACTCTTGATCTGTTTTCTGAACCTCAATGAATGAAGATGCGTCAATTACTTCCTTTGGATTTTCCCCTTTTATAAATAAAGTTTCAGCTGTTCTGAAAGTTGCCTTTGGTATTACTTTGACCTCTGGTAGCAAACTTTGTTCAGCTATTGCTCTGATCAATACATTTGACCACTGTTCCTGTAACTGCTCTGCCTCTTTAATCTCATTGAGATGTTGGAATTATATGTGAAGCTATAACCTTTGCATCAGCAAAATTATTAGTCAGGAGTAAGCCAACTCTGTCAAAAGTAATTTCTTAGCAACCGCAACAACCACTGCTCCAGATAACAATCCACGCTCCAATTCTGCTTTGTGAAATGGAATTAGGATATACTCATCGCTTGCTAATATTTTGTCTTTCATTGCACTCTTGGGAGAGAAAAATTATACCCTTCACTTGCAAAACAGTTTGTGTCTCTTAATGCAGAGTTGAGTTTAGCAGCAAGAATAAAGGGTTATCTTGAAAATAGTTTATTTATCTCATTTAAATTAATCAATGCTCCTGTTTTTATTATCAGTTTTCTGGTTGTAGCAAAAGTACAATGGGATCTATGTAATTTTTCTTTTTAGTTCCCTTTTCAGACTCAGTCTTACAAATCCCAATGGGTCCTATGAGCTTCCAACACAAATTCCAGCAATATGATTGAAGGGGTCCCACTTTATTACAATGGAAACACTTGACCTGAGGTTGTCCCAGCTATCCTTTCTTTACAAAAAAATCCACGGACTGTAGATGCTGGAAGTCAGAAACAGAAATGGATATTGTTGGAAAAAAATATCAGCAGGTCTGGCAGCATCTATGGAGAGAAAGCAAAATTAATATTTCATGTCCAATGACCTTTCTTCAGATTGATTGTAGCTAGGAAAAGATTGGCATACATGCTAAAAATAGGGTGGGGAGGAGGGGAAGGAGTAAGTGATAAGTGAAGATGAAGCCCTAATAGAGAGAGGAAAACAACTGGACAAGCAAAAGATGTGGATAATGGACAGTCTGGGAGAATGAATAGCTGCTAATGGGGACTGTTAGAGACTGATAATGAATTGTGTGTGCAAGCAGCCTATGTGAAGTAAAGGCCTGGTGTGTGTGGGTTGACTTTATCACATGGGAGAAGGTGCTCAAGCCCTAAAATTGTTGAACTCAATATTTAGTCCAGAAGACTGCAGAGTTCCTCAGTGGAAAATGAGGTGCTGTACTTCCAGCTTGTGCTGAGTTTCACTGGAGCACAACAGCAAGCCGAAGACAGAGGTGTTGGCTAGGAAGGATACTACTGTGTTGAAGTGGCAGGCAACCGGAAGTCTGGATCACTTTTGCAAACAGAACATAAGTGTTCTGCAAAGCATTCGCCCTGTCTGCGCTTTGCGTCCCCAGTGTAGAGGAGACCACATAGTCAGCAGCGAATACAGTAGACTAGATTTAGTGAAGTGCAGTTAAATTGTTGCTTCACCTGGAAGGTGTGACTGGTGTCTTGGATAGTGAGGAGGGAGGAAGTGAAAGGATAGGGGTTACACCATCTGCGATTGCACAGGAAGGTGCCGTGGGAATGTGGGAGCACCACAGAAGTGCATTTGCATATGCTCTGCATTTCCTTGCACCTAGCCAATCCTCTATCTGTATGGCATGTTATTCCTTGTTCCACAAGCTCCTACTTTGGGAAATAAACATTTTTATGAAACATTGTCAACTGCCATCTAGAAATCCAAGGACAGTACATCAAAATGCTCCAACATACCCACACAGTGCTTGTTATTCCTTTATAGAGCTACAATCAACTGATCATACATGATTCTCCTTTGGCAAATTTCAGCATGGTTTTGTCAATCATATTGAGTTTTGCGAAGTATATAAATGATTAACTCAAACATCTTCCCCTTAACAGAAGCCAAGTTACAGTAAATTTTCTTTTCCTACCTGCCTCCTTTTTTGAATGGAGGGTTTATGTTTACCAGTTTCAAATCTGTTTGGAATTCCAAAATCTGCCATTTTTAAACATTAACACTAGTCCATCGGCTACCTTTTGTCATTATTTTTAAGATCCTTTGATGGTGTCCAAAATGACCCAGAGTCTTAGGCTACAGCTTCATCAAGGTAAAAACAATGAATGCAGATGCTGAAAACCAGATTCTGGATTAGTGGTGCTGGAAGAGCACAGCAGTTCAGGCAGCATTCAAGGAGCTTCGAAATCGATGTTTCAGGCAAAAGCCTTCATCAGGAATAAAGGCAGTGAGCCTGGAGTGTGGAGAGATAAGCTAGAGGAGGGTGGGGGTGGGGAGAAAGTAGCATAGAGTACAATGGGTGAGTGGGGGAGGGGATGAAGGTAATAGGTCAGGGAGGAGAGGGTGGAGTGGATAGGTGGAAAAGGAGATAGGCAGGCAGAACAAGTCCGGACAAGTCATGGGGACAGTGCTGAGCTGGAAGTTTAGAACTAGGGTGAGGTGAAAGGAAGGGGAAATGAGGAAACTGTTGAAGTCCACATTGATGCCCTGGGGTTGAAGTGTTCCGAGGCGGAAGATGAGGCGTTCTTCCTCCAGGCGTCTGGTGGTGAGGGAGCGGCGGTGAAGGAGGCCCAGGACCTCCATGTCCTCAGCAGAGTGGGAGAGGGAGTTGAAATGTTGGGCCACTGGGCGGTGTGGTTGATTGGTGCGGGTGTCCTGGAGATGTTCCCTAAAGCACTCTGCTAGGAGGCGCCCAGTCTCCCCAATGTAGAGGAGACTGCATCGGGAGCAACGGATACAATAAATGATATTAGTGGATGTGCAAGTAAAACTTTGATGGATGTGGAAGGCTCCTTTAGGGCCTTGGATAGAGGTGAGGGAGGAGATGTGGGTGCAGGTTTTACAGTTCCTGCGGTGGCAGGGGAAAGTGCCAGGATGGGAGGGTGGGTTGTAGGGGGGCGTGGACCTGACCAGGTAGTCACGGAGGGAACGGTCTTTGCGGAAGGTGGAAAGGGGTGGGGAGGGAAATATATCCCTGCTGGTGGAGTCTGTTTGGAGGTGGAGGAAATGTCAGTGGATGATTTGGTTTATGCAAAGGTTGGTAGGGTGGAAGGTGAGCACCAGGGGCGTTCTGTCCTTGTTACGGTTGGAGGGGTGGGGTCTGAGGGCGGAGGTGCGGGATGTTGACGAGATGCGTTGGAGGGCATCTTTAACCACGTGGGAAGGAAAATTGCGGTCTCTAAAGAAGGAGGCCATCTGGTGTGTTCTGCGGTGGAACTGGTCCTCCTGGGAGCAGATCCGGCGGAGGCGGAGGAATTGGGAATACGGGATGGCATTTTTGCAAGAGGTAGGGTGGGAAGGGATGTAATCCAGGTAGCTGTGGGAGTCGGTGGGTTTGTAGAAAATGTCAGTGTCATGTCGGTCGTCATTAATGGAGATGGAGAGGTCCAGGAAGGGGAGGGAGGTGTCAGAGATGGTCCAGGTAAATTTAAGGTCAGGGTGGAATGTGTTGGTGAAGTTGATGAATTGCTCAACCTCCTCGCGGGAGCACGAGGTGGCGCCAATGCAGTCATCAATGTAGCGGAGGAAGAGGTGGGGAGTGGTGCCGGTATAATTACGGAAGATCAACTGCTCTACATAGCCAACAAAGTCACAGGCATAGCTGGGGCCCATACGTGTGCCCATGGCTACCCCTTTGGTCTGGAGGAAGTTGGAGGATTCAAAGGAGAAATTGTTAAGAGTGAGGACCAGTTCGGCCAAATGAATGAGAGTGTCGGTGGAAGGGTACTGTTGGGGATGTCTGGAGAGGAAAAAATGGAGGGCTTGGAGGCCCTGGTCATGGCGGATGGAGGTGTAGAGGGATTGGATATCCATGGTGAAGATGAGGCATTGGGGGCCAGGGAAACAGAATTCTTGGAGGAGGTGGAGGGTGTGGGTGGTGTCTCGAATGTATGTGGGGAGTTCCTGGATTAGGGGGGATACGACAGTGTCAAGCTAGGTAGAGATGAGTTCAGTGGGGCAGGAGCATGCAGAGACAATGGGTCGGCCAGGGTGGTCAGTCTTGTGGATCTTGGGAAGTAGGTAGAACCGGGCAGTGCGGGGTTCCCGGACTATGAGGTTGGAAGCTGTGGGTGGGAGATCTCCTGAGGTGATGAGGTTCTGTATGGTCTGGGAGATGATGGTTTGGTGATGGGGGGTGGGGTCATGGTCGAGGTGGCAGTAGGAAGAGGTGTCCTCGAGTTGACGTTTGGCTTCAGCGGTGTAGAGGTCAGTGCGCCAGACTACCACTGCACCCCCTTTATTCGCTGGCTTGATGGTGAGGTTGGGATTGGAGCTGAGGGGTTGGAGGGCTGCGCGTTGTGAAGGTGAGAGGTTGGAGTGGGGGAGGGAGGCAGACAGGTTGTGGTGGTTAATGTCCCGGCGGCAGTTGGAAATGAAGAGGTCGAGTGCAGGTAATAGGCCAGCGTGGGGTGTCCAGGTGGTTACAGTGTGTTGGAGGTGGGCGAAGGGGTCCTCGGAAGGTGGGCGGGAGTCCTGATTGTGAAAGTCAGCTCGGAGGCGGAGACAACGGAAGAATTGTTCAACGTCACGGTGTGTATTAAATTCATTGATGCATGGATGGAGGGGGATGAAGGTGAGTCCTTTGCTGAGGACTGATCGTTCGTCCTCAGTGAGGGGAAGGTCTGGAGGGATGGTGAAAACTCGGCAGGGCTGGGAGCTCGGATCTGGTGTGGGTGTAGATCTGGAAGTGGGGGCGGAACCTGTAACTGGAATTTCCCAAACTCCCCCCACCATCACACCCCCTCCATCCATGCATCAATGAATTTAATACACACCGTGACGGATATATTTCCCTCCCCACCCCTTTCCGCCTTCCGCAAAGACCGTTTCCTCCGTGACTACCTGGTCAGGTCCACGCCCCCCTACAACCCACCCTCCCATCCTGGCACCTTCCCCTGCCACCGCAGGAACTGTAAAACCTGCACCCACACCTCCTCCCTCACCTCTATTCAAGGCCCTAAAGGAGCCTTCCACATCCATCAAAGTTTTACTTGCACACCCACTAATATTATTTATTGTATCCGTTGCTCCCGATGCGGTCTCCTCTACATTGGGGAGACTGGGCGCCTCCTAGCAGAGTGCTATAGGGAACATCTCCAGGACACCTGCACCAATCAACCACACCGCCCAGTGGCCCAACATTTCAACTCCCCCTCCCACTCTGCCGAGGACATGGAGGTCCTGGGCCTCCTTCACCGCCGCTCCCTCACCACCAGACACCTGGAGGAAGAACGCCTCATCTTCTGTCTCGGAACACTTCAACCCCAGGGCATCAATGTGGACTTCAACAGTTTCCTCATTTCCCCTTCCTTTCACCTCACCCTAGTTCTAAACTTCCAGCTCAGCACTGTCCCCATGACTTGTCCGGACTTGTTCTATGAGGAGAAAGTGAGGTCTGCAGATGCTAGAGATCAGAGCTGGAAATGTGTTGCTGGAAAAGCGCAGCAGGTCAGGCAGCATCCAGATTCCTGAAGAAGGGCTTATGCCCGAAACGTCGATTCTCCTGTTCCCTGGATGCTGCCTGACCTGCTGCGCTTTTCCAGCAACACATTTCCAGCCCGGACTTGTTCTACCGGCCTATCTCCTTTTCCACCTATCCACTCCACCCTCTCCTCCCTGACCTATTACCTTCATCCCCTCCCCCACTCACCCATTGTACTCTATGCTACTTTCTCCCCACCCTCACCCTCCTCTAGCTTATCTCTCCACGCTCCAGGCTCACTGCCTTTATTCCTGATGAAGGGCTTTTGCCCGAAACGTCGATTTCGAAGCTCCTTGGATGCTGCCTGAACTGCTGTGCTCTTCCAGCACCACTAATCCAGAATACAGCTTCATCAGTTTGTTCAGTACCACTTCCCTCAGGCTTGCAATTTCAACAATTCCTCTCTTCCCTCAACCTCCAGATTTATAGATATTAGAGATTTGTTTGTACCCTCTGTGGTGAATATAGAGGCATGATACTTATTATATACCCATTTCTTTGTCATCTGTTAACTTTCATTCTCACCTCTAGAGATCCAACACTTCCTGTTTTCTTGTTTAGATCCCCAAATAAATGCTTGCTATCTATTTTTAGATTTCTGGATTTGTCAGTTTTCCAAATAGATTGTTACTTCTGCAACATCCTGGTATAAATATACTGCCCAGCTTCTAAGTCACTAGTATTCCATTTTGCTCTCAATCACAATTTTCCAATGAAACCCAAGCAAACTGGACAAATAGAACGTAGAACATAGAAGAATACAGCGCAGTACAGGCCCTTCGGCCCTCGATGTTGCGCCGATCCAAGCCCACCTAACCTACACTAGCCCACTATCCTCCATATGCCTATCCAATGCCCACTTAAATGCCCATAATGAGGGAGAGTCCACCACTGCTACTGGCAGGGCATTCCATGAACTCACGACTCGCTGAGTAAAGAACCTACCCCTAACATCTGTCCTATACCTACCCCCCCTTAATTTAAAGCTATGCCCCCTTGTAATAGCTGACTCCATACGTGGAAAAAGATTCTCACTGTCGAACCTATCTAAACCCCTAATCATCTTGTACACCTCTATCAAGTCACCCCTAAACCTTCTTTTCTCCAATGAAAACAACCCCAAGTGCCTCAGCCTTTCCTCATACGATCTTGCTACCATACCAGGCAACATCCTGGTAAACCTCCTCTGCACCCGTTCCAGTGCCTCCACATCCTTCCTATAGTATGGCGACCAAAACTGCACACAATACTCCAGATGCGGCCGCACCAGAGTCTTATACAACTGCAACATGACCTCAGTAATCCGGAACTCAGTTCCTCTACCAATAAAAGCCAGTACGCCATATGCCTTCTTCACCGCACTATTTACCTGGGTGGCAACTTTCAAAGATCTGTGTACATGGACACCAAGATCCCTCTGCTCATCCACACTACCAAGTATCCATCCATTAGCGCAGTACCCCATCTTTTGGTTACTCTTACCAAAGTGAATCACCTCACTTATCCATTTATATGCTTTACTATCTTTTTGACGCAATGTGGAATTCAATAACTTCAGAGTCAGAATTCTGTCCTCCAATTTGAGATTCTCATTCCACCCCAAATGCTAATATCTACCTTGCTTTTATGTTTTTGCTTTCAGTTAGAGCTGACCTTAATTCTGTCACTGACACCCTAATCTGGTTTTAAGACTTGTCACTTCTTGACAGCCATTATCAGTATCTTGACTGAAAACAAAATAAAACTGCTGAAAATCAGAGCATCAGGCAGCATCCTTGGAGAGAGAGCAAGCTAACATTGAGTCCAGATGACTCTTCATTACCAGTCCCTTTGCCTTTCAGTCCACGACATCATTTTCACACCTGTCCAGTTTAAAAAAAAGTCATGCTGATGTGCAAATGTAGAATGATTGCAACTGATGCTGCCAGATTCGCTGGGTTTGTCCAGCACTTTCTGATTTTATTCCAGTCACACTGGTTAGCATTATCTCAATCAATACCCTCCCCAAATATCCCCACATGTATGCTAGTCTGCACTCCTTTCCAACCATTTTGTTTAAAGACTTTTCCAATGTTCAATTATTTTCCTTCAAATTCCTTGGAGGCTTACCTACAAAAGATTGTTTTCAGAAAAGCAAAGTCACGCAACTCAGCTAAATTACAAATTAGCTTGTAAGAAGTCAGAGTGAAGAAGAGGAAACAGGTGAAGCACATAACAGCAGTCCTAATATGTTGTTCACAAATAAGTTGAGCCTACAAATTCCAAGACCAAACAGTCCAAAAATTTGAGTTGACACACCATCAAGAAGCTTCACTAATGGCTTCACATTTTCATAATTTCAATAAAGGAAGATAATAAATGGTGTTTCCATTTGTCTGTCAATTTTATGACAAAATTGTTTGTTTTGATTGACAATAGTAATGATTTCTCAAGCCTTTTTTTTGGCAAACTTTATGAGTGACAATGCTTTTCAAAACCGATTAAATTACCAGCCTACACTTTGCACAATTTGTGCAAAATCCAAAATGGTCAACATTTACTGCCACTTTGCAATAAACATGAAAATAAGTAGTAAAAAGTAACCCACTTAGTCTTGCACCATTATTTCAAAACAAAAGATATTGAGCCATTTCATGTAAATCACTGACTGCTTATTGAAGCATCTCTAAACATCTCAATTATACCGCACCTTGATGTTCAAATGCTGCTATGGGCTATTTTGGTTAGCAAGCTCTTGTTAAAATTCCTTGGCGTACTAAATATAGCAGTGAATGGAATTTGAGCCTCACTGTTTCAAATTTTCCATGAATAATTCATTTCCTTATGAACTAAAAAATGTTGAACAAGGGAAGGACATCAGCTTATTACTATAATAAAGTACTTGCTGCAAGACTCATTTCCCCATTATATCAGTCTGGAATATGAATTTTGCAAGCTTCACTTTTTCTTTAGCTTAGACCTTACACATGACAATAAGTTGACTACCGTATCATTCCACAACTCTTCTCTGCCCTTGTCTTTCCAATTTCTTTTAAAAAATACTTTATTTGCCATACGGACGTGCTGCGTTGTACTTCTTGTGCTTAGATGGAACCATACTTTTTCAAATAATCTTATTTGCAAAGATGGCAGCCCTGTAGGGGTAGATAAGCGTGATAATTCCTTTTATGCTTTAGGTTCTCACCAAACTTTTGCTTTCTCAGCAGTTTTACATCATCTCGGGAATGAACTACTCTGTCCTTTGAGTCCTCAAGGCCATTTCCCTGCCAGTTTTAGAAAATGCTGAGAGTGGTCCTGTCCACCAAATGTTTTGTACTCGCATTACTGATATTCGCTATTCCCTCTGCACTGAAGATTTCCCTCAGCAACCTGGTTGACAAGGTTGACAAGGTTCTTGCCTGGGTCTATTCTCAACTTCTCCCCTCCCTCCTAAAACTGCAAAAGGGTGCCCCTTGTCCCTACTTTCCACCCTCAAAATTGGACTGATCATCGTCTGCCATTTTCATCATTTTCATGTGATGCCAAATACATTATCTTCAATCCTCTGCTTTCTGGCGTTAGCATTCTGAAGGAATTGTTCTTTCTATGACACACTTATTAACTCTACAATCACTTTCAACACCCCTCTACTTTTTGTATAGCACCTTCCAATGCAGGTGTAACAACATCTACTCTTATCTTCATTCCTCATGATTGCAACTGCTTCTTTGGAAAAAAGCAGTGATATAGACAACATTTCTTACAATATGGTATCTAGTGTATTTGCTACTCATGATATAGCCTGCTCTACTTTGGAGTGACTACATTTATGTAACACCTCCACTCCGTCTGTAAGCATGATGCTGAGCTTCCAGGTGCTTGTAAATTCAATTTTTCACCCTTACTGTCACACTGACATCATTTTCTGTGCAGACTGCACTATTCCAACAAAGTTTAGTGCAAGCTGGAACAAAATCACCTCAGCATCACTTTCCAACCCATAGGACATGCAATTAAGTTCAACTTCAGACCATCAGTTTGCTTTTTTTTTGCTGATTTTGTTTTTACTCTCCTGTTGTGTCTTTGTTTCCACTTTTCAATGGCTGCTCATCATTATTCTATTATTCATACCTCCATTAGAATATGATTAGATTAGATTATTTACAGTGTGGAAACAGGTCCTTCGGCCCAACAAGTCCGCACCGACCCGCCGAAGCTCAACCCACCCATACCCCTACATTTACCCCTTCACCTAACACTACAGGCAATTTAGCATGGCCAATTCACCTGACCTGCACATCTTTGGACTGTGGGAGGAAACTGGAGCACCCAGAGGAAACCCACGCAGACACGGGGAGAACGTGCAAACTCCGCACAGTTAGTCGCCTGAGGCAGGAATTGAACCCGGGTCTCTGGCATTGTGACGCAGCAGTGCTAACTGCTGTGCCACTGTGCCACCCTGTTTCTTTTATTACTTTATGACACCCCTTGGTCCTTCAGCCTAATTGTAGCGTAATCATTGTCTTTCTGCTGTATTACAGAGCTTCCCTTTGTTAATTCTCCTACTCTTTCTCAAATTTCCTTGTTTAAAACATATTATATCTCTATTACAAATTGTGAAGAGAAGTCATCGACCCAAACATTAATTGATTCCCTCTCCACTGATGCTGCCAGGCTTGCTGGGTATTTAAAGCATTTTCTGTTATTATTTCAGATTTCCAAGATCCACAGTATTTGCTCTGCATCGTTTATGAGACCAGAAGATGCAAGAGCAATAACATAGGCCATTCAGTCCATTGAGCCTGCTCTGCCATAAATACCAATGAGTGACCCAACCTTGACAACCCTCTGTGGTAAAGAATTCCAAAGATTCACCAAGCTTAAAAAAGAAACTCCCCCATTATTTTAATTGTGGATACCTTTATTTGTTGACTAAGTCTTTTGGCCCTAGACTGTCTCATGGGGGGACACAAATCTTCCCCTCTAACCTATTAAGTCTCCTAAGAGTCTTGCATGTTTTAATATGTCTTTTTCTGTTTCAGTAAGTATTTTAGCATCACAGCAACATGTTGCCACATATCTGTGTGAAGCAGTTTATCTTTGCTAAGATCTAGATGACTTAACAGGATGTGGCAAGGTCATACAAACAAATCATTAATTAACATAGGAGTAAAATAAAACCAACAAAGACACAATTTTGTGTGAAATTACTTTGTAAAATTCCAGCAAGAATTTTACATCAGCCTAAAGTCAATTCTTTCTTTAATGCATTTTCAAAATATGCTTGCCAAAATATTGGCCCAGAGATTTGTAATTTTGTTCCCTTCACATTTTGATGATGAAGCTAACTTCATTGGGCGGCACGGTGGCAAATTGGGCGGCACAGTGGCACAGTGGTTAGCACTGCTGCCTCACAGCGCCAGAGACCTGGGTTCAATTCCTGCCTCAGGCGACTGACTGTATGGAGTTTGCACGTTCTCCCCGTGTCTGCGTGGGTTTCCTCCGGGTGCTCCGGTTTCCTCCCAGAGTCCAAAGATGTGCAGGTCAGTTGAATTGGCCATGCTAAATTGCCCGCAGTGTTAGGTGTTAGGTATAGGGGTAAAATGTAAGGGTATGGGTGGGTTGCGCTTCGGCGGGTCAGTGTGGACTTGTTGGGCCAACGGGCCTGTTTCCACACTGTAATGTAATCTAAAAAAATCTAAAAATCTAACTGTGGACATTCACAATACAAGTCCAGAGAGAAACAGAAGTCTGAAAGCCAGAAGAAATAGATTGACTTACAAATTTGGGAACCTGGTGCAAGGCTTCACTCACCAAAATTTGATTTCAAAGTTCGCTTTCACAAGGAGAACATACTGACTTCTACTAATTCCCTGGCTGGTCTCCCACATGGCAAACTACTACTGCTGTCAGGTGATGAGATTAAGACACTTACCGCACAGTGACAGCCATTTCACCAATTGATCTCATGTGGCACTTGTTTGAAGAAATTTAAAATGAATCCCAGTGGACTGTTCATGCCTCATCAGGTCTCTTCCTCAGTTTCAAACATTTATCACTAAAATGTACTGATACTTTGCTCAATCAGTGACTGTGGTAAAGCATGCCATGTCTCAAAACTTTGAGCAAAATCCTCTGGCTCTCATAAATATTTAAAATTGTTATTACTTTGAAATCAATCCCAACGAGAAGAAAATTCACCATAATTTTTTTTTAAAATTAAGTAACCCTGGCCTCTTTCACAACTAGAGTTTCCCATTTGAGTTGCATTTGGCTAATCTACACTGTACCTTCACTATGGTGTTAACATTCCTGAATAAGAGGCTGCCAAAGTCTGTACACAATACTTGACCTATGTCTAAACCAGTTTTGTAGAATTTCTTTGACTTCTTTTCTGATACATAATACCCATAATTACAGAAACTAGCATTCTGTTCTTTTGGGATTGTGGCTTGGTTTTTCACTATTTCCTCCAGTGCTGATTTGACGGGTAAGTCCTATCTGGTCTCAATACCAGTGTTATGGGTGTAGGCTTAGTAAAAGTAACTCCAAATCTGCATTCACAGAGTGCTGTTACTCTCTCAACAGCCATCCCAAAGGCTGAGTGTACTGCTAATGTTGCAATTGAGTGATTTATACTAACCCCTTAATCCACATTAGTGAGTGACTACTTGCACATTCAAGGGTTTATGCACTTAAATCCCTAGTTCCTCAGTGATTCATCTGGAGGCTCACTGATGTTACCTAATATGGTGACAAAACGTCTGAAACCAAACCTTCCAGCTCAGTAAGCAAAGCTACACCCAGAATCTCAACCTGAGCTACAAATCTTCTAAAAACTCGCTCGCATTGAGTTGATTGTAAAGAAACCAACTGCAGCAATGCTACTGAGCAGACCCTTCACTGAGGTTTGAATGTTTGTAAGGTTTTTATTGAGGGCAAAAGATTGAATTTTTATTTATATTTGCAAAAAGACTGTTTCAAATTATTCTTGTGTCATATAATGTGGTTTGCATTTTAGATTGTATAACAAACTTGCAGTTTCTTTTGTCAAAAGTCATTGACAACCTCATAGGAACCTGCTTAATTATTGACCACCATGGCAAATAAACTGCTAAGATAAAACTTATGATCTATTAAGACAAGCATCCCTACGGGATCTGCATATCCAACATTACCCTATTCTGGGATCATAACAAAATCCTCCTGAAGCATTTAATAGATTCTTGCTGCTTGTTCTTGTTTAACCCATGCATATCTTAATGCTTATTAATCATATCTTGAATGGTTGTACTAAGGCTAATTGTTTGCTTAAGGTTCCATAGTTTTTAGTTTTCTGCTTTTGTAAACAAAATACTACATTTTAAACAATTGTGCACAGAACTTCTGGCACTCGAATTCAAGAGGTGATTGTTCTTGGTTAAGCTCAATTCAGAGAAAATGAGCTTGCTTTTCAGATAGCCAGATAATTATTTTTGTGCCATAGATAGGAATTCTGCCTGGAAGTCCTATGCAATTCCCAATTTAGTACACTCTGAGCCAATTGCCCACTAAATTGAAGAGTCTTCTGTTCAATTTATTGTGCCTGGTTTCTAATCAAACCATAAGAGCATCAGGCAAAGGCAAAGCTGCCATCCTTGATGACAGGAAACCAATTGCAGTTAGTTTTGTAAGGGTAGCTATAAGATCATATCACCCAGGCTTAGAGCTGTTCTAAGTCCACTGTGTTTGAGGTTAAGCTGCTGGCTTGGGAAGGCTTAGAAAATCAATGGAGGAAAATAGGTACATATGAGGGAAAGGCAAAATCCTGAAAAATCAATAGCCAGTTACATGAGAAAAGTGTTTCTGGCTGATTAAGGTGATGTATGCAAGTTACAGGGATTTAGTAATTAATCAGTGATTCGTATATCTAGAGAGTGTCAGGAATGAAAGTGGTGAGCAAAATTACAGGTACGAAAGAGAAATAAGGCAAAATAGTTATTATTTTTGTTTCCATTTTCTGTGAATGAAACACTTTTAAAATAAAACAAAGCACAGGTTTAAGGAAAGAAACAATGCTTTCTTTTTTGATAAGTTTCTGATAAGAATTAGATTCTATAAGCAATGATAAACTATCTATCACTGCAATATTAATTTTCACAATGTTCCCTTGCTATTTTAGTGTGTCACCCCAGTCAATTTGATGAGATCCAATTGCTGCTGTGTCAACTGATTCTCATCAGGGGATTGGTCATAGCCAGTCATCAGGTTCCAAATCATTAATGCCTGTGTAAACTTTGAGTGAAACCAGAGTCTGTTTCTGCTGAGATATCATCATGAAAAAAGAACCAGCTAACGCTCATTGTCACAGCTGAGATATGAGTAAGGTGGCTTTTGGTGGACAAATGTACACCAAACACCAGCTTCAGCATCAGAGGAGTGTTGATAAGGATGTTGATTTTAAAAATTCTCCCCGCAGTTATGGTATTAGTAAATTAGCATTATCGTGTAATATATTGTTCATTTACAAGACTCTGAAGATTCTGCTAATTAAACTTTAAGGACAACATTAATTGTTTTACACTGTTCCCAGACTAGCTTGAAATATTTCTCTTAATTTACTATTAGGTGGGGACATTTATGGATACATCTGTCAGTGTGGTGCTTAGATTTACTGGAGGAGTCAAAAACATTGTTTTTAATAGAATTACATTACTAAGCTTCTTAACTGGATACAAATTACACTTAATGGAGATTTTTCAGTCCAAGAGTAAAATACTAATGTCAAATTGCCAGCATTCTGATAGAAATTTGGTTTTCATTAAGCATTCATGGCTCCCATAAGAAATGGTGTTTTGGAAGAAAACATACCAAATTTGTAATCATTTCATGCTAAATAATCTTTGTGTCTTGTTTGTATAATGATGATGACCTAATAGTACAATGGTACATTAAAATTGTAAGATGATTATGGATGAACAAGACTCCATGACTCAGCTTTAATCATCACACATGAAATGTTTCCATTCTAACTCTGCTACTGTCACAAGACATCCCTTGTTAATCAGTATCCATCATGCTAGTGACTCTCAGAAAATACAAGTAAATTTGTTAGACCTGACTGATCTTTCAAAATACCTGGTCACTCTTTGATCAGCCGGTGAGTAACACTGTCTCGGCTGCCAGTAATTTGAGTGTTAACGAACAAATGAGCCATGTGGTAAAACTTTCCATCTTACACTCATCAGGACAAATATAAAAAATATTAAATGACAGAGGGCACAACAGGTTATACTGCATGAGAAGATGACTGACTGGAATTACCACTGAGATTACACAGGTGAATAGTCATAGAACATAGAACAATACAGCACAGAACAGGCCCTTCGGCCCATGATGTTGTGTCGATGTTGTGTCATCTGCCAAATAAATAAAGAACATTTGATGAACAATCCTGACTGTGTTACGTATTATATCAAAAGCCAATTTAAGATCCATCAGTTCAGCTAACCTTTGCTGCAAGAAGCTACTTCTATTTATTTGCAGGGCCAAAAGAATGTGTACAAGTATCTTTTGTTATTCCAATTAAACTAAAGCTTAGGAGGAAAACTATTCCATCGTGCATTCTGTCTGATAATACCTCAACTGGAATCTGCTTAGCAATCCCTTTTGTCATATAGTATACACTGATGTACCATTTGTACTTTGATATTTTGTACCTGTCCTGATGAGTGCAGGATGAAAAGACTGCAAAACACTCTCTGTTCAGTAATTCTTAAGTTCTGTACTACAAAGATCCCAATTACTTTGCCATGATATATGTTAAATTGGCAGGTTATCATTCTATATTCTCCCCTGAATAACTGAGGTACATTTGAAAATGACTAGTCCAAAAGCTACAATTCCTGAAAACAAAATGCCACGTAAAGAAAAGTGTGAAAAAAATAGTCCACAACGCCGGATTTCCCTACAACATTGTGAACAGGGCCCTCAACTGTCTCCGCTCAATTTCCCTCAAGACCACTTCCACCCCTTACTTTCTTCTTCAAAAAGCATGTTAGGATTCTCCTTGTTCTCAAACTTCTATCCCACCTGCTACAGTATTCAACACATCATCTTCTGTTATACCTGCCATCTCCAGCAAGATGTCACCTCCAAACACAACTTTTTCTTCCCTTCTAGAATTTAAAAGAACTGTTCTGTTCATTCTCTCTCACTGTGATACCTTGGCACGTCTCAAGCATACACCCTGACCTCCCATCCCACTCTCTACTTCCATGTCATTGTCTCATGCAAGTACAGGAGACACTGACCTTTTACCTCCGTCCTGCCCACTAAGGCTCCAAAAACTTCATCCAGTGAAAGAGTGATTTGCTTGTTAATCTAGTATGCTGTATTCCCTGTTAACAAAGTGCCCACTTTGAAAATTGGGTTATTTACTTCACATTCAATCTGCTAGCCTGATCCTGGACATGTGGGTGTCTGTCATTATAGTTTGCCACCCAACTCTCTCTTTGATTTGCGTCCTGAGCCTCCTAATACTTGCACTAAGCTTGAAGGAAAACACATTTAAAACTCACTGGGCAATCTGCAACTTCGCACAGAAAATATAGAGTTCAAATATTAACAGATCTTACTGGAATTGATAATGGTTTTGATTTGCCATTTGCCTCATTAATTGACATGGCTTTTATTGCATCCTTTACATTATTTATCTCTTCTGTCTTCTATCCTTCGCATTCCTTGTGTCCTCTCATTAACCTCCCCCCCACCTTTGTTCCTTCTGAAAGTACCCTCAATTCTAGTGAGCAGTTACCTCCCAGCAAAGAAGCTGTTTGAATTATACAGTACATCCACTATTTCCTACTTTTATTACTAATCAAGATGTGCCATTTAGCTTGACTGATATTTAAAAAAAGAGCTTCTTTGGAGAGGAGTTTTAAAAATGATATTGATAACTAAGAAATAGTGAACCATCGTGAAATTCACAAAGTCACTGCTGCTCACATAACTGTAGACAAGCCACAAACCACATCTCAAAGATATAAGGTAGTCCTACAACCAAAAGATATGAATACACTCAGATGGATTTGCCAGTCAAAACTAAAACTTTTCCTTTAGTTCATTTAAATGACATGAGCACTGCTGACATTTATTTTGATTAGTAATTGCCCTTGATAAGATGATGATCATATACCTACTTGAACCCCTACAATCTATGTGCAGCCTATAGTCCTGTTAGGGAGGGAGTTCCAAGATTTTGACCCAGTAACAGTGAAGGAACGGCAATATTTTCCAAATCAAGATGATAAGAAGCTTGAAGGGGAACTTGCAGGTGGTGGTGTTCCTATGTATCTGTTGCCCTTATCCTACTAACTGGTTTGGGTTTGGAGGTGTAACAGAGAGAATCTTAGCAGATTAGTATAGTGACTCTGTAGATAGTACACACTACTACCATTGTGGACGTTGAAGGTGGTGAATTAGGTTACTAATAAAGCAGACTGTTTCATCTTGGATGGTGTCAAGCTACTTGAGTGTTGTTGAAGCTGCACTCCCCAGGCAAGTAGGGAGTAACCTAAATCCCAACAGGTTTATTGTTGGAGATAACCATTGCCTGCATTTATATGGTGTGAGTTTACTCAACATTTAGTAGTCCCAGACTGAATGTTGTCCAATTCTGACTGCATGCAGTGGCAGATGCATGTATGAAATGAGCTGCCAGAAGAAGTGGTGGAGTAGACAAGCAGGAGACTGGAAGAAAGGTTATACCTGAAATGTTGACTTCTCCACTTCCTGATGCTGCCTGGCTTGCTGAGTTCTTCCAGCCTCCTGCTTGTCTACTTTGGATTACAGCAACTGCAGTTTTTTTGTCTCTCGAAGAAGTGGTAGAGGTGGTTCCAATTACAACAAAGCATCTGGATGGGTACATGATTGGAAGGGTTTAGAGGGATATGGGCTGAATGCTGGCAAATGGGGCTTGATCAGTTTAGGAAATCTGGACGCTATGGATGAGTTGGATTGAAGGGTTTGTTACCATGTTGTATAACTCTGACTCTATGAAGAGGTATAATCTTTCATTCATGTTTGAAAAATAACTTTGAATCAAACAATAGCAACCAAAACCTACCCAGGTATTTGTGGGTGGGTGAGGTTGGGGGTGGAGGTAGGTGTGATGGAGTGCAGGATTGAATTAGTGTCAATGTGTGCCAGAACCACACTTATGGCATTGACATCAATTGCTTAGGCAAAGATCTAAAGCAGAAAATGTAGAATACTTATATTATAACAAATTAGAAAATATTCTTAATGGATAGGCCTGTCATCTGTGGTTAACTAAAAACATCAAAGATAGCTTCAAACACAAAAAGACATAATTGAGCAAAGATGGGTGGTAGGTCAGAAGATTGAACAGAATATAATGGAAAAAGATCTAAAACATTAATAAGGGAAGGATAATTTAAGAATACAAGGGAAAGTTAGCAAAAAAATAAAAATACAAAAAAGATTTATTCAGATATTTCAAAAGAGAAGACTTAAAGTAAGTGTTGCCTCAAATGAAAATATGAGAGGAGAATTTGTAAATGGAGGATAAAGAGATGGAAGATAAATTGAACAAATATTTTAAAATGAACTTCTCTGGAAAGGATAAAGTATCATCCAAGAAAAATCTGTAGATCTGGAATTGAAAGGGAAGGAGGACTGAGTAAATTGTTAACAAGTCCCCAAGTCCTGATGGATTTCATACTAGGCTCTTAAAAGAAGCTAGATAGTTTATCCATTGGTTTCAATGTTCTAAAACTCATTAGATTCAGGGAAGATTCTTTTAAATTGGAAATTTGTTAATATAACTCCTTTATTCAAAAAGGGGAAGGAGGCAGAAAGCAGGAAAGTATAGGTAAGCAAGTTTAAATGTTATTCACATTGAAAATGTTAGAAACTATTAAAAAGCTTTACAACAGGGCACTTGGAAAGGTTCAAAGGCAATCAAATAGAACCAACATGGTTTTGTCAATGGGAAATCATGCTTAACTAAATTTATTAGAATTCTTTGAAGAAGTAACTTCTGCTCTAGGTCAACTCATGGATATATTAAACTTTCACAGGACATTTGATAAGGTGCCACATCAAAATAAAAGATCATGGTATAAAGAATAACATACTGGCATGGATGAAAAATTGGCTCGCTGACAGCAAGCAAAGTGTTACACAGATGGGTCTTTTTCAACCTTGCAGGATGTCACGAGTAATGTGCTATAGGAGTCAGTGCTCAGACCTCAAATCTTTGCAATTTACATAAATGATTTGGAAGAAAGGTCGCAAGGTATGGTAGCCAAATATAGGAAGGTAACTGAGCTGTGAAGAGGACATAAAATTGGCATAGATTAAGTGGACAAAGACCTACCAAATAAGTACAATGTGGGAATGTGTTAATATGATGATTTTTGATAGAAAGAATAACAAAGCATATTATCTAAATGGTGAGAGGATACAGAATTCTGAGACGCAAATGGATCTGGATGGCCTAATGCTTGATTTTGGCAGTATAGTATAAAGTTACAGCACGTAATCAGAAAGCAAACAGATGCTACATTTTATTCTGAGGGGAATTGAATGCAAGAATAGGGAAGTTATGCTTTAGTTAACAGGGCAATGATGAGACCACATATGAAGTATCATGTACAGTATTGATTACCATACTTACAAAAGCATGTTAATACATTGGAATTCAAAGAGTTTTGCTCGTTTAGAGCCTGACATGAATGGACGGCCTCGTGAGGAAAGGCTAAACAAACTAGCCTGTATCCTATGTTTTGAAGAGTCAAAGATGACTTTAATTGAAATATGTAAGACTCTGAAGATCTTGACTGGTTGGATGCATAAATGGTGTTTCCTCCTATGAGAGGATCTAAAACAAGGGGTCATGCCTTTTTTAAAAAAAGGGATTGCCCATTTAAAGAGATGAGGGCACCTCTCCTTTACCCCATGCCCACCCCACCTCAGATCGTTAATTCTGTTTGAAATGCCCTTCCATGAAAGGCAAAGAATGAATAATCTTCAAATATTTATAAGGCAGAGGTGGATGGATTCTTGATTAGCAAAGGGATGAAAGTTTATTGGGGTTGTGCAGGAATATAGAGTAGAGATTAAAATCAGATCAGTAATAATGTTACTGAATGGCAGAACAGGCTCCAAGGGTCAAGTGACCTACTCTTGTTCCTGGTTTGTATACTTCTATCTCCTGGAATAGTATAGTGGATTGTGGGACCAAATGACCTGCTCCTTTGCTCTTACAACTTAAGTGGCAACAGAAGTTGTAAGAGACTGACTGAGACATTATAAATCTTTGGAAAAACTTGGCAGACACTCAGAATAGATTCACCAACTCCTGCAACTTCCTGACATGATTGTTCACCCCCATTTCACAGCCTGCAAACTTGTATCACTCATCATGATAAGCCTCCCTTCTTGCAGCCTCAATGCCTCTCCTTGCCAAGCTCCATGTGCACAGTCTCTGTCATGTGGGTATTACCCATAAATCATGAAAAATGGAAAAAGTCTGAAAGCAGGTACATTAAACCATTCAAAAAGGGGAACATGATTACAACCTGAAGTACAGGAAACCACAATGGCATGTAGCACTGTGTGAGTGAATATTTCTTCATGCAGTAGCAGGACAATTCACTGACCAATTGCAATCAGGCTTGCGTTGTGTAATTGGTAGCATGACTTAACTTTAACAGTTCCTAGAGAATGCAAAACACAGTGGTAAGGTATTTATTCATTCAAGGGATGCCAGAGGGCAGTTAAGAATTAAATCGCATTGCTGAGAGTCTGGAATCACGTGTAGGCCAAACCTGGTAAGGGTAGCAGATCATTTTCCCTGAAATGTATTAGTGAAACAAATGGGTGCTTGCAACAAAATCAACATTGAGAGGTCATGTTGTGGCTGTGCAGGACATTGGTTCGGCCACTTTTGGAATATTACGTGCAATACTGGTCCTCTCAGAAGGACGTTGTGAAACTTGAAAGGGTTCAGGAAAGACTTACAAGAATGTTGCCAGGTTGGAGGATTTGAGCTATAGGGAGAGATTGAATAGGTTGTGGCTGTTTTCCCTGGAGCATCAGAGGCTGATGGGTGACCTTATAGAGGTTTATAAAATCATGAGGGGCATGGATAGGTAAATAGATAAGGTCCTTTCCCTGGGGTGGGGGAGTCCAGAACTAGAGGGTATAGGTTTAGGGTGAGATGGGAAAGATATTCAAAGAGACCGAAGGGGGAACACTTTCATAAAAAGAACGTGGTGGAGGCTAGTACAAGTACAACATTTAAAAGACATTTGGCTGGGTGTATGAATAAGAAGGGTTCAGAGGGATATGGGCCACGTGCTAGATTAGGTTAGGATAATTGGTCAGCATGGACAGGTTGGACTGAAGGGTCTGTTTCCTTGTTGTACATGTCTATGACTCTAGACAACATTAAGCTACTTTTTTAATTCTAAATTTTTAATGACTTCCAAATTTAATGAATTCCAATGTCACACTGTTGTGGTGGAACTCAAATCTATGGGCATGAAAGGGGTTTGAATTGGCATGGAGAGGGCATTGATAAGAAATTCTGAACTTTGCTTTTAAAGTTTTTCAAATCTAGACAACGGTTCACAACCCTTGAGGGACTTGGTGAAGCTGCCATGACTCTCCAAACCTTGTGAGCACAGGGGCCAGGAGATGTCACATCCTACAACAGAGTCCACAGGGTTGAGAGTACATGCTAGCACTGCCTGCGATCTATCTGACTGGATAAGAATCTCAGCAAAAACTGGGTGTGCTAGGACTGTGGGCAGAAATCCTGGAATCAGGATCTACCCACCATTTAGAGTCATAGAGTCCTATTCATATACCCATCCAAATGCCTTTTAAATGTTGCAATTGTACCAGTCTCCACCACTTCCTCTGGCAGCTCATTCCATACACGTACCACCCTCTGCGTGAAAATATTTAAGTAATTTCAACTCTGCAAAACCTCTCTTCATGACACCACAACTAATGCTGCTCCCACTAACCCCAACTACGCTCCCACCATGACTACTGACTACATTTCACCCCAGAAGGACTGCACAGTGGCATTGAAAGAGGTTTGATTTCAAAGACAACATTGCCACTGCTCAGAATTTCTAGGACCTTCATTCAGAATGGAAGTCGAGCACAATACCACTAGCTTTTCTCTTGGTATTCTAAAACAGATTAAATCACTATTATTGCAGGTGCACAACTAATTAGGTCTTGCTAGCTCTTGTTCATTAAAGTTTATTAAAGTTTATGTGCACACACAAATATTTCTAATCTAATGCTGTCATCTTCATCACTTCTAATTGCATTAAATTACTTATTTAAATACATGAATAGTGAAATAATCAGCTTGTAACTCATTTGATTGCACGGATAATGAATGCACTTGCTATATGCTTCAATAATCCAGAGTAGATGGTGTTATATATACTTTTTCAACTACTGAATAAAACAAATTAACCAAGAACAAACCATATGCATAGCAGCTGGTGTGGAAGAAGGAATCACCGATATTATAGTCATTATTCATAACTAGAAGCAAACCAAAGACATATAATGCTTCCATTCCAGATAAATAATAGTATTCACTACATAACTGCAACCAAACAAAGAATTAAGTAAGTGAGGACTTTGATTAGCAAATTATTTATGATAGCTTGTTCATGTGTGAACATGAGAAGACTTCTCACTTTCTTGGACTTACCCTGCTTTTGAAATCAGTCATAGTTAATCAATACGCCAATTCTGTTACCTTGGCATAAAATATTTTCAGCATCTCTTGTGGAGGTACAGTTCCAATAGCATAGCTCTCCCAGCAAAACCTCCTGTTGTCCTAGACAGTTGAGTGGGTTCTCTGACTCACCCACTGAGGCGGAGGCTTTTTTCATCTCCCTCCACCTCCCAGCTTTCTCCTATATCATTTTTCCACACATACTCTCCACCTTGAATAGGCACACTACATGTCCCACAAGCCATACAGAAGAAACAAGCATCAAAGCCCATATCTCTTGATCTCCTTAACCAAATAAACTTTATCAACTTCAGTCTTCAAAGCACCAATTGACCTTGCAATCTTTTGGGGGTAACAGTGTCAGATTTCTACTGTCATATGTTTTTTAAAAAATGCATCCCTATTTTTTCTCAGGAGTGACCAAGCTCTAATTTTAAAAGGATGTCACTTTCTTCAAGATTTCCCCCACCTGAGAAAAAATATATATCTCTACATTAAATCATCCACCAACTTGGAACTCTTCGTCAGATTTCTCTTCAATGTGGGAACAATTCAGGGTCTGCAACCAGTTCTCAGATTTTAACCATCTAAGCCATCTAAGTATGTTTTATACTTCAAATCTGTGACACTAGCTTTTAAGCACTTAGTAAGAATTATTTACATGCTTTGAACTATCTTTTCACATGCAAAATATCTACACCATGCTCACCCCAGCTCCAGCTTCCAACTACTTCTGTGGAGTCTGTTTACTCCATTGGGTCAACACTCAAGATTAGGCAATCGAGCACAGATCAGCCACCAGACTCTCAAAATCAAGCACAGAACAATTGAACATTACTACTCATGACATATTGTCAGTATTTACTAATAGCTGTGTAATATATTTTGTCATAAATTTTTGAAAAAATGAGCTTTTGTTTTGTGATAGGTCCACATTTATTTCTGCAAAGAGAATGGAAGCAATTATACAAATAAGCATGTTGTTGTTTTGCTAGTTATAATGTGATATTTTGGGGAAAAAAATCATGCATGTTTTCTGAACAGCTCATCTACAGACAGGAATGAAAGGGACTGGTAAGAGTTGGGTTCTCTTCTGGCCTCTTTGGAACTCATGACTAAGTTCAAAGCTACACCATAAAAGCTACATGAGGTGAACACAAAGTGGTGTAATTTGCCATGGGGAATCTCCAGTGCTTGTCCAACTTTCTGTGACAATGTTCCCATCCCTTCTACAGTTCATATTGGAACACTGTGACTTCTTTATACTGGAACAAAGGTGTCAGAGATCTGTTAGTAGATTTCGCTGAGGCTGAACAAAATGTTTTTTGTTATTAAAAACATCAGCTAGAGAAAATCCTGTTAACAACATAATTTCAGATTCACATGCAGAATGCACTTCAGTCACAATAAGATGTGCTGCAGAAATTCACCAAAGATTCTCAAGCACCTTCCAAGCCATCTAGAAGCACAAGGGCAGCAGGTGTATGGGAACACCGCCATCTTCAAATTCACTTCGAAGCCACTCACCATCCTGACTTGGAGATGTTGCTGGGTCAAAATCCTGGAATTCCCTCCCTAATGGCACAGTTGAATGGCATGGTGAGTCAACCCACAGCAGGTGGACTGCAGTACTTCAAGAAGGCAGCTCTTCAACACCTTCTCAAGGGCTCCTAGGGATGGACAATAAATGCTGGCCATGCAGCAATATCTACATCCCACAAATGAAAAAAATGAAAACTGAATTCAGACTCCCCCCTGGAAAGTTGCAGACAGTCAGAAATGTTCAAACCAAGCTTCTCAACTATTATCCTAAACTATTTCTGCAGAAAAAATAACAAACTCATTAAGACCTCCCCAACAATTGTGACCACTGTTTGCTACAGCACTGTATAAACTGTAGGGATTTCATGACGGAGATAACTAGAACTTGGAGAGAACTAAAACTCATAAATTAGTCAGCAATGAAATCTCGTTTAGTCAAGACTGGTCATACAAATGAGTCAGTAGCTTTCCACAACTGGGTTTTCAACAGCCTGAGAGCTGTGTACAAACTTATATTAAATCAACAAGTAGAGGAAGATGTCCCAGGAGAGAGCACTGAAGTGAGAGAGAGTAGTCCTACCAAAGCTCGAAAACAGTGAATGGAATCTTTCCATATTTTCTTCAAGTGTTAATTTCAGGGAGCTTCCTGGACGTTTCCCTCTGAGGCCTGGCAACTTTTCTCATGCAAGTTCCCACTGCTTACTTCACTGATTCTGCATACAGTCTCCAAGTTTCACGCAATCTTGCCATTCATGTTACAGGTATTCTACTTAAGTCCTGGCAGTGTTGAGAACTAGGAAGTACCATATTAACTGTGTTCCCCATCTGCAATTCTGAAAGGAGATGGCAGAGAAAGGGAAAGTCAGCAACCTAGTTTCCAGATGGGGACCTGGGTGGATAGAGAGGAAGGCATTCACTTTTTCCAAGGCCGCCATCTTACCTCAACCTGCCAACATGATCAGAGATAATCATTTGGATTAGTGCAGTCTCCATGGTTAGAAGAAATGCACAATAGTGTTGAAAGTTAATACGCTCACAAAGCGCATCATCTGTTGCTACGTCACATTCATTTCCTCTGATAATGCACTCATCTCCCATCAAGGCTCATCATCTATTACTCTCTTCATTCTAACCCACTCCATTCTCCAAATGCATTAATCCTACCTTCCCTCTGGGCTTCATAGTCCTTCACTCAAGAGGCCTCACTATACTATCTGCTCTTGCACAACCAGTAATGGCTCTTCCATTCATTTCCATAATGAATTGGTGTATTTATTCACCTGTGACTGCAAGGGTATAGTTTAAGTTTAGACTGTGCACTCAGAGTATTTCAGATCAATAATAAATTGGAGTAACTCTCCTTTTATCCCTTTTCAAAAGAACTCCACTTCCTGAAACCGATGTCTCCCATTAACTCCTTCTCAACCTCACCTCTTGCCTGAGGTGTGGTGAGCCTCAGGTTAAATTAACTACCATCTTCTACCTCTCATGAAAGAGCAGCCATGGTCTTTTGGGACTGTGGAGAATTTGCTGTGGTGCCTAACTCCATTACCATACTGTGGACCCAACTGTCATACAGCATCTGATGTCTCATCTTTCACTGCAGTACAAGCAGAAGCCACATGATATTTGGGTGCTACAGACTGCAGTTATATAAGCCTAGCTTGCTAGCATGAATACTCAGAATGTTTACATCATAGTTGTATTTATCAGTGCTCAACCTTCAAAATTTAGAGGATTTCACAGCAAACCAACAATCTGTTCTTTAGTACGTCATGAGGCACTGTCCTGGGGAGGGGCAATGATCTTGCGGTGGTTCTGTGACTAATCTAATATTATCATAGTTATCATGCACTGAAAGTACATAATTAGTTAAGTGGAAGTTGTGAATAACACTTCTATAAATATGTGCTTTTTAAAAAATCTGTTAGATTTTTGCAGACTAAACAATGTTCAGAAACAGCATATAGCCTGTAATAATCCTGAATATTTTGCCACCACTCCAAGTAAACCAAAATTTCACTGACATACCAACTTTGACAGATGAGTTTGTTCCAAGCTGACAATACATTATATGATAGTTTTATTAAATACCACTAGTACAGTCTTTTCCTGTCCTGTACTTTTTCCTGTTCCTGTCCATGGTTTGTAGATGATAACAGCTAGCAGCTGTGGTAGTGCTTAGCCACCCAAGGATGGTATAATGATCCTTGTGGAGCATTCAACACAAATTTAAAAATGTCACTGGGGTTCTTGTCCATTTTTGGAAAGAGTGCAAATCCTCAAGTCAAGAGCTGTTTGAAATTTACAATGGATAACCCATGAGTCAGAGACTTCTATCCCCAGCACTTTTTCTTTGCTTACTCCCCCATTTGCAGTGGACAACACGTGGGAATAGAGAGGAAAGACACTTTTCTGGCACCTTCAGCAATGTAGCTATATGCATCCTCATTTGGCAAAACAGATAAGTTAACCATTACTGCTTCTGGGATTCTGCTGTGTGAAACCTAGCCAACACCTCCCCAGAAAGGAACAGAGACAACCACTTGAGAAACAATTATTTGTAAGGTATTACACTGACACATGAATAATGCTATATAAATGGATATTTTCTACATTATTTACTTTGAACAGACCAGTCAAAGCAGTCCTGCAACTTCCAGCACATAATAACTGCTGATCTACTGCAATTTATTATCGATCTGAAATACTCTGAGTGCACAGTCTAAACTTAAACTATGCCCTTGCAGTCACAGGTGAATAAATACACCAATTTCAGAAGATTATATTCAATTTTCTACTTTGATTGAAGTCATTTTAACACACTGAAACCAATTTATTGTCACGATGGTTTGTGTGGTAAAATGTCTATCACTGAGTCCCAAATCAACAACAAATTTCCTATTCATGTCTGATCCTATTGTCAATGATGATATAACCTGGTTGGTAAGGCAAAAAGTCATTTAAACTCAACAATGCATCCAACGCTTTCACTGGAATAGACAGGAGTGTCACTATTTCTGGAATAGCAGTAACAGATATGTTTTGATTCAAGGGGAGTTTTATTTGGAGCCTGTACACATTGTTGTTATGTTTCTCTCTTCAGATATGGCATGCTCGGCCAGCTCCCAATGAGGGTAGCATAGGAGTCTATATCTTCCGGAGTCTGATGGAACTGCATTTATCATCATTGAACAGATGGTAAGCCTCAACTGACATGTGCTCAGAAACCAGGTTCACAAACAAATTCATGATGCTTATGGAGGAGTTCCCAGTCACAGAGTTAAACTTTTGTCACATTATATATGCAGATGGAGTAATGCTCTTTCCTAGTTCTTCTCTGCTATAGTTGCCCTTCGATGATGTTTCCTTCATGAATTTCTTTGGAGCTGTTCCTGCTTTCTTCTTGTCATCCATAGCCACCTCTAACGTGAAGTTTGCTGTTACTCCCACTACTTTTGTGTGAACTTCCCTTTTTCATTTTTAAAAATCTGTCACAGTTCATATTTAATTTTAGCTTTCTATTTATTGAAGTTATTTTTGGAACTCTCATTAGCTTACTGATTACTATCCTGCATCTTCTTCCTCCTTGCATGAGCCTACATAAATGTTTGCTTCCACTGGACCTTTAGATTGGTGAACCCACTTCTTGTTCTCTTTCACAATCTAAAGCTTTCTAAAAGCTGAGCAAGGCATTGCCAAAGCATTATTTTCTCATGTACTCCATCTGCATTGTTATGTTTCCCAACCATAGCAGCACCATGCATTCCAGGCCATAACCATTCTCTAAATGATTGTGTAAATGAGAGAATGAAAGAACTGGACATCAGATTTAGCATGTTAAATACTCGTTGTTCTTCCTAAGAGTTCAGTGCTGGAATGTAGTGTGTTACAACATGAGATTACCTAGCCTTTTGCATAGACATTAATGGGAGGATTCAGTTAAAAACTTCAAAGGCATGAAAATAAAGTTTGAATCATCAATGTGTGCCCATTGGTTACTTTGAGGCTGAAATTGCAGTCATTGATAATTTTACCATAAGTGCATAATACAAGTCGTGCTGAAAGTGCTAATGATGATCTGTTTGAAGTGATCATCTTTTGAGGGTTTTGTTTTTTTTAAGCTCTGAGCCATGTATTAGATATGGTATAACCTCACAAGTGAGGTCATTAAAATCCAGTTCAGTTACTAAATTACATAAGATAATTCCATTTTATGCATTCCAAAAGTAAAAATACTAATTTCTAATTAATTGTTGGCCTTTAGATTTTCAATTTTTTACCTCCTGAAAGTTCCCTGGAAACATACCAGTGATTTCCATACAATGATAATCAAATAATAAAACAAATCATATTACCATTTAACCCAGAGGTGATGCTTCAATAATTTAGCAATTTCCACAACCCTTACTTCAGAAACATTAGAAACATGCATTTACTCTCAAAGATCATTTGTTTGCATCTTAAATGATATCTTTATCTGCAATAATAAACAAACTGCATTTTGGAGACCTTAACAGGGTACAAAAGGTGAAATCAAGTGATCATTTAACATTACTTTCAGTAGTTTGTAGAAAAAGAGAAGGGTGAAAGCATCAACTAGAATTCCCTACAATGTGGAAACAGGCCCTTTGGCCCAACAAATCCACACCAACCTTCCAAAGAGTTACCCACCCATATACGTTTCCCTACCCTATATTTACCCCTAACTAATGCATGTAACCTACACATCTCTGAACGCTATGGGGGAATTTAGCATGGCCAATTTATCCAACCTGTATATCTTTGGATTGTGGGAGGAAACTGGAGCACATGGAGGATACCCACGCAGACACGGGGAGAATATGCAAACAAGTGAGGTCATTAAAGTCTAGTTTAGTTACTAAATTATGTAAGATAATTCCATTCTATGCATTCCAAAAATAAAAATACTAATTTCTATTTGTTGCACCTGCAGATTTTCAATTCTTTACCTCCTGAAAGTTCCCTGGAAACATACCAGTGATTTCCACACCATGATAACAGTCGCCTGAGGCTGGAATCGAACCCAGGTCCCTGGTGCTGTGAGAGAGCAGTGCTAACCACTGAGCCATATGCAAAAAGGTATGCATAATATAGGCCTTTAAATTATATTTGGTAATAACTTTGTTAAAACATGTATTTAAAGGAAATGCACTGGAAGATGAATTTGCTTTCAGAAATCTCTCTGTATAAAGTGGCAGACTTTTTAGTGGACATTATACAAGTTTTTTGAAGTTTGCTTTTAGATTGTGAATGGCATTGGTCACTAGTAATTACCCTTCACAGGACAGGAGGTGAAGATACAAGAAAAGCTGAAAATAAATCAAGTCAAGGAGCTAGCTATATTCAGTAAAAGTTAAAAAGAAAAAACTGTTTGGGAGGAAGTAATGAGATTAATATTAGATAGATCCAAAGGACCAAAGATTGTTTAAAAGGAGGATTGTTCAGGAAATTAGTTGTTTCAGAAACTTTCTCTCGGAAAGCAAAATTGTCGATGTCACATCTACTTAAGAATTGACAAGAGTGATGGTAAACAAGAAAATCGCAAGCTCACTTGTCCATGTAATGTTCCTAGAATCTATTACTCATACTAAAGTTAACAGAACATCTCGACAAATATGAGCAGACCAGAGGGTAGAACATGGTTCTAGAACTGTACCTGAAGCCTTTCCAATACAGAGCAATATATCTAAGGTGGCTGATGAAGATGAGTGTTAAATTGTGCAGGAAGGAACAGAAGTTTGCAGAGGCCTGTTGATTCAGTGAAGTGGGCAAAATAGGTTCAGATGCTGTTCACTGTGGGAAAGTGAAAAATGTTATACTCGATTTAAGAAAGAAATCAGAGAACCTTCCAAATGGGAAGACACTGGGGATGAGCGGAGAGACTTAGTGATCCTGGAGTTAGGGATCACCGAAGGCTGATGGGCAGGAACAAAGAAGTAACTTCAAAGGCTAATTGGATGTTTTTTTTTAAATCTCAGAAAAGGCAAAAGGATGAAAGTTTTTGGTAGAGCCGATTTTGGAGAATTGCATCTAATTCTAGATACTGCACCTCAGGAAGGATACATTGCTGTTAGGAGAGAGTTCTAGTGACAGTAAAGCAATAACAATATATTTCCAAGTCAGGATGGTGTATGGCTTGGATAGGAATTGCAAATGATGGTGTTTCCAAAGTTGTACTGTTTTAGTGCTCAAGATAGAAGAGGACGTGAGTTGTAGGTGGCATACACTGCTGCCACTGTGCATCAGTGGTCAAGGGAGTAAATGCTGAAGAGTGTCACTGGGATGTCACTGTTAATCCAAGTTGGTGAATTCATGAGATTTTCTTCAATCATTCTTGCTCGCAGAGGCCAGACTAGCCTCCCCAAAATATGTTATGGAAATAGCCTAGATTCATGCCTTTAAATTGAAACAAAAGTTAGTGTAAGTTGTTATGTTCAGATATGTTTTGATTGATCCACCATTAAGGTTTAATCAAAACACATTTTATTCTACAATGCAATTAAAATACAACAAAATTAAGAACTAGCATAACTTTACTCTATTGACATCCTTAACAAGAGAATATATAATTTAGCCACAACCATCAATTGTTCCAATTGGGCAGCATCTCATAAACACACCCTTTGGCAAAATGCAATTCAGCAAAACAGTTATTATTCTCACATGCTGTCTGTCTCCAATCCAGTAGAAAGGAACAATTTGCCCTTTCTGATTTCCAAGAGGAAAGCTCTCTGTCCATGTCTTCAATCTAGCAACAAAGAGAACTCTAGCTCTTCACTTCAGCAGCTAATGAACAAAAAATGCAACTGACATCAAAACCAATGTCCTCTGGGTCTGTGTGAGCAGGACCCTGCCAACACATGATTCTTTTATCTTATGCTGAAAATATACCCAGGAAGAAACCCAAAGCTATTTACAAACTGCCTGCTTGGAGGAGGTACCTCAGCACTACTGCGACAAAACCCATCTGCAAGAGAAACAGGACAGAACACATCTCTTAAAAGGCACAGTATTATTATTGAAATTCAGCAAATCACATTAGTTAAATCAGAACCCTTTTTCAACATGCGTATTGAAGACTTAGGAGATCCCCCATACACTTTGCAGCTAATTTGGAGGTGTAATCATTATTTCACAGCACCACTTTACAGACAACAGGTCCCTGTAAGCAGCAATCAGTACATTTAGTGAGACTGTTTGAGTGATAAATATTAGTTTAACATGATAGAGAGCTCCCCTGCTCTTCTGTGAGCAATACCAGGAAAAAGAAAGTACACAGATTTTACAGTTTAACACATCAGTGGCACAATGCCTCCAACAATGTAGCACTCCCTCAGTATGTAACAGGACATTCTGCCTTGATTTTATGGTCAATGTCTTCAGTAATACTTAAACCCACGACCTCCTGATCGAAGGTGAAAAGTGCTCCCCACTGAGCCATTGCACGCTGAGTGATAGAAATAATTTTTTGTCTCCCATGTAGTGTTGGAAAGAATCCAAGAAATGATTGTCAAGCATGATATTTCCCTTGACAGGGAATAGGTCATACACTGAACATCAGGAATACAGAAGATTTGTTATATATAGACAAAAGTAGAAGAACCCTGCCTGCACAGAAATGAAATTGAAGCTTGTAAGAAGTAACTTTACTGAAAACTTTAAAAAAAGGGTGGGAGTCTTCTCTGCAGTTATACACATTCTTTGTTGAGACCCATGTATTATGCTGTCTACAGAATGATTGAAAAATTGATGTTTACTCCATGAAGTCTAAAATTTTTATTGACAATATGTGTTTGAACTGACAATACAATGTGGTTTGATAGCTATCCACTACAGGACCACATCAACACTTAACCACAAATAGCTGTTCAATTGCATGGCAGATGGATCTTGCCACAACTGTGGAAACATTAAAAAAAATGCTCAGTCATAAGAAGTGTTGCTTCCCTGAAGTATTGGCATTGGAAACAGCAGAATGTGACTTCTTCCATTTGAATCTTCAGTTATGATATTAGAATCAGTGAACTCTCATTCAGTTCAAGTTAGGTCAGTGCAACATTGATTTATGGTTAGAATTGATCAGAATGCATTTGTGCGGTAAGAAGTATGGTCATTGGCCATTCGATGTGTGCCCAGGGTAAGAAATTTTAGTATAATTCAGGTGGAAGTTTGTCCTGGGCAGTCACAGCAGCAGCATCTTATATTTACAAAGCCACTTTAATGGCAAAACATCACCCACGTTGCTTTTCAGGAACATTATAAGGCCAAAATTTGATACTATATCATATAAGGAGTTATCAGGGAAGATGATCCAAAGTTTGCTCAGACAGATAGGTTTTTGGGAGTGTCTTAACAGAGGAAAGCAAGATGCAGAGATGTGGGAAGAACTGGGTAACTGAAGACAGGGCCAAAGATGGAATATCTTCTGTGCCTGAAACAAAATCCTCAAACTACCTGCTGAGCTGCAGTTAGGGTATATCCTCATCTCATTTATGTCAGCAACTCCATTCTGTCAAAGGTGCCCATAGCACAAAGCCAGCAAAGGCTGACATTTCCTGGCTGCACAATCTTATTCTGTCACCTTAGTCACAGTTTAAAACACCACATCACAGACTTCACCTGTGCACACCTACATCACTTCTGAGCACCATGTACATCAGCGCTGCTGTGTTCCCAATGTTGGCTTGAGACCCACAGCTTGTCATTGTCCAGTCAGGGAACATTACTAACAGGCAAGCAATTGGAAAATACAAACATCAGTTCTTATTTACAGAAAACAAAGTAACAAACAGATGCTGAAGTTTGCTCCAAACACAAACGAAATTTCAGCATCATGGTCAATGAATATTTTACGCTCCATGTACTCCACTCAGTTCACATCTAGTAGAAAAAAGTGACCATGAATATGTTTGGATTTTAAAACACCTGACATAGCTGAGCTCCGCTGAAAGACCTCATCCTTTTCCTTGGAAGATGGTCCTTGTTCTCCCAAGTCCTCAACAGTCAACACTTGGGCTAGTTCCCTGCTCAAACTGTGTAGAGCATAGCACATCTGGATGACTCAGCACATTTTGTCAGGAATATACTGGAGGGCCTCTTCAAGTTTGGACCAGGCTCTAGAACCAGATCTTCACAGCCCCATGGTCTGCCCTACCATTGTTCTGGTCGAGAATGGGCAGCAGTAAATGTGCAGTCTGGCTGGGCCAGGGTGTTGCTTTATGGCATAGCACAAGTCGCATTGGGTAGTTCTTGTCCCCTAGTAACCAGCTCTCTAGGGGACCTGGACCCTCAAAACAGCAAGAATGCAAGTGTGATTCAGAATGTAGGGGTTTTGCCAACTGCCAGGGTATTGGGCACACCAGATGTGGTAATAGTGATCACAGATCACCTGAACATTAGTGAAATGGAGCACCTTCCTGATGATGAGTTGTGCAATATTGTGACACAGCCCCCTCAGTGCCATGTCTGTACAGTCAATGACACCTCAAGATAATACCAGCTTTGTTCTCAGGCCCTACTGCATGGGCTGCAGCACTGACTTCATGATAGGGGAACAAAATGAATTAGTGGAATCTTGCACAGATGTCATTGGTCACTGTCCTATGAATTTGTGGGAGCATGACCGAGGGGTCCCAAATAGGTCATCCTTCACTTCCTGAAAGGAGACAGTTGTATAAACATTCAGTATTGCAATGACCTGCGCAGCTACTAAGAGGAAATAGCTTCCCACTCTGTAGCCCTCTGGTTCCACTCCAACATTCAACATAGTTTCAACAATGTCCTGGGACATATAGTGCCTGCACCTGCACTGTACACCCCACATCCTCAGGAAGGCTGGAGATTTTGGGCTTCCTGCATATCCCATGCATTCGGAAAGATCTTGCAGTAGTAATGTTTCCTTGAACTGAATGCCTCTTGTCCTCATAGGGGGCCTGCTGTCAGCTCCTGTATCTATCTTCACCTTATGAAGGCAACAACAGCAACCAAGAAGAAGACCTGGGACACTTGGTGTTAATGACTTACATTGGGAATAGAGGGATCAAATGAGTTTCTCAGGTCTCAGAACCATCATCAGTGGCATGCCCTGTGGGTGCAGGCTGAGCACCCTTCTCCAGACAGGGAAACTTATTGGATCCTGATAATGTTTCCATCATCTGTCCACATTCATTTTGGTCTATGCAGCAACTTGGTCAAAGTACTGCTCCAGCTGATTCACCACCCAGTGTCATCGAGAAGGCAGTGCCTGCAGCATCCTGACGCCCTTCCTACCCCAGACCTACATCAAACGGTCAAGCCCTCACTGTCTTCAGTGCAGACAGGGAAAGACTGGGTTTCATTATGAGTAGCCAGCATGGCTTTGTGAGTGAGAGATCATGCCTCACAAATTTGTATGAATTCTTTGAAGAAGTGACCATGAAGGTTGATAAGGGCAGAGTGGTAGACATAATCTGTATGGATATCAGCTGGGAGAAAGTGAGGACTGCAGATGCTGGAGATCAGAGTCGAGAGTGTAGTGCTGGAAAAACACAGCAGGTCAGGCAACATCCAAGGAGCAGGAGAATCGACATTTTGAGCATAAGCCCTTTATCTTGATGCTGCCTGACCTGCTGTGCTTTTCCAGCAGTACACTCTCAACACTGTATAGATTTCAGTAAGGCCTTTGATAAGGTTCCACATAATAGGCTGCTCTGGAAAGTTAGATTGCATGGAATCCAGGGAGAACTGGAAAATTGGATACACTACTGGCTTAATGATAGGAATCCGAATGTAATAGTAGAAGAATATTTGTTGGACTGGAGGTCTGTGACTATTCAAGTGCCTCAGGTGTCGGGGCTGGCCGTTGCTGTTGGTTATCTTCACCAATGATTTGGATGAGAATGTACAAGGCATGATTAGTAAGTTTGCTGATGACACTAAAATAGGCAGTATTGAGGACAGTGAGCAAGGTTACTGAAAATTGCAGCAGGACCTTGATGAGCTGGGGAAATGGGCCAAGAAATGGTAAATGAGTTTTAATATAGATAAGTGTGAGGTCTTGCATTTTGCAAAGTCAAATAAAAGTGGGAGTTTCATGGTAAATGGTAGAACCTTAAAGTGTGTAGTGGAGCAGAGGGATCTTGGTGATCAAGTGCAGGGTTCTCTGAAAGTGGAGTCACAGGTAGACAGGGCAGTGAAGACGGCTTTTGGCACACTGGCCTTCATCAGTCAGGGCATTGAGTACAGAAGTTGAGAAGGTATGTTGCAGTTATACAGGACGTTGGTGAGGCTGCACGTGGACTATTGTAATCAGTTTTGGTCACCTTGTCATAAGAAGGATGCTGTTAAACTGGAAAGAGTGCAGAAGAAATTTACAAGGACGTTGCCAGGACTAAAGGGTCTGAGTTATAGGGAGAGGCTGGACATGCTAGGACTTTTTTCTTTTGAGCACAGGAGACTGTGGGCGGGGGGGGGGGGGGGGAGGGGTACCTTATGGAGGTGTATAAGATCATGAGAGGCATGGATAGGGTGAATGCACTCAATCTTTTTCCTTGGATTGGGGAATCAAGAACTAGAGGGCATCTGTTTATGGATAGAGGGGAAAGAATAAAAGGGAACCTAAAGGGCAACTTTTTTGCATAGAGAATGGTACGGATATGGAATGAGCTGCCAGCGCAAGTGATTGAGGTGGATACATTAACAACATTTAAAAGGTATTTGGAGAAATACATGGATAGGAAAGGTTTAGAAGGATATAGGCCAAGTAGAGGGAAATGGGGTTAGCGTGGATGGGCATTTTGGTTGGCATTGACCAGTTTGGCCAAAGGGCCTGACTTGGTGCTTGCTGTAGGATGCTATGATTCTATGAGACTGTTATTATATTTACATGATAGACAAAGAAAGCGATGCTGTGTGGTTCACAGAAGCCATTTGGAAGCTGCACAACTAATACAGTAGCAGCACTGGCTTTTGTGATGCAATATTATTGAGATGTCAAAGGTTAACTTGCAAATTCCAATGGCATGTTGCAAATCATCTTTGACACCTTAGCATGTTCATTCTGCATGCACCATGAATGGGTGATAAAATGATTAGAAATTAAATGTAACTATCTTTTGCAAAAATGCATTTCATGTACTTGTTCCTGGTATCCAGCAAATGTGAACCTTGTGCTATCGGCTACCAAACGAGCACTGAGTCTGCCCATTCCTTGGCATTGTCTCAGCCAGTTCCTAGCAGGACTTTACATCTAGAGAACAGTAAGTGATGGTAGGGATCACACATCTTGCAGTGGATACTATCACCACCTAATCATCAGGCACACCTTCTACCAATCCTCCATATCCCCTTTTACATCACACAATCCTAACACTCCCCACCACCCACTCCTATGAGGACACCCGCCACATTGCCTCCAATTGTCCTTCCTGCTGTTTGGTCCTGACATTACATCTTCATGATGCCTATCCTGAGTGTCCACAATCCGTCTCTGGAGTCCATGATAATGGCCACTGCCAATTACTCCTCTCCTATCATGTCCCTTGATACTTATCCACCAATATCCAATCCTCCACTCACCTGGCGATGCATCCCCCCCAGCGATTCATTCTCCCAGTCACTGACCTTGACCCCATCTCTACATATGCCTCTTCTTCCACCTTCTTGAACTCATCCCTCTTCTGACAATGATTCCACCCCTCAACTGCTCCATCTTGAACCACCCATAACAATCAATGTAGGACCACAGGACTGTATTCATCCCAGTCTCTGACTGATTCAGTCCAGAGGCTGGTTCTCAAATTCAATCAGATACTGACTGTTGTGTTTATAGTTCCACAACTGATGGTATGCAAGCCTCTCATTGTTAATGATGGTCCCACAATACTGACCACTGCTCACTCCCTGGACTACACTTGGAATATCTCCTGACCATGCACAGCCTGAGCAGATGACTGACAATGACTAAGCCTCTGAATTATGCACCAACTATGTCTGTGATTGATATCAGCCTCCTCCTTGACCGGCCTGTGGACATGCTCCAATCCAGTTTTAGAAATGGCCGTTTGATTGAATAAATAATACAATGTGTTTGGTGCACAGGTAGCTGGCACAAGCTGTGGATATTAAATTGATGACTTGGTGAGCTGTTTCACTCACCAGACAGATCCCTACTGACCAGCATCTTGCCTCTGTATCTGCACAACTGACCATATCGATATATCAGTACTAGTCGCCATTGGCTCTGAATGAAGTATCACTGCACTAACAGGCACAGCAGGCGGAGCATGGCAAAGCATGGATGTTGTGAGAATGCAGAAAGATGCAGATTGAGCAAATGCTAAGAGAGCAAGAGAGTAGTCCTGCAATGTAATGTCATCTAATCTGTCCTGTCCCTATCCTGACGTCTTTCAAAGCAAGTTGCTGGTGCACCTGGCAATGAACATTTGTGCTTCCTGAGCATTTTAAAAAAGTCTTGGAATTTACCATGATGGTTATTATGGGTAAGCAGATGCCAAATGCTACTGCCTGTGGACAAGTAGTATGTGTATCTGGTGTCCATAGATTATGCCTGAAGGCACTGTTTGATCGGGTGCAACAACAAGTTTGCAGAGAGCAATTGGTGAGATGAATTTGTGAGATTCCTGTTCTGGATTCCATGACAATCCTCAACATTGAAATAGTTGATGTGTTTGGTAAGATACAAAGTTGATTATTAATGAGGAGAGCTGGACCATCAATAGGGCATTTAACAAGCAATAAAACCTCTTAAATGGCAACTCTCCACTGCCCTGTGAGAATTTTATCACTCTGCTTATGAAATGCATAAAGATGGAGCAAGATGCTACCAACATCTGAATGAACCACAGTCTGACAGACATCTCACAGTGCTCAGATCCTCATAAGATTCTGCACAAAATGTTCAGTACACAGGGCCTATGAGAACTAAGATGTCTGGTCATTCAACCATTCCAAGCTGAACTGTGTCAGTACTTTCCTCACAAAATGGACATTCCATGCATAACTCAAGCATGTGCAGAATGAAACATTTAAGAGGAAACTAGATAAAAGAAAGATTTACATGACTACTGGGTGCCTCAATGAATTTCATAATCAATAAAATATTTTTGAACTGTAATTATTGTTACAATGTAGGAATAAAGGGGAGTCAACTTTGTGCACAGCAAATCCTTACAAACAGCACTGCGATAGTAATCAGATAATCTGCACTTTTTGTCTTGTTGGTTGAGGGAAATATATTGGTCAGGATAGGGGTAACTTCTTTGTGCCAGCGGGATTGTGCCTCAGGATCTTGAATACTCACCCAAAGTAAGGAGATAAGGCTTAGAAGGCTTTGGTTTAAATCTCCCTTCAAAATGAACAACATCTCCTACAGTATAGACCTCCCTCAGCACTAAACCAGAGTCTTTGTTTTCTGTGAAGACTAGGCATGGGTTTGGAAGCAAAAACATGTGATTAAGGATCCAGAGCATTACCAACTGAACCACAGCTAAAACCAAACATTCAGTGCCAGATAAACTCCTCTCAACATGGGCTGCCCTGCTCCAGAGTCCTCTAATAGAATGAGTGATGTATTTCTGGGTCAGTATGGTGAATGGCTTGGAGGGAGAATTTGCAAATAATGGCATTTCTATACATTTTCTGCCCTTGTCCTACTAGGTGTTAAGATCATGAATTTAGAAAGTGCTGTCTAAGGTACCTTGTTAAGTTTTGGCAGTGCATCTTGCTGATGGTGCTCACTAATGCTGAGCGTTCGTGGAGGGAGTGGATATGGTGTCCAATGGGATGCTGTACCCGCTATGATGCAAAGCTTCCTGATTGTTATTGGAAGTGCACTCATCTAAGTGAGGAGTATTGTATCACACTCCAGACTTGTACCTTGTGGATGGTGGCCACGCTTTGATGAATCAGGATGAGAGTCACTCATTGCAGGATTCCTAGTTTCTGACTTAAAGTTAAAAATCATACAACATCAGGTTATAGTCCAACAGGTTTAATTGGAAGTACTAGCATTGTCAATGACCTGATGAAGGAGCAGTCCTCTGAAAGCTAGTACTTTCAATTAAATCAGTTGGACTATAACCTGGTGTTGTGTGATTTTTAACTTTGTACACCCAGTCCAACACCGGCATCTCCAAATCATAGTTTCTGACTGTTCTTGTTGCCAGACTATTTATAAGCCTAGTCCAGTTTCTGATCAATGGCAACCCTCAGACTAGTCTAGGCCTAGGACACCACTCTGAGGACCTATAGAGGCTCTTGTGGTATTGTAGCAATGCCCATACCTCTTTGCCAGGAGGCCTGAGTTCAAGTCCCATTTCCACCAAAGAGGTGTAATAATATTCCTGAACTGTTTGATTAGAACCTATCTACTCTGAGGAACTCCTGCACAGTTAGATTCCCATGAACTCCACTTTGTTGGGGCTCCTTGAAGCCACATGTAATAAAATGCTGCTTGGATGTTTATAGCAGTCACTTTCACCTCACCTCTGGAAATCAGCTCTTCTAGCCAGGATTGGACTTGGATCATAATGATGGGAGGAGCTAAATCTGATGCCAACCTGGCTGCCCCTATTCACGAATACTTGCTATTCTGCTGAGGGAGAAATAAGAGTTTGCAGGTCCAAGTTGACCCAGATTGCTGAGCCGAATCTCAAATTTCAATTTTCATTGAGATGCACTTGCTTTTGCAAGAAAACATAGTTCATACAAGCTCTTTAGGTGCTGCGAACAATGGCGGATCTCTGGATTGTGATCAGGAAAGTTCAAAAGGTATTGTCCACATATAAAAATCAAACACATTTTGATGAGTTAAACACATTTAAAAACATTGATTAATGATAAGTTTATTCCTCATGAAACTTAAATACATTGTTGAGTTTGAAATATATTCAGATGCATTCGAATACATTATTCATCGATAATGTACTATTCTGTGTAGGGAATGTTGAATGAAGAGAGAAGTGGAGGTTTTGGTCAAGAAAAAGCAGGTATACACAGCAGAAACTGAGTGATTCCCTCGAAGAGTATAAAAGCAATAGGGGTATACTTAAGAGGCAAAAAGGGGACATGAGATAGCTTTGGAAAATAGGGTTAAGGAGAATCCAAAAGGATCCGACAAATACATTAAGGACAAAAGAGTAACTAGCAAGAAAATAGCAAGGCCACCCACTACAGGAGATGGGGGAGATATTAAACAAGTATTTTGCATCAGTGTTTACTGTAGAGAAGGATATGTACAATAGAAAACGTGAGGAAATAAATAACAACATCTTGAAAAATATCCATATTACAGAGGAGGTGTTGCCGAATGTCATAAATGTGTAAAGTGGATAAATCCCTGGGACCTGATCACATGTATCCTAGAACTCTGTGGGAAGCTAGGGAAGAGATTGCTGGCCCCCTTGCGGAGATATTTGTATCATTGATAGCCACAGGCGAGGTGCCAGAAGACTGGAGGTCGGCTAACGTAGTGCCACTATTTAAAAAAAGGTGGTAAGGAAATTCCAAGGAACTATAGACTGGTGAGCCTGACGTCAGTGGTGGGCAAGTTGTTGGAAGAAATCCTGAGAGACAGGATTTACATGTATTTGGAAAGGCAAGGTCTGTGTAGAGATAGTCAACATGGCTTTGTGCATGACAAATAGCATCTCACAAACTTGTTTAAGTTTTTTAAAGAAGTAACAAAGAGTATTGATGAAGGCAGAGCAGTGTACATGATCTATATGGACTACCGTAAGGTGTTCGACAAGGTTCATCATGGTAGACTGGTTAGTCTGGTTAGATTACATGGAATACAGGGAAAACTAGGTATTTGGTAGAAAGGTAGAAAACAGAGGGTGGTGGTGGATGGTTGGTTTTCAGACTAGAGACCTGTGACCAATGGTGTGCCTCAAGGATCGGTGCTAGGTCCACTGCTTTTCATCATTTGTGTAAATGATTTGGATGTGAACATAGGAGACATGGTTAGTAAGTTTGCAGATGTCACCAAAATTGGAGGTGCAGTAGACAGCAAAGAAAGTTACCTCAGAGTACAATGGGATCTTGATCAGATGGGCTCGTGGGCTGAGGAGTGGCAGATGGAGTTTAATTTAGATAAATGTGAGGTGCTGCATTTCAGAAAGGCAAATTAGAGCAGAATTTATATACTGGGGATTGTTGCTGAACAAAGAGACCTTGGAGTGCAGGTTTATAGTTCCTTGAAAGTGGAGTATAAATAGGATAGTGAAGAAGATATTTGGTATGTTTGCCTTTATTGGTCAGTGCATTGAGTAAAGGAGTTGGAGGTCATGCTGTGGCTATACAGGATATAAGTTGGGCCACTACTGGAATACTGCATACAATTCTGGTCTGCCTGCTATAGGAAGAATGTTGTGAAACTTGAAAGGGTTCAGAAAAGATTTACAAGGGTGTTATCAGGGTTGGAGGGTTTGAGCAATAAGGAGAGACATTAATTAGACTGGGGCTATTTTCCCGAAACCATTGAAGACTGAGGAGTGACATTAGAGGTTTATAGAATCATGGGGGGCATGAACAGGGTAAACGGACAAGGTCTTTTTCCCAGGATGGGCAGTCGAAATGTAGAGGGCATAGTTCTAAGGTAGGTGGGGAAAGATTTTTAAAAAACACCTGAGTGGTAAGCTTTTCGTGCAGAGGATGGTGCCTATATGGAACGAGCTACCAAAGAAAGTAGTAGGGGCAAGTACATTATAAAATACATTTGGACAGGAACATGGGTAGGAAGGGTTTAGAGGATTATAGGCCAAATGCAGATAAACGTGACAAGTTATTTAGGATACCTGGTTGGCATGGATGCATTATTCCCGTTCTATATGACTAAAACAAATAAATCAACATACCTGGGAGAGATAGGGTTTAATGAAGATCAGGATGCCGATGAACTGGATATTTATTACATTACTACTTACATCAGTTAGTACTCCCATAATATTAAGTTAGGAGCTTGGAAAGTGTTTGCTCTGAGCATACTATTCCATAGTCTTACTATCATGTATACTGTATGCGTAAACATCCTACAACAGTAACATAGAAATCTGGCCTAGGATGTTATGAAGACTCAAAGAACCCAAAAAGAGAATCAGTGCAGGACAGTAGCTCCAGAGTAACTCAGTTGTTTAACAGATTTATCAAAATTGTTTCTAACTTAATTTGCTTTTACCATTTCACCATTGGTAGATAAGCCTTCAATTGTTGAGACCCGTAGCTCTGGAATTCTCTTCCTGGGCCTCTGTTTCCCTCTCTTCCTTGAGTGTTTCCCTTTCACCTGATCTTTTCGAACTACCTGTTAGTCATGACATCTCCTCGTGTAGCCTGATGTCAAGTTTTGTCTGAAAACCCATGAGAAATCTCTGGAGCCATTTGAACACATTTAGACTTTATTCAAATAGAATACAAGAAATGGAAAAACTGGTATCAGAAAGTTAAGATAAAGGCCAGCACTCTCAGAAAATATTGGCATTTTTGTTATGTGCTTGGCCTATTCATTGGACTGTTATACTGCAAAAAAATTGAAAGGAGAGGATATGTTGATAGTATAGATGTGGAGGTGAGGCTGGAATGGACATGAGTACTGACATAAAACAGTAAGTTTAAATGACTTCTTTCTGTGCTGTGTGCTCATTATAATATCATGTAACAGCAGTAATTTGTGGAGATGAAGATGTGAGATTTGCAGGCATAAGGAATCAAAAGAGATCAGAAGCATGATTCTCAGAGTTTGGAAAGAAGGCAACTAACTCCACAGGACCACCTGCACACAACACTGTCAAAAGGGCTGCCTGAAAATGAAAAGCAACGAGAAGAACAGTTGGTCTGTGGGAATCGTCACTGAAGAGCAATTCCTATTTGATCAACTTGAAGGTGTTTAAAGGGGGTTAGAATCAAATTCCATATTCAAGATGACAGTTTAACAACACTGTCAAGGACACAGGAACTCTTGAAATTTCAAATAAGGGAGGCCAACTGTTAACAGTGAGGGAAAGGCCAGAGCCCAAAACTTCTGAATGCCATGGTAGTTGTCATTGCAACATCTGCAGACAGAAAGAAAAGCTCCTGATGGAGTTATTGACTTCTCTTTAGATATTATATCAAAAATGTCAACTCTTTCTCACTCTACAGATATTTCCAGATCTGTTGAGTGTCCCCAGCATTTAGCTCTTCATATTTCAGATTTCTAACATCCAGAAGCTTTGAAGTTGGACACTAATCTGAGATAGCTTGTTCAAACGTTCAGTTGCTCTTATACCAAATTCATGCTCTCTCCAAAAGGATCTGTTCATCTAGTTTGGTTTCAACAATTTCAAGGTGCACCAGATTAATCAACTTGGTATGAGAGCAGAATGTCAGCTTTTCTACATGGAATTTAAGCTGGCAATCCCAAGAGTATTTATGGATGACTTGGTGGTACAATATAAAGGGTGGGTCACAGATAATTGCTGGCTCTTTTGTCAAAGCTTCCCAACCCAAAATATGAACACAATTACATGTTATCCCCCTCTTATGGCTGGGGGCTGTATTCCCAAGTGGGTATAGCTATTTTGTTGTGCGGTTCAAACTTAAGTTTGCATTAAATCTTGCTGTTTTCACCTAAAGGCTGCTAATATTGTGATCCAGTTTACATGCCACCCTGAAGATAAACACACGCTACTGGCACAGCACATCTGTTCTCTCCACGGATTCCCACTGATTTGCTGATTGTTTCCACCTTTTTCTGCTTCTTGCATCAGGATCCACCTGCAGTGCTTTTCATTTGGCTATTTTCCTTGTTAAATTGAGCTGTGATTCTCTGCAGCTCAGCAAAAGCAAAAAAAAGCAAGAGAAGCTGATCTCACTTCAGTGCTGATGGGCATGTGCAGGGTGGATGGGGGAGGGAGGCGGTGGTGGGAAGAGGAACAAACCTTTTGATTATTGAATAACAAATTTCTGAGGATGTGTGCAGTCACGTGGAATGAAGGATTTCAATTACATTGTCACTTCATGAATTTATTTTGTTGAGGTGACATTTATGAAATAAAAGTGTCAGTTTTTTTTGTAGTTAGAAACAACTTAATTCAGCCATTATCTCCGGGAGTCAAAAGCAGTTGTAGTTTCGGGTTTGGGTCTGTGATCCCACTGTGGGACTTAGATCAACAGAGCCTGTACGCTATGGCACTTATTCACACATGACTACTGTGCCATTGTAATGCTAAACTTGAGTTACATCAGGCAGCAGCAGAAGCAGAAGAGAGCAGCAGAAATACAAAGTAGGCAGCTTTCCTGGATTATTTCCTCAATAAACCCTGACACAGGGAATTCATAGCGCAACTGATCAGTTTGCAGTAGTTGAGAAATTTAGAAAAATGGCGCAAATCTTCTGATCAGAGTCAGAATCTCGCCTTCCAAAGCTAACCAGACAGAAAAAAGAAGTCTAAACACTTGCCTTTCTTCAATTTTTTTGAACCTACAAAACTCACTATGCAATGGATTGCTCAGACATCAAAGGGAATCTGCACAGAAATCACACTCTTTTTGTGGCAGGAGCTCCCATATTCTCAAAGACAAAGTTTAATTATCCTAAAGTCTCTTTGAAAGGCGAGTGAGGTACACAAAAACAGGTTTGTTTATCTTTGTAATCCGTCTTAACATTTTACCTCCTATTAATGAGAAAGCATTGTTTCATTACCAAAAAAAAGACTGCAACTGTCTTACAAAATTAAAACTTCAAAGTTTTTCAACATAAATCTACTTTAGGCTATTGGCTGCGTAAGCTGGTAGGACGATGGTGACTTTATCCTAATGGTCGCTTAGTTGACTGGATAGCTGACTTGCGATGCAGAATGATGTCAACAGTATGGGTTCAATTCCTGCACCAGCTGGGGTTACCACGTAGGACTCTCCTTCTCTACCTCTCCCTTCACTTGAGATGTGATGACTTTCAAATTAAGCCATCACTAGTTGTATTGCTAATGAGACCGCAGCCCTGTGGCTGGAGAACTATGGCAACAATTACTATTTACAGGAGATTTAGGAGTGTGAATTTTGTCTTTTACTGATTATTTCTCAAATTATTAACCTTCAGTAAAATCTCTGAAAGGTATGACTTTATAAATATGACTTCAGAGAATTTAATTTACCCTCACTTGTTAAATAGAGAGAGAGACAACATTAATAATAGTGATTGTGCAAGACAGAGAGAGACTTACAGACAGAATGAGGGAAGTGGATAAGGGGGTGCAAGCGGGCATCAGAGCCGCCCTGCTTTTGCCACGGGACTATGCCTACATCAGGAAACGATAAGAATTCATTTTTGTGTTTTAAACAGCAGTCGCAGCTTTAAACCCACAAAAACTCAGCAGCTACCGGTCTGCCCACGTGACTGGGAGATAGGAGACAGAGGACAGATAGAATCCACATTAGACCAACATTACCCATGACTCATCGACCAAAACTCCGGAATTAATTAAATATGGAAACCCATCTCCTAATCACATCAAGAGACTGACTGAAACACACCCATACCCATCGATACGGAGCCATCCTGACACAAAGGACAGGCATCCACCAGACAGGAACGGATAGACCAATACACACCAACACCCCAAGGGATCAAAGGGGGGTGCTAGCCCCTGCCCTCACAGAGATAAGCAGATAATATCCGGACCCGTTTTACATAAACCAATTAGCACCCTATTGTGCGTGCCCTGCAACTCTCCTGGGACGGCAGGAAACAACCTATTCGCACCTACTCCAGTGATGATGGGGAACTATCATCCCATTCATCCTCAAATCCCACACATCCTGACAACTAAAAGTATATAATATGAAGCTGCGCGCGGGAACAGCAGAGCAGCCGAGATTCGGACCTCGGTTGGTCTCCGCCGGCGTTACTGTAGTAATAAACGTTACCGATTGTTGAACCGCACTCTGGGCTCGGACTGATATCATTTCATCCGCGCTAACAATTGGGGGCTTCGTCCTGGTTAACGACGGCTGCTGGATCCCTGCGACGGCACTGGGTGAGTATCTTTACTCTTTTACTTCACGTCTAAAAGTCTCCCAGTGCCCCGCAAGGGACTTCACTGCCGGCCGTTATCTGAACCTGTGAACAGAGTGAGTCCGGCAGTCGTGTAACGGTAAAGTACTCTTTAAATGTGTGTGTGTGTGTGTGTGAGTGATCCTTCGTGAGTGGGCGATTGGGGTCGCGGAACACTAGTAAAGGTGTGCGTGATTATTATTGTCATTTATTGTCAATGTGCTACTGTGACTGAAGGACTATCCTTGGACCGACGACTTTAGGTACGAGACCCCGACGGATTGACCCCCCCCGTTTAAAAACCGACCAAACAAGCCTTCCTGGTTGACCTCTGCAGTGGGGTTTAGGGGACCCCATTGTACGTTGAGCCCAGTTTTAGCGCCTTCCTTGCGTACGCGGTAGAGGCAGGGAGGTCTACACGCGCTATAAGAAGGGAAGTCCTCCAAACCAGCCCGAGACGCGGGGCCTTTGGGCCAACTGGCGGTTATACACTCTGCCCATTGACCTCGCGGTCCCGGGGTATTGGCCTCTGTAGGATCAGGCGCGACTAGGTCTTATTTCACGCCCCCCCTCCTTGCACTCAGGCCCCTGGTTCACGCCCAGTATTTGTGGGGTACACACGGCCGCTGAACGTCAGGCAGTGAGAGAGAGACTCACGGAAACCCGGGGTCGCGTGCTCAGTAATCGACACGTGCCCCGTCTGTAACTATTCCCTCCCCTCTGCCCAGGTTGACCCGCGGGGCTAGGGTTCAATTTAAAGGGTGTGGACTCCCCGACTGGGAGATTAATAAGTCAGTGCCAGCGACATCCCTAGCACGCCTGCTAGCTTTACTTTAAATTAGCTTCTGTTAAGTTACACCCGCTGCGCCCCTACCATGGGTGGGAGCGCAGCCGAAAACCTAGATTGGGGGCCAGAGGGTTCCCTTACCCATTTTATAGCCGACAAGAATAGGACACTTATTAAGGCTATGCTTCGCTCAGGCTGGGAGCCCGCTGACCCGCTGGATGTACAGCGCGAGTGGTGGGTCCGCCAGAAGAAAGATAGTTACGAGAAAGCTTGCGTCCTGGTGCTGCAGGCACACGTCAGGCTTGCTGGCAAGGTTCAGCTTTATGTCCAACACAAGAAGCAGCAGGCCACGGAGCATCTAGAAGCCCAGGCACTTGCTGCCCGTACGGTTTTACCGACCTTAACCGATGCGCCCAGCACCCCGCCGTCCCCCACCTGGGACTGGGAGGGGCTCACGGACAATCAGAACCCCCGGGAATCGTGCTCGGGCTATGCCCGTGCAGATCCGGTAAAAGTTGAATATACCCCCGGGGGGGAGGGGGGGGGGGGAGAGGGGACGGGCCACGACCCTTGCCCAAAACCCCCGCTTTAAGATGACCTATGTCTCCCTGACCCCGGGCGACACCATGAAACTTCTGGACAGGCTCCCCGCCCTTAAGCCCTGGCACAATAACGCAGAATTTTCGCAGAGGCTTAGGGAGATGCAGATCTGCCACAACCTTCACAATAGGGACGTGGCTGGCCTGGTTCGGACCAAACTCCCGGAGAACCTGTGGTCCAGGCTCCGGGCCGCGCACCAGGCCGGGTCCTGGTGTGCTGACCTCAGCGACAACCGTCGCGAACAGGAGGTTGCCCTTGCTGACTTCAAGGCTGATGTCAGCGAGATGCTCGGCCATACACCGGTCGACTGGAACGCCATTGTGGGTATCACTCAGAAGCCTGGGGAGGGCGCCCAGGAATATAGGGTCCGCAAGTTCGAGGCATTCCGAGCGCACAACGGGGTTCCCGACGCTGATAGGCAGAACCCCGCATTCATTCAATTATACAAAGACGGTCTGAGCCCGCACACCAGGCAGTCCTACGGACGGGCCTGGTGCCCTATGTCACCTTTGCGGAGCTTGAGAACTGGGCCATGTCCCTTGACAACCGAGTGGCGCCCGCCGTTGCGGCAGTTTCGACGGTCGGACCGGACGTTTGCTTCCGCTGCAAACAGCCGGGACACCGAAAAGGCCAATGCCCGCTCTCTTCCCGACGTCCCTGGGGCCAAAAGGGGGGCCGGCCACCCTCACAGCCGCACTCTTCACGTCCCCACAACCAGGAACGCCCCAGACAAGAGGTCGACAGCGACCCCGGACCTCAAAGGACCCGCAGCCCAAGCCCGAAACCCACCACCCCCCGACTGGGAACAGCTCAGTCGGGGCCAGCTGCTCGAGCTTTTACAGATGCTCGCTCGACGCAAAGACTGAGTAGCGTCGGCCCCCATCCCGGGAGCCGGCCCCCGTATCTGGGTTTCCGCATCGCTAGGGGACCGCCAATGCAAGGTTTTGATTGATACGGGGGGGTGTCGGTCTCCCTCACCGACCTCGACCTTCCCTCAACCCACCACTCCATTTCCATTAAAGGGGTTGGGGGGAGCTCGGTTATTGCACGCCGAAGCGAGGCTGAACTCTTAGAGGTAGACAACATTTTACTCCCCGTACATTTCTGGGTTTGCCCAAACTCGGAGGGGACGATCATGGGTATCGACCTCCTGGGCGAGCTGGGGTCGGTGGTGGATGCGTTCCACCGTCGCCTCCTGTGGACATCCTGCAATCTTCACAAGAGCTCCCACGAGGGGAGATGGGTGCCCACTAAATCCGTCGCTACACTTGCACCTAGTGTGCCCGTTGCCCGGGACTGGGCCAAGGACGGTTCCTTTGGAGCCGTCTGCCAACTAGTCCCGGAGGTGTGGGCCACGAGCAAGCAGGACTGCGGCCTTGTCCGTTCTCCTCCTGAGCGGATACCCGGGCCCGTACACGCCCCGCACCGACAATACCCGATTAAACCTGAGGCGCTGCGCGCCACTGAGGCAATCGTTGCCGAACTCACCCGACACGGCGTCCTGCGCCTGACAGTGTCCACCACCAACTCCCCTATATGGCCAGTCCGGAAGCCGGATGGCAGCTGCAGGCTCACCCTCGACTACACGGCACTCAATAGGGTCACCCCCAAAGAACACCCTATAGTAGCCAGCCCGACCACCATCTTCAACGGCCTCGAACCCTCACATCGGATATTTACGGTCCTGGACGTGGAGAATGGCTTTTGGTCCATTCCCCTGCACCGCGACCAGCAGGACATCAGGGACCAGGCAAAACTGCAACCGCATCTGCCTGCCCAACCCCTTCCCGGCGTTGGGGACAAAGTCCTGGTCAGGGCCGCCCCCGACCGGCCCGGCTTCGCCCCCCGGTGGCTGGGACCGCACGAAATCATCCTCACCAGCGACACATGCGCCTGTGTCGACATGAAGGGAAAGGGCAGGTGGAAACACTGGTCCCAGCTTAAGCCCTACCCTTAAGCCCCGACCGGACAGACACTACCCCCCCCCCCCCCTTGACTTGACTCTAACCGCCCCTCTTTCTCCTTACAGTGCAACGGGTGGACCGGTTCCAGGGAGACCTGCTCCTACACACACTAACCCTACACCCTTGGTAAGGGTGCCTCTCTCCCTCTCTTCCCACAGATCATGCTTCACCGGTGCACCACTCTCCTCCCTGCTCTCCTCTTCGCCCTACGACTGGCGCCTTCCTTCCCCGAAATACATGACAACTTCTACCGCCACGGTGTTGCCTTCAACGCGTCCGACGCCATCTGTATTCCTGCAAGGGACAAGCCTGATGTGATCGACGCGTTCTACAACGCCTGGCTGGAGACACTCTGTTTATTCTGCACGAGGGAGCGCGACCCGCGGCCGACCTGTCTCCGGCGTGCTGAGGCGATGGACTTGGGGGATTGCATGTTCGGGACAATGTATGCCATGCCGGAGGACCTCTCCTCTGCCCCGGCATTTGATGCCTTTACTGTATGGGATTTGTCTGTTTGCGGATATTACGAGCCTCCTGATGCCGTGGTAGTCTCTTTGTATTTGTGTTTTCCACCCGTCCCGACCACACCGCCCCCGACCACGATTCCCAAGATATTGCCATGCCCCTCCCTGGGACCGGGACCCGCGGGGGGACTGGTATTGTGGGATGAGGGAGAGGCCCTTTATGACAACGTCCGACACGAGGTCGTGCCTGTGCTGGTCAATATATCGGGCATCCGGGTACCGGACTATTGCACAGCACAGGTACGCAATCTATACGCCATGATGGGGAAGGAGGTTATAGAGAGGGCCATAGATGCCATGGGGCCAACCCACTACCGAAATGACATACATAACACACACACACACACAACGACACAGACGGGACGTAGTCTGTGCTCTCACAGGACTCAACACGGGAACATCCGTAGTAAACTCCCTAGACATCCAGGGCCTTAACGAAAAGGTCGAGCAACTAAAAGGGGTAATGAGGGACCTGCTACAGAGGTCTCTCACAAATCAGGCAGACCAGGCACGCCTGGGGGAAGAGGGAGCGTACATCCAGCTCAATGGCATTGCTGTCCTGGAGACACACGCCCACACCATTAACCGCCTTATAGACCGGGAAAGAGAAAACACGGCCCATATTAACGAGGGGCAGCTGTGCCATGCGTATGGCCTGTGGATGGTAGCCCAGATCTGGCATAATCTTGACCAGGTCCAAAGGGGGGAGGTGCCCAACTGGATTGACAGTGCCAAACTGGCCTCACTCGCGGGGCGCTCCGGGCCGCTCGACAGCCGGACTCTGAAGGGTATGACCAGAGTATACCCAGTGGTTCCCGACTGTGAGGTCAGTGAGGCGACAGGACTCGGGATTGTCCTCCTGATCCCCGTGGTCACCCCAGAGTCGGGGCCATTTCCCCTGTTTCACATTGAGAACATCGGAGTCATACGGGAAAACGCTTCCCTCAAATATCGATTAGCTCACCACACAGCCATATCTTGAAACGGCGCTGTGTACGGGGTGCCGCTTACAGGCTGCAAGCAGCGAGGGGCGATTACCATCTGCCCTCACCCCTTACGAAGGAGTGAAACAGCGGACTGCGGGTTCAACCGGACACAGGGCTGCACCCTTGAAATCGAACCCACGGGCCCCCACTTCACTAGGGCGGGGTATGGTGGGGGGGGACGATACTGTGTCTCCACTCTTGAAACCTCATTTTGGTATAATGGACTGCAGTGCCCGATTCCCCAGCATGAGTTCTGCTTCACTCCCAGGCGCCCAGTCACGGTTGAGCAAGCTCACATCTCAGAGGTCCGACAACGGAACCCCGAGTCCATACAAATTACTGATAAATTCAGGGACACCCTTAGGAAATATCAGGAGCCTGAACAAGCCCCCAGCCCACATTTGGCTGAGGTCTTACGGGAGCTTAGGACCCGGGTAGGACACTCAGTGAAATTGTATCACCAGTTGCAGTCGCATGTAAAGGACCTAGAGGAGGACACAGACACAGCTCTGCAGTCCCAGGGGTGGGCGCAGAGGGTGTGGGATTGGGGCCTGAACGTGAACATCCATCCCTGGATCCGAATCATCTCGCACACCATTGTAGGCATACAGTTACTGCTGGCTCTGGCCTGGCTCCTGGTGGCGTGTCATTCATGCCGCCAGCACAAAACTTGAAAGGCCAGGAAGACCATGCTCCACGCCATCGACACCTGGCGGGCGATCAGGCACCGTGAGCTCATAGGGCTCGAGTTAACGTGACCTTCTCCCGGGACTGTCCAAAGGCCCCATGACTGCAGCATGACAGCCGGCGGAATGTACCGGGCGAGGAACCGACTTTTAAAATATCGGCATCGGGGGTGTGGACGTGTCCAACCCATTGCAGAAAGGGGGGACTGCAAGCGGGCATCAGAGCCGCCCTGCTTTTGCCACGGGACTATGCCTACATCAGGAAACGATAAGAATTCATTTTTGTGTTTTAAACAGCAGCCGCAGCTTTAAACCCACAAAAACTCAGCAGCTACCGGTCCGCCCACGTGACTGGGAGATAGGAGACAGAGGACAGATAGAATCCATACTAGACCAACATTACCCATGACTCATGGACCAAAACTCCGGAATTAATTAAATATGGAAACCCATCTCCTAATCACATCAAGAGACTGACTGAAACACACCCATACCCATCGATACGGAGCCATCCTGACACAAAGGACAGGCATCCACCAGACAGGAACGGACAGACCAATACACACCAACACCCCAAGGGAACAAAGGGGGGTGCTAGCCCCTGCCCTTACAGATAATACAAGCAGATAATACCCGGACCTGTTTTACATAAACCAATTAGCACCCTATTTTGCGTGCCCTGCAACTCTCCTGGGACGGCAGGAAACAGCCTATTCGCACCTACTCCAGTGATGATGGGGAACTATCATCCCATTCATCCTCAAATCCCACACATCCTGACAACTAAAAATATTTAATATGAAGCTGCGCGCGGGAACAGCAGAGCAGCCGAGATTCGGACCTCGGTTGGTCTCCGCCGGTGTTACTGTAGTAATAAATGTTACCGATTGTTGAACTGCACTCTGGGCTCGGACTGATATCATTTCATCCGCGCTAACAGGGGTATGGTGGCACAAGGTCAGATCTGGGTATTTAGGGGTTGGTGGGTGGGTGGGGGATGTGGAGTAGAAAGGAGGGAAGAAGAGGTGTGCCCATGTTTTAGACAGAATAATCCTAGTCCATTATTTCTTGTGTAACTGCCTCTGTAAAAAGAAAAGTCCAAATTACCCAAGATCTCCAACTCAGACTCAGTCAGAGACGTTACCGAAGGCTCCTGGGGAAAATCAGGAAATTACCTAGCAAATTTCATGAGCAAGTCCCAAGAAGTCAATGCATCAGGATCTCTGTAAGATCTGACACATATCTTGGGTTGTAGATTGGCTGGAGATTGAAGTTCTGGGTATATTTGACAATGGTGTTAGAAAGGAGATTGAATACATGGAAAACAGAAAAAAATATACAGGACTTTGTGGGGGAAGTGGGAAAGAAGTGCAGGTGAATGTACAGGCAGGAGGAGGGTGTCTGGGGATTCTGTGCTTTATCATTCTATGAATTTGTATTCAACTTCAAAAGTGGCAGGAGAGTTTATGCTAAATGATGTAAGTGCTTTTCTCTTCTAATAATCCCCAGCAGTATTAATACCTTAGATAGTCAATCTCCATTATCTCAGAAATTTAGAATAATAATTTAAATGTGTGAAGATAAAGTAAATGTTTAAGTGCATTGAGTTCTAACCCACCCAGGCTGCCAATGATTAGATTCGTTCTTTTGATGGCACAAAATACCTGTTCTGAGAAATTCACATTGGCCTAACATCTGAATAGCTGCTTAACTCAGCAACTAGTTAAATGCTAGAGCCACAATGGAGGCAGATATGCAAGATTGAGCAGGGAATTCATTGTCTGGGTCCTGATGTGACTCCTCCCATCTTCAATTTGAACCAATAGGGCAAGTGTAATGACAAGGACACCCATCTGGGTTCAACCCATTTGTACATTCAAATCTGCAGATGCGGTTCAGGCTGATATCATCCCAGATCTCAGCTGCAACTCAAGGGACCTGAGACTAGAAAGACTTGTGGCCTCTCCACCTGACTAGAACATAGCAGAGAGAAAACTTGAGAGCAGAGGAGGCCATTTAGGGGAGGCTTTATTCCTTTATCTTTGTTTACAAGACATTAAGAAAATCTGGTGCTTCATGCTCTCAGGACGCATTCCAAAGCATTTAACAGTCAAAAAGGTACTTTTGAGGTGTTGTTCTTGTTGCAAGTTAGATAAGAACATTTTCCAGAGTGAGGTAGCAAACAGCCATGTAACAGTGAACCAATAGGTAGTCTGTTTGTAAGAATGCTGATTGAAAAGTAGGCACAAATCCTCTGTTTTTCTTTGAAATTAGAAGCTGTTTCATCCATTTGGGAGGGCAGAAAATTAAAATTGCATCTGAAAGAGGGCGACTGTTAAACACTTCTAGGATGTTGCAGGTTACAGAGGGACATAGATAAGCTGCAGAGCTGAGCTGGGAGGTGGCAAATGGAGTTCAATGCAGAAAAATGTGAAGTCATACACTTTGGAAGGAGCAACAGAACACTGAGTACTAGGCTAATGGTAAGATTCTTGGCAGTGTAGATGAGCAGAGAGATCTCGGTGTCTATGTACATAGAGCTCTGAAAGTTGCCATCGGGGTTGATAGGGTTGTTAAGAAGGCAAATGGTGTGTTAGCTTTTATTGGTAGAGGGATTGAGTTTCGGAGCCACAAAATTATGGCTGCAGCTGTACAAAACTCTGGTGAGGCTGCACATGGAGTATTGCATACAGATCTGGTCACCGTATTATAGGAAGGATATGGAAGCTTTGGAAAGGGTTCAGAGGAGATTTACTAGGATGTTGCCTGGTATGGAGAGAAGGTCTTATGAGGAAAGACTGAGGAACTTGGGACTTCTTGGAAAGAAGAGAGTTGAGAGGTGACTTAATTGAGACATGTAAGATAATCAGGGGGTTAAATAGGGTGAACAGTGAGAGCCTTTTTTCCTCAGATGGTGATGGCTAGCACAAGGGGACCTAGCTTTAAATTGAGGGGTGATAGATATAGGACAGATGTCAGAGGTAGTTTCTTTACTGAGAGTAGTAGGGGCATGGAATTCATTGTCTGCAACAATCGTAGACTCGCCAAATTTAAGGGCATTTAAATGGTCATTGGATAAACATATGGATGAAAATGGAATAGTGTAGGATAGATAGGCATCAGATTGGTTCCACAGGTCGATGCAACATTAGGGGCTGAAGGGCCTGTACTGCGCTGTAATGTTCTATGTTCTATGTTCTACTGTACGTACTGCACTGGGATTATAGGGACTGTGTTTGCTACCACGTCAACTACTGGGGTGTATTCAACTATTCATCTTTCCCAAACTAAACCATTTACCACCAGTTTCTGCTTTAACACTAAAATAAATCATATTACAAGTGGCTTAATGCTTTGTGTGCTACAGCCATTTAAAGTTGCATGTTATTTTTAAATTTGAGAGAAAATTATGGAAAGCAACCCTATTACTCACTCATAATAATATAACATAGGCTAATTTCCTTGCTCACGTGCTAACAATTCCATCCTTGGCATACTACAGTGCTCCCATTAAGCTCAATGCAAGTTTGAGGAACATCTTGTTTTCCATTGAGGTACATTACAGTTTTTCAGACTCAAGATTAAGTTCCACAACTTTCAGTACCTGACCTTCATTGACCGGTTTTTGTTTTTAATATTACCTCGGCCATGATCTGTTGGCTTTGGTTTTAGCAGGGTGGACCTATTCTGCTTTCCACAGCCAACACCTATACTTATCTGACATCTTTATAAATTCTTTATCACTATTATCACTGTCTTGATCTTTTGATGTGGACACTCTCACAGTCTGATCCACTTGCTCCATTTATCACAAGCATAAAATTACTATTTTCCAGCTCTTTCAGTTCTAAAGATGTCATATCATAAGACCATAAAATGGAAGATCAGAATAAGGGCAATCAGCCCATCAAGTCTGCTCCACCATTCAATCACGGCTGATGTGCTTCTCAACTTCATTCTCCCATCTTCTTCCCATGTCCCTTGATCCCCTAAATCAGGAACCTAACTACCTCAGTTTTAAGTACAATCAATGAATAAACTCAAAATGTCATCTCTTTTCTTCTATCTTGCTGCCAGACTTCTGAAGTCTCTCCAGCAGTTTCTCGTTTTTGTTTCAGATTTCCAATACCCATAATATGTTGTTTTTATCACCACTCACCATTGTAGAAACTGACCTATCCATGCAGAGACAGCTAAGAAGTTCAATTTTTAAATGGAAAAAATGGTCATTAATATGTTCTACTTATGGAATCAGAGTCACCAGCACAGAAATAGACCCTTCCGTTCAACTCCTCCATGCCGACCAAGTTTCACAAACTAAAACCAGCTTGACCCATATCCATCAAACCTTTCCTTTTCATGTACTTGTTCAAATGTCTTTTAAATATTGTAACTGTACATGCATTTACCACTTCTTCTGGCAGTTCATTCCATATATGAACTACCCTGCGTATGAAAACGTTATACCTCAGGTCCCTTTCTGAGAAATAAATTTCCATTTATAATATATCATTTACTACGATATCAATTGCAAACAAGGTGTGGAGGCTCCAGTTTTGGACTGGAGTAGACAAAGTTAAGAATCCTGATGAAGGGCATTTGCCTGAAACGTAGATTTTCCTGCTCCTCGGATGCTGCCTGACCTGCTGTGCTTTTCCAGTACCACGCTAATCTAGACTTTGGGTTCCAGCATCTGCAGTCCTCACTTTTGCAAAGTTAAAAATCACACAACACCAGGTTATAGTCCAACAGGTTTATTTGGAAGTGCAAACTTTAGGAGCATTGCTCCTTTGTCAGGTAGCTTGTGGGGTAGGATTGTAGTACACAGAGTAGCTACCTGACCAAGGACCAGTGCTCTGAAAGCTTGTACTTCCATATAAGCCTGTTGTGTTATGAGAGTTGCAAACAAGGCATTTTACATGCAACATTTTTTCTGTTTTAATATGTGGCAGCATTAGGAGTATTGTGAATGATGGATTGTGGAAGGTGAATTTTGCAGTGGTGCCGGATGATATAAAGATTGCATTCAAGGTGGTGGGACATTTGGTGGGAGCTTTTGGAATAATGGGTTTTAGCAGAAAACAGAATGGGAAACAGTGGAGGCAGTTGCAACACACTGGAGTTGTGGAAGAACTAACACAGACAATGTTAAATCTGAGTAGAGGACAACAAAACTTTCTTCAGAATCATTTCTGTAAATCAGGGAAAGTACAAAAGGCTGTTCACCTGGCCTTGTATGTTGCTACATTGACAAGCAGGTAATATTCCCTCAACAATGCTATTGTATACCATTGCAATAACAGTATACAATAACTGATAAATAAAGGTTTGATAATATTGAACATCGATTCTTGAAGAGATCTTCACTAGTTTCCCAATGTTCAATATTATCAAATCTTTAATTATCATTTATTATATTTTTTATAGTAATGGCATACAATAGCTTTCAAGGGATATTATCTGCTTGTCAATGTAGCAATGTACAAGGTTAGGTGAATGGTATTGAAGCAATGAGGACAGAGTTGAGGCCACTGGCTTACAGTATGGGAGCTGGACAATACTTATTACATTTTCTATAGTACTGGTAGACAATAGCTACTAGGCAGTTTCACGTGGGTGGCTTTCCAATTTTAAAAAGGCATTAATTTCCTTAGAAGTACAGTGCATTAACTAATATCCTAACATATGAATTAGGAATGAGTGGGCCATTCAGCCCATCTACTCTGATCCACCATTCTAAAAGATCATGGCTGATCCAGTTGTATCCTCAAATCCACAATCCCACTTACCCCAATCACCTTTCATCCACTTGCTTAACAAGAATCTATCTACCTCAACCTAAGAACAAATTCAAGAACTTTAATGGTAAGGTCCTTGGGAGTGTTGCTTAACAAAGAGATTTTGGAGTGGAGGTTCATAGTTCCTTAAAAGTAGAGTTGCAGGTAGATAGGATAGTGAAGAAGGCATTTGGTATGTTTTCCTTTATTGGACAGAGTATTGAGTATAAGAGTTGGGAAGTCATGTTGTGGCTGTACAGAGCATTGGTTAGACCACGTTTGGAATATTTCATGCAATTCTGGTCTCCCTCCTGTCAGAAGGATGTTGTGAAACATAAAAGGGTTCAGAAAAGATTTACAAGGATGTTGCCAGGGTCGGAGGAATTGAGCTACAGGGAGATGCTGAATAGGCTGGGGCTCTTTTCCTTGGAGCGTCGGAGGCTCAGGGGTTTATAAAATCATGAGGGGCATAGATCGGGTGCACAGACAAGGTTTTTTCTCTGGGGAGGAGGACTCCAGAGCTAGAGGGCATAAGTTTAGGGTGAGAGGGTAAATATATAAAAGGGACCTAAGGGGCAAAGTTTTCACGAAGAGGGTGGTATGTATTTGGAATGAGCTGGCAGAGGAAGCGGTGGAGGCTGGTACAATTATGACATTTAAAAGGTGTCTGGATGGGTATATGAATAGGAGGGGCTTAGAAAGACATGGATCAAGTGCTGGCAGATGGGATTAGATTATGTTAGGATATTGAGTCGGATTGGAAGAGTTGGACTGAAGGGTTTGTTTCCGTGCTATACATCTTTATGACTATGACTCTATAATTCATCTCTATCAGCTTTTCAGTAAACATGAACAATCCTCAGAAAAAAAGTCTCATCTCTTTTAAATGGGCAATGCTTCATTTTTAAACAGTGAACCTTATAGTTTGAGACTATTTCAAGAGGAAATATCCTCTCCAAATTCACCATATCAACACCCTCATGATTTCATATTTTCTGGAGGTTCCATACCATTAAACAACGAGTCAGGTAAGGTGGTAATCTATGAGTCATCTATGAGTCAGGTAAGGTGGTAATTCTCTAGTTCCCATTGACTGTGAAGTGAACCTAATCCACTATTTAAATAAATCATTAATACTTCTCTTTTGCTCTTAACTGTGATTATTAATGCAGATATTTTCAAATGTGTCAATTGCAGTGTTAATTTTTGTTGAAGGTCTATCTCACATCACATCTCCTCTGTGGAAAGAATCCTTCCAATCTTAATTCTTGCTCGAGGCTTATTGATTTTCCTTAAATCCAATTTAGAATCTCTTGTGACTGCACAATCGATTTTAAAAACCTTGAGCCAGTGTCTTCTTACTCCTCTTTTCTACACTGAGCCCCAACTTATATTCATGAGACCGAACCCTAATTATCAGTATCAACCTCTGAAATCTTGTTGAATTCCTTTTGGCGTTTTGGTGAGTCAGGCTCATAATGTACAGACCAATAAATCAGAGGCTATACAGCCACACAGTGTTTCAGAGGCCTAGTGTGAATGCCACAATCACGTCTTTTAGCAAACATGGACAGCAAGTATTAGTGAGCGCCCTGTCTCAGTCCCAGTGGAACTGTATCTTAAAATGAAACAATGCAACGCTTGTTAATATTTTGCATATATTGCAGGTATTTATATAGTGTCTTTCATAGCCTTAGACGTAGCAAAGCATTTCACAGCTAGTGAAGGTCTTGCAAAGTGCAATCAGTATTGTAATATACATGATTGTACAAGGTTTTTCCAAATCAAACACTTCAGAGAGTGTTCTCACAGCTAGTTTGTGAGCAAGGCTTTGACAGGATGAAATGTAATTATTTGTTATTCAGCTTCCAGAAATTCAGTTATGTATTATACTAAAGCAAAGCAAATGAACTTGCAAATTTTCTGCTATAGTTACTTTGAATGGTGTGTGTGTGTGTGCGATTGAGAGAGTCAGAGGGGTATGGGTAAGGGTGTGGGGGTGGAGGGCAATGTGGGGATGACAGGGTAGAGGAGAGACGTGTAATGCAATAGCTGGCCCATATCCTGTCTTGCAATATGTCTTGGTCACCCTCCCATCCTTGTTTTGCTGACTTCACATTCTAAATTCTTATCCTCACATTCAAATTTCTCCATCATCTTGTTCCACCCAATCGAACACAACTTCCAAGAACTCTGCATTTCTTCAAATCTGACCTCTGTATTTCTCCAAATTCCTTGACACCACTGTCAGTGGTTGTGCCTTCAGCTACCTAAGCCCTTAACTCTGAGGTTCCATCCCTACATTACATAGTTCCTCTCTCCCTTCTTTTAAGGTGTTTCTTGAAGCTTACTTCTCAGCTGTACTATGCCTCTTTCCACGAATCGGTATAGATTTTGTTGTGTTTCATTAAGGAAAGACTTCATGAAGGTTGAATATACAAGTTGTTGTTAACACTTATTCTGGAAGATCCAGTCCTCCAGGAGGCCAATTCATTTATTCTCAATACAGATATCATCCAGAGGTGTTTCATTGTCATTTAATCTTCTATTGAGCCAGCTAAATCCAACTTTGAATATATTTCTTATTGATTTAGCTACTGAACCTGAAGGATACAAATTCCATTCTTTCATTTTGGTTATTTCTGTTCTTTAAAATATGTAACTTACCTCTGGACATGTCCATATGTTTGATCATTAGTCAACAGATGAATTTTTATTTGATTATTAGTCAACAGATGAATAGGTTGACCAAACACCAAAATTGTGATATTATTGTTGATTATCCATTACTGAAGCAGAAAGGTGGAGTCAGTCTTCCACAAATGTTCATTTGCATTTCATAATTTAAAAACAATCTCCAGTCTGCTCACTCCTTTTCCTAACCAACTTTCCTTACTTGGGAAAGCCAGCCCTTAAATACGTGCAGCAGTGAATATCAGCTGCACTCTCTGATCTCTGGAGCATATCTTTGGATACAGAACTGGCTCAAAGGTAGAAGACAGAGGGTGGTGGTGGAGAGTTGTTTTTCAGACTGGAGGCCTGTGACCAGTGGAGTGCCACAAGGATTGGTGCTGGGTCCTTTACTTTTTGTCATTTACATAAATGATTTGGATGCGAGCATAAGAGGTACAGTTAGTAAGTTTGCAGATGACATCAAAATTGGAGGTGTAGTGGACAGCGAAGATGGTTACTTCAGATTACAACAGGATCTGGACCAGATGGGCCAATGGGCTGAGAAGTGGCAGATAAAGTTTAATTCAGATAAATGCGAAGTTCTGCATTTTGGCAAAGCAAATCTTAGCAGGACTTATACATTTAATGGTAAGGTCCTAGGGGGTGTTGCTGAACAGAGACCTTGGTGTGCAGGTTCATAGCTCCTTGAAAGTGGAGTCGCAGGTAGATAGGATAGTGAAGAAGGCATTTGGTATGCTTTCCTTTATTGGTCAGAGTACTGAGTACAGAAGTTGGGAGGTCTTGCTGCGGCATACAGGACATTGGTTAGGCCACTGTTGGAATATTGCATGCAATTCTGGTCTCCTTCCTATTGGAAAAATGTTGTGAAACTTGAAAGATTTCAGAAAAGATTAACAAGGATGTTGCCAGGTTGGAGGATTTGAGCTACAGGGAGAGGCTGAACAGGCTGGGGCTGTTTTCCCTGAAGCGTTGGAGGCTGAGGGGTGACCTTATAGAGGTTTACAAAATTATGAGAGGCATGTATAGGATAAATCGGCAAAGTCTTTTCCCTGGGATCGGGGAGTCCAGAACTAGAGGGCTCATATTTAGGGTGAGAGGGGAAAGATATAAAAGAGACCTAAGGGGCAACGTTATCATGTAGAGGGTGGTACGTGTTTGGAATGAGCTGCCAGAGAGGAAGTGGTGGAGGCTGGTACAATTGCAACATTTAAGAGGCATTTGGATGGGTATATGAATAGGAAGGGTTTGGAGGGATATGGGCCAGGTGCTGGCAGGTGGGACTAGATTGGGTTGTGATATCTGGTTGGCATGGACGGGTTGGACCGAAGGGTCTGTTTCCATGCTGCATATCTCTATGAGTCTATAACTCAAGGAGTTGAGAGTGTGTTGCTGGAAAAGCACATCAGGTCAGGCAGCATCGGAGGACCAGGAAAATCAATCAATCTTCAAGGAGCCATGATTCACAACGTTGTCAACCGCTCGAGGTGAATAATGCAAAACTAAATCAATGACCAGAATGATATCGTAAATAGTAGTTGCAGGGCAAATCCATTTTGTCAATGAATTACCCTATCAGTTGCTGGTGTATAACTGGCATGGGTTTGCATAATAACATATTTTGGTTATCATCTTCTTTTAAATGCTCATTGTTCACTAACATGCAAGTTGCACTTTTCCCCATCTTGAAAATTAGCCTGGGGATAAGGTACATCCTGTAAAATTGATCTTATAAATATATAGCCACCCTTAAATTATACAATCTTATAGGATAGAGGAAAGCCCTGCATCCCCTCTAATCTATACCAAAGCATTTCCTCCAAATAAGCTCAGTTTAATTCCATTCTCTTGTCTGTCTTTATCTGTTGAGAAACTATTAAAGATTTGATACAAAGTAAACTACTTATGTCAATCTTTGTTCAGCAGTAGAAGTTCCCTTCCAGTTTTCATTTATTTGCTGGGTCTCTTGACCATAATATGCAGGAAGCTTAGGCTGACTAATGCGTGGTAATAACATTTCAGAGAGCAGGAGACAGAAATTGGAGTTGAGATAATAATCTTTCAGGGAAAGATCTCTTACTCAGAAAAGGACATGAGTAGTGAAGGGGTTGAGCTAAGGAGCACAGTGCAGGAGAAGCCAAAACAATTATGGAATGCAGGGTGACACAGTCTTGTTCCTCGTGACTGAAGGAAAGGAAAATAAGACTGATGATTGATATTTTTCCTACCTGCTTTCTTCCCTAAATACCTTCACCATGTAGGAAAGGCAGGGAACCCACCATTAGAACTGTTCCCAATTGGCAATCAGGATGCCACCCAAAGTTGCAGTTGAATTCTCAGGACACACAAGAAAAAAAAAGAATGAAAAACACTGAGTACAGAAGCACTGAGAAAATGTTGGAGAAAGTCAGCAGATCTGATAGCATCTGTGGAGAGAGAAATTTAGTAAGTTTGATGCTTCTTCAGAAATGGAGATGTCCAGACACAGTCAGCCTTTGTTCTTCACACATACACGCACACCTTATATTATTCTTGCAATGAGATTCCCCCCTTTCTTCTAAATTTTAGTAAACACAATCCCAGATGATCCAATATGTCCTCATATGACAAACCTGTCATTCCAGGAATCAATCTGGCGAACCTTTATTGCATTCCACAACAGCAAGTACACCTTTCCTTAAGAAAGGTGACAAAGACCGTATACAATAAGTGTGGTCTTGACAATGCCCTGTGTAGCTGCATCAAAACATTCCTGCACCTATACTCCAATGCTCTTGCAATGAAGGGCAACTGACCACCTGCTGTACTACATTATTATTGTCAGTGACTCCTGTACAGGGTCACCCATGTCACATTGTATATCAACATTTCCCAAACTATTATCATTTAAGTAATACTCTATCATTATATTTTTTTACTGAAATGGACCCTTCACTGTGGGCATCAGACCAATAACCAGAAGCACAATATAAAGAGTACAGGAAGAATTCAACAGGCAGCAGGGACTAATTTTCCTCTCAGATTCTTTGGCTAAAAGCAGGTCTGATTCACAACACCATGATCCTTACCGCATATAGGGAAAATAGACATATCCCAAATCAGACTGGAATGGTAATTGAAACCTGTACTATCAGCACCTAATTGATCTATATGGACCATCCAGCACTCAAAAGACGTCAGAGTTGTTGTGACAGCATTTACTTTTATAAACACTTTGCAGACTGGAGTTATGGGTAAGGTAACAATAACATGGCTTAAAGATATGTTTTTTGTCTTATTTTTCAAAAATGAAGGAAAGTTAAGATAGAGGTATCAAGCAGTCTACTCAAAGCCAATAAAGTAAATCGGTTGTTGGTTTGTTTTTAAAGTTGGAGCTATAAAAGCAGTCTGAATGAGTTGCATCACACTCCCACAGAACCAGGATTTTTGGTTTTAGTTTGTTAGTAGCAGTTGTTGCTGGAGTCTTGAAGCTAGATATGGAAGCAGTTTTTCCTTTCTCTGTTACAGCTAAAGGCTGGGGGTACCTTTCCTGCTGCTAGAATTTCATGTGAGACAATTTATTTTACAGAATTTGCTTTTACCAAAGGGCCTGTCTATGACCAAGTATTATGTTGGAATAGTTACAGTTTGGTAGTTCAATAATCTATTGTTCTGTTAAGTTTTCCAATAGAGTTAAGCTATTCCAATTCTTTCTTTCTTTTGTTGTCTTTTAACCACCGTGTAGGAATAAAGTGTATTTTACTTCAAGACTTGTAGTTTGACCAAAATGCATTCAGAATGCAGTGCCAGGCACTTACCTAAAAAAAAATTTAAAAACACTATATATATATTTTTTTTTGAAGGAGTTTGGCCTGGTCCATATCAATAGCAACAGTTGCGACTCCAGTTTCTTCCCAACACTTGGCCTTCCAGGAATCTCTGCTGCTGTTGCCAATTGTTATATGGTGTGTCAGAAGGATTTATAAATTGACACAATCTGGTTGGATATACTATTGAACATGCCTTCCTTGGGCACAAGTTCTGCAATGGGACCTAAACCCAGTGCTTCTGGCTCAGCGTAAGGGATACTACTCACTCCTCCTCAGATTAGTTAACAGAGCAAGTTCAATGATGAGTTGTGTTGTAAAAAGATTTCTAATGGATTTAATCTTAGTGTTACATTGAACTCCACTCATTTTGTTGCTGCCATACATTCTATGGATGGAGACAATGAATGCAACAATGAATGTTTATGGGAAGCAGATATTCTGTACAGCCCCTGAGTCCTAGTAATTATTCCTGACATGTAATGCAGTTGTATTTATTGTGATTGATCATGAAATAAATGATCTTATTAACTAAGAACACTGTAAAAGGCTGTGGTGATATGTTCCATATCACTGCTCTTTATAAGCAAAGGACAGCGAATTACCACAAACAATACTTCCCTGCACACAAACTGGCAGAGGTACAATGACGAGTCAGTGGTGGCATCAATGTAATACTACAAGCTGCATAGGCAAATTTGAAGACTTTTGGGTTCCCGGGATCAACCTCTACAGTTCCCTGCTTGACCCAACTTCGTTCCAAAGATACAAGTGAAACATTCAAAAGCACAGGGAAGAGAAATGAGATTGATAATGCAATCATCTTAATATCAGGTATGAGGAAAGACATGAGAAGATGAGGCTTTTAACCTTGAAAAGCAGTGACTAACAAGTACATTAAATGGTGCAGTTGAAGTGAATAGTATTAATTCCAGGCAAGCCAAGACAAAAGATTAATACCTTGTGAAAAACCAGTTTGTGGTCAATGGAAGACTATATTTCTTTAACCAAAAAGTGATTGGCACTTGTAACAATATTCCACATAAGAGAAGAATCACTTAAGTTGATTCAATATTCTGCAAAAAGAGAACCTGCTGGGAGAGGTTTACTTTTTCAGATTTATGTTGGTTTTACTTCAGCTTTCCCTGCTTCACAACTTGAATAAATCCCAAATGCACTCATCTCAATTTTTGAGGGTAATTTCATCAGCTCAATTTTGCACTTCCATGGCAATTTCAGACAGCTCAGAATAATGGCAACATATTGGGGAGAGGGACACTACATCGTGAAAGAATGGAGTCATGCTAAGAGTGTCACATGCAAGGGTAAGAACAAATTCAGAAGTTTCTACAGAAGCTTAAAGGACACACCAACCTTTTTCAAGGTTGATGAGGTATCATATTGGGTAATGGAAAACTAAGGTGAAGTAATGGACAATCTTGAATGCAGGGAAAAGTTCTCTTCAGTAGTTTTGAACTCTCAAATTTGCATGAGGAAATAGACAACAAGCATTCCCTTTTCAATGGTAATTGAGTGGAATATCCTGCTGACTATTTGAAACTTACTTTGGTACTCATCCAACATGAACTAACTGACAAAATTACTTATTTAAAAGGTATACAATTTAACACTTTAGACCTTCCCTGTCATTGAAATGTAGATATGATTAACTTTGCATGTTAGAATCAACATAATGGGTTTAGATTGATTTTGTTTTATGGACTAGATACTCAGATTTCACCTCCAGTTCTATGGATTCCTTGTATATTATAGTAAAATGGCAGAATGATTCCAGCACACAGAGAGAATGTTTAGCTCATCCTGCTCATACCAAGTCTCTCCAGAAACAACATAGTTGTTCTCTGTGGTTCTACAAACTCTTTTCATTTCATCAGATGTTTAAATTTGTTTTTAAATTCAGTTTTGAATACCCAGTAATAGCTGTCTCTGTTCAGGACATGTTTTTCCTGATATCTAGCATCAAGATAATTGATTAAAATTGAAATTGATAATTCATCACTCTTTCCTGTGCTACTGAATGGACAGAATATTCATGAGTTGAGTCAAGCAGAGAGGTTGATCCTGGTCTTCCAAATGTCTTTGAATTTGACTGTACAGCTTGTGGTATTCCCCTGATGCCACCACTGACACATCATGGTCCTGCTGCCAATATGCGTTCAGAGAAGCATTGCTTGAGGTAATTCACTACCACTAACCCTCCTATTTTGTCTAGGACCTGTCTATCTAGCAAATTGACTGGTCATACATTCCTGATCTTGAAATCTTTGCAACTTAAAAGGCAAAACAGATGTTATATCGCAATTAGATTTTCTGTCGATCAACTAAAGTTGACGTCAACTAGCAGGTGAACCATATCAGTGGTGATATAACTGAAATGGTTGGTCACCCAACCAACCATATAGTAAACAAAACCCACAGATGTTGCAGCATAATTCAGGAGATGTGTGTCCCATGAGATCCTGAAAGTATCTTGCATGAATGCAGCAATAAAAGTTAATCACACACACAGTAGGGCCACTTTCTGATGCAAATCATTTGTTCAAAATAGTTACATTTATTGCCACCATTACTACACCCCTCCATCACCACCCCTGGATGAATCAGTGACTGGCATGCTAAAAATGCAAGAAGGGACAAGGATAGCAATGCTGGTAGGGAATGGAGATGTCGGCAGCAGCCAGTAGAATGGCTAGTATATGGGTTGGGATGTTGGGGGGCTCTGTACTGCTCTGCTGTGACAGTGTGATGTCTGACAACTACTTGTGCCTGTCATATTGGCATTGGCAGCACACACCTGGTTAGGAATTGAGGTGGAGTTATGTCCCACTGTGGATTTCTCTTCATTTTCAATATGGTAATCTTGCCACAAAGGCACAATGGCCAGCTCTGAAACTTCTGTGTCCCCAAGTCTGTGTCATCTTCTACATCCCACAAAGAAAAGCTCCCAAACCACATGAAGATGAAATGCCTGAGCAAGAATTGCTGAGGTATCTTGAAATTTTGGCTTTGGAACTCTTTGAAAGCCTCAGTGGAATTCATGCTAATGCAAGTTCTACTAACTCTACACCACTCTGGGATATTCTGAAGTCATGAAAGAGCTACTAGAATACAAGTCTTCCTCCTGTGAATAAACCTTAATTGCTATCATGGAGGATAAAAGATTTAAAAAGGTATAATCAGTTGTGGGACCCTTTCTCCCTTGAAGCCAATCTGTGAAAATATTATTCTTCTGAAACAACTCAACTGTTATTTTTAAAACTTTTACATGTTTAAACTTACCAGTTGTAAAGTTTTGACTATCACAGTCAGTTTTTTTTTGTACAATTGGTAATGTCCCAACTATTTTAAATATGTCATAATCTGCTGAAATTTTAACACCAACTAGCAATTATTCATTAAAAATTGCATAACTTCAGTAGACACCACTGAAGCCAGGATCAATAGGAAAATACTTCCTTACAAGTCAATCATGCATTTCTAGAAATTCATGCTTCTATGGTTTGGTAACAAATGATTGTCTGAATTATAATCGATTCCATTACTTGATATCCAAACCACAAGATTTGAAGTCTTGTTCATGGATTATGAAATTTGAACTTTGCAGCTTATACTTTGATTGTTACTTGAGACACAGAAAAAAAAGGAATCTTTCCCTTTATTACTCCAAAATGGCAACTATCTTGGCTGGTTAACGTGTTTGCTTGGTTGGGAAACAATCCGTCTTTCTTACCCATTGGAAAGGCAGCCAACTGAGGAGTTGAGGTCCTTAAGTGGCCATTTATGCTGTGCACAAGCATAGCAATTTAAGGTGGCTCAAAATCACCACCCATGGACTTTCTCTTCCAGAAATTATTCGGTGAGGTGGTGAGTGTGTCTCTAGCATCACCTTGCCAATTATTTCCCCATTTCCTTCATTGCATCCAAGGAGTGGGACAATTCCAACCTTATTAAAATGAGGTCATCTCTCAGTCATTAAGATTTATTTCAACTCAATTACAAACAAATGGACTCACTAAAATTAATACTTGGCACTGCATAATAATACAAAATAATGAACATTGTACACTTTTCCAAATCAGTGAATTACCTTGCTTAATTTAAAAGCACCTAATGGTTTTCTTCAGTCTTCTATCATTCCAATAGCTTTCAGTATTTGCTATCCTTTTGTGATTCTCAACTAATGTGCTATATTCTTTCTTGTATAATATTCCCAAATATTGACATATTGTTGGAAGTAGGAGGCTTCTGATGTGGTCATTGCATGCTTCAAGATATTTTTCCAGTCACTTACCCAAGAAGAAATGCTGTTAAAGACTGTAAATGCCACCCAGCCAACCCTATCCATGTAAGCATATGCCAGCCACAGATCCCGCCAATGATCATTACAATTTCACCATTTACTAGGTACTATTGTTTGCAAGATCCTTGCATTTTTGCCTTCAAGGTTTTTTGTAATATATTTCGATAAGGCAGGCAATTGCAGAAAATACAGAGTCGTGGAATTGATAGTGATACAGCAGTTTGGATCAGAAGTTGGTGAGGTGTAAGAAGACAGAGGGTGATGGTTGATGGGAAATACTCATCTTGGAGTTCAGTTACTGGTGGTGTACCACAAGGATCTGTTTTGGGGCCACTGCTGTTTGTCATTTTTATAAATGACCTGGATGAGGGTGTAGAAGGATGTCACTAAGGTTGGTAGAGTTGTGGACAGTGCAGAAGAATGTTGTAAGTTACAGACGGACATTGATAAGCTGCAGAGTCATAGAGATGTACAGCACAGAAATCGACCTTTGGATCCAACTCGTCCATGCCGACCAGATATCCTAATGTAATCTAGTCCCATTTGCCAGTACTTGGCCCATATCCCTCCAAACCCATCCTATTCATATACTGATCAAGATGCCCTTTAAATGTTGCAAGTGTACCAGCCTCCACCACTTTCTCTGGCAGCTCATTTCATACACACACCACAATCTGTGTGATTGACCATTAGGTCCCTTTTATATTTTTCTCCTCTCACCCGAAACCTATGCCCTCAAGTTCTGGACTCCCCACCAACCCAGGAAAAATATTTTGTCTGTTTACCTGAACCATGCCCCTCATGATTAAAAAACCTCTATAAAGTCATCCCTCAGCCTCCGACGCTCCAGGGAAAACAGCCACAGCCTGTTCAGCCTCTCACTATAGCTCAAATCCTCCAACCCTGGCAACATCCTTGTAAACATTTTCTGAATCCTTTCAAGTTTTACAATATCCTTCCGATAGGAAGGAGACCAGAATTGCACACAATATTCTAACAGTGGGATAACCAACATCCTGTACAGCTGCAGCATGGCCTCCCAAATCCTAAAATCAGTGCTCTGACCACCAAAGAAAAGAATACCAAATGCCTTCTTCACTATCCTGTCGACCTGCGATTCTCCTTTCAAGGAACTATGAACCTGCGCTCCAAGGTCTCTTTGATCAGCAACACTTCCTAGGACCTTACTACTAAGTATATAGGTTCTGTTCTGATTTGCTTTCCCAAAATGCAGCACCTCACATTTATCTAAATTAAACTCTATCTGTCACTCCTCAGCTCATTGGCCCATCTGATCAAGATCATGTTGTGATCTGAGGTAACCTTCCTCGCTGTCCACATCATCTCCAATTTTGGTGTCATCTACAAACTTACTCTCTATATCTCCCATGTTCATATCCAAATTATTTACATAAATGAAGAAAAGTAGTGGACTCATCACCGACTGGTCACAGGCGTCCAGTCTGAAAAGCAATCCCCTATCACCACCCTGTGTCTTCTACCTTTGAGCCAGTTTTGTTTCCAAGTGGCTAGTTCTCCCTGTATTCCATGTGATTGAAACTTGCTAACCAGTCTCCCATGGGGAATGTTGTCAAATGCCTGACTGAAGTCCATATAGATCACGTCCATTGCTCTGCCTTCATCAATCTTCTTTGTTAATTCTTCAAAAACCTCAATCAAGTTAGTGAGACCATGGTTTCCCACACACAAAGCCATGTTGACTATCCCTTATTAGTCCTTGCCTTTCCAAATACGTGTAAGCCCTGTACTTCAGAATTCCCTCCAACAACTTGTCCACCACTGACATCAGACTCACTGGTCTATAGTTCCCTAGCTTGCTCTTACCATCTTTCTTAAATCGTGGCACAATTTAGCCAACCTCCAGTCTTCCGGCACCTCACCTGTGACTATCAATGATACAAAATATCTCACCAAGGGGGTCAGTAATCACTTCCCTAGCTTCCCACAGAATTCTAGGATATACCTGATCAGGTCCTGGGGATTTATTTACCTTTATGCATTTTAAGACATCCAGCACTTTCTCCTCTGTAATATGGGCATTTTTCAAGATGTCACCATCTCCTTCCCTACATTCTATATCTTCCATGTCCTTCTCCACAGTAAACACTAATGTAAAGTATTCATTTAGTATCTCCCCCATCTCCTGCGGCTCCACACAATGGCTGCATTGCTGATATTTGAGGGGCCCTGTTCTCTCCCTTTTGACCTTAATGTATTTTTTTCAAAACCCTTAAGATTCTCCTTAAATCTATTTGCCAAAGCTAACTCATGTACCCTTTTTGCCCCCCTGATTTCCCTCTTAAGTATAGTCCTACTGTCTTTATGCTCTAAGGATTCACCCGATCTCTCCTGTCTACAGCTGAGATGTGCTTCCTATTTTCTCAACAAAACCTTCCATTTCTCTAGTCATCCAACATTCTCTACATCTACCAGCCTTTCCTTTCACTCTAACATATACTGTCTCTGGAATCTTGTTATCGTATTCCTGAAGGCTTCCCGTGTTCCAGCTTTCCCTTCATCTACGAACATCTACCCCCAAACAGCTTTTGAAAGTTCTTGCATAATACCGTCAAAATTAGCCTTCCTCCAGTTTATAACTTCATTTTTTATATCCAGTCTATTCTTCTCCATCACTATTTTAAAACAAATAGAATTATGGTCGCTGGCCTCAAAGTGCTCTCCCACTGACACCTCAGTCACCTGCCGTGCCTTGTTTCCCAAGAGTAAGTCAAGTCTTGCACCTTCTCTAGAAGGTACATCCACATTGTGAATCAGAAAATTTTCTTGTACCCTCTTAACAAATTCCCCTCCATCTAAACCCTTAACACTATGGCAGCCCCAGTCCATGTTTGGAAAGTTAAAATTCTCTATCATAATCACCCTAATATTCTTACAGATAACCAAGATCTCCTTACAAATTTGTTTCTGAACTCCCCGCTGACTATTATGTGGTCTATAATATAATTCCAATAAATTGATCATTCCCTTTCTTATTTCTCAGTTCAACCCAAATAACTTCCCTGGATGTATTTCCAGGAATATCCTTCATAAGTACAGCTGTAATGCTACCCCTTATTTAAAAAGTCACTCTTCCCACCTCTCTTGCTGTCCTTCCTGTAGCATTTGTATTGTGGAACATTAAGCTACCAGTCCTGTACATCCCTGAGCCACATTTTTGTAATTGCTACGATATCTCTGTCCCATGTTCCTAACCATGCCCTGAGTTCATCAGCCTTCTCTGTTAGGCCTCTTGCATTGAAGTAAATGCAGTTTAATTTATCAGTCCTACCTTGTTCTCTACTTTGACCCGACCTGCCCTGACAGTTTGATTCACGTCTTTTTTCAACTGTACCAGTCTCAGATTGAACTATTTCCTCACTATCTCCTTGGGTTCCACTCTTCCACCTTACTAGTTTAAACCCCCCTGAGAAGCTCTAGCAAATCTCCCTGCCTGTATATAGTCCCCTTCCCATTCAGGTGCAATCCATCCTTCCTGTACAGATCATTTCTACCTCAGAAGAGATTCCAAAGATCTAAAAACGTGAACCCTTCTCCCACACACCAGCACCTCAGCCACACATTTATCTGCTCTATCCTCCTATTCCTACCCTCACTATCTCGTAGCACTGAGAATAATCTGGATATTACTACCCCTGAGGACCTCCTTTTTAAATTTCTGCCTAGCTTTCCATATTCTCCCTTCAGAAGCTCATCCCTTTCCCTTCCTATGTCATTGGTTCCAATCGGTACAATGACCTCCTGCTGATCTCTCTCCCCTTTGAGAACATTCTGCACCCTCTCTGAGACATCCTTGATCCTGGCACCAGGGAAGCAATACACCATTCTGATTTTTTGCTGCTGGCCGCAGAAACATCTGTCTGCGCCTCTGACTAGAAAGTCTCCTAACATAATTGATAGCTTGCAACCTAATGAACCCCTCATTACATTAGAGCCTGTCTTGATACCAGAAACTTAGCTGTTCATGCTACATTCCCGAGAGTCCATCACCCCCTACATTTTCCAAAAAAGCATACTTGTTTGAAATGGGGATAGCCATAGGAGGGTTCTGCACGAACCACCTACTTCTCCCATCTTTCTGTCCATGTCTGTGGCTTTCATCCCTTCCCAAAACTACCATCCAATACAACTCCTTGCTCTTGTAAATTCCTCATTGCCTCTAACTGTAGAACACAGAACATAGAACATAGAACAATACAGCACAGAACAGGCCCTTCGGCCCACGATGTTGTGCGGAACATTTGTCCTAGCTTAAGCACCTATCCATGTACCTATCCAATTGCCGCTTAAAGGTCACCAATGATTCTGACTCTGCTACTCCCACAGGCAGCGCATTCCATGCCCCCACCACTCTCTGGGTAAAGAACCTACCCCTGACATCCCCCCTATACCTTCCACCCTTCACCTTAAATTTATGTCCCCTTGTAACACTCTGTTGTACCCGGGGAAAAAGTCTCTGACTGTCCACTCTATCTGTTCCCCTAATCATCTTATAAACCTCTATCAAGTCACCCCTCATCCTTCGCCGTTCCAATGAGAAAAGGCCTGGCACTCTCAACCTATCCTCGTACGACCTATTCTCCATTCCAGGCAACATCCTGGTAAATCTCCTCTGCACCCTCTCCAAAGCCTCCACATCTTTCCTAAAATGAGGCAACCAGAACTGCACACAGTACTCCAAATGGGGCCTTACCAAGATCCTGTATAGCTGCAACATCACCTCACGACCCTTGAATTCAATGCCTCTGCTAATGAACGTTAATACACCATAGGCCTTCTTACAAGCTCTATCCACCTGAGTGGCAACTTTCAAAGAGCTATGAACTTACAGCCCAAGATCCCTCTGCTCCTCCACCTTACTAAGAACCCTAACATTAATCCTGTATTCCGCATTCTTATTTGTCTTTCCAAAATGGACAACCTCACACTTGACAGGGTTGAACTCCATCTGCCACTCCACAGTCCAGTTCTGCATCATATCTAAGTCCCTTTGCAGCCAACAACAGCTCTCCTCACTATCCACAACTCCACCAATCTTCGTATCGTCTGCAAATTTACTGACCCACCTTTCGACTCCCTCTTCCATGTCATTAATAAAAATTACAAACAGCAGAGGACCCAGAACTGATCCCTGCAGAACTCCACTTGTAACTGGGCTCCAGGCTGAATATTTACCATCCACCACCACTCTCTGACTTTGACCGGTTAGCCAGTTCTCTATCCAACTGGCCAAATTTCCCACTATCCCATGCCTCCTGACTTTCCGCATAAGCCTGCCATGGGGAACCTTATCAAATGCCTTACTAAAATCCATGTACACTACATCCACTGCTCTACCCTCATCCACATGCTTGGTCATCTCCTCAAAGAATCCAATAAGACTTGTAAGGCAAGACCTTCCCCTCACAAATCCATGCTGGCTGTCCCTAATCAAGCAGTGTCTTTCCAGATACTCATAAATCCTATCCCTCAGTACCCTTTCCATTACTTTGCCTACCACCGAAGTAAGACTAACTGGCCTGTAATTCCCGGGGTTATCCCTATTCCCTTTGTTGAACAGGGGCATAACATTCGCCACTCTCCAGTCCCCTGGTACCACCCCCATTGACAGTGAAGACAAAAAGATCATTGCCAATGGCTCTGCAATTTCCTCTCTTGCTTCCCACATAATCCTAGGATATATCCCGTCAAGCCCGGGGGACTTGTCTATCCTCAAGTTTTCAAAATGACCAACACATCTTCCTTCCTAACAAGTATCTCCTCTAGCTTACCAGTCAATTTCATACTCTCCTCTTCAACAATACGGTCCCTCTCATTTGTAAATACTGAATAAAAGTACTCATTCAAGACCTCTCCTAACTCTTCCGACTCAATACACAGTCTCCCACTACTGTCCTTGATCGGACCTACCCTCGCTCTCGTCATTCTCATGTTTCTCATATATGCATAAAAGGCCTTGGGGTTATCCTTGATCCTACTCGCCAAAGATTTTTCATGCCCTCTCTTAGCTCTCCTAATCCCTTTTTTAAGTTCCCTCCTGGCTATCCTGTATCCCTCTAATGCTCTGTCTGAACCTTGTTTCCTCAACCTTATGTAAGCCTCCTTCTTCCTCTTTACAAGACATTCAACCTCCCTCGTCAATCAAGGTTCCCTCACATGACCATTTCTTTCCTGCCTGACAGGTACATACATCAAGGACACGTTGTATCTGTTCCTTGAAAAAGTTCCACATTTCAACGACATCCTTCCCTGACAGCCTATGCTCCCAACTTATGCTCCTCAGATCTTGTCTTGCAGCATCATATTTACCCTTCCCCCAATTGTAAAACCTACCCTGTTGCACGCACCTATCTCTCTCCATAATCAAGGTGAAAGTCACAGAATTGTGGTCACCATCACCAAAATGCTCATCCACTAACAAGCCCATCACTTGTCCCGGTTCGTTACCAAGTACCAAATCCAATATGGCCTCCCCTCTGGTCGGACAATCTACATACTGAGTTAGAAAAGCTTCCTGGACACACTGCACAAACACCGCCCCGACCAATCTACTTGATCTAAAGAGTTTCCAATCAATATTTGGGAAGTTGAAATCGCGCATGACTACTACCCTGTGGCTTCTGCACCTTTCCAAAATCTGTTTCCCAATCTGTTTCTCCACATCTCTGCTGCTATTGGGGAGCCTATAGTAAACACAACTGATCCATTTGATATGATAGGATTCACCACCAAAGACATTTATCGCAGATATAATCCTCAGCATGATGTAAACTTTCCCTAAAAAACACTTCCTACAAGAGGGGCACTTCACTCTTCTAAAGGTCCTTTTTGCTCCTTCACAATCTACAGATCCAGAAAATAGCACTGTCTTATTGCTTAAAAGAACATTGCTTCAAGCTAACTTCATACTTATGGCTTATATTTCTGAAATTTAATCAAGAAACATATCTCAATAAAACATATAATCAAGAACAAACCCATTGCACTCACTATTGTAGATTTACAGCAAAGCTACACTTAAAATTATGGACTTATCTGTGTCTGTGCTGTTACTTCTCCCAAACAAGTTCCTCCAAGTTCTGTTGTGAATTTTGCTGGTTGTTAAGTTTTCCTCGATGCACTATGATGTCCAGAGATACACAAATTCAGACAGCAAAGGCAGTATCTGCACAGATTCACTGCTGTTTCAGTTTTCTTTCTCTCTCTCTCCTTCACTGACCATGTGCTGCCTATTGTCTGCCCTTCTGTTGCTGTTGTTTTGACTTTTTTTCTTCAAAGTTCCAAAACAATGTATCAGCATATTAAACAGTAATTACTGCTCCTGAAATTTGAGGAATTCACCTCCAACACCTAAAATACTTCAAAAAAGCAGTAGCCACAATTTTTCCCATCCTTCATCTTCGATTACTCATTATCCTCTGAGAGGTGGCAAATGGAGTTTAATGCGGAAATGTGTGAGGTGATTCACTTTAGAAGGAGTAACAGGAATGCAGAGTACTGGGCTAATAGTAAGATTATTGGTAGTGCGGGTGAGCAGAGAAGTCTCAGCATCCATGTGCACAGACCCTTGGAAGTTGCCACCCAGGTTGATAGGGTTGTTAAGAAGGCGTACTGTGTGGTAGCTTTTATTGGTAGACGGATTGACTTTCGGAACCATGAGGTTATTTTGCAGCTGTACAAAACTCTGGTGTGTTTGCACTTGGATTATTGCGTACAGTTCTGGTCGCTGCATTATAGGAAGGATGTGGAAGCATTCGAAAGGGTACAGAGGATATTTACTAGGATGTTGCCTGATATGGAGAGAAGGTCTTCTGAGGAAAGGCTGAGAGACTTGAGACTCTTTTTGTTAGAGAGAAAAGGGTTGAGAGGTGACTGAATAGAGACATACAAAATGATCAGAGGATTAGATAGGGTAGACAGTGAAAGCTTTTTCCTCGGATGGTGATGGCCAGCACGAGGGGACGTAGCTTTTTCTTGAGGGGTGATAGATATAGGAAAGACGTCAGAGATAGCTTCTTTGCCTGCAACAATAGTTGACTTGCCAACTTTAAGGACATTTAAATGATCATTAGATAAACACATGGATGATAATGGAATAGTGTTGGTTGGATGGGCTTCAGATTGGTTTCACAGATTGGTACAACATCGAGGGCAGAAGGGCCTGTACTGTGCCATAATGTTCTATGTTTTATTTTATAATTAATCAAGCCTGGCTCTTCCCTCATCTTGGAAGGTAGCTCAAACTGATTTCAAAGAAAGATGCACTAATTGTTGCAGTTAATGTTGTTTGTTGCTTCAAAAATATTCACAGATCAGATCGCCCTAAATGCATATCATAACTGAGGACAGTGTTGAAATCTACAACTCTCTACAAATCTACAAAGATCACAGAAGCGGTTCACAGGAGGCTCCCAAGCACTGAGGATGTCACCTAGACAGGGGACGAAACGTCTGCAACACAAATTCCCAGGTCGGCGAACAGAACCACAACAACGAGAACTCGAGCTACAAATCTTCTCACAAACTTTGAATCTACAACTCTGCCCAAAGAAAATGATGAAATGGTAGGGGACTTTAACTTTCCAAACAGACTGGGACTGCCATAATGTTAATGGATTGGATGGAGAAGAACCTGTTGAATGCGTACAAGAAAATGTTCTTATTTAGTATGTGGACGTACCTACCAGAGAAGGAGCAAAATTTGATCTTCTCTTGCAAAATACGGCATGGCAAGTGACTGAGGGGTCAGTGGTGGAGCACTTTCAAGCAAATGATCAGTTTTAAAATAATCAGGATTAGCCTGATCTAAAAGGTAAATTTCTAAATTGGAAGAGGGCCAATTTTGATGGCACTAGGCAAGAACTTTCACAAGTTCATCGGGACTGAATATTTGCAGATAAAGGAGTGGCTGGAAAATGGGAAGCCTTGAAAAATGAGACAACAAGAGTCCAGGGACAGTATGCCCCTATCAGGGTGAAGGACAAGGCTGGCGGATGTAAGGTATGTTAGATGACTAGAGAAATTGAGGTTCTTGTTAAGAAAAAGAAGGTAACATATGTCAGGTAAAGACAGCAGAGATTAAGTGAATACACGAGGTATGGTCAGTAAATTTGCAGATGACACCAAAATTGGTGGTGTAGTGGACAGCGAAGAAGAATGTTACCTCAGAGTACAACACAACCTTGCTCAGATGGGCCAATGGGCCGAGGAGTTGCAGTTAGAGTTTAGTCTAGATAAATACGAGCTGTTGCATTTTGATAGGGCCAATCAGGGTAGGATGTATACATGTAGAGGTGGGGTTCTGGGGAGTATTGGCAAACAAAGAGACCTAGGAATGCAGGTTCATACTTCCTTGAAAGTAGAGTTGTAAGTGGACAGGGCGTTTGGTACACTTACCTTTATTGGTCAGTTCATTGAGTATAGGAGTTGGGAAGTCATGCTATGGTTGCACAAGACATTGGTTAGGCTACTTTTGGAATACTGAATTCAATTCTGGTCTCCTTGCTATAGGAAGGACATTGTGAAACTTGGAAGGGTTCAGAAAAGTTTAACAAGGATGTTGTTGGGGTTGGAGGGTTTGAGATACAGGGAGAGGCTGAATAGGCTGGGGATATTTTCCTTGGAGTGTTGGAGGCTGAGGGCTGACATTATAGAGGTTTATAAAATCCTGAGGGGCATGGGTAGGGTCATTAGCCAAAGTCATTTGCCCAGGGTAGGGGAGTCTAAAATTAGAGGGCAATGGTTTAAAGTGAGAGGAAAGATTTAAGAGTGATCTAAGGGAGCAATGTCTTCCACACAGAGGGTACTGTGTGTATGGAATGAACTGCCAGGGGAAGTGGTAGAGGTTGGTTCAATTACAACATTTAAAATGCATCTGGATGGGCATATAAATAGAAAAGGTTGAGAGGGATATGGCCAATGCTGACAAATATTACCAGATTAATTTAGGATGTCTGATCAGCATGGATGAGCTGGACTGAAGGGTCTGTTTCCATGCTGTATATTGTCTCTGACTCATTGCTTAGAAAGGATTAGGCATCAGCTGCAACAATCCTGCCTTGCAAAGCAACTTCGACATCTTCAGCAGCCCTGGGAGGCCTGAATTACATCGACACTCAACAAATCTGGTCTTTCATCCCAACTTTGCCCATTTCTCAACTAACATTGTCTCCCCACAAATGGGTTATCAGACCCAGATATATCCTCAGAAACCTGCAAATCTGGATTGACATCTTTATCATAGAATGTGGTAGATATAGGCTGCTAAAGTTCACTTGAAGCATTTTCATCTTGTACATATTACCACCACTGACAATGTAGGGACTGAACGGAGAAACCTCGATTATCCGAATATCAATTATCCGAATATTGGATTATCTGAAGGAGATCATGAGATCTCAATAGAAACATTACATCAAAGACGTATTTTCAACAGTGATCACGTCTTTTGCTTACAGTAATTAAAAGTGAACTCAGCTTACTAAAATGCTGCCAAAAACAGTCCTGGTCATCGATGGGAGCCCAGGCACTGAGTCCAAATGACTGATCTGCTGCCCTCTCTCTCTCTCTCCACACACTTTCCCTGGAGTTCTACACAGGCTTGTAACTATTCCCCCTTCCCCAGATAATCTCTAAAACATTGTCCTGTACAGGGCAAAGGTGGAACTTATCAAAACGGAATAAAAAGTTGTGTGTGTAGCTGTATGTGTAGTGTGCACACGCTATTTGGAGACTCACCCCCCCCTCCCTCCCAAAAGGCGCAGCAGCAGAAGCAGTCTTAGTGTTGGTGTCCAGTCTGGCTGGCCTAGAGAGGGGGCTGGGGCAGACGGAGGCGGCATGCATGGAGGGGGGCGGGCAGGCTGTGGGGCTGGGGAGGTGGTGTTGGACAGGGTTGGAATGGGGGGGTGGGAGCAGTGTTGGATGGGGTTGGTGTACGCGGGAGTGGTGACCGTATTATACAGGGTTGGTGGCGGGGATGGGATTGGTGTTGGACGAGGTTGGGGGGCAAGGGTGGGAACGGTGTTGGATGGGGTTGGGGGGAACCGGAGTGGGAATGGTGTTGGAAGGGGTTGGGGGTGGGGTTGGGAGTGGTATTGGACAGGGTTGGGGGGTGCGGGGAGGGAGCCCGAGCGCAGTCTGCTGCTACCTCGTTTCCTGAACAGGGAGTAGACTTAACAGAAAGGTCCGAGCCCCAGAGAAAAGGCATTGAATCAATTAATCGAATAATCAATTATCTGAACTAAATAGTGCCCGCTCTTCTCGTTCGGATAATCAAGTTTCCTCTATATAGTGTAATATGTACTTCTTTGATTTCAGGATTCATGGTCAAACATATATGTTAATAAATTTAATCAAATTCAAAATATTGTTGAAAAGAGAATAGATTATCACTTTGCCAAAAGACAGCAACATTGCCTCTCATGATCCTGATACCAGCTGCAATTTCCAACTTACTCCAATCATACTCTAACCCTGATCCATGTCTTCAGCACTCAGCATTACACCAGCCAAACACTACAGAACCAGGCCATTTGGGTTATCTTGTCCTTGGCTTGATTTGGGGTGCATGTCATCCTTCAACCAAGCCTCTTCAGTTAACAACTACTGATCATGTTTTTCTAAGTGGAAGCAGTGGCATAGTGTTAATCGCATTGGGCTAGCTCGAAAAACCGTGTTCAACTCCCATCATAGCAACTTGCGGAATAGAATTTAACTTCTAAATCTGGAATTAAAAGTTGGCTAACTAAACAATGGCTGTATATACACATCTGCTGTACAAAAGTCCAGTCAGGAAGGAAATGTCCCACCATTACCTCATGTGGTCTGCATGTGACTCTAGACCCACAACAATGTAGAATCTCATGCATCTTCTGAAATGGCTTAGCAAGCTTGTGTCGAACAGCTCATGAAAACTCTTTATCCCTAGTATACATTTATGCTATTTGCATTAGTTACTCCTGTGGTAAACTCTCTTGTATAAAGTAATGGATCTGAAGGAAATCGTGTTCTTATTGCATTAACCTCTAGCCAATCTGGTGACAACACACAGTCTTGGTGGAGACAGTGGAGTTCTGTTTGAGTATCCAAAGGGAACAGATTAATTCTCCATAAGCATTATGCCGAATAAATTAATGTAAATTGATGTATTGCTATTGTTATCTGAATCATTATCAATATCTTGCTATCTGAGACAAGTAACTCATCCTCTGCAACACTGATAATTAGACAGGCCCTAGGAAATATGTGAAAGAAAGGATTGTTGGGAGTGAACTACATGAACCAGCCAGAACCCTGATAAGCACATGATGCCAGTGATGGTTTTCAGAGGATACCTCTAGTCCCATAATCTTAAAAATAATGTTTCTCCTGAATCCCCAAATGGATTTATTAGTGGCTATATTTAGAACCTCTCATTTTAAATTCTTTCACAAGCAGAAACATCTTCGCTACCTCTCTACCATGATTTCATTATTTTAGTGATCACTATCAAGTCACTCCTCAGTCTTCCATTTTGTCGAGAGAAAAAAAAGTCTCTTGACTGTTTTATCTTTCCTGATTATTATAAATCCTCAGTTCTGGTGTAGAATCATAGTATCCCTACAGTGTTGAAGCAGGCAAGTTATTCCATTGAGTCCATGCCGACAATCTAAAGAACATTCCACCCAGACCTGCCCCCTACTCAATTCCCATGACCCTGCATTTCCCATGACTAATCCTCTTAGATGGCACATGCCTGGACACCAAGTGTCAATTTAGCGTGGTTAATCCACCTAAACTGCACATCTTTGGATTGTGGCAGGAAAGCAGAGCATCCAAAGGAAACCCACACAGGTGTGGGGAGAACATGCAAACTCCACACAGACAGTTATCCAAGACTAGAATCAAACCCAGGTCCCTGGCACTGGGGCAACAGTGCTAACCACTGAACCTAACTAATCTACCTCATAAAGACTGATTATCTAAGCAGTATGTGGCCTCCTCAGCCTTTTTAAATCAAAATATACCATCTTAATTGTTAGTACATTTTCCAGTATTTCTTGCATTCCTTCCTCTAATTCAAACATGCAGCCTATTGATGTCATTCACAGATTTTAAAATTGTATGTTTGAAGACTGAATCAAAACTACTCATTGTAATTTAGAACTACAGACAGTCCAGCACGGACTTCTGTGGAAGATCACTTCCTAGCATTTTCCTGACTGCCTGGCTAATCTAACATTCTGCATGTTCCTCACTTGCCATCCATTTTGATCTTTGTCCCGACTCCATATATTTTTATCTTACGCATAAATCCACTATGTAATACATTACTGAAGGCCTTTGGAAATACAAATATATTATACCTACTGGCTTGCTTTTTGCCTGGCTTTCTGTTCTCCAAAAAATTCAATAAAGTTGATGGACTATAACTTACCCGTTTGAAATATATGCTTTTTTTTATTAGTTTTGGCTGCTAGAGGTTTCTCTATAACATTGCTAAACAAATTATTGCCCATACCACATTAATTCAATAATTCCCTGAACTTCCCTATTGTATTTAACGTTTTGTCAGGGAATGGCATTAGCTGTCTGCCAATTCTCTAGCAATATTGCAGCACGTTGGCTCAGTGGTTAGCACTACTGCCTCACAGCATTATAGGCCCGGTTTGATTCCAGCCTCGGGTGACTGAGTAGAATTTGGGTGTTGTCCCTGTAGCTGCGTAGGTTTCCTCATGATCTGGTTTCTTCCAGCAGTCCAAAGTTGTTTAGGTTTTAGGTGGAGTGGACATGGTGTAATGTCCAGGGATTTGGAGGCTAGGTAGATTAGCCATGGTTAAGTGGAGTTGTAGGGATAGGGTGCGCCCTAGGTTGGTGTGGGATGCTGTCCGGAGAATCAATGCGAGCTAACTGGGCCAAGTGGCATCTTTCTGCATTTTAGGGACACTATGATTCCTCTTTTTAATGAATTGTGACAAATACATGTATGCTGCTACTACCTCTTGTTCAACTTCTTTTATTGTGTGAGTTCTCTTGATGAGACTGTTCCAATGCTTTCCTGGCTAACCTCACAACTTGCACCTTTCACCAAATAGACCTTGTTTATGTTGAGGTGCCCACATCCATCAGTCTGGTCCTTGCTGACCATTACTTGGTTCTGGTTCAGTAAAGGAGTTGATTATTTTAATTTTCTCGACTTATTTTTCAAATCGCTTGAGGCTTCATGTCCTCCCATCACTGTAGCCTCTTTCAGTCCCAAAAGCATTTGAAGTTTTATGACCTATTTCTGGCCAAATATGCATCCAAAATTTCCATCACTCTGCTCTTCATGGCCATCCATTCAGCTTCCTGTGCTTGCAGCTCAAGACTTCTCTTCATAAACCTTGCTGCATCTCTCTTCTTCTTTCAGGTACTTTCTTAAAACCATTGTCTGAACACAGGTAATAACAGCCTGGTCAATGTTTTTAAGTTTTGTAGCGGTTTGATTAGATTAAATTAGATTCCATACAGTGTGGAAATAGGCCCATTGGCACACTGACCCTCTGAAGAGTAACCCACCCAGACTAATTTCCATCTGACTAATGCACCTAACACTGTGGACAATTTAGAGTGGCCAAATCAACTCACCTGCACATCTTTGGATTGTGGGAGGAAACTGGAGCATACCGATGCAGAATGTGCAAACTCCACACAGAGACAGTTGCCAGAGACAGGAATCAAACCCAGGTCCCTTGTGCTGTGAGGCAGCAGTGCTAACCACTTAGCCGGAAATGTGTTGATGGAAAAGTGCAGCAGGTCGGGCAGCATCCAAGGAGCAGGAGAATCGACGTTTCAGACATGAGCCCTTCTTCAGGCTCATGCCTGAAACGTCGATTCTCCTGCTCCTTGGATGCTGCCTGACCTGCTGCGCTTTTCCAGCAACACATTTTCAGCTCTGATCTCCAGTATCTGCAGTCCTCACTTTCTCCTAACCACTGAGCCATCATGCTGCCCATATGTATGGCTTGTTTGATAAGCAGGCAAAAGTGAGGACTGCAGATGCTGGAAATCAGAGTCTAGATTAGAGTGGTGCTGGGAAAGCTCAGCAGGTCAGGCAGCATCTGAAAATCGATGATTCAAGGATAAGCTCTTCATCATGAATGTAAGGGGGGAAGGGTGGTCGTCAAGGGGGCTGAGAAATAAATGGGGAGGCAGGGGCTGGGGTGAAAGAAGCTAGGAATGTGAGAGGTAGATGAAGGTGGGGAGTGATGGTGATAGATCAGAGTAGAGGTTGGAATGGATGGGGGGGGCAATGAAGATAGACAGGTAGGACAGTTGAAGAGGGTGATGCCAAGTTAGAGGGTGGAGCTGGGATAAGGTGGTGGGTGGGGAGATGAGGAAAATGGTGAAAATCGACATTGATTCTGTGCAGTTGGAGAGTCCCAAGGTGGAAGATGAGGCGTTCTTCCTCCAGTCATTGGGTGGCGAGGATTTGGACTGGAGGGAGCCCAAGATTTGCATGTCCTTGGCAGAGTGGGAGAGGGAGTTGAAGTGATTGGCCACAGGGCAGTGAGGTTGCTTAATGCAGTGTCCCAGAGATGTTCTCTGAAACATTCCGCAAGTTGGCATCCTGTCTCCCCAATATGAAGGAGACCACATTGAAAGCAACGAACACAGTAGATGAGGTGTTTGGATTTGCAGGAAATTTCTGCTGGATATCAAAGGATCCTTTGTGGCTTTGAATGGAAATGAGGGGGGAGGTGTGGGCTGAGGTTTCACACCTCTTGCGGTGGCAAAGGAAGATGCCAGGAATGGAGGGTTGATTGGTGGAGGGTGTGGACCTAATGGGGGAGTCACAGAGGGAATGGTTCCTGCAGAAAGCTGAAAGGGGTGGGGAGGGAAATGCATCACTGATAGGGGGGTCTGACTATGGCAGAGGATGATGTGATGTATCCGAAGTTTGGTGGGGTGGAAGGTGAGGAGCGGGAGTTCTGTCTTTGTTGTAGTTGGAGGAGTGGGGTTCAAGTGCAGAGGTGTGGAAAGTGGAGGAGATACACTGGAGGGCATTGTTTACCACATGGGAGGGGAAATTGCAGTCCTTGAAGTAGGAGGCTATCTGGGATGTTGTGGAGTGGAATTGGTCCTCCTGGAAGCAGATGTGGCAGTGGCAGAGGAATTGGGAGTAAGGGACTACATTTTTACAGGAGGAGGGAGTGGGACGAGGTGTAGTCCTGGAAGCTGTGGGTTTGAAGTAGATGTCCATGTTGACTCCTTTGTAAACAAAGAGTATGAGTAAGCCATTCAGTCCTTTGAGCCGGCTTTGTCATTTATTAAGATCATGGCTGCTCTAAGTTTAACCTCAAATCTGCATTCCTGCCTACCCTTGATAAAGATTCATCCCTTGCTTAACAAGAATCTATTCACTCTTGCCTTTAAAACATTCAAGTATTCTACTCCCACCACTTTTCCAGAAAGAAACATAGAAAATAGGAGCAAGAGGAGGCCATTCAGCCAATTGTGCTCCTTCCTCTATTCAACATGGTCATTACAGAGCAGACTCAATGCCATTCTCCCACAATAGAGTTCCAAAGATTCAGGATCCTCAGGAAAGCAAAAAAACGTTTTGCTTAATCTCCGTTTTAAATGGGAGTCACCACTTTTTAAAACAGTGACCCTTAGTTCTAGATTCTCCCACAGAAGGAAATGACCTCTCCACATCCACCCCTTAGGATCTTCTGTTAAATTAAGCCACTCCTACTTTTCTGAAGTCCAGAAGTACAAGCCTAACCTGTCCAGCCTTTTCTCAAAACAATTCACCTATTCCATGTACTATTCTTAAACTTTTCTGAACTTTCCCTAATGCAATTTTATCCTTCCTTACATAAGACATACAATATCGGGCACAGTACTTCAGATATAGTCTTAAGAGTGCCTGTATAAACTAAACATAATTTCCCTTCTTGTATATTCAATTCCCTGAATGATAAATTATAACATTATATTATCTTTCCTAATGATTTGCTATGCCTGCAATGTAAACTTCTTCAATTCATGCACTATGGCACTCCTTACATCTCAGCTTTGCAATCTCTCACGGTTTAGATCTTTTTAAAAATTCTTCTTGACAAAATGGGCAATTTTACAATTTCCCATATCTTTCTGTAATCATTGAACCTATCTATATATATTTGCAACATTCTTATGCCCTTTTCACAATGTTTTGTTTCCTATCTATCTCTGTCATCAGCCAACTCTGCAACCATTCCTTCAGTCCCCTCATCTGGTTCACTTTTCTAAGTTATAAGCAGTTGAGGTCCCAGCCTTAATACCTGTGGCACATCACTTGTACATCTTACGAACCTGATGCCTACACTTGACTGGATAACAGAAAGCAATCTTGTAACCATACCCACATGCCACTCCTTATACCATAAACTTTTATTTTTTGCAATAATCTTAGATTATGGCACTTTATCGAATCATCTGTGGAAGTAGTATCCCCTATAGTCACATCACATTACCTCCTTAAAGAAATTCATTTCATTGATTAAACATAATTTCCCCCTCAAAAAACCATGATGACATTGTTTGGTTAACCTAAAATTCTAAACCAATCTTTAATAATAGTTTGTATGGTGATATCATTTACTGTTCTTTTTCTCAGAGGGTGGTAAATGGGGTCCAAGTCAATATATTTGTTGATGGAGTTCCGGTTGGAATGCTATGCTTCTAGGAATTCTCATGCATGTCTCTGTTTGGCTTGTCCTAGGATGGATGTGTTGTCCCAGTCAAAGTGGTATACTTCCTTATCTATATGTAAGGATACTAGTGACAGAGGATCATGGTTTGTGGCTAGCTATGTTCATGTATCCTGGTGGCTACTTTTCTGTCTGTTTGTCCAATGTAGTGTTTGTTACAGTTCTTGCATAGTATTTTGTAAATTACATTCGTTTTGTTTGGTGTTTGTATAGGGTCTTTCATGCTCATTAGCTGCTGTTTTATGTGTTGGTGGGTTTGTGGGCTACCATGATGCCAAAGGGTCTGAGTAGTCTGGCAGTCATACAGCTGCTAATGAACTTGAAGGACTCTTTGTAGACAACAAGCAAAACTGATGTCATTTACAAAATACCGTGCAAGAATTATAACAAACACTACATTGGACAAACAGGCAGAAAAATAACCAACAGGATACATGAACATCAACTAGCCACAAAGTGACATGACCCTCTCTCACTAGTATCCTTACATACAGATGAGGAAGAACACCACTTTTACTGGGACAACACATCCATCCTAGGACAAGCCAAACAGAGACATGCGAGAATGCCTAGAAGCATGGCATTCCAACTGGAACTCCATCAACAAACACATGGACCCCATTTATCACCCCCTGAGAAAAAGAACAGATAATGGCATCACCATAGAAAATGGTGTCACCATAGGCAAAGACATCACCAACCCAAGGAAACCCAAACATACAAAGAGAAAGCAGGAAACACCAGCAGTGCTTCGTTCGGAGGCTCATTGAAGATGTTGGTGATGAAACATCTGAAAATGAACCTTCCAGCTGAGCGAGCATACCTACATCCATAGCCTCAACCTGAGCTATAAATCATCTCAAAACTTGCTAACCGTTATTAACAAACACAGCCACCACTCCATCTTTCTTCCAATTTTCTGTGCTTCCTAATTCCTGATGAAGGGCTTTTGCTTGAAATGTCAACTCTCCTGCTCCTTGGATGCTGCCTGACCTGTTGTGCTTTTCCAGCACCACTCTCTTGACTGTGCTTCCTAATTGTCATGTACCCTTCAAGATTCAGGTCCCACTCCCTGTAATATTGCAGTCAAGTCTCTCCATGGGCTTTCAGATCAGACTTATTTTTATTTTCACTCTCAGTTCATCTGTTTCCTTTTAAATGGTATGTGTATTCAGGTACAATATTTTTTAAAATAAATTTTGATGTTACTTATTAGTTTACTCTATCAGGCTGGTCATGGTTTGTTTATCGTTTCCTATATTGAATAATTCTATTTGGCCTTGACTTTACTCTGCGATTCGCTATATATTTCCAAATTTGATTCCTTGCCCCATTATTTAGTTTAATGTCCTCTCTACTTCCTTAGTTATATGGATGGTAACAGTTAAAGATACCAGTGAAGAAGCTATGCAAACAGAAGCTGTTGATTTTTCTCTGCTGCCCACTGTTCCTTGTTCCCTACGGTTTGCTGCCTTGTGAATGCAATTTCCTTTAGCAAACTGAATTCATTGATTTTGAAGTGATTCTGTACAGAAGCAAAAAAAAGTCACACAAATGGTGTATATATTGCCAGCTTCAGCAGAATGAAATGTAAAATAACTTCGCAACTGAGAGACAGACAATGTGTGTAATCTTGTACAGTTCTACAATAGGACAGCTATGAATGACCTTACCAAGATAAATGCTAAAATTAAATAATTAATTTGATCTACTTTGCTGATATAATCCTTATTTGGTCAATCCTCATGATTTAGCCTGTCGTGAGATTTTGTCATTGGGGTTCTTTGCTGAGCTGTTGAGAAAGTACCCCTTTAGACTTAATGTGCCACACCACAGTCTCTATCTTTCCTCAGAGAAACTGTTGTAACTCTGGAGTTTCAACAAACTCTTTTTATGCATTATTATACATAATAGTGAACTCTGTATCACTTCTATTTAGCAGATTAGTTGATCCTGTGAGCCTTAATAACATTTGGCTGCAGTGTTATATCATGTCATTAACATGTGCATTCTCATTATGCCACAATAATAATTTTAAAAATGTCCCAGTTAGTTTCCTTCTGTTTCAGATACATTGAGAAACAAGCAAAATTCAGAATAGCAACAGTACTGCGTGGAACTATTCAGATAACACAGTGGAGGTCTGCATCAACATTGGACTGACACTTTGATTTGTTTATAGTAATGCAAGGTATTGGAGAGTTGTGGTAAAATCTAGCAGTAGGATATAATTGATCGTGATTCTTAGTGTTACCCTGGGCCTTTTTTCCACATCAGCAACCTTTAATTATATATCACTTTTTCTCAGCAGTTCATTAAGACACTCCTGACTTTCTGCACCTATTGAATGTTCTGCTTAGTGGTCGACTTCATTCCTGATCCACACTGTGGACATTTATGTTTCTTTGTGTCTTTAGTAAAGCATAAAGTGTCAATAGAGGAGAAAGTTAGAATGAGCTTTTCTGCACCTTGATCCTTCCTTTTTCACTCAGTGAGTACACTTCACAATTAGATTGGCATACTGAATTGTATGTACTGCAGTGCTACATCGAGTGCAGGAATTAGATGCTAACATTATTCCAACCATCAGGTTTTCTATTCTGCACTTAAACTAGTAAAACTGGACCTCGCTATAAGAAAACCCAAGATGTTACCAAAGATAATTGAATAAACATGAGAATTGGAATATCTTGCAGACATTCCCACTCACCAAAGTTTGCTCTGCCATTCCAATTATTGATTCCTACCTTTACTTGACTTTCCTGCCTTTCCCCCATGTAATTCAATTCCCTTTGAGTACAAAATCTATTCAGTTATGTTTTGAACATTACCACTTAAAAGTGGATATATTATTTCCACACATAATATTCCATCAGCTCAGTCTCTTAATTTGTCTGAAATGTTGTGAAGCTTATTTATGTCCTCATTACTGCTTACTTTTCCCCCAGCCTTTTATTGAATAGAACGTGTATATATTATATCTTGTCCCCTCGTCCTTATGAATAACATAAATTGAAATAGTTGAGGCCCAAGCACTAATTCTTGTGCTATACCACTAATTACAGGCTGTCATCCCAAATGATCTATTTTTCAAAAGAAATCTGTGAATCACTTTTAATAAAGGCTCACATATTTCTCCAGTTCAATCAACCCTGACCTTCTGCAATAACCTTTTGCATGTCACCTTATCAAAAGTATTTTGAAAATCCAAACAGACAACATCTGCCGGTGCCCTTGCATCTGCCTCACTAGGTATAGCTTAAAAAAAAACTTTTAGTATATTGGTCAAAACCATTATCATTTGATAAAACTGTGCTGACTCTGTGTAATTATATCATGATCCAATTAATTTTAATTATCCAGTGACCACTCCCCTAATACAATAGAGTACAGCAATCTTTTAAATGTTAACCTAACCAATCAACAATTCTTCGTTTTCTCTCCCACTACCTGTTACAGTCAGAGTGTTATGTTTTAGAGTGGAGTTACAGTTCCCAAATTCCAAATGTACTCCATTTCCAGGCCTTTGCTCATGCACTTAACCTAACCATATCCCTTTGTAATTTCCTTAGATCCTCTTCACAACTCACTTTCCTAACAATCTTTAAGTTCTCAGCAAATTTAAATGCTATACCTTTGGTAGTTCATCCAAATTATTTATACAAATTATAAAGAATTGAAGCCGCAGCACCGACTCCTGTAGCACACTACTCACGACCAACTGAAAAATATTAATTTATGCCTACTGTTCCCTGTTTACAAGTCAATCTTCTACCCAGGCCAATATGTTACCCCCTACATAATGATCTTTTATTTTCCACACTAACCTTGGCACCTTGCCAAATGACTCTGGAAATGTTCTGGCACAAAGATGATTGACCTGGTAGAAGCACGACCATTTCCCTTTGTACCAGGTAACATACAGCAAGAAGGCCATGGGTTCAAGTTCTACTCCTGAGATCTCAGCAGCAAAACCCCCATGATTCACTGGTGCAGTCCTGAGAAAGTGCTGCTTTGTTGGAGGTGATGTCTTTTGCATGTTAAGTCACACAAAGTTCTCTTTGATATATCAGGGTATGGGTGAATGTTGGAAGATCAACTAATGCTATTCCAAAAAAACTGCAGGAGAGTTTTTTGTGGTAACAAACACAGAAATGCTCTCAGAAATTCAGCAGGTATGGCAGCATCTGTGACAATAAAACAGAATCTCTTGGAACTCGAAACGTTGATTCTGTTTCTGAGTTCAAGGTACTCTGTCTGTCTGTCTGTCTCTCTCTCTCTCCACAAATGCGGCCAGACATAGTGAGTTTAGAACATAGAACATAGAACAATACAGCACAGAACAGGCCCTTCGGCCCACAATGTTGTGCCGAACATTTGTCCTAGCTTAAGCAACCATTCATGTACCTATCCAATTGCCGCTTAAAGGTCACCAAAGAATCTGACTCTACCCACTCCCACAGGCAGCGCATTCTATGCCCCCAACACTATCTGGGTAAAGAACCCACCCCTGAATCTCCCCTATACCTTCCACCCTTCACCTTAAATTTATGTCCCCTTGTAACACTCTGTTGTACCCGGGGAAAAAGTTTCTGACTGTCTACTATCTATTCCTCTGATCATCTTATAAACCTCTATCAATTCACCCCTGCAGTTTCTGCAGCCTTTTGTGTTTGTTTCACATTCACAGCACATTCTATATATTGCTTTTATTTGAGTTATTCCCAGTAGCATGGCCAATTTTTGTTACTCAATCAACATCACTGAAAAAACGTATTTACTGGTCATTGTCACACTGTAGCTTGTGGTGTTCAAATTGACTGCTGGTGTTTCCAAAATACATTGAAAAATACTTATTTAGTTGTGAAGCCTTGAATCATCCTGAAGTCATTAAAGGCACTATATAAATGAAAATCCCTCCTTCACCTCTTACAGCTTATTTTAGAATCTAGTACCATGTTACTTTCAATTGAATAGAATGGTTAAGAGTTGGAAAACTTGTGTATGAACGCATCTGTTAAGTAGTAGCTCTCCTGTAAATATACAAAAAGAATGAACTGGCATGATTCAGAAAGCAAGGAGCAGTTAATAAAGAAGAAGAATCCTGAATTAACAACAGTGACCCATATTACCGGAAGAAAATAAGAACTTTAATGGAAATAAAGATCTCAACTGTATGGAGAAATTCACCACAATCAAAGCAGCACAAAGAGTGAGCTCAATGTTAATGATCAATAATGAAAAACTGATCCGATTCACAGAGCAGTACAGCCCATGAAGCATCACTTCATTTGGAAAGACACACTGAAGTGTTCTGCTCTGAAATGACCATTTGAAGTGTGCATAGAAGTGAAGGAGAAAGTGAGGACTGCGATTGCCGAAGATCAGAGCTGAAAATGTGTTGCTGGAAAAGCGCAGCAAGTCAGGCAGCATCCAACGAGCAGGAGAATCGATGTTTCGGGCATGAGCCCTTCTTCAGGAATGAGAAAAGTGTGCCAAGCAGGCTAAGATAAAAGGTAGGGAGGAGGGACTTGGGAGAGGAGCGTTGGAAATGCAATAGGTCCCTGACCTGCTGCGCTTTTCCAGCAACACATAGAAGTGAAGGACTAAGTAAGTGAAAAGAAGAAATGCAAAATGAAAAACAGTGAATAGTTCTGTTGTGTGGAGTCCAGATTAAAACAATATTCGGCTGTAAAAGTGGACCTCAGTTAATTCAGAGTGATGTCAGGAAGCACTTCTTCATACAAAAGGTAGAGGAAATCCTCTCCTCTCCACAATAATGCAAAACTATTTCCTAAGAGGCAAACAGAATTGATACCTCTAAAAGAGGTCTAGATAAATATAGGAGGATTAAAAAAAAAGCATGGAACAGTGGTTTCCAAATTGTGGATCAATACTAAATTGGGTCAAAAGCAGAAGTGCTGGCATTGCAGGCTCAGAGACAGAAATGGCTGCCACAGATCGCTAACACCTCCCCACACCCCACAGGATTCAGCTCTCACTCTCTTCCCTCTTGAATCCTATCCCCTCCCCATCTGCCCTCAGCAAGTGGCTGCAACAACTTTCAACCTTCAAAATCAGGTCACACATTTGCAAAGTACTGGTACTGAAGGACACGGTTGTGGGGTTTGATGAAGAGGACTTGGTAGAGGTTCGTGCAGAGCACAAATAAACTGGCGTGGACTGTTTTTAAGAAAATATCTTTTCTTAAGATGTCAGCGTCACTCACTGCCTATTCTTTATTACTCTTAAAAGAAATGGCTAAATAGGCCATTTCAGGGTGCAGTTAAGAGTCAACCATCAACTAAATTGCTATTGGTCTGGAGTCACATATAGGATAAATAAGATAACGACAGCACGTTTCGTTCTTTCAAAAGCATTAGTGAGCCAGATGGATTTGTATAACAATCAATGATGTTCTTTTAGTATCATAACTGAGACTAGCTTTTAATTCCAAATCTTTATTAATCATTTGAATTTAAACTCCACTAGCTGCCATGTCAGGATTTGAACACATGCCCCAGAGCTTTAATCTGTGTCTCTGGCTTTATCTGACTATGTCACAGTCTCCTCTTTTTCTTAAAACAAAGGGATGACACCACGTTCAGTTGAGTGGTGTATTCCTATGCTATAAGTACAATGTAGGAATGTCAAGTCTGGACATTAATTGACCATTTTAAAGCTGATGGATTTTTGTCAGTAAAAGGTATTTGTGTTCCAGAATCAACATGGTTAATTGACATTCGGATGTTACTCAACTGTGACCTCATGAATGAATTGAATCCTGGAGTTTGCTTAAGGAACTGAATAGCCTCCTCTTATCCTTATGTTGTGAAGTTTCTGACTCAAAGGTAAGGCAGGGATACCCAGTATGGAAGGGGTCAGGACCGCAAATGAAGTCACAAGCTGTCACTTTGGGGTCATAAGCTGTGAGTCAGCAACAGTCACCATGGAACTCCTGACTGAATTATAACAGTTCTGTCTCTAACAGGCCCCCATTTTCTCCATTCTTGCTGAGGAATCACAACAACTAACAAGCCTCTACATTGTTTGGGAGTAAAAAAAGTTTGGGGAGTAAAGAATTACCAAAATAACTGGTTTTGAATCTTATCCATTATCCCTTCATAGTATAACTCTATCAGGCTTTGTTCTCTTGACATCGCTATCACCAGCTAAAATGAAGATCCCAATATAAAGTTGTTAATTGTGCTTTTGAAATAGCTCCAAGTATGACATCTTTTGAAATACAACTTGTTCAATAGTTATTGACAAATCATTTTTAAAAATTATATTGCATTGTCATTTTAAAACACCACAGACTGCTATGTTAAGCTTAGCATAGGTTCTGAAAAGTAAACTCTGCTTTGCTGATACCATTACTCACAGTGTACATTTCCATCAAAATGTAAATTGAGTGTCACTCAGCTACACTGCAATGTAAATAGGTTCCAAGACAAATATTCCCTGAGGTGTGTAGTGTATGTTTGGGAGAGTCAACATGTGTACAGTGAACAGAGAAAGGACAAACACAGAATAATGTGGCATTAACTGACATTTGCTGTGTGTCAGAAGGTCATCTGATCTGGCACCCAGTGAAAAGCAGTAATCAAACCTGCCGACCTTATCCTTCAATTTTAGTTTGAAGCAAGGCATGTTATTCTTCATCACAGATCCGAATCAAAAGTCTGGATGCCCACTTTTGGGAGGAGACTGAAGAGGTGAGGATGGGGAGAGGGGGCTTGAGCTATTTGATTGCTTCATGTCAGATTATCAAAAATCTTTTCAACCATATCACATCATGCTGTCAAAGCACAATGACATTGAACAACTTGGGTGCCAGCTGTAACCGATGGCAGCAATCTTGCCATTCTTCAGGGGGTCAGGCAATTGACAATTCATTGGCAGAAATGCCATGAGGGCCTCATGGTCGATATGTAAGCCACAGACCTATCAAAGTATTAGAGACAAAGAAAAAAAGTTGTCTATTGTTACTAGAAATATGCATTTTGGTCTTCAGATACTTTTACACAGAAAACTAGTTCCCGATGGACTAAATCAAAGGAACATAAACTAATGACTTTATGGTGTAAGGAAGTTATTTGATGAAGCAGCTGAAGATAGGTGGACCTGGGGCATGACTCTGCTCTGAGGAAATGTAACAGTGATGCCCTAGACACCCATTGCCTCCAGTTTTGTTAGGGCTTCTGATGTCAGACTTGTCAGATGTCAGATGTCAGATGATCAAGAGTCATTTGCTGAGTTGGATTTGTCCTGTTTTTGTGTGTACAGAACATATCTGGGCAATTTTCCACATTGTCAGGTAGATGCTAACATTGAAGCTGTACTGAAAAGTTTCTCTAGGAGTATGGTATGCTTTCAAACAGAAGTTTTTATACTACTGTCAGAATGTTGTCAGGCCCTACAGACATTGCAGTATCCAGTGCGTCCAATCATTTCTTGGTAACATGTAGAGTGAATTGATTTGACTGAATACTGACATCTATGATGCTGTGGACATCTGGACAAGGCTGAGATGAGAGTTGAGAGTGTGGTGCTGGAAAAGCACAGCAGGTCAGGCAGCATCCAAGGAGCAGGGGAATTGACGTTTCGGGCAAAAGCCCTCCACTTTTGCAAGGCTGAGATGGATCGTACACTCGGCACTTATGGCTAAACGTTATTGCAAACGCTTAATTAGCCTTATCTTTTGCTCTGATGTGCTGAATAGCCCCATTATCAAGGATGGGATATTTGTGAAATGCCCTCCTCCAGTGAGTTGTTAAATTGCCCATCACTATTCAAGACTTCATGCGGAAAGACTGCAGAGCTTAGATCTGATTGATTGTTTTGTGGGATTGCTTAGCACTCACTCCTTTTGCTGTTTGGAATGAAAGTAGCTCTGTTTTGTAGATTCACTCAGATTGACAACTAACTTTTAGATATGTCTGGTTCTGCTGCTGACATGCCCTCTTGTGCACTCCATTGGACTGGGGCTGATTCCTTGGCTTGATGGTAATGGCGGAGTAGGGGATATGCTGGGCTATGAGGTTAAATTTTGTGTTGGAATTCAATTCTGCTGATAATCCAAAGCACCTCATAGACACTCATTTTGAATTGATACATCTGTTCAAAGTCTGGAACACATTTATCACAGTGATAGTGCCACACAACATAATATAAGGTATTCTCAATGTGAAGGCAGAACATCATCTCCACAAGAACTGTGCAATGGTCATTACCAATATTGTAATGGGCAAATACATCTGCAGCCAGCAGGTTAGCAAGGATGGGATCAAATGTGTTTTTCCCCTCTTATTGGTTCCCTCATCACCTGCTGGAGACAGAGTCCAACAGCAATGTCCTTTAGAGCTCGACTGTCTGCTGCAGAGCCACTGACGATAGTGGACATTAAAGATGCCAGAATACGTGATGGACCCTTGTCACCCTCAGTGCAACCTCAGTCCAAATGGAGGAACACTGATTTATTTTATTTTTTTTTCCACAGGACGTGGGTGTCACAGGCTCAGCCAGAATTTATTTCTCATCATTAATTCTCCAGAGGGTAGTTGTGATCAACCAAATTGCTATGGGTTTGGAGTAATATACAAGCCAGGCCGGATAAAGACAGCTGATTTCCTATCTTATCTTGTTTAGAAGACCAGTCTTGTTTCTATGAGATTTCATCCCTGCTGCTTTCTTAACAATTCTGCCTTTAGCCCTTGCTTCACTCACTCTCTTAACATACAATCCAATCCCCTTACCCATGCATGAGAACTAATGACCTCCCTACTCACATCTAATAGCTCTTCTTCATTAATTTCTATACCAAAACATGCTCTACCAACCCCCATGGTTTCTTATTGTCTCTATTCAAGTTTAGAGCCAAATACCACCCACCTCAATACCTTTTGCTTTATACATCTGTGCAAATCTTCCAGGATCCACAATAGACAGACTTCAGAATACATTGTCAAAAACTGTGGTGCTGGGAAAGCACAGCAGGTCAGGCAGCATCCAAGGTGCAGAAGAGTTGATGTTTCAGGCATGTTTTAGAGTTGATGTTGGAATTTATATCATCAAGATTGTGATCATGATGCTGCCTGACCTACTGGGCTTTTCCAGTGCCACAGGTTTCGACTGACTCTCCAACATCCGCAGTCCTCACTTTCTCCTAGACTGCAGAATTCATGCCCGGTTAGAATGGAATAAAATTTAAATGGCGATTAGAGACTTCACGATATTAAAAGAAACGACATTCTCATTTATGGAAAAGCTCGTTCAAGAGATCTAAATCCTCTCAGACAGATAATCCATCATAAATTTATGAATAACCCAGAAGTCAACAACAGCTAATCCTTTAATAACCTTGATGAGCAGTCAAACTGTGAAGTTAAAAGAGCCCCATTATAATAGCTCTTCAGTTAATGTCCACAAAAGTTGAATATAGCAAGAACAAACTTTTCAAATCAGACACAAACACACTTTTCCTCATTTTTAAAAGACACTTAAAATTCTTGAAGGATTGCCAATTCTACAGAATTTACCAGCTGTACTCAGATTTATAAATCTTAGAGAAGTTATAAAAGTGAAACTGGAGTTTGTTTGAACTCAGCATCAAGTTAAAGTGAACCAGCTGACGTGGATTTTAGGGACTCATGTCCTATCTCCAGTACAGATCTGAAATAGAGGTGGGACTTTTGGACCCGGATCTTGCCCACCATTTTTTAAAGTCACAAGGGTCAAAATTATAATAAAACAATCCAGGCCTGACACTCAGTCTATGAGAGTAAGGCCAGCTGGCCCCTTCTTTGAGATTAGATGTTAACAATTGCATCTGACTTTGAACAACTTTCAAATTGAGATTTATTTTTTCTTCATAACAATTAGGACACAAGGTTTTTCTCCAAGCAGATTTTGTAAGAATATTTCTTCATCCACTCTATCCAATTCTATTATATCTTGAATTATATAAGGTGGTTAAAAATGTAGCCATTGTATAAATCCAGCATTCATAATATGACTTAAATTACTTGTTATCCAGAGGGCGGTGCTGGAAAAGCACAGCAGGTCAGGCAGCATCCGAGGAGCAGGAGAATCGACGTTTTGGGCAAAAGCCCTTCATCAGGATAGGGCTTTTGCCCAAAACATCGATTCTCCTGCTCTCGGATGCTGCCTAATCTGCTGTGCTTTTCCAGTGCCACACTCTCAGCTTTAACCTCCAGCATCTGCGGTCCTCACTTTCGCCGAGTTAAAATACTTATTGTAGATTGACAAGACAACAAACTATGATATGTGAGATTTTACAGAATTTTAATTTATTGATTAAGCACCTTGTAAATAACTTCATTTTATCACTTTTATATTTTAGCTTCTTTTATTATATTTTAACTTATATTATCATAATACATGGAAATAAATTTGATCTTCTGACTATTGAATATGTCAGGCATACAGATCCTTGAACTATCATCAGAGATACAAAGGCTTTCTTCTCACTTCCTTTTGATAGAGCTTTGTCATCTAATCGCTCTGTAGTTGGTGTTGGTGTGAAGAAGTTTCAGCTAGGTGGACTATTATTTGGGTGTGGAATAGCCCAAATTAAATTTAGACTAATGGCCTGTAAACATTTGGAATCATGAAATTTTGCCACAAAAGTACCAAGCCTGCATTCCAAAAAATGTTCATTGATCAGTTGAGACTGAGTAATGCCATCAGTATCATTACATACTGTTTAGTAGCACTAACAGTTTCAAATACCATTTCGTCATGACAAAGGTTTGTAAACAAGGTACCTTCCACTGATTACTGAACAACATCTTGTGAGAGCTTCATATTATATCCTCAACAAAGTATAACTAATTAAAATGGTTTTAACTTTGCATGAGAATGAGCAGTGCAGGGATGATAACTAAATCAATCTTGGCCTTGCAATGTATCAAAACCTCAGTCATGTCATTATTGTTTGAAATGTTGCATTTAAAAATACATTTAAAATGCCTTTCTCAAATATTTTCATTATTTATAATGACATTGGAGCTTTGTTCTTGCTGTACCCTGACCAGCTTTTGAATGCTAAACACAGTTGCTGAAAATATAACTTATATGAGCCACCTCTACATTGCTCTAAACTGATTCTAGTTACAAATATGCAGTGTAACAAAGACATTAATGAGCTTGTAAAGATGTAAAGATTGCAATAGCATCTTCAAATTATAACTGCTTATATCCTATCATAAACTTTTAAGATTTCCTTTATATCATCTTGAAATTTCTGGTTAAAAGACCATTTAGCCAATCAATTTATGTTAATATTGAACATAAACAGTAGTTTTAATCATTGGGCTGAGCTTTGTTTCAATACCCCTCTATTCTCCCTTTAATCTGTTCTCAAACATAACTTCTGCTTCAATAATTTATTCTGGTAGTGCATTCCATTACCTCAAGCAATGTTGGGTTCTCTGCCCCAACTCACCAATTTGATCTCTAATCAATGTGTGCTCATTATATCCCCCTCAATCAATGTAAGTACTTTTCCTATTTACACTCTTCCTTAATTACATTCAACATATTTATCTAATACCTCCATAATCTCTCTGCTTCTAATAAAATAGTCCCCACTTTTTAAAAAACAAAGTGACTAATACTGTGAGGCAATCTACCATTATTCATTGGAATTGTAGGATTACTAATTTGCTTATCTTTAGATTTATGGTAATAACCTCTCTGCCTGTTGAGAGACACCAAACAGAAAAACATGACGCCAGGACATAACCATTTATAATGCAGGTATCAAAAAGCAACAGATCTACATAATACCCACATGATAGTTTAAAATGCAGGTTATTAGATCATGTCGCTGTTGGAAAGCCCGGTATCACGAAAGTGATTTTACCTTGTTGTCTTTGTGACATCCTTCTCTTCAACTTTCTGATCAAATGTCAAGGATTAGTACAACAAAAACATAGGTTCTGTATTGAAAGATAACACTATATATCAACAATGTTAACTAGAATACTCAGTATACACATCTGACTCCCAACATCTACTGCTGTGACTGAATGCAAATCATGTGGTGAATACATCACGTCCTGTTGAGCTAGAACTGATTGACAGCAGTTTAAGCTATTCCCCCTTAAAGATTTATGCATATAATATTGCTAATGTCTTCTTAGTGTTTCTCCAGAGAACTCCACAGTTTAGGGGGTTAGTATTTTAGGGTCTCCTCTGGCCGCCTTTTTTGATTTTTAAAAGAAGTTAAAGCAATCCGGTAGCTTGGAGAAAATACAAAAAATTGCAACAATGACAGCAAAGGATCATCAATTGTACTTATTAGATAGACAGCCTGTGCACTCCTTCCCTCCAAAACGACATCTGCAGTAGGAGGCAATAAAGTGAGCACATAAAATTAATAGTATACAAACTGGGCCATTTTGTTTACTTGTTCACTGCTGGCATTCCTTCTCCCTATGAGTCTCCATCTACCCCTCTACTTTTAAACATCTCAACTTCCTTGCTTAACTTTTTCATCACAAGCTAATATTAACAAGTGAGTCCAAATCTATTCTTGCTAATGCTGATCTTGTTTGCATATTAGAAAATAAATGGTTAAAATGGAAGGACAAAGATGACATTCATTCTGTGTGCATTTCACTGATGTTCATCATTTATATAATTATCTCAGTCTCAGTAAATAATGAAATCTACACTATTTTTAGCTTGAGCTGTGGTCTCAGCTGTTTTTATTTTTGCTCTATGTAAAATTATCATTTATTACTTCAACTTAATGCTGTCCATCACAGTTAAATAGGTTGCAAATTAATATGCTTAATCAAAAGATCCTCATTTATTGAAAATGAATTATTAATTTACTTCAGAAGCAAATATCTAGGATATTGAATGATGACTGCTTGGGGCAAGATCTTTATGCTTTCCAAATGTAGTGTTGCATCAAATGTGAGTAAAAGCTGGAGGTTTCAGAGATATGCTGCAACACAGATGGTGTCTTGAACTGCTTTCATCATCTGAAGTGGTGTAAAAGGAATTTTCAAGATTTATTTTTTCCTTTAAGGCCCTTGGTATTTGCTTCTTCCAAATGGTTATGGGGCTGGTGGGATTGATGATGAAAAAGTATCTTATCCTTATGGTCTAGTGACTATGTGTGTAGGACAAGCTTGATGGAACAACCAATCATTTTCATTATCTCAAGGGGGATACCCTGGAATTCCATGGGATGCCTGGTGCTGGCGCAACTTTACAAGGCCATTGTGTACCTGGTCACGCTCTGTCAAACCAGAGCTGCCCTGCCACATAAGCGGCTGGCACATAGTTCAAGCGTGAGATTGACATGCTATATGGCACACATCCTTCCCTTTGACTGATTACTCCCAACAACCATGACAAGAATCCAGGCTTTGGGTCTGTATCAAAAGACAAACCAAGATATAAGTATTGCCCACTTATTATCACTGACAGATGAAGTACCAAAAGTGAAGGCAAAACAAGCATTTTGTGAACATCAAGGAATGCACTAAAGGAGAGAGTGTTAAGAGACAGTATAAGTAGTCATGAGCATGGTCCTGCCACAGGTGGGCACACTGTATGTGGATCAATGATGTGCCATAATTGTGCTGAGAGGCTGTTATGATCCAGACATCAGTGTCTGTTGATGTGGGATGCATGTGGTCACAAACCAAAGTGTGTGCCCTGAGCCATTAGTACTGAATTCCCAAGATGGAGGTTCACAAGAAAAAGTGACATTCATGTCAGGAATTCTCAGCATCTAATTTCTACCAGACAGGTAGTATAATAAAAGATCGTATATTAAGAGACAAGATTAATTAATGATGAGGCTGATAATGAGTGATATTCTTCATTAATATTGACCTTATCACTCACAGGCTCAATTTTTGGAACCGAGTCGGAAAATGTGACTTGTTGCTTCTGATATTGGAAGGACCTCGATCACATGATTGTGGCAAATTTTCCTCCATCAATCATGTAGTTCAGTGCCTGGAAATATTCCACCTGGAGTGCTCCTTTTTATTTATTGTGATTTTTATTAAGTAATCAGAAGTTACTGTTCCTTTGCTCTGTTTTTTTTCAATGTCCATTTGTTTCTGAGGACAACATTAAGAGGAGTTACTCAAACTATGAATGACATTCCTTAATTGACACAGAAATGATGCAGTAAAAATTGATCCACCTCTACCAAAACAGAGTTCTGAATCAATGTTGCCTTCATTGAGCATTTCAGGATATCTCATTATAATTATATGGTTCATTGGTCTTGTTCATTGTGCAAAATAAAAACTGAGAGAACTGCGGATGCTGGAACTCAGAAACCAAAGCAAAATTGCTGAAGAAGGATCACTGGACCTACAACATTAACTCTGATTTCTCCCCAAAAATGTTGCCAGACCTGCTGAGCTTGTCGAGCAATTTCTGTTTTTGTTTCTGCTCATTGTGCATATTGGGTGAGTGGGGCATGGAATTTCCAGGGAACATGGAAAGGCATGGGGTCATTGAAGGGGCTTGGAATAAATAGAAAGCACATTTAAAAGGTATGGGGCTATCAGGATACATGAGTAACAGCTTTGAAATTTACCTTTCAAATGTTTCCCTGCATATGAACTATTATTTCTCTGTGAGAATGTGAGCCTCAGCCCTTGAGGCAGTCCTGACTCCATAAAAATTATGGGGAGTGGATTTGCGATGCCCAGCCATTGTAACTGACCTGAACAGGTTAGTAATGCAGAATGTGGCCTTGCTACCAGCAACCTAATTCCTTGCTACTGTCAGGAAATGGGGGCAAGAATTCCAAAATTTGGTTCAGTTCATCATTTTTAAAGGCCTCTTGAGTTGGCCCAACTTGGCGAAAGTTCAGGGCAAAGGCCTTTAAGACATTAAACTAAGCACCCATTTTTAATGGTTTATTACTAAAAATTAAATCATATTTATTGCTCAAAATATCCAACAATTTAAATTAAACAAAATGCAAATTTAGTACTAACACTCCCCTTGGAATTGTTAGACAATTTGAACTATACAGCTTTGAATCAGGGTTCTGATGGACAGTGCATCTGGGCCATCAGTAACTGAGCTGTAGATAGTAATCTTCCTCATGCCACCCAGAGATCCTTTGCATTTTCAGTTTATGCGGAAATGGAGTCTGACAGCTTTTCCAAGGGGAAAGGGGATAAATGAAGAGACCCACTCTAGTTTTTCCCTGTGTAACTTCAGGGAGTCATATCAAAATAGGTTACCTTGTTGCAAATGCACTTCAAAATATCATTGGGGAAGGATTTTGGTCAACTGACCCTCTGCTCAAAAGTGACAGGTTGCATGGATGGTTTTAAGAATGAGGAAAGAGGAACAATTTATCCTTGAAAAAAAATCTTCCAACCATCTCCACCTCTAAATATTTAGCGTATTGTATTCATAACAATAGATTTTTTTCCATTGAAATATGCTCTTCATTCTCAGCCAGTTTGCAATAATTTGCAGTATTGTTTATTTTCTGTATTAAATTTATTCTTATCTTGCCAACAGAACCTTACTGGAGCTAATTACATGAATTCATCATCGCCCTTTACATTGTCAAACAATGCAAATCGAAATGACAAAATAAGATAAAAACAGTCATTTAACCGGCTTACATGAAGAATGACTATCACGACAATTACTTGACTTTCGATGGAGCTGGAAAATCTTTCAACAAAAAAAAAGTCAAACTATGAATAACAATTATTCTGGTGACACGTAGAGAGATGTGTTTGTCTTCACCGTGGAGACATTAATTCCAACAGCGTAACTGGTTTATTTCTGGTTTTGTTCCTTGGTTGCAGTGAATTTCTGTGATGGGAGTACTGCGCACAGTTAAGTTCAACTTATTTAAGGAGGAACACATTGCATATTGGAAGCAGTTGGAACACTGACTTTTATTGGATGGGGGGATGGATAATAAAAATAGCGAAATCTTACTGCACAGGACATTGTTGAGGCTGTACCCAAGGTACTCTATATACTTTATGTCTCCTTACATAAGGAGAGACGTATTTGCTTTTTAGACAGTTAAAAGTAAGTTCACTTAGATGGTTCATGGAATGACAAGGTTACTTATGAGGAAAGGTTAAGTAGGTTGGGCCAATATCACTGTAGCTTAGAAGAATAAGGGGGTGAGTCTTCAGGCTCTTCATCTGAGTGGGATGGTCTTCAGAGGGTTGGTGTGGACTCGATGGGTTGAATGGCCTGCTTCCATTTTGTATGGATTCTATGATTCTATGGAAAATGGTCAGCAATATTATTGAAATGTACTTGATTTTAAGAGATTTTAACAGATCAGTCACTGAGTGATGTCTTCCTTAGTTGGAGAATCTAAAACAGTTTAAAATTAAGGATCTTCCATCTAAGACGGAAATGAGAAAGTACATCTTCCCTCGAGTGTTCCCTAAGGAGAGAAAACAAAGAGGTTTGATTGTGGACTAAGCGCATGTAAAACTAAGCAGACTGCATGTAGGTTGGTGTAAAATACACCATTAGAATGAGGGAAATGTAAACGGTAGAAGTGAGGAAATTGTGACAAATGATATTGAAGGAGAGAGTCACAGAACAATGAATCTGCCAGCGCAGGAGCCATTTGATATTATTTGGTTACCTTTTTATTTATAAATCATTAATTACACTTGATCTATGTGATTTTCCAGGTCAACTGCAAAGGTAATTAAGATCAGTACTATTGCTGTAGATCTGGAGTCACATGGGAGGTGGTGCCATTAGTGGTGGTGAAGTTTTAATCCATTGGGTTAATAATCCAGAACCCCAATTACTGTTCTGAGAACTTTGGTTAAATCTTTCAAAGGCAGATGATAATATTTGAATTCAACTAAATCTGGAATAAAAAGCTAACTTGATGGAAACCATGGAACCAGCTGGGGCAATTAAGATGGGCAATGAATGCTGGCCCAGTCAAAAATACCCACAACACATGAATGCATTTTTAAAAATGAGTTAGACAGAAGCTTTTGAGAGGTCCATAATTTCCGAAAACGCAGTCCTTCTGCAATCACAGAATGAGCTCTTACAGCCCTCCATAATCTCATTTCAGTTTGATTTCAATAATCCCAACTTCCTATATCCAGCTGTGTTTTCTGAGTGGTTTGTTTCCATTTAATAGACCTCTTGCAGGTCTGTGAAGCTGCAAATTATGGTAGAGGGGAGCTACATAAATGAAAATCTGTCTCACTACTATTTTACAGACAATCCTGTCTTCATTGCTCAGGCTGTGGAGAGTGAGAGAATGTCTTTACTGCAGTACCAGTGTGTAATGGCTTTGACCACTGCTTCATTGGAAATAGTGTAGCCTGGAGACCCGAACACTTACAAATACACATGCACATTAAACTTGTGGGACCTGTAACGTCCTTCCTATGATAAGACGACAAGAACTAAACACAATATCCAAATATGGCTAATCAGGGCTCTACAGAGCTGCAGCATAACCTTGTAGCTTTTAAACTTAATCCTCCTGCTAATGAAAGCCAACACACCATATGCCTTCTTAACAACCCTATCAATTTGGGTGGTAGATTTGAAAGAATACCACCCTGTAACCCCTCTCTATCACCTCCTCAGCCTCCCAAGTGATCCAAAGTTCATCTAACTCCAGCTTTAGTTCCTTAACGCAGTCTGTGAGGAGCTGGAGTTGGGTGCACTTCACACTAGTGAAGTCAGCAGACAGGTAAAAACAATGACTGCAGATGCTGGAAACCAGATTCTGGATCAGTGGTGCAGGAAGAGCACAGCAATTCAGGCAGCATCCGACGAGCAGCAAAATCGATGTTTCGGGCAAAAGCCCTTCATCAGGAATAAAGGCAGAGAGCCTGAAGCGTGGAGAGATAAGCTAGAGGAGGGTGGGGGTGGGGAGAAAGTAGCATAGAGTACAATAGGTGAGTGGGGGAGGAGATGAAGGTGATAGGTCAGGGAGGAGAGGGTGGAGTGGATAGGTGGAAAAGGAGATAGGCAGGTAGAACAAGTCCGGACAAGTCATGGGGACAGTGCTGAGCTGGAAGTTTAGAACTAGGGTGAGGTGGGGGAAGGGGAAATGAGGAAGCTGCTGAAGTCCACATTGATGCCCTGGGGTTGAAGTGTTCCGAGGCGAAGATGAGGCGTTCTTCCTCCAGGCGTCTGGTGGTGACGGAGCGGCGGTGAAGGAGGCCCAGGACCTCCATGTCCTCGGCAGAGTGGGAGGGAGAGTTGAAATGTTGGGCCACCGTGCGGTTTGGTTGATTGGGTGCGGGTGTCTCGGAGATGTTCCCTAAAGCGGTCTGCTAGGAGGCGCCCAGTCTCCCCAATGTAGAGGAGACCGCATCGGGAGCAACGGATACAATAAATGATATTAGTGGATGTGCAGGTAAAACTTTGATGGATGTGGAAGGCTCCTTTAGGGCCTTGGATAGAGGTGAGGGAGGAAGTGTGGGCACAGGTTTTACAGTTCCTGCAGTGGCAGGGGAAAGTGCCATGATGGAAGGGTGGGTCGTAGGGGAGCGTGGACCTGACCAGGTAGTCATGGAGGGAACGGTCTTTGCGGAAGGTGGAAAGGGGTGGGGAGGGAAATATATCCCTGGTGGTGGGGTCTTTTTGGAGGTGGCGGAAATGTCGGCGGATGATTTGGTTTATGCGGAGGCTTGTAGGGTGGAAGGTGAGCACCAGGGGCGTTCTGTCCTTGCTACGGTTGGAGGGGTGGCGTCTGAGGGCGGAGGTGCGGGATGTGGACGAGATCCGTTGGAGGGCATCTTTAACCACGTGGGAAGGGAAATTGCGGTCTCTAAAGAAGGAGGCCATCTGGTGTGTTCTGTGGTGGAACTGGTCCTCCTGGGAGCAGATACGGCGGAGGCGGAGGAATTGGGAATACGGGATGGCATTTTTGCAAGAGATAGGGTGGGAAGAGGTGTAATCCAGGTAGCTGTGGGAATCGGTGGGTTTGTAAAAAATGTCAGTGTCAAGTCATTCATCACTAATGGAGATGGAGAGGTCCAGGAAGGGGAGGGAGGTGTCAGAGATGGTCCAGGTAAATTTACGGTCAGGGTGGAATGTGTTGGTGAAGTTGATGAATTGCTCAACATCCTCGCGGGAGCACGAGGTGGCGCCAATGCAGTCATCAATGTAGCGGAGGAAGAGGTGGGGAGTGGTGCCGGTGTAATTACGGAAGATCAACTGTTCTACGTAGCCAACAAAGAGACAGGCATAGCTGGGGCCCATACGTGTGCCCATGGCTACCCCTTTGATCTGGAGGAAGTGGGAGGATTCAAAGGAGAAATTGTTAAGGGTGAGGACCAGTTCGGCCAAACGAATGAAAGTGTCGGTGAAAGGGTACTGTTGGGGACGTCTGGAGAGGAAAAAATGGAGGGCTTGGGGGCCCTGGTCATGGCGGATGGAGGTGTAGAGGGATTGGATATCCATGGTGAAGATGAGGCGTTGGGGACCGGGGAAACGGAAGTCTTGGAGGAGGTGGAGGGCGTGGGTGATGTCTCGAATGTATGTGGGGAGTTCCTGGATTAGGGGGGATACGACAGTGTCGAGGTAGGTAGAGATGAGTTCAGTGGGGCAGGAGCATGCTGAGACAATGGGTCGGCCAGGGTGGTCAGGCTTGTGGATCTTGGGAAGGAGGTAGAACCGGGCAGTGCGGGGTTCCTGGACTATGAGGTTGGAAGCTGTGGGTGGGAGATCTCCTGAGGTGATGAGGTTCTGTATGGTCTGGAAGATGATGGTTTGGTGATGGGGGGTGGGGTCATGGTCGAGGGGGCAGTAGGAAGAGGTGTCCTCGAGTTGGCATTTGGCTTCAGCGGTGTAGAGGTCAGTGCGCCAGACTACCACTGCACCCCCTTTATCCGCTGGCTTAATGGTGAGGTTGGGATTAGAGCAGAGGGATTGGATGGCTGCGCGTTGTGAGGGTGAGAGGCTGGTGTCGGGGAGGGGGGTCGACAGGTTGAGGCGGTTAATGTCCCGGCGACAGTTGGAAATGAAGAGGTCGAGGGCAGGTAATAGGCCAGCGCGGGGTGTCCAGATGGATGCAGTGTGTTGGAGGTGGGCGAAGGGGTCCTCGGAAGGTGGGCGGGAGTCCTGATTGTGAAAGTAAGCCCGGAGGGGGAGGCGACGGAAGAAGTGTTCGATGTCACGGCGTGTATTAAATTCATTGATGCGTGGACGGAGGGGGATGAAGGTGAGTCCTTTGCTGAGGACTGATCGTTCGTCCTCAGTGAGTGGGAGGTCTGGAGGGATGGTGAAAACTTGGCAGGGCTGGGAGCTGGGATCTGGTGTGGGTGTGGAGCTGGGAGTGGGGTCGGAGCCAGTACCTGGAGTGGGTGTGATGGTGGGGGGAATGGGCGTGGAGGCCTTTGCTGGTACCACAGTCAGCAGGGACACCAGTGGTGACCCTTACCTCCCACATTCTGCTAGAGGAATATGCAACTGCGCGAGCCTCCATCCCCTCTGCTCTACATTGCCAAGAGACATTGAATTAATTATAAAAATTGCTTTACCTTACTAGCCCTCCACAAAGAGTCTCCTTTTTGGGTTAGAGGAGCAGGACACACCACAACACGTGTAGTGTCTCGGGTTAAGCCACAGTCTGAATATATCAGTTCACGTGCTCAGCAATCCCTGTGTCCTTGTCCCCTCCTGTTGAGCCTTCGCTCCACCTATTCACGAGGTAAGTAATTAAGAGGGAGATTTACCTTCCTAGCAGCCCCCTGGTCCATGCTCTCACCGTTCTCACTGCTACAATGGAGGCCACTGGTTCATGAGGTAAGTATTTATGAGAGTTTATGTTACTTTTCTTGTTAGAATGGGTTAATTGATATAATATTCCAGTTTAATCAGTAACACAATGAAGGCTGAAAATTTATACAGCTATTCAGTTAGGGAACTGAAAAACCTCCAAGCCTGACAGCAAGAATTAAATCAAACAATTAATCAGAATCGTCAGCAGAACATCTCCATCCTAATAATTACACCATGGGTCAGAATTTCCACTGTTCATTCGAATAGTAATTTATTGTCGCTTGTATTTTTACAAAATATGCAGTGAAAAGTGTTTAAGTTGCTGTACTCTGGCACCTGTATTAATAACAGAAATCATATATTAAAAATATTAAGACACATTCCATCTTGTCCAATTCACAGCTCATGGCTTCCCAAGGTTGAGGACAAAACAGTAATCACATTCTCCACTGTTACAGAAAGCTGACATCGACATAACTGAATCATGGTCCTTGGAGTTCTGGGCTGGATCACCATGTTGCCAAGGGTGCTTCAGGTTGCCCTGCTTCAAGTACCAACTCAATGCTGAAGCTACCACTGAAGCAGACCACAAAGCCAGACCATTTGGATCCTGGCCTTTAAGACACCCCAGAAGCCATCTCAAGATATCCAGGACATTGGAATTCTGGGCCGAACCCAGCTCATCACTAAAGGTGCCTAAGCTGCCGAAGCAGGGCCCACCAGGACATGGCCATAATAGCCATGAGGAATGGACCACAGTGCCTTCACCCCTGCAGCAGTCTTCTGAAACATCCTATCCCCGTGGAAGCCATTAAGAGAAGGTAAGATTAATTTTGATGTTAAAAATAAATGAATGGAAAAGGAAGGCCTGGTGATCTGAAGCATACAGGTTCTACCTATCCTGCTGCAGCCATCCTGATCATCCTCCACAGGGTAAACACTAAGCCTGTGGGATTCTTATTTGGGGGCTTACAAACTCCACAGGCCCCTCCTCCCACAGTTTTCATTCCTACCTTCTTGTCGCTCAGGCTCATCAACCTCCTCAGATGTTTCTGAATCCTCCCCACCCAGTCCCTGGCTCCATTCCTCTCCCACACTCGGCAGCACCACCTTTGTCCTGCGACAGAACACACTTCAGCATGAGATGGTTAGGTGAATATTCTCTTTTTGTATCTTTTTGTCGAATATAGTCCTGTTCGCCACTGCATAGTGACAATAATAGGATTAAACATACTTGTTATGAATGTCAGATGAGCTTTTGGGAGCTGAGGACAGAATATTTCAAGCCATTGGAATGATGTGGAACTTGGCCAAATAGTCAGGAAAATAGAGTGAGATAGGCAATAAGGAGATTATTGATGTTGAGAGAAGTAAGTCCCATTTTCCAATCAAGTGTTGACAAGATGACAATTTGCAAACATCGCTATCTCATTATTTACCAATCTCACCTCATAAATATGTAGCTTTTCATACTCACACTCGCCCAAAAGAAACCAGAGAGCAACAATTCCTGACATGAAAGTCAAAACGATAACCTGGTGACTCCCACTCCTCTGGCCCTCTATCTATAACACCAGGCACCAACATCTCAGGGTATGATCCTTGGCAGAGAATGTTTGCTACCCTCCATCCAGGAGACTTTTACCAACTTCATTGCACTGTTGGGGCACATCTCTGATCCACTGACAAATGATTTTGTTTTTTATAACGCTCCTGTGAAGCAGCTATGTCTAATTGGCTAGCATTAATTTTCAATTCCCTACTTGCACTTCAGAAGATAATGGTGAGCTGCCTTCTTGAACTGCTAAAATCATTACTGTGGTTAGACCCACAATGCCCTTAGAGAGGGAATTCCATGATTTTGACTCAGCAACAGTGAAGGATAGCAGTTTATTTCCTAGTCAGAATGGTGAGTGGCTTGGAGGAAAACTTTGAGGCAGTGGTGCACCTGCTGCACTTGTCCTTTTAAATGGAAGTGGTCTTGGGTTTTGAAAGTGCTACCGAAGGATCCTTGGTGAATTTCTGCAGTGCATATTACAGATTGTACAGGCTGTTGCTACTGAGTCAGTAATGGAGGGACTGGCTGCTTAGGGATGAGGTGCCGTTGAAGGTGCTTTGTCCTGGATGGTGTCAAGCATTTTGGGTATTGGTGGTGCTGTACTAGTTCTGGCAAGTAGGGAGCATTCTATCACACTTCTCTCTTATGCCTTATAGTTGGTGGACAGAATTTGAGGAGTCAGGAGGTAATTTACGCACTACAGTATTCCTATTCTCTGACCTGTTCATGTTGCCGCTGTGTTTATGTGGCAATTCCAGTTGAGTTTCTGGTCAATAGTAACCCGAGGATCTTGATAGTGCAGGATACAGTGATGGTAACACTATTGAATGTCAAGGGTTGGTGGTTAGATTGTTTCTTATTGGAGATGGTCATTGCCAGGCATTTGTGTGTTGCAAATATTATTGCCACTGGCCAGCCCAAGCCTGATTATTGTTCAGATCTCATTGAATTTGAATACGGAATGCTTCTGAGGAGTTGTGAATGGTGCTGAACATTATGTAGCAATCCAGATTGGATTGTGCTGCTTTTTATGTTCAGTACACACCTTCGCAATTTTCCACGTTGTTAGGTAGATGCTAGTGTTGTAATTGTACTAGAAGAATGTGGCTGGTGGAATGACAAGTTCCGGAGCACAAGTCTTCAATACTGTTGCTGGAATGCTTACAAAGATGATAGACATTGGACTGTCCAATACGTCCATTTTTTTCTTGATGTGGAGTGCATCAAATTAGCTAAAGCCCAGTATTGTGAAGCTGTGGATCACTAGACGAGGCCAAGATGAATCATCCACTTGGCATTTCTGGCTGAAGAAGTGAGGATGTATTGCAAATGCTTCAGCCTTATCTTTTGCACAGATGTGTTGGGCTCTTCCATCATTGAAGATGGGGATATTTGTTGAGCCTCCTCCTGCAGTGAGACTTTTAGTTGTCTACCACCATTCACAATTGGATATGACAGGACTGCAGAGCTTAGATTTGATCCATTGGTTGTGGGATCATTTAGCTCTACTTATCACTTATTGCTTACACTCCTTGGCACATAAGTAATCCTGTTTGCGAGCTTCACCAGGTTGACTCCAATTTTAAGTATGCCAAATGTAGCTCTTGCATGACCTCCTGCTTGTTCCACTGAACCAAAGTTGATCCCCTGGCTTGATGGAAATGGTTGAATGAAAGGTATACCAGGCCATGAGGTTGCAAATTGTGCTGGGGTTCAATTCTACAGCTGCTGATAGCCCACAGCACCTCATGAATGTCTAGTCTTGAGTTGTTAGATGTGTTCAAAGTCTGCCTCATTTTAGTATGTTGATAGTACTAAACAACAAGATAAAGTGTATTCTCCTTGTGAAGGTAAGACTTTGCCTCCACAACGAATGTGCAGTCATCATTTACTGATACTGCAATAGACAGATGCATCTATAGCCATCAGACTGGTAAGGAAGAGGTCAAACATGTTTTTCCACTTGTTGACTCCCTCACTACCTGCCGCAGACCCAGTCCAGCAGCAATGTCCTTTAGTCCTTGACTAGCTCAATCAATAGTGCTACTGCCAAGCCATTCTTGGTGGTGGACATTGAAATCCTCCATCCAGAGTTCATTTTGAATCTTTGCTACCTTCAATGTTATTCAACATAAAGGAGAACTGATTCATCTGCTGAGGGAATATGTGGTAATCAGCAAGAGATTTTCCTGCCCATGTATAACTAGGAGCCATGAGACTTCATGAGTCTGGAGTCAATGTTGAGGACTCCTAGGGCATTTCCCTCCAATTTTGTGCCACTGTGCCACCATTTCTACTGGGTCTGTCCTGCCGGTGAGACAGGACATATCCAGGGATGGTAATGGTAGCATCTGGGATGTTATCTGTTAGGTATGGTTCGATGAATATGACTATGTCAGGCTGTTATGTGACTAGTACGTGAGACAGCTCTTCCCCCAATTTTGGTACTAACCTCAGATGTTGGTAAGGTTGGCAGGGCTGTTTCTGCCGTTGTCTTTTCTGGTGCCTAGCTCAATGCCAGGTGGTCTATGGGGTTTGTATCTTTGTCGAGACTTTGTAATGATTGATCCAATTGAGTGGCTTGCTAGGCCATTCAGTGGACAGTTGAGAGTCGACTACATCGTTGTGGCTCTGGGCATCATGTGTGGGCCAGACCAGATAAAGATGGCAAATTTCCTTCCCTGAAGGACAGTAGTAAGCCAGATGAGTTTTTCCAACAATCAACAATAGTTTCATGGTCATCGGTAGATTTTCAATTCCAAAGTTCTTTTATTGATAACACATTCCACCATTCTCCGTGGTGGGATTCAAACCCTTCCCCAGAACATTACCTGAGTTTGTGAATTAATAAGTCTAGTGATAATATCATTCAGCCATCCCCTCTGTATTTCTGTGCTATACCTTGGTACATACCAGCACCTTTCATTGCAGCTGTTAAGATATAGCATGCAGGACATGCACCCATACAACCAAATGGCATCTCAGGGCTCCTTGCTTTCTCTCTTTATGCTCACTCACTTTGTGCCTACTTGGCTGCCCACAGCAACTCTGTTTAGCAGTTACAAAGCCAAGTAAGTTAATACAGTTGTCAGTAGTCATTGGGAGAAAGTGAGGACTGCAGATGCTGGAGATCAGATCTGAAAAATGTGTTGCTGGAAAAGCGCAGCAGGTCAGGCATCATCCAAGGAGCAGGAGAATCGACTTTTCGGGCATAAGCCCTTCTTCAGGAATGAGGAAGGTGTGCCAAGTAATGTAAGATAAAAGGTAGGGAGGAGAGACTTGGGGGAGGGGCGTTGGGAATGCGATAGATGGAAGGAGGTTAAGGTGAGGGTGGTAGGCCAGAGAGGGGGTGGGGGCGGAGAGGTCGGGAAGAAGATTTCAGGTCAAGAAGGCGGTGCTGAGTCCGAGGGTTGGGACTGAGATAAGGTGGGGGGAGGGGAAATGAGGAAGCTGGAGAAATCTGCATTCATCCCTTGTGGTTGGAGGGTTCCTAGGCGGAAGATGAGGCGCCCTTCCTCCAGGCGTCATGTTGCCATGGTCTGGCAATGGAGGAGGCCAAGGACCTGCATGTCCTTGGCGGAGTGGGAGGGGGAGTTAAAGTGTTGGGCTACGGGGCGGTTGGGTTGGTTGGTGCAGGTGTCCCAGAGGTGTTCTCTGAAACGTTCCGCAAGTAGGCGGCCTGTCCCCCCAATGTAGAGGAGGCCATATCGGGTGCAGCGGATGCAGTAAATGTGGAGGTGCAGGTGAATTTGTGACAGATATGGAAGGATCCCTTGGGGCCTTGGAGGGAAGTGAGGGGGTGGGGAGGGTGTGGACGCAAGTTTTGCATTTCTTGCGGTTGCAGGGGAAGGTGCCGGGAGTGGAGGTTGGGTTGGTGAGGGGTGTGGACCTGACAAGGGAGTCGCGGAGGGAGTGGTCTTTCCGGAATGCTGATAGGGGAGGGGAGGGAAAAATATCATTGATGGTGGGGTCTGTTTGGAGGTGGCAGAAATGACGAAGGATGATACGATGTATCTGGAGCTTTGTGGGGTGGTAGGTGAGGACCATTGAGGAGCAGGAGGATGCTCAAAAACCAAAATGAGTCTATGAAAAGTGACCTGTGCTTGCCTTTTGTACGCATGTGACTTGTAAATGCAGACTGGACATGGAAAATGGCTGTGACCACACCCCGAATGGGTAAAGTAAATTTGTTTCCTTTCTGAGCACATGGGATCCCTTATGAAAGATGTGAGGTCCTTCAGGGGCAGCTGCATTAATCAAGTACAGCACAGGGTGAAGACATTTGTAATCATTGTCTCCTGCATATGAAATGCAGTGTCAAACTCAGTCAGATAAAATTTGTGATTCCAAACAATCCTGACCATGTCATTGGCCATTCCTGTTTGATCATAGTGACCTCTGTGAAACAGAAGTAATCATTGGTGACTTTTAAAGTTTCACCTGCGTAACACAATTCATAAAGTTAACCCAATATCTCATTGGCTGCACAAAGGCATGGAGCTGATTTCCTCTAATCCAAAACTGCAAATATTCACCAAGATATTCTTATATGCAATAGTACCTTTCTTGTATGAAATAAAACATTGGGGGAACAAGGTATCAGTAATCATATCGGACTGACAATCTCCTACAATATTTGCATGATATGCATGTGCTGCATTCATAAGAATGAGGTCCCTATGATAAAGATCCATATAGCTGCACTCCTTGGCTGTCCTTGTTAGACTCCTCCATGATCCACTATAGGAGAAGTATGCTAAAGTATCAAGAGCAGGGTACTTTTCAAGGATGGTTGCATGGAGACAAGTGTTACCCTTTGAAACAATAGCTGATGACTCCATTACACAACTGCCTGATTGAGGCTCAGTACAATGAAACCAATTCTTCCATCAGGTCTGTGGTGCAACAGATGATAAATCTGCTGAAGATGGAGTTCTGATGCTTAGATCAATCTTGGAAGACCTTATAATGTGCTCCAGATAGTTGGCCATATGATTCTAACAACCTGCGCTTTGCACAATTGGTGCAGGCAAAGAGGGTGTATGATGGATTCTTAAGAGCTAGGTCAGTGGCAGCTGTTTTCGAAGTTGAAAGATGAGGACATTGAACAGGAGAACTATCACCTTCGCTCTGGTAGAGTATTTGCAGTATCAGGGGCAGCCAGCCAGACAAGGAAAATAACACCCATTCCTTGTTCAAAAGAGCTGGGTGCAATGGTCACTCATTGACTGTGAATTTGTTGTGCCCAAAAAGCAAGCTGTTCTTTCTGTTCCTGGAGGCAAAAGCAGCTTTTATTTGTTTGTTTGTTACTTTTTTGGTTTTGCTGTGGCTCAATAAAAATGACGTTTTTCAACCATTTGAATTCCCCACATTGAGCTATGAGAATCTGTCAGGCTATAATAGCATTACACTTCCAAATGTTCACTTGTAGTTTTACAATGGAATATCAGCCTGCTATCTACATGTCCTGAGAGGTGTCTGATTTTGGTTATCCTCCCACCAAGTGCATGGTGAAGGGCAGCTCCTGACCGGCAGCACTTGACTGGGTGAACTCCCATCACCTGGAATCGTTGGAGTTCCTGGCAGTAGCAAACACTTCTGCCTGTGTTGAGCAGGAGAATATGCTGGGAGGGAAGTCCTGCGGTATGGGGATGTATGGGTAATGAAATGAGTTTGAAAAGATGCCATGAGAAATTTCACTTGACCTCATGGAGAGGACTCATCCATGAAACATAACAAACCTGACATAGCTGAGTTTTGGTAAAATTCAGTCCTGACAGTTTCAATCTTAAATTTAAATGTTCTGTACTAAGATTTTCATTAATGTAGCAAATACTGTTGCAGTTACTACACTGTCCAGTTGCACTCTCCACTTTACTGAAACTAGCTATCGGATTATGCAGCTGTTTTGTTTTTGGACCTTACCCAGTGTTACCTTCTACTGAAACCAGCTGACATCAATATTAGATGTTCCACTCAATCCATGTGCTCCCTGCTGAGGAATTATCATTAGAAAATGAATCACTGCATGCTTATCGAAGAGGAAAATGCAGTAAAACTGGTGAATGAGAGATACTGGTCCAACTTGTCTTATATTCTTAAATGTAAAGGATCTGTGTGACCAGAACATTTATTTACAAATATGACATGTTTATTACGTGTGCTTCCTTCTTGGAAATGAGATGTTGATAGTTGGCGCAGGGTATTGAGGTAAATGGGAGTCTGTAGCTTGTGTTAAGTGACAGACAGATAGTTAGCCAGAGTTTGAGAGATGATGGCCTCATGGTATTATAGCTAGACATCTAACCCAAAAACCTGGTCATTTTCGAGGAACCCACGTTCAAATCTTGTCATGGCTGATGACGGAATTTGAATTCAAAAATTTCTGGAATTCAGAGTCTAATAGAAATGATTGCATTGGTCAAAAAAACACCATCTGGTTCACAAATAGCCTTTAGGGATGGAAAGTTCTTTCTTCACCTGATCTGGCCTATATGTGTCTCCAGACCACAGCAATGTCATTGGCACTTAACTGCCCTCTGGGCAGTTAGGAATGTGTGTAGTAAGTGCTAATATGGACAGTGACACCCATATCCTGAGAATGAATTGCTAAAAAAGCAAAGGATATTATCGGAAACGAGAGAGTTCTGATTAATTTAGTGTAATGTATGTTAATGTTTAATCTGAATTCAGAGCTTTCCCCAGAAGAACAGAGCTTTCTTGATCTTAGTGCACCCAATGGGTGTGACTCAAATCAAGTCAGGTATGTGCATTGGTAAATTTGTTGCTACAATAGAAACTGTTGCTAGAAAACAAAAGAGAGAACATTTGCGTTGGAACCTGAAGTTATTAGCTCAATGAGGGTTCAGTTCACTGGCTAAATTAACAATCAGACATTGGTAATTACATAAAGCCTGCCTCCTACCGATAGGTAAACTGGACCTGCCTGTTGTTTAACTATTTCACATAGTGCTTCCTTACTTCAGAGGGTGGTGAAAGAATATATAAGATACACAGAACATCTCCGTGAGCTTTGAATTCTTCTATAAAGACTAAGAACAGACTCAGTGCAATAAAATCAGTCTTCTTATTTTGTAAAGTCCTCGGCTATCAGTAATGTCTATTGAACACACTCAACTCATCATTATGCTTCTCATCTGCATTGTTTATTGGCCTTTCACTGGAAAAGGTCTCCTTTCTCTTCATATTCTCACAAATAATTTTATGAAATGCATCCTTACATAATTTAACAATGTTTAAATCAATAATCACGAAATTGAAAAAATCAATTTTGCTTTGGAAGTCTTTTTTCCCTTGTTCAGTACATAAAACTCAAAAACAAATTGTACAAAATACGACATTGAAGAGTTAAGACTTTTGATGCCAAAAAATTTATGGTAGACTTTAGTACATTGATTTGAGAGCAACACTTAGAGCCATCAAGTCAGAGAGTCATACAGCAGAGAAACAGATCCTTCGGTCCAACAAGTCCATGCTGATCATAATCCCAGACTAAACTAATCCCACCTGCCTGCTCCTGGTCCATATCCTTCTGAACCTCATCTATTCATGAACTGATCTAAATGTCTTTTAAATTGTAACTGTACCTGCATCCACAACTTCCTCAGAAAGTTCATTCCCCACAAAAACCACTCTCTGTGTGAAAATGTTGCCCATCATGTCTTTTTAAAATCTTTCTTCTCTTGCCTTAAGTATCTGCCCCCAGTCTTGAAATCCATCACTCTAGGGAAAAGACACCTACCATTCATGCTATCCATGCCAGTCATGGTTTTAAAAACCTCTGCAAGGTCACCCATCAGCCTCCTTCACTCCAGGGAAAAAAGTACAGCCTCTCCTTATAATTCAAACTCTCCATTCCCGGCAACCAGCTTAATGATATCCTTCCTATAACTGGGCAATCAGAATTGGACACGGTACTCCAGAAGAGGCCTCACCAACGTCCTATACAACCTCAACATGACTTCCCAACTGCTATATTCAAAGGTCTGAGCAATGAAGACAAGTGTGCTAAATGCCTCTTTAACCACTCTGTTTGCATGTGATGCCAATTTCAAAGAATTATGTACCTGAACTCTTAGCTCTCATTGTTCTACAATACTACCCAAGGTCTTACTTTTAATTGTATAAGGCGCCTTAGTTCCATGTCTGTTGACAGACACAGTAGAAGAATAATAACAATTAATCAGTTTCAAAATTCTCATCTGGTCTCCAGGATCTGGCGTCAGAGGTAGAATAAAGAGGTCGGAGGGAGATTTAGATGATTGCGTGTCAGGATGACTCCTGATACATTTCCAACTCTGAACAAAGCTCGTTGGAGGCAGTATCAAAGTGGCAACAACTGTGTGCATTGTTACGATGGTTGAGGCATTAATAGAAAGCAATTTGAGATTAGTTATGTCAAGCAGACCACATCCCATCACTTGCTCCCAGTAGACAGAGTGCAGACCATACTCAACCAGTTGGAGCTTGCAAATCTCAGAATGTCTAACATTAAGTCCAATTCCACCAGTGGACAGCACTTGCTGAATAATCTTTAGTGTGCTGAATAATGACTCTTACAGCCAATTTAATATCAGCAATTACAGTGCGCCTCATTATGGTTGCTGGAACGATATACTGTATATTCACACAAACGGATTTATCCTCTGCATGTAAAGGGAACATCTTTTTTATAAATTGAACAGAATTGCAAGGGATGATATTTCCCTTGTGCATTTTCTGAAGTAACTCATCAATCACCTAGAGTCAACCAGCAACCAATCCGTACTCTTCCTGACTGTATTTTTTCTTTTTCTCAAGAAATGTACCAACAACTTTTTTAGTGTGAATCACAGCTGAAGATTAAACAGTGACCAACATTGAACTTTGAGAGAGAAAATCATCTCCATTTTGCAGACTCCAGCAGTGTTATGGATGTTCCAAGTACCATTCTGTTCATGTACACCAAGGATCTAGATGTCACAAGGAATTAAGGGCTACGGGGAGAATGCGGGTAAGTGGAGTTGAAATGCCCATCAGCCATGATTGAATGGCGGAGTGGACTCGATGGGCCGAATGGCCTTACTTCCGCTCCTATGTCTTATGGTCTTATGGTCTAATGTATCTAGTGCAGTCCATGACACAGTCTGCTTTAGAAGGGGACCAGTGCCAGTGTTCATTAGTGTTGATAAGTAGGCTATGATGGACACTTATCCAGGGGTCACATAACAAACTCTGCTGATCTGATGCCAGGATACTGATATTGGTTCAGTCATTTCATGTAATGAATTCCCACATTCTCCTTCATAAACATGAAGCTTAAAGGGTAGATCTTGCATGAATGAACAAAAAAAAGGAGCAGGACTATGCCAATCAGCCCCTCAAGCATGATGCCCCATTCAATATGTTCGTGGTTGATCTGATTTGCTCATACCCCTGATGAGCTTTCACTTCAGTTCATGCATCAGCAGCAACAATAGGACCATACTCCAACACAATCTGCAACTTAATGGTCTGGCATATTTTCCACTGTTCCATTACTATCAAGCCAGGGGATAAAACCTCATTTAATGAAGAGTGCACAAGGATATGCCAGGAGCAGCACCAGGCATACCTAAAAATGATGTATCAACCTGGAAAAGCTGCAAAACAGGACAATCTAAGTGCCAAACAGTGTAAGTAGCAGGTGATGGACATGGCTAAGAAATCCCACAATCAATGGATCAGCTCAAAGCTCTGCAATCCTATTACATCCAGTCCTGAATTGTAATAGACAAATAAACTCACTCAAGGTGGAGGCACCACAAAAGTCCCAATCTTCAAAGATAGGGGAATCAGCACTTTAGTGCAAAAGTTAAAGCTGAAACATTCACCACAATTTTCAGCCAGACAGCCCCATCTAAAGGTTCCCAGCATTAGAGATGCCGAGACTTCAGCCAATTTGATTCACTTCACATGATATAAAAAAATGGCTGAAGGTTCTGGAAACTGCAAACACTATGGACCTTGACAAGATTCAGGCAATATTTCTGAAGACTCATTCTCTAGAGCTTGGAGAATCCCAAACCAAGCTGTTCCAATACACCTACAACACTGGCATCGACCCGACAATATGTAAAATTACACAGGTATGTCCATTACACAACAAATGGGACAAATGCAATCCTGCTAATTACCGGCTCATTAGTCACCTCTTGACAGATCATCAACAGTACTGCTAAATAGCACCTGCTCACTGATGCTCAGTTTGGATTCCACTAAGACCAGTGACCTCATCATAGCCTTTCTCCTAGTTGATTATAACCCAACTGTGAAGCCTCTTCCAAGGATGCCCACCTTGAAGAAGTTCTCCTCCTCCATCCACGAGGATCTCAGTGAGTCTCTCTCTCTCAGTGTACCCCCAGGTCATCTCCTCTGCCCTGAAGCTTTCAGCTACATCCTGAAGCAGACTCACTACTACAACCATATTTCTTTACTCAGTGCCTGCCTATGGAAGCGACTGACCCGCATGGACTCCAGGCCCCACCACCAGAGATATATGTCCCTCCCCACCCCAATCTGCATTCCGCAGAGATCATTCCCTTCATGACTCACTCGTTAGGTCCATGCCTACCTACCAACCCACCTTCCACTCCCGGCACCTACCCTTACCACTGCTAGAGGTGTATAACCTGTGCCCACACCTCCCTCCTCACCTCCATCCAAGTCCCCAAAGAGTCCTTCCACATCCGGCACAGATTTATCTGCAACTTTAAGCACCTCATCTAATGTGTTCATTGCTTTAGATGTGGTCTCCTCTATACTGGGGAGACAGGATGCCAACTTGAGGAACATTTCAGACAACATCTCTGGGACACACGCATTAAAGAACCCCAACACCCTGTGTCAAACACTTCAACTCCCCCTTCCACTCTGCCAAGAACATGCAATTCCTGGGCTTCCCCCACGGCCAAATTCTAACCACATGATGCCTGGAGGAAGAACACCTCATCTTCTGCCTTGGGACCTCCAACCTCACAGGATCAATGTCGATTTCACCAGTTTCCTAATCTCCCCTGCCCCCACCTTATCCCAGATCCAATCCTCCAACTTGGCAATGCCCTTTTGAACTGTCCTACCTGTTCATCTGCCTTCCCACCTATCCGCTCCACCTTCCGCTCCGACCTATCACCATCACCCCCCACTTTCATCTACCTAACAGATTCCCAGCTACCTTCCCTCCAGCCTCACCCCCCTCCCATTTATCTCTCAGCACCCTTGCCCCCCAGCCCCTCCCACATTCCTGCTGAAGAGTTTATGCTCAAAACATCGACTCCCATGCTCCTCAAATGCTGCCTGACTGGCTGTGCTTTTCCAGTGCCACACTTCTTGACTCTAACCTCCAGCATCTGCAGTCCTCACTTTCTCCTTATTATTGCCTTGGTTCAAACATGAAAAATCGAGCTGAATTCCAGAGGTGAGGGGAGAGCGACTGGCCTTGATATCGACACTGCATTTGATGAAGTGTGGCATCAAGGAACCAGAGGAAAACTGGAGTAAATAGAATTGGGGGTTAAAAGAAAATGGTTGGTTGTTGGAGGTGAGTTATCTCAACTCCAGGATATCTCTACAGGAGTTCCTAGGAGCAACCATCTTCAATTGCCTCATCATGACCTTTCCTCCATTATAAGGTCAGAAGAGGGGATGGTCACTCATATCTGCACAATGTTCAGCACCATTCAACTACTGCAGCAGCCCAAATCCAAATATAGAAAAAATGGAATGAAATTGTATGGAATAGCATAGAAATTTATTATCACATATACATTTGCATGAAAAATACAGTAAAATGTTCTATAAGACACCCTACCATGATGCCTATATTAATGGCAAACATCATATATAATAATAAAAAAGAGTAAAATTAAAACAGAGTTCATCACAGTTCAGTTAGTAGCTCCTGGGCTCATAGAAAACCAGTTAAGGAATGATGGGCCAATATGCTGAGGAGTTGGCCAGGGAGAACCCTTCTGCTCAAACCATTAAAAGATTTTAAGATGAAACTTGATAATACTATAACAACTGGACAAATAAATAAAAACAGAGAAAAGTAAAAGTGGAAGTAGTAAATTGTGCTACTACTCTGCCGCCATCTTAGATCAACAGCTGAGCAATATCCAGGCATGATAAGTGACAAATAATATTTACATCACACAAGTGCTGGGCATTAACCCATTGATACCCAATGACACAACCAGAATTTCATTCCTCACAATTAATATCCTGGGGTTGCCATTCACCAAACTCAGCTGGACCAGCTACATAAATACTGTGGCTACAGAGGAGGCAAAGAGCCAGGAATCTTGCAGCAAGTAACTTGTCTTGTGTTTCCCCAATGTCTGTCGACCACCCAGAAGTTACAATTGCTGGTGAGTATAGGAATAGGTGGATAGAGCATATGAATGTATATTTGTGGAGCTTTAGATTCCTGGATCACTTATCTGGAGAATGTGGGACCTTTGCAAGTCTGATGGTTTGCATTTGAATCAAGAAGGGGGCCAACATCTTTGAGAGGGTCTTTGTGCTATTAATTGGGTTTTAAATTGGTTTGCCTGAGGTTGGAAAAAACGAATGCAATGAATTAAGGAGTAATGCTCAGATAAATATAGCAGAAAAATCAAAAGCAAAAGCAAAATCAAAATAAAAAACAGGATGGAAGTCAGAGTGCACATAGTCAAGTTACAACACAAAGGAACATGGAAAGACTGGGAGGAACTTATTTTAATGCAAGGAGTCCGATGAGTAAGACAGATGGGTTGAGGATATTGGTTAATGTGTGGGAATGTATTATCATTGGTATCAGAGAGATTTGGTTGAGGAGGTAGCAGGACTGGTAGCTCAATATTTCAGGGTATAGAATCTTCAGATTTTAAAAAATGGGAGTTGTAAAGGATGAGGTGGTGTCACAATATTGACCAAAGAGTCAATTCCTGCCATTAGGAGAGATTGTTTCTTCGAAGGTCAAACAATTGAGGTCACATGTGTAGAATGCAAAAATAAAATGGGGGCATTCAGATTTTCGATAGCATACTGTAACAGTTAGAGACAGTTGAAAAGGCAGATAGATAGGCAAATTTCAGAGAACGGTAAAAATAATAAAATGATAATAATGGGCGATTTATCTTCCTCCATATTAATTAAGACAGACAATGTGATAAAGGCTTACAGGAAGGCAGAATTCTTAAAATTTATCCAGACAAACTTTTAAAACCAGCATGTAGAAAATCCCAAAAAGGGGCAGTGCTTCATCTAATTTTGGACAACTATTAGAGTGAATTAGATTGTAAGCGTTAAATATGGTAAGAGTAAAGAGCAGACATCTCAATGTGAAGCTTATAAATGATGAACATTGTAGACCCTAGAGGTTAGTGTCAGCATGAATCTGTATAAACAACAGTTAGTATTAGCAAAACATTCCAGACAGGCTGTAAAGTCAGAACAAACCTCGAGACCAAGAGGAGACAGACACTTACGAGGAATGTGGCAAAAAGTGCCAGACCAAATTATCCTTTATTGGGTGAAGTAGACATTAATAACATTAGCCTATTACCTCCAATAGTCATCTGTTTCTGAAGTTTGTATGGAGCAAGATTGGAATTTGGGTAATGAGATGCCCATGTAGCTAAAGTTCTATAAAGATACTGCTTTTTACTGTATTCCTCAGAATTGCTCTAACTAATAAATTCTCCCTTTCATTTGAATAAATGATCATAAACCTGTACTCAAAACTCCTGTGGTTGATTATTAAAAGTGAGCACAACAGAGTGAAGCTGAGTAAGTAATAGAAGCGTCAGTGGGGGAGGAATTTGTTGACAGTAAGATTTAAGGTGGCTGTGGAAAATGACAGGATCGACTGAGAATAAAAGTTCTGAATTAAGGGAAGGCTGATTTTATTATGCTCATACAATATCAGATTAAAGTGGACTGGGAGTAGCTACTTGTTGAAAAACTATTCAAGAAGGAAATAATGAGCGTGCAGGGCCAACAGGTTCCTGTAAAGCTCAGAAGGATCAAAAGAACAGAAGTCATAGCAGCATTTGGGAAATGCAGGGACTTACTTGAAAATGAAATTAAGAAGGTAAAGAGGAAGCATGAAAGAAATACTGGTGGATGAAATAAAGGATAATCCGATGGAAGGAATTGGGCCCATGAGGGAACAAACTGGCAATCTGAATGAAGCTGAAAGACATAGGTCAGGTCTTAATTTAGTACTACTAAAGAGAGGGGCAATGTGGTCTAGATATAAAGGAGAGGGATTGTGATATATTTCAATAAGTTCAAATTTAGAGGAAAGAGGTATTAACAGTTTTAACAGGGAAGAAATTGCATGGGCAAAAACATAAATTGCTGTAGGAACTCAGCTGGTCTGGCAGCAGAGAGCAAGCAGAGAGGAGAAAGCAGAGATAATGTTGTAAGCACGGTAACTATTCATCAATTCTCAAGCAATTTTCATTTTTGTTTCAGATCTCCAGCATCCACAGTTCTTTATTTCATAGAACAGATCATGGGAGCTCTGATATGAATTTGCAAAGTCTGTCTGGCCATAGGAAGGATAGCAAATGGAAGACAGTAAATGTGGTACCACCATTCAGGGATAATGGTAGGGATAAACTGGGAAACTACAGCGCAGTGAATGCTACATGGGGTAAAAAAAAATTGAAACATCATAATAATCATCAAGGATTAATCAAGGATGGTCTGCTTGCCCTTGTGAGGGGGAGACTATGTCTAACAAAGTTATTTAACTTTTTTGATGCAATAACAAGATATATAGATGTAAGCAATGCAGTTAATGAAGACTACATGGACCTCAGCAAGGTTTTTGATAAGGCATCATCTAGGAGATTGATAAAGAAGGTAAAAGCCCATGAGATCCAGGGTAAGTTGGTAAATTGGATCTAAAATTGATTCAGTAGTGGGAAACAGAGAATAATGGTGGAAAGTTGTCTTTTTGAGAGAAAACCTATGTTCAATAACGTACCAGAGGTTTGGTGCTGAGTAGCTTGCTGTTTGTACTGTGCATTAACAATCCAGACATGAATGTAAAGGGGGTATGATCAGTAAACTTGCTCATAACACAAAAATTTCCATATGGTGAATAACAAGGAAAAAAGCCTGAGACTACAAGTCTATACAGATAGGCTAGCCAAAAGTGGCAATTAAAGTTTAATCATGAAAATGTGATGTGATGCATTTTAAGGGATCAACAAGATAAGGGAGCACACAATAAACAGTAGTTCTATGGAAAATACTGAGTGTCAGAGTGATCTTGGTGCCAGGTAGGTACGTGCTAGCTCAGCTCCAATTGGACAGGAAGTAGAATCCCAGAGATTAGAGTGCCTATTTGGTGAGGGGTAAGGCACAAGTTGGGAAGTATATCAAGTGAGGAGGAAGTATCCCTGTTCTCCGCTGGCTCTGCTCTGCAGCCTCCCTCTGTTATGCATCACCTTGTTCAGCAAGGGGGGGTGGAGGCAGAGTGGCAATGAATATACCATATTGTGTTTGGGTGATGTGCCTGGACCAGGTGCATAGCTGGTGTTAGAAAGAGGCAATGAGTGGCTGTCAGCATTGGATGTGTATGAGGGTAAGGTGGAGTATCTGGATAACAGGCATAAGCCATGAGTACCAGGGAGTACAGGCATATTGTGATAGGGATGTGGCACATCAGGCAATGTGGAAGGTTGGTGATAGTAGGAGTGAGATATCAAGTGAAGATGCAATCATTGGCTATCCCTTTGATTTCATTCAACATCCATCTCAATAATTAGACCTTTGGATCCACACCTGGTATATTCACTTTGTACTTCTGCTTCCTTCTAATAGAAAATCTTATGGAGTCTGTTGGCATTTGGCACCTCTACTGCATGGAACCTGACAGCTCTCTTGTCCACCTCTATCAACAATGAAGCCAGTATCACATCTGCCTCCTCTCTGCCCTGATGTGCAATTTCCTACCTTTCAAATCTGAAATTATATTCAGTGCAGATTCCCTTTAAGAAGGACAGACTGCCATTTAGAATAACAAGCTGGTTGCACTCTGTGTTCTCAGCACAATGTTTGTTGGCTCCTTGCTGAGAGTAAAGGATGCAAGCAGCCAGCAATCAGTCCAGGCCCTTGCTACAATCAAGTAAATGAGGTAACAGCAGCCTGTGACCCATCTGAATGTTTAGTCTACCCACACATAACGGAGTGTAGTAGTTCAAGAAGGCAGCTTACTACCAATTTCTCAAAGGCAATGAGGAATTAGCAAGAAATGCTGGGTTAGCCAATGATGCCCATTTCTTTAGAATGTAGGTCCTGAGCCCCACACTCTAAAAAAACTGGACAAACAAATTATTTGAAACTATGCCTTCCTTGTTGAAAATGGCAAAAAAGGCCTGACATAATGAACATCAATAATGATTCTTTCACATTAAAAGATAATTTTAGCTTATAAATTCAACTTTGGAAGGTGTACAGGGTAAGTCAGTATCTGCTGAATCTCAGCTTACTCAAAGATCCTGTAAAAGAAAATGAAAAGAAGAAAGCTTGCATTTCTTTGGCGACTTTCATAACCTCAGGGAGTCCCAAAGCTTCTTCTCGCCAATGAAATACTGTAAATAATAATTACCATTTAAATTTTGAAACATAATAATCAATGTGTACAGTGCAATGGCAAATGAGTGCAATTTATTGACAATGTATTAATCTGTTATGGTAGCATTGGTTAAAGGATAAATAGTGAATACTGACCAGGATATTGGAAAGAATGTGTCTTTTAAATTGTGCCAGAAAGTATTTAATACAAAGAGTTGTATTGCATATTAAACCATTTCATCAGTCATTAGTTCACTACTTCAATATAATAATTTAACAATGTAACAATTTGCATGATGTGTCAAAACCCTTAGATCACTGACGTTTAACAGGCATTCAATTAAATTGTGCTTTTTCTTAAAGGAATAAAGACAAAAACTGACTAAGAATGTGTGTTCTAAGCAATTTCTAGTACTGGTGTGTAGATTATCTTTGTTTTGCACAATTGTAGAATCCCTATAGTATGGAAACAGGCCCTTTGGACCAACATGTCCACACTGACCCTCCGAGGATTATGCCACCCAAACCCATTCCCTTACCCTACCCTACATTTCCCCTGACTCATGGACCTAATCTACACATCCCTGACCACTATGGGCAAGTTAGCATGGCCAATCCACCTAAATATCATTAGATTGTGGGAGGACACCCGCACAGGAGAATGTACAACCTCCATGTAGACAGTCGCCTGAGGCTGGAATCCAACCTGGGTCTCTGGTGCTGTGAGGCAGCAGGGCTAACCACGGAGGCACTGTGCCACTCCGTGATAATACCTTGGAATGTGTGTCAAAGAAACTTCAAGGGAAGGATTTCAAAACAATAAATGAACTGCAGACAAAAATATGTTCTCCTGTGAATTATCTCAGACTGAGAACACTATAGTAGAAGAAAGATTAGTCTTTGCAAGAGACATAAGAGTCATAGAGATGTAGAGCACGAAAACAGATCTTTCGGTCCAACTCGTCTATGCCAATCAGATATCCTAAATAAATCTAGTCCCATTTGCTAGCATTTGGTCCATATATCTCTAAACCTTTCCTACTCATATTGACATCCACATGTGTTTTGAAATGTTGTAATTGTACCCACATCTACCATTTCTTGTGGCAATTTAAAAAAAGCCAGGAGAAGATCTGCCCTGACCTGTGAGACCCACCTTTGTGGAAAAGAGCCAGCCCAATGTCAGAGAGGAAGTAGATTCTATCAGTCCAGCTCAAATGCAGGGATCATTGTGGGTAGCATCCTTTCTCAAGGGAATAGAGCTAGATAGAGAGCAAATATTGTGGGAACTTGGGAAATGCTCACATTTTAAATAAGGAATATTTTGTTTATCAAATCACGTTGAACTGCAAAATGAATTCTGTGATTCTTTGACCATCTCGCCAACAAGAGCACTTGGCTAAATTGTTTTTTAATATATAAACTGTTCGAAATGTCCAAAACACAGACAATAAGACAAACAAGAAAGAACAGTGACTAAACGATTCATTTCTTTTTCATGTTACATGGCACTACATATCTTTATTCCAAAATAGTACTATTAATGTACCTTTCTCAACTGATCAGCTGAGTTTTCTATATTTCTGTCTTCCAAGAAAGAAAAGTAGCAAAAAATAGGAAATCCTCCCACAACCTGAGAACATCTTATGATGCAAAGTCACTGCTGACTGCAATCAGCTGAGAGAAATATGGTCAATATTCCAAACAAAAAGTTTTTTTTTTCCCTGTGTTGACTGCTTCCCATGAAATGACTTCAAGAATTCTTCACAGTAGGTTTCAGACAGCATCCTGTTGGTACAATATATTGGTCTTTGAATTTGGCTTTTTATGGACAGTGTCCCCAGAGTTGTTAAGCTCATTGATGTAAAACTGCTTCAAAATGACTTTCTGACTGTGCAGTCACATCAGCCAAAGGATAAAGCTTCAGGTTTCTATTAATTTGTCCTTTGATTAATTTATTTTCATTGTACAGTTTTCTACAACTGAAATTAAAAATGGATAGGCATCAATTAAATGAGTCAATGTTGAACACAGTAGCCTGAAGTTTGTGGGGGTAATGATGATGAAACTGCCAGCATTTAATGTCATTGTTCTTCTGAAACTGATAATAACCTCTCCAGTTTGTATAAAGTCACCATTGTCCTAATGGATCATATCACTAATCTTTTATTAGACAGAGATGACTAGTGACCTGAAGGTCACCATATCTCAGATAAGGGAAGTGATTGAGAAGGACAGTCCTTCATGGTAACTTAGCTTACATAAGAATTCAACCAACTCTGTTAGTATTACTGTGCCTTGCAAACCAGGGGATGTCCAGCCAATTGAGCTAACCAACCCCACATATACAGCTAGAACATAAGATCACAAAATAATGGAGCAGAATTAGGTCATTCCACCCACTGATTCTTCTCCACCATTCGATCATGGCTGATATGTTTCTCAACCCCACTCTCCTGACTAACTCTTGATCCCCTTACTAATCAAGAACCTATCTATCTCTATCTTAAATACACCCAATGACTTGACTTTCACAGATTTACCACCATCGAGCTGAAAATATTCCTCCTCATCTCACTTCTAAAGTTTATCTCTTCTTTCTGAGATTGTCTCCTCAAGTCCTAATCTCTTCTTCTAGTGGATACGTTTTCTCCATTTCTACTCTCTCTTGGCCTCTCAGTATTTTGTAAATTTCAATGAGATCCACCCTTGTCCTTCTCAACTCCATTGAGTACAGACCCAGATTTCTCAACAACACCTCTTTTCACAAGCCCTTCACCCCGAGATCATTCTTGTAGACCTCCTCTGAACCCCCTCCAACACCAGCACATCCTTGCTTAGATATAGAGCCCAAAACCAATCGCAATATTCTAAATGTGGTCCGACCAGTCCTCAGCAGTAACGTCTGCTTTGCATTCTAGCCCTCTTACAATGAATGTTAATATTATATTTCCCTCCTGAAATGCCCACTGAACTTGCAGGTTAACCTGAAGAGAACCTTAAATGAGGACTCTCAAGTCCCTTTGTGCTTTAGATTTCCAAAGTGTTTCCTGTTTAGGAAATAGTCCTCACCTCCATTCTTCTCCCCAAAGTGCATAACCACACACTTTCCACATTGTGTTACAACCGCCACTTCTTCTTCCAAGCTCCTAGCCTATCCAATTCCTTCTGCAGCTTCCCACTTCCTCATCATTATTTATCTGTCCACCTTCTTTGAGTTATCTGCAAACGTAGCAACAAAGCCCTTACCTGCTTCGTCCGGATTGTTAATATATTGTTTGAATAGTTGTGGTCCCAACATTGACCCCTGCGGAACTCCACATTGTTTATTTGGCTGCAATTCTGAAAAAGGATCCCATTATCCATACTCTCTGTCTTCTGCCAGTCAATCAATCCTTTATCCATGCCAGTACTTTGTCTGTAACATCATACGCGCTCTTATATTATTTAGAAGCTTCCTGTGCAGCACCATGTCAAAGGCCTTCTGGAAATCCAAATAGATCACATCCATTAGATCTCCTTTCCTTAGCTTGCTGATTATATTCTCGAAGAATTCTAACAGATTAGTCAGATATGATCCATCCTTGATGAAGCCATTCTGATTCAGCCCTATTTTACCATGCACTCCAAGTACTCCACACTCTCATTCTTTATACTCTACTCTAACATGTTATCAGTGACTGAGGTCAGGCTAACCAGTCTATAATTCCCATCTTCTGCCTACCTCCTTTCTTAAACAGAGGTATTACATTAGCCATTTTCCAGTCCTCTGGGACTCTCCCTGACTTCAGTGATTCCTGAAAAATCACCACCAATGCCTCTACAATTTGTCAGCTCTCTCCTTCAAAACTCTGGGGTGTAGTCCATCTAGTCTGGGTAATTTGTTCACCTTCAGATCTTCCACCTTCCCCAGTGTCTTCTCTTTAGTCACGTCTACTATACTCACCATTGCCCCTGACTGTCTTGAAATTCTGGTGTGCTACTGATCATCAGCCATGAAGACAGGTGCAAGGTACCTATTCAGTTCCTCCACCATTTCTTTGTTCCCCATTTCAACTTCAGCAGAGGCCTTCTGTCCATTCTTGCCACTTCCTTACCTCTTAAATATCTAAAAAAAACTCTTACAACTTTTATATTACTAGTTGGTTATCCTTACATTTCACCTTCTTCCACCTTATTGCTTTTTTAGTTGTCCTCTTATAGTTTTTAAAGCCTTCCCAACCCTCTGGCTCTTTGGTAATCTTCATCACATTATATGCTTTTTCTTTTGCTTTAATGCAGTTGCTTGTCAGCTATGATTGCCTTGTCCACCCCTTATTATGTTTCTTTACCCCGGGATGAATTTCTGCTGACCCTCCTGAATTACCCCAGAATCCCCTGCCATTGCTGCTCCACCATTTTCCCTTCTAGGCTCCCTTCAAGTCAACTATGATTAGTTCCTTCCTTGTGTTGAAGTAGCTACTTTTACTCAATTGGAATGCCATTACATCTGATTCCAGATTCACCTCTTAAACTGAAGCATGAATTCTAAGATATTGTCATCACTGACTCCTACATGTTCCTTCACCTTAAGCTCCAGAATCAAGTTTGCCTCATTATACATCACCAAATCTAGAATTGCCTGTTCCCTAGTGGGAGAAAGTGAGGACTGCAGATGCTGGAGATCAGAGTTGAAAATGTGTTGCTAGAAAAGCGCAGCAGGTCAGGCAGCATCCAAGGAGCAGGAGAATCGACGTTTCGGGCATGAGCCCTTCTTCAGAAATGAGGAGAGTGTGCCAAGCAGGCTAAGATAAAAGGTAGGGAGGAGGGACTTGGGGGAGGGGCATTGGAAATGCGATAGGTGGAAGGACGTTAAGGTGAGGGTGATAGGCCGGAGTGGGGGTGGGGGCGGAGAGGTCAGGAAGAAGATTGCAGGTTAGGAAGGTGGTGCTGAGTTCGAGGGTTGGGACTGAGACAAGGTGGGGGGAGGGGAAATGCGGAAACTGGAGAAATCTGAGTTCATCCCTTGTGGTTGGAGGGTTTCTAGGCGGAAGATGAGGTGCTCTTCCTCCAGCCGTCGTGTTGCTATGGTCTGGCGATGGAGGAGTCCAAGGACCTGCATGTCCTTGGTGGAGTGGGAAGGGGAGTTGAAGTGTTGAACCAAGGGGTTCTCTGAAACGTTCCGCAAGTAGGCGGCCTGTCTCCCCAATATAGAGGAGGCCACATCGGGTGCAGCGGATGCAGTAAATGATGTGTGTGGAGGTGCAGGTGAATTTGTGGTGGATATGGAAGGATCCCTTGGGGTCTTGGAGGGAAGTAAGGGGGGAGGTGTGGGCGCAAGTTTTGCATTTCTTGCGGTTGCAGGGGAAGGTGCCGGGAGTGGAGGTTGGGTTGGTGGGGGGTGTGGACCTGACGAGGGAGTCACGGAGGGAGTGGTCTTTTCGGAACGCTGATAGAGGAGGGGAGGGAAATATATCCCTGGTGGTGGGGTCGGCTCTACAACAAGCTCTTCCAAAAAATTACATAGACCTTCTTTAAATTCCTTATCTTGGAGTCTGATACTCAACTGATTTTCCCAGTCCACATGCACATTGAAGTCAGCAATAATTATTGTAATAGTTCCTTTCTTACATGCCTTTTCTATCTCCTGATTTATTTTCTGCCACATCCTGACTGATGTAAGGAGATCTGTATACGACTCCCATCAGGATCTTTTCTCCTTTGCGGTTTATCAACTCTACCCACATTCATATTATATCATCTAACTCCACATCACTTCTTGCTATCACTTTGATTCCATTTTTTATTCACAAGGCCTCTAACCATCTGCTTGTTCTTTCGAAAGGATACATATCCTTGGATATTTCGTTCCCAGCCCTAATCCCTTATACATCCCTGTAATACATATAACATCATAACTGCCAATTTCAATCACACTCTAAGCTCATTTATCTTGTTTTGTGTACTTTAGATTAAGTTCCCTACAGTCAAGAAGTCAAGAAAGACAACTGTATTAATGAGGCAGAAAACTCGGAAAGGCAGCATGCTGGAAGGTTGAGTGAAATAAGGGTTGATGGGAAGGGTGAGAGGAGTAACAAATTAAAAATACTATACATGAATGCACGAAGCATTAGACATAAGATGGATGAGCTTGAGGCTCTTTTGGAAATTGGCAGATACGATATTGTGGGGATAACTGAGACGTGGCTTCAAGTGGACAGTGCCTGGGAAATGAATATTCAAGGATACACGTGTTATCGTAAGGACAGACTGACGGGCAGAGGGGGTGGGGTGGCCTTGTTAGTAAGGGATGATATTCAGTCCCTTGCGCGGGGGGACCTAGAGTCAGGAGATGTAGAGTCAGTGTGGATAGAGCTTCGAAATACCAAGGGTAAAAAGACCCTCTTGGGAGTCATCTACAGGCCCCCAAACAGTAGTCTGGATGTCGGATGTAAGTTAAATCAGGAGCTGAAATTGGCCTGTCGCAAAGATGTCACTACAGTTGTTATGGGGGATTTTAACATGCAGGTAGACTGGGAGAATCAGGATGGTATTGGGCCACAAGAAAGAGACTATGTGGAGTGCCTCAGAGATGGATTCTTAGAGCAGCTGGTGCTGGAGCCGACCAGGGAGAAGGCAATTCTGGATCTGGTATTGTGTAACAAACCAGAATTGGTCAGAGACCTCGAAGTGAAGGAGCCATTGGGAAGTAGTGACCATAATACAATAAGCTTCAATCTGCAATTTGAGAGGGAGAGGGTACAGTCGGAAGTGACTGTACTTCTGTTGAATAAAGGGAATTATGGAGCTATGAGGGAGGAGCTGGCCAAAGTTCAATGGTGCAATACCTTAGCAGGGATGACCGTGGAGGAACAATGGCGGATATTTCTGTGTATAATGCAGAAATTGCAGGATCAGTTCATTCCTAAAAGGAAGAAAGATCCCAGGAGGAGGCATGGGCGGCCGTGGCTGATGAGGGAAGTAAAGAAACATATAAAGTTAAAAGAGAAAAAGTATAACATAGCTAAGATAAGTGGGAAAACTGAGGACTGGGAAGCTTTTAAAGAGCAACAGAGGATTACTAAGAAGGAAATACGCAGAGGAAAAATGAGGTACGAAGGTAAACTGGCCAAGAATATTAAGGAGGATAGTAAAAGCTTTTTTAGGTATGTGCAAGGCAAAAAAATGGTTAGGACAAAAATTGGGCCCTTGAAGACAGAAACAGGGGAATATATTACTAGGAACAAAGAAATGGCAGAGGAATTAAATGGGTACTTCAGACCTGTGTTCACTTGGGAAGACACAAGCAATCTCCCTGAGGTAACAGTGGCTGAAGGACCTGAACTTAAGGGAATTTATATTTGCCAGGGTTTGGTGTTGGAGAAGCTGTTAGGTCTGAAGGTTGATAAGTCTCCGGGGCCTGATGGTCTGCATCCCAGGGTATTGAAGGAGGTGGCTCGGGAAATCGTGGATGCGTTGGTGATTATTTTCCAGAGTTCAATAGATTCGGGGTCGGTTCCTGAGAATTGGAGGGTGGCTAATGTTATACCACTTTTTAAGAAAGGTGGGCGAGAGAAAGCAGGTAATTATAGACCAATTAGTCTGACCTCAGTGGTGGGAAAGATGCTGGAGTCTATTATAAAGGATGAAATTACTGCACATCTGGATAGTAGTAACAGGATAGGACAGAGTCAGCATGGATTTATGAAGGGGAAATCATGCTTGACTAATCTTCTTGAATTTTTTGAGGATGTAACTATGAAGTTGGACGAGGGAAATCCAGTAGATGTAGTGTACCTGGACTTTCAGAAAGCTTTTGATAAAGTCCCGCACAGGAGGTTAGTGAGTAAAATTAGGGTGCATGGTATTGGGGGCAAAGTACTAGATTGGATTGAAAATTGGTTGGCTAATAGGAAACAAAGGGGAGTGATAAACGGCTCCATTTCGGAATGGCAGGCAGAAACCAGTGGGGTACCGCAGGGATCCGTGCTGGGGCCACAGCTTTTTACAATATATGTTAATGATATAGACGATGGTATCAGCAATAACATTAGCAAATTTGCCGATGATACAAAACTGGGTGGCAGGGTGAAAAGTGATTAGGATATTAAGAGATTACAGGGTGACCTGGACAAGTTAGGGGAGTGGGCAGATGCATGGCAGATGCAGTTTAATGTGGATAAATGTATGGTTATCCACTTTGGTAGCAAGAACAGGAAGGCAGACTACTACCTCAATGGAATCAATTTATGTAAAGGGGCAGTACAGAGAGATCTGGGTGTTCTTGTACACCAGTCAATGTAGGCAAGCATGCAGGTACAGCAGGTAGTGAAGAAGGCTAACAGCATGCTGGCCTTCATAACAAGAGGAATTGAGTATCGAAGCAAAGAGGTGCTTCTGCAGCTGTACAGGGCCCTGGTGAGACCACACCTGGAGTACTGTGTGCAGTTCTGGTCTCCAAATTTGAGAAAAGACATTCTGGCTATTGAGGGAGTGCAGCGTAGGTTCACGAGGTCAATTCCTGGAATGGCAGGATTACCTTACGCTGAAAGACTGGAGCGACTGGGCTTGTATACCCATGAGTTTCGAAGACTGAGAGGGGATCTGATTGAGACGTATAAGATTATGAAAGGATTGGACACTCTGGCAGTAGGAAACATATTTCCACTGATGGGTGAGTGCCGAACCAGAGGACACAGCTTAAAAATACGGGGTAGACCATTTAGGACAGAGCTCAGGAGAAACTTCTTCACCCAGAGAGTGGTGGCTGTGTGGAATGCTCTGCCACAGGGGGCAGTGGAGGCCCACTCACTGGATTCATTTAAGAAGGAGTTGGATAGAGCTCTCAAAGATAGTGGAATCAAGGGTTATGGAGATAAGGCAGGAACCGGATACTGATTAGGAATGATCTGCCATGATTATATTGAAAGGCGGTGCAGGCTCGAAGGGCTAAATGGCCTACTCCTGCATCTATTGTCTATTGTCTAGTATGGAAACAAGCCCTTCGGCCCAACAAGTCGACACCCACCCTCTGAAGAGTAACCCATCCTGACCCATTCCGCTACCCGATATTTACCCCTGACTAATGCACCTAATACTACGGGTAATTTAGCATGGCCAATTCACCTGACCTGCATTTCTTTGGACTGTGGGAGGAAACCAGAGCACCCAGGGAAAACCAACGTAGACATGGTGAGAACATGCAAACTCCACACAATCGCCCGAGGTGAGAATCAAACCTGGGTCCCTGGCGTGCTGTAAAGCAGCAGTGCTAACCACTGAGCCACCGTGCTGCCCCAAATACTGCATGCATTTACATTAGAATTCCTCAGTCTTGTGATTGCCACTCTTCTCATATTTGCCCACTTATCTGATGTGCCTGAAGGTAGATTCGTGAGCCTTTTTATGCTCTCTGGCCTGTTACTTGTTCTGGAAACACTAATAACCTTTGCTATTTCTCCCACCATCAAAATTATTCTATAATTTCCTGTGCAACTGAATCCAGTATACCCTATTTCCCCTCAGCATTTAGTTAAAAACCCTATCCTCAGCCCTAGCTATGGATTTTCCAGAATTCTAGTCTCAATATGATTCAGGTCGAGCCTATCCCATTGGAATAGCTCACTCCTTTTCCACTACTGGTGCCAATGTCCCACGAATTCAAACCAGTTTTTTCTTGCACCAAGTTAAACAAGGAAACTAAGAATAATCAGTTAGGGATTTTTTGTTTCACTCCAGGGTGTGCTGTTCAGATATTTTCTAAACAATCTCTTCAGAGTTGTTATGACACACCTCTGGAGCAGGTAGCACTTGAACTGAAGCCTCTTGGCTCAGAGGTAGGGACACTAGCACTGCTCTACGAGAGCCCTCAGCATGTGTTGTTCATTGATTGAAATTAGACATTGTTGAACTGATGAGGAATTTCACTTCTTATATCCACAGCCAAGCTGTAAGAATCCTTGAAATCCTTGTTGATTTAGGGGTAACTGGGTTTTTAGCATGTGCTAACTTTATAATTACTGCTAAAACATTACTGGTCTTGAAAGAGTAACATTATGTTTGTTGAATTTTAATTTTATCCATTATATTATAAGAAAAGCCAGGAATTCTTTAAGAATGTAACAAGCATATGGTGCTTCTGTTGTCCCTTAGGTCTCTTTTATATTTTTCCCCTCTCACCCTAAACTCTACTTCTGTACTCCTCCACCCCAGGGAAAAGACCTTGTCTATTTACCCTATCCATGCCCCTCATGATTTTATAAACCTCTATAAGGTCACCCCTCAGCCTCTGATGCTCTAAGGAAAACAGCTCCAGCCTATTCAACCTCTCCTTATTGATCAAATCCTTTGAATGTAAATTCTTGGAGAGACAGAGTCTTTCTTGTCCTCAGAATGCATTTGTCTCCAACTGAATTATTTGCCTATTGCAATAACGCTTATGTCATTGCAATAATGCTTATGTCAGCTGCTCAAGCATAAGAAACTGGACACCATTGAAAACTCAATCAGATCTTTATTGCAAATAAGTGTCTGGACAAACATTACATTGTTCAAGCACTCCAGTGTCTCGGGATAATATTAAACTATTAGTTTACAATAGCGAAGCATGCACTCAGTCAAGGGTCATATTTCATGTCATTTAAGGTAAGCTGGAGAATGAGATTTTGACTTCTTCAGGTCATCTGTTATCATTACCGTAATGATAACACAATCATGTTCTTCAAAGCATACTGAAATGCTGTCCATGAGACAGCACACAGCTGGTTGACTGCATAGCAACTTGAATGTCCCATGCACATCACCTGTGGAAGCCGCTGTCATGCTTAGACTTTAAACGTCCACATGACAGAACAAAAGAGCTTGGAGGCAGATGGTTAACAAGTCCATGTAATGAATTAACTCTGGTTAAAGCATCAAATGTTTGGCAGCTTAAAAAGAACATTTTTTGATAACGTGAATCTGCTAGATCTCATGCTGTAGTCATAACAAGTTATTGCAAAGAGGAAAATAAATGTGCAACAGAAGGCCACTTTAATACTTCAGTCTTAAAAATTTGGTTATCTTAAATATTGATTCATGTAAGGTTCTGAAGGAGCTAGGTCAGATAATCACTAAGACATTATTTCCCCTGACTCGGGAATCTAAATTGTGGGGGTACAGATTCAGGATTAATGGATGTTTCTTTTGAACTAAGATGAGTAAATATTTCTCCACTCAAAGGATTGTGAATCTGTTGAATTCTCCATCTCACAGGGTTGTGGATGTCCAATCACTGAATATGGGATTGTTAGATTTTTAGTCTCTTAGAGAATAAATTACCATAGAGAGAGGGGAGAAAAGTTGAGTTCAAACTAGTGATCAGATGTAATCTTAATGAATGGTAGGCAGGCATAATAGGGCCTTCTGCCCTCCTCCTATTTCTTTTGATTTTGGTACATCTGTGAATGAGACATTTCCTAATGTCTGGCCATATTGACCTTATCAACCTGTATGCGTAATTTGCGTAATAGCTGGGGACAAGTTGTTTTGATACAGGCAGCCCCCAGGTTGTGAACAGGTTCCATTCCTGAGTTCATTAGCAAGTTGATTTGAACACAAGTTGGAACACAACGCAAGACAATATAAAGCTGATGTCTAAGTGCAGGAAATGTTTATATGTTGGATATTTAAAATTACACCCCTGTATGGTATCATCTTCATAAATACAGGTTAACTCATATGTTGGTAAATCAGACACCCCTATATACATTCAACAAGTAAAGCTGCATTCATAAAGATTTCTTGACAGCAATTGACACAATCAGGACAATCAAGCAACATTGGAGGGACAACATGCAAAATGTAAAGTTTGGAGTATCATTTTGGGAACTATTTCTCATTGATAAACTCGGAAAAACATAGACACATTAATCTTTTGAAAATAAACTGGCTACAATAATCATCTGAGACATTTCTAAAATCCAACCTTTAAAGCAGTAAATATTGTTTCTGCATTTTTGTTCCTCATTTGCAGTCATAAAAAATGTTCTCTCAAATTACTGACATAATAAGATCAATCTCACCTTCTTTATGTTTCACATTAACAAACTGGGAGGTGTCTGTATTCAAACAATGGACAGTGTTTTATTCTCATTGTATAATGGCTATTGATTTACATTTCACAAGCTATTATTTAAATGAATTACCATACTGCTGTTATAAAGCATTAAATAGAATCTTGAATTATGCATAAGCAATTGTTGAAGATGCTCAGGTGTATCTGAATGACTGAAGCAAATTATTGCCATATATATAGTCTGTTTCTATGTGACCACAGATTCTAAAATGCAGACTAGATTTATTGTAAGGACCAGCTACACATTTAGGGAACTTGGTCTCATTTATTATTGTTCATGGGGTGTAGGCATTACTGAAAAGGTTACTGTTGATTGACCATCCCTAATTGCTCTCAATAAATTCAGCTATCTTTTTCACCTACTGCAGACTTTGTGATGTATGCTGTGGGAAGGGAGTTCTATGATTTTGACCAAGTGACAGTGAGTGAGCAGGGATGTTGCTTAAAGTCAGGATGATGTAATATTCAAGGGGAACATTTAGGCAGTGATGTTTCAGTGCACTCGTCCTTCCTGATGGTAGAGATCACAGAAACAATAGTTACTGTCAAATGAGGCTTGTTGAGTTGCTGCAGTGCATCTTATAGATTAAACACACTGGAAGTGAATGTTGAAATGATAGATTGGATGCCAATCTAATTGGATGTTTTGTCCTGTATCGTGTCAAGTTTCTCAAGTATCATTTGAGCTGCACTTGTCGAGGCAGGTGGGGTCTATTCCATCACATGCTTGACTTGTGCGTTGCAGATGGTGGACAGACTTTGATGAATCAGAAGATGAATTACTCATTGCAGGATTCTTATCCTCTGACCTGACCTTGTAGCCACTTTATTCATATCACAAGATCAGTTGAGTTCCCAGAATACTGATAGTGGGGGATTCTGCAATTGTTAATGCCGTTGCATTTGGATATGAACTGATTCAGTATATGAGAAATCATAAATATTGTGAAGTCATCAGGGAAAATCCTCACCTCTGACCTAATGATTGTGGAACGCTCATTAATGAAGCAGCTGAAGAGAGTTGGGCATAGGACGCCATCATGAGGAACTCCTGCAAATATGTTCTGGAGTGGAGTTGACTAATATCCAAAAATAAAAACCTTTATTCATTCCAGGTATTAATCAAGTTAGTGGAATATTTTCCCCTTCATTCCCGTTGACTCAAATCTTGCTAGGGCTTCTTAATGCTACGTGCAGTCAAATTTAGTTTAGCTTTCAGCACCTCTGGTATTCAGCTTTTTTGTCTTTGGTTGGAGCAAAGCTATCATGAGTTTAGGAGCTGAGTGGCCCTAAACAGAGTGTCAGTGTCCAGGTTATTTCTAAACAGGTGCTAATTGACAGAGGTAAAAGCTTCAGCCTTTTACCATTTTTTTTTTTGCAGGTCAGGAATGTGATGGAGTGTTTCCCATTTGCTTAGATAAGGGCAACTCCAATGATACTTAGTAAGCTTGACACCATCCAAGACAAAACAGCCCACTTGATTTACACCACATCCACAATCATCCACTCCTTCTACCCTCAATGCTCAGTAGCAGCAGTGTGCATCAACACCTACAAAATGCACTGTAGAAATTCACCAAGCCTCCTTAGACAACACCTTCTAAACCCACAACTACTTCCAATGAGAAAAATAAAAGCATGGGAACACTGCCACCTGCAAGTTCACACTGCAAGTGACTCACCAACCTGACAAGGAAATATATTGTTATTCCTTCAGTATTGCTGGGTCAAGCACATAGAGTACTGACTATAATATACTGTTCTCAAAACCATAAAATACACTCTGATACAAACTATGGAGCAGAGTTCCATATCATTGTGGACAACAATGATTGGTTTACACTGCAGGCTTGAGTAGAAAATTAGACAAAAAATGTAAAATTTCTCTCAAAACACCTTGAATCAAGCATTCATGAAACAGAATAATTAACTTTGTACAAAACATTACATATATCATTATGTTTCTGTACAGATATAAACAAGAGCATACTTTAGCATTGAGTTTTTAACAAAGAAAAACTGTTAAAAGGTGCTTCACAGAAGTGTCCAACACAGTTTGACTGCAAACTACATTTGGAGATATTTGGACAGATGAGCAAAAGCTTGACAAGAAAAGTACATGTTAGAAAGGAGGTAAGAGAAGGAAAGAGGGAGAAAGATGGAGAGATTTAGAATTTATTCCAGAGGCTACAATGCTTTGGCAGCTGAAATCCCAGCCACCAGTGGTAAAGTGATGAAAATTGAGGATGCGCAAGGTGTGTCATTTGGCCGAACACAATCATCTTGGAGGATCGCAAGGTTGGAGGAAGTTGCAGAGATAAGAAAGAGGTGAGCCTGTGGAGGAGTTTGAAAATGAAGATGAAATTATTTCAATTAAGATATTTCTGGATGAAGACCCTTTGCAAGTCATTGAGTTACAAAGGTATTGGGGGAAGGAGATTTGATGCATGTTGTAATATGAAATATGGATGTCCTCAAGGAGAGTAGAATATGGCAAACTGGCAAACAGTACAGAAAACTGGCATGAAAACTTGACAATTACTTTGAGATTGGAAATTTTGGAGACAGCAGCAAGGTCTTTAGCAGAATAAACACCTCACCATAATTTCTGCGCGATCTCAACATCACCATAACTGTTGATCTGTCTTTCATTTTTTTTGCCTAAAGGTTCAGTTTAGTTGCAGACACACTTCTGGAAGTGCCATTGTTATATCACTCAAACAACTCAAACAATGCAAGTACTTTTCAGATGCATTTATACCAAAGGTTTAGACTAAGTGTGAAACCTTACATTGCAGCTCAGTACCGATGTTAAGCATGTGCGGTGCAAATATAGATGAAAAGAACAAAGCGGCTTCAAATTAAAGCAAAGAGAGACCCTCACCCTGCCTCAAGGAACTGAATTCTATTTCTCTTAACAACAGTGCTCGTGTTGCACTTGGAATTCTGGCTGCATATTTCAGCATTGGTGCAACAGGACCTTTTGGTCAATTGTATAGTGCTAATTTAAATAGATCTGAAATCAGCTCAGCTAGTAAATTGGTCCATTATATTTTATTGCATCTTCACAAAAAGGCACTGATTTGAAGGAGAAGTCATCTGGTATATTTCAAGGGCTAAACAATGATCTCTTTGTAACAGTATTAGGGTATTAAATCTGACTGTGTGATGTATTAATGAGACACTGTATACCATATGATAGGAGCGTCATATGACCCTACTCTCTCTTGCAACCTCATGACAAGATGAAGCCATAGTAAAATGTTTCTTCAAGAAAGTGAGCATGTCTTTACCTCAGAAGATTCTGTAAACATTCATTCACATTCATCTCAGTCTGAAGTTATCCAGAATCAAAGAAATAGCAGGACTTCAGGGATGGCTGAGTGTCTGTTGATGGTCTGTGATACATGCGATCATGGAGCTTCCCAAGACTCAGTATTTGTCATATCTCTATTCCCTTGCATACACATTGATGTCTAGTGCAAGAAATGGCTCCAGGGACAAGGGAATTAACAGCTTTAGAGATACCTGTTGGTTATATCTGCACTGGGAGGGAGATTGGAGACTTAAGATACTTTTTTCTATTTTCTATCTCTCTGTTTTTCTTTCGACTAGGATGTTAATGCTGCACTGTTGTGGCATAGGCTGTTACATTGCAGATATAATTCTTTCAATGTATATACATAAATGATTGAAGCCACAGCAAATTTATGTGAGGACAACATAAATGTATTTGGATTTTGAATTATTGAATTACTTGCAGAATAATTGAGACTGAAGAAAATCAGCAGCAGCTTCAGAGGTTTGTTGCAGTTATCAGTCATTGTTGCCAGACCATTGCAAAGGTAATCTCACAGTTATTTTGCTTCAGTAGGTTACACATAATGTAACCATGATTGACTGATGCCTTAGGTGAGACAGAAAACAGAGGGTGAGCATACTGTCAAAATCACAGATGTAACCAAGGGTAGCTTACCATGGATGACAACTTAAATCCTCATGAAATTTAGTACATTCAATAACATTTGTTTAACAGAGTCTGAATCCACATCTGACTTGTCTCTCACCAGAAGAGTCAAACACAGCTAATTCACCCACTTGAAAGTTGCAAATCCCATCTCATCTGAAATTCCATTTCCCTATCTTCAAAGGTAAACAGTATCAAACCACAATGTGAGAACATGTCTACTTATGGAAATATTTTCTGTTGTTCTGGCCTTTATTTTAAATTATCATTGCTCTTTTTAATTTTGACACACTCAAGGAGTCGGTTCCATAGACACTGAGAGCCTTACTTCATATGTGTGCGCACACAATGATTGTCAAAAGATCTGCGGCATATCAGAGGCAAATACAGACCTGCCTCAGCCAGTGGCACATGAGCATGTATTAAAACCAGGCACAACCTAGTCATTATGGCCATTGGGTCATCAGATAGGGGTATAATATCAGAAATAGTAGTGTCAGTCCAGTCTAAGGCCCAGTCTAAAGCTTTGATGACATGTGTTCAAATCCTAGCATAGCAGCTGTTTAACTAGTAATATCTGGAATTAGAAGCTCATCTCAGTAATAGTGACCACAAAACAATTACTTGTTGATTGTTGTAAAAGCTCATCTTGTCCACATTGAGGAAGAAAATCTGCCATACTTACTCAATCTTGCCTTTGCATGTCTCCTCACGTGGTTGACTGTTAACTCCCCTCAGTTCAAGTGTCATTGAATTGGGCAACAATTGCTGTCCTTGCCAGTGAAGCCATACCTCATGAAAGAATATTTGTACAAAAAGAAATTCTCTCCACAGCCCAAGATTGACCAGCAAAATTCCTTCCTAAAATTCATCCTAACATCAATCAGCTGAAGACACAAATATATTTTCAAATATATTTTCCAACAGAGGCACACCTTTTTTTCCCTGACTTGGATAACTTCAGGTAAAGATTGTTTAATGATAAATTGTTGACGATCAGTAAAAAGCAATGTTCCTGATTAAATTAAATATCCTAATGAGATACCCAATCGCCTAAACACAACACACTGCTAATATTATTTAGGCATCTGCAAAACAGTGTTAAGTGGAAATTATTGCCCAATACCAGCCCAATAGTGTATCAAAAAGACAGAAAATGTTCACGGGATGATGATTAAGGCCTCCTTACAATACAGCGAAATGCAGTAGCTAATTTGTGCACTGTAGAGAAAATGACCAAATAACCTATTTTATTAGTGATTTTGAATGTTCCAACTGTTAAGACTATTTTCTATAATAGTGAATCCTATGTGAATAATGACATGAGATTAACTTGTCCCCAAAGTTTTCTTGCAGTGGACTAAATCATTAAACCAATTATTTTGGAGTAATTTCAATTAACTTTAAGCATGTTGCAAATTCTTAACCATTAGGCTTTTGCCCTAATGAAATTATAATTTGCATTTAACTCAAACTTTAGTCCCCATTCATAGTGTCATAGAGACATAGAGATGTACAGCATGGAAACAGACCCTTCGTCCAACCCGTCCATGCCGACCAGATATCCCAACCCAATCTCGTCCCACCTGCCAGCACCCGGCCCATATCCCTCCAAACCCTTCCTCTTCATATACCCATCCAAATGCCTCTTAAATATTGCAATTGTACCAGCCTCCACCACATCCTCTGGCAGCTCATTCCATACACGTACCATCCTCTGTGTGAAACAGTTGCCCCTTAGGTCTCTTTTATATCTTTCCCCTCTCACCCTAAACCTATGCCCTCTAGTTCTGGACTCCCCGACCCAGGAAAAAACCCTCCAACACGAGCAACGTCCTTGTAAATCTTTTCTGAACCCTTTCAAGTTTCACAACACCTTTCCGATAGGAAGGAGACCAGAATTGCACGCAATATTCCAACAGTGGCCTAACCAATGTCCTGTACAGCTGCAACATGACCTCCCAACTCCTGTATGCAATAAAGGAAAGCATACCAAACACCTTCTTCACTATCCTATCTACCTGCGACTCCACTTTCAAGGAGCTATGAACCTTCACTCCAAGTTCTCTTTATTTAGCAACACTCCCTAGGACCTTATAAGTCCAGCTAGTGTATAAGTCCAGCTAAGATTTGCTTTCCCAAAATGCAGCACCTCACACTTATCTGAATTAAAATCCATCTGCCACTTCTCAGCCCATTGGCCCATCTGGTTCAGATCCTGTTGTAATCTGAGGTAACCCTCTTTGCTGTCCACTACACCTCCAATTTTGGTGTCATCTGCAAACTTACTAACTGCACCTCTTATGCTCGCATCCAAATCATTTATGTAAATGACAAAAAGTAGACGGTCCAGCACTGATCCTTGTGGCACTCCACTGGTCACAGACCTCCAGTCTGAAAAACAACCCTCCACCACCACCCTCTGTCTTCTACCTTTGAGCCAGTTCTGTATCCAAATGGTTAGTTCTCCCTGTATTCCATGAGATCTAACCTTGCTAATCAGTCTCCCGTGGGGAACCTTGTCGAACGCCTTACTAAAGTCCATATACATTCACAGGCAAAAGTCAATTTGCTTGAAGTTGAAGTTATAATATCTGACTGAAAGCCCATGTTTAATATTTCTACATACTAAAGTTCTGAAGAAGTCACACAGATTTGAAATGCTAACTCTGTTTATTCCCCAAAAATGTTGCCAGACCCATTCAATTTCTGTAACATTTTTTGTAATTGTGCATTCTGTATTGAGTCCTTCGCATATTTCAACTCTGTAATGACGACCTTGAGTATCAAACTACTGTTAGGGGTGGCATGGTGGCTCAGTGGTAAGCACTGTTGCCTCACAGCGCTAGGGACACAGGTTCAATTCCAGCCTCGGGTGACTGTCTGTGTGGAGTTTGCACATTCTCCCCATGTCCCCGTGTGGGTTTCTTCCAGGTGCCCCTGTTTCCTCCCACAGTCCAAAAACATGCAGGTTAGGTGAACTGGCTATGCTAAATTGTCCTTATTGTTCAGGGGTGTGTAGATTAGGTACATTTGTCATGGGAAATGTAGAGTAGTCGGTAGGGGACTGGGTCTGGGTGGGACGGTGTTTGGAGGGTTGGTATGGACTTGTTGGTCCAAATGGCCTGTTTCCACACTGTAGGAATTCTATGATGTTAGATTTTGCCATTTTGTTTTAACATAATTTTAAATTCAGAATTACAAAGGTGATAAGTTGAACATAAAGAATTGCGGGCACTAGAAATCTGAAATAAAAGCAGAGAGTACTGAAGAAGTACAGCAGTATCTGTTGTGAAAGGCACAGAATTAATGGTTTAACCATAATGATAATGAAGGGACCCTTCACTGGACTCAAAGCCCTGTCTTTCTCTCTACAGATGCTGCTAGACCTGCTGTGCTTCTCCAGTATAATCTCTTTTTGTTTCCAAAAAGCAAACAATACTATTGAAGCATTTTATGCACACTTCACATTGAATTTTGTGATAGAATGTATTGTATCAAGCAGATAATAGCAATATTCAATAGGATAAAAGTAGATAAAGAGATCATCAGCAATACTCAAAATAGAAGAGATAGATCCTCGTGATTCGATCTATGCTTGGTTATTGAAGGAGTAAAGGTGGACATTTTGGAGCTTCTGACCACAATATTGGCTAACCCTTGTGGATTTTTAGGGGAAAAGAGGATAAAAATGGACAACTGGAAGCCAGCCCCTCAGTGAAGATTTGCAGCAAAACGTTTGGCAACAGAAGAAGATCAAAAGAAGATCTGCCCTGACCTGCAAGACCCATCTTCATCAGCCCTATGTCAAAGGGGAAGGAGATTCCAACAGCCTAGCTCTAATATGTGGATCATAGTGATAACATTCTTTCTCAGATGGATAGAGCCTGATAGAGAGTAAATAATGTGGGCATTTGATAATGCTCACAGGATGTTTTAATATAGAATATTTTGTTAATCAAATTGAATTGAACCACAAACTGACTTCTGTGTCCATTTGGGGAAAGTGAGGACTGCAGATGCTGAAGATCAGAGTCAAAAATTGTGGTTCTGGAAAAGCACAGCCCAACAGGCAGCATCAGAGGAGCAGCAGAGTTGACATTTCGGGCATAAGCTCTTCATCAGGAATGTTCCTTTGTCAACCTCATGTCAAGGGCACTTGGGTAAAGTCTTTTTAATAAATAAACTAGTCAAAGTTTCCAAAGCATGGACAAAATAATTCACGAGAAGCAAAAATAAAAGTTGCTGGAAAAGCTCAATGGGACCGCAGCAACTGTGGAGAGAAATCAGATTGAATGTTTTGGTTTGAGTGATCCTTCCTCAGAACTCACATAATTCACGTGAGGTCAGACAACACAGTGCAAAAGATCTAGGAATTCCAATTGCTCATTAACCTGAGGACAAATCAAATTTCTAAAAACTGCACCAGTTTAAGATGTCACACTGGCAACTGATCTTGACCACAAAGCTCGAATTTTGCATCATGGCAAGTCTGTTAACTGCACCCAAACTCCGACTTTCCTGTTTTAACTGGTTGTGCTGGCTTTATAAATGAAAATCCTTGTTCGACCAACATTTATGAATGTGGGTAACAATTTGATCATAATCAGTTTATTTTTTGTGATATTTATTGAACAATAGATACGAGCTAGGACATTGAAGATAATTCTCCTATCCTATTTTGCAATAGAACCATGGGATCTTCTACTTGAACAGGTATATGGAGTCTTGTTTTAATGTCTGAAAGATAATATCTTTGCTATTGCAGTGCTTGACTGCCACACCAGAGTGTCTGCCTTGGGTTTGTATGTGCTCAAGTCTTGGAATGGGTCTTCAAGCCAGGACCTTGTGGCTCAGAGGTAGTAAATAACCCATTGAACCACAGTTCGTAAGGTGGGTGACTCCTAAAACTAAGGGTTTTGTCCATGCAAGGGAATCTGTAGGTACTTTTTGAAATCTTTGTAACACAAAAAAATGACTGAGTTTGTTGTCACTGTAACAGCAGGAGTGCCCTCATAAATCGAGTGCCTAGGGGTCACCACCAGCAATAAAGTAGAACTTGAATGTTGGTTTCACTTATGAAGTCTATTTCATGTAGTAACCTCATAATTCTGAAATAAATCAGAAAACTACTGACCCAGAGGAGCGCTCAGAAAGAGCCATCAGTTCCTCACCCACTGCCTTACTCGTTACCTATCCCTTAAGCAAAGTGGTATTTTGGGCAATGAGAAGAACAGGAAAGGGATGGCCAGTAATGAGAGCGATGGTTGGCAAGACAATCAGGAGGAAGTGACCAGCAGTACAGTGAGGAGTGGGCAGCATGAATGGCAGCACTGTTTTTGGTTCCAGTGCAGTCTGGGAGTACAATGAAGATGTTGACAGCACCAACGTCTTGTTCAAGCGTGTTGCCAGGAGATGCTGCACAATAAAATACATTTAATTTAAGAAGGAATTGTCTACTATACAACCATGAAACTAGCAAATGGCTCAGTGTAGCTCTTTAAAGCCATTTTCAATGATTTATAATCAGGTTATACACAGTGGATGGATTGGATAGTCTTAAGCATGCTTATTTTTCATGATATAGTCGTTGCAGCAGAATTAATAAAGCTGCATCAGATTACCATTCTTAAATCTATCAAGGAATCTGTTTTAGTGCAAAAAAAAGCAATTATGTTTTAAAATGTAGATCGATCATGCTTGCGCTGGAAGATATACATCTACGATTATTGAAATGAGTTTGAGTGGAATTTTAAACCATAAAACGAGTTCAGAAAGCAAATTTGACTTTGAGCACAGTTTGAGCTAAGACTGCTGATTGTGTAGAAAGCAGAAACTCTTTCACTCTTTCTGAGCTTGCCAGGAAAAGGATTACATATAAGGAGAATTTGGAGTACTCCCAAGGCAGGAATGTTCAGGACTGCAAATATATTGATAAAACATTAGCAAAGAAAGACGAGCAACTTCTATTTTGATCTGGTGTTATTCCTGTACTTGAGAAAGACACTGACTGTCATTAACTGTAACGACTTGTACTCTTTATGTATTTTGAATGCCTTTGCTTCTTCTCCATTGATTTTATTTTGCTCTTTGTATTGTTCAGCTTCTATCTCCTTTTCCTGCTTGGATTTTTAAAAATCTCTTTACTGTTCCTTTACCACTTTCCCTTCTACTCTTTCTTCTCCCTCACTACACAAAATGGCCATGATAGAATGACTGACAAAAGTAACTCTATGCTCACTTCACGGAAATATACTGATACAAGCTTTGTCAAAAATTAAATGTTTTCAATGCTGGAATACTGAATTAAATATACAAAATGCTGGAGAAATGCAGGAGCTGTGGCAGCATCTGTGGAGAAAGAAACAGCTTTAACACTCAAGTCCAGTCTATCTCTTCTTTGGAACAGAAAAGAGAACTGGAGAAGTAATGGGTTAAGGTACAGATTGATAAGTGGAACAGAAGAGAGAGTCAGACAAAGATTTGAGGGTGAAAGAGATTGTAGATCACAAAAAAAGAAGCAAAGGAAATGGTAATAGTTGTAGAGAAAGAAGTTGGGTCCAGTGTTGTTAATAACAGCTCCACTGAAAACAAAACAAAATAAGATAAAACAGAGAGTTGTGGATACTGGAGATTTGAAACAAAAACAGAAATTACTGGAGAAATTAAGTAGGTCTGGCAGCATCTGTGGGAAGAAAGCAGAGTTAACATTTCAAACAAGAAAATAAAGATCTGGAGTGTGAATGTTAGAGGAAAGCAAAACAAAATGGAGGACAGAGTTCATGGTCTGATGTTGTTGAACTCAGTGTTGGATCATGGAGGATGTAAAGTACCTGTGCATGAAATGAGGTGCTGGACATCCAGCTTGCATTGGGCTTCATCAGAACACTACAACAGGCACAAGAACATGAGAGTAGGATGATATAATGAAATGCTAAGTGGCTGGATGGTTGTAGTCATTCTTACAGACAGGGCAGAGGGGTGACACAAAGTGATCACCCAGTCTGCATTTGGTCTTGTCAGCATAGAGGAAAGCCATTGTGAGCAACAAGCACAGTAGACAAGACTGAAGGAAGTACAAGTTACAGAGGGAATACTGTGTGCAATTCTGGTCTCTACACTATCGGAAAGATGTGATTGCACTGAAGACAGTGCAGAGGAGATTTACCAGGGTGTTGCCTGGGATAAAATGTCTCAATTATGAGATGAGACTGGAGAGGCTGAGTTTGTTTTCCTTGCAGCAGAGGAGGCTGAGTGGGAATCTGATTGAGGTATACAAAATTATGAGAGATATAGATAGAGTAGCTTATGAGGATCTCTTCCCAGTAGCAGACCAAAGGACATACGTTTTAGAAGAAGAGCAAGTGATGTTGAGGAAATATGATTTTTTTTCACGCAGAGGATGATAGATATATGGAACATTATGCCTGAGAGGGTAGTGGAGGCAAGTACTCTCACACCTTCATGCAGCATCTGGATAAGTACTTAAGTATCCCAGGGGCATTTTACCCTTTGGACCAAGTTTAGAAAAATTGGATTAGTATTCTTTGAAGTTTGTTGGTTTACATAAACAAAGTGAGCTGAAGAGTCTATTTTGTACACTATGTGCCTCTATGACTCTCTGTAAGTCCCTGGAAGGTGCATTTAGGACCTTGGCTAGTGAGGAGGGAGGACATAAAAGGGCTGAAGCTTTTACATGGGATAGTGCCATGGGAAGGAAATGAGACGTTGGTGGTGAATGAGGAGAGGACAAAAGTGTTAAAGAGAACTGAGTCCCTTCAAAATGGTTTCAGGGCAGGTAGCGGAAAATAGTCTTTGGTAGTGATAACACCAAACAACCATATGAGTTAGTTTCGTTTACCACAGAAAGTTTTAATTCTGTCTTATTAATTGAAATCATTTTACTACTTAACCAACAGAAAGTTTTGAAGAGAAATTGATTGTTTGTCTGTAATGTTCTCAAAGCAGGATCCAAGCCATATCTGAGAAAACAGGCATGACTTACTCAGGTTTATGTCTAATTGATAACTCTTTTTGAAATATTTTGATGGCCTGCAAAACGATGACAAAGGTAAAACAAAGAACTAAAGATGCTGCAAATCTGAAACAAAAATAGAAATTGCTGAAAAAAACTCAGCCATTCTGGTAGTATCTGTGGTGAGAAAGCAGATTTAGAAGTGATGATAGATGGGAAAAATAATATTTTTGATGAAGATAGTTTGGGTTGGTGGGGTGGGGGGGCAGACGGAGGATGGGTAAAGGACAGGTGGAAATGGAGCTCAGAGAGAGAAATCAATAGCCAGGAAGACAGACTTGGGTGATAACATGCTCAGGTGAAAGGAAAGCTGATTATAGGGATAAGTAAATGAAAATGGGTTTGCTGTGCTATAGCAGCCGCTATCATCACAGTGTCTAGGGTGTGGAGCTAGGTAAAGGACACAGAGGGAGATGTTCAGGTTCTAAAATTGTTGAATTTGTAACTGAGTCCTGAAGGCTGCAGGTTCCCCAAGTGGAAGATGAGATATTGTTCTTCCAGCTTGCCCTGAGCCTCACCGGAACATTGTAAACGGCCCAAGAGAGTGACATTGGTCAGGGAACATGGTGATGTGTTGAAGTAGCAGTTTAAGGTGCTTTTTATGGATAGACCATGTATGTTCTGGAAATTGATTGCCAGATTTTTGTTTTGTCTCCTCAATGTAGAGGAGTCTATATTGTCAGCAGGAAGCATAGTAGACTAGATTGAGTAAAGTGCAGAAAAATTGTTGTTTTACCTGGAAGGTTTGAGTGAAGCCTTGGTTATTGAGGAAGGAAGATGTAAACAGGCTTGTGTTGCTACTTTTATGATTGCAAGGGAAAGTGCCGTTGGGTTATGGAAAGGTCTTGAGAATTGAAGAGGAGTGTAACAGGGTGTCCTGGGAGGAATAGTCCCTGTGAAATGTTGACAAAGGATGGAAGGAGGAATATCAATTTGGAGATGACATTCCTGCTGGAGATGGTAGAAATGGTGGCTTATAATCTTTCGGATGTTGATGCTGATGGTTTGGAAAATGAGGACTAAGGCACTCAATGACAAAGATAAACTTCTCCTCCTTCTCTCTTTGGAATTTCTTATTCTTACAACTATCTTAGTATTCCTTTAGTAGACCTTTGATGAAGCTTTTGGTCATTGATGTTATTTATCTTGTGTGGCTCAGTGTCAATTTCTTTTCCTGGTATCTCTACAAAGTAACTCAGGATGTTTACTATGTTGAAGGAGCTACACAAAAACTCAGGACAGCTGATGTCATTTAGCAAGGTTATTTATATTTTCAGCTTTATTTGGGCTTTATTGATTAGTCTGAACCGTTACAGGCAATGTATTATACATTGGGTCTCCCACCACAGTGTACCCAGGATCTTAAAAAAAATGTTAGGTGAATAATTTCCACAATGAGAAAATTGAAAAAAATAAAGTCACTATATAGCATTTATAGCATTTAGTTGTGAATAACTATTTTCAGGGATACAGGGAATGGTAACTGTTAAATCTGACTGAGAAAAGTATGTTGGGCTGGGTTTTTATAGGGAAATTCAGCAGACCAGACTTTAAAAACCGAGAATGCATTATGAGGTTTGACTGAAAGCCAAGACATCCATTAGTATGTTAAAACAGCTACATCCAAGGGAAAGTGTTCCTTGATTGAAGGCCTTTTCTCTTAGATCTGATGATCAATCTTAATTTATGCAAAAAACAAGTGTCAAATGCTTGCAGTTTCCACCACTGATTGTTTAAATGTCTGGTTAATTAATATTTTTGATAAAACTGCAGGTATCTTTAAGAAAGTTATAACTGAATTATATTTGAAAAAAAATCACATTAGGCATTGTTAGAACATAAAACATAGAGCAGTACAGCGCAGTACAGGCCCTTCGGCCCTCAATATTGCACTGACCTGTGGAACCAATCTGAAGCACACCTAACCTACACTATTCCATTCTCATCCATTTGCCTATCCAATGACCATTTAAATGCCCTTAAAGATGGCAAGTCTACAACTGTTGCAGGAAGTGCAATCCATGCCCCTACACCTCTCTGAGTAAAAAACTACCTCTGACATCTGCCTTATATCTATCACCCCTCAATTTAAAGCTATGCCTCCTCATGCTAGCCATCACCATCCAAAGAAATAGGCTCTCACTGTCCAACCTATCTAATCCTCTGATTATCTTATATGTCTCAATTAAGTCACCTCTCAACCTTCCTTTCTTGAATAAAAACAGCCTCAAGTTCCTCAGCCTTTCCTTATAGGACCTTCCCTCCAGACCTAGTAAATCTCCTCTGAACTCTTTCCAAAGCTTCCACATCCTTCCTATAACGCGGTGATCAGAACTGTACGCAATACTCCAAATGTGGCTGCACCAGAGTTTTGAATAGCTGCAGCATGATTTCATGGTTCTGACACTCAATCCCTCTACTAATAACAGCTAACACACCATATGCCTTCTTAATGACCCTATCAACCTGGGTGGCAACTTTCAAGGACCTATGTACCTGGACACCAAGATGTCTCTGCTCATCTACACTACCAAGCATCGTACTATTAGCCCAGTACTTTGCATTCCTGTTACTCCTTCCAAAGTGAATCACCTCACACTTTTCCACATTAAACTCCATTCATTGATATGTTGGAATAGAGATGTAACATCCGTCTACTGGATAAATGGGCATGGATGTGAACCAGATTCACAGGGAGCGTTTTAGAGACATGGATGGAAGTAGTTAAGAAAGAGGGTACAGAAAAGTGCTGGAAGGTTGCATTGAAAAGGTCACAAGGAGGCTTGTGAACTGTGAGGATGAGAGGGCTATTTTCTGTTTTATTGGTTTGATTATAACAGGGGCAAGTTCCTAAGCACTAGCAAAAGGCTTATGCCCACATCTGAAAGCTCATGTGGCCACCTCCAAACACTTTCCAGAGAAAGCAAGCCTGATTCCTTTTAGTACTCACTCCCCAGCAAGCAAAACTGCTGTCTTTTCTGAAACCTGCTCCTGAGGTGTGAGGGCTGAACCAAGACATTTGTCAAGTCCTTTGCTCACCACTTGTGTGTGATGAAAATTCAGCTTATGACATTTTAGCTAATTACTTCTTGTTTCATTGTTTCATCTGTTAATTAAACAGGAAAACAATTTCTAGTGTCATACAAAATCCTCAGTTTCTTGAGATTCTGGGAAGGCATAGGGCCAACTGCTATGACAACAATCAAAGCATAAGAAAGTTGTGACACAGCAAGTTTCAATATCGTGATAGTTTCAGCAATGGCCACAAAATGAGTGCAACTAATCTATGAAAAACATGAATTTTACATGCAGAAATAAAGAATATTGGTCTGTTACAACTTTCAGAACAAGTCATGAATCTGTAAGGCCGTTAATTAAGATAGCAATATTTAATTAGACATAGAGTGTTATATCAGCAAGTCATGTGGACCCTACTTGCTACACAGCTCCTCTGGCTATTCATATCATTATATCTAAAATAAAGAATCCACCAATTAGTAAATGAGTCAAGTCTCCTGCTACAGTTCTTTAATTTCTTAAAGATAGTACTTTTCTTCTGTTTTAAAGCAATTACAGTTTTACTGAGAGTTTGGCTTCATTCACGATCAATACTTTGTCAGCAACATCATCCATCAGAGGAGCCAAATTTGCAGTGAGCTATTCCACCAACAAATATATTGAAACATCTCTTCAGGGTGAATACTGTTTTATTTAATTTTCATGTCAAAAATGCAGTCAAAATTTAACATTTTACAAATTTTATGCTACTGTGTTCAGATTTGCAGGTAAGGTATAATGGCACTGTTTCACTTACTTAAATTAATTCATGGATTGAGAGCATCCCTGAAAGGCAACTATTTATTGTCCATCCCTAATTACCCTTGGTACCGTGGTCCTGCTTCAGCTTCCTGAGTGGTAGTGTAGGTATATTTAAAATGTTTTAAAGGAGGGCGTTCCAGGACTCTATTTCAGTAACACTGAGTGAATGGCTAAATGATTCCAAGTCAGAATGGTGAATGGCTGAGAGGGGGCAAGATTACAGTGGGTGATGTTCCCAGCTATCTGCTGCCCTAGTCCTTCTAGGTGGTAGGAATTGTAGGTTTGGGAGGTGTTTTTGAAGGGACATTGGTAAGTGGGTGCTGTGCTTTTTGCAGATGGGATGCACTGCTGACAATGTTTCATCACTCCATAATGATTTAATAGAGGTTTTTAGTTTACTTGCTCAGATGATAAACGTAACAGCAACATTTTGTTGCCTCTTTCTGTGTTGTTTTCTTTTCAAAGTTTAGCTGTAAGCAGGGTCCTCAATTGCCCTGGAGAATATAGTAAATATGCCATGCTAAATTGCTCATAGTGTTCAGGAATGTGTAGGTTAGGTGCATTAGGCAAATAAAGGGTAGGGGAATGGGTGTGGGTGGGTTATTCTTTGGAGGGCTGATGTGGACTTGTTGAGCTGAAGGACTTGTACCCACACTGTAGAAAAAAAGCCCACTCCCAGCCATTACACAGTACGCAGTCAAGGATGGTCTGTCCTCAATTTGGGTCCTCAGTGTATCAATACAGAAAACTATCATGTACACACCCCAGGTATGTCCCCTCTATGGTATTGTTACTGATTCAACTTGCTCAATCTATGTGCAAATTAAATCACAATGACCACAAGATATAGGTGCAGAATTAGGCTATTCAGCCCATCGAGTCTGCTCTGTTATTTCATCGTGACTGATATGTTTTTCAGTCTCATTCTCCTGCCTTCTCCTATAACTGATGATCCCCTTCGCAGTCAAGAACCTATCTATATCTGTCATAAAGACACTCAATGACATAGCCTTCACATCCCATTATATGGCGACAAGTTGCACAGAATCACTACCCACTGCCTGAAGAAATTCTTCCTCATCTCAGTTCTAAAGCGGTATCCCTTCATTCTGAGGCTGTGCCCTGGGGTTATTGTCTCTCCCATTGATTGAAATACCTTCTCCATGTCCATCTATCCTGGTCTCTCAGCATTCTGGAACGTTCAATCACACATAGAGTCAGACAGCAAAGAAGTAGACCCTCTCGGTCCAACCACTCCATGCTGAACCTGTTCCAAAAATAAAGTAGTCCAACATGCCTGCACTTGACCCATCTCCTTCTGAACATTTCTTATTAATGTACTTATCCAAATGTCTTTTAAATGTTGTAACTGTATCTGTATCCACTGGTAGGTGATTCCTCTGGTAGGTGTTTCCACACATGAATCACTCTTTGTGTGAAGACAATTGCCTCTCATCTTTTCTCAATCTTTCTCCTCTCACCTTAAAAATATGCCCCCATAGTCTTAAATTCCCCATCTCAGGAAAAAGACAACTGCCTGTTCACCTTATCTATATTCCACTTAAGGGCAGGACTTATACAGTTAATGGTAGGATCCTGAATAGTGTTGTATCTGGCTACCTTTGTACCTAAGGTGATGCCAGAAGTAGCAACTTGTAAACTTTTCATTGTACTCATGTGAGTATATGTGACAATAAAGCTAATTCAGTCAGTTACAAATATATCCCCTACTCTTGAAATCTCCACCCTCAGGAAAAAAAAACTGCTATTTCCCCCTATCTATAGCCCTTAGGATTTTATTAACCTCTATCAGGTTGACCTCAGCCTCCCACACTCCTGTGAAACACGTCCTCATCTATCCAGCTTCTCCCTTTAACTGAAGCCTTCCATTCCCAGCACATTCTGGTAAATTTCTTCCAAACCCCTTCCAGGTTTATGATGAAAAATCGCAGAGAGTTAGATTGTACTCTCTGAAATATGGAAGTTGGATGACCTAATTGCCGTGTTTAAAATGATTAAAAGAAGTGCTAAAGTGTGTAGGATTGAAACAGGAGAGAAGTCTTTAGATTCCTGGGTCACTGGATCCATTTCTGGGAAAGGTGGGAGCTTTACAATTCAGACAATTTGCAGCTGAATTATAAAAGAACCAGCATCCTTGCAGAGGGAGATTGCGAGTGTTGTTAGTGGAAGTTTAAACTAATTTTAAAGAGGAAGGAAACATGGAGTGGAGTTGCAGTAAGGAGTGATGCAGAGAAAATGTAGAAGAAAAATCAAGTCAGAGTTGAAGGCACAGAGAGCGTTTATCACCAAGTTAAGGCAGAATGGAGCAGGGAAAGGCTGGATGGTGTTTATTACAAGGGATTACCTGGCATAATGGCATTCTTAAAAGGAGCATGCAAGGACGGCAGATGAGTTGACAGTGCTGATTGCCACATGGGGTTTGCTATTATTACTATAATGGAGACATCATCGATGGAGTGCCAGGACTACCAGCTCAATATTACAGGGTATGAAATCTTAAGAGGATGTGTTGTTTTGACATTAATCAAGGAATCAAGAGTTGCAATAAGGTGGTATGATACCGTAGAAGGTTCCTTAGTTGAAGCCATTCGGGTACAACGTCGGTGCAACTTCGAAACCTGAACGGCCTGTACTGTGCTGTAATGTTCTATATTCTGTGTTCTATAACAGGGTGACCAGAACTTGACACAGTACTACTGAAGAGGCCTCACCAATATCCTGTACAACCTCAACATGACTTTTCAACCCCTGTACCGAATGGTCTGAGCATGAAGCTAAGTGTGCTGAATGCCTTAACCACCCTGCCTACATGTGACACAAACTTCAAAGAATTAGGTAGCTGAAACCTGAAGTTTCTCTGTTCTACAGTACTACACAAGACCCTACATTTAATTTAATCACACATAGAGTCAGACAGCAAAGAAGTAGACCCTCTTGGTCCAACCACTCCATGCTGAACCTGTTCCAAAAATAAAGTAGTCCAACCTGCCTGCACTTGACCCATCTCCTTCTGAACATTTCTTATTAATGTACTTATCCAAATGTCTTTTAAATGTAACTGTATCTGTATCCACTCTTGTTTGTTTTACAAAAATGCAACACAGAGGAACCTCGATTATCCAAACAAGATAGGCGGGCACTATTTGTTCGGATAATTGATTATTTGGTTAATTGATTCAATGCCTCTCCTCTGGGGCTTGGAGTTTTCTGAAGTTTGGTTTTTCCTCGCTCTGCCTGCCTTGCTCCCTCTCTCTGTCTCAGGGTTTGCTTCTGAGCAAACATATGCTTGTGTGTAAGGGACCTGCAGCATTGTTGAAACCTCCCAACAACCACCACCACTGTAATCAGTTCAATAGGATTGGCACAGAGAGCCGTTGCTAAGATCGTTCCCCATTGAGGACACTAGGCAGCAGCACACTGCGCACGAGCCCCCACCCGCGCCCCCAACCCCATCTACCCCCATCCTCTGGTATGCTATGTCCGACTCCCCTCTCCCACCCTCCATCCACCTCCAAACCCTAACGATCCACATCATGAACTCCAACTAGCCACGAAACGACACGACCAGCTATCCTTAGTAGCCACACACGCAGATGACAAGCAACATGAATTCGACTGGGACAATACTACTATTATAGGACAAGCCAAACAGAGAACAGCCAGGGAATTCCTAGAGGCATGGCACTCATCCACAGATTCAATCAATAAGCACATTGACCTGGACTCAATATACCGACCACTGCAACGGACAGCTGGAACTGACAACCGGAAGCGGCAGATTCAAACCACTACAAATGCCGGAGGAAAGATCACAGAAGCGCTTCACAGGAGGCTCCCAAGCACTGAGGATGTCACCTAGACAGGGGACGAAATGTCTGCAACACAAATTCCCAGCTCGGCGAACAGAACCACAACAACGAGCACCCGAGCTACAAATCTTCTCACAAACTTTGAACACCCAAGGAATATTTTGGGGACCTGCATTCAAATCTCACTGTTCAATGAAAATTTGAATCTAAGGATCTAATGGTGACTACAAAACAATCTTCGATTGTCAGAAACACCCACTTGGTTCACTATTGTCCTTGAGAGAAGGAAGGTGCTGTCCTTACCCAATCTGTTCTACATGTGACTCCAGACCCATAGCAATGTGTCTGACTCTTAACTGTTATCTGGCTAATTGAGGATGGGCAATAAACACTGGTCCAGCCAACGATGCCCTGTCCCCAAATGATTATTTTTTAATAAGTCTCTTTCTTTTGCTGCCTTAGATATGTTAACATCTGATCTCACCTACTTTTGGGCTTTAAAATTCACCCCACAATGTCTGAGAACCACAGATTGCAGAACCAAGAAGAAATTCTTCCAAAACAAGAGTCGCTGCACCCGTAATGTTGTCATTGCTTTCTAACCACAATGCTGCCAGACTTGCTGAGTTTCTCTAGCTGTTTCTGTTTTTGCTTAAGAAATTATTTTGCTCTGCTGATAAAATGGCATAACATTGCCTCACCTCTTTCCTACAAGATGCCCTACCTTAGATGTCAGACAAGACACAGAGCTACAATCTCCTCATAACAGTCATTGGCTGACATTCGCAATGGTCACATGATAGATGGCAGGACAATATTCCATATGGTGTGCTGCAACAGTGGATGCTGGAACAAGCAGACCACATGCTTCACATTTTATTCTCCTCACCCACCAGAGAAAATAAAAGCCAATCCAATGTGCATGAAAGCAGAATCAACTGTGAGAGATGAAAATGACTGGAGTTTCTTTCAGTACATGCTCAGAAAACAATCTGTCCCCTTGAGACAGATTTCTGGGTTCGATTATGGCTTTTGCTGGGTTTGAGGCTTTGGACAATGTATACCTTTGGCTAATCCAGGCTGACTGGGTGGATTCAATTGTCACTGAAAGCAAAGGAATAAACCAGCATGTAAACAGAAAAAGATAAAATCAGTATCATGCAATATCTAACCAACTTGTACAGAATAGATTTTAAAAAGCATGAATGGCACATTCCAAATAGAGTCTGATTTTCAAACAGCTAATGTTGAGAGATTGTCTTCTGATCGCCATGTCAATGTCTAGTGGGTGGTGCTGAAATTGTTTTAAGAAATATAACTGTAAGTATTAACTAGATTAAAGAATCCTTTATACAGATTTATATATTGGATCACCAAATACTGTGCACTGACCAGAAGGCAACAAAACCCATTGATTCTATGTTCCTATAATGTGCCTTAAACTGCCTCATTCTGTGAGGAATTCCAGCCACAAGATTGTGTCTCATGAGGATGAAGCGGCATCCTCAAATGAGGGGCTGTGACCAACTCTCCGTTTACACACAGAGAGCATTGACCTGGTGAAAAACTTATGTGCATCTAAAGCAATCACAGAATTGTCTAGCGACAGAAATATATAAAATAGTTTTTGGTGTCCATGTTAACTAACAAGTCTCTTGCTATGCATTCTGTCATTGTGGGATACCTGTCTCTCTTCAGATTTTCAGAATCATCTCGGCAGTTTGAACTCCAGCAGCATGTACAGTTTTAATTACATTTTCAAAACTTCAGAGTATCTGGAACAGTACCAGGGTATTCTTCACTCTCAATGCTTTCATTTTTTTTTTCTAATTTAGTGGCCAAATTTTTGAAAGTTACTCCATACCTAGAAATTGAAGGAATCCTCAACAGGATTCCAATGTAAGCACCAAGGTGCAGTTAATGCCGAGTGAGAATTATCACATCATTCAAAAATGGCAAGTGTAATTGTTTTCAGGGACAGGAGATCTGCTGTTATGTAATACCACAATTGCTTGCTTTGATCCATCTTTGCACAGCTACTGTAGCTTCTTTTTGACATCCTTCATGCACCATTACCTGGATCATCCCCTCTTTCTGTTTCATCCACCTTACCCTCAAGAAGAGATCTTTGTAGCTTTTCAAGGATTCTGAGTAATCCAAGATGGAGGACGGGAAAAATTTCTGGCTGTAACAGCTGCTCCTTTATTGAGGTATTTTAGGTGTTGAAGGTGATCTCCTCGAATTCCAGGAGCAGCAATTACTGTTTTATATGCTGTTGCATTGTTTTGGAACTTTGAAAACAAAAGTCAAAACAACAGTTTTAAAAGGGAGAAGAACAGACAAAGGAAGCACATGGGTGAGGTCGGTGCAGGAGAGAGAGAGAAATAAACTGACAGCAGTGATCTTGTACAGTTACTGCCTTTGCTGTTTGAATTCATTTATCACTGGACATCGGAGTGCATCTGGGAAAATTAACAAACAGTGATATTCACAATTGATCTTGGAAGAATTGTTTGGGCGAAGTTCACAGCACAAAAGCAGATAAGTGTGTTGTTTTTAAGTGGGACCTACAGAACGTCTGTAGTAGTGAGTAGAGTGGGTTCTTTCTTGATTATATGCTTTTTGAGATATGTCTCTTGATTAAACTTAAAATATAAGCCATAACTATTAATTAAACCTGGGGAAGTATTTTGTAGAGGAATAAGATGGTGTTATTTTCTGTGTCTGTAGATTGTGAAGGAGCAAAAATGGCCTTTAGTAGAGTGATATGTACTTCTTGTCATATGTGAGAGTTTAAAGAAAGTTTGAGGATTAATGCAGATTAAATCTGCAATAAATGCTGTTGGCTGTGAATCTTATCAGATCGAATGGATCGGTTGGAGAGACAGGTAGAAGCAATAAATAATTTGCAACAGTATATGATGGGTGACAGTTATAGGAAGGGGGAAAGTCTCAGATACAGTCACAGAGATGGGTTACCTCCAGGAAAGGTAAGAGAGTTAGGCAGCTAGTGCAGAAGCCTTCCGTGACTATACCCATTTCAAATAAGTATGTTCTTTTGGAAAATGTAGGGGGTGATGGATTCTCAGGGGAACGTAGCACAAACAGCCAAGTTTCTGGTATTGAGACTGGCTGTAATGCAATGAGGGGTATGTCGGGTTCCAAGAGATCAATTGTGTTAGGTACAAACAGATTTTTCTATGGCCAGCAGCAAAAAAGCAGAATGGTGTGTTGCTTCCCTAGTGACAGGATCAAGGATGTCTCAGAAAGGGTGCAGAATGTTCTCAAGGGGGAGAGGGGCCAGCAAGAGGTCATTGTCCATATTGGAACCAACGACATAGGAAGGGAAAAGGTTGAGAATCTGAAGGGAGATTACAGAGAGTTAGGCAGGAAATTAAAAAAGGAGGTCCTCAAGAGTAGTAATATCTGGAATACTCCCGGTGCTATGAGCTAGTGAGGGCAGGAATAGGAGGATAGAGCAGATGAAGGCATGGCTGAGGTGCTGGTGTATGGGAGAAGGATTTACATTTTTGGACCACCGGAATCTCGTTTGGGGTAGAAGTGACCTGTACAAGAAGGATGGTATGCACCTAAATTGGAAGGGGACTAATATACTGGCAGGGAGATTTGCTAGAGCTGCTCGGAAGGATTTAATCTAGTAAGGTTGGGACCCAGGGAGATAGTGAGGAAAGAGATCAATCTGAGACGGGTGCAGCTGGGAACAGAAGCAAGTCAAAGAGTCAGGGCAGGCAGGGACAAGGTAGGACTGATAAATTAAACTGTATTTATTTCAATGCAAGGGACCTAACAGGGAAGACAGATGAACTCAGGGCATGGTTAGAAAAATGGGACTGGGATATCATAGCAATTACAGAAACATGGCTCACGGATGGGCAGGACTGGCAGCTTAATGTTCCAGAATACAAATGCTGCAGGAAGGATAGAAAGGGAGGCAAGAGAGGAGGGGGAGTGGGGTTTTTGGTAAGGGATAGAATTACAGCTGTGCTGAGCAAGGATATTCCTGGAAATACATCCAGGGAAGTTATTTGGGTGGAACTGAGAAATAAGAAAGGGATGATCACCTTTTTGGGATTGTATTATTGACCCCGTAATAGTCAGAGGGAAATTGAGAAACAAACTTGTTAGGAGATCTCAGCTATCTGTAAGAATAATGGGGTGGTTATGGTCGGGGATTTTAACATTCCAAACATAAACTGGGACTGCCATAGTGTTAAAGATTTAGATGGAGAGGAATTTCTTAAGTGCTTACAAGACAATTTTCTGATTCAGTATGTGGATGTACCTACTAGAGATGGTGCAAAACTTGACCTACTCTTGGGAAATAAGGCAGGGCAGGTGACTGAGGTGTCAGTGGGAGAGCAGTTTGGGGCCAGCGACCATTATTCTATTAGTTTTAAAGTAGTGATGGAAAAGGATAGACCAGATCTAAAAGATGAAGTTCTGAATTGGAGGAAGACTAATTTTGATGGTATTAGGTAAGAACTTTCAAAAGCTGATTGTGGCAGATGTTCACAGGTAAAGAGATGGCTGAAAAATGTGAAGCCTTCAGAAATGAGATAACGAGAGTCCGGAGAAAGTTAGGGTGAAAGGAAAGGCTGGTAGATAGAGGGAATCCTGGACGGCTAAAGAAATTGAGGGTTTGTTTAAGAAAAAGAAGGAAGCATATGTAAGGTCTAGACAAGATAGATCGAGTGAATCCTTAGAAGAGTATAAAGGCAGTAGGAGTATACCTAAGAGGGAAATCAAGAGGGCAAAAAGGTGACATGAAATAACTTTGGCAAATAGAGTTTAGGGTTTTTACAAATACATTAAGGACAAAAGGGTAACTAGGGAGAGAATAGGGCCCATCAAAAATCAGCAAGATGGCCTTTGTGTGGAGCTGCAGAAAATGGGAGAGATACTAAATGAGTATTTTGCATCAATATTTGCTGTGGAAAAGGATATGGAAGATATAGAATGGAGGGAAATAGATGGTGACATCTTACAAAATGTCCACATTACAGAGGAGGAAGTGCTGGATGTCTTGAAAGGTGGATAAATCCCCAGGACCTGATCAGGTGTACCCAAGAACTCTGTGGGAAGCTAGAGAAGTGATTGCTGGGCCTCTTGCTGAGATATTTGTATCATCGATAGTCACAGGTGAGGTGCCAGAAGACTGTAGGTTGGCAAACGTGTTGCCACTGTTTAAGAAGGGTAGTAAGGATAAGCCAGGGAACTATAGACCAGTGAACCTGACGTCGGTGGTGGGCAAGTTGTTGGAGAAAGTCCTGAGGTACAGGATGTACATGTATTTGGAAAGGCAAGGACTGGTTAGGGATAGTCAACATGGCTTTATGCATGGGAAATCATGTCTCACAAACTTGATTGAGTTTATTTGAAGAAGTAACACAGAGGATTGATAAGTGCAGAGTGGTAGATGTGATCTATATGGATTCAGTAAGGCGTAGGTTCGACAAGGTTCCCCATGGGAAACTGGTTAGCAAGGTGAGATCTCACGGAATAAAGGGAGAACTAGCCATTTGGATACAGAACTGACTCAAAGGTAGAAGACAGAGGGTGGTGGTGGAGGGTTGTTTTTCAGACTGGAGCCCTGTGACCAGTGGAGTGCCACAAAGATTGGTGCTGGGTCCTCTACATTTTGTCACTTACATAAATGATTTGGATTCGAACATAAAAGGTATAGTTAGTAAGTTTGCAGATGACACCAAAATTGGAGGTGTCGTTGTCAGCGAAGAAGGTTACCTCAGATTACAACAGGATCTTGACCAGATGGGCCAATGGGCTGAGAAGTGACAGATAGAGTTTAATTTAAATGCGAGGTGCTGCATTTTGGGAAAGCAAATCTTAGCAGGACATATACACTTAATTGTAAGGTCCTAGGGAGAGTTGCTGAAAAAAGAGACCTTTAGTACAGGTTCAAAACTCCTTGAAAGTGGAGTCACAGGTAGATAGGATAGTGAAGAAGTATGCTTTCTTTTATTGGTCAGAGTACTGAGTACAGGAGTTGGAAGGTCGTGTTGTACAGGATGTTGGTTAGGCCACTTTTGGAATATTGCGTGCATTTCTGGTCTCCTTCCTATCGGAAAGATGTGAAACTTGAAAGGGTTCTGAAAAGATTAACAAGGATGTTGTCAGGTTTGGAGGATTTGAGGTATGGGGAGAGGCTGAACAGGCTGAGGCTGTTTTCCCTGGAGCATCAGAGGCTGAAGGGTGAGCTTATAGAGGTTTACAAAATTATGAGGGGCATGGATAGGGTAAATAGACAAAGTCTTTTCCCTGGGGTCAGGGAGTCCAGAACTAGAGGGCATAGGTTTAGGGTGAGAGGGGAAAGATATAAAAGAGACCTAAGGGGTAACGTTTTCACACAAAGGATGATACGTGTATGGAATGAGCTGCCAGAGGAAGTGGTGGAGGCTGGTACAATTGCAACATTTAAAAGGCATTTGGATGGGTAAATGAATACGAAGAGATTGGAGGGATATGGGCCAAGTGCTGGAAGGTGGGACTAGATTGGGTTGGGATATCTGGTCAGCATGGATGGGTTGGGCTGAAGGGTCTGTTTCCATGCTGTACATTTCTATGACTCTATGACTATGGCTAACTCTGATCAATTTGTTGAAACATATATATTTTCCTTTCCGGATGTCACTTTTTAAAGTTCTCTTTGTTGCAGAAGGTAATTCTTCCAAATGAGTTAATGACAGGAGATTGTGGGGCCTTGGCAAAGACCTTTGCATCCTTGCTAGCCACTGGGTTGTCTCAGAATACTGCTGAGTAGCTAATGTTGCTCCTCTGTTCGAGAAGGGAAATGGGGATAATCTGGGAAACAATAAACCGGTGAGTCATACATCAGTGGTTGTGAAGCTATTGGAGAGAATTCTTGGAATAGGATTTATAAACATTTGGAAAAGTGTGGCTGAATTAGGGACTGTTACCATGGCTTTGTGCAGGGCAGGTCATAGAGTCAAGGAGTCCTACAGCACGGAGACAGTCTCTTCAGCCCTAACTGGTCCATGCCGACCAAAATGTCCAGCCATGCTAACGTCATTTCCCTGAACTTGGCCCATATCCTTCTAAACCTTTCCCATCTATGTATTTATCCAAATGCCTTTTAAATGTTGTCAATGTACCTGCCTCAACAACTTCTGCTGGCAGCTCATTCCATCCGCATTCCACTCTCTGTGTAAAAAGGTTGCCCCTTAGGTTCTATTTTATTCTTTCCCCTCTAACCTTAAACTGTTGTCCTCTAGTCCTTGATTCCCAACCCTGGGAAAAAGACTGACTGCATTCATTCTATCCATGATCGTATTCACTTTTAATAGAACACAACTCAGTCTCCCACACTCTAACGAAAAGGTCCAAGCCTGTCCAACCTTTTCCTATAACTCAGGCCCCTGCATCCTAACAACATCCTTGTAAATTTCTTCTGCATACTTTCCAATTTAATATAATTCTTCTGATAGCAAGGTGACCAAAACTGAACACAATAATCCAAGTGCAGCTTCACAAACATCCTGTACAAATGCAACATAACCTCCCACCTTCTAAACTCAGTGCCCTGACTGATGAAGGCCAGTGTGCCAAAAATCTTCTTCACCGCCCTGTCTACCTGTGACTCCCCTTCAGAGAACCATGCATCTGAACTCCAAGGTCCCTCTGTTCACTACACTCCTTAAGGCCCAACCATTCACCATGTAACTCCTAACTTGATTTGACTTTCCAAAATGCAAGATCTCATACTTCTCTGTATTAAACTCCATTTGCCATTTCTCAGTTCATTTCCACAGCTGATCTAGGTCCTACTGTAATTGCTGATGACTTTTTTCACTGTCCACTATACCAGTTTAGTGTACTATTTTAGTGTCATCTGCAAACTTATTAATCATGCCTTATACATTTGAATCCAAATCATTGAAATAGATAACAAACAGCAATAGGTCCAGCACTGACCCCTGAGGCAGACCACGAGTCACAGGCTTTCAGTCCAATAAGCATCCTTGCACAATTACCCTCTACCTCCTACCATCAAGCCAATTGTGTTTCCAATTTGTCAGTTGCCCCTGGATTTCATGCGATCTAAGATTCAAGAGCAGCCTACCATGTGAACTTATCAAAGGCCTTACAGAAATCTGACTATGCAATCTGACTAGTCCTGCACTCGTCACTGCAACATCTGGACAACAAAGACACCTACGTCAGACTCCTGCTCATTGATTTCAGCTCTACCTTTAACACCATTATCGCCTCCAGACTGATCTCAAAACTCCTAGAATTAGATCTTGGCTCCGCCCTCTGCAACTTGATCCTCAACTTTCTGACCCAGAGACAGCAATCAGTGAAAATAGGTAACTGCACTTCCTCCACAATAACTGGAGCACCCCAAGAATGTGTCCTCAACCCCCTACTGTACTGCCTGTACACTCACAACTGCCAAATTCCAAACGAACACCATCTATAAGTTCGCTAACGACACTATCATTGTGGGATGATATCTAACAATGACGAGTCAAAATACAGAAGGGAGAGAGAGGTCTTGGTGACATAGTGCAATGATAATAACCTCTCTCTCAATGTTGGCAAAACTAAGGAACTGATCATTGACTTCAGGAAGAAAGGAGGAGAACATGTCTCTATCTACATCAAAGGAACCGAGGTGGAGCGCATCAAGTTCCTCTGAGTGATGATAACTGACAGCCTGTCCTGGACTTCCCACATAGATGCAACAGTCAAGAAAGCACAAAAAATCTCTTCTTCCTCAGGTGGTTCAGGAAATTTGGCATGTCCATAAGGACCCTCACCAACATCTGCAGATGCACCAATGAGACCATATTGTCTGGTGCATAACAGCCTGGTATGGCAACTGCTTTGCCCAGGACAGTAAGAAACTACAGAAGGTGGTGTACACAGCCCAGCCCATCATGGAAGCCAATCTTGCTTCCATGGACTTCACTTACACAGCTCATTGCTGCGGAAAGGCTGCCAACATCATCAAATACCCATCACACCCCAGTAATGATTTTCTACAAACTCCTCTATCAGGCAGAAGATACAGAAGCCTGAGCATACACACCAACAGGTTCAGGAACAGCTTCTTCCCAACTATATCAGACTGAGGAATGGACTCTTTAGTCTCAAATAATACTGACTTTGATAATGCTGATATTGCCTAGTGCATATTCTGTGCAATGTAACCTGTATGCTTCTGTCTGAGTCTTTTTGATCTGTCCATCCTTGCTTACTCTAATCTGCTTGAAATGCTCGAAAACAAAGCTTTTCACAGTACCTCAGGATATAAGACAATCAATTAATCAATCAATCAATAAATCAATCAATTGATCAATATGGTATGCAGTACAATTTAAATCTTAAAAGTAACACAATACAGTTTTACTAGTCAACAGAAGTTAAAGCTTTATTGGATTAATTACATACTATATCATCATAATACAGAATTTAAAAGGTTCCTGAAAAAGGTAACAGTTTCGTTATATTATAGAGGTATTCAGACTTTAAGACATCAGAATTAAAGTAGTATTGATTTAGCACAGGAATAGAATCTAAAAGGCAACAGACCAGAATTACAAACAACATTGTACGACTACACAGTGAAAAATAACTTTAAAGTAACAGGAACACACATTAGGAAGGGAAAGATAATGCATTCAAAAGGTTCAATCTAAAAGATGGGCCAAATGAAATAGGATTGGACATCTTGGAGGAACAATTACTGGGATCTACAAAATGCTGTCTAAAAATCAACAAATCATTATATTGATGCAGTGAGTAGCTCCTATAGTGGAAGGTATTTTCAATGACCAAAATATCAAAGAAAGCACGGATACTGTTGACAAAGTTTGAACAAAATGTTGATAATTACTTCAATCTGAGAACGGACAAAATGTTTGAAAGGAAAAAGATTGAACAGAAGAGTCCAACGTTCAAGGGAATCCGGATCATTTAATTAATGATCTCTATAACTTAGTCGAGATTCTGAGACTATGGAGCTGCAAAATATTAATTTGTAGGAGAAAGATGTTGGTTGAATTTATTGATGAGTCATGATAGTTTAATTCTTATACAATATATGTAAAAATAATATATACAGGGTAAACAAAACTCCAAAAATCAAACATACAGACCATAAAATATTATATTTTCCTCAGACTTTGGTCTTGCAATAATGAGATGCTGTTCTCTGTAAAGTGATGGTGGTCAGACAGACAGAAATAAACAGACAGAGACAGAGAGCATTGAAGAGAGGGATGGAGAAAGAGGAAGACAGGGACAAAGAAAGATAAATTTTCTATCTGCAGATACTGGGTATTTTCCACCCACTGCTGCTCTCGAATTTTACACTTTATTTTGCATTTCATCCAATCATAGGGCCATTGCCAGCCAGAATTTCCTTAAACTGGAAGATTCTTAGTGTCATTCAGTCTTGAGTTTTCCATATTACCATTTCCAAAAGCAACATTATATTGCACAGTTGAACAATATGCAACTTTCAAGTTGCAGAAATGTTTCTGGTACTCTGATAATAACAATCCAACAACACTTTCAATTTATAGTCCCAAAAATGAAAATATGTGGTCTCTTACATTACCCAAGTTTGATTAGATTAGATTCCCTACAGTATGGAAACAGGCCTTTCAGCCACCGTGCCGCCCCATGGAACATTTATCTGTAACAGGCCATACCTGATTGGCAAAGGGTTAACCTGAACAGATACAAACAGAATAATATTGAGGAAATTAATTAAAACTACTTGGAAAAGCACCATGGAGATAAAAGCCATGTAATATATTCTTCTGAACTCAACAACATCTGCAGTCTGTTTGGTCTTAAATGGTTCAAGCACATCACTATGTCTGATGCTTTCTTTCTCCTTCATACAGAATATTGGCACATATTGGCAAGCATTGATAAAAACAAGATGAGGGGTAGGGTGCAGCAGCTCGTAGGAGGGAATTGAATATTAAAATGACTAAATACACAAAGTGTTTGTACTTCCAGACATAATTAATTATTAATAGCATACTCTCAGAATCTTTTGCTTTGGTCGGCTTGCCCACTGTTCGCAGATGCACAGACATATGTTATAAAATTAACAAGCAAGATCCTCAGAAACCAGATTATGAGGGCTGAATGCAAATAAGCTGCATTACAAAAATGATGAGGGGCATTATTAAAATAATAAATTTCAATGATATATCGAAATAAGGAACAGCACGCAGAATAATGGAACCACTGCCCAAGAGAAGATGGAATTCAGTTGGTCACTGAAAAGTAATAAAAAAGATGTTTTCAGATAACTGTTCCTGAAACCTCCATTTCTCTGCTGCGGATAAGATGGGACTTGAATATTTTACTTCCCTGCTATTCCCCCATGCCAGTTCAGTCCACTACCAGATTAGCCCAATCCACCACACTCCAGAGGGTACAAGGTTCTGGTGGAAGATTTATGTTTGGATTGTACAATTGATTCAATTTGGAGCAACCGAGTCATGAATGTTTCGCAGTTGTGGTCAGGCTGTCCATCAAAATGCTTAATATTATGTAGCCCCTCACGGTTTATGAGGTGCTTCGGCAGAAGCACTAACAAACAAAAATGTGAACATGAGCCACATAAGGGCACATTAGAAGGGATGTCCCAAAAGCTGCTCAGAAGGGTTGGTGGAAAGGAGTTCTGAAAACAGTAGAGAGACAGAAACATTGAGGGAACAAACTCAAAAGCTGAGGTCCCCAGAAAGCCAAAAACATCGTCAGTGTGCAGAAGCTTGGAACTGGACAAACAAAAAGATCTGGGGCGTTGCAAAATCAGAGCTGGTTACAGAGCTAGGGAGCAGTGAGATCACAGAGGGATTTGATAAGAATCCAGGCCAAATGTGAGTCCTCAAGAATAATCTTGATTATTGACTGGTCAGGTTAAGAAATAATAAAACCTGGTTAGATAGAACTGTACTCTAAATGTTTTGACTTGTTCTCAGCCAACCCTCCATGCTAATGCCTGAAAAGTTTAAATTTTCTTGCTGTATATCCAACAGAAAGCTTTTGAATGCTTTGTATCAGATTGACATATATATATTATATATATATCACAGGGTGATCCCAGAAACACAGATTCAGCAAAATAAGCTGTCTCTTGATCTGTATGTACACTATGGACAAAATCTTAAACTGCTTCCTGAAGCCATAATCTATGCAGGAAGGGAATTTAATTGTGTGAGGAACCAAAAATCCGGTTTTCAATGGCAGGTTGGAAGTTTAAAATTAAGTTCTTGGAACACTGAGACTAGGTTGAACATTCTGTGGGAAAACCCTTTTGGGTAGGCTTGCATTTCTTAAATGTAATTAAAAGGCCAGCTTGCTGGAATTAAATTCCTCATGTCCATATATGAGCAATACATGCCTTTCAAATCCTAATAATATGTAAAATGTGATGAAAGTAAAGTACTACAGATACTGGAGATCTGAAAATAAAAACAGAACATGGTGGAGAAACTCTGGCAGCATTGGCAGAGAAAAAAAATCATTCTTTTAGGCCCAATAGAATTGGAATAGCTTTTATTGTCACATGCACTCCAAGCAGCGCAGTGAAAAACGTGCAATGTTGCCTTCCACAGCGGCATGATCTGCCACCAACACCCCCCCACCCACCCTAACCCCCTCCCCCGCACCGGCATGGTCTGCGACTTGCGTCAGGCTTCAATCCTTGACATGCCTCCTGTGCTGGGCTCCAACCCGCCACTCGCCTCCAGGACTCATCTCCCAGGCTGGCTCAGGCTCAAGATCACCTCCTCCCTTCTCCAATCCCTCAGGGCTAGTTTAAGAAGTTAAAAAATGGGGGGGGGGGGGGGGGTGGGGGGAAGGGGAAGAAACACTGCAGAAAAGAGAATGACAAGGAAAAGAAACTGGCGACACAGAAGCGTTGATTGGAATGTCCTACTCTACCACCATCTTTCAGGAAATGCAAGACTCTGCTTCAGAACTGCAAACTTTAATGTTGACTCTGTTTCTGTCTCCACAGGTTTCTCCAACAGTCTCTGCACATATCATGCATGACCATGGGTGTTGGAATCAGTAGCTACTGCTTTTTTTGTTTTTTTTTTGGTCAGGGCATGGAAGATAACTAAAGGAGGGATGCTGGATCATAATGAACACAGGTTTTGGAGGCTGAGTAAGGGTGGAAAAATGGATTCAGGCTGACTGAGGAAAGGAGGCAGCCTGATGAGAGAAGAAAAGAAGGTCAAGCATGTTTTACTGCAGGTATCATTGAAAGAGCTTGAGGAATATGCTTCTGTCTTGCAGAGAATGAATGCTTGTCCAATGCTGTTTAAATATGACAACAAGACTTTCAATCTTGCAAGGAAATAATGGGGACATTGAACTTATGTCTGCCTGTTACAATATTCACTCATTCATTCATCTGTAATTAATTCACAACCAATCAAGTAAAGGTAACCTGCCCTGATTGAAGTGACACATTTCCACGGCCACCACCAAACTTCTATTCCGGGAAGAGTCCACTCCATTTCACAGTCCTATCAGTAAAATAGCCTTACTTAGCTAAAACATAGCAATAAAGTTTTTGCATGTGTCAGCTACATGGCTGAACTTAAATAGTAGATTGAAAGGTTTTAAAATTGTAATTAAATCAAAAGGCTAATTAACAGATTGACAAAATCCAAGATGATTTTGTAGCAGCTTTATATTAAAATACAGATAGCTGGAGTCAATATATCTGCTACATTCTACTCACTCATGATAAGGTGGATGTATAATAGGGCACCTGATAGATGATGCAATATACTATTACATGTAACTGCACTATGTGATCTTTCCCTTTAAGGCCACAATATCTGAATATTCTAAAAATATACTGTCTTAGGTCAATTAAATATGGCTATCAATGAGGTAAGTTTAGAGATTGACATTTGCCTTTGAATATCCAATATCAGATCTGGGTGGTGATCTATATTTGAAAAGATCATTGCAGAACCGGCTAAGCAGTAATATCAAAGTGATCAATATGAGAGGGCAAGTTTCCAGGTAACAATGAAAGCTCCAAACTGGAAATCTGTACAAGCCAGTCAATCAAGTAGTTAAACACTTCAGCTCCACTATAGTGGTTGTTAAAAAAATGCCAGACCATGTCAGTTATAGGTCAGATCAGAAAACAGTTGAACTCATGGACAACATCTAAGACTATGAGCACTGAATGGACCAGGACAGGTGAGTGGAGTTTCTGCAGAAACACTGAAGAAAGCCAGTGAAGGCAGCATTTTTCCTGATTAATATGAATTACAATCAGCTGATAAAAGATTACTGACCTGAAATTTTAACTGTTTTTCCTATTCCACAGCTGTTGCCTGACCTGCTGAGTATTTTGACCATTTTCCATTTAATTTTCAGATTTCTAGCATTAGCGTTATTTTGTTTAAGTCTGGATGCCTTGAAGACAGTTGAGAAAACCAAAGTAGTTGCAAGATGACATTGTATAGTTACTACTATAAATCAAAAGCAATTATTTAATTCTGAATTGTTTCAGGTTATTGCATTGAATATTACTGGTAAGTTTTTCCTGGACCGAGATGTTCTTTCACCAACTTGATTGATTGCTTCTTGCTGTTTGACAGTTTGGGGTTGGCAATGGTGGGGTTAGGGCTAAATAAATATGTGGATGAGCCTCTGAGATAAACTATGATCTCTCTACATGGTTTGTATAGTACCAAATTGAATCAGAAGGTTGGCCCTGTACAATTCTAAGCTTGGATTAGAGTGCTGCTGTAAAGGCATAGCAGGTCAGGCAGCATCCAAGGAGCAGGAAAATCGACGTTTCGGGCAAAAGCCAGACTCGGGTTTCCAGTATCTGTAGTCCTCATTTTTACCCACAGTTCTCAGCATGTTGCTCCGTAGTCTTGCCATAATGTAAAATGAAACAGTCGACACAGCTTAACAGTTACTAAGAGGTTAGATATGAGTTTGTATCAAGACTCACAACAGAATATGATGTAACAGTAACTTTCAAAGTCAAGTTGAATCTTTTCTTGTTCAATTGGATTCCTTATTTTGACTCATACTAACAGAGACAACATGTCAATAGGGTTAGATACAGATGTTTGGGAAGATGCACATTTGGACCATACATCACATGGACCAGTGGTCTAAAGAAGCTGTTTTCATGCTGTAAATCATAAGTAATGCTGTATACCTTAAATTATACTTGATTTCTCAATTTTGCAGTTAGTTGCACATTGATCAGTGATTTGGCAGTCCTCATGTTAGCTGATCAACTTTTTTTATTTTTTGATGTTTGGCAGTTGGATGAAATCATTAAATTATGTAACTTTCCAACCCAAATCCTTACCCATTCTGGCTTGTCAAATTGCTCAAAATCAAAGAATATTTGTAATGTAACAAAACAAATAATCCAGAGAATCAGGCTAAAGCTCTGAGCACCTGGGTTCAAATGCTACAATGTCAATTGTTAGAATTAGAATTCAGTTAAAAAAAGGTATGTAATTATAAAGAACTGAAACCAACATGCCCATTCTAAAAGATGAGAGACTTAAACAATATCATTTCAGTTACATCGCACTGTAATCACTATGCTATAAATTCTGTGTCCTATGATCTTATACTCTACAAACACTTAATGAAGGAGCAGCACTCTGAAAGCTAGTGCTTCTAAATAAACCTGTTGGTCTATAACCTACTGTTGTGTGATTTTTAACTTTGTACACCCCAGTCCAACACCGCCACCTCCAAATCATGCCTTTAGAAATGGCTAAGTAAACCACACGGTTCAACGGCAATTATAGATAAATCAAAGAAAGCCACATGTTTTCTAAGGTGATCCTAGCATCTTGTAAAAATCCCTTAACTTTACCTACTTGTCACAAATGCAAAGTCCTTTCTCTTTCATTTTTTCTGACTCATTATTCTGCTAAAATCTAGAGCGCTGGCTGTTCAAACCTCACATGTCCATTTTAAGAGCAACTGATATCAATGAGATTCTTACATTGGGGTTGCTTTCAGTATCGCTTACCCATTCTCTCCTATACTCAGCTCTTACTATTACTTTTTCAGCTTTTCTCCCCACCTGGCATGCTATCCGTATCTCTTCTTTTAAATATCTCTCTCTGGACTCCAACCTCAATTATCTGTTTACCTGTCCCTTGCCACCATTCCCCAACTTTGGCTTCAGCATAAATATCATGCTTTTTCCTAGCTGCTAACAATTCTGATGAAGAGCCACCAAATGCTAACTCTGCTTTAGAACATAGAACATAGAAGAATACAGCGCAGTACAGGCTCTTTGGCCCTCGATGTTGCACCGATCCAAGCCCACCTAACCTATACTAACCCACTATCCTCCATATACCTATCCAATGCCCGCTTAAATGCCCATAAAGAAGGAGAGTCCACCACTGCTACTGGCAGGGCATTCCATGAACTTACGACTCGCTGAGTGAAGAACCTACCCCTAACTTCAGTCCTATATCTACCCCCCCTTAATTTAAAGCTATGCCCCCTTGTAATACCCGACTCCATACGCGGGAAAAGGTTCACACTGTCAACCCTATCTAACCCCCTAATCATCTTGTACACCTCAATCAAGTCACCCCTAAACCTTCTTTTCTCTAATGAAAACAGCCCCAAGTGTCTCAGTCTTTCCTCATACGATCTTCCTTCCATACCAGGCAACATCCTGGTAAACCTCCTCTGCACCCGTTCCAGTGCCTCCACATCCTTCCTATAGTATGGCGACCAAAACTGCACACAATATTCCAGATGCGGCCGCACCAGAGTCTTTTACAACTGCATCATGACCTCAGGACTCCGGAACTCAATTCCTCTACCAATAAAAGCCAGTAGTTATCACAGATGTTATCAGACCTGCTGAGTTTTGCCAGCAATTTCTGTTTTTGTTTCAGATCTCAAGCATCTGCAGTTCTTTGTTTTATTTCACTATTTTTTTAGGATTGCTGTAACTGTGTTCAGGAGTGTGTAGTCTATCCCTGTACTCAAGTAGAACCGTATTTCCCAGGTGCATAACAGCAACAGGCAGGGGGATGGCTGGTTCTCAGTACTTTTTTCCAAGCTAATCATCAGTTTTCAGTCACAATTTAAAGAAGCTCTCAGGAGCCAGTCTTGATAACCATTCACATCCAGATTGATCTCACAGGCTTTCAATCTATTCCTTTGTCCATTGACATGGCTCTTTATTATGGTCCACTGGACCAAGTGCTCACTCTGGATGAAGCTCTGTCTAGATGGTCAGAATGTCTAAACATGTTTGTTGGAGAGAATTAGGCTTGTCAGTCATTGGAATTACAGATTCACAAATAAGACAGCACATAAAGAGGCTATGTTGGCTTATTGGGCCTTTAACAGTTCCTTAAGATGCAAATTCATATAGAATCACATAGCTGGACAATTGCAAGTTAGTTATTTTTTTTTAAATCTGGCAACGATAAAAATAAACATGAAAATACCAAATTGTCATAAAATTTTAGCTCATACTTGCACAATAAGGTGTGAAACCTGTCACCTCATCTAATTTGGTATCTGTGTGACGATACCTACACCCGATATGGTTGACTCCTACCAACCTCTGAAATGGTTTAATCATTCTATGCAAACAGGCAGTAAATGTTGGTCTTGCCAGTACCACCCATGTCCTGTAGGTTACTTTGAATTAAGTTTCTGTTTGATGGTGTCCTCTTTTAGATTGTTTCACTTTTGTTGTTTTGTCAGTTCATTCATGGGGCTAATTTAGTGCTTCAGGTTTTGTGTTGAAGTCATTTTTCATCAGTTAGATAGAGGATCATGCAGCCCAATCAGTCCCATTTTGGAGCCAATGTGATGTGGCCTCTCCTGCTTCCTAACCCACCCTCTAATTTAAAGCCTCTAACTAGTGGCTTCTATCATTCCCTGACCATCTCTCTTATCAATCCTCTCACTCCTGACTCTCACACTCACTGTTTCCATCTCAATTTTAACCATCCCATCCGGGATTTGGAAAGCAAAAAGCGTTTTTTTTTCCTGGGTTTGATTTTATTTTGCTTTTTTTATCCCCACCTGAATGTATTCAGTTGCCTTCACCTGCTCTTCGTTATTTCTAAGGTTAAAGTCCAGGCATTAACTTTTGCTCCAACCTCCTCAGGTCTCCTTTCAATGTCTATTTTTCCTCTCAGAAAAATCAAATTTGAACAACAATCCAATTAAATGCAGTGTTGCATTTTGCCATTTTTAGTGCCTCATTTATGAGCTACAGGGTTAATTTTAGTGAACAAATTTCCAGACGTCTGAATACTATTGGCAGGATTTAAAAAACTTTGAGATAGTAGGAAAAGTTTCTTGAAAGCATTTGTTAGAACATATTCAAAGATATAACTAAGTGTCATACACTAGCCAGGGAGCCATGTTGTGGGACATTCATCCTGGGCTAAATGTTTAACAATTAAGAAGAATAAACAAGAAACAATCTATTATAGGTTAGAGCTGTGCACATGCACTAGTTCAATTGAAGGACTGGAGAAAAGCTGTTGATATTTCCTCATTGAACTTTTACATGCTCACAGTATTCCCTAGATAATGTACGTGTTGTAAATTACTGTGTCACTTTGTAAACTGTGATCCACATTAAAGCAAAGTCAGTTGATAGTATAATTAAGTTGTCAACATGCCCTTTGTTTAAATACCATGTTGACAATACATGGCAATGCAACAGTAATGTTATATCAGTAAGAAATTATACACTGATGATAAGTCAGCACCAGGGTGTAAATCCACATGAAATCAGTATCAAACTCATGTATAAATATCAGTAAGGATCCTCTAAAAATGCAGTTCTTGAAAATGTTATTTGTCTTTATGCCCAAATTGTTAATTGTTAAATGTTTACCAGTTTGTCCCAATTTAGATTTACAATGTTTAATTTGTGAAACGCAATGTGAACTGACTTATAAATTAAATGATTATGTACATGGATACAGACAACATGTAGATTCCACTGTTTTCTTAACATATTGATACAATAACTTACAAAATGACAACCTTTATCCGAATTTACAGTATTGGTATAACCTTTTCGGATAATTATTATGCATCAGATATGATAGGTGCTTGAGCTACATTTTTGAAAAATACATCCATGGAAGCAATGTCAGTGTCACTGGCTAGACCACCATTTAATTTCCCTTGAGAAGGTAGTGGTTTTTGCAGGACTAATCATTACTGCTGTTAAACACTAAGTTGAATGAAGTTGTCTCACCAGGGGGTAGGTTTGCTCCCATAAACTCTTCACAGGAGGGATTTAAAAGGTCTGGTATGGCAGAGGAAACCTACTTGCTAGTTTAGTGAGAAGGATGTCTTCTCTTAAACAAAGTATACTTTATTGCATGTAAACAGAAGTATAAAGGTTAGGCTGGTAAGATAGACATTATTAGACATTATATGAAGAATCTAGATTGACGTTTTGACTCCTCCAAGGTCCCACATTGTTCTTCCACCAAGTCAACACAATGTCATCATAGTGACTGGGTTACAAATACACTTCTTAATATTAACTTCTTAATACTGTATTACAATGAGGTGAACTGTCTCCAGGTCAGTTCTGTAAAGATCTTTCTTGTGCTATGGATGAATGTCTCTGCAATTAAGCATTTGCAAGACTTCCTAGACTGTTAATGGATAAAATGTTTATACTGATGAGTTTATGACAGATAGAGTAAACAAAATAAAGCTACAAGAGTTATTTCAACTTCAGAGCTGAATACTCAAGTTACTCAGTCTAGTCAATTCAGAAAATAATAAGAATATAATTCAGTTCAAGGGAATTAATCACCCCAACAAAAATATGTTTTAGTCTGTGGTGTTTGCAAGGGAGATATTAAAGAAATGTTTTCAAGTTATGAGAAGTTTTGGCCTTCAGAATTATGAAAGACTCATGCTAGCAAACTTCGAAAGGAATCATAACATTTCCACAGCCCACAGAAAATAAACTAGAAGGTATCAGAAAGTAGACATTTAAAGAAAAGCTAGGAGTATAATTTCTCTGGAATTGAGTCTCTGTCGTCGGTGGTGGTGGGAACTAGGATGAAACTTTATTTTGCACCTTGTATTTAGTTCTATTGTAAAAGAACACATTTAGCCTTGAATGAATATCCTTAAGTGACCAAAAGTTGATCATAAACAAAAACAGAAGTTGCTGGAAAAACTCAGCAGGTCAGGCAGCATGTGTGAAGAGAAATCAAAGTTAACGTTTCGGGTCCTTCCTAAGAACTGATGGGAGCTAGGAAATGTCAGTTTGTTTTTGATCTTCAACATCTGCAAGTTCTTTGAGAGAACTTATTGCCCAGTGGTACCACCAAATTAAGAATTTGAACAAGAAAACAGATTTACAACTGACTTGGGAAAACTTGAATGCTGCTCATCTCAATTCTACAGATAAAAGGGGTAGGGGAGGGTGTTGTCCTTCTCTCCACCCCCCCACCCCCCCCCACCCCCTTTATCTGCTGCTCCCCTTACACCCACCGCCAGTCCTGAAGAACAGTCACAGCTAAAACATTGACTTCTCCACCTCCTGATACTGCCTGGCTTGCTGTGTTCCTCCAGTCTCCTGCTTGTCTTCCTTGGATTCCAGCATCTGCGTTTTTTTTGTCTTATCTCAATTCATCAGCACAGTCAAACGGGGCACAGAAAGAATGAGTTCATGTTTTTAGAAGAATACCAGGTACAGTGAAGTAAATGAAGCACAACATTGGTGATAAACTGGCAAAGCACAAACAGTTCTGACATCTGTTATTTAGGTTTGAATCCAGAATAATTGAAAGAGAATATTGCCAACTCGTGTTGGATAGTTTGAATGCATTCAGTGTTGGGATTTTGGGACAAGTACATTAAAGAAACCAGCGAAAGCTGCTGCTCATACACATTTAATGCTAAGATATGATATTCCACTGTTTGATAGTTTAACATAAATGTAACCTATATTTTACATTTCATTTCTTTTCAAATTCCTAATATAGATGTGACATCATTTATCAACAGTAAATACGCAATGACATTGAAAAATTATTATTATCACTTAAAGGCAAATATAATTATATTTGAGTAAGTCAAATGACATTCATTTAAAGGCACTAATAAAGCAGAACTGATGGAATCAAAGGTTGTTTGCTTCAAAGTTCAACCCCTTTTAATGGAAAATTTCACTGAAATTAGGATGTGGGAAGACACTCCATCTCTGTCAACTCTGTGGGCTTGCTGAATGTTAAAAAAAACAAAAACTCAGTAAGGTTTGTTTGAATAAATGTCAAGGAAATTTCTCATTCAGGTTTTTAGGATTTTGTGCTCTCAATGAACATGAGTATAATAATCAAACCAAATCAATGTTTGCAAGACATTCATTTAAATTAAGAATGTTGCAGAAACAGATAGGAGCCTAAGAAAAACATACAATCAGATCAGTCAAATGAATATCATTTGAGACAATTGATTTATACCAGGAGATGTTTGCAAGTACATCATGTTTAAGTCAAAAGCAAATATAGAAATTGCTGGAAAAGCTCAGCATTTGAATAATGCATTGAAGTGAATGGTAATACAGCACTGGTTATGTAAAAAGGAGTTATTAAAACTCAGTGATTGAGATAGCACAAAATAACCTCTCAGAGAAATATACAGGAAAGCACAATAATTTAATATGAATACTTTTACGTTGGAATTCCAGAATAAATTTTCAATGGAATGTTAGGATGTCACAGTTTTGGTCTTTCCTCTCTCTCCCTCTAATGGAAATCTGTAATCTTGCTAATCCACCATTCACTTGTCCCTTCTGGTGTATATATTACTTTGGTGTTAAATTTTGGTAGAAGTCAATTAGGACAAATAGTCTCATCCTGCATCCCTGTATCACTGTGTCCTCATTTAGTTAGCCCTTAACCTGCCATCATCTGATCCTCATAATTGCTCAATATTTACATGTATTATAGCAGTCTGACTGCATCTGGTTATCATGTGTATAAATGAAAGATGATTTTTTTTTTCCTTGTCTCTATATGGGGATCCATATAACCCATAATGATGGGGTCCTCCTGTAGATTTCTTTATATATCGCATAGTTATCATTGATCTATATGTTTAGCACACTTATCAGCCCTCACCCCCATATTCTTTACTGTGATCTTTTACATGTGAGATAATGGATGGGAAAACCACTGGTGTACTTTTAAGATAATTAGCATTTTGTACTTCAAACTTCAGTGCTACTAGCACCACTTTAATATGTTGATTGGAGAAGTTAGGTCTTGTGAAATAGATACAGTAAAATCTGGAATTAGCTGTACTTCATTTAATCAAGTCTACTGTATTTGCTGCTCACAATGTGATCATCTCAACAGTGGGGGAAAGAAGCGCAGACTGGGTGACCACATTGCGAATGTCTTCACTCTATTTATAAAAGTGATCCCAAGTTTCTGGTTGCCCATCACTTCAACACATCATCATCTTCCATGCTCAACATCTTTGTCTCAGGCCTGCTCCAGTGAAGCTCAATGCAAGCTTCACAGCTGCCATTCTGCATTTGAATGGAGTAAATGTTGAAAGTGGTGAATGGGGTGCCAATAAATTGTGCTGTTTTGACCTGGACAATGTCAACCATATTGAGTGTTATTGAAGCTGAATCCATCCAGACAAGTAGGGAGTATTCCATCATACTCTCAATTTGCAGATTGTGGACAGGTTTTTGGGAGTCAGCAAGTGAGTTAGTCACTGCTGAGTTCCCAGTCTCGGCTGTTGTGGCCACAAGATCTATTTGGCTGGTCCAGTTCTACTTCTGATCAATGGTATCTCAATGCAGATTTGGTGATGGCAATGCCATTAAATCTCGAGAGATGATGGTTAGATTAATTTGTCATGGAGGTGGCCGCTGCTTGGCACATCATTAAAAAAGCAGCTGAAATTGGTTGAGCCATGGCCTGGAATAGTATTCTGAAGAACTCCAGACTATAAATAAAGGAACAGGAATAGATCAGTCAGTCTATCATGTCTGTTTCTCAATTTAATAATGTCCTTGCTTATCTGATTGTTGCTTAATTCCACTTTTGCATCTACCGTCCATAACCTTGGTCTCCCTAATCAAACAAAGATCTGTTAAACTTTGCCTTGAACAGGTTCAATGATCCAGCCTCTACTCTCGCTGGGAAAGAAAATCGTAGTCCAATGACACTTGGATAGTAAGTTACTTCTCATCACTGTCTTTAGATGGGACCACTTCTGTTTCTAAACTATGCTTGCAGCTCTAGATCCTCCCTCAAGGGGAACCATCCTCTCAAAATTTAAACTTTATTTCTTAAACTCCAATAAGCATAAATACATCCTGCTCAACCTTTCCCTATAAAACAATCTCTTCTTCTCAGTTAAAAATCACACAACACCAGGTTATAGTCTAACAGGTTTAATTGGAAGCACTAGCCTTCGGAGGTGGTTGTGGAGTACACAATTATAAGACACAGAATTTATAGCAAAAGTTTACAGTGTGATGTAATTGAAATTATACATTGAAAAATATCTTGATTGTTTGTTAAGTCTCTCATCTGTTAGAATGACCATGACAGTTTCACTTCTTTTATATGTGAATCACAAAACTTTTTTTAAAAGTTACATTCTCACATTAACTGTAATAATTGGTGTCAGCCCAGATAAGATGTTAAGATGTTGAAGGTGTTAGCCCCCTGTGTTCCCTGTCTGTGCCATAATGTTTAGACTGATTCTAATTTAAAAATTGAGTAAACAGAGTGTTACATGGATTCATGTAGTTTTTGAGCAAAGTATAATGTAATTCTGTAAGTACAAATTCACCCCACAAACGTATATGTGTACGTGTGCATGTGTGTTTGTGTCTGAGGTGGTGGGTTGTGAGTCTCTGTGAGAGTGTATATGTGTGTGTGTGTGCGAGTGTAAAGGGGTCCATCAACCGCCAAACCTCAAACACATCATTATTCATAGCAAACTGCTTGGCTTTCAGAACAACTCCATACAACCCTGCCATGGTAGGCGCTGCAAGACGTGTCAGAGTTGGACATGGATACCACCATTACACGTGGGGACACCACCCACCATGTACATGGCAGGCACTCATGCGATTCAGCCAACGTTGTCTATCTCATATGTTGCAGGCAAGGTACATTGGTGAAACCGAGCAAAGGTAATGGCAACAGATGACTGGGCACTGCACAACAATCAACAGACAGGAGTGTTCCCTCTCAGTTGGAGAACACTTCAGCGGTCCAGGACATTTGACCTTGCACCTTCAGGTGACCATCCTCCATGGCGGACTTCGGGACAGGCAGCAGCAGAAAGTGGCTGAGCAGAGGCTGATAGCTAAGCTCAGTACCCATAGGGAGGGCCTCAACCGCGATCTTGGGTTCATGTCACACTACAGGTGACCACCATTGCACTATACACACACATACAGATGCTCCTACGCACATGCGCGCACACACACACAATTAAACACATACACACCCCTACAGACACACACACTCCCACACTCACACATGCATCCTCTCACAGACTTAGACCACTTTACACTCTCACACACACATATACACTCTCTCTCACAGACACTCACAACCCCCACCCCTACATACACACACACACACACACACACGTTTGTGGGGTGAATTTGTACTTACAGAATTACATTGTACTTTGCTCAAAAACTACATGAATCCATGTAACACTGTTAACTCACTTTTTAGATTAGAAGCAGTCTAAACATTATGGCACAGACAGGGAACACAGGGGGCTAACATCTTCACCATCTTAACATCTTATCTGGGCTGACACCAATTGTTACAATTAACTTGAGAATGTAACTTTTTAAAAAAAGTTTTGTGATTCACATATGAAAGAAGTGAAATTATCATGGTTATTCTAATAGATGAGAGACTTAACAAACAATCAAGGTATTTTTCAATGTATAATTTCAATTACATCACACTGTAAACTTTTGCTATAAATTCTGTGTCTTACAATTGTGTACTCCACAACCACCTGATGAAGGAGCATTGCTCCGAAAGCTAGTGCTTCCAATTAAACCTGTTGGGCTATAACCTGGTGTTGTGTGATTTTTAACTTTGTACACCTCAGTTCACCACCGGCATCTCCAAATCACATCTTCTTCACAGGAATCACTTTCTCTGAACAGCTTTCAATCTTAATATATCTCTGTTTAAGTAAGGAAACCAAAACTATATTCAATACTTTAATTCTAGTTGAGTAAATCACAAGATAAAAGCAAGTGTGAAATTAGCAAATTCAAGAAGGACTTAAAATCACACTTCGAACAGAAAGAGAAGACTCATCACGGTCACTGATTTTTTATATCGATAGTCATTAACAGTTTTGTATTTTTATGTAATTAGCAAAGTGTTTTGTTAATAAATCATCATTTAATGCAGCAAAATAGTACTGAAGTATGTGTTGAAGTCAAGACAGTGTGTTCATGATAATGTCACATGACTGGTTAACCTGAGGACCAGGCTAATGCCCTGGGGATGGGAGTTCAGTTCCCACCGTAGCTGCCAGTGAAGTTTTAAATTAATAAATAAATCTAGAATATAAAGCTAACCTGCATAATGGTGACCATGAAACTATCATCAATTATTGTAAAATACTATCAAATGCATTTATGTCCTTTGGGGAAATAAATCCGTGGTCCTGACCTGGTCTGCCTAGATGTAACTCCAACTCCAAAGCAAAGTGGTTGAATCTCAACTGCCGGGTCAAAGAAATTAGGGCTGGAGAACAAATGCAGATTTTCCCAGAGATTACCATATTCCATGACAGAACAAGGAAAGGACAATGGACTCTGATGTCTTCTTTATCACAGTGGGTGACAACTATTAGAAAATATAAATTGTCCTATAAATTGGACAACAAAAACTGGAGAAAGAGTAATCTGCATGCCACACTAGTACACATTTTGTGGAATAAATGATTAACTATACTATTACTCTAAGAATTACTACAGAACATGTGCATAAGAAATTATCTCATAATGACATTAAAACTGGATCCAAGTCTTTAAGTTTCCAAAGATGTCTGCTGTTATCATCTCTTGTATACAATTATATTTAATAAATGTTATTACGTTTCAGTAATATGGCAATGTATCATCTGTAATAATTGATCTTACTACACATTTCATTCAGAGATTTAGCATGATATCATAGGTTTACATTGTTGAGTATAAAGCATGTTTAAATTGTACAGAAAAGAAATGATAAACAATGATAGAAAAAGACCTGGAAGCACAATACCATTGGAATGGCTTTTAAATTGTGAGAAAATGTACCCTTTTGCATTAGTACCCTTTTGGGAAAACAATATTTTGCTCTATTCACTCCCTGTGCTTTGATGTATGAATAATAATGCAAAACTGAATTTGCCTGCAGTTCTTCTGAATTGTTTTTTAAGCTGCTCACCTTGGAATTAATGAGCTCACACCAATTGATATTGCTGGAGAAGAGTGTACAGGTTTATGATAATCTGACTGATTCAGTTTATAGTGTAAGATATTCAATCCCAAGAGGAGGCCATTGGCTAACTCACAAGTCTGATCCTGAGAATCCTGAGGCCCACCAATCAGTTAAAATATTTGCAGTCACCACATACATATGGTTCACCATGCATGAGAAAGCTGATCTTACACATTATGCTTCCAAAAATTCTTGGTAAATTGTTACAATCACTGATGAGACTGCCAAATATTTGGTATGATCTGGTCAGGGCAATCATCTTCATTTTTTCAACTTTTTTATTTGGAGTAAACAAAGTTGGAAATCCCAAGTGGTTACTGAGAGAATAAAGTCACAAGATTCTATTTTTTTTTAACAAAAATGTAAAATTTTATTGTACAACATTAAAAAACTAAAACATCTGTGCCCAATTGTACTCTTAATTAACAAGGTAAGCGTGAATTAACAAACTGTGCTCAATAAACACACCACAAAGTGTGTATCAAATTACAAATACAACCAAGGCAGTTCTCACAAATTTCTTAGCAAGCTTCCCAGCTCAGAGAGTTTACTAAAAGTCTCAGAAATTCTTGAGAACAGTCTCTCCCTCATGAGAATTTTAGCTTCACTCCTTCAGCGTTAATTTGATCCCAGGCCAACTGCATATCTATTCCTGACTCAAAACGTGTGGTGCTGAAAAAGCACAGCTCATCAGGCAGCATCCGAGGAGCAGGAGAGTTGATGTTTCGAGCATAAGCTCCTCATCAGGAAGATGTGCATATTTATATCGCCCCAGTTCCACAGACATGATCCTAACCCAAAAGACACAATATTCCAAATCGCTTTTGGATCTGCTCCCAGATCCTGCTATATTGAGTTTCTTTTCTTGCAGATCTGACCTACTTCTGGGATCTCCCCCCATTATTTTTGTCAGGCATCCCTCCAGTGTCTAAACACAGGTCTTCAGCTCCTCAGCTAGGCTATGGCCATTGATGTTTTCTCATTGCAATTATTTATTCTTTTCTTCCACTTACTTTGCAAGGCTGCACACCAGCATTTAATCACTGATACGATTCCAGCTCTCTCATTATGTTGTGTAGAAGCTTATTGCTTATCAGCTGTCCTTCATTCCTACTGCACAGAGGTATTAAACAGCAATAGATTAACAAAATTGCATTATCTTCTCTGACTGTTCATGAACAAACTGATGCTTGAGCAAGAGAATTGATGAGGGCAGAGCGGTATTAGATTAGATTAGATTACTTACAGTGTGGAAACAGGCCCTTCGGCCCAACAAGTCCACACCGACCCACCGAAGCGAAACCCACCCCATACTCCTACATTTACCCCTTACCTAACACTACGGGCAATTTTAGTATGGCCAATTCACCTGACCCTGCACATCTTTGGACTGTGGGAGGAAACCGGAGCACCCGGAGGAAACCCACGCAGACACGGGGAGAACGTGCAAACTCCACACAGTCAGTCGCCTGAGGCGGGAATTGAACCCGGGTCTCTGGCGCTGTGAGGCAGCAGTGCTAACCACTGTGCCACCGTGCCGCCCACGGTAGATGTGATCTATATGGACTGCAGTAAAGCGTTCGACAAGGTTCCCCACGGGAACTGTTTAGCAAGGTTAGATCTCACGGAATACAGGGAGAACTAGCCATTTGGATACAGAACTGGCTCAAAGGTAGAAGACAGAGGGTGGTGGTGGAGGGTTGTTTTTCAGACTGGAGGCCTGTGACCATTGGAGTGCCACAAGGATCGGTGCTGGGCCCTCTACTTTTTGTCATTTACATAAATAATTTGGATGCGAGCATAAGAGGTACAGTTAGTAAGTTTGCAGATGACACCAAAATTGGAGGTCTAGTGGACAGCGAAGAGGGTTACCTCAGATTACAACAGGATCTTGACCAGATGGGCCAATCGGCTGAGTAGTGGCAGATGGAGTTTAATTCAGATAAATGCGAGGTGCTGCATTTTGGGAAAGCAAATCTTAGCAGAACTTATACACTTACTGGTAAGGTCCTAGGGGGTGTTGCTGAGCAAAGAGACCTTGGAGTGCAGGGTCATACCTCCTTGAAAGTGGAGTCGCACAGGATAGTGAAGAAGGTGTTTGGTATGCTTTCCTTTATTGGTCAGAGTAATGAGTACGGGAATTGGGAGGTCATGTTGCAGCTGTACAGGACATTGGTTAGGCCACTGTTGGAATATTGCGTGCAATTCTGGTCTCCTTCCTATCGGAAAGATATTGTGAAATTTAAAAGGGTTTAGAACAGATTTACAAGGGTGTTGCCAGGTTGGAGGATTTGAGCTATAAGGAGAGGCTGAACAGGCTGGGGCTATTTTCCTTGGAGCGTCGGAGGCTGTGGGGTGACCTTATAGAGGTTTACAAAATCATGAAGGGCATGGATAAGACAAATAGACAAAGTCTTTTCCCTGGTGTTGGGGAGTCCAGAACTAGAGGGCATAGGTTTAGGGTGAGAGGGGAAAGATATAAAAGCGACCCAAGGGGCAACTTTTTCATGCAGAGGGTGGTACGTGTATGGAATGAGCTTCCAGAGGAAGTGGTGGAGGCTGATACAATTGCAAAATTTAAAAGGCATTTGGATGGGTATATGAATAGGAAGGGTTTGGAGCGATATGGGCCAGATGCTGGCAGGTGGGACTAAATTGGGTTGGGATATCTGGTCGGCATGGACGTGTTAGACCGAAGGGTTTGTTTCCATGCTGTACATCTCTATGACTCTATTGATCAGTGATTAATTTATTCACACAGTACTTTAAAACACTTGAACATGATCCCATTCTTACTCCTAGGCAAAACCAATTGTAGCAAACAGTGCCTTCAATGCTGCAATATCCATTGATGCCAACTTTCACAGCACACATGGATTTTACAAGTCTCTTCTTTAACTGTCACAAACAGCCATCAGATTTACTAAAATTTAGTCAAGCAGACACACCTACCAATCACTTTCCAACCAACTAAATTTTTCAATAATGCAACTAATCATGATATGTAAATATTACGAAATGAACTAATCAAATGATTCACAGCATTTTCAAATTATTTTAACTTACACTTTTTCTTCCTCATATGTTAACATTGTTATAGACCAGGATGGACCCTTCAAAATATTTCAACAAGGTAGCCAAGACCCTAATCTTTCTAGTTGGTTTAAGCAGGTGTAAGGTGGATTTTCCAGGAAGGATGCAACTGATCAAAGCATTTAGTTTTAAACAAGACAGAATTTATTTACAAGATTACTGACTGAAACACAAACAACAGAAAACAGAATACCAAATAACTTAACATCTCTGAAAACCCAAAAGATCATTCCCATTTAATGATGCTGTTCCAAATACTTGCAAAAATCCCCATAAACACCTCTTGGAACAAAAGGTAAAATCAATCACAAGTTCTTACAGGCTAGAAGTCAGAAAGAGAATACCAGCATAGACATGCTTCTTTGGGTCCCAGCAGCTTTGTCTTCACACTACTGCTAAAAAAGACCAACCTGGAGAAAACCTGAGCTGGAAGGACTAGCCACTCCCCTTTCATTGTACAAGTTTATTTTTAAACCTGAAAGCCTCTGTCTGAGGCAGTATCTGTTAGCTATTATCAAATTGGCCCTAAAACTCTACACCCCATAATTTTCGGAGTCTGTGTTATTTACGATCTCTCTAAAACTAAACTAGGGAATGCATAATCTTGTAAAGGAGCAGCTTTGTCACATCAAAAACAGATAATTTTTTAAAATGTGAAAACAAGTAAAAAAATGAGAGCAGCATGAGATTAATTAAATTGCCTTTGAAATATTTGACACACACCTCTTTCTGTGGCGTTTCATTATATGGTTGTAATGATCCTTTGTATTCTCACTTAACATTCAAAGACAACACAATTAAACTGCATATTGAGATGCCTGATACGGAGAACAGTGTAACAGTAACACATTTTTGCCTGAGAACCATCAAGATATCCATGAAAACTTGGAAAGGTTACACAATGGGGGGTATGTGAATGCAGGCCACCAATTATCCTATATATGTACCATAACTAACACAGAAAATTAAATCAAACATGTGTAAAATCATATGTACAAACAATAGGTAAAACTGTACGTCTCTCCTTTTCAAATTCAGGTAGTTGGATTCTCTTCCAGTTCTTGTTTTGGAGATTTTGCTACCAACTTGATTGATGCAGCTTTTCAGGATCTGTGAACAAATTCTGCCTGAAAGAAAGAATTTCAGCTTCAGGGTATGGTTTTCACACTGATCCTGTGGAGTTACAATACACACTGCATTGCAAGAGAATCAGGAAAGTAAGTAAAAAATTATCCTTAAACTAGGCTTATTTATCAATTGTATGATAAAACTGCACAAATGAATTTTAGTTATTAACTTGTTCCTATGAGTCTTCAGTCATTGTGTACATAAACAGCATTTGCAGCACAGAAAACATGTTAATTACGCCAAAAACTCCACGGCACAGTTTAACATCCACAGGAACCTCTTTCCACCTAATTTCATCTCGACTTGTCAGCATTTTCCTCTCTTATTTGCCATTGTGTGCTTATTTAAGATGTTTCAATGCATCTAAGCTGTCCTCCTCAATCTCCCCATGAAGTAGCACATTCCACATTTTAGTCATTCATTGAGTTAGAATGTGAAGTTCACAGCATCTCTCATTTCCACACACTAGAACTAACATTTTGCATTTACAGGGATCCATCCTCTGCAAATTAAAAGAATCTGTTAAAGCTTTTTGAAGTAACAGTTTACTTGGTGAACTTATAGTTCCCCATGGCTTTCTCCATGGCAAAGTTGGCCGAATCAGATTGACTTGCTAACCCATTAATTCCCTTGTCTTCTGTCATACAAGCCATAGAGGCATAGAGATGTACAGCATGGAAACAGACCCTTCAGCCCAACTCGTCCATGCCGACCAAATATCCTAACCGGCCCATATCCCTCTAAACCCTTCCTATGCATATACCCATTCAGATGCCTTGTAAATGTTGCAATTGTACCAGCCTCCATTACTTCCTCTGGCAGCTTATTCCACACACACATCACCATCTGCATGAATAAAATTAGCATTTACGTCCTTTTTATATCTTTCAACCCCAGGGAAATGACCCAGTCTATTTATCCTATCCATGCCCCTCATGATCTTATAGACCTCTATAAGGTCACCCCTCAGCCTCCGATGCTCCAGGGAAAACAGCCCCAGCCTATTCAGCCTCTCCCTGAAGTATCAAACGCCCAAGCCTGGCAACATTCTTGTAAATCTTTTCTGAACCCTTTCAAGTTTTACGACATGCTTCTGATAGGAAGGAGACCAAAACTGCACTCAATATTCCAAAAGTGGCCTAACCAATGTCCTGTACAGCTGCATGACCTCCAAACCCTTATACTCAATGCTCTGACCAATAAAGGAAAGCATACCAAGCACCTTCTTCACTCTCCTATCTACCTGTGACTCCACTTTCAAAGAATTATGAACCTGCACTTCAAGGTCTCTTTGTTCAGCAACACTCCCCAGGATCTTATCATGAAGTGTATAAGTCCTGCTCTGATTTGCTTTTCCAAAATGCAGCACTTCACATTTATCTAAATTAAACTCCATCTGCCAATCCTCAGCCCACTGGTCCATCTGGTCAAGACCCCATTGTACTCTGAGGTAACCTTTTTCGCTGTCCACTACACCTCCAACTTTGGTGTCATCTGCAAACTTACTAACTATACCTCCTATGAACTGCTGTGAATGATTGAAATTTGATATTTTTGTATTTATCCTGATGCATGCAAGATAATATGGTTCAGCAACATGTCTCTCTTTTCAGAAATGTAAAAGATACTCCAGAATTTTCTGTTGGATTTTGTATCTACTTTGATCGTATACAAACGCCACTTATTTAATTAATTGACTTAATTAAAAGCAAAATACTGTTCATTTTTGGAAATTCGTAATGAAAATAGAAAATGCAGGGGAAAGTCAGCAGGTCTGGCAGCATCTGTGGAGATAAAATCAGAGATGTTTTAAGTTCAATACAACTCTACTTTACAATATCATTGGTGTTCTTAAGAACAGTGATATTAGTCTTGAAATATTAACTCTGCTTGTCTCTCTACAAATGCTTCAGCTTTTTCAGTTTTTATGAATGACATCTCAGCATATTCAAATTTCCTTGGCACTTACCATCTTTCAGTACTGATATGAAGAGTGTACATCTTGTTTGCATCTTCTCTATTGTCTCCAAATTCTTTTATGTGATTTAAGTTTGATGTAATCAAAGTTCTATGTCACTAATATGAAAGGAACAGAGATCACACAGAAAACCAACAGGCAATGGTGATGCTAGAATGGCCAGCAATGAAACATTCATTCAATTTTCCATGTAGCCTATTCTGTTAATAAAACTTCCAATAAGAAGAAATACAGCATTTACGTGTTATTGATGGGACATCAAGATCAGAGGCTAATGTTTGTGAGGCTCATTGGTGCTGAGTTCTAAGGGCATATAGATAGATAATAACAGCCATGGATCACAGCATGCAGATATTTGATTCCTGTGAGATGCCTCAAAGTTCAAAAGTCACCCTGGCTATTCGGATACGCCATTGCTCAAAAACCTCAGACTGGCAAAAGTGTTTCGTGAGGATTGCAAACTCCAAGAGGTACTATCAACCTTGTTGCAAAGAGAAATTAAGAAAGCAGATTGCACACTTGGTGAATGAGACTCTGAGCGATCTGTACAATGTGAGAAAGCGTAGAATAAACCAATAAAAGATTCACTCAGTTTTGATGATTGGAAAAATTCTGTTAACCATCATTTGAGGCCAGATTGGGTTCCACCAGAAAAAATCAAATGGAACAAAAATGGAACTTCTCCAAGTGTGGTGGTGACTGGGAGGGAAGTTGTAGAGATGGTATTGAACTCTAGATCTGGGGCCAGAACAGGCATGGGTATGCTTTGAAAATAGTGCTCCCAGATGATGTCTTAGTGTCCTGGCATTTCTGTGAATTGCTAGAGTTTCTAAAATGAGTGCTAGGGTGCTACAAGCCCTCAGCTCTATTACAGTCTGTTACATCCCTTGAAGAGCTTGTTCATGGACTAGAGCAAGAAGATGTTCAATTAGTAAATCACTGCAAGTGAATGAGTCTGATGCATATTATTGTGTAAGACAATGGGTTCAATACAAATGCAAATTAATGGTTTTGTTTTAATTCCTAGAAAAGTTGTAGCAACAAGCTCTGGATTGTACTCGTTGCTTTTCATTTGACCATTTGTCCATTTTTGTACTCGATCAAGGTTGCAGGTCCTGAAGGGTCATTTTAATAACAGCCTCCAACATGGCTGCTGTCTGCCTCAATCACTGTGCAGACTTGGTGCCACAGATTTGACCCCGAGCTCACCATTGTCCCAATGAAGTTATATCCTAAATTCTACCATTCATATCGGACGCATTAATGGCGAACATCAAAATCCATAATCTTTGCAAATGGAGATAAGTCAAACTGCACATGAGCTGTACACAAACATATTTGTTTACTCTTGGAAGAACATGTTTTCTCTTGGTTTGTTTAACACTGTAGGTAAGCAAAGATTGGATTCACATTAGGCAAAAAGTTAAACAGTACATAGTGCACAGCTAAGTGAGTTGACAAAGCACAGAGTTTGTTACTTAAGCTGTTGACCAATTCACTCTGTGATGACATGAGTGCTTCAAAAAGCCGGGACCAGGAAATGAATCATGCATTAATTTCACAACCAGAACTAAAAATGAATACCCATTAGCTTCCTCACTGCATCTATAAACATTGGTTAAAAAGATGCTTTTTACTGCTGCAATGATCCTGTGATCATATCTTCTGGTCCACACTGTGGGAAGCTGCAGGGCCAGCGAGCTCCTCAATCAAATCATTGTTGTGGCCTTCCAAGATATTTTGTAGTATGATCCAGTATGTTTCAATGCTAATATATCATACACAAAAAGGAAAACAGCTATTACAGTAGTGCTAATTCATTAACAAAGACAAAACTAAAGGTGGACAATTGCTATTTGAAAGCAGCTTCACACTCAGATATCACAAAAAAAATGTTTTGTAAAATATTTTCTGAGAAGACAGTTACTTGAGCCAAGGCATCAGCTGCAGTGAAATTTGAAATCTCTACTGTTATTTTTACAACTATGAGGCCAATGCCTCATTTCAAAATCAACCTGGACAGATTAAGAACTTTCAACCCAAAGGCTACAAGATGGGCTATGGTTCAAAATAAAATGTCAAATTCTTCAATTCATTAACATTCACATTAATAAGTAAAAGTAATCCAACTGTGCCTCTCTTGCCCCTCTTTTCAATCACTGCTGGCAGCAAGAGTGCTTTTACAGTACACACAGCCATGCTTTATTGCACATCCTGGAGAATGATATGTTGGCCATCTTGGCAAGTTAATGGTTCATAACTGAATGTCTTTGTATCTTGAAACAACAGGGGTTCAAAAACAAATAGAATTGTTTTAATCAGTCATGAGAAGAAGGCCTGACTTGATTGCAGTTTTTCTGTTGTCTGACTGGTACATACATGAGCAACTGTAGGGGAATAAATAACACGAATGACAAGCAAATCTAATTAAAATAAGAAATTGAGTGGCTAGGATTTTAAACATTGATAGATACATCCACTAAATGTAATATAGTAAGATAATGGTTAATAAAGCCCATATTTCAAATAATTCGAAGTGCGTTAAGTCAGGAAATCTTATTTGATAATAGTATTTTTGGATGACAATATAGCTGTTTATGAGTCGAAAAATGTGGTGCTGGAAAGGAAGCATCCGAGGAGCAGGAGAGTCAATGTTTTGAGCATGTGTTCTTCATCAGGAATGACGAGGGCTGCCCAAGGGGGCTGAGAGATAAATGGGAGGAGGTTGGGGCTGGAGGGAGTGCGATAGGTTGATGAAGGTGGAGGGTGATGGTCCTAGGTCAGAGAAGAGGGTGGAAAGGATAGATGGGAAGGAAGATGGACAGGTAGGACAGTTCAAGAAGGCAATGCTGAGTTGGAAGGTTGGAACTGGGATAAAGTGGGGGCAGGGGAAATGAGGAAACTGGTGAAATCAACATTGATGCCGTGTGGTTGGATGGTCCCACGGTGGAAAATGAAGCATTCTTCCTCCAGGTGCTGGATGGCTAGAACTTGGCGGTGGAGGAGGCCAAGGACTTATATGTCCTTGGTGGAGTGGGAGGGGGAGTTGAAGTATTCAGCCACAGAGCAGTGGGGTTGATAGGTGCATGCGTCCCAGAGATGTTCTCTGAAACGTTCCACAATTTGGCAGATGTAGAGGAGACCACATCGAGAGCAACGGACACAGTAGATGACGTGTGTGAAAGTACAGGAAAATCTGTGTCGGAATTGGAAGGATCCTTTCGGGCCTTGGATGGATGTGAGGGGGTAAATGTGGGCGCAGGTTTTGCACTTCTTGCGATGGCAAGGGAAGGTGCCCTTACCCCACCTTATCCTAGATCCAATCCTCTAAGCCTGTACTGCCTTCTTGAACTGTCCTACCTTTCATCTCCCTTCCCACCTATCTGCTCCACCCTCCTCTCCGACCTATCACCACCACCCTCTACCTTCATCTACCTATCACTTTCCCAGCTACCAATCCCCCAGCCCCACTCCCACCATTTATCTCTCAGCCCCCTTGCTCCATCTTACCCTACCATTCCTGATGAAGTGCTCATGCTCGAAATGTTGACTCTCCTGCTCCTTGGATACTACTTGTGCTATTCCAGGACCACACTCTTTAACTCTGATCTCCAACATCTGCAGTCCCCACTTTTTCCTAAAGCTGTATATGTAAATTGATGGATTCAAAGACATATACACAATGACGTCTCATCATGGACTAATGATATAGAAAAGGTATGGTCTGTAGTGCAATACAATACAAGGGGGGCATTGTTCAAAAAGGACTGTCAGCCTTATTAGAGAGAGAGAGACAGCTAGTTATGTACAGTTTGAGGTTAGCCAGTACATTTGCAGTGGACTTTGGTGATAAGGCAGGCCTCCATGAACTACCCCTGCTAGAACAGGACTGAAACCACACTGTTGGTTTAACTTGGCACTACGCTGAAGACTTTTGAGCTAAACTTACTCGTAAGCTCTAGGGTTACAAATTTGAACACATATTGTTCAAATGTTTAATCAGTCATCACAAGATTGCACCAGGCTAAGCTTATTCTTGGCTCCAGGATTATTCTGTCTTGCACTATTGATGTTTGGATTCCTTTCTCCACAACCAATCCTCTTCAAACTTATTCCCTGATGCCTCCTAACATATCCTTCACACTTAGTGGACATATGTTTCCATGATTTTCCCTTTTCAGATTTTTTTTTGTGTGGAGACTGATGTAGTGGGTCTTATTAATTCACTGCTCCCACCGTCAAGAAAACTTCCCACATTGTGCATCAATTAGCATGTTTAGAGCCAACAGCCAAGCATCAGATAGCTTCTTGGTTTATTGCCGGCCTTGACATGACATTTCATCTCATCAGACACTGCCAGTCCAGCTGAAACCAGCAGCCTCTGAGTCCTAAACACCATTTAGCTGAGGCCTTCTCTTCAGTACATCTAACAATGAGAAAGTGGATCTCACAGGGTAGGCGTCAGGGGAGGAAGGGGTGTCAAGGGTGCCAAAGGAAGGCACAGAGGGTTGGCTTCCAAAAGCCACCATCTTGCCTCCCCATTAGAGCTCCCAGTTGTCCCTGACTGAGGCAAATAAAAGCTTCACAATATGGCATGAATGTCTCCCTGGTTGTCCAGTTGGGAGACCAGACATTTTCTTCAATTGTTGGAAAAACAGATAATCCAGAGTGCTGAGAGATGAGGCACTTAACTGTTAAGAGAGAACATGTTTTAATTGATTGTTAGTCAAGAAAAGTTGTAGTGTATTTTCATGGCTAAGACTTAACTGGTGAGGTGGTAAGAAGCAGTGAACATTGTTTCAGGTCCAACTCAGCCAATTATTTCCTTTTCCCAACACATTAGGGAAGATGATACTGTACATATTGACTTCTGCTTGTTTGTAAGACTTAGATTATCCATTTCACCCTCTGTCACATCCCTTTCATCTCTTGCCTAGGAAGGCATCCCACCATGTGTTCCTGATGCCCTTATGTCGAATTCCTCATTGATAATCATAGAATCCCTACAGAGTGAAAACAGGCCCTTCGGCCCAACAATTCAACATTGACCCTTCGAAGAATATCCCACCCAAACCCATTCCTCGTTACTCTATTTCCCCTATGACTAATGCGCCTAACATACACATCCCTGAACACTATGGGCAATTAAGCATGGCCAATTCACGTAACCTGCACATTTTGGATTGTGGGAGGAAACGGAGCACCCAGAGGAAACCCACACAGACACGGGGAGAATGTGCAAACTCCACACAACCCAAGGCTGGAATTGAACCTGGGTTCCTGGCACTGTGAGGCCGCAGTGATAACCACTGAGCCACCGTGCCGCCCCCAACAATCTCTTCAACAATCTCCCCAACAATCCAATCAGAATGGGCTATTGCTTTCTTTGTAAAGGGTCAATGGACCATGGTGCTTTCAGTAACTGTCACTTTTAGTTACAAATGCTGTTGCTCGCCTGTTAAACAGGCAGTTGCTGAGACCAGAAAGTGACTTGCAAGGGTATAATTTGACGAGCAGCCAGTGTGGAAGAACGAGAGTTATTCTTCCAATCCCTGATTCTTTATCTCCCGTTTTTGTCACCATGCATCTGACTGGAGGTTCTGTATCTGGAAGAGCAGTAAAAATAGCAGTGCGAGCCTGTCATTGGACAAGCTGGAACATCAAGTGTGGGAGAGGCAGAAACTGGGATTGGAAGAGCACTCACTGCTTCTCCTATCACAACTCTGGCTGGTCCCTGGATATTTGCAGCTTCTATCTCCCATTGCCAAGCCATCCATGCCAGAGATTTGCTGCACCATCCCTTTATCTACCCATCCTAGGTAGCATTACCCTTGTAGCGCAGCAGTAATGCAGTCAATGCCTCTGGGTACTTGTCCTTGAAGCATCTCTCTAATGGATAAAGCTCTTTGGAGTGTTTGCATTGTAACTTATTTGATAACTGAAAGTTCAAAATAAGTTATCAGTAACCATTCTCATTAATATTCTCATTATATGGATTCACATCAAATTATTCTCATTAATATTTTTCTGCTTCTCTGTTCTTTTAATATTATATGGATAGTAGTTTATGAGTGAAATCAGGATAAAACTAATGGTATTATTCACATAATGTGTTTTATAATTGAGTCAAATCATTGGCCAAGAGGATCTGCAGTTGGGAGCTGGCAGCACGAGCAAAATCTAAAAGTAGTTGCAAAATCTGAATCTACAACAAGCTATAGTCAGTTTCAAATGAAGCGCAATAGCTTTGTTAATCAATATTTCCTGTGTCATATCCATTTCAGTTCTGGTCAAAGGTACTGTGTTGATTTGCTTCATAGAATCATTATGGAGAGTCGTTCAGTCCATCACTGTGAATGCAGCAATTTGTTCTGACCTTTACTATGCAATTGTGATGGGTCTGCCTCCAATAAGGTATGTTATTTGATGTGCAGATGTACCTTTTTAACCCATGTAACATAAGAAACTAGGTCCCCATATCATGGTATGGAAGAATCTAGCAGTTCTAAGGATTCTGGGTAATCTAATATGGAGGACGGGAAAAATTTCTGGCTGTAACAGCTGCTCCTTTTCTGAGGTATTTTAGGTGCTGGAGGTGATTTCCTCTAATTTCAGGAGCAGCAATTACTGTTTTATATGCTGTTACATTGTTTTGGAACTTTGGAGACAAAAGTCAAAACAACAGCACTTTTAAAAGGGAGAAGAACAATCAAAGGAAGCATATGGTAAGGTCAGTGCAGGAGAGAGAAAGAGAGAGAGAGAGAGAGAAAGAACCCCACATTGCTAACTGACAGACTGGTGATGCTGCACAGTTACTGTCTTTGCTGTTGAATTCACGTATTGCTGGACATCAGAGTGCGTCTGGGAAAATTAAAAAACAGTGAAATTTACAACTGATCTTGGAGGAACCTGTTTGGGAGAAACAGATAAGTGGGTTTTCAGCGTGGCTTTACAATAAGTCTGCAGTAGTGCGTAGAGTGGGTTATTTCTTGATTATATGTATTATTGAGTTTTGTCTCTCGATTACACTTAAGATGTCAGCCATAAGTATTAATTTAAACTGAAGCAGAGTCTTGTAGAGGAATAAGACAGTGCTATTTTCTGGGTCTGCAAACTGAAAGAAGAAAAAATGGCCTTTAGTAGAATGATATGTTCTTGTCGGATGTGGGAGTTTCGGGAGAGTTTACGGGTTACTGAGGATTATATCTGCAATAAATGCCGTTGGTTGCGAATCCTATCAAATCGAATGGATCCTCATTTCAAACAAGTACGCTATTTTGGAAAATGTAGGAGCAGATGGATTCTTAGGGGAATATGGCACAAACAACCAAGTTTCTGGGATTGAGACTGGCTCTAATATAATGAGAGGTAAGTCGGGTTCCAAGCGATCGATAGTGTTAGGGGCCTGTCTAGTCCAAGGCACAGGCAGACATTTCTGTGGCCAGCAGCGAAAAATCAGAATAGTGTGTTGCTTCCCTGGTGCCAGGATCAAGGATGTCTCAGAAAGGGTGCAGAATGTTCTCAAGGGGGAGAGGGACCAGCACGAGGTCATTGTACATGTTGGAACCAACAACATAGGAAGGGAAAAGTTTGAGATTCTGAAGGGAGATTAAAGAAAGTTAGGCAGGAATTTAAAAAGGAGGTCCTCAAGAGTAGTATTATCTGGATTACTCATGGTGCTACAAGCTAGTGAGGGCAGGAATAGGAGAATAGAGCCGATGAATGCAAGGCTGAGGAGCTGGTGTATGGGAGAAGGATTCACATATTTGGATCATTGGAATCTCTTTTGGGGTAGAAGAGACCTGTACAAGAAGGATGGATTGTACCTAAATTGGAAGGGGATTAATATACTGGCAGGGATATTTGCTCGAGCTGCTCAGGATGATTTAAACTAGTAAGGTGGGGTGGTGGGACCCAGGGAGATAGTGAAGAAACAATTCATTCTGAGACTGGTACAGTTGAGAATAAGGCAAGTCAAATAGTCAGGGCAGGCAGGGACAAGGTAGGACTGATAAATTAAACTGCATTCACTTCAATGCAAGAGGCCTAACAAGGAAGGCAGATGAACTCATGGCATGGTTAGGAACATGGGACTGGGATATCATAGCAATTACAGAAATATGGCTCAGGGATGGACAGGACTGGCAGCTTAATGTTCCAGGATACAAATGCTACAGGAAGGGCACAAAGGGAGGCAAGAGAGGAGGGGGAGTAATGTTTTGATAAGAGATAGCATTACAGCTCTACTGAGGGAGGATATTCCCAGAAATACATCCAGGGAAGTTATTTGGGTTGAACTGAGAAATAAGAACGGGATGAGCACCTTGTATTATAGACCCCCGAATTGTCAGAGGGAAATTGAGAAACAGATTTGAAAGGAGATCTCAGTTATCTGTAAGAATAATAGGGTGGTTATGGTCGGGGATTTTAACTTTCCAAACATCACTGAGAACTTCCATAGTGTTAAGGGCATAGATGGAGGGGAATTTGTTAAGTGTGTTCAAAAAAATTTTCTGATTCAGTATGTGGATGTACCTACTCGAGAAGGTGCAAAACTTGACCTACTCTTGGGAAATAAGGCAGGGCAAGTGATGGAGGTATCAATGGGGGAACACTTTGGAACCAGCGACCATAATTCTAATAGTTTTATAATAGTGATGGAAAAGGATAGACCAGATCTAAAAGTTGAAGTTCTAAATAGTAGAAAGAACAATTTTGACCGTATTAGGCAAGAACTGTCGAAAGCTGATTGGACGCAGATGTTTGCAAGCAAAGGGAAAATGGGAAGCCTTCAGAAATGAGACAATAAGAATCCAGAGAGGGTATATTCCTGTTAGGGTGAAAGGAAAGGCTAGTAAGTATAGGGAGTGCTGGATAACTAAAGAAATTGAGGTTTTGGTTAAGAAAAAGAAGGAAGCATTTGTGAGGTATAGGCAGGACAGATCAAGTAGATCCTTAGAAGAGTATAAAGGCATTTAGAGTATACTTAAGAGAGAAATCAGGAGGACAAAAAGGGGACATGAGATCGTGTTGGCAAATAGAATTAAGGAGAACCCAAAGGGTTTTTAAAAATACATTAAGGACAAAGTGGTAACTAAGGAGAGAATAGGGCCCCTCAAAGATCAGCAAGGCAGCCTTTGTGTGGAGCCACAGAAAATGGGGGAGATACTAAATGAATATTTTGCATCAGTATTTACTGTATAAAAGGATATGGAAGATATAGAATGTAGGGAAATAGATGGTGACATCTTGCAGAATGTCTAGATTACAGAGGAGGAATTGCTGGATATCTTGGAATGTGTAAAAGTGGATAAATCCCCAGGACCTGATCAGGTGTACCATAGAATTCTGTGGGAAGCTAGGGAAGTGATTGGTGGACATCTTACCGAGATATTTGTATCATCGATAGTTACAGGTGAGGTGCCGGAAGACTGGAGGTTGGCTAACGTGATGCCACTATTTAAGAAAGGTGGTAAGGACAAGCCAGGGAATTATAGACGTTGGTGGTGGGAAAATTGTTGGAGGGAATCCTGAGGGACAGGATTTACATAGATTTGGAAAGGCAAGGACTGGATTAGGGATAGTCAACATGGCTTTGTGCATGGGAAATCATGTCTCACAAACTTGATTGAGTTTTTTGAAGAAGTAACAAAGAGGATTGTTGAGGGCAGAGTGGTAGATGTGATCTATATGGACTTCACTAAGGCGTTCGATAAGGTTTGCCATGGGAAACTGGTTAGCAAGATTAGATCTCATGGAATACAGAGAGAACTAGCCATTTGGATGAAGCACTCACTCAAAGGTAGATTCCAGAGGATTGTGGTGGAGGATTGTTTTTCACACTGGAAGCCTCTGACCAGTGGAGTGGCACAAGGATCGGTGCTGGGTCCACTACTTTTCATCATTTATATAAATGATTTGGATGTGAGCATAAGAAGTATAGTTAGTAAGTTTGCAGATGGCACCGGAATTGAAGGTTAGCGGACAGCGAAGCGGGTTACCTCAGATTAAAACGGGATTTTGATCAGATATGCCAATGGACTCAGAAGTGGCAGATGGAGTTTAATTTAGATAAATGTGAGGTGCTGCATTTTGGGAAAGCAAGTCTTAGCAGGACTAATACACTTAATGGTAAGATTCTAGGGAGTGTTGCTGAACAAACAGACCTTGGAGTGCAGGTTCATAGCTCCTTGAAAGTGGAGTCGCAGGTAGATAGGATAGTGAAGAAGGTGTTTGGTATGCTTTCTCTTATTGGTCACAGTATTGAGTACAGGAGTAGGGTGGTCATGTTGCGGCTGTACAGGACATTGGTTAGACCACTGTTGGAATGTTGCGTGCAATTCTGGTCTCCTTCCTATCGGAAAGATGTTGTGAAACTTGAAAGGGTTCAGAAAAGATTTACAAGGATGTTGTCAATGTTGGAGGATTTGAGCTATAGGGAGAGGTTGAGTTAGCTAGGGCTGTTTTCCCCAGACCATTGGAGGCTGAGGAGTGACCTTATAGAGGTTTATAAAATCATAAGGGGCATGAATAAGATAAATAGACAGTCTTTTCCCTGGGGTGGGGGGAGGCCAGAACTAGAGGGCATAGATTTAGGATGAGAGGGGAAAGATATAAAAGAGACCTAATCTTTTCATGCAAAAGGTGGTACGTGTATGCAATGAGCTGCCAGATGATATGGTGGAGGCTAGTACAATTGCAACATTTAAAAGGCATCTGGATGGGTATATGAATAGGAAGGGTTTGGAGTAACATGGGCCAGCTGCTGGCAGATGGGATTAGATTGGTTTGGGATAGCTGATCCGAGTTGGTCCGTAGGATCTGTTTCCGTGCTGTATATCTCTATGACTCTCTGACTATTATTTATTACAGTGAACAAATATACAAATATTACATTTTTAAGATACTTCAGCATCAGGGGCAAATATTATGTTCTTAAATTGCATGGACCAGAATGCTTTACATAGTGTGTCATGTTTCAAGTGATCCTCGGGTAAGATAGAATCTGACACTTTTACATACTCAAGCCTCATACTATGCTCTATAATGATATCATGAACATATCTCTTAAAGGTATTCTGAAACACAGAACATAACACATAACATATAATCTGTCACTGATTTCTTCACTTTCAACAAACTGGGAGTTACCACTGACCAGAAACTGAAGTAGATGAGCCATATAAAGACTGTGTCTATGTTGATCCAGAGCTATGAACCTAGCACTGAGTAACTCATTTACTGTGTCCCCAGTGCCTGCTTATATGTACGAGTTACAAGTCAGGAGTATGATGGAGTACTGTTCACTCACCTGGATGCCTAGGATAAAGTAGCTCTTTATAATTTGTACCACGTCTGTTAAATGGAACATCCACTCTCTACACTGCCAAAACTCAATTGCAGCAGTGTGCATCATCTACAAAATGCACTGCAGAAATTCACTGGGCCTCCTTTATAAACATGTTCCAAACCTGTGACTTCTGTCCCAAAAAAAGACAAACAAGCAGAAACATAGGAACACCACAGGCTGAAGTTTTCCTCCAAGACACACACTATCCTGACTTGGAAATACATTGCCATTCCTTCAGTGTTGCTGGACTACCTCAATAATAGCATTGTGGCTCTCCCAGCAGGACATGCACTGTAGCAGTTCAAGAAGGCAGCTCACCACCACTTTCTCAAGGGTAACTATGGACAGGTAACAAATGCTGACCCAGTCAGCGATGCCCCTATCCCATGAACTACACAAATTAAAAGTAAATTGCTAATTCAGGACAAGTGCTTTGTTTTTTCCTTTAACAAATCCTGTTGAAGCTGCATTTTCTACTCCTGTTACACTATGACATAGTGAAGACCACTTGATGGTATTCGTGAAAAATCTCAAAAATGAAAGATTACTTTCTTTTATAAGAGCATTATTTTAATTGCAGGAGTTCCAAGCACAGTGAAAGTATCCCATCCAATCCTACTGGGAATCATAATTCACATAAATGGTGTTGGTTCGCAAAGCATGGAGCAGCACCACACGCATGCAATAAACCTCTCTAGTTTATGTCCCATTTGGATATTTGATCACGTCATTTTAAAAAAATATTCATTTTGTGGAACGTATGTGTTGCTGGCTGGCCAACATTTATTGCCTATCCCTAGTTGGCCTTGAGAAGGTGGTGGTGAGCTGCCTTCTTTAACTTGCAGTTCACTTGCTGTGGGTAAACCCACAATGCCATTAGAGTGGGAATTCCAGGATTTTGAACCAGTGAAGGTATGCTGATATATTTCCAACTTAAAGGTGGTGATGTTCCCATATATTTGCTGCCCTTGTCTGTCTAGATGGAAGTGGCCATGAGTTTTGAAGGTGTTGTCTGAGGACTTTTGGTGAATTTCTGCAGTGCATTTCATGGATAGTACATTTTGCTGCTACTAAGCAGTGTTGGTGGAGGGAGTGGGGGAGGGGATACTTGCGGATGCAGTGCCAATCAAGTAGGCTGTTTTGTCCTGGATGACATCAAGCTTCTTAAATGTTATTGGGGCTGCACTCATTCAGGCAAGTGGGGCATATTCCATCGCACTCTTGATTTGGGCGTTGTAGATGGTGGACAGGGTTTCGGGAGTCAACAGGTGAGTTACTCGCCACAATATTCCTCGCCTCTGACCTGTTCTTGTAGCCACTGTGTTTATGTGGTGAGTCCAGTTGAGTTTCTGATCAATGATAACTCCCAGGATGTTGATAGTGGGGGATTCAGTGATGGTACCATCATTGAATGTCAAGGGGTGGTGATTAGGTTATCTCTTATCGATGATGGTCATAGTCTAGCATTTGTGTGGCACGAATGTTACTTGCCATTTGTCAGCCCAAGTCTGAATATAGTCCATAACTTGTTGCATTTGGGCTTGTAACATGTTAGTGTCTGAGGAGTCGCAAAAGGTTTTGAACATTGTGCAATCGTCAGCAAACATCCCCATTTCAAAACTTATGATGGAGGGAGGGTCATTGATGAAGCAGCTGATGATTGTGGGGCCTCAGGCACTACCCTGAGGAACTCCTGCAGAGATGTCTGGAGCTGATATGACTGACTTCTGACAACCACAACCACCTTCCTATGTGTCAGATATGACTTTAACTACTGGAGAGTTTGTCCCTGATACCTATTGATTCTAGTTTTGCCAGGGCTCCTTGATGCCACACTCAGTCAAATGCAGCCTTGGTGTCAAGGACTGTCACTCTCAGCTCACCTCTGGAATTCAGTGCTTTTGTCCATGTTTGTACCAATGATGGCATAGAGTCATAGAGATGTACAGCAAGGAAACAGATCCTTCGGTCTAACTCGTCCATGCTGACCGTATATCCCAACCCAATCTAGCCCCACCTGCCAGCAACCAGCCCATATCCTTCCAAATCTTTCCTATTCATATCCCCATCCACATGTCTTTTAAAAGGTACAATTGTACTAGCCTCCACCACTTCCTCTGGCAGCCCATTCCAGACACACACCACCTTCTGCGTGGAAAAGTTGTCCCTTAGGTCTCTTTTACATCTTTCACCTCTCACCCTAAACCTATGCCTTCTACTTCTGGACACTCCCACCCAGATCTTGTCTATTTACCCTATCCATGACCCTCATGGTTTTATAAATCTCTATAAGGTCACCTCTCAGCCTCTGTCACTCCAGGGAAAACAGCCCTAGCCTATTCAATCTCTCCTTATATTTCAAATCCTCCAATCGTGGCAACATCCATGTAAATCATTCCTGAACGCTTTCAAATTTCACAAGACCCTTCCATTAGGAGCAGGACCATAATAGCACACAATATTCCAAAAGTGGCTTAACCACTGTCGTGCAATGAGGTCAGGAGCTGAGAGACTCTGGCGAAACTCAGACTGGGTGTCACTGAGCAGGTTATTGTTGAGCAGATGGTGCTTAATAGCACTGTTGATGACACCTTCCATCACTTCACTGATTGGCCACGTTGGAATTGTCCTGCTTTTTATGCACAGGACATATCTGGGCCTTTTCCACATTGTCAGGTAAATACCAGTGTTGCAACTGTATTGGAACAGCTTGGCTAGGGGAGCCGCAAGTTCTGGAACAGAAGTGTTCAGAACTAATGCCTGAATGTTGTCAGGGCCTGTAGACTTTGCAATGTCCAGTGTCTCCAATCATTTCTAGAAAACATGTGGAGTGAATCGAATTGGCTGAAGACTGGTATTTGTCATGCTGGGGATCACTGGAGGAGGCAGAGGTAGATCATCCATTCAGCACTTCTGGTTGAAGAAGTAACAAAGAGGATTGATGAGGAGAGAGCAGTAGATGTGATCGATATGGACTTCAGTAAAGCATTCAACAAGATTCCCCATGGGAGACCGATTAGCAAGGTTATATCTCATGGAATACAAAGAGAACTAGCCATTTGGATCCAGAACTGGTTCAAAGGTAGAAGACAGAAGGTGGTGGAGGAGGGTTTTTTTTCAGACTGGAGACCTGTGACCAGTGGAGTGCCACAAGGATCGGTGCTGGGTCCTAAACTTTTAGTCATTTACAGAAATGATTTGGATGCAAGCATAAGAGGTACAGTTTGTAAGTTTGCAGATGACACCAAAATTGGAGGTGTACTGGACAGTGAAGACAGTTACGTCAGATTACAATAGGATCTGGACCAGATGGGCCAATGGGTTGAGAAGTGGCAGATGGCGTTTAATTCAGATAAAGTGAGGTGCTGCATTTTGGGAAAGCAAATCTTAGCAGGACTTATACACTTAATGGTAAGGTTCTAGGGAGTGTTGCTGAACAAAGAGACCTTGGAGTGCAGGTTCATAGCTCCTTGAAAGTGGAGTCGCAGTTAGATAGGATAGTGAAGAAGGCGTTTGGTATGCTTTCCTTTATTGGTCAGAGTATTGAATACAGGAGTTGGGAGGTCATGTTGTGGCTATACGGGACATTGGTTAGGCCACTGTTGGAATATTGCGTGCAATTCTGATCTCCTTCCTATCGGAAAGATGTTGTGAAACTTGAAAGGGTTCAGAAAAGATTTACAAGGATGTTGCCAGGGTTGGAGGATTTGAGCTATAGGGAGAGGCTGAACAGGCTGGGACTGTTTTCCCTGGAGCATTGGAGGCTGAGGGGGTGACCTTATAGAGGTTTACAAAATTATGAGGGGCGTGGATAGGATAAATAGGTCTTTACAGCCCTTCTTAAACAGTGGCACCACGTTTGCCAACCTCCAATCTTCCAGAACCTCACCTGTGACTATTGATGATACAAATATCTCAGCAAGAAGCCCAGCAACCACTTGGACAATGAAATAATCCTGATTCACATTCACAATTAAAAAGCCACATTTTAGCAACCAAGATTTTTTATACTTATTCTAGGTATATAATTACAAATGAAGAAATCAAGAATTATGATAATAAGGCAGGAATGTGTAGTTGAAGATTACCAGATTATACATGGCTGGTTGACATGGATGAGTTGGACTGAAGGGTCTGTTTCCATGCTGTACATCTCTATGACTCTATCCTTGATCCGACTGGAGAGCAGAGTATACAAGATTGACTGAATGGCCTACTTTTGCTCCTCCGTATTATGATTCTGACTAGCAATTTCTTTTGGTTGATCATAACCACGTTCTTATCAAACACCTGAATCCACTCTCTTCCCAGGACACTTGATGTGAACTTGTGTGTTGTCAGACATTGATCAGTTGGTATCACTCTTGTCTCTGAAGAACAGACTTACAAGTTTGCACCCCACTCCAAGGCTTGAGGTTGAACATTGATGCTGACACTGCAGCATAGTGCTGGACAACAGACATATTGCCTTCTCGATGAGACCTGAAACCAAGGACCTGGCTGTCTGCAGCGGTGGATCTTGAAGTATTTTGAAGAACAGCAAAAGGGGAATTTCCCTCGTGTATTGACCAATATTGATCCCTCAGTCAACATCACATGAAACAAATAACTTTGTCACTGTTAAATTGCCATTTTCTCAAACTTTGCTGTGTGCAAGTTGCCTGCAATGTTTGCTGCATGACAATATCGACAACTTTTTAAAAACCATTTCATTGGCTATCAAGGACTTTGAGATAATTGGACATCATGGGTGCCCTCCTTCCCTCGATTAATGATGCTTTAGTTCCAGGGTGAACGCAGGTCCAGAATCCAGAAACAGTCCGTTTGATTAGCACCAGACTACACCTTAAACACTCACTCCCTCCATTGTGGCAGCAGCGTGTGTCATCAACAGTGTATAGTATATCAACTTACCATGGCTTCTTCAACAGCATGGTGGCTCAGTGGCCAGCACTGCTGCCTCACAGCATCAGGAACCCGAGTTCAATTCCAGCCTCGGGCAACTGTCTGCGTGAAGTTTGCACATTCTTCCTGAGTCTGCATGGGTTTCCTCCTACAGTCAAAGATGTGCATGTTGAGTGAATTGGCTATACTAAATTGCCCATATTGTTCAGGAATGTGTGGGTTAGGTGCACTAGTCAGGGGTAAATGTAGAGTAATAGGGCAGGGGAATGGGTTTGGGTGGGTTACTCTTCGGAGGGTTGTTGTGCACTTGTTGGGCCAAATGACCTGTTTCTGCACTTTAGGGATTCTATGAACACCATCCAAATCCACAGCCTCTACCACCTAAGAGAACAGGAGCAACAGATGCCATGGAAACACAAATGACCCTTCAACCCATTCACCATCCTGACTTGGAGCTCTATCATAATTCATTCAGTATCGCTGGATCAAAGTCCTGAAACTCCCTTCTAACAGCATCCGCCTGCAGCACGTGGACTGCAATGGTTCAAGAAGGCAGCTCACCACCATTTTCTCAAGGGTAATTATAGCAGGCAATAAATGTTGACCCAAACAGTGAAACTCACTTCCTCTGAAAAAGTTTAGAAAAAAAGGCATGTGAAGGTTCTGTTGGGATGTTTACACCCAATGACTTATTGCATGGTTTCACTCTAAATTTTCGATGGGAAAAGATTGTTCTAATCAATACGCATGCGCAAATAACCAACCTAACTTGTATCCATAATTACTCTTTACTCCTAAAAATTTCTGGGTCACATTGTAATGTTGTTTCGCTGACTGAAAAGAAAGGAGAGGATGAATCTGTTACATTAGTCTTGATCCATATTTGCTGTAACACACTTCACCTTTTGGTTTTCTGCTATTTCAACTTGAAGCATTCTGTGCCATTAATCTTTTTAACAGCCTAAGTTTGAGTTATAGTGTAAAAAGTCCAATGAGACACTGTTGAAAAAAAAATTAAATCAGATGCAAGGGGAGCTCATTCTCCCCTAGGCAAAATGCAAAATTTATTGCCCTGAGTTTGCCAATGGAAGCAGGTTTCAAGAATATATTTTAATTATAAATTGAAGGTAAGAGATGCAGTGCACATGGAAATGTGTTTGTTGTTTTAAATGTCGAAGCATGTTTTAATTTCCTCTTTCAGTTCAGAATTAAGTGACTTAAAACAAAAAGCCAACAGAAGGGACACATGCTGTCAGCAGAGGTGTTAACACCAAAACTAAGTATCAGTTCATTATCACATTGTTGCTTATGGGAGCTTATTGCACCCATATTGCATGCGAGGTTATAATTTGACCATGCTTAAAAATGACTTCATTAGCTTGAATGTGCTTTGGGCCCTTCTAGGTTGAGCCAGATGCTAGAATTAGATTTATTGTCACGTGTACTCAAGTACAGAAGCAGAGGTGTACAGTGAAAAGTTTATAATGTCACCCCTTGCAGCGCCACCTCAAGTACAACGTAGATAAATAAAGAAAGAAAAGTCACATTACCTATGTAAATCATTTCAGTTCTGGAATGATGCTCATTAACCTTCTCCAGGAGAGCTGAAGAGGTTTCTGTGCGGTTAACATGCCTTTGAAGAATTGACCCTCTGGCTGCATTGTTGAACTAAGATCAGTTTTTCTGCTTGAGTTTAAGCTGATTTCCCAGCAATCGCTTCGGTGGCTGATGATGTGAAAAATAGGTCAGAGAATTGTTTTGTCAGTGTTCCCGGGTCCACTGTTACTTCTCAGGCTTTTCTGGCCAGAAGTGAGCTCCCAGTGACACTCATAATCACACTCCAAATCGGACAATATCATTTGACTAATATTGTCTGCAGCCTGAGCAACATGAAAGGCCAAGATCAGGCAGGTAACTTTGGACTGAAGAGGATCAACATTCGAATCCTTTCTTAAGTAAAACATTTGTAGAGATGTTACTTTTTCTATCATCATAACTTGTTGTACTCAGAGTGCTTTAAAAGTCTTGTCCATTCTTCCAGCTCTTTCTACAGATTCGTTTACTGTTCATTGTAACTTAAATCAATGAAGCAGTTGTGAACAGGGTCATGTAAACAAACATAGAACAATTGAATTGCACATTGCTCATGTAGGTAGACTTCAGTGACTTCAAGCTGTGTGGAGCTGCATTCTCCAGCTTTCATAAAAATATCGAGATTAATAGAAAATAGGAGAAATAAGCCATTCAGCCTATCAAGCCTGCTTCACCATTCAACTTGATCATGGCTGATCCTCCATCCAAATGCTGTACTCCTGCTGTATCTTCATACTGCTTCACCCTAGAAATCTATCCATATTATTGTTAAATATGTTAAATGACTTGGCCTCACAGCCTTTTGTGGTAGCTAATTCCACAGGTTGACCACCCCTAAGTGAGGAAAGTTCTCCTTATCTCTGTCCAAGATAGCTTACCCCGTATGCTGAGAACTTGACCCTTCATTCCAGAGTTTCCAGGTTAGGAAACAACATATCTGCATCCAGAACCTTCAGCCCATCAGAATATTTACATTTTAATGTAGTTCCTTTCATTTTTCTAAGCTCCATTGACACAGACCTCGTTGATTTGATTCAGTTTGATTCACTTAGGTATAGTGAAAAATTTTGTTTTGCATGCAATACAGGCAGAAAATAGCATATAACGTGTATTAGGGTAAGAGAACAGAGCAGATAATACAATGTAATGGCTGCAGAGAAGGTGCACAAAGAGTGAGATCAACATTAAATTTAAAATTTGAGAGGTCCATTTAGAAGTTAAATAACAGCAGGGAAGAAACTATTCTTTATTCTGTTGGTACATCTGTTTAAGCTTTTGTATCTTCTACCTGATGTAAGAGGTTGGAAGAGATTATGACTGGGATGGGAGTGGTCTTTGATTATGTTGGCTGCCTTCCTGAGACAGCAGGAAGTATAGCAGGAGTCAATCAATGAAACGATGGCTTGCGTGATGGACTGGGCTCTATTTGCAACTTCATATAGTTTCTTACAATCCTGGACAGATTAGTTGCCAGACCAAGCTGTGATGCATTTGGATGGAATGCTGTCCATGGTGCATCTATAAAAACTGGGAGGGAGACTCAGGAGCAAATTACTGCAGATGCTGGAATTTGTATTGAAACAAAAATTGATGGGAATCACAGCAGATCAAGCAGCATCCATGAAGAGGCAGCAAGTTAAAGTTTCATGTGGAGTTGACTTTTCATCAGCACAGATGCTCTGATGAAGAATCATCTAGACTTGAAATGTTGGCTTGCTCTCTTTCCAGAGATGCTGCCTGATCTGCTGTGATATCCAGCATTTTTTATTTTGTGTTCTTGGTAAGACTCATGTTCTTGGTATGAACATGCTGAATTTCTTTAGCCTCCTGTGGAAGTAGAAGCATTATTGTGCTGTAATGTCAACATGGGTGGACCAGGCCAGATTGTTGGTGATTCATCACTCCTAGGAAATTTACATTCTTTACCATCTCCATCTCAACACCATTGATGGATAAAGGGGATAAAGTCAATGACCAGCTCTTTTGTTTTGCTGATGTTGAGGAAGAGATTGTAATCATTTTAGCATACCACCAGGCACTCTATCTCTTTCCTGTATTCTATCTCTTCATAGTTTGAGTTGAGGTCAAAGTATTACCTGTAATGACTTTTGGATTCACTTCCTCCTCCATCTTATATTCTCCAGGCATCTGTTCTTGGACTCTTCCTGTTTCTGACCTGCATGCTGTGCTGCACATTTGAAAACATAGCATTAGATGGCACATACATGTTGTTAACACCACACTCCCTCTCAGTACCATTTTTCTGGACTACTTCACTGTCTTTAAGTTGTCTGTTTTAATCCTGGAGGTGCTGGTGTTATACTGGGGTAGATAAAGTTAAAAATCACACACCAGGTTATAGTCCAACAGGTTTGTTTGAAGGTACAAGCTTGTACTTTCAAATAAACCTGTCAGACTATAACCTGGCATTGTGCAATATTTAACTTTACTCCAATCCTGTAATAGTTGAGCAGAAATTTCCTCTAATTAAACGTTTAGAAGAACAAATCCACTGTCTTCAGTCCCTGCCATAAATTCTTTTCTCTGGGCCATTGACGCCATGTCTCTGAATGACAGCTTCCTGAATTTGAACTTGACTGCTGGCAACCTTTGTGTGATATTGGACCCTGAATTGAGTTGAGATCTATGTACACAAGATATCTATGTACACATTCTATTTCTAACGAAAAGTCACCTGCTTCAGATCCTCTGCCATCAAAACTCTTGTTCGTGCCTTTGTTATCATCAGCCTTTACCATTCTAGCACACCGCCAGGAAGACCCCGTTGTTCATTATCTGTAGATGTAAGCTCATTCAAAACACTTCCTAAAACAAACTGAGTACCATTTACCATCACTCCCTACCTTGCTGACCCACGTTGGTTTCTGTTGGCAGCATTACAACATTTTTCAAGTTTTCAATTAGATTTTCAAATTTCTTTCCTGACTTTGCCGTCCCTGTTTGTATCAGCTCCACCATGCTTTCAATCCTTCAAGATCCCTTCAATCTTCTAGATCAGCTCCAGGTGTTTTAACTATTCGTTCACTGTGGCAAACACTAGTAGTTCAATCTGGATTCAAATCTTCCCACTTCTCTTTTACTCCTTTGTGACACTAATTTGGATTGACCACTTTGACCAAGCTTCCGTTTATGTGCTCTCACTTCTCATTGCATGGCACAGTGTCAAATCTTGTTTGATGAAGCTCCTGTGAAATGCCATGGGACACTAAAGGCATAATATAAATGTAAGTTACTTTTAAAATTTCCCACTGTTACTCTTTTTTTGCAATTGAAGATGTCACTCCTGAGAGCTGCATTATAGTAAAATCAGGGTAGTATAGACCGGTGAGCCTGACCTCGGTGGTGGGCAAGTTGTTGGAGAGAACCCTGAGGGACAGGATGTACATGTATTTGGAAAGGCAAGGACTGATTAGGCTTAGTCAACATGGCTTTGTGCATGGGAAGTCAGGTCTCACAAACTTGATTGAGTTTTTTGAAGAAGTAACAAAGAGGATTGATGAGGGCAGAGCAGTAGATGTGATCTATATGGACTTCAATATGGTGTTCGACAAGGTTCCCCATGGGAGACTGATTAGCAAGGTTAGATCTCATGGAATACAGGGAGAATGAGCCATTTGGATACAGAACTGGCTCAAAGGTAGAAGACAGAGGGTAGTGGTGGAGGGTTGTGTTTCAGACTGGAGGCTTGTGACCAGTGGAGTGCCACAAGGATCGTTGCTGGGTCCTCTACTTTTTGTCATTTACACAAATGATTTGGATGCAAGCATAAGAGGTGCAAGTTATTAAGTTTGCAGATGTCACCAAAATTGGAGGGGTAGTGGACAGCGAAGAGGGTTACCTCAGATTACAACAGAATCTTGACCAGATGGGCCAATGGGCTGAGAAGTGGCAGATGGAGTTTAATTCAGATAAACTGAGATGCTGCATTTTGGGAAAGCAAATCTTAGCAGGACTTATACACTTAATGGTAAGGTCCTAGGGAGTGTTGCTGAACAAAGACACTTTGGAGTGCAGGTTCATAGCTCCTTGAAAGTGGACTCGCAGTTAGATAGGATAGTGAAGAAGGCATTTGGTATGCTTTCCTTTATTGGTCAGAGTGTTGAGTACAGGAGTTGAGCGGTCATGTTGTGACTCTACAGGACATTGGTTAGGCCACTGTTGGAATATTGCATGCAATTCTGGTCTCCTTCCTATTGGAAAGATGTTGTGAAACTTGAAAGGGTTCAGAAAAGATTTACAAGGATGTTGCCAGGGTTAGAGGACTTGAGCTATAGGGAGAGGCTGAACAGGCTGGGGCTATTTTCCCTGGAGCGTCGGAAGCTGAGGGGTGACCTTATTGAGGCTTACAAAATTATGAGGAGCATGGATAGGGTAAATAGGCAAAGTCTTTTCCCTGGGGTCAGTGTGTCCAGAACTAGAGGGCATAGGTTTTGGATGAGAAGGGAAAGACATAAAAGAGACCTAAGGGACAACTTTTTCACGCAGAGGGTGGTACATGTATGGAATGAGCTGCCAGAAGAAGTTGTGGAGGCTGGTACAATTGCAACATTTAAATGGCATTTGGATGGGTATATGAATAGGAAGGATTTGGCGGGACATGAGCTGGGTGCGGGCAGGTGGAACTAGATTTGTATGGGATATCTGGTCGGCACGAACGGGTTGGACCGAAGGGTCTGTTTCCATGTTGTATATCTCTATGACTCTAAATAAAAATGTATTATTAAAATTTTGCAGCATTGTCTGATAGAAGCCAGCAAGACACTTACTTGCTTTCTTGTTAAGATTAGATTAGATTACATTACAATGTGGAAACAGGCCCTTCGGCCCAACAAGTCCACACCGACCCGCCGAAGCGCAACCCACCCATACCCCTACATTTACCCCTTACCTAACACTACGGGCAATTTAGCATGGCCAATTCACCTGACCCTGCACATCTTTGGACTGTGGGAGGAAACCGGAGCACCCGGAGGAAACCCACGCAGACACGGGGAGAACGTGCAAACTTCACACAGTCAGTCGCCTGAGTCGGGAATTGAACCCGGGTCTCTGGCGCTGTGAGGCAGCAGTGCTAACCACTGTGCCACCGTGCCGCCCATTACGTTAAGGTAGCAAACATTGGACAGATGGTAAACTGACACCCCTCCTCATTTCAGCACTTTCAAAAGTAAATTATTTTTCTTCTTTTAAAAAATCTCTCAAAAGATACCCTAGATATACAGTTTCCATTTAACCCTACGCCCCTTGTACTTTTGAAGGTTATCAGAAACCAATATACTCTCAGATGATTGGCAGTAAGTCAACTATGATGAAGAATCACTCAATTTCCAATGATCAAGATTAGTCTGCAAGGAAGAGCTGAAGTCAGATGAAACATTTACTATATATTTGAGATTTGGTAGTGCGTGCATCAGCGCTTTCTAATTATTATGGCAGGTCAATGTGTTCGTTTGGGACATAAGTGCCTCAGAAGCATTTTATTTCCAAGTCAGAAAAAGAGGGGAATGTGCCAGATTTAATCAACTGTCAGAAGGAAGAACCAGTTTAAGAGCAGCTTCTAGATGTGGGTGTCCTAGAATCATGATTTTCGACATCATGAACATAAAGAGAGGTGGAAAAATGTCCATGATTGCAATAACCTTTCATGATGAAAGTGATACTTACAGCCAATAAAGCAGCTTTTAACATAGACCTTGTTGTAATGTTAAAAACACTGTAGCCTCTATTTACATAATACTCCACATAAATCGTGTTTGTTTTAATTTATTCATAAGTTATGGGCATTGCTGATTGGAACTGCATTTATATTCTATCCCTAATTGCCCTTGAACTGAGTGGTTGTCTCGGCCATTTCTGAAGGGTCACTAGACTTGAAATGTGAACTCTGTTTTCTCTCCATAGATGTTGCCAAACCTACTCAGTTTTTCCAGAAGTATTAATCTGAGATTCTGAACTACAAATGCCCGACATTACCACTACATCATCACCTTCTTAGGTTAGATTACATACAGTGTGGAAACAGGCCCTTCGGCTCAACAAGTCCACATCGACCCTACGAAGAGCAACCCACCCAGACCCCGTCCCCTTCACCTAACACTATGGGCAATTTAGCATGGCCAATTCACCTAACCTGCAATTTTTGGAAACTGGAGCACCCAGAGGAAATCCGTGCAGACACAGAGAGAATGTGCAAACTCCACACAGACAGTTGCCTGAGGCTGGAATTGAACCCGGGTCTCGGGCACTGTGAAGCAGCAGTGCTAACCACTGTGCCACCGTGTCACCCAATAAATGATGATAATCAGCCTTTTTTAAGTGATGTTACTTCAAGGGAAAATACTGGCCAAGAGACCAGGTGAACATTGAGTTCTCTAATTTCAAATAATCTCCCTTCCCATCCCCGATTCCATTCCCAGCCCCTCCCCATCAATTCCATCCCTCTCAACCACTGAATAGACTCATTCCTTCCATTGACTAACCAGGTCATACCCTCTGCCTGTCTTCACCTTCCCCACTTTACTACCATTCCCCCCCAACCTCCTTTATATGCACCTCCACCCATTCCCACCCTCAGTCCTAAAAAAGGTTACACCCAAAATATCCACTTCACCACCCCCTGATGCTGCTTGGCTTCCTGTGTTCTTTCGACCTGCCTGTCTACTGAAGAAACCTAGTGATGCACTTGGGGCTTCTGAAGAATATTCATCATAGCAGACTGCCAAGGAATTATCCATGAAATGAAATTTTTGGCTGAGTGATTTCTTAATGTCTGGAACCCCAGGAAATTCTGGAGAATTCAGAGAATTCTGATGAAATTAAACTGTGAAATACATAGTCTAAGTCATGAGTAATTATTCAACTGCTCCCCCCCCCCCCACACACACACACAAATAAAGACTGTCTGGCCAGTGGAAAATCTAGACCTGTAATTTTAAATGGTGACCGTAGTCCTAGTCTAGGTAAAAACCTAGTCTCCCTGACAAGAGCAGACTTTTTTTATCAGCATCTACGTCATCAATTCCCCTTAAGATCTCATAAGTTTTAATTGATTGCATCATATTATTCTAAAATCCAATGCCATTCAACATTCAAATTTCAGTTTATTGGTTCTTGACAGTTAATCATGCAAAATATTGTGGACAGTTATGCTGAAGAGCGATATCTGAACTCTTTTTTTTAATGTGATCACTCAAGGGACACTGACACTTTTTTTTAAAGATACTTCTTGAAAGTCTTATGGCTTAAGCCTGTCGTTCTGACTTGTTTACTAGAAATCGACAACCTTTGTTTAAGGTTTTGTTTTGGATATTGTTTGGAGTTCAGATGGGGCACAGCCTCAAGAGGGAGAAGCTACCCAGTTCACCCTTTGACTATCTCACTGGACAATGCAGAGGGTCAGCTCCACGTTTGACACAACTCTTCCCTTAAAAAGCCTTTTAACTCTTGACACTTCCCAGAGGAATTTCACTTGAAGGTTTTAATGACAACTACCTTTGTTTAACAACACCTACGTATATGTGTCAGGATACCAACTGGAAACCATTTTGAACATTTCATTCCTCATCCTTTTTTCCTTCAAGAACCAAAATTATTTGGCCATTTTTTTCACTCAAAATCCCTGCAGAGTAAGTTATTTCTTTCTCTTTTGACGTGCGTGTGTTTTTGTCGCTGGGGAGAAAGGGGGGTGGAGGTATTATTTAGAAGGCTAAATAGTTGTACTTTCCTAGTTCAAAGTGTGTGTTAACCTGCTTAATATTTGTTCTGAAATATTGTCTTCACAATAAATCGATGAATCTTCTTGTTCTTTTTAGAGAAAGCGGGTTGATATTTAGAATTGTGAAACGAGATAATACCATGTTGGGACTGAGCAGATATGAATCTCTGTACACAGACAATACCAATTTATGATAATTAGCAATATGAATTAGAGGGAAGATGGCAATTAAAAAGTCAAACTTTTTAAAACACAAGGAAATGGTACGGTCATGAACACTAACTGAAAGGTCACTGTGACAAGATTGAACTGCAACTTTCTTAAACGGAAGAGGATAAATATTGCAGGATTCCCTGGAATGGGCAGAAAGCCATTGCATAACTCTTTCAGACAGCCTTTACAGTTGGAATAGGTGAAATCGCCTCTTTCTGTGTTATCAGATTCAAGAAGAGTGAGCAAATTTCACATTTTTAACGCCATCCAATCACTTGAAATGAACTGTCCTTTGAAGGCTTTTTCTTTTATTCTGTCAATCACAAAATTGTTTTGATTCACTTTTCTTTTCCAACAGCAAGTTTTATCAATCTCTATAATTTACAGTGCAATTGCATGTCAATCAAAATCTCAAAAAGCTGTGAAGCTGAAGTGATTAAAAAAATGCCACGGTATTATTACATTAGATTTGTCTGAGGGATGGTAAATTGAAAGTCAAATGGGGTTAATTGTTTGAGATCATGCCTTCGAGATGGTTGCCATAATAGCATATCAAACACAATGAACCTACTGCGATCAAATCCTTAGAAAGATAGCAAATATAGTTTGTTGGTGACCAGCAGCCACGCAATTTGGATTTTCTGTATGTGTGTTTCTGTTCGAAGTACTGAAAGTAGCTATTGACTTTGCATCGCTATATTTCATTAGTATCATTGGGACATTCTCACTAAGGCAGCTCTCTGTACTTTGCAGCAGGTTTCACAGACAAAAATCATACAAATGCACATCATGGAATAACATGAAAACAACTGATTTTGAACCAAAGGAAGATATATTGAGAGCAGTGCTGGTATCCCAAAGTCCAAATTCATTTGGTAATAAAGTTTGTGAGAAGATTTGTAGCTCGGGTGCTCGTTGCTGTGGTTCTGTTCGCCGAGCTGGAAGTTTTTTTGCAAACGTTTCATCTCCTGTCTAGGTGACATCCTCAGTGCTTGGGAGCCTCCTATGAAGTGCTTCTGTGGTGTTTCCTCCGGCATTTATAGTGGCCTGTCCCTGCCGCTTCCGGTTCTCAGTTTCAGCTGTCCGCTGTAGTAACCGGTATATTGGGTCCAGGTCGATGTGTTTGTTGATGGAGTTTGTGGATGAGTGCCATGCTTCTAGGAATTCCCTGGCTGTTCTTTGTTTGGCTTGCCCTATGATGGTAGTGTTGTCCCAGTCAAATTCATGTTGCTTGTCGTCTGTGTGTGTGGCTACTAAGGATAGCTGGTCGTGTCGTTTCATGGCTAGTTGGTGTTCGTGGATGCGGATCGTTAGCTGTCTTCCTGTTTGTCCTATGTAGTGTTTTGTGCAGTCCTTGCATGGGATTTTGTACACACACGCTGGTACCCAGAGGTGTTCTCTGAAATGGTCCACAAGTAGGCGGCCTGTCTCCCCAATATAGAGGAGGCCACATCGGGTGCATTTCTTTCTTTTAAGGTCTAGGAAGGGGAGGGAGGAGTCTGAGACGGTCCAGGTGAATTTGAGGTCGGGGTGGAAGGTGTTGGTAAAGTGGATGAACTGTTCAACCGCCTCGTGGGAAATGCAAAACTTGCGCCCACACCTCCCCCCTTATTTCCCTCCAAGGCCCCAAGGGATACTTCCATATCCGCCACAAATTCACCTGCACCTCCACACATCCGCTGCACCCGATGTGGCCTCCTCTATATTGGGGAGACAGGCCGCCTACTTGCGGAACGTTTCAGAGAACACCTCTGGGACACCCGGACCAACAAACCCAACCACCCCATGGCTTAACACTTCAACTCCCCCACCCACTCCACCAAGGACATGCAGGTCCTTGGACTCCTCCATTGCCAGACCATAGCAACATGACGGTTAGAGGAAGAGCGCCTCATCTTCCGCCTAGGAACCCTCCAACCACAAGGGATAAACTCAGATTTCTCCAGTTTCCTCATTTCCCCTCCCCCCATCTTGTCTCAGTCAAATCACTCGAACTCAGCACCGCCTTCCTAACCTGCAATCTTCTTCCTGACCTCTCCGCCCCCACCCCAGTCCGGCCTATCACCCTCACCTTGACCTCCTTCCAACTATCGCATTTCCAACGCCCCTCCCCCAAGTCCCTCCTCCCTACCTTTTATCTTAGCCTGCTGGACACACTTTCCTCATTCCTGAAGAAGGGCTTATGCCCGAAACGTCGATTCTCCTGTTCCTTGGATGCTGCCTGACCTGCTGCGCTTTTCCAGCAACACATTTTCAGCTCATTCCCTTTGGGACAACCTAGTTAATTCCACAACCAGCAACAGCAACACCGCTCCCCCCCACTTTCCACTGCACCTTCCCATGTAACTGCAGAAGATATAACACCTGTCCCTTCATCTCCTCCCTGCTCACCATCCAACAGCCTAAATAGTCATTCCAGGTGAAGCAGCATCTCACTTGTACCTCCTTCAATTTTGCGTACTGTATTCACTGCAACCAATGTGACCTACTCTACTTGGAGTACCAAATGCAGGTTGGGTGACCACTTTGCAGAACACCTCTGACCTGTGCGCAAACAGGACCCGAACTTTCTTCTTTTAACATGGCATCATGCTCACATGCCCACTTGTCTGTCCTTGGCATACTACAGTGTTCCAGTGAATCATAGTTCAAATTGAAGGAGCAACATCTCATCTTCAGAGTAGGCACTTTACAGCCCTCTGGACTTAATATTGAGTTCAACACCTTTAAACTGTGTACCAACTCCCAATTCTTCCCTTTCTTTTAGCTTGTTATCATGCATTCCACTTACTGTCCTTTCAAGTCTGGCAGGAGGCATCCCATTGTTTTCACATTCTCACATTCCAGTCACTTACTCTGAACTATCAACATCTTTTTTCCATCAGCAGCAACACCCACTACCTCCACTCCCACCCTTCCCAAACTATAGCATAAATGCTGTCGCCTCCACACTTCACTTCAGCTCTAACGAAGAGTAATCTAGACTCCAAACATTAGCTCTCTCCATAGATGCTGTCTGACCTGCTGTGATCTCCAGCATTTGTTGTTTCCCCCATCACTGGTGATCATTAGCAGCAACATGTACTATCTACAAGATGCACCGCAGAAAGTCACCAACAATCTTAGACAGCATCTTCCAAACGCATAATCACATCCATCTCGAAAGACAGAAAGAGCAGATGCATGGGAATATCAATACTGACAAGTTCCCCTCCAAGCCATTCACATCCTGACTTGGAAATAAATCACCTTCCCTTCAATGTCGCTGGGTCAAAATCCTGTTATTCACTGGCTAATGGCATTGTGGTTCCATCTACAGCACATGGCCTGCAAAAGTTCAAGATATAAGCTCTCCAACAGCTTCTCAAGGGCAATTAGGGACTATAAAAATTGGTAGAAAAGGTACTTCTTTGAGCAAGCTATTGATTAACTGCCACCACATCACCTTATGTGGCTCAGTCTCACATTTTCATTTGAAATGCCTTGAGCTGTATATGATGCCACATATAAATTGCTGTTGTTCATTTGTCATATTCAAGTTTAAGATGAGTACAATACCCCAATAGAAAATGGCAGCATTAGAATTTACCCCCTCAAGTCCATTGTTCACTGGCATTGTGACCAATATCCATAGGGATACCTAACATTAGGTGAATGCTGTCGCATTTGGTTTTGGACGGCCAATCACTGGCAAATTGTGTTTGGAATACTTTACTGTCACCAGTTGAGTTTTAATGAGAAGAGGGGTCTTATTTAAACAAGAGCTTTCTTTGCATGACAGCAATAAGTTACATTAGTAAGTAAAAGACTTTTATCAAGATTATGAGTGGACAAGTATGTTCATGCCGCAAGATCCTATTATATTCAGCCTTAACCCCACTCAAATGACATCACTAGATTAGCTGAAGCTTATTGCATTCTCCAAAATTTATTGCTTTGGAACCATTGTCCCATAAACATCTTCAGAAGCTTTGTTTTTCCAATGTTAAATTTTATGTATTAAACTATACAATTACAATTACCATAACCTGATCTCATCCCCAACATCTAACCTGACAATTTCAGGTGATCTAGATGTTTCACAATTTTCCTGGAATGCTCTCTCTTCAGATTTGGAAGATTGGTGGGTTTTTAGTTTGAGGACAAATCACCTTTGTTCTATTCTTGACCCTGCATCGTTTGCAAAGTCTCTTTCTACTGGAGGAATATTTATCTCTTAAATACGTTTTACTGGGGATGTTGTTCCTGCTAAAACAGGTCGAGGGTTTATTAATCCAGTGGAACCTTAACTCATGGATTTCTGTCACAGTGAAACACTTTCTTGCTGCACCAGATAGCTGCCTGATAACATCATACGGCAGACATTTGATATCACAATTGGCTTCACGGAAGATGACTAATCTGTTGAAACAGGGATTTTTTTTTTGCAGTTAAAAATTGATCAATGAGCTGCAGCAAGTTACACTGTTCATGATTTTCCTCCTTGTTTGCAACTTTGTGAAAACTTTATAGGTTTTTGCCATCTGATTTATTTTTGTTTCAGTGATGGAAAGAGTGGAAATCATTTCTGCCAATTTCTCTGCCACATTTCTCCTGTGTGGTCACTGATCTCCAAAAAAAGAAAGACTTTTATTTCAGAGATATGGTGATGGGTAAATTCCAGACTATATGTAGCACTGGAGTACTGTGTCCCTGCTATGGGAAGATATCATTAAGCTGGGCAAGGTTCAGAAGATATTTACCAAGATGTTGCCAGAAATGGAGGATTTGAATTATAAGGAGCGTTGGATAGGCTGGGACTCTTCACTGAAGCATAGGAGGTTGAGGGGTGACCTTATAGAGGTTTGTAAAGTCATGAGGGGTATAGATAAGTTGAATGGCAGGTGTCTTTTCCCAAGGGTGGGGGATTTCAAGACTAGGGCGCATATTTTTAAGGTGAGAGAAAAAAGATTTTAAAAAGACATGAGAGGCATTTTTTTGGTTTGTGTGTGGAATGAACCTCCAGAGGAATTGCTGGAGGCAGGCACAATTACAATGTTTAAAAGACATTTAGATAAGCACAGATATAAGAAATGTTTGGAGGAATATGTGCTGAGTACAGGCACATATTCCTCCAAATAGTTTAATTTAGGATTATGGTTGGCACAGACTGTTTTAACCGAAGGGTCTGTTTCTGTGCTGTATGATTCTATGATTCTACATGTGATCCAGATCACAGGAATGTGGTTGACTCTTAACTGCACTCTGGATAGATAGGATGAACAATAAATGCTGAACTAGCCCCAATACCAATATCCAATGAATTAATAAATAAAAACTCAATCTTCTTCATATTTGATTGAACAGGAGAGTACTGTTTTTCGTAAAACACAGTCCATCTTTCTAACAGAACTCTCAACATCTCTTTCGAAGGTTTAAGGTTTAGGAGGCTTGGTTAGTATGTTTTTGGATGACACCAAGAGCGGTGGTATAGTGGACAATAAAGAAGGCTATCTGGGAAAGCAGCAAGGTCTTGATCAATTGGGCCCCTTGGCTGAGGAATGGCAGATGTCAGTTAATTTAGATAAATGCAAGGTGTTGCATTTTAGTGGGTCAAACCAGGGGATGTCTTACACAGTCAATGGTAGGGCCCTGGAGAGTGTTATGGCACAAAGAGATCAAGCAGTACAGGTTCAGAGCTCCTTGGAAGTGGAGTCACAGGTAGACAAGGTGATGAGGAAGGATTTTGGCATGCTTGCTTTTGTAAGTCAGAGCATTGTACAAGACATTGGTAAGACCACATTTGGAGTTCTGCATGCAGTTATGGCTGCCCCTACCATAGAAAGGATATGATTAATCTATAAAGAGTGCACAACAGATTTACAAGGATGCTACCTGGACTGGAAAGTGAATTATAAGGAGAGGTTGGATAAGCTGAAACTTTTTTTCTCTGGAGCATAGGAGACTGAGGGGCAACTGCATAAAGATCTATAAAATCATGAGAGGGATAGGTAAGGTAGATAATGGACAGCTTTTCCCCATAGTAAGGGGGTTTAAAACTAGAGACCATAAGTTTAAGTGAGAGTGAAGAGATACAAAAGGGTCCAGGGGGCAATTTTTTCACATAAAGGGTGGTGATTGTCTGGAATGGGCTGCCAGAGGTAGTGGTGGAAGTGAGTACAATTTTGTCAATTAAAAATATATAGACAGGTACTTAGATGGAATAGGTATGGAGGGATATGGATAAAGTTCAGGCAAATGGGACTAATTTAATTGTGAAAATTGGGCAGCATAAGCAAAATGGGCCGAGGGGCCTGTTTCCATGTTGCTGACTTGGAATGACTTGCTGGCTCTTCATCAAATTAATGACCAAGAAACATTCCTTTAACACCTACTGCACTCCAAGACAATATTCTATTTTTAAGAAAACCAACACACGTGATTTCAAGAAGGACATCCTGCTGAGTGCAGAGACATGAGCTTTACAGTTCTTTTATTCAATTATTTCAGAAGGCATGACCATTGCAGAATCACAAAGTATGCAACAGGAAACCTCGAGACATGGATACAATTGCATTTCAACTGCCTTGTCAAACCAATTAATGGAACTATAACCGAAGCTACTTGAATCTAATATAACTGGAGGAATCATTATAATTATTGAATAATCTCAACATTAAAAACTTGAAACATAATTGAATAAAGGAAGAACTCCACAGCCCAATCAATTAACAGCTCTGTTTTTGTAAACCATTAAATTAAGGCACACAAACAAACATTTTGGTCACAGGCCAAAATTCTGCTTCTAATCCACTAGTACAATTAAAATATCAAGAAAGCCAAACAGCTGATGGCTACAGCTGTCAGGTTGACATTGAGATTATACAAGAGGTCACTGTGAGACTGAGCAGATCTATTATGAAGCCAGCATACGGTGGAACAAGAACCATGTCAAATACCATCCGACTTTGGTTCCAACTCACTTTTTTCTGTTGGTTGATCTCATTACAGTGATCACTTTTTGAATGCAAATTTTGTGAAGCATTGTAAAGGAGTTATATGGGGTCATGCCTACTTAGATGAGCATCACAGTTAGTAAACAGAAAAAAATTGCAATGGCTGCTCAAAAATCAGGAAACATTTTTTAAGCTACAGCTCAATGGAGTCCTTTTTCTGAAAATTTGTTCGCTGGATACAGATGTCACAGGCTATCTCAGCATCAAATGCCCATACCTAATTGCCTTGGATAAAATGTTGATCAGCATTGTGCAATGGTCTGAAATGATTAATGCTGATGAGTGCATTAAGTATGGCCCTATATACACTGATCTCATTAAGACTTGATTCTCAACTTTGGACCTTGATGGAGTAAGCCATGTTCCTCATAGTCACAGTGACACTGTCTATCAAAGGAATGTAACCAGTTGCTATCATGAAATAAGCTATTTCCTGTTTAAAATAGGAGTCTCTTCTCATTAGTTTGCCAAGTGGTTTCCTTCTACAACACCTGACCATTCAGACCTTGTGGATACCAAGGGTGAAAGAGGATGGTGATAGCAAATCCACCAGATGGATCTTTTACTAAGATGACCTCTGGTGAGGATTCATCTTACAACAGTGAAATGACATCTTAAACAGCAATCCATGAGATATAAATGACTCATAGTGCTGTTAGGATTGGTGTTCCAGGGTTTTGACCCAACAACTCTGAAGGAACACAGTTCCAAGTCAGGATGTTAACTGGCTTGAAGGTGAACTTGCAATTGCTGGTGCGCTTTCCTTGTCCTTCTCGATGGCAGAGATCATGGGTTTGGAATATGCTGTCAAAAAGAAGCCTTGGTGAGTTGTTGAAGTATATTTTGCAGATGGGGAAAACAGCTGCCACTGTGAATTGAGTGAATGTTGAATATGGTGTAAGGGATATCAACTAAATGAGCCACATTTTCCTGGGTGTCAGACTATGTAAAATTATAGGTGCTGCACTCTTCAAGGAAAATGGGGAACATTCCATTGCATTCCTGACTCATGCCTTATAAATGGTGGACAGGCTTTGGGGAGTCTGGATGTGAGATTCCCTCATTATCTTGGTAGACACTGAGATGATGTTCCCATTGTGGGATGCCATTTAAAAATAAGTGATCTTCAGTTTAAGTATGGAGATGACAAAAATCTTTTTTCTCTCAGAGGATTGTTTAGATTTCTATGGATTTCTCTTTCCCAAGGAGTAGTGGAGACATTGTGGTCTTTGAATATTTATTTTCAAACAGAATTGCACAGACTCGTAACTAGCAAGAGAATTAAATTGTATCCAGGGAGATGAATGAGTGGATCATAGCTGATCAGATCTGCCATGTTATTATCGAAGAGCAGAGCAGGCTTGAGAGGTAGAATGGCTAACTTCCCTTTCCAACCTTAATGGCTGCATGTACTTTCAGGAGAAATTGATGCACTACATTAAAAGAATGCTGCCAACCATGTTGAGTGCCAAATTGGAAGATACATATAAACAACAGCAGGAGCATGTGAAAAGCCAAGCTCTTCACACACCACCTGTCCCACCTGTACCTTTGCAGCATTCTGTGAAAATTTAACATTTACATGACAAAGAGCTCCAAAAGTTGCAAGATGGCAACATTCAATTTTACCCTGCAATAGGGGCACGGTTTATTGCAAGAGTTTTAATAGGTCACTGAGGACATTTCAGGAGTTATAGAATAGCAATTGTAGAATCACAGATGGGTGGTGAAAGAGAAAAAGTGGGACTAACTCTATTTGGGGGAAGGTAGATGTTAATCGAGAAGGGATTCAAATGTATCGGAGGCAGACAAAACTGTAGTTGACACCAATTTTTTTCTAGAAAACGTTCCAACCATTTCAACCATCTAAATGGAAGCCAAGAACAACTCAATTTTGTTTTGTTTCCCTGCAAGGAAGGTAGCTGAACAACACATGTTCTATGGATGGGACAGTATGTTAAGTCCCAAGAGCAATCTGATATTTTTAAAATTTAATTCAAATTTTCACTATCTGGCATCTCCCCAGAACATTAACCTGGAGTTATGGATTGCTTGACCTAATGAGATTACCACTATGCTACTGCCTCCCTGGCCTAGTGCATGTTGTCTAGGTCACCACTGTCAGCAATGCATTAAGACACAGGACTGATAGACTCAGTTTTATGTTTTCAGTCAGATCTCTCAGACAGCTCAGACATAGCAGCTGCAGCCTTTGTGAAGCTTGTGTTGATTTCAGCATCAAGGGGCAGATCACTGATTACAAAGGAACCCAGATATGAGAAGCTATCCACAAACCCAAGCATCACAATGTCAATACAACAGAAGGTGGGATGGCAAAATCCTGGATAATGACTTTGTCTTTCTAATGCTGTTGGTCAAACCAAACTCTTTATGGGCATGAGAGAGCCTGTTTCTTGGTACCAAAGTGTGGAATACTTGTGCAACATCATTGGCATTAAGCAACTCACTGATGAGCAGTTGCTGTACTTGTGTCTTGGGTTTCCAGTGACCAAGTTTGAACAACTCTCCATCAGTTCTGGAAATAAATTACCACCCTCTGTTGGTCACAAGAAGGCATGTGGCAGCAGCAAACAGGTGATTCCAAAAATTGTCTGCATCAGAACATAACACTGTTTGGCTCCATTGTGGATCTTAAAAGTCTATACTTTTGTCCCATTAGCTGGCCTTATATACCATGTTGCCATGTTATATAAGAGAAGATCATACTGAGCTGCTTCAGTACTGGAGCCAATTTCTGTTATATAAACCACCTCGCCACAAAGGGCCACAGAGGTAATTTCACAAGATCACAGCACTGGGAATGCCTTGAATTGAAATTAAAGCAACAAAAAAGGACAACTTAATATTAAAGCAGACAGAGTCTAACAGAAGAAGATTAAAGACTTTGAACCTGTGACGAGAGTGGAAAATCCTAAATTGAAACACGGTTGAAACTGAAAGATATTATTAAGGCTGCAATCATGGTGAAGGACACGCATTGAGTATAGGCTGTGAAAGATGGGGATTCATCTATTTTGTCTGTGAGAAGGCCAAGGACCTTCATTTTGGCCACAGGAGGAAGAGACACTTCCACCTTATAGAAAAAAATGTGCTTAAAAATCTCAAGAAGCAGCACACTTTATAAGTATTACAGTTCATCTAGAATAAAGGTCTTCAAAAAAAAGCGATTACAACAATATTGAGATACAGAAGAACTAAAAGCTTTAAGGTAAAAAGAATAAATATTCCCATCTGAGGATACGTTGGAAGAAATAATGTTAACTGTACAATTTAGTATAGGAAATTGAGCCAAATGGAAAATGTTAAAGTCTTTTCTAAACTTAATGGCAAGTGGTTTTTGGTAAGTTCCAGCCACTGGGTCATTCACATTTCTGGCTATTTTTTATCACTCCATCTGGGTGATTTGCTTTAGCAGACTTGTGATCACCTCAGCTGCAGAATTTTTTTAACAGATTATGTCCAATATGTTAGTAAGTTTAGATCACTACATATGCCACATGGAATGCACATTGATCAATGGGGAGATAGTTAAGTTACATGGTCAGAAGATTTGTGCAATATTAAAATGTTGACAAGCTGAAGAGTTTACGACCAACAGCCAGTATAAATTTTCCAAGGAATCCATTTGCTTCTTGGGACACATTAACATATGTGGAACTTTGGAATAATTAGATCCACAGAAAATGAAGGCTGCCAGGAATTTTCCCAATCTGAAATCAGTTCATGACCTGCAAAGCTTTCTTGGAATGATAAATTTCACAGAGTATTTGATTCACTAGGAACAGGACTGAACCCTTGAGACAATTCCATAAGAAGGTGGAAGCTTGGTGCTTGGGTCTTACATTAAGAGAGTAATTTCCAAAATATCAAGGACATGCAGATGTACAAAGATGCCCTGGTTGATGACAACTATCCTTTCCAACTATAATAGTGTTGGATGTTTCAGCTATAACCACAAGAGCTGTTATCTTTCAGGAGGATCCACATGGGTACCAGAAACAAATGTATTATGACTCCATGACATTGTCAGACACAGTGACATGTTACACACTTATAAGATTTTCAGACTAACCCCAACATCTGAAAATACTTCTGGAGACATTTTTGGAGAACAAAGAAATGACAGAGTAGTTAAAAAGATATTTTGCATCAGTGTTTATAATGAAAGATACTCTGAACATCTCATTAATACTAAGGAATACAGGGGAGAAATTAAGTGGCATCACCATCACTAGAGAAGTTGTATTAGACAAACCAATAGAGCTAAAGCAGATAAGTCCCCTGGCCCTAACAGTTTGCATCCTGGATTTCTAAAAGAGGTAACTACAGAGATGGTAACTGCATTGATTGCCAATTTCTGAAAAATTGTTTGATTCTGGAAAAGTACTGGAGGTTTGAAAAATTTCCATGTGATTCAATTCAAAAAGGGAAGGAAGCAAAAATTCAGATAAATGTGGGCCAATTAACTGAACATCAATTGTTGGAAATGTATTGGAATTGATTGTTAAGGAAATAATAACAGCAAATTTAGAAAACATAATCTAACAAAACAGAGTAAAAATGGCTTCATGGAAAGGAAATCATGTCTGACTACTTCCTTAAAACTTTCTGAGGAAGTCTCAACTAATAAGCAGGGAATGGGAGTGGAGATAAGAGGTCTTCTTCAGGTTGGTAACCTGTGACCTGCAGGGTTCCACTGGGATCAGTGCTGGGATCATAACTTTATACACTGTGCATTCAAGACTCAGATGAAGGATGTGACTGTACTGTACCCAAATTTGCAGACAATGCAAAAGTAAGTAAAAAGGCAGGTTGCAAGACAGAAGCAAACAGTTTACAGACTGATATTAAGAGGTTAAGAAGGTGGGAAGAAAGCTTAACAAATGGTGTATAATGTTAAAAAATTTGGAAGGGAGAACAATAGAACAGAGTATTATTAAAATGGAAAAAGGCTGCAGAAAACTGCAACACAAAGGAACTTGGAGGTACTTGTTCAAAAAACACAGAAAGCTAGAAAAATGTTTGCACCCTTGGGAAGGCCCCAATGTCCAACATTGTTTTGCATTGAATTCTTTGATATCAATTCTTATGCCTGAATTCAAAGCAGAGTCTGAAGAGCTCTTTGCTCCAATACAGTTCCATTCAGTCAACTATTATTCTGCTCTCTCTCCATATATACAGATGGATGCTGTATTCTATATGGATCTTTTTAAAGAACTTTTATAATGTATCACTATCTCTAAGATTCCATACAGAATCATTTTTTAAAATTTACTTCCAAGAAGACGTATTCAGTATTCACAGTATTACAAAAACTTCAAATTTCCGTCTTTCACAGTGCATCTGCTCTAGCCAATCAATTGGTGATAGATAGCCAAAATTCTGCAGATGGTCAAACTGCCAGAATTATGGAAACATGAATTTTCCTCAAAACTACCTTTTGTATTTTGTTTTAAACCATACGCCTTAAAAAGTGTTGCAATAAGAAAAATTACTCCTGTCTTTCAACATTAGAATACTTGTAGTTATTTCAGAATTCTGGCATGCCAAGACTATCACATTGGCCAGTTAGTAAGACAATTAGCTATCATATGAAATTTAATAAACTCTTTCATTGAGAATGGTTTGGCAGACCATTTGTATGCACAGCATTGCTTGGCCTTGTACTCAAGCCAATCGATTGGCAGCTAATTTCTAATTCAGTATACATGCACTGTACAATATTTACAACTGATCTGTGAAAGAGGAGGCAAGGTTCACTGCCAAAATGATGTGCTGGATTGTTGATCTCAGGTGTCACCACAATGAGTTAATCAATCATCTTTGTAGCGAATGGCACATGACTCTATCGCTGATTTTCTTGATAGTGGTGGACTGAGAACACAAAATCTGTTTGTGTTCTCAGTCCACCACTGTCAAGAAATATCAGCTAATCTACTTGACCTAATCAAACATCAATGTATACCCACACGTATTTTGTTTATATAAAATGTTAAATATTTGGTTTTGTTTTTCTGACTGAAGGACATTTTCACGTAAGAGATCTTTTTTGTAGCGTTATATTTATTGATCTTATTCTGCTATTAAAAGTAATCCCTGAAGGAACATTCTCTCACCTTCCAGCCTATTGATTCTTATTCATTCTTGTATTATAACAATTCAAACATTGCTGTAATGGTGTGCTTTAGCAATCAAAATCCCAACAGTTTTTATCAAGTATGTTCAGTCCTTTACTTAATGTGTTTATCTCGGTTTTATGTGTGATAGCTAGCCCCCCTGTGTTATCAGACCAGTGCCACATTCCATCAGGTTGTACCTTTGCCGCTTCGCGAGTCACATAGAAAAACTCACTCATTCAATTTGCAACTCTCAAAAGAATTTCATTTACACAGGACAACAAATTCAAATCTGATCACTGATGATTAAAATTACAGAATCAAGTGGAATGTCTTGATGTACCTGCACTAGATGTTGGTGAGGTCACATTTGGAGTTCTGCATGCAGTTCTGTCGCCCTTTTATTGAAAGAATCTTATTAAACAAGAATTAATGCAGAACAGATTTACTAGGATGCTACTTGGACTGGAAGATTTGAATCAAAAGGAGAGTTTGGATAGGCTAAGACATTTTTTTTCCCTGGGGCATTGGAGACTAAGGGATGCATAGAAGTATATAAAATCGTGAAAGGCATAGATAAGGTAGATAACGGAAAGCTTTTCCCCATAGTAGGGGAGTCTAAAACTAGAGGGCATAGGTTTAAGGTGAGAGGGAAGAGATACAAAAGGGTCCAGAGTGGCAACTTTTTTCACACAAAAGGGGGTGAGTGTCTGGAACGGGCTGTCAGAGGTAGTGATGGAAGCAAGTACAATTTTGTAATTTAAGAAACATTCAGGAAAGTACTTGGATAGGATATGTATAGAGGGATATGGATCAAATGCAGGCAAATAGGATTAGTTTAAATTGTGAAGTGGGCAGCATGGGTAAGTTGGGCTGAAAGGCCCTGTATCATGCTGTAGACTTCAATGACTCTATGACTCTAATTGTGTTAATTGGAGAGGAACCCACAGCTTGCTGCAGGTGTTATCCACACCAGTGTGTGTTCCTTCAGTGATAAGCACTTGATTGTGGGATTCAGCTCACACAGGTACAATTGTACATTTGTGCGTTTGGCAAGAGCCACATGGGTCAGCTCCAATTTGAACAGAATCCAGAATATATTCTCAGATGCACAGTAGCCCAACAAATCACTTCATTCTTCTTCAAAACAAGACTGAAGTGCTAAGTCAGCCCAAATATGAGGCTTAGTTTATTTCAAATGATTACAGATTTGTACAGGGCAGAAAACTTTTCTTTTATGTCAGGGTCAAAAGAGTGCCACAGCCTTGCACTGTGTAGGGAACAGTCACTCAACAATATTTTTTACCTAATTTTTTGAATTATAAGCCCATAGGTCTGCTTGTCATCTTCAAGTGAGCTCTTAAAAGCAAGGGGAAAGCTAAAAGTCTGCTCATTTGGAAAGTGCTTTGCACAGATTGGGTAAAAGAGAGAAAGAGGCCCCAATATTTGGAGTCAGCCACTCAACAAGCTTTTAAACTTTAAAATATAAAAAAAGAACTGGAACTACTTGGGCCATCACTGTGGAGGAGAAGGGGTACGAGCTTCATGGGATGACTTGAGCTGCAGATGGAATCCAAATAGGGTCTCAAAGCCTATATAGAGTGCTATGCAATGGGGGCAATAGGCATTAGATAGTCATTTATTACACGTGGGGACAGGATTGTTCCAGCATATTCGTTATCTAGCCAACTGAGCTATTTTCTGTACCCATCCTCCTCAAGACATACTTCAGATAGGGCTAAAGATCTTGCCCTAAAGCGGTATTTGTTAACGGTGAGTCGTGATTCAGTTGATAGCAGTCTCAACTTCAAGTCATAAGATTGCAAATTCAAGTTTCAGAATCTCAGCTAGCAATACAATGCAGCACTAAAGGAATGCTGCATTGGCAAAGCTCCCTGCTTTAGAATGAAACATTAAACTCAGGTCCCATGCTTTCTTCCCAGATGCAGATGAAATATCCGACATTACTTTTTTTCTGAGAAGAATTGGGGAGTTTTCTTCAGTGTCATGAACAATATTAATCCCTCAACCAATATCATATCACACACAGATTATCTGGCAATTATCACATTGCTATTGAGTAGTAGCTTTCAGTGCAAATTGGCTGTCATGTTGCCAAAATGACAATAGTGACTTCCCTTCAAAAATACATATTTAGCTAAGAGTTCCTTTGAGATGTCTGAAAATTGTGAATGGTGCATATAAATAGAAATTTTTATTTGCCTTTACTCCACTGGAGAATGGTGACAGATGCCAATTGTTACACAGATCCTTAAGGAGTAAATGCAGCAATGGAAACTTCATGCTTCTTGCTAATTTAAACACTAGTTGTGTGGGTAGGCATGCTAACCATGCTTCTGAATGTCTGCATAAGTTAGTAGGAAACCAATGTCTAACATTGTTTAATCTTACCCTGCAGCACTATAAAGGTTCAATGACCTCACCAGAGGGGGTTAAGGTAAATGACTGCATCTTTAGACACCTCTTTGACACATGAATGCAAGTCTTACTTTCAAGAACAACAACTCCACTCAGGAAGTGGTGCAGGCAGCTGACATATACAAGAAACAAGATCATGGAGTCACCATTTGACCTGAAGCCTGCAGCCATCAGCTGGAGGCAAATAGGAACACATATGCTTGCCCCTAAAGTGGAGACCACATACAAGTTGAGAACTTTGATAGGGAGATGAATGTTGATGGGATTGCAAACAGAGATGTATGATGTACTGGCAGGGCTGTCCAACAGCCTCTTCTCATTACTGAGAAGTGTGGAGGAGTCAGGCTGGAATTTAGTCGCGTAAATAACATCTGGGAATACTAACAGACCCTACTTTGATGCAGTACCTGATGGTCAATGTCTCCAGTGACCATTGCAGTGGACGATCAAAAGTTTTCAGTCAGCAATGGAAGCTCATGTTGAGCACATTAGCTGTGTATTCTTATCAGTGGTGTTTAAGAGCCATCTGGTAGATATTGATGAGTTATTTAGACTGATTTAAAACTGAAACTGTGTCATAATTTTGACAAATGAACTATTGATGAGAACAGATTTTCTCAACTTAATTTTGACAGGTTTATAGAAAGCAAATCAATCTTATAGTAAGTGTGTTCACTTATCTCCAATTCTCTATTCAAGCCCCAACTTGGAACTCACACACACTAACTTCACTAAAACATTTACAGTACAGGAGCATGGTAGTTGGTGGATTTAACTGAGGGCATGTCTCTTCACTACTCTTCACAATTGCTTTCTGTGGATGGGTGTACCAAGAAATCCCTGTTCTCACTAAGATTAGGTGACCTGGCTGCAGGAATAGTAAAAGGTAGCAGTGATTGCCCTGAGCCAAATGGCATCAAGCTTATCTTTTGTATTTTCATATAATGAATACTTTTAAAGGTGCCTTGCCTTTTACTTTTCCAGATCCTCATTCCTTGGTTTCTCTCACATATAATTCAGTTGGCATTCTGCCTACCTGCAAGGGCACTGAATGAGTTTACATTTTAGATAGTCTGTAGCAACAATTACTTTCTGAAAAAATCTGAACTCACACTTATAAACTTACATTTTCTGCTTGTTACACAGAAATAAAAACTCATACTGTTCAAAACACACTTACACCTCAATGCAGAAACCTCAACATGTCCTTATATAGTTAATGACAGCTATTGAATAAGAATGGAAAATTTGCATTCATGGATTTCATTGATATATCTGTCTGTAAGGTAACTGCAGCACTGCTTGAGAAAGAGCAAGGAAATGATAATTCACATTTAACGTTGCATTTGCAGGCAGGGAAAGGTACATCTGAGTTACTTCAGAGAAATAATTTCAAGTTTACAAAGTACTCTTTGAGAAAATGTGCTGATCACACACTCAATATAAGATTGATTTGCATTCAATTTGAACTTCACAAAATTAAGTTGAGAAAATCTATTCGCAATCGTTCAACTGTCAAAATCAAGACATAGTTTCACTTTTAAATCATTCTAAATATCTCATCAATATCTATCAAAAGGCTCTTAATCTTCACAACTAAGGGCAAGATCATTGAATCCGAATAACATACTGAGAGGCCATTAGGCCCATTGAGTCTTCACCGAATCTCTAATGAGCATCCCATCCAGACCCTCCTATCCCTATAAAATTACACTTTACCCTGGCTAATCCACCTCGACTGCCATTCTCTGGACATTAAGAGTCAATTTAACATGGCTAATCCACCTAATCCACACATCTTCGAAATGTTGGAGGAATCTGAAACACTCAAAGGAAACCCACACAGATATGGGGAGAATGCGTTGTTCCCACACAGACTGAAATCAAACCCAGGTCCTTGGTATTGTTAGGCATCAGTGCCAGCCTGCCTCCCCAGGGCCTGCTGCAAGTCTTATGGGATTCTGAGCGATGTGAGCGGTGGCAAGATCAGTAACAGGGGAGATGTCTGTCGAGACCCATCATGATGTCAAGGTTGTATCACCCCATTATTTACGCTTTTCACATGCAGCATGGCGAGATTCTTGTCAGTCGGCCATGAGTTGCCGATTAATGATTATTAACCCTTGTTAATGTCCTAAATAACATGCCAAATTACTTCAAATTAATATTCCAGGTGTAATCTTACCAAATTTACCAAACAAATTATCCATTGGGAAGAGTTGACATGGAGACCAGAGTGAGTTTTTGGTAAGTTATGATCACCATCTGCTCTGCGTAATCCATCTCACCCATGGCTAAACAGCAGAGCAAAACACAATCAATGAGTACCAGCCATATACAGCATTCTACTAGAGAAACTAGTACGCCTTAATACCTCCTATCTTTTCCTTCAAATCTTTAAATTTGTAAATAGATGTTGCATCTGTACCACATCAGAGGAGAAGGTGTTCTGGTCAATGGTTTGAACTGGTGTTCCCTAGAGGACATTGACACCTTGGTAAATGCTGGTGTTGCAGCGTTAGTACTTCCTTGGTAGCCAGACTTTGCAGCATCCCAACTGGAAATGGTCTGTTTTCCTGCAAGGGCAAGGAATATCTTCTTGTAGGAAGCAAGGACATGTTTGGACCCACCCTTCACCCATCCATCATTACTTTGCCTGGTTCTGGGATGTCTTCATTTGAAATAACACATGGGAGGTAGTTGAGTAAGATGCAAGTAGATGACACAGCTGTTAGTGCTGGTAAATGTGTGTCAATGTGTTCAGATATTCGGTGTGCGTGGGTGGAAGTGCACAGGGTTAGTGGTGTGGGACGGGGGGTGTTGTCAGGCAAATGATTGAGGGTAGATACAAAACAGAAGGGATATGGGAGCAGGAACATTGATGGAAGGCGTTATTGTCGCAGAAATGGAGTGTGTGTACGATAACAGAGAGCAAATTATGGCACTTATTCTGGGGAAATGGAGAAGGTCATTGACCTTCCTTCTGCACTTAAACTCAGTCCTCCACACCCTGGAGGTGGCATTGCCCAAGTGGTGATCATTGACCAGCCTGGCAGCGTCTTGTGTAATGGCCTTATCTAATAGTCCTCTGAGAAGAGAACATCTATTTGTTACACTATCCCATCCACCAGGATCTTCAGGTCTCTCTAGGAGCAACATAGCATCAGTATCCCCTTCTCCACCATCTCTCCTCACTGCTTGTAGTACTGAGCAGGATAGCTACCAAATGCCAATGCTTCTCCAGGTGACTACCACATATTTAAAGATAGCAGGATGTAAAAGTTACAGGTCTTAGGATGGATATCCATTGACTTGTGAGATCTTCCTGGAATGGCACATGGCAAATTGGCACAGAAAACAGATATGCTACATCCCACAGCAGTGGGAACAGCAATTAGCTCAACAGGTTTGGTGAGATTCAATGACAAAGCTCACTTGGCCTCAAGACGAAAATCATTCTGTTGAATTATCGCAACTTGCTATTATCCAAAAAGCCTAAGATTCAGCCCAAAGGGACATAAAAGCAGGAGCAGACCATTGTGTCCTTTGAAACTGGTCTCCTATTCTGGATTGTGGCTGATTAACTTCCTCAATGCCATTTATATCCACAGAGATCTTCTGGGGCCGACAATTCCAAAGAAATATCACCCTCTGAGTGAGGAAAGTTATCCGATCAGCATCCAACTTGTGACAATCCAAGTGAAGTCAGATAGGAGTACAATCCAAAATCTTGACTCATGCTTTTCTGCTATCCTCCTTGTCACCGGCCTCCTCTAAACATAAATGTGTTCTAATTTGATCCAAAGGAACTCTACACACATGGAACAAGCTTAATCCCAACCATTTTATTAGAAGCATGAAGAATCTTAAAGCAGTTCCTCAATCCTTCTATCACCATGACTGTGTGAATTACAGGAAAGGTAGTGGGAAGGAGTATACCCCAACACTAAAGGATAGATCAGGAATGGGTGTCCAATTCTCATTGAGAGGAGGACAATAGTCGTGGTAACAGGAGCAGATCAAATCTGCAATATTTCACCAGACATGTTATGAAGAGGCTTACAAAATTATGAGAGGCATAGCTGGGTCGATAGTGAGAATCTTTTCCCCTTGGTGGGTGTATCCAAGACTAGAGGGCATAAGTTTAAGGTGAGGAGTCAATGGTTTAGAGAGGATCTGAGGAAATACTTTTTCACACAAAGCATGGTAGAAATGTGGATCATGCAGGCTGAGCGGGTGGTGGAGGCAGGCACTTTTAAGAATCATATACATGAGCACTTAAAATGGCAGGGCACAGTAGGCTCAGGATCAAATGCAGGTAGATGGGATTAGTATACTCTGTTATTTGTTGTATAGACATAGTGGGCAAAAGGGCCTGTTTCTATGCATAATAACTCTATCACTCTAAAGCTTTTTTTGAATTATGTATGAATGCTCCTGGCTAAATCTTGCTAATCCCTTCTAAGTAGTGATTCAATCACTGTATTATCAGTGAGCTTCATTATGCTTTACATGTTGTGTTGCATAAGACAGTTGACCTGAACCGTCATGAGCAATACTGTACTTTACATATCTCTCTTGACCAGCACACATGAATTGTTTTTAGATTTGATTCGATTTGATTTATTGTCACATGTACCTAAGTACAGTGAAAAGCTTTGTTTGAGAGCAGTACAGACAGGTCATAGGATGTTTGGACAGAGTGAGGCATACAGGTTACACTGCACAAGTGGTGCATGAAGCAAGATCAACATGAACAAGATCAACATTATTTGAAGTTAGGGAACAGACTTTGATATCTCAGGAAGTAATAATAGAGAAAGGAGACCTTCCAGCATAAAAGAGTAGGAGTTAATCATTTACTAATAATGGTAAATGTCTCTTAATAATTGCTTTCTATCTTACTTGCTGTGTGACTGATTAGACAGACTGGCCACTGAAGAATGAAGTGAAAAGGGATAGGCCAAGTTTCACTGATGTTCAAAAGGACAGGACTAGGACATTCAGGCCCTCCAGTCTCTTTTATCCTTCAATGACATCATGGGTGATCTGAGCTTCACCTCCACACCCCTCAGAGAACATTACCTTCCTGATTGATCATATACCACACTACATGAGATTAGCTATTAAATCTGAACAAATTCTTCCATAGTGATGTGAAAAGAAATCAAAAGTAAATTATTTATTTTGGTTTCATTTGCATTGCTCAATTGGTGAAATGTCACAGCCCCACAGATTCAAACCATTCCCACTGTAGCAAATTGTTACAAGCAATAAAAGAAGGAGTGAGATGGCAAAACACTAAGGAGTCATAGAATGAACAACTTCCACTGAAGCACAAAATTGAGCAGCTGCAGCAAGGTTCCTGGGAGACAGTCAGTGGAGATGCAATGCTGCCACAGAAAGAAAAGTGATAAGTCTATGAAGCTGCATGTGGGAGTATGCCCACTGACAGGAGCAGATCACCAGCACATGGGCTCATTGCTTGGTTGAAGAACTAGGGGAAAGGCTGAGAAGCACAGGGTTCATCTGGCATTATAGTCAAGACCTAAGAGGGCTGGAGACATGATAGAAGATAAAGCGACTTGATATACACTGCCTCTAAGAAAAAGCAAGAACTAATAACACAAAATACAATAAAGAGGAATTGACTGTTAATAAACTGATACAGACATTCAAAATAAGTGCAGAACTCAGTACAAATAAATGCCTTAAAATGAGAATCAGGGGATTGCTTTCAAGTATATAAGCAAAACTAGTGCAGGAAATGCACAGAACTTAGAATATTTTAAATAGTAAGAAAAAAATAGACAGGCTGTGTCCACATTGCTCACATGGGACAGCTGGGAAATAGTGGACAAAATGTGGCAGTAGAAAAGAGATTGGATTGAATTTTGGAAATCCCCATGCAGTTTACTGGACGAATGCAATGGGCATGAAAGTATTAAAATAATTAGATTAGATTAGATGATAAAAGGAATTCATTTTCAGTGAACTGGCACATTGGTTTGCCAGTTGGGAGCCCCCATCAGGAACCTGGGCACATACTCAAATGTTTAATAGGCACTCCCACTGTTTAAAGCTGGAAGAAAAATCTAGCTCACCTTATTTTTTGGTTTTGTTTCCATTGGCATGACTTCTCTTCAGGTTTCAGCACCATTCCTCTCTCCAATTGTGCACTCCCCAGGGGGAAAGAAATATTTAGAAAATAAAACAGCAATATTTTGAAATGAATCTTCTGATCCTATTGGAGCTCCATTTGGATGTAGACAATATGTTTAAAAACAGTATGGCAGATTTGCATGTTTTATTTTTTTTGTAGCAACAAACTAGGGGCAGAATTAAGACTTTCAGCCCTTTGAGTCTGTTTCACCTGATCATAGCTGATCAGCCAATTCAGTAACCCATTCCCATTTTCATCTCATATCCTTTGATCCCATTGGTCCTAAGAGTTATGTATAATTCTTCCTTGAAAATATTCAACATTCTGGCCTCAACTGTTTTCTGTGACAGAGAATTCCACAGGTTAACCAGTCTCTGAGTGAAGAAGTTTCTCCTCATCTCAGCCCTAAATCTACCCTTTCCTTAGACAATGAACCCTAGTTCCAGATTCTCTGGTCATCGGGATCTTCTTTCCTGTCTTTCCCCTATCTAGTTGTGTTAGGATTTTACAGGTTTCTGTGCAGTCAGTTGGCCCACAGTGAGTGTTGTGCTGCCATATATTATATCATTAAGTTGAATATTGTTCAGCTTGTATGCAACATTCCCACTGGCAAGCCTGATATGCAGGATCTCTGGAGACCAAGTGATTTGTTGTGTTTGTCTACATCCTGCACAGTCTCGACATCATGAGGACGCAGTTGTTGCTACCAAGATACAAAAAGTAGTGAGGAGGGACAAGGAGAAGTGGAGACTGTTCCTCTCTGACCTGCAGTGAGCTCACATGGATATGCTCCCAGTAAACATAACTCCACTTCCCCATTCATGACCAGTCCCCAAACTTCCCTCGCCTTCACTCCACTTGGTGATGATGCTGAATTAAAGGTCACCACAGAGCAAACATTCCAAACAAATATTCTATCCTCCATAGAAACATCAACTAATCACTTCAGTGCTGCTCTTGTTGGTATCTTTGCCTTTTCTAGCGTTTCCACACTGCATTTGCCACATGGCCATTGTCTTTCACTGAGGAAAGGATGATGGTACTTCTACAGTGGAAATTATTAGCTCCTGGCTCTATGCAAAGTCCTGTGCAAAGGTTGATGGTGAACTCCTCCCTCCTTAACATTTAAACCAGAATTTCTAGGAACATAGGAGCATGAGTAGGCCATTCTGTCCCATAAGCCTTCTTTACTATCTTAGATAACTGCTGATAATCTACCTCAAAACCAGATTCCTGCACCATCTCCACATCCCTTGCCATCATTAGAAATCCACCAAACTCTATCTTGAACTTAATGACTGGGCCTCCACCATGCTGGGAGGCTGCTCAATTCACCAATCATTTCTGTGAGTACTCACCAGCCTTCCTCACCATCTCAACGAAGCTCTTCTTCCATTCTTCTGAAGTTGAACTTCTGATGAACTGACACCTGCACTACCCTTTCTCTCTGCTGGAGTTTCTGTCCACTCATAAGACATAGGGCCAGCAGCAAGTCATCTAGCCCATCCAGTCTGCACTGCAATTCAGTGAGATCATGGCTCATCTGATAATCCTCAATTTTACTTTCCTGCCTTTGCCCATAACCCCGATTCTCTTACCTCCCTATCTCAGTTTTCAACGTATTAACAACCCAGCCTAAACAGCCCTCTGTAGTAACGAACTACACAGATTAACTACCCTTGGTATAAAAAATAGTCACCTCATTTCTGTCTTTAATGAGCAACTTCCTATTCTGAGACTATGCCCTCTGGTCCCAGACTCTTTCACAAGGGAAAACAACATCTCTTCATCTATTTTTGTCAAGTTCCTCAAGAACCCTATATGTTTCAATAAGGTGTAAAATTTTGCATTAAATGCAGACCATGCTTCAAATATATCCTCTAAACTACAAAGAGTGTTTCAGGTTGTGTCTGCAAGTGTCAATATTGTTTTATCATCAGTTTGTTTTGCTTCCACCATTTTCTCCTGTGCTTCTGCGTGGACAGATTGCAATTTGCAGTTTGCAGTATCTGCAAACGAGAAGGCAACGAGAGATGGAGGAAAAACAAGAAGTGCATCTTCACACCAAAGATAGCTTGTTAAGTCATAAGGTTATGTGATAAAATCAAGACAATTCCATATTTTCTAAGGGATGTTAAGTGACATTCTGGATCAGTTAATGCAATTAGTTTTGAACTATTTCTTTGAGAATTTAAGAATTATGACAATCAATACAGCTAAATATCAATTTGAGCTGGACCTCATAATTTGTAATCGTGACAGCTGTCTAAAATAATTACTTCAGAAATATACCACATATATTGTACCATTTAACACACAATCAGAATATTCCATCTTCAAAATGCTCTCAATTTCCTGTAGGTATTTTATCAAATCTTAATGATAGTTATTTGTGATTCAGTTCCACAACTCTACTGTTCAATGTAGTCAAATTTGATAAGGGCAGTAAACAATGTTGACCAAACCTGTTAGCCTTTCAGCGGTCTTGAAAAAAATTACATTTTTGTAGTGCCTTTCACACATACTGAATGTTTTTCAGCCAATGGAGTACTTTAAAGGGTTGTCTCTCCAGCAATTTATCACTTTTTGCTCATGGAAAGAAGGCAAGAACAGCTCCATGATAATAACTATTTATTTCCAAAGTGACAATGTTTGAGGAACAAACGTTGTACTAGCTACTAGTAAAGGCTTTCCCAGCTTCATCAACACAGGGTTCTGCAATAACAATATGGTTGACATGGTGACTCAGTGGTTAGCACTGCTCCCTCACAGTGCCAGGGACCTGCGTTCAATCCCTACCTAGGGTGACTGTCTGAGTGGAGTTTGCACATTCTGCCTGTGTCTATGTGGGGGAGTGCTCTGCTTTCTATAGGGCAGGGGAATAGGTCTTGTTGCATTACTCTTCAGAGGGTTGGCATGCACTTGTTGGGCTGAACGGCCTGTTTCCATACTTTAGATGAGATTAGATTAGATTAGATTACAGTGAGGAAACAGGCCCTTCGGCCCAACAAGTCCACACCGACCCGCCGAAGCGCAACCCACCCATACCCCTACATTTACCCCTTACCTAACACTACGGGCAATTTAGTATGGCCAATTCACCTGCCCTGCACATCTTTGGACTGTGGGAGGAAACCGGAGCACCCGGAGGAAACCCACGCAGACACGGGGAGAACGTGCAAACTCCACACAGTCAGTCGCCTGAGGTGGGAATTGAACCCGGGTCGCTGGCGCTGTGAGGCAGCAGTGCTAACCACTGGGCCACCGTGCCGTCCACGGTGCCCAGATTAGGGAATCTAATCTGAATTAGCTGGAGAAACTCAGCCAGTATGGAAGCTATTTTGGAGTGAGAAGCAGAGCTAAATTCTTAGATCAAAATAACACTTTTGCGCAACAGCCAACTCTAGTGGACAGCACCATCTTGGTTTAAGATTTCAGCTTAAAGGTGAATTCTCTCTCATTCTGAACTTGAATCTCTGAAGACTTGCAACACTTGTGATCCTTTGGTATGACTCCAATCACCAATGAATTTAATGATGTTTATCTTATTCACCACTGCTGCCTTGGCAGTCACCTGCCCTCAATGTTCAATATTGCTACTTTGTTTTCACATTCTCAGCATTTTATAATTTCTATATTGTTACAATCTGTGGAGACTGACGCAGAAAACAAAAATTTCAAGTTAGCTACGGAATGCATGACACAGCAAGTTTTTGTGTTATAACTTTACTGGAATGAATGAATCAATTACACTATTAACTAAATACTGTTTTCATTTCAGTAGTAACTAATATTTTAAACTACTCAAAATAGGTTCCCAATTTGCATTTTGGTAAGGTAGAAGATCTTCATTCTGGTAGTGCATTACAGTGTTCAGTAATCAGTAAGGTGTTCAACAAGGTTCCTCATGGGAGACTGGTTGGCAAGGTTAGATCTCATGGAATTTAAAAGGCATCTGGATGGGTATATGAATAGGAATGGTTTAGAGGAGTATGGGCCAAGTGCTGGAAAATGGGATTAAATTAGGTTGGGATATTCTGGTTGGCATGGACGAGTTGGACCGAAGGGTCTGTTTCTGTGCCGTACATCTCTGTGACTCTATTACTGACTGTTAGAATTCTGAACAGCACACATGAAGCTCCTTCACTTACCATCAATTCAAAGACAAAGTCCTAAAATATAGAAAATTTAGACAACTAATAATGGTAACAATATTGATGCATAGTTCTATTAACTGGTCTTTCACCAACTCAATGACAAGTCTCTAAAGACTTTAAATTCTCTCCTGTAAAAGCTAAAGTGATGTATTCATTTGGCAACTCTGCCACATGCTAGTTCCCATAGCAATCTTGTCAAACTCCTTTCTGAGTGGCTTTTATTTCCTCCTTAAACGACACTTTATTGCTAATGCATTCATAGAAAAGATTTTGAAGGAACCATAATTATCAGGGATGCAGTTTGATGGGTGCGAGTAAAAATTTTTGCACTGTAATTTCAATTATAGAACACGGTTTGAGAAAAATTATTAAGGCTGCCCTTTCATTCACTGTGGTAACTACAGATTAATAGCTGCAGGTTATGGTCATGTTTACATATTGAATTTTAAAAAAAACTTTTCCATAATTGAACTGAAGTGTTATTCTTGGACTGTCCTGGTGGAAGTCAGGAGCATTTTTCTTATTTCAATTCATTTGATGGCATGTGTAGGATACGTCAATTTAAACATTTTTCAAGTACAATGATAAACAGAGAATATAAATAGCATTATAGATAATGTAACGTGTACTGCATCAGTGACAGGTGATTTCAGAATAGAGAGAGTAGCAGGTTAGATTCTCTACAGTGTGGAAACAGGCCCTTCGGACCAACCAGTCCACACTAACCCTCCGAAGAATAATCCACCCAGACCCATTTCCTTCTGACTAATTGAGCATGGCCAATTCACCTGATCTGCACATCTTTGGAATGTGGGAGGAAACCGGAGCACCTGGAGGAAACCCACGCAGACACAGGGAGAATGTGCAAACTCCACATAGACAGTAACCCGAGGCTGGAATCGAGCGTGGGACCCTGGTGCTGTGAGGCAGCAGTGCTAGCCACTGAGCCACTGTGCCACCCCGCAATCACACAAGGTAGCATTAATAAACAAAAATAATATTTTAAAAATCTGGTTTAAGAGTTATAGAGTCATAGAGATGTACAGCAGAGAAACAGACCATGGCCCAACCCGTCCAAGCCAACCCAATCCAACCCAACCCAATATCCCAACCCAATCTAGTCCCACCTCCCAGCATCCAGCCCATATCCCTCCAAACCCTTCCTATTCATATACCCATCCAAATGCCTTTTAAATGTTGCAATTGTACCAGCCTCCATCACTTCCTCCGGCAGCTCATTCCATAAACGTACCCACACCCTGCGTGAAAACGTTGCCCCTTAGGTCTCTTTTATATCTTTCCCTTCTCACCCTAAACATATGCCCTCTAGTTCTGGATGCCTCCACCCCAAGGAAAAGGTTTTGTCTATTTATCCCTCATAATTTTGTAAACCTCTATAAGGTCACCCCTCAATCTCCGACGCTCCAGGGAAAACAGCCCCAGCCTGTTCAGCCTCTCCTTACCGCTCAAATCCTCCAACCCTGGCAATATCTTTGGAAATCTTTTCTGAACCCTTTCAAGCTTCACAACATCTTTCTGATAGGAAGGAGATGAGAATTGCACGCAATTTTCAAACAGTGGCCTGTACAGCCGCAACATAACCTCCCAACTCCAGTACACAATACTCTGACCAATAAAGGAAAGCATACCAAATGCCTTCTTCACTATCCTATCTACCTGTGACTCCACTTCAAGGAGCTGTGAACCTTACCATTAAGTGTTTAAGTCCTGCTAAGATTTGCTTTCCCAAAATGCAGCATCTCGCATTTATCTGAATTAAACTCCATCTGCCACTTCTCAGTCCATTGGCCCATCTGATCAAGATGCTGATGTAATCTGAGGTAACCTTCTTCACTGTCCATCACACCTCCAATTTTGGTGACATCTGCAAACTTACTAACTATACCTCTTATGCTCGCATCCAAATCACTTATATAAATGACGAAAAGTGGAGGACCCAGCACCGATCCTTGTGTCACTCCACTGGTCACAGGCCTCCAGTCTGAAAAACAACCCTCCACCACCACCCTCTGTTCTCTATCTTTGAGCCGGTTTTGTAACAAATGGCTACCTGTATTCCATGTCATCGAAACTTGCTAACCAGTCTCCCATGGGGAACGTTGTCAAACGCCTGACTGGAGTCCATATAAATCACGTCCATCACTCTGCTTTCATCAATCCTCTTTGTTAATTCTTCAAAAACCTCAATCAAGTTTGTTAGACACCATTTCCCACGCACAAAGCCGTGTTGACTATCCCTAATCAGTCCTTGCCTTTCCAAATACATGTACATCCTGTCTCTCAGGATTCCCTCCAACAACCTGCCCACCACTGACATCAGGCTCACCAGTCTATTGTTCCCTGGCTGGTCCTATCACCCTTCTTAAACAGTGGCACCACGTTAGCCAACCTCCAGTTTTCTGGCACCTCATCTGTGACTATCGATGATACAAGTATCTCAGCAAGAGAACCAGCAATCACTTTCCTAGCTTCCCACAGAGTTCTAGGGTACTCCTGATCAGATCCAGGGTATTTATCCACCTTAATGCGTTTCAAGACATCCAGCACTTCCTCCTCTGTTTTCCAAGATGTTGCCTTCTATTTCCTACATTCTATATCTTCCATGTCCTTTTCCACAGTAAATACTGATGCAAAATATTGGTTTAGTGTCTCCTCCATCTCCTGCGGCTCCACACAAGTGCCGCCTTGTTGATCTTTTAGGGGCCCTATTCTCTCCCTAGTTACCTTTTTGACCTTAATGTATTTGTAAAAACCCTTTGGATTCTCCTTAATTCTATTTGCCAAAGCAATCTCATGTCTTCTTTTTGCACTCTGAATTCCGCTTTAAGTACACTTCTATCGCCTTTACACTCTTCTAAGGATTCACTTGATCTATCTTCTCTATACCTTACATACGCTTCCTTCTTTTTCGTAACCAAACCCTCAATTTCTTTAGTCATCCAGCATTCCCTATACCTACCAGCCTTTCCTTTCACCCTAACAGGAATATACTTTCTCTGCATTTCCGTTAACTCATTTCTGAAGGCTTCCCATTTTACAGCCATCCCTTTACCTGCAAACATCTGGCCCCAATCAGCTTTTGAAAGTTCTTGCCTAATACTATCCAAATTGGCCTTTCTCCAATTTAGAACTTCAACTTCTAGATCTGCTCTATCCTTTTCCATCACTATTTTAAATCTAATAGAATTATGGTGGCTGGCCCCAAAGTGCTCCCCCACTGACACCTCAGTCACCCACCCTACCTTATTTCCCAAGAGTAGGTCAAGTTTTGCATCTTCTCTAGTAGGTACATCCACATACTGAATCAGAAAATTTTACTGTACACACTTAACAAATTCCTCTCCATCTAAGCCCTTAATACTACGGCAGTCCAAGTCTATGTTTGGAAAGTTAAAATCCCCTACCATAACCACCCTATCATTCTTACAGATAGCTGAGATCTCCTTACAAATTTGTTTCTCAATTTCCCCCTGACTATTAGGGGGTGTATAATACAATCCCAATAAGGTGATCATCCCTTTCTTATTTCTCAGTTCCACCCAAATAACTTGCCTGAATGTATTTCCAGGAATATCTTCCCTCAGTCCAGCTGTAATACTATCCCTTATCAAAAACGCCACTCCCCCTCCTCTCTTGCCTCCCTTTTTATTCTTCCTGTAGCATTTGTATCCTGAAACATTAAGCTGCCAGTCCTGCCCATCCCTGAGCCATTATATCCCAGCCCCATGTTCCTAACCATGCCATCTGCCATCCCTGTTAGGCCCCTTGCATTGAAATAAATGTCATTTAATTTATTTGTCCTACCTTGTCCCTGCCTCCCCTGTTTGACTTGCTTCTGTTCTCAACGTACCAGTCTCAGATTGATCTCTTTCCTATCTCCCTGGGTCTGACGTCCCCACCTTACTAGTTTAAATCCTCCCGTGCAGCTCTTCCAAATCTCCCTGCCAGTATCTTAGTCCCCTTCCAATTTAGGTGCAATCCGTCCTTCTTGTACAGGTCACTTCTATCCCAAAAGAGATTCCAATGATCCAAAAATGTGAATCCTTCTCCCATACACCAGCTCCTCAGCCATGCATTCATCTGCTCTATCCTCCTATTCCTGTCCTCACCACCGGGAGTAATTCAGATATTACTACTCTTGAGGACCTCCTTTTTAAATTCCTTCCCATCTCTCTGTAATCTCCCTTCAGACTCTCAACCTTTTCCCTTCCTATGTCTTTGTTTCCAATGTGAACAATGACCTCTTGCTGGCTCTCTCCCCCTTGAGAACATTCTGCATCCTCTCTGAGGCATCCTTGATCCTGGCACCAGGGAAGCAACACACCATTCTGCTTTTTCGCTGCTGGCCACAAAAATGTCTGTCTGTTCCTTGGACTAGAGAGTCCCCTAACAGAATTGATCTCTTGAACCCAACGTACCCCTTGGTTCATTTGAGCCAATCTTAATACCAGAAACTTGGCTGTTCATGCTACATTCCCCTGTAAATCAATCACCCCCTACATTTTCCAAAACAGCATACTTGTTTGAAATGGGGATATTCACAGAAAACTCCTGCACTACCTGCCTCCTCTCTTACCTTTCCCGGAGTTAACCCATTTATGTGACTGTATCTGAGATTTTCCCCCTTTCCTGTAACTGCCATCCATCACATATTGTTGCTGTTGCAAATTCCTCATTGCCTCTAACTGTCTCTCCAATCGATCCATTCGATCTGATAGGATTCACAACCAACAGCATTTATTGCAGATATAATCCGCAGTAATCCATAAAATCTCCTTTAACTCCCACATCTGACAAGAAGCACCATATCACTCTGCTAAAGGCCATTTTTGCTCCTTCACAGTCTACAGACCCAGAGAATAACACTGCCTTACTCCTCTACAAAACACTGTCCCAGGTTAATTTAATAGTTATGGCTTATATTTTAAGTTTAATCAAGAGACATATCTCAAAGAACATATAATCAAGAAAGAACCCACTCTACTCACTACTGCAGACTTTCTGCAGGCCACACTTAAAACAATTTGTTTCCATTCTCTGGCATTATGCATGCCACATCAATCAAAGATGGGACAAATGGTTGCTAGTTTGATTTTTGAAACTGCTAATTGGGTATCAGTGTCAAATAGAGTGAGTATAAAGAAGCAAGTTAGCCCCTGGGACTCCATTACCCTCAAATATGGCAAGTGGGATAGCATATAACTTGGCAAGCAAGAAAATAACATAGCACTTTCCTTATCTCTGGTATCTTGTTGATGGAGGTATACTATAATTTAGCGAAGTTCAAACAAAACACTGAATGTCACCAAACAGTTGCATGTACAAGAGATGTGGAGGACATTGGCTGAATTCTGATGCACCTTGAAAACCTTCAGAAAGAAAAAAAAATACTCTTTGATATTTGTGGTGCTCCTATCTTATTAGTAATCAAAAAACATCATACTGCCATGCTACAGTCCTGCATTTAACTCAATACAGTCAAGCTCAGTTTGAATCTTAAGATAACAACAGATATTTCCCAAGTCACAGCATCAGAGAATAGCCTCCTTTGCTCAGAATGCACCCAGAGATTTATGTTTACAAGGTACGCAGAGATGGCATAGTGATTTTCTTTAAAATACGACCATGGACAGTGCCTGTTCAACAAGCACTAGCTTGGATAACTCAGCACTCAAAGTGACACCCTTCCTGTTCATAACATGATAGCGCTGTGGACTGAAGTGCTCAGGTCCCAAAACATTCAAAAGTCTTCTGACTCTATTGAACCCCAAAGCTTTCACATAGTACAACCTTTTGCCCATTGTGAACTGTTTTGCTGCAACAAACATGCTTTCTTTGACATATGTTTGGCCAGCAGGTCACTTTACGTTGCTGCAATCTCTAACAGAAGCCGGCAAAGTCCATAAAGCACAGAATTTCACAACAACATCCACAAGCTGGGCTTTTTTCAATGGCACATGACAGAAAGGCAGTATATCGGGGCCACCAACTTCCTTGTTCGATTACTGATGTGCATTCCTGTCAGCAACCAGAAGCAGAATGCTGGGACTTATTTTACTATTCACAAAGCATCCGAAGTACATTCCAGGAATGTCAGACCCTGTTTGAATTGGAAAGGGTCACACTGGGGCTGGAAGAAAAATTCCCAAACTACAACACCCAGAAGAATGCAACACCTAGTCTTCATTTGAATGCCACCAACTGCCCTACTGAAAGGGGTGATGTTAATGGCTGGCCAGCAGTCAGCATGGCATTGTTGCAACCCTGAGATTTCTGTTTGACCACTGGACAAGGCTTACCAACTCACAAGAGACTTCAGACCAGCACAAAGGTTTTCATGTGAGATGGGCTGCTACAATCTCCTGCACTTTGTATGCTGCCTGACCTGCTGTGCTTTTCCAGCAACACACTCTTGACTCTGATCTCCAACATCTGCAGTCCTCACTTTCTCCTCCCTGCTACAATAAGGTCACATCTAACCTCTAAAGTCAACAAAAAGAATCCAATTGCAGCATTTCAACGAAGGTAATTTTCCCTATTGTATTGGTCCACATTTCTCGTCAACCCACACCACAACCACAAATTATTTGCTGTTCATGACTGTCTCTTAGAGTGTGCTGTGTGCAATGGGCTGCTGCATTTCCTACATTACAACAGCATGAACATTTCAGAATGATTAGCTACAAGATACGTTGAGACATGCTGAATTGTAAAGTTATTTCTTTTCCCTGAGTGATGGGGAGAAGGTCCTGGGAGAATTCATGGAAGTAATGTGGCACTAAAGGCTAGGAGAAACCTAGAATAATATTCTGAGGAATGGACAATGTTGCTCATCCTGGCTCACCATGAAACATTTAAGAAACTTCAACTCTTCTGACTCTAAATCCTGCAATTTTCTGGCTCAGAGTGAAAATGTTGAAATTTAAATAACATTAAAAGTAAATCCACTTTAGCTTCAGGCAGTGCTGTGCCAACCTACTTCAAAGAGTAAACTAAAGTCGGAGACAAGGTAATCCATGCAAGAACATGGCTGATCAGATTTAACCAAATCCTTTGCAATGTGAGAGATACAGAGTAGATAATTGGGACTTCTAAGTCTGAAGCAGCTCCATCTTAGAATTGAGATGAGGAACGCAAGTATAGGTCATTCAGTCCAAGTTGTGCACATTTTATGCTACAATGTAGAAAGGTTGGTGTGAATCAGTAAACCTGAATAGCCACATAAGGGAAAAAAAAAGAATACGTTAATGGAGTGAGAAGAAGAGGGTAGAAGGAAGCTCACGAGCTTATTACCATCATTGAGTAGTGGGGGGAACTAGCCCATTACTGTGTCATAAACACAGTGCAATGTTCATTTATGTGTCACTCATAGAATATTGCTGATTTTACTTTATTGATTGCATAGAAATGCGTCTTTTATGAGAATTGCATTTTGGCTGAAAATGTGTTGCTGGAAAAGCGCAGCAGGTCAGGCAGCATCCAGGGAACAGGAGAATCGACGTTTCGGGCATAAGCCCTTCTTCAGGAGAATTGCATTTTGGCAACCAATGAGCCATTGTGGAAGTACTAACATTTAAACAGATAATACAGAAATTGATGAACAATTTCAAGGGAAATCAGACAACATGGGTATTATTACTTGCAGCAATATACCAAATCCATGTGTTAATTTATATTTTGCTCTTTAGTCTTATTTTACGATTATTTTTGCTTATGTTAGGACAGTGAAGATATTGAAAATATCTTTATTTAACTGGAGAATAAAAGATTAAATTGGTAAAGCATGCATGCATGGATCTTTTTCTGTCTGCATTAAGGTTGAGTGCATGAGCACTTTAAGTGACTAAATGGATCATAACTGTTGTGTTCACTACGTGCTTGCAAAAGAAGTAGAGATGAAACTCAAAAATGAAGTTTGAAATGTGGTAAATTAAAAAGACTTTTGTTATGAGCAGGCAAGAAAAGAAAAACAAACAGGTCAAATCAGTCAAGACACAAATGTATTTTGAAATCATCTCACCAACCATTTTGCTTCTGCCAGTAACACAAGAGCTCTTACTGAAAATTAGGTTTGTCATGTAAGACTGAAAGAAAATAAAGTCATCAGAGGTTTTACATGACAATGTTAATCTTGTGCAATGAATCAGATAGAGGGTTGTAACCAATGAAAATGGGTGGGTATGGGCTGGTGAGAAGTCAAAATGTATTCTGGTTGAGATGCAGATGGCCAATGTATGGGCAGCTGATCTCACTCAGGAAACAGGTTTAAGATTACAAATGATAATCTTATGATGGTACTTCAAAATAAACCTGTTGGACAATAACTTGTGTTTTGCCATTTTTAACTTTGTCCACTCCAGTCCATCACTGATATCTCCACATCAAAAAAAAAGTGAACATTGGTTCAAAGTTTGTGAGAAGATTTGTAGCTCGGGTGCTTGTTGCTGTGGTTCTGTTCGCCGAGCTAGAAGTTTTTGTTGCAAACGTTTCGTCCCCTGTCTAGGTGACATCGTCAGTGCTTGGGAGCCTCCTGTGAAGTGCTTCTGTGGTGTTTCCTCTGGCATTTATAGTGGCCTGTCCCTGCCGCTTCCGGTTGTCAGTTTCAGCTGTCCGCTGTAGTGGCCGGTATATTGGGTCCAGGTCGATGTGTTTGTTGATGGAGTTTGTGGATGAGTGCCAAGCTTCTAGGAATTCCCTGGCTGTTCTTTGTTTGGCTTGCCCTATAATGGTAGTGTTGTCCCAGTCAAATTCATGTTGCTTGTCGTCTGCGTGTGTGGTTTGCAAGATCTCCCAGACCTTAGAAATCCCAGTCATTTAAAAGGAATCAAAGACTGTTGTACTGAAGAGGCAAGTGCCTTTTCAGCACTGCTGTGGGCTTCGAGGAGCAATGATACTCGTTCCAATTCACAATGAAATCCTGCCCCCTTCATGCATTTACCAGCTCCTCCATCCCTCACATATGAATTTTGGGCCTCCTTCATCCATACTGAACTATCATTTATGTGATATGATGCATATACGCCTTTAAGGGATAATATTGCAAACTGCAGTTAATCTCTACTATTTTCAGAAGGTGCATTAGTCCTATGACTTGTACTTAGCTTGTCAGCAGTAGAGACTCGATGTATTTAGTCTCCTAGTGAATACGATCTGTATATGGTATTTTTCTTCAAATAAGGAAGACACATTATTGTTTCACAAACTCCTACGTGTGATTGGTATGCTAACAGCTAGCGGCAGCATATCTTTGAAGAGTTGGCAGAGAAATGTACGAGTGTCAATCCTTTTCAGGAAGCAAAAAAAGAGAACTGTTGTGCAAATGAAATAAACAAACAAACCTTAGCATGTGCATGTGAATCTATAGCTCTCTTGGAATTATACATGTCACAGATTTCTCCATGGATATTGTCACATTTTGGAGCCAGCAAGCACAAGGTCACAGAGATCTAAGCACAGAGAAAGGACCTTTGGCCCATCATGTCTGCACCAGTCAAAAACAATCACCTAACTATTCTAATCCCAATTCCAGCTCTTGGCATAGATAGAGCCTTACATGACTTAGCATCGCAAGTGCACATCTAAATACTTTCCTAAACATTATGGGGGCTTCTGCCTGAACCACCCAAACAGGCAGTGAATTTGAGAATCCCAACAGCCCATGGATGAAAAACAATCTTTTCATATCCCCTCTAAATCTCCTGCCCTGTGTCTTAAATGTAACTGAATCCTCCACTAAGAAGAAAAATTTCTTCCTGTTTACCCAGCCTATGCCATGATTTTGAACGTCTCAATCATGCTCCCTCTCAGTCTCCTCTGCTCCAAGGGAAACAACAGCAGTGTGTGCAATCTTTCTTCAAATTGAATTGCTTCAACCCAGGTAACATCCTGGGAAATCTCCTTTGCACCCTCTCCAATGCTATCACATCCCACCTAAAATGTCGATCGCAGAAGTGAACACAGTACTCTAGCTTTGGCTTTATGCAGTTCTAGCAAAACCTCCCTGCTCTTAAACTCGATACCTCAACTAACAAAGGCAGCTATCTCATATAGATTCTTAACCACTTTTTGAACTTGCCTTGTTAGATTAAGGAACCAGTGGACATGAACACCAAGATTCCTCTGATCTTTTTGCTTCCCGAGGTCCTACTATTGATCATATACTCTCTTGCCTTGTATATCCAGTCCAAGTGCATCACCTCACATTTAGAATTTGTAGAATAGAATCCCTACAGTGTGGAAACAGGCCATTTGGCCCAAAAAGTCACACTGACTCTCTGAAGAGTAACCCACCCAGACCCATTCTCCTACTGTATTACCTTACATTAACCCCTGACTCATGCACCTAACCTGAACACGATCAGCGATTTAGCATGGCCAATCCACGTAACCTGCACATCTTTCGATTGTGGGAGGAAACCGGAGTAACCGGAGGAAACCCATACAGACACAGGGAGAATGTGCAAACTCCACACAGATAGTTGCCTGAGGCTGGAATTGAACCTGGATCCCTGGCACTGTGAGACAGCAGTGCTAACCACTGAACCACCATGCCATATCTGAATTGATTTCCATTTGCTATTAATCAGATCATCTGGCAAGTTATTTGCATTCTCCTATCATGTAAGACTATCATTATCACTACTTATCAACACATCATGCTATCTATGTCCACTGATGGACCTATCCTCCTTGCTGACATATACGTCTCCATTCACTTCCCATAGCCTTTCATGTCCTCCATTTCAACTTATGACCGTAACAGTCCCACATAGCCCCAGTTTAATCAAAGTAAGCCTACCTGCTTTGAATTTTAAGCAAGAAGAGTAATTAAGCTGCCTACTCCAAAAAGGACTAAACAGAACCCATGTACTGACTCTGTTATAACTGCTTACCCTACCTCCAAGAGATCGAGGAAGTAAAAGGTTAAAGAAAAATCTGGGGAAAGGAATTCATCCAAAAACAGTTTCTAGCAGTCTGTACAAAAAAAATCTTTGTTTTACTTTACTTCTGAAGTCTCCAGTTTATATTCACACCTAAATCAAAGCTTAAATTAATCCAAGAAAAACATCAGAAAGTGCTGAACAGCGCCACAAAGCAGTCAAGCAATAAATGTTGCAAAGCCACGATGATGGTCAATTAAAGTACTGCTGCTCAGAGCAAAATTAGCTCAACTCTTCTGGTCAGGATCAGAAATCCTGGATAGAATCTTGTTTTTTGAAGACTAAGCACGGAGGTGGACCCAAAACGTGACATATATAAACAACAAATTTTACGGGCAAACAGGCACGACATTTTCCACCACTGCAGGGATGTTTTGGATGTTCTGACAACCTGTTGCCATATTTAAAAGATCGTCAAATAACACTCCATTCTTTGCAGCCCACTAGCGTCATTCATACTTTGCTTATCATACCTGGAGATGACATAGAACAAAGAAGATAGAGCATAGAGTTGCAGAGCACAGGAATGGGCCATTCAACCCACAATGTTGTACTAAATATGACACCAAATTAAACAAATCCCTTCTGTCTGCTCTTGGTCCATATCCCTTAATTCCTTGCTATTCAAGTGCTTATCTAAAAATATCTTAAACGTCCCTAATGGATCTGCTTCAACCACCACCCCTGACAGTACATTCCAGATTCCTACCACTCTTTGTGTAAAAAAACTTGCCCCTCACATATCCTTTGAACTTCACCCCTCTTACCTTAAATGCTTACCCCTTAGTTTTAGACATTTCAACTATGGGAAAACGATTCTGACAGTTAACAATATCTATATGTCTCATAATTTTATAGACTTCTATCAAATCTCCCGTCAGCCTCTGCTGCTCCAGAGAAAATAACCTGAGTTTTTCTAACCTCTCCTTACAGTTCCAAACCTCTAATCCTGGCAGCATCCTGGTAAACCTCTTCTGCACCCTTTCCAACACCTCCACATCCTTCCAACAGCAGGCAACCAGAATTGAACGCAATAATCTAAGTGTGGCTTAACCAAAGCCTTATAAAGTTGCAACATGACATCCTGACACTTGTACTCAGTTTCCCAACCAAAAAAGGCAGGCATGCCATATGCATTTTTACCACCTTATTTACTTGTGTGGACACTTTCAGAGTGCTATGGACTTGAACCCCAAGACCTCTCTGCACAGCAATGCTGTTCAGTGCTCTGCCATCAACTGTATACCTTTCCTGAACATTTGATCCCCCAAAGTGCAGCTCCTCACATTTATTTGTATTAAACTTCATCTGTCATTTCTCCACCAATATCTGCAACTAATCTGTATTCCACTGTATCCTTTGGCAACCTTTTACACTATCCACAACTCTACTGCTCTTTGCATCATCGGCAAACTTGCTAACCCACCAATCTAGATTTTCATCCAAATCATTTTTATATATCTTAAACAGCAGAGGTCCCAGTATGGATCCCTGTGGAACACCACTAGCATCAGACTTCTAGCCTTCCACCACTACTTCTGCTTTCTACGGGCAAGATAATTATGAATTCACGTGGCCAAGTCACTGTGGATCCCAGTGTCTGAAAAAAAAGTGACGCTTTCATGATACCTCCCTTGAGATTTTCCTGAAGTTTGTTCAGGAAAAAAAAGGATGTTCTTTTCCTTAGGGATGGCAACAAGCGGTCATCCTGACTGACAAACACAGCCTGGACAGGGGTGGCAATGGAAGCCTGTGCTCATGTATCGATGTGCCCATGGACAAGAGAACCTGGCTCTGGTAAATGATGTGCAGCCTCCACCAACACATGTTCCATTCTAGTTTCAATACTTCATGCTCTTATCAGTACAAATTAGCATTGAAAGGTCGCCGCTGCTGACGAATGCCAGACAGAATGCAAGTGCAAAGGCATCTCCATTAGATGCCTCATTTGCAGTCAATGCCTGTCATTTCACTGCAGCTACCAATGTAACGCTACTGACATCACAGTTGTACTGCTCATATACATCCGCTGGGGTTTTCAAAATGTAAACAGAGCAACAAAACTTAGTATCTCATACACCATCAACTCACTGGCCTTTCTTTGTAACTGAGAGAAAGCTGATAGCCTTTCACCAAATGCTTTCAGGAGCCAACAACACAATGATAAACGAATGGTCTCAGGACAAATTCCTCACAGAGTTCTCACACACCATCATATAGTGCTTTATTGGTTTACATCACCTGTGACTCTTTGATGGAACTGAGACTTTAGAACTTGAACTCCTAACATCACCCTCTCCACATTCGTTTTGACAAGCAACACTCAGAGAAAATCACAACCCTGGGAAATAACATCTCCATCTCATGTAGTGCTCAAGTACTCATGCTAATGTCTCTTAATACTTCTCTCCTTCTGCAGGAGAACTTTTACAATAAAAGTGAATATGTTCAGACCGTGGCAGAATATATGCTTGACATCAGGTATCCAGCACCTCCCCCTTACCCCAATGAGGAGCAGACCACTAAATGGGTGTGGAAGTCCTGTACTGAAGAGAAGATTGGATATCTACAGACAACTAATGAGAAAGCCCTTCGATTTGCTACTTCCAGCTGCACACAAAGTCTTATTGAAACATTGTGTAAGGGTGGCAATTCATGACATGATAAATCTTTCCGTTTATATAAGGCCTATGATCCCATTCACAATCTGGACAAAAAGAAGAGCTTAAACCCCCAAGTCCATCTCTCCAAAGCAGACAAACATTTGCTTATGATTCAGATTGCTATTGGGAATGAACATTTCAAGTCTGTCTGTTGATCCTCTTTAAAATCCAGTTAAAATAGAATCAACACTCAAAGATCAATTCTGTACAAAGCTCAACTTCCAAATATCCCAGCTGTAATTTTGTTTCCCAGCACAACCACCAGAGACATTGGACCATTTCTAAAATAGATGCAGAGGAAAGGGGTGTACCTGATGTGAGCATTCCAAAAATTCCACTTGGAGCAATATAAAGATTGCAACTATGATGTCCTGCTAAAGTCCTGCAAGCATGAAGCCATCCTATTGGGCAGACAGAGGTTACCTATAAGTTGTGCATTATTTATCTACAATCGATTAAATGCTGAACAAAGGCAAGCCTCATAAACAATACAGACAGTGTGGTCTCGTGTGGTTTCCCAACATTTATGTAAGGGATTTGGCACCAGAGCCCATTGGAAGTGACAATGTGGAGTGCAAAGGCCAAAACAAGTGTTTGAACATAACGACAAGCCATGATTAGGGGTAAGAGAGGGACAGTATTTTAACCAACCAGGAGCAAGTTACAAACAACATCAAGATATAATTCACAAAATGTCATGCTTTTTAAGCTATGCTGTCAGATGATGATCAGACCATTGACACACTAAATGAGCTGACATTTCGTACAGTAAAGATCAAAAACTTTATTGACTTTGTGACTTTCCATGCAATGTTTCCTGTCTGAGAGAGGAACATGCTCCTCAGTCAGGTCAGTCTCTGGGCAAAAATCCTCTTGTTTAAAAACTCATTCATCCTGTAGTTTTAAATCAACTAGAACTGCTCCCTACCACTAATCTAAGGAGAAGATCAATATTATTTATGCTTGAATTACCTGTGTAGAATAGGATTTCACTTGAGACCTTTATCCAAGTAAGAAACTTGACCATTTGTATTCATGTCGATTTCCAGATTTGTTACTCAGCTAAAAAGACTCAGAGTCATTCAATTCACTATTCACAAGGCAACCATTAGGTCTATCATGTCAATATTGTAGATAGAAGCTGTAATTCCAATTATTTTCTCAATATTTTTCCCTTGCATGCTATACTCCAGTTGAAATACTTACCCAAATCATTGTAAATTATTTCAAGTCTCTACTTAAATTTCTACTTTGGGAAGTGCATATCATCTTCTAAAATCCATAAGGTTTAACCACACTCTTTATTTTCCTTGTGATAATTCTTCCTCCTTCCCCTCATAGCAACTCATGTGTTTACCGCGATTCCTCTCAAATCCTCTAAAATGTTACATGCCTTTGATTAGTTTCCTCTATTCCAATGAGGGCCAGGGAAAGAACTCTCAGGTTTGTGCCATTCTACATAACCAAAGCCTCTTGGTGATGTTCTCATAATTGATCATTCAGTTTTCCTTCATAACCTTCATGGGATGACAGCATAGACCTGCATCCATTACTCCAACTGAAACCTAGAACCATTATTGAGTTCAAGTCAACATGGCCTGCTAACATTTGTAGTCAAGCCCTCAAGTACAATACACACCCAAGAGTTTTATGGTCTTTTCTGTCTGCATTCCCTGCCGGTATCTGAAATTCCTCCATTCCTCTACATCGTCAGGTGCTGGTCATTGACCATCAGACATGGGAGAATAAACTGCTAATAAAGTTCCATAACAAGTTAGGTTGCAGCAAGAACACATCACCTCCATGTGGGACATAAAGCAGAAGAAATTCACAATCTACCTCCATGTTATCGGCGTTTCCTTCAGCAAGATATTTGCACCTGATGAGGAAATACTGATATTTCTTCTCATCAATTAAGAACTGAATATGGGCAGTATAGCACTGAAAGTTAAAATAAACAGGTTTTTTTTTAGATTAGATTCCCTACAGTGTGGAAACAGGTCCTTCAGCCCAACAAGTCTACACCAACCCTCCAAAGACAAACTCACCAAGACCCATTTTCTCCCCCCCAACTAATGCAGCTCACACTATGGGCAATTTAGCATGGCCAATTCACCTAAACTGCACATCTTTGGATTGTGGTAGGAAACCAGAGCACCCAGAGGAAACCCACGCAGACACGGGGAGAATGTGCAAACTCCACACAGACAGTCACACGAGGCTGGAATCAAACCCAGGTCCCTGGTGCTGTGAGGCAACAGTGCTAACCACTGAGCCATTTGGTTACAGCTCTTGGTATAGACATAAATAAAAGGTACAGATATGTCAGTGTCTAGGAGAATATTAAGCTATTTGGCAATAAACAGCAACTTGCTCTTATCAGCATGACATAGAGATTAAGACTTTTATACCATCAAGTCATATTCTATTATATGATGATGATATTACAAAGAGGGTGGCTCAGTGATTAGCACTGCTGCATCACAGCACCAGGGAGCTAGGTTCAATTCTAGTTTCAGGTGACTGTGTGGAGTTCGCACTTTATCTGAGTGGGTTTCCTCCAGGTGCTCCGGTTTCCTCCCACAATTGGCCATGTTAAATTGCCTATACTGTCCAAGGAGGTGCAGGTTAGGTTGATTAGCCATGGGAAATGCAGGTTTACAGGGATAGGGTAGGGGGGTGAGTCTGGGTGGGATGCTCTTCAGAGAGTCGGTGTGAACTTGCTGTACTGAATGGCCTGTTTCAATAATGTAGGGATTCTATTAATTTCTGTCAAAGAAGTACTCTGTAATCACTGGGAGACATAACACAACTGTCCATATTGCAATCATAGAAGTAAGAATGACAGAGAGAGACAGTGGAGACAATAAATGTTGCAAGCATCCAGTGTAAATAATTGAAAGATGGAAGCTTTCAGGGGGAACAAATTTGCTTCTGACCTGAGAAAGTTTTGTGAAGTGGGAGGTAAATGATCTACTCTCTATTAGTGACTACATCTCTCTCAGAGAAGTGTACAATACTTTTCCCCTCAAGTGATTATGTGATTTACTGCTTCAGTAAATTAGCTCTAGTACAGTCTCGGACAGATGGCCACTGCCATAAACATTGAAAATCCTACTCCAAATCATATCCTTCATCAGCAGTCTGATAGGACAACTAGGAGTTATATAGAACACAACACTCTACAGTGTGTTCTAAGACCTAACACATCTTAATTTTCAGAGACACTTTTAAACTTCATCAATTCATGGTGTCAGCTTAAATCCTTTATGTGTTACTGCCTCATAGCACATAGCAGATGTTGTGTTGCCGGCTGCATTTCTGTAATCTCAAAACTATATTCACTGTCTGGTGATGTTAATACACAAATTAAAAAAGTGTGAACACCTAGTTTCAAAATGATCTTTTTTGGGTAGAATTCATGATTGCATTCATCCAAAGGAAAGAAATTACCGCTTTCAGGAGGTTGTAAATATTTTACTTATTATGTAATATTTTACTTACTTTTTGGTAATACACTGGAGTGAAAGGCAGTCTTGTGCAGTAATATGCAGTGTCCCTCTCTGTGAGTGGGTCTGGTTTCCAATCCCACCTCAGATACAGTCATTGAAGTGACTGAATCATTTGAATATTAATCTGCCAATCATAGACAATAATAGAAAGAAAGAACTTTTCACCCCTTTAAGCCTTGACAGCCAATGAAGTATGTCTGAAATACAGTCATCATTGTAACAAGAGCAAACGTGCGGCTGAGGCACAGAGAAATGTCTTTAAATCATTGAAGTGCAACAAAGCATGCAGTCGGCATCTCAATTTAAAGTTCCATCTGCAGGATTGCACTCAGCACAAAGCAGCATTCCCTCAGCGTGGCACTCGGTTACAGCAACAACTTATATTCATGTTGCAGCTTTAAAAGAATATAATTTCACAAGTCTCTTTACAGGTAACTTTATTAAACAAAGTATGACACCATGTAACATAAGGAGTTATTAGGTTAAATGACTGAAAGCTTGGGCAAGGAGGTGGACTTTAGGCAGTAATTTAAAGCAGCAAAAGAAGGCAGAGGGATTCAGCAATAGAATTCTCAAGTTTCAAGCTTAGGAATGGTAACCAGTGATGGAACTGTTAAAATCACAGATGCATGAGAGGCCAGAATTCCCACAGCCATAACAGTTGCAGAGTTTAAAGGTGATCATAGACAGGTTTAAGGTCATGGAGGGAACTGGAAACAAAGGCAATAATTTTAAAATGAGGATGTTGTTTGACAACGCATCAATAAAGGTCAGAGGATCCAAGGCTAATAGGGAAACAGGAATGTTATGACTTAGAACACAAACAGCAAAGATTGGGATGACCTCAAGTTTATGGAGGCTAGAATGTGAGACACAAGGAAAGACATCAATGGAATCGGTGAAGCTAAAGGTAATGAAGGCAAAATTGAGGATTTAAGCAGACAATGAGCTTAAACAGAGACAAAGCTGAACAATGGTACAGAGAAAGGTGACATTACAGATACTTATAAAGTCATGTGGGGCGTAAATAGGGTGAACAGCCCAGATCTTTTTTCAGGTTGGGGAGTCCAAAACTAGAGGGCATAGGTTTAAGGTGAGAGGGGAAAAGTTTAGAAGGGACCAAAGGGGCAACTCTCTCACACAGAAGGTATTGCATGTATGGAATGAGCTCCCAGAGGAAGTGATGAAGGTAGGTACAATTACAACATTTAACAGGCAATTGGACAGTACATGAGTTTAGAGGGACATGAGCCAAATGCTGGCAAATGGGACTAGATCAGTTTCGGATATTCGGTCAATGCGGATGAGTTGGACTGAAGGCTCTGTTTTAGTTCTGTATAACACTGACTATGACCCTATGAGGTGGAGCTGGTTTCCAGCATCTGCAGTCATTGTTTTTACCTATGAGGTGGAGAACTCTGTTCTTAGTGATTGCATGGGGATGATGTTGGAAGCTGATTGCCAGATCAAATATACAGCCAAATTTGCAAACAGACTGGGTTAGTCTAAGACTGTTGTCAAAGAAAATGGTACAGTCAGTAACTAGGAAGAGACAAAGACTTAAATTACATGCCCAAGTCATTTGGAGTCAGTCTTCAATTCATAATCTCCTGAACTGAATGTGTGAGAGCTAACAAAGAAAGGTGCAGCACAATAGGGAGTTAGCCTTCATTACACTAATGGAAACTAGAACTGCTCATTCATATAAACAAGTGACACCTTGAGGTTTATCCTCCTGAATTGGTAGCTGCAATGAGATTATTAGACCATAAGAAATAGGAACACTGGTAGGTTGTTAGGTCCTTCGAGCATTCTCTGCCATTTAATAGGATCACAACGCTAGACATTCCTTATATCCATTTTCCTGCCCTTTCTATGTAGCCCTTGATTCCCGCACTGATCAAGAATCAGTCTATCTCAACTTTAAATATACATAACATTTCTGATCCAGACATATTCTTAAGACTCACATTCCTCTTCGAGAATAGATTCCTCCTCATCTCCATCTTAAATTGGTCATAGACTCCCCCAAGAGGGGAAACATCATTTCAGCATTTATCCTGTCAAGCCCCTTAAAAACTCTCATAGGTTTCAATGAAGTCACCTCTTATTCTTCTAAACCCCCACGAGTAGAGTCCCGCTTGTTCAGCTTTTGCTCATAAGTCAATCCTTCTGTACCTGGGATCCTCCCAGTTAATCTTCTCTGAACTGCCTCTAATAAAATAATATATTTTCTTAACATGAAAATACTAAACTATTCACAGTATTCCAGATGTTGTCTCACAAGCACCTTTTGCAGTTGCAATAAGATTTCAATACTCTTGTCCTCCAATCTCTTTGAAACAGGGCCAATATTCCATTAGAGCTGAAAATGTGTTGCTGGAAAAGCGCAGCAAGTCAGGCAGCATCCAAGGAACAGGAGAATCGACGTTTCGGACATAAGCCCTTCTTCAGGCAATTCTCCTGTTCCTTGGATGCTGCCTGACCTGCTGCGCTTTTCCAGCAACACATTTTCAGCTCTGATCTCCAGCATCTGCAGCCCTCACTTTCTCCTCCAATATTCCATTAGCCTTCTTGATTATCTGCTGCAGCTGAGCCCTAGCTTTTTGTATTTCATATCCAAGTACCCCAAGTCCCTTTGTGTTGGAGCTTTCAGCTGGTTCTCTCCACGTAAATAATATTCTCTTCTTTTTTCTCCCTTCCAAAATAAACAACCTCACATTTTTGCATATTATACTCCATTTGCCAACATTTTGACCACTACCTATCTGTCTGTAAACATTTGTAATTCTCTTGCAATCTCCCTTTTCACCTACTTTTGTGTTGTCTGCAAATTTAGCTATGTGTGTTTGCTTCCTTCATCGAAGTCATTAATTAATGTTGCAAACAGTTTCAGACCCAACATTGAACCTTATTCAAATGCACTGGCCATAGGTCACCAACCTGACAAAACAAAACCCTCGCCCCCGCTCGCTGTTTCTTACTCATTAGCCATAAATTCTCTACCGTAAAAATGCACTACTTTCAACACCATGGGCTCTTATGACGACTTTTTGTGAGGTATCTTTTCGAAAGCGTTCTGGAAGTTCAAATACAACACAGCTACTAGTTCCCCTCTATTTACTCTGACTGGAATTTCCACAAAAAAATGAATTAATTAGTCAGACATGATTCCTTTCATGAAGCCAAGTTGATTCTGGTAGATTATATTACATTATTCCAAATGTTCCTCTATTCCTTTCTTAATAATTGATTCCAGTGCTCTTCTAATAATAGATTTAGGGTTAATTAATTGATAGTTCACAGATTTTTTTCCTTTGTCCCTTTTTGAATAGGTTTGTTACATCAGCAATTTTCTAATCCTCTGGTACCTAGAGTCTTGTCATACAAATATACAGCACAGAAACAGAACCTTCGGTCCAATTCATCCATGTTGACCAAATATCTGAAATTAATCTAGTTCCATGTGACAGCATTGGGCCCATATCCCCCTTAAACCCTTCCTACCCATCCAGATGCCTTTTAAATTCTATAATTATAAAAGCCTCCACCACTTCCTCTGGCAACTCATTCCATATATGCACCACCTAATCCGTGAAAAAGTAACACCTTTGTTCCCTTTTAAGTTTTTCCCTTCTCACATTAAACCCAAGTCCTCTAATTTTGGCCCCTACCCTCAGGAGAAGACCTTGCCTATTTATCCTACACATGGCCCTGATGATTTTATAAACCTCTTTAAGGTTACCCCTCAGCCTCTAATATTCCAGGGAAAATAGCCCAGCCTATTCTGCCTCGTCCCGTAGTTCAAACACTTCAACCTTAGCAACATCCTTGTAAATCTTTTCTGCACCCTTTCAAGTTTAACTACATCTTTCTTATCTCATTGAGACCAGAACCGAACGCAGATTCCAATTTCTCCAATGGGATAGGTGGAATAACCTAACCTGCCCCGTAGTGTCCAGGTTTATGTAGATTAGCAATGGGGCTGGGTCTGAGTAAGATGTTCTTCAGAGAGTCAATAGTGACATGATGGACCAAATGGCCTCTTTCTGCACAGTAGGAATTCGATAATTCCAAAATTCATCAGAATCCAACAATTTTTGAAAAAACTTAGTAGCAATGCATCCCTTGCCTCTGTCGCTACCTCTTTTAGAATCTTAGGATACAAGTCATCAGGGCCAACGGCCTAATCCATTAGTTGGTCTACCAGTAGTTTAGTCATGGTGATGATCCGTACTTGCTCCCCCTTATTCTTTAGTATTAGTGCGATGTTAGAAGCATCGTTCCCCCCATAAAGACTGATGCAAAATCTCTTAACTTCTCTTCCATTTCCATGTTCTGGAAAACCGTCTCTCCAGATTCATTTTCTATTGTGCCTATGTTCACTTTGACCTCTCTCTTTCTTTCTATATATTTAAAGAAGCTTTTATGTTCAGTGTTTATATTACTCACTAGCTTGCCCTTATAGTTCATTTTCTTTATTTATTATCTCTTTAGTCCTCCTTTGTTTGATTCTGAATTTATCTCACAGTTCATGTTTATCACTGACTTTGGCCTCCTCATAAGTTTTTTTCTCTCAACGTAACATTCTCCTCAATAGTTTGTTCATCTCTCCCTAAGAATCTTTCCTCCTCACTGAGATGTATTTTTGCTGACAGTCATAAATTACCTCCTTCAATGTCTATCAGAGCCTGCTTACTGTCATTCATGTTAATTTATCCATCTAGTTCATTTTTGCTAACTAGATCGTCATTTCATTATATTCCTTTATTTAAGTTAAACATAGCTCTTTTTGACTCAGGTTTCTCACTCTTGAACTGAATATTAAATTCTATCACTATATGGTCACTCCTTAATATTGGATCTTTACTCAAAGGTCATTCATTAAATCTGCCTCATTATCCATTACCAGATCCAAGGCAGCCTGCTCCCAATTGGTTCCATGACATTTGCTTTAGGAAACTAACCCAAATGCACTGTCTGAATTCATTGTTGTTGCTACCATTTCCAATTTGATTAAACCAATCAACATGAGGATTGAAGTCACTTATCGTTAATAATTTTTTTCATGCCAATATTTATTGATATATATCCTTTCCTACAGAGTGGGAAAATTTGGGGGTGTCTAAACACTACTCCTACCCGCGTCTTCTTTCCTTTGCTGTTTTTAACTCTACTCAAATATACTCTACATCATAGAATCGTAAAACATGTAAAAAAGAATTTAAAGACCTTGTTATTATTTTGCATTGTTTTGATTGTGGACTGAAATGAAAAAAGAAGATGGTTTTAAATCCAAGGATTGTTGACAAAATGTGTCCTGTTATTCACTCATGCACATGGGCATTTCTGGCTAGGACAGCATTTATTGTCTGTCCCGAGTTGTCATTGAGAAGATGTTGGTCAACTGCTTTCAGAACAGCTGAAGTTCATGTGCTGTAGGTAGACCTTGATAGACCAGGTATGCTACATCTTTTAAAAGCATGTTACTGAAACATGCTGTAAGCTGTGTTTACACTGTTGTTTTGAGAGTCTGTTTTTAGATGGAGCAGAGCCAGGGTGTATATAGAATGAGATTTGGCTGGCAATAAGTTGTTGATTAGTTTTGGAGTGTTGTGACCAGTTGTGGATATCCATGGCCATCAGTGTGAGAACAAATATTTGATTGGTTCTTGGATAGCTGAAAAGCTTGTGGGTGTGAACAGTAATGGCAGAAGCCTTCCAACTCCTGCAATGGGCAGATGGTGTGTCATTCTGTCCAGTAAAATACCTAAAGCATGAAAAAAGTCAATTATTTTTTTCCTCACCATTTGCTGTAAGCTGTTAACATTACCCAATAACAAAGAGACTTTGCAATCTGTCCCTGTGCCTCCTGCTAAGAAGTAATGAGCACCTGAAGAAGAGGGATGAAACAACAGAAAATCTTGGTAAGCTCTCAGCAAACTCTGTGGACTGGAGCCCATGAAATGCTTTCCTTGAATTTTTTCCCCACTATGCATATCACTAAACTTTTGTTTTTGTAGGTCAGTGTCTGTCTGCAAAGCAAAATAAATTTTCTGTCCTTGCGCATGAATCATAAAAAGCGAGCTTCCAAGCTTAGTGAGTGACCGAGAAAGAAGAGGGAATGTTGATCTTTGTTTTAGTGGGAATGGAATATAAAAAAAGGGAAATGAAAGATTACCTTATCAAAACACAATCTATCTTTAGTGGGTAGAGGCTGAAAGGTTGTTTCCATTTGCAGGACAGTCTTAGACCAGAGGGCATGGAAATCTTCTCGAAGACAGTTGAAAAGGAATTTTTTTTCTCTCAGAAGCTAATAAATGGTGGGCGGCACGGTGGCACAGTGGTTAGCACTGCTGCCTCACAGCGCCAGAGACCCAGGTTCAATTCCCGCCTCAGGCGACTGACTGTGTGGAGTTTGCACGTTCTCCCCGTGTATGCGTGGGTTTCCCCCGGGTGCTCCGGTTTCCTCCCACAGTCCAAAGATGTGCAGGTCAGGTGAATTGGCCATGCTAAATTGCCTGTAGTGTTAGGTAAAGGGTAAATGTAGGGGTACGGGTGGGTTGCGCTTCGGCGGGTCGGTGTGGACTTGTTGTGTACAGTGTTTCCACACTGTAAATAATCTAATCTAATCTAAATCTGTGGAATTCTTTACCACAAAGGACAGTCAAGACTGAATCATTAAAATATATTCCAGGTGGAAACAGGCAGCTATTTTAATTAGTAAGGGAATCAAGGGTTTCAGGGAAAAGGGTGAAACGTAGAGATGAGGATTATCTAATCAGTCATCATCTCACTGAGTGACTGAGGAGGCCCAATGTGCTCCTATATCTTGTGGTCTATTGGTATTGAACAAATTTGTGTCTGGTCTGAAATCTCCTTCCATGGTTTAGTCAAATTCTACCTTATAACACGCTGGAAAGAACCTTGGTAATACAGGTAATATAAAACCATAGATTGTTGTTGATGCCATGAATAAGTTTGTCCACATCAGTCAATAATATTTGGCACATGCAGGTTTCTTGCACTGCAATGAAGAATTTTTCTTTGAAATTATTATGAGAAAGTCAGCAGCAAATAAATCACTGCCCCTGTCAAAAAATGCATCAGTGTGATACAATTGTGAGTGATGGCCTGTGATAAAAATGCCCAGATGTGCATGGAAAGAAATTGTAGAATAAGCACTTGCATATCTGACAGTCTCTGACAAAGCCCTGTGTTGAAAATAGACTGCAGGACAGGCTGATGGCTTCCTTCAGCAATTTAAATCAGCACTGGCTATCTTCAGTGGACAGGCCTAGGTAGGAATCATGATGTGCTGCCAACGAGAATCAGTGCAGTGCAAAGGCCTTTATAAGTACAGAGCTTGACATCTCCCACAAAATGGACTGCAGTGATGCAAGATAGCTCACTTTCGCAAATTAGGGTCAGGCAACACATGCCAGCCTTGACAAAAATGCCCACATATCAAGAACAAATAAAGAAAATATTTTTGATAAAATAGACAAAGTCAAAATGTTTGCAATTATTGGAAATAGGTAAGAGGGGGTATGGTGGTCACTAATAAATCCAATAAAAATGATTGACAGCGAACGTTTGAAACAAAAAGAAAAATAAAGAACTGCATATGTTGGAAATCTAAAACAAAAACAGAAATTTCTGATAAACTCAGCAAGCAGCATGTGAACAGAGAAAGCAATCAATGTTTCGGGTCATAAAATTAAACTTTTTCAGAGTATATAGAATGTGAACCTCACAGTGTTTAATACAAAGAGCATAGATGCACTTAAAGGGAATCAGTTTATTTGAAAATGATTTCTATACTGGGTTGTGGATTTTTGCTATGGGTCTTCATGTAACAGAACAGGGCAAGTTGTGATCTGCACATCTTTGGGTATAAAGGATCAACATCCCAAAGACAGTAGAATCTGGAGTGCAGGCTTTGCTTCCGTTCCTTTTCTGCCACTACTCTACCTCATCATTGAGATGTCTGGAGTGAAAGTCATGATGCAGCTTGATGGACAAATTGTTGCCATTTTGAATGATTGCTCGTGAGCACCTATCAGTCATTAATGACCATACTTGAGGGAGGAAAGTGTAGAATGGTATTCAGAAGGCTCTTCTAGTGCAATGGGCAGTGTACAGAACTCTGGAGCCACCTACATTAATGTGTGTCATAACATATCTGAACAGGTTGATTTGAAAATATCTAGAATGTTACGCTGATTAGGTGAAGAGGCACCGGATGAATCTCTTCCAAATGTAGAAACCTATTGAGAGAATAACTGTCCTTAAATTTTCTGCTGCTTTAAGTAATAGTGTAGGCACTATAGAGGTGAAAAAACACAAAGATCAGAGCAGGAAAAGGACATTAGCCCATTAAACCAGCTGCATCTACAGTATATTCCATCATTGACATCCTTTTTCTGAATGTCAGATTCATTCTTAATATTAAGGAACTTAGACCATAGAACATAGAACATTACAGTGCAGTACAGGTCCTTCAGCTCTTAATGTTGTACCGACCTGTGGAACCAATCTGAAACCTATCTATCTTCCACTATTCCATTTACATCCATATGTTTATCCAATGACCATATAAATGCCCTTAAAGTTGGCGAGTCTAGTACTATTGCAGGCAATGTGTTCCACGTCCCTACAGGGCAGCATAGTGGCTCAGTGGTTAGCACTTCTGCCTCATAGCACCAGGGTCCCAGGTTTGATTCCAGCCTCGGGCAATTGTCTGTGTGGAGTTTGCACATTCTCCCCGGTTTCCTCCCACAGTCCAAAGATGTGCAAGACAGGTGAATTAGCCATGTTAAATTGCTCATAGTGTTAGGTGCATTCGGCAGAGGGAAATGGGTCTGGGTGGGTCACTCTTCGGAGGGTCAGTGTGGACTTATTGGGCTGAAAGGTCTGTTTCTACACTGTAGGGAATCTAAACTATTCTCTGAGTAAGGAAACTACCTCTGACATATGTCCGATATCTATCACCCCTCAATTTAAAGCGATCTCTCCTTGTGCTAGCCATCATGTTCCAAGGAAAAAGGCTCTTACTGTCCATCATACCTAACCCTCTGGTTATCTTACATGTCTCAATTAAGTCACCTCTCAACCTTCTTCGCTCTAACGAAAACAGCCTCAACTGCCTTAGCCTTTCCTCATAAGACCTTTCCTCCATACCAGGCAACATCTTAGTAAATATCCTCCGAACCCTTTCCAAACCTTTCACATCCTTCCTGTAATGAGGTGACCAAAAGTGGATACAATACTCCAAGTGGGGCCCACAACAGAGTTTTGTACAGCTGTAGCATGACATCATGGCTCCGAAACTCAATCACTCTATTAATAAAAGATAACACACCATATGCCTTCTTAACAACCCAATCAACCTGGGTGGCAACTTTCAGAGACCAACTTTAATGGACACCAAGATCTCTCTGCTAATCTACACTACCAAGAATTTTAACATTAGCCCTGTACTCCGTATTCCTGTTACTCCTTCCAAAGTGAATCACCTCACATAAAACTCCATTGCCACCTCTCAGCCCAGTTCTACAGCTTATCTATGTTCCTATGTAACCTGCAAGATCCTTCAGCTCTGTCTACAATTCCATCGACCTGAGTGTCATCCACAAATTTACTAATCCATCTTTCTACGCCCTCATCCAGGTCATTCATAAAAATAACAAAAAACACTGCCCCCAAAACAGATCCTTGCGATACACCACTAATAACTGAACTCCAGGATGAACATGTCCCATCAACCACCACCTTCTATCTTCTTTCAGCTAGTCAATTTCTGATCCAAACCACTAAATCACCCTCAATCCCATGCCTCTATATTTTGTGTAATAGACTACTATGGGGAATCTTATCAAACACCTTACTGAAATCCATATACACCATATCAACCACTTTACCCTCATCAGTCTGTCTGGTCACCATCTCAAAGAACTCAACAAGGTTTGTGAGGCACGACCTACCCTTCATAATGCCATGTTGACTATCCCTAATCAACCTATTCCTTCCTAGATGATTATGAATCCTATCTCTTATAACCTTTTCCAACACTTTACCCACAACTGAAGTAAGGCTCACTAGTCCATAATTACCAGGGTTGTCTCTACTCCCCTTCTTGAACAAGGGGACAACATTTACGATCCTCCAGATCTTCTGGCACTATTCTTGTAAGCAATGACGATATAAGATCAAAGCCAAAGGCTCAGTAATCTCCTCCCTGGCTTCCCAGATAATCCTAGTATACACCCCATCTGGTGCAGGGGACTTATCTATTTCACACTTCCCAGAATTGTTAACATCTCATCCTTGTGAACCTCAATCCCTTCTCATCTAGTAGCCTGTATCTCAGTATTCTCCTCGACAACATTGTCTTTTCCACTGAATACTGATGAAAAATATTCATTTCGTGCTTCCCCATCTCCTCAGACTCCACACACAACACCCCACGACTGTCCTTGATTGGCCCTAAACTTTCTCTAACCATTCTTTCATTCCTGATATACTGATAGAAAGCTTTAGGTTTTTCCTTGATCCTACCTGCCAACAACTTCGCCTGGCCCTCCTAGCTCTTCTTAGCTCTCTCTTTAGGCCCTAACTGAGCCTTCACATCTCATCCTAACAAAAGCCCTCTTCTTCCTTTTGACAAGCAATTCAAATTCTTTCGTAAACCATGGCTCCACTTCCTCCCTGCCTGACAGGTACATACTTATCAAGGACACGCTGTAGCTGTTCCTTCAATAAGCTCCACATTTCAATTGTGCCCATCCATGCAGTTTCCTTCCCCATCCTATGCATCCTAATTCTTGCCTAATTGCATCATAATTGCCTTTCCTCCAGCTATAACTCTTGCCCTCCATTATACACCTATCCCTTTCCATCGCTAAAGTAAACATAACCTAATGATGGTCACTATCACCAAAGTACTCACCTACCTCCAAATCTAACACCTAGCCAGGTTCATTACCTAGTACCAAATCTCATGTAGCCTCATCCCTTGTTGGCTTGTCCACATACTGTGTCAGGACAGCATCCTGCACACATTAGTTTAAAACCGACCCACCTAAAGTACTCGAACTATCATATGTCCAGTCAATATTTGGAAAGTTAAAGACCTCCATAACAACTACCCTGTTACTCTTGTTCCTATCCAGAATTATCTTTGCTATCCTTTCCTCTACATCTCTGGAACTATTTGGAGACCTACAGAAAACTCCCAACAGGGTGACTTCTTTCCTATTTTTAATCTCAGCCCATACTACTTCAGTACGTGAGTCCTTAAACATCCTTTCTGCTACTGTAATAATGTCCTTGATGAACAATGCCATACCTGCCCCCTTTTACCATTTTCTCTGTTCTTACTGAAATATCTAAATCCCTGAACCTGCAACAACCATTCCTGTCCCTGCTCTCTCCAGGTCTAAAAAATAACCACAACATTGAAGTCCCAGGTACCAACCCATGGTGCAAGTTCAACCACCTTATTCCGGATGCTTCTGGCATTGAAGTAGACACACTTCAAACCACCTTCCTGTTTGCCAGTGAACTCTTGCAAAATTGACACCATATTTCTGACCTCACAACTCTCAACCTCCTGGACATTTGAACTACAAGTTAGGTTCCCATCCCCCTGCTGAATTAGTTTAAACCCTCCCGAATAGCATTAGCAAATTCTTCCCGAAGATATTGGTACCCCTCTGGCTCAGGTATAGAAATTTCTGTTTGTAGAGGTCCCACCTACCCCCGAATGAGCCTCAATTCTCCAGGTATCTAAAAGCCACCCTCCTGCACCAACCCTGTAGCCAAGTGTCCAACTTGCCTTTCTCCCTCTTCCTTGCCTCCCTACCACGTGGCACGGGCAACAAACTAGAGACAACTCTGTTTATTCTAGCACTAAGCTTCCACCTCAGCTCCCTGAATTTCTGCCTTAAATCTCCATCTTTTTTCCCACCTATGTCATTAGTTCCTAAGTGGCAGTTGGCTATGAAGAGATCGAGGGCAGGTAAGAGGCCAGCACGGGGTGTCCAGGTGGATGGGGCCAACTGCCGCCGTGACATTAACCGCCTCAACTTCTTCACCCCTCTCACCCACTCCAACCTCTCACCCTCAGAACATGCAGCCCTCCACTCCCTCCGTTCCAACCCCAATCTCACTATCAAACCGGCAGACAAGGGAGGCGCGGTAGTAGTTTGGCGCACCGACCTTTACACGGCTGAGGCTAAACGTCAGCTCGCGGACACCTCCTCCTACTGCACCCTTGACCATGACCCCACCTCCCACCATCAAACCATCATCTCCCAGACCATCCATAACCTCATCACCTCAGGGGATCTCCCATCCACCGCCTCCAACCTCATAGTCCCACAACTCCGCACCACCCGTTTCTACCTCCTGCCCAAAATCCACAAACCTGACTACCCCGGCCGACCCATTGTCTCAGCCTGCTCCTGCCCCACCGAACTCATCTCTGCATACCTCAACAAGGTCCTGTCCCACTTAGTACAAGAACTCCCCACCTACGTTCGGGACACCAACCACGCCCTCCACCTCCTCCATGATTTTCGCTTCCCCGGTCCCCAACGCCTTATCTTCACCATGGACATCCAGTCCCAGTACACCTCCATCCCCCATCACGAAGGACTCAAAGCCCTCCGCTTCTTCCATTCCCCCCGTACCAACCAGTACCCTTCCATTGAAACCCTCCTTCGACTGACTGAACTAGTCCTCACACTGAACAACTTCTCTTTCCAATCCTCCCACTTCCTCCAAACCAAAGGAGTAGCCATGGGCACCCGCAAGGGCCACAGCTATGCCTGCCTCTTCGTAGGATATGTGGAACAGTACATCTTCCGCAGCTACACTGGCCCCACCCCCCACCTTTTCCTCTGCTGCATCAATGACTATATCGGCGCTGCCTCGTGCTCCCACAAGGAGGTTGAACAGTTCATCGACTTTACCAACACCTTCCACCCCGACCTCAAATTCACCTGGACCGTCTCAGACTCCTCCCTCCCCTTCCTAGACCTTTCCATTTCTATCTCGGGCGACCAAATCAACACGGACATTTAAAATAAACCGACCGACTCCCACAGCTACCTAGACTACACCTCCTCCCACCCTGCCCCCTGTAAAAACACCATCCCATATTCCCAATTCCTTCGTCTCCGCCGCAGCTGCTCCCAGGAGGACCAGTTCCAATACCGTACAACCCAGATGGCCTCCTTCTTCAAAGACCGCAATTTCCCCCCAGATGTGATCGACGATGCCCTCCACCGCATCTCCTCCACTTCCCGCTCCTCTGCCCTTGAGCTCCGCCCCTCCAACTGCCACCAGGACAGAACCCCACTGGTTCTCACCTACCACCCCACCAACCTCCATATACAGCGTATCATCTGCCGTCATTTCCTCCACCTCCAAACGGACCCCACCACCAGGGACATATTTCCCTCCCCTCCCCTATCAGCATTCCGAAAAGACCACTCCATCCGTGACTCCCTCATCAGTCCACACCCCCCACCAACCCAGCCTCCACTCCCGGCACATTCCCCTGCAACCGCAAGAAATACAAAACTTGCACCCACACCTCCCCCCTTACTTCCCTCCAAGGCCCCAAGGGATCCTCCCATATCTGCCACAAATTCACCTGCACCTCCACACACATCATTTATTGCATCCGCTGCACCTGATGTGGCCTCCTCTATATTGGGGAGACAGGCCGCCTACTTGCAGAACGTTTCAGAGAACACCTCTGGGACACCCGGACCAACCAACCCAACCACCCCATGGCTCAACACTTCAACTCCCTCTCCCACTCCACCAAGGACATGCAGGTCCTTGGACTCCTCCATTACCAGATCATAGCAACACGATGGCTGGAGGAAGAGCGCCTCATCTTCCGCCTAGGAACCCTCCAACCACAAGGGATGAACTCGGATTTCACCCGTTTCCTCATTTCCCCTCCCCCCACCTTGTCTCAGTCAAATCCCTCGAACTCAGCACCGCCTTCCTAACCTGCAATCTTCTTCCGGACCTCTCCGCCCCCACCCCCACTCCGGCCTATCACCCTCACCTTTACCTCCTTCCACCTATCGCATTTCCAACGCCCCTCCCCCAAGTCCCTCCTCCCTACCTTTTATCTTAGCCTGCTGGACACACTTTCCTCATTCCTGAAGAAGGGCTCATGCCCGAAACGTCGATTCTCCTGCTCCTTGGATGCTGCCTGACCTGCTGCGCTTTTCCAGCAACACATTTTCAGCTCTCTTCTCCAGCATCTGCAGTCCTCACTTTCTCCTCCAGTTAATTCCATATGCTCACTGTCCTGTGTATGTGTTGGTGGCAACAAAGAAACAGATGATAACTTTTTTCTAATCTCTATGTTTTGTTGTCGATTGTGAATGGTTTGCTTTTGTCAGAATTAAACAGCTTGGTTGCTTTCACCTGAAATGAAGATTCCTTAATGTAATATTTTTTAATAAGTCGGTATGATGAATCTTCCGCTACTTTTTCTTCTGTAAAACAAAATTTGGTTTATTTCTTCACAGGCCACTAAGATCCAAGATCATTGTGGGTATTCTCTTCTAAATCTGTCCACACCATATACCCAAATGACACCCAAGTTTAATCTGTGAAATATGACCATTATTAGCTCTCTATTTTAATACAGAGGAAACTCGATTATCTGAATACCAATTATCCAAAAATCGGATTATCCGAAAGAGATCTCGAGGTCTCCATAGAAACATTACATCAAAGATTTGTTTCCAACAGTGATCGCGTCTTTCGTTTCCAGTGATTAAACAGGCACCGTCTCCAAATGACTGACCTCCTGCCCCCTCTCTCTCCTCACACTTTCCCTGGAATTCTACAGAGAGGTGTACCCTAAACCCCATCCCTCCTTCCCCAGATAATCTGACCAACATTGTCCTGTACAGGGCAGAGCTGGCACTTGTCAAAAAGTTGCAGTAAAAAATTGTGTGTGTGTGCTATTTGGAGACTTACCCCACAAAGGCAGTAGCAGCAGTCTTGTTGTTAGTGTCCAATCCAGCTGCCCCGGAGAGGGGGCAGGGGCAGTGCTGAATGGGGATGGGGGGTGGGGGGAGGTGTTGGACAGGGTTGGGGCGGGCGGGGTGGTGATGGACGGGGTTAGGGACGTGGTTTTGCTCAGGGGCGGAGGGCGTGGTTTTGCTCGGTGGCGGGGGTGGTATTGGATGGGATTGGGGGCAGGCGGTGGGCCAGGGTTGGGTTCGGGGGCCTGCGTGCTGTGTCCGGCTTGCAGTCTCCTGAACAGGGATCAGACTTTAAAAACTCCGAGCGCCAGAGGAAAGGCTTTTAATCGATTAACTGAATAATTGGTTCTCCAAACAAAATAATGCCCACTCATCTCGTTCAGATAATCGAGGTTTCCCTGTATAAAGTTTCATTTTATCTGGTTTTGCAGTGCTTTAGATTGAAGCAATCTCAGAATAAGATTAAGAATCATTCAGCTCCCTTGTCTTTCCATCATCTATTTGTACGGAATCATTCATATTATACAGATTTCATTCTTACCTGGTACTACATACATTAAGTTAACTCTAAGCATATTTAAATCCATTTACCATAGTACAGTACATCTACATGATTGACCATGACAAAAGATTTGAATGAGTCTCTGTTCTATTTATAATCTATGCACATATCATTGGGTCATGACAAGTTTAATGCTACCACACATTCCATCTTCCACGTTATTCAACAATGTAATGAGAAAGGATTCTAGAAAAATCTGTCAAACATCACTATATTTTCTGCAAGCACTTTCTATTCAGAACCACTCTTTAGTTTTGATTCTTCACCCAACTATTCAACTCATTATTATTTAATGAGCCTCAGCTATTCTAACCATAGCTTCAGAACAACTTTTCCAAAAGCCTTTGAAAAGACACATACAGACCTGTGTTCATATCATAATCCTGCAGGAACGTATTGTAACTTAGAAAACAGCAGGCAAACAGTCCTGTGAAACATCTTGGCATAGTCATGATATCCCACATGATATTTCCTGAGTGCAGTCGATTGTGAGACAGTTCTTTTTAGTTTGAAATTAGACTCACCATTTAATTTAATCACTTGCTGAAAGAATTTTAACATGCGTGTAAAACATCACAGACTACATCCAAAATTCTGCTGACTGCTCATTCCAAAAATAGTGCCTATTTTTTATTACATTACTCCAATAAGGTTTACTCAAGATATTTTCCCTAATGTGATTAGATTAATTGGCCTGTAATTATCAACTTTATAGTTGTCATCAGGTCATGATTCTGAAGGTGTTAGATTGGCTCAACCATTCTACAAATGGTGTTGGATGAGGTGGATGAAGTTAAAAGTCACCCAACACCATTCTATGGATGTCACACAAAGTCTGCAGATGGAGATGAGCAGCTCTACTCCATCTTTCAAAGGGAGTGGATGTATCTGTCGCAGTTCCACAATGATACAGCAACTGTACCTGACAAAATGCAGTCACATTGATTGTTAATGTGTAATTAACCCTCTTGTTGTCTACGAACATTACCTTTTCTGTAGCGATGATTACTCTACCACACATCATGAGATAGGCTAAAGGCAAGGAAAGGACAAAGGAGAATTGATGGCAGCAACCAACCTCAAACCATTCTTATCCCATATCTCAAAGTGGTAAAGGTTGAAAGTGATGCACAGTGTCAGAAATTGTCCTTTGGGGAAATAAAACAGGATTACTGTTGTCTGAAAGGTCTTGATATTATAATAATGTCACTGGACGAGTGATCCAGAACTCCAGGCCAAAGCTCTGAGGACATGGGTTCAAGTCCCACCATGGACAGGTTATGAAATTTAAAATGTGTAAAAATCTAGAAGAAAGGTGAACCTAATGTTAACCATGTCAATATTGTCATTCTTTTACAAAAACATCTCGTTCACTAATTCCATTTAAGGAACAAGATCTGCCATCCTTACCTGGTCTGGTGTACATGTGACTCCAGTGTCAAAGCAATATGGTTCACTCTAAACAGTCTCTGGGCAAGCCGTGATTATGAATAACTGCTGGCTGAGTCATCACCAACCACATCTCATGAATGAATTTTTAAAAATGAAACCCAGTTGGAAGAAAAGAAATCCAAAAGAGAATTGTGTTTACCAATTTAAGTGCACAACACTGTCAGAAGAAAAAGGCAGCTGAAATGTCATTACCAACTGAGAGAGAGAGAGAGAGAGAGAGAGAGAGAGACAGCACCAACCATGAAAGTAGTATAAAGACAAGCTCAGCACTTCAAAAGCAATACTTCATTCAGAAGTTGGTAAGAAGCACTATGAAAATACAAAGGGACACCATGTTGGCTGTTGAATGCAAGAAATCATTACAATGAGAGTGAATTTAAAAAATTTTTAAACTATCCACCACTTTGATTTTTTAAAATGTAGGAGATGTCTAAAAAGGACGATAGTCATCATTATAGTCATGAAGCATAGGGGCAGCCTTTCAGCCCGCAATATCTATACTGACCAACACACAACAAACTATACTAATCCCATTTAATTGCACTTGGGTTGTAGCTGACTCTGGCATGTTAAGTAGTCATCGAAATGTTTCTTTAATTTTGCAATAGTACCTGCTTCCAGCACCCTCTCAGACAGCACATACCATATACCTCCCATCCTCTGGGTGAAAACATTTTTTTAACATCTCCCTTAACCTACTTACTCATTGCCTTCAACATATGCCCTCTGGTCTTAGACATGTCTATCATGGGGAAGAGATTCTCACAGTCTACACCTGGCACAATTGTGTATACTTCAATCAGACACCCACTCAGCCTGCTTTGCTTGAGGGAAAACAAACCCAATCTATCCAGTTTCTCCTCATAACTGAGACTTTTCATCCAGGCAATATACTGGTGAATATCCTCTACACTGTCTCCAGAGCAATCACATCCTTCCGATAGTGTGGAGACCATAACTGCACACAATATTCCATAAACTGTGACCTAATTAATGTTTTATAAAGTTGTAACAAGACTTCTTTGTTCCTATATTCAACATCCTGGCTAATAAAGGCAAGTATCCCATATGTCTTTTTCACTACCTTGTCTATCTGTGTTAACACCTTCAGTGATATGGACATATACAGCAAGGTCATTTTGCTCCACAGTACTCCATAGGGACATATCCATTGTGAATATCCTTCCCTTATTAGACCTCTCAAAATGCATCACAGAGTCATAGAGATGTATAGCACAGAAACAGACCCTTTGGTGCAACTCGTCCATGCTGACCAGATATCTGAACCTAATTTAGTCCCATTTGCCAGCAATTGACCCATATCCCTCTAAACCCTTCCTATTCATATACCCATCCTGATGTCTACTAAATGTCGTAATTGTACCAGCTTACAAACTTCTTCTGGCAGCTCGTTCCATACACGCACCACCCTCTGCGTGGAAAACGTTGCCTCTTAGGTCCTTTTTATATCTTTCTCCTCTCACCCTAAACTTATGTCCTCTAGTTCTGAACTCCCCGACCCCAGGGAAAAGACCTTGCCTATTTAATCTATCCATGTCCTTCATTATTTTATAAACCTTTATAAGGTCACCCCTCAGCCTCCTACGCTCCAGGGAAAACAGCCTCAGCCTATTCAACCTCTCCATTAGCTCAAATCCTCCAATCATGGCAACATCCTTGTAAATCATTTTTGAACCCTTTCAAGTTTCACAACATTCTTCCGATAGGAAGGAGACCAGAATTGCACACAATATTCCAAAAGTGGTTTAACTAATGTCCTGTACTGCCGCAAGATGACCTCTCAACTCCTAAACTCAGTACTCTGACCAATAAAGGAAAGCATATCAAACACCTTCTTCATTATCTTATCTTCCTATGACTCCACTTTCAAGGAACTATAACCTGCACTCCAAGGTCTCTGTTCAGCAACCTCTCGAGGACCTTACCATTAAGTGTATAAGTCCTGCTCTGATTTTCTTTCCAAAATGCAGCGCCTCAAATTTATCTAAATTAAACTCCATCTACCACTCCTCATTGCCTCGACACTGGCCCATCTGATCAAAATCCATTGTACTCTGGGGTAACCTTCTTCACTGTCCACTGCACCACCATTTTCACCTCACACTTATGAGAATGAACCCTCTTATCAGGTGGGTTACTCTTCGGAGGGTTGGTGTGGACTTGTTGGACTGAAGGGCCTGTTTCCATACTGTAGGGAATCTAATCTAATCTAATCATTTAATTCTATCTGTCATTGCTCTGTGCAATTTACCAGCTGATCAATATCAAGCTGTAGCCTGAAATCATCTTCCTCATTATGAACAACACCATCAATTTTTGTGTCATCTGCAAGCTTACTAATTATATCTTCCAATTCACATCCAAGTCTTTAGTATACATGATAAGCAGCAAGAATCGCAACATCTATCCTTGTGGTAGATCACAATTACAAAAATAACCCTCCATCATCACCCTTTGCCTCTTACTTATAAGACAGTTTTTGATCCAGTTTGCTAATTTGTCTTTGATCCCATGGGCTCTCACCTTTTCGACTAGTTTTCCATGTGGGACCATGTCAAAGGCTTTACTGAAATCTTATAGATCACATCAACTACACTCCCTCATCAATATATTTAGTCACCTTTTCAAATACTCAATTTAATTAGTCAGATAAGATCTCCCTCTAACAAATATGTGCCGACTATCCCTCATCAATCCTTGCCTTTCCAAGTATGATTAATGCTGTCCTTCAGAAATTTTTCCAATTGTTTCTCTACAACAGATATTAGACAAACTGGTCTATAATTACTTGACCCAGCCCTGATGACTTTCTTGAACAAAGAAACCACATTGGCTATCCTCCAGTCATCTGACCCCTGGCTTATTGCCAGTAGAGTCTTAAATATTAAGTATTAAAGTAGCATGTCCTCCCTGATTATTGCAATTTATTAAGCCCCCTCCTTGTCTGTAACTCCTCTAACCTGGATTTTGAGTTTCCAGTTCTATCCTTCCTTCAACCATATCTTACTGATGAGGAAACCCAATTAGTAATATGATACAATATTACAAAGAAACAGATGTTTAAATGTTAAAAGCTATAAATCACTGTTGAACAGCTGGTTAATATCATTTAAAGCTTTAATAGAAAATTTATACAGAGCCTAATAAACTCTACATACAGTCATAGAGTCATGGACTCATAGAGCACGGAAACATCCCAAACTAAATTGGTCCCATCTGCCTGCTCTTAACCCATTTCCTTGCAAACATTTTCCATTCATTTACTTGCCTAAGTGTTTTTCAAACATTGTAAGTGCCCGCATTCACCACTTAAGCCATGTAATTTGCAACAGCACTGTTGAATGTAAGAGTACAAGTTTAAAGAATCAGAGATTGCATTCAAACTATTCTTGACTCTTCAGATATATAAGCAGTCCATGTTTAAGTGCACCAGAACCTAGAAAATACCCAGGCTTAGGCTGACAGTGATAGATAGGTTTTTGATTAATAGAAGGATTAAGGGCTAAGGGAAGAAGGCAGGAGAATGGGACTGAAAAACATATCAGCCATGATCAAATGGTTGAGCAGACTCGATGGGCTGAATGGCCTAATTCTTCTCCTATGTCTTGTAATCTTATAAGCCAGTCACTATCCTGATTTGGAAATATTTTGCCATTCCTTCAGTGCCTTTGGGACAAGAGTTTGCAATTCACTGTCCAATTATGTTTTTGGAGCACATAGAATGTAGCAGTTCAAGAAGGCAAATCACTATCGTGTAAAGGACAAACAGGGACAGGAAATTAATGCTCAGCCAACCACATCCCACAGATTATTTAAAAAGGAAACAATTACTTAGAACAGGCATGAGCAGTACAAGCCACTTGAGCTCATTGATGGATCTTTAATTGAAGATGTTGACAAAATCTGCAGAACAGTTCATGCTAGTGATAGAAAAAAATGCTGATCAAGCAGCAATCTTTCAATAACAGAATTGTCAGTCCGAAAGAAAAAAATAGTTCACTGGTTAAACAAGTGCCATAGGTGACTGAAGAGATGTAGTCTGATCATCAACTTGAGGCATGAAGCTGCAAATGACTCCATTGGAGCCAAAGCACATTCAGAACATGGTCAAAAACAATAAACTGACTGGTAGCATTCAGGATACAGTCAAAAAGAAAGTGCATTCCAAATAGAATTGATTGCTTCATCCAGAAATTCATGGTAGTATAAAGAAGAAAGAACTTGCTTCAAACGGCTGCCTTCAATCGCAGATATTCGAGGTGATGTTATGGAACAGATATCCTGGTTAGCAGAGACAACTTCTGCGAAGGAAATTCAAGAGTTTCAAGGTCCTCCAGAAAAAGATAATGAACTAACAACAAGGTCTACAAAGAACAATGTCTTCCGTAAAGGAGATCTAAGAAGTAAAATATCCTCCTGTGGAAAGGTGATCCACAGGTGAAAACCAAGACAAACAGTCTTTAAGCAGGAGATCTCAACAGGTGGAGTTGAAGAAAAGATATATCATAAAAGATTTAATGATGTTAAGGATATAGTGAAATAAGTTTGCATTCAAATGAAAGGAGAATGGCTAAATAAAAATCATCTGACTGCAACATGAAAGGATCAAGAAAGAAAATAAGACAAGAATTAACCAGAAAAACAATGAAAAATATCAGAACCAGATAGAGGCAAAGGTTGTTGCACTCAGTGTTGAGTCTGAACGTCTGTAACATAACAGGTTGAAAGATAAGGTGTTGCCTTCAAGCTTGTGTTGAGCTTCATTGAAGCAAGTGAAGAAATAAAATTACAAGCAGGCGTTAAGCTCAGAATCAAGCTTGAGGAGGTGTTCTGCAAATTATTCTTCCAAAGTATTCAGCGTTCAGTCTCCACAGTGTAGAGGAGACAGCATCTTGAGTAGTGAATAGAGTTGAATAGGTTTGAAAGAAGTTCTGGATGGGAAGGGAGGGAATGGACGCTACAGCATGTGAAATTAATTGTGCAGGTTTCAAGGCCATGTCAACCATAATAAGTGGGAATCCGCAGCTGAGAGAACTAGAGGACGTGTTAGAAGTGTTATTGTGGAAAGTTGCATTGTCAGAACACATGTCACAGAAACATAGAATGAAATGGAACCTTTCCAAGAAACAGTTTGTTAGGAAGTATATTCAGGCTGTGGAATTTTGTCGACTTGTAACAAACATGGAGTCATAGAGTCATAGAGATGTACAGCACAGAAACAGACCAACCCGTCTATGCCGACAAGATAATCCCACCCCAATCTGGTCCCACCTGCCAGCTCACAGTCTATATCCCTCCAAACCCTTCCTATTCATATACCCATCCAGTTGCCTTTTAAATGTTGCAATTGTACTAGCCTCCACCAATTCCTTTGGCAGCTCATTCCATACACGTACCACACTTTGCATGAAAAAGTTGTCCCTTAGGTTTCTTTTATATCTTTCCCCTCTCACCCTAAACCTATGTCCTCTAGTTCTGGACCCCCCCACCCCCAGAATTTGTCTATTTATCCTATCCATGTCCCTCATAATTTTGTAAACCTCCAAAAGGCCACCCCTCAGCCTCTGATGCTCCAGGGAAGTCAACCACAGCCTGTTCAGCCTCTCCCTATAGCTCAAATCCTCCAACCCTGGCAACATCCTTGTAAATCTTTTCTGAACCCTTTCAAGTTTCACAACATCTTCCCAATAGGAAGGAGACCAGAATTGCATGCAGTGTTCCAACAGTGATCTAACCAATGTCCTGTACAGCCGCAACATGACCTCCCAACTTCTGTATTCAATACTCTGACCAATAAAGAAAAGCATACCAAACACCTTCTTCAGTATCTTATTTACTTGCGACTCCACTTTCAAGGAGCTATGAACCTGCATACCAAGGTCTCTTTGTTCAGCAACACTCCCTAGGAACCTCCCATTAAGTGTAAAATGTTTATCGGGATAGGAGCAGGAGGTGGTTTGGTGGTTAGCCTGATTTTCACCACTAACGATGTAGCAGTAATAGGCTGAAACAATGGGCCTACGAGGGCAATCTTGTTTGTAGATTTGTAAAAGGAGGCTGATGTATAGCTAGTTCTATAATGCAATGTTCACATTCTTGTGCAACCCCATGTTGTACAAAAATTGCACTTTAGAAACTGTGCTTAAAGTGTTGGTGATGTAACTGAGTTACAGCCAACACACATTTTGAAAGTTCATGCTTTAGAAAGTGTCCCCAATTCGTCAGTCGCATTACAGCAAATTTGCATTAATGAAACATATGTTACAACAGAGCGACCCATAGGCTTCATGAGGTTGGAGGACTATAGGGTTGAACAAAGTGAATGGAAGATCTCCAAAGTACATATGCAGTCACTGATGGTCCTGAATACATTGCCTGGAAAAGGATGTATCAGAAAGTTGTTGCTCAGCCTCTGCTACATGGAACCCTGGATGCCAGTCAACAACAATATAGCCTTATCAGCAAGATTGTTCTCAATGTTAAGACTGGATTCTGGGTAGCAGCAAATTCAGAGAGGAATAGTTTGAAGTGAGAAATGTTGTCTAAGCTTTATTTTCAAATTTAATACTTGTGCACTCAGTGGATATTCAAATCATTGGACCAGGGAGGCCTATTTAGGGTCATTGAAATCCCATGCAGTTGAGTACATGTTGAAGTGAAAACCTAGAATGTCGAATTTGGTGAAAAACCTCAATGATCAAAGGATTCAATGGGGTAAGATGTCAATGTATAAGGTGAGAACATGCAGAAATGATAGCAAAGTGATGGTTTCTTCTTTGAGAAAGATTCACATGAAAGAAACTAAGTGGAACAAGATTGCAATGTTGGCCACAATCGAAAATGCATCAATTGGCGACTGATTCCCTTAGAAACAATACACCAGCCCATGTTTTTGGTTGGGTTAAATATTTTATTTATTGAACACTGTAATTTGGTTTAGAAATGATATCCTGATAGATTATGAATCGGCACCATGCCATTCCTTCCATTGCACTGTGAAATTTGCCCAAATAATATCATCATTTCTCACACAGTGGTGCCAACTCCAGCTGAAAAGCGAAGGTTGCCATTCCCCAATTGTCTCAGGACCGCTGACAATAGACTGGTTACTCTGTAGTTGCCTCTCACCAATACTCCCATATAATTCTGATCCTTGCAAAATGTATATAATATATTTCACAGTTTTATTACAGATAGAAGTAGAATTTAGTATAACATTATGTTCAACCTCTCACATAATGGTGGTTAAATTTCTGTTCATCTTTATTCCTCATATTTTTAAGGAGTTTAACTTAAAACAGAAGTTGTTATTATAAAGTAAAGGATTAACTTTCTCATGAACTATCGAGCATACTTACATGAAATTATACCAATGATGTTGGTATGGTCACATGATGATCCAGAAACTCTGGAGTGGGAGGTAGCAGCTCAGGCCTTGTGTTTAGTTAAAAAGTCTGTAGTTTGTATAATGTAAATATTATGTTGAAAAACCCTTAGTTTGAACTTTATGTTATCAATAGGCCAGTGCACCTTGAACATCTTCGAAAACATGATATCATAGCAAGAGTCACAATCAGATTCAAAATAGAGGACTGCACTAATTCTATCAGTATTATTTAAATGAGTATCTAACTGATTCAATTATTACTTTTTGGGTGGAAGAAAATGATAGCTCTGAAGAAAATGATAGCTTCATTGGAGTTGCTATTCCGAGACCTACTTCTCCTTTCCTTTCCTCCGTTCCCAATGGTTGGCTTTAAGGACTCCAGCACTGGAGTTGGACCATTTCTGCATTCTAAATTGTTGTAAGTTGTATTCTTGAACACAGCCAGTTGAAATGCATCATTCATTGTATTATATTGTATTTGCTATGTGTTTCAACTATTGTAACAGCAGGGGAAGCACTCGGAAAACTTTCTCGTCCTTCCCTTTCACTGATGCAGTTCTGGAAGTGCAGGGCATATTTCATGAAAGGTTTGACTTCACCAGTTGAATTATCATTTGAGCATCATGCAGGGGAAGCACTTATCTCTTTAACCCTTCTTCCAGAAGTTTGCAAAGTTAAAGATTGTTTTCCACTCATTATTTCCTTACATTTCTAACTATCTCTCTCACTCATTTGTCTCAAGTACCCATACCTTTCCTGATTCCCCTTACCTAGTCTTTCCTTCCTACTACTGTACCACTGTGCCAATGCCTGAACTTTCCTCACCCCACCGACATCTCCCTGTTCCTTAATTCACTCTGTTAACCCAATGCACGTTCCTGATTGTGATTTGAGATCTGTTTTGAAAGCAGCTCCTATGCTTTTAGCAAAAAAAAGGGAAGAATTTAATATCAATACAAAAGAAATATTGGACCATTTAGTTAAAACTGAGGGCCCTTGATCGGGATCCTTAATCAATGAGCACATAGAAATTATATAAAACTACTTCACTAAAATTCAAGCAACATCAGTTCCAATGATTAAACATCCTGCCCTTCAGCATAACTCCACCTCAGATGCTCAGTCGTGCACTGTACCTGACACTGTGTAATATTCTTGTCATTGTAAAACATCAACCATTGCATTTGATCTGTCACACACTGCTGCCTGCATGCAAATATCTCTGTTGTTATTTGCATATGACTGGTTTGTATTTCATATTCATCAAAACAAGTCACAGCAGAACAGGGAAAACATATCAGCAAGTGGAACTGAGAATCACAAGGTGCTATACATTCTGGATTAAATATTGCAAAAAATTGGTAACTACTGCAAGAATATCAGGTAGCTTTGAAAAAATCCTTTTGTCTAATATTTTGGCTAAAAGGCACATCTGCCTCTGATGGTAGGATTTTCAAAATAATGAAACCATGAAAAGAAATTTTTAAAATATAGTTTTTTGCATTTAATATACTTTTAAATCAATGAGTTAGAAATATTAGAACGAGGCCATTCAGCTCACTGAGCATCCTCTGTCAATCTGGATCATGGTTGATCACTTACCTAAACATCATATCTTAATCAAAGTTTGTGAGAAGATTTGTAGCTCGGGTGCTCGTTGCTGTGGTTCTGTTCGCCGAGCTGGAAATTTTTGTTGCAAACGTTTCGTCCCCTGTCTGGGTGACATCCTCAGTGCTTGGGAGCTTCCTATGAAGCGCTTCTGTGGTGTTTCCTCCGGCATTTATAATGGCCTGTCCCTGCCGCTTCCGGTTGTCAGTTTCAGCTGTCCGCTGTAGTGGCCGGTATATTGGGTCCAGGTCTATGTGTTTGTTGATGGAGTTTGTATACATCAACAAACACATAGACCTGGACCCAATATACCGGCCACTACAGCGGACAGCTGAAACTGACAATCGGAAGCGGCAGGGACAGGCCACTATAAATGCCGGAGGAAACACCACAGAAGCGCTTCACAGGAGGCTCCCAAGCACTGAGGATGTCACCTAGACAGGGGACGAAACGTTTGCAACAAAAACTTCCAGCTCGGCGAATAGAACCACAGCATCATATCTTCATGCTGCCCCCATACTCCTTAATGTTAGCAGTACTTAGAAATTTCTTGATCTCTGTTTTGAATTGACACATGTTTATTAAGTGTTTAAATATAGCAAGATTCACAAATTACCAACAGACAATAACTTGTGTGTGTAAACTGTGGGATTTATATGTGTAGCATTTACTGATATTTGGAGTGAATTTAAGTTAATAACCAGTAGGATTTTCTATGTGTTTGGAGGTAATGGTTAAGTTGTAAGTATTTCTGTAAATATAGCATTTTCTTTAAAAAGACAGAGTGAATGGGTTTATGCACTCATGAACTATTGTTTATTTTAGATTTTTTGTGACTCAGATGTATTAGAATGTTCAGAAATCTGTTTTCTTTTAGGATGGAGGGAAATGCCCATAACTAATAGACTTTGAGTTTCACCATTATCTTTGTGTTGTGGTGTCAGTCTGTGAAGATCTTGGAACAGGATGGCTGTATAGAACAGTACTATTGAGAAGAGAAGCAAAATGTGAGCTAGATCCTCAGACTGAGGCATTGGTGTTGGTTCCAGACAGATAAAGACCAGGAAGTAGTTGGTTAAGCTAATTGCAATGAAGCTCAAGTGTATGCTAGATCCAGGAAGAAGTCATCTGCAGTTCCAGTTTAACAGGTGAAGTCCCAATTGATTTAATTCAACCAAGGAACTCGATACAGGGATACTGGTGTGAAAGTAAGCAAGTGGGTGTTTTTGATCTTGTACCAGGTGTGGTGTTCTAACAATTGCATCAAGGATACGTTAGGCACTATAAGGTGGCATTTTGCTTTTCTTTCCATTTATAAAGAGATGTTTTGGGATTGATGGTGTTATACTTCTACAATATGTTTAAAGTTTATTTTTGTATTATAAATGGATAGTTTGGATAACTCTATTTTATCATTGTTTCTTTTATAATGAACTTTTGATTTGTTGTTAAAGTTGATGTGCTGATGCTTCAATGAGAGAATGCTTTGTTAAAATAAATAAAATTACAATCTGTGAAGCCAGATTTTGGCCTGGAATCAAATTTGTTCCATAACAATATCTGCAGGGACCACTCTCAGCAAGCAATATTCCCTAACATGACACCATGTATACTTCTTTTGATAGGAGAAAGTGAGGACTGCAGATGCTAGAGATCAGAGTTGAAAACTGTAGTGCTGGAAATGCATAGCAGGCTAGGCAGCATCCAAGAAGCAGGAGAATCGATGTTTTGGGCATAAGCCCTTCATCAGGAAAGTGGGCATCTTTGGAAGAGGTATTGCAGTAAGATTATAGTGACTAGGAGAAAGTGAGGACTGCAGGTGCTGGAGATGAGTGTCAAAAAGTGTGGCACTGGAAAAGCACAGCAGGTCAGGCAGCATCCAAGGAGCAGGAGAATCGATGTTTCGGGCATAAGCCCATAATCAGATGTTCATGATGAATGTCTTATGTCTGAAATGTCGATTCTCTGGCTCCTCAGATGCTGCCTGACCTGCTGTGCTTTTCCAGTGCCACACTTTTCGACTACTTCTTCTGATACTTTGACATCAATAATACAATCGGTAAGTCCATCTCCCACTTCATCTTGGTTTTAGACAGTAGTGTTTTTATAATAATTTTTAAAAACTAGCCACAATTTTGACTCCACCCTAACCACTACTGCACCTAATGAGCTGAGTTAGTGAATGGATAAAATCCTGATGTAATGCTATTTATCATTTACTCACCAATCTTCTCCATGCTCTGTTTTAACAGTTCTGTTCTAGCATTGGGCAATTCAGATGTCAGGATCTGATAACATCAATCCCCCAGCCCAAGACACAATTGTAACTGTATTGATGACCAGTGCATATTGTGTACTATGGGCCCTCTAAAAGGCCAAGAGAAACTAAAGAGCAGATATGTCAGCAAATTTTGGAGAAATGTAAAAGTAATAGGGGAATGATTGGAGGGGATTTCCGCTTCCCCAACTTTAACTGGGTTAGTCATAGTGTGGAATGTTTAAAGGGAGCAAAATTCTTAAAATATATCCAGAACATCTTTTTAAGCCAAAATGTAGAGGTCACTACTACAGACAGGGCAGTTCTGAACTTATTTATAGATAACAAAGCCAGGCAAGTGGTTGAAGTATTAGTAGGGGAGCAGTTATCAGACAGCGATCATAAGTCTGTTAGATTCAAGATTGTTATAGAAAAGGACAAGGATGTGTCTGAAATCAAAGTTCTAAACTTGGAGAAGGTTGATTTTAATGCAATCAGATATAGTTTGGCTTGCATGGACAGAGAGCAAATACTTTCAGGTAAATCTGTGTCAGAACAGTGGAACATCTTCAAGAAGGAAATAAGGAGAGTACAGGACTAATATATTCCAATAAAGACAAAGGAAGAGACAAGCAAAATTGTGTGAACCCTGGATTTTGAGGGATATATATGCTTGGATAAAGAGAAGAGGGGAAGCTTATGGCAAATTCTGAGGGCTCAAAACAGCAGAAGCCTTAGAGAAGTACAGAATGTGCAAAAGGAAACTTAAAATGGAAATTAGGAGAGCAAAGTGGAGCATGAAACAACAATGGGAGGTTAAATGAAGGAAAATCCTGAGTTATTTTACAAGTACATTAGGATAAAAGGATAAATGGAGAAAGAGTAGAGCAAATTAAGGACCACAGTGGTAAATTGTGCATGGAGCCAAAGGTTATAGGTAGGGCTCTAAATGAATATTTTGTGTCAATTTAAAATAATAGCCAATGGAAACAATTAAGGTGGTTTTAATTTGTATAAGAAAAAAATTGGGATAGATTGTTTTGGAAAAAATTAATTGAAACCTGTTAGCCCAACAACACTGCAGCCACATTTAGAATAAAAGAATAGTAACAGGAAGAAAGTGACACAGCTTCAAATGAAGATGGGAATGACTCACCTCGAACACAGTTAAATGGAATATATTCAATGAAGTCAAAGTGTAGATAGAATTAGATAATCAACAGTATTCTCTGGAAGATATGTGAACACTGTGAGTTTGGTTCAAGGAAACTGTTTTGGCTGATTTGGCCATCATTTATATTACTGGATCAGACAAAGAGGAAACACAAGGCCCCTCTGGCGACTTTTGATCGTTTGAAAAGATAATCTGATAGTCAAAAGTGCTTAACATGATTTTAGGAAACTGATGTAAATATGCAGTGGTGGGGCTGTTACTTCTCAAGTAATGTGCATGCAGGAATGTATGGTGAAAATGGACTGAAGAACTCAGACATACACACCTACTTGACAAAATGATTACTGTGGCCTAGGAGAGCACAAAAATATAGTTTAAATGAAAATGCACTGACACATAATCCATAGAGAAGTTGACTTTTGGTATTGATGAGAAAGAAGTAAAAATTACAACTGAAATTAAAGAGGGTAAAATACTGAATAAAAATTAAGGAAGAGTTGGAGAATCTTTTAAGTCCGTGCATAACTTCTCACCAGTTAAGCATGAGCCAATCTTAAACTTTATCATATGCATACAATCTGCTTGTAATTATTGAACAACATGTACATGCTTATGCGAGGCCTTGATAAAGGGGTGAATGCAGTGGTCGGATCAAAAATGATACCTGCAACCATTCATTAAGGACTAAATGGACATGACAATGAACAATTGGAAAAAAGTGGAAAATTAGGCAGTGAAGGATTGGGAAAACAGATATCATTACCATGGTCAATGCCATAAATTGTAGGCCACCTTGGTGTTTAGGCCAAGTGCTGAAATGGGGGCATTGCTGGAGCTGCCTATGACTGAAGATAACATAAAATAGCTGACCGTGTTTTTTAGCTATTATAAGATGGCTGAAGAGAATATTAGAGTCATAGAGAGGTACAGCATGGAAACAGACCCTTCGGTCCAATCCACCCATGCCGACCAGATATCCCAACCAAATCTAGTCCCACCTGCGAGCATCCGGCCCATATCCCTCCAAACCCTTCCTATTCATATACCCATCCAAATGCCTCTTAAATGTTGCAATTGTATCAGCCTCCACCACTTCCTCTGGCAGCTCATTCCATACACGCACCACTCTCTGTGTGAAAACATTGCCCCAAAGGTTTCTTTTAGATCTTTCCCCTCTCACCCTAAACCTATGCCCTCTAGTTCTGGACTCCCCAACCAAAGGGAAAAGACTTTGTCTATTTATCCTATCCATGTCCCTCATAATTTTTTTAAACCTCCATAAGGTCACCCCTCAGCCTCCGACGCTCCAGGGAAAACAGCCCCAGCCTGTTCAGCCTCTCCCTATAGCTCAACTCCTCCAACCCTGGCAACAGCCTTGTAAATCTTTTCTGAACCCTTTCAAGTTTCACAACATCTTTCTGGTAGGAAGGAGACCAGAATTGCATGCAATATTCCAACAGTGGCCTAACCAATGTCCTGTATAGCCGCAACATGACCTTCCAACTCCTGCACTCAATACCAATAAAGGAAAGCATACCAAACGCCTTCTTCACTATCCTATCGACCTGTGACTCCACTTTCAAGGAGCTATGAACCTGCACCCCAAGGTCTCTTTGTTCAGCAACACTCCCTAGGACTTACTATTAAATGTATAAAGTCCTGCTAAGATTTGCTTTCCTAAATGCAGCATCTCGCATTTATCTGAATTAAACTCCATCTGCCACTTCTCAGCCCATTGGCCCATCTGGTCCAGATCCTGTTGTAATCTGAGGTAACCGTCTTCGCTGACAACTACACTTCCAATTTTGGTGTCATCTGCAAACTTACCAACTGTACCTCTTATGTTCACATCCAAATCATTTAAGTAAATGACAAAAAGTAGAGGACCCAGCACCGATCCTTGTGGCACTCCACTGGTCACAGGACTCCAGTCTGAAAAACAACCCTCCACCACCACCCTCTGTCTTCTACCTTTGAGCCAGTTCTGTATCCAAATGGCTAGTTCTCCCTTTATTCCGTGAGATCTAACCTTGCTAACCAGTCTCCCATGGGAACCTTGTTGAACGCCTTACTGAAGTCCATATAGATCACATCTACTGTTCTGCCCTCATCAATCCTTTTTGTTACTTCCTCAAGAAATTCAATCAAATTTGTGAGACATGATTTCCCACACACAAATCCGTGTTGACTATCCCTAATCAGTCCTTGCCTTTCTAAATACATGTACGTCCTGTCCCTCAGGATTCCCTCCAACAACTTGCCCACCACCGAGGTCAGGCTCACTGGTCTGTAGATTAGAGTAGATTAGATACAGTGTGGAAACAGGCCCTTCGGCCCAACAAGTCCACACCGCCCCGCCGAAGCGCAACCCACCCATCCCCCTACATTTACCCCTTACCTAACACTACGGGCAATTTAGCATGGCCAATTCACCTGACCTGCACATCTTTGGACTGTGGGAGGAAACCGGAGCACCCGGAGGAAACCCACGCAGACACGGGGAGAATGTGCAAACTCCACACAGTCAGTCAGTCGCCTGAGGCAGGAATTGAACCCGGGTCTCTGGCGCTGTGAGGCAGCAGTGCTAACCACTGTGCCACTGTGCTGCCCACCGTGCTGCCCACTGTGCCACCGTGCTGTCTGTAGTTCCCTGGCTTGTCCTTACCACCCTTCTCAAACAGCGGCACCACGTTAGTCAACCTCCAGTCTTCCGGCACCTCACATGTGACTATCACTGATACAAGTATCTCAGCAAGATGCCCAGCAATCATTTCTCTAGCTTCCCAGGAATTCTAGGATACACCTTTACCCGTTTCAATACATCCAGTACTTCCTCCTCTGTAATATGGGCATTTTGCAAGATGTCACCATCTATTTCCCTACAGTCTATATCTTCCATCTCCTTTTCCACAGTAAATACTGATGCAAAATACTCATTTAGTATCTCCCCCATTTTCTGCAGCTCCACACAAAGGCCGCCTTGCTGATCTTTGAGGGGCCCTATTCTCTCCCTAGTTACCCTTTTGTCCTTTATGTATTTGTAAAAACTCTTTGGATTCTCCTTCACTCTATTTGCCAAAGCTATCTCATGTCCCCCTTTTGCCCTCCTCATTTCCCTCTTAAATATACTCCTACTTCCTTTATACTCTTCTAAGGATTCACTCGATCTATCCTGTCTATACCTTACATATGCTTCCTTCTTTTTCTTAACCAAACCCTCAATTTCTTTAGAAAGCACAGAGTCAGTGAATCATAGAGACATACAGAATGGAAACAGATCCATTGGTCCAACATGTCCATGCCAACCAGATATTCTGCATTAATGTAGTCCCATTTGCCAGCATTTAGCTAGTATCCCTCTAAGCCCTTCCTATTTATTTGCCCATCTTGATGCATTTTAAATGTTGTAATTGTACCGGCCTCCACCTCCTCTACTGGCAGTTCATGCCATAGATGCAACACCTTCTGCGTGAAAAAGTTGCCCTTAGGTCCCTTTTAAATCTTTCCCCTCTCACCTTAAACCTGTGCCATCTAGTTCTGGACTCCCCTACTATGGGGAAAAGATCTTAATTATTTACCCTCTCCATGCCTGTCATAATTTTATAAACCATCATCAGCCTCTGATAGCTTCAAACGCTCCAATCCTGGCAACATTTTTGTAAATCATTTTTTAACCTTTTCAGGCAGGGAGACCAGAATTGACCTCAGTATTCGAAAAGTGGCCTAACCAGTGTCCTGTACTGCCACAACATATCCAACTCCTATATTTAAGGCGCTGTTCAAAAATGCAAACATACCTAAGCCTTCTTCACTACCCAGAAAGATTAAAACCAGACCAGATTCTTCTATTGGCAGCACCACTGATGATGTATTCACCAGTGGGAGGTGGCTCAAAGCATCTGGATTTGCCATTTGGCCTCCCAGATGGTGTTCCAATTTGTATTTGCACACAGTCAGAATGAGAGCCACTGCTGAATCCCACCTGAAGCTATGGATGGCACAGCCTTGTTCTCTTTTAGTATGAGCAAGGCTTATGGTCTGTCATTATGATAAATTTACATCTGTAAAGGTATTAATGGGGCTTTTTCACACAAAAGCTGATGGCCAAACCTTCATTCTGATCTGGGTGTATCTTCATTCGGCATCAGCCAAAGTCCAGGAGCCAAATGCTATCAAGTATTCCTCTTTGCTGGGCCACCAGTAAACCAAATTCTGGATCAGTGGTGCTGGAAGAGCACAGCAATTCAGGCAGCATCCGAAGCCAGTAAACCAAGACTACCCCAAAATCATGAGGCATTGCATTTTAGTGCCACATCTCACTTGGAATCATAGTGTGCCAACACTTAGATGATGATTGCTGATTTCTTCACTTTGCTGAAGTCTACATCTTGGCTATGAGCCATTTCCATGCCTGGCTTTTTTTCAACAGCAGATGTAAGGTGCCAGGACAGAGGCCAGATTACATATGAATTAGCCATAATAATTGACTCGACCAAGGAATAACCTAAGTTCCAGTACATGTTCTCTACTGTGAGGGTTGATGCAAAAGATTTATATAACTCCTCTGCAATTTCCTGGTTTCCTATCATAATTTCCTCAGTCTCATCCTCCAGGGTATAAATTGACAGACAGTAAATAAAGTCAAGGAGTTAAATAAGCTAGAGAAATGAAAAATGGTGCATTTTGGAAAGGCAAATCAGGGTAGAACTTATACACATAATGGTAAGTCCTAGGAAGCATTATTGAACAAAGAGACCTTGGAGGACAGGTTTGTAGTTCCTTGAAAGTGGAGTTGCAAGTTGACTAATAAAGGATAATGAAGAGGCATTTGGTATGCTTGCCTTTATTGGTCAATGCATTGAGTATAGGAAGTGGGCGGTCATGTTGTAGCTGTACGGGACATTGGTTAGGCCACTTTTGGAATACTGTGTGTAATTCTGGTCTCCCTGTATAAGAAAGATTTTGTGAAACGTGAAAGAGTTCAGAAAAGACGTTTTTTCTTTATCCATTCACAGGATGAGGGCATCATTGGCAAGGCAGTATTTATTGCTCATCCCTAATTGCCCAGAGGTAATCAAGAGTCAACCACATTGCTGTGGATCTCGAGTCTTATGTAGACGGAACCAGGTAAGAATGGCAGTTTCCTTCCCACACGGGGTGAGGAAGGTGCTGGTGTTGGTTCCCAACAATCGGCAAAGGGTTCATGGTCATCGTTCAATTCTTAATTCCAGATTTTTTTACTGAATACAAATTCCACCACCTGCCAGGATGCAATTTGAACCCAGGTCCCCGGAAGTTTAATAGGTTCTCTGGTCAAGGCAAATGTGAAGACTACAGATGCTGTAGATTAGAGTCAAGAATGGGGTGCTGGAAAATCACAGCAGGTCAGGAAGTATCTGAGGACAGGAGAATCAATGTTTCGGTCAAAAGCCCTTCATCAGGAAATGATGAAGGTTCTCTGGTCCAGCAATACCACTAGGCCATCACCTCCCCTGAGGATGTTGCCAGGGTTGCAGGGTTTAAGCTATCGGGAGATGTTGAAGAGGCTGGGCCTATTTTCCCTGGAGCATTTGAGGATGAGGGGTGACCTTATAGAAATTTATAAAATCATGAAGGGCATGGATAGAGTGAATAGGGTCTTTTCCCAGGGTAGTGAAATCTAAAATTAGAGGACATCAGTTTAAGGTGAGAGGGGAAAAATTTAAAAGGGACCTAAGGGGCATCTGTTTCTTGCAGAGGGTGGTGTATGTATGGAATGAGCTGCCAGACGAAGTGGTGGATGCTGTTACAATTACAACATTTAAAAGTAATCTGGATGAGTACGTGAATAGAAAGAGTTTAGAGGGATATGAGAAAATGCTGACAAATGGGACTAAATTAATTTAGGACATCAGGTCAGCATGGGTGAGTTGGACTGAAGGGTCTGTTTCCATACTGTGTGAGCTCTATGACTCAAAGATTGGAGTGCAAGGAATGGGCTTCAGTTCATAGGTCACTGATACAGTACTGCAGTCAAAGGAAAATGTGGGATGGGTTTTGCTTGAACTTTTCTGGGCCCAATGTTCTAAAGTAATTAACTGGAGCTGAATAAAGGGCCTTAACATTAAAAAAAAGAGGAATGCTTCTGGAAATGGGATACATAAGAACTTGTGGGCGGCACGGTGGCACAGTGGTTAGCACTGCTGCCTCACAGCGCCTGAGACCCGGGTTCAGTTCCCGCCTCAGGCGACTGACTGTGTGGAGTTTGCACGTTCTCCCCGTGTCTGCGTGGGTTTCCTCCGGGTGCTCCGGTTTCCTCCCACAGTCCAAAAGATGTGCAGGGTCAGGTGAATTGGCCATGCTAAATTGCCCGTAGTGTTAGGTAAGGGGTAAATGTAGGGGTATGGGTGGGTTTCGCTTCGGCGGGTCGGTGTGGACTTGTTGGGCCGAAGGGCCTGTTACCACACTGTAATGTAATCTAATGTAATCTAATCTAATCTAGTCAGACCACACCTGGAAAACTGAATGGTTTTGATCGCTTTAACTCACACCGGTGGTTGGGAAACTATTAGAGAGAATTCTTAGGGATATGATTTACCCACATTTGGAAAAGCATGGCCTAATTAGGGACAGTCAGCATAGCAGGGCATGTCTTACTAACTTGACTGAAGTTTTTTAGGAGGTGACAAAGGTGTTCAATGAGGTTAGACCAGTGGATGTTGTCTACATGAATTTAGTAAGGCTTTCAACAAGGTCCCTCAAGGTAGGCTCATCTAAAGATTAAGATGGGTGGGATCCGTGGTGACATGGCCACATGGATTCAGAATTGGCTTACCCATAAAAGGCAAAGGGTCATTTTTTGGGCTGCAGGTATGTGACTAGTCATGTTCTGCAGAGATCTGTACAGGGACCTCTGCTGTTCATATATAAATGCCATGGATAAAAATGTAGATGGGTAGGTTAGTAAGTTTTCAGATGATTCAAGGATCAGTGGAGTTGTGGATAGTGTAGGATTATCAAAGGATACAATGAAATATAGATCAGTTGCAGATATGGGAGGATGGAGTTTAATCTGGGTAGGTGGAGGGACTGCACTTTGGGAGATCAAATTTTAAGGAAAAGTATACAATTAATGGCATGACCCCAAATAGCATTGATGTACAAAGGAATTTTGGGGTTCAAGTCCACAGCTCCCTGATAGTAGCCATGCAAGTAAATAAGATGGTAAAAGGGCGTATGGCAAACTTGCCTTTATTGATCAGGGAGGCAAAAGTGAGGACTGCAGATGCTGGAAACCAGAGTTTAGATCAGATTGGTGCTGGAAAAGCACAGCAGGTCAGGCAGCATCTGAGGAGCAGGAAAATTGATGCTTCAGACAAAAGCCCTTCATCAGGATTCTTTATTGATCAGGGAACTGAGTACAAAAGACAGGATATCATGTTGCAGCTGTATCAGACTTTAGTTAGGCCACTTAGAGTATTGCATTTAATTCTGGTCTCTACATTACAGGAAGCATGTGAAGGTTTGGATAGGATGCATAAGAGCTTTACCAGGATGCTGCCTGAATTGGACAACTCAGTTTTTTTCCTCTGGAGAGGCAGAGGCTGAGGGGAAACTTGATAGAAGTCTATAAAATTATAATGTACATAGACAGGGTTGATGGTCAGAATCTTTTTCCCAGAGTTGAAATGTCTAAAATTACAGATCATACATTTAAGGTAAGAGGGAGAAAGTTCAAAGGAGATGTTGGGGGGGGGGGCGGGAAGTGGTAGGAGTATTGAATGTACTGCCAGTGGTGCTGGAACCAGATTTGATACCATTATTTAAGAGACTTTTAGATAAGCATATGAATATGCAAGAATTTAAGTGATATGGACCAAGGGCAGGCAGAGGCAGAGGTGACTAGTTTGTTTTGGCATCATGTTTGACACAGCATTTTGGGTCAAAGGACCTGTGCTAAGTGATTGGTTACAAAGCTGTTCCTTTAACAACGTTATGCTGTACTTGGCTTTATTTTTCAGAGAGGTTATAAGTGACACAGACTTTGAAAAGTCTGGTGTTGAAGGGTTTTAGGGCCAATTTGATCATAAATAATGGATACTCCCTCAGACAGAAGGCTTTCAAGTTTTATAAAATAACATGTAGATTGAAAGCCAATTCTCCCAGCTCGGCTTTTCTCTGGTTTGGTTTGTTTTTTTAGCAGAAGTGTAGAAAAAGCTGCTGGACCCAAAAAGGTAGGTCCAGGCTGGTACTCTCTCTCTGACTTCTCTCCTGTAAGAATATGTGTTTAATTTTATCTTTTGTGCCAAGATGTGTTTGTGGGGATTGTTGCAAGCATTTGGATCAACATTGTTAAGTTGGGATGATCTGTTGGGTTTTCAGAGCGGTTAAATTATTCAATATTCTGTTTTCTGTTGTTCGTGTTTCTTTCAATAATCTTGTAAACTAAATTCTGTTTTGTTTAAAACTAAATGGTTTGACCAGTGACATTTCTCCTGGAATATCCATTTTACTTCTGCTTAAAAAAACTAGCAAACCTAGGGTCTGGGGTGCCTTCTGAAAATGTTTTGAGGGTTTGGCCTGGTCCATAACAGATTGGGGGATTTGTTCTATAGTACTAATTTGGGTTTAGGATTGTTGGACTCAAAGTGGTGGGTGTTTGGGTCTTTTGTTCTGTGTAATCAATTCAGTTGGTTTAAACATTGTTTAGGATAGCAATGGCTTTTTCAGTCACCAAGAGTTTTCTGGGGATGGAAGAAGTGACTTTTGGGGTTTTACAAAAGGTGATTAAGGCCAGACTACTGGAATTAGCAGACAAGCTGGAGTTGGAGCTGCCTCCTTTCGTGAGGAAATGAGAGATAATTATAACAATAGCTCAGCATTTAAATTTGCTGGAAAGGCCATCAGAATCATTAGAGGTGGCTAAAATTCAATTGAAAATGAAGCAGCTTGTGTTAGAGGCAAAAGACAAGGAAAGGCAACAGAAATGAAACAGTTTGAATTATTTTTAAAAGCAAAAGAGAGAGAAAAGGAAAGAGAGGAAAGGAAGAAAAAGAGGGAATTTGTATTTTAGAAATTGGCATTTAGGAAAGTCAGCTTAAAAGGATGGAGATGAAGGCTGAAGATAAGCTTAGTGAGGAAGAGAGTGAGAATGAGCAAACCCATGGTAGCCAAAGGCCCAGTGAGAAACTGTTTAAATATATTCACACGTTGCCTAAATTTGATGAGAAGGAAGTGGAAGCCTTTTTCATTTCATTTGAAAAAGTGGCTAAACAAATGCAGACCAGTGACCATGTTGGTTTTGTTTATCCAAACAAAACTTGTAGGTAGAGCTGGTGAGGTATTCTCATTGCTATCAGAGAAGGTACCTGGAGCGTATGAGGAGGTGAAGAAAGCCATTTTCAGTGCATGCGATTGCGCCAGAACCTACTGACAACGTTTCAGGAAACTAAAGAGGGACCCTGGTCAAATCTAAATTGAGTTTGAAAGGATCAAACAAAATCATTTTGACAGGTAGATAAGGGCATTCAAAATAAAGCAAACCTATGACGTTCTTTGAGAGACGATTATTGTGAAGGAGTTCAAAAATTCACTTCCTGACGTAATGAGAACTCATGTAGAAGAGCAGGGAGTTAAAATGGCAAGATTAGCAGCTGAAATGGCTAATGATTATGAGGTGGTCCATAAATCCAAGTTTGGCTTCCAGAATCAATTTCAATCTATGAGGGATAGAAATTGGGGAAAAGAGAAATCTTCACGTGGACAATGAAAGGTAGATCTCGGTGAAGATCATAAGGGTAACTTACCACAGGGTAAAAAGGAGACTCTTGAAGTTAGAAAGCTCCGGTATTTTCACTGCAATACAGTAGGCCACATGAAATCACAGTGGATTAAGAAAAGCACAAGGAAGCCAAATGTAGGAAAACATGATAAGCCAGTGAATTTTGTTGGAGTGGTAACAGAAAGCACAGTGGAGGCTAGAAAGCTGCACCAGAACTTACAAGCTGGTTGGAGGTTCGTTAAGGAGGAAGTTGTAGTTTAGTTTTAGATAAGTAAGTAGTTTTGTTTTGGTAGAATAGTGGGTTGTTTATGAACAATGGTACTATGTTATGGCCTTGTTCTTTGTACTTTTTTTTCCTGTTTTGATGGTGTTTTTTTTTTCTCTTTATATATAAATGCTTTGTAAAAGATTTAGGAAAGCTTTTCAATTAAGTATTTATTATAAAAAGGAGGAAGTGCCAGATCTTCTTAAACTATATACCTGCAAAGATAAAGTTTATTCACATAGGCCAGGAGCAGCAGGCAAAGAGATTACAATAGTAAGAGACACAGGACCCTCTCAATCTGTGATGCTGAAAGATGAGGAGATATGTACTTCTGATGGACTATTACCAGAAAAAGTACAAGTAACGGGAAATCACATTGAGACAAGAAGAGCTCAATTATATAAAGTGAGGCTAGACTGTCCAGAGAAGAGTGGGAAAGTTGTGGTAGTTGTGGACAAACTCTCAGCTCCATGAATACAAGGGAAACTCGATTATCCGAACCTGATGGGCGGGCACCATTTTGTTAGGAAAATCGATTATTCAGTTAATCGATTAAACGCCTTTCCTCTGGGGCTCGGAGATTTTAAAGACTGCTCCCTGTTCAGGAGACCATAGCAGCATACAGCGCACGAGGCCCTGCCCCATAACCCTGTCTAATACCACCCTCCGCCCCCTAATCCTGTCCAACACCAGTCCCCTCGCACCCCCCAACCCCGTCCAAAACCGGACACCCGGCCCCCAACCCGTCCCACCCCCAGCACTGTCCCTGCCCCCAATACCGCCCCCACCCCCCAACACCACCCCCCCGCCTCCAACCCTGCCCAACACCGCCCTCATCCCCATTCAACACCGTCCCCCAACCCCATCCAACACTGTGCCCTTGCCGCAACCCCATCCAGCACCATCCACTGCCCCCTAACCCTGTAAAAACACCACAGCCCCGCCCACAACCCTGCCCAACACCGCACCCCTGCTCCCAAACCCATCCAACACCGCCCCCGCCCACAACTTTGCCCAACACCACCCCCTCGCCTCCAACCCGACCCAACACCGCCCAACCTGCTCCCCCGACCCCGTCCGACAGCCCCCTGCCCCCTAACCCCATGCAACACCGCCCCCCCACTGCCCCGCTCCTAACCCCGTGCAACACTGCCCCCTGCTCCAACACCTCCCCCCACCCACAATCCTGTCCAACACCATCCCCCCACCCCTGTCCAACACCGCCTCCCACCCCTGTCCAACACCACCCCCCACCTGCCACCCAACCCCACACCTATCCCCCTCTCTGGGGCAGCCAGACTGAACACCAATAACAAGATTGCTGCTGCAGTTGCTTTTTTGGGACAAGTCTCCAAATAGCACACACACACAGCCACAGCCATACACACAATGTTTTACTGCAACGTTTTGACAGTTTCCATCTTTGCCCTGTACAGGACAATGTTGGAGAGATTACAAGGGGATGGGGGCTTTAGGGTACACCACTCTGTTGAACTCCAGGGAAAGTGTAGGGAGAGAGAGAGAGACGGTGGGCAGTCATTTGGAGATGGTGCCTGTTTAATCACTGTAAACAAAAGACGCGATCACTGTCGGAAACATGTCTTTGATATAATATTTCCATTCAGGACCTGGAGATCTCCTTCGGATAATCTGAATTTCAGATAATTGGTATTCGGATAATCAAGGTTCCTCTGTATTATTTGTCCTTGCTAATGATATAACTGATTCACTGGTAGGAGTGTTACCTACTGTGATTGAAAAGCCAATGGAAACTCAGGCAACTGAACTATTGTCGATTACATATCCTGGGACTTTTGCTAACTGTGTGATAACAAGTTCACAAAGTTACTAGTTGAACTGGGAGAGATCAAAGAGCTGATAAGAAACTTGAATTGGCATTAGCAGAGACCCTGTATGATCAGATGTTTGGGACAAGCCAGGAGCAGATGGATGACAAAGCAGACATCTTTAGCTCAGATAAATTAACTGAGTTACAGCAGAAAGATGAAAACTTAAAGCAATTGTATCAAAAGGCACACACAGAAAAAGAATCCGAACATATCCCTGAATGTTATTACCTTAAACATGATTTCTTAATGAGGAAATGGAGACCATCACATATTCAGGCAGATAAGGAAAGGGCAGAAGTTCAGCAAATCGTATTGCCAAAGGGTTATCGAATGGAGGTGTTACGAGTGGTGCACAAGCTACCTCTAGGGAGTCATTTAGGAGTGAGAAAAACTCAAGCTAAAATACAGAAAACATTTTACTGACTTGGACTGCACAAGGATGCAGTTGAAGTTTGCGAAACATGTCACACATGTCAGGTAAATGGAAAACCGTAGGCTTTAATACCTGTTCCTGCATTTGAGGACCTTTTACAAGAGTCTTAATTGTGTTGGGCTCCTAGCTCAAACAAAAAGTTGGAACTGGTACTTGTTCACAATAATGGATGTGTCAACTATATTTTTGGAAGCCATTCCATTATGCAATATCACAGCTAAAAGGATTGTAGAGGAATTACTCAAATCTATCATTAGGTACAGACTACCAGCAGAGATGAAATCAGATTAAGGGTCAAACTTCACATCAAAATTAGTCTAGTAAGTTATGGACATCTTAGGAATAAAACAATTCAAATCTACTGCGTGCCATCCAGAATCACAGGGAATGTTATAAGGTGGCATCAGACATTAAAGACCATGTTGAGAGCTTATAGTCAAGACTATCTAGTGGGATAAGGGAATTCCATTTGTGCTTTTCATGATCAGAGATGCACCAAATGAATCGACCAAATTCCATTTGAATTTGTTTTTGGGCATGAAGTCGGAGAACCTTTAAAATTGCTTAAGGAGAAATTGGTAAGTCAGAATTCAGAGACCACATATTTGGGCTATGTGTCAAATTTTAGGGAACAATTAAATAGAGTGGGGGAGTTGGCTAGACAGCATTTAGAAGTATCACGGTATACAATGAAACTGGAAGCAGATAAAAAATCAAAAAATTGCAATTTTGCTGTCTGGGTTATGTTATTAGTGTTACTTCCAGTGGCAGGTGAACCTCTAAAAGCAAGGTCTAGTGGACCTTATCAAGCTGAAAGGCAATTGAGTGAGGTGAACTACTTGATAGAGACACCAGACAGAAAGACTTCTCACAGGGTATGTCATATGAATATGCTCAAAAGGTATTTTGACAGGGAAGGAATGCAAGAGTGTTAGTGGTTTCAATAAAGAGGGAAGAACCAAGTTCAATTAGATTAGATTACATTACAGTGTGGAAACAGGCCCTTTGGCCCAACAAGTCCACACCGACCCGCCGAAGTGCAACCCATCCATACCCCTACATTTACCCCTTACCTAACACTACGGGCAATTTAGCATGGCCAATTCACCTAACCTGCATATCTTTGGACTATGGGAGGAAACCGGAGCACCCGGAGGAAACCCACGCAGACACGGGGAGAACGTGAAAACTCCACACAGTCAGTCACCTGAGGCGGGAAGTGAACCCGGGTCTCTGGCGCTGTGAGGCAGCAGTGCTAACCACTGTGCCACTGTACCACCCACGGCCACGGCAGATGATCCTGAATTGGTTGTTCCTCAAATTAAATTAGACAATAAGCAAGTTGTCAAAAATTGGGATAAATTATTGAGTTAACTTCCAGAGGAAAATCAGAATGACCTGAAAGAGTTAGTACTATCACATGGGGAGATAAGTGGAAAGAAGCTGGAAAGTACTAACCTAACTATGCATAATGTAGATGTAGGAGATGCTTTTCCAATTAAGCAACATCCTTATTAACATAACCCTCAGAACTTGGCACAGGTTCAAAAGGATATTGAAGACGCGCTTTAAGATGACATAAGTGAAGTGAGTTACAGTGACTGGAGCTCACCCATAGCAATGGTACCAAAATCAGATGGTTTCCAACAGTTATGTGTGGACTATCGCAAAGTTAATGCAAATACAATGACTGATGCATATCTGATTCTGCATTTGGAAGACTGTGTTGAGAAGGTGGAACAAGCAACTTAGATTTCTAAGTTGGACTTACTCAGAGGATACTGGCAGGTACCTTTGACAGAAAGAGCAAAGGCAATTTTGCCTTTTGTAACACTAAATGGACTGTATCAGTTTAAATCATGCGATTTGGCGTGAAAATGCACAGCCACATTTCAATAAGGTCATTGCCGGTCTACCCAACTATGTCATATATATCGATGACCTGGGATCTTTAGTCATACATGGAAGGAACATTTTCAATATTTATCAGACTCGTTTGGTCAACTTCAGAAGTCAGGCTTGGTGATAAACCTGGCCAAAGGTGAATTTGCCAAAGACCAAGTCACCTTCCTGGGTCATGTTACTGGACATGAACAAAAGGCCCCACAGGATGCAAAAACAAAGGCAGTTGGGGAGTTTCCCACACTAGTGACAAAAAGAGCAGTATTATAGATCCTGGGATTGAATGGATTTTATCGAAAATTTTTGCCAAATTTTAGCAGTGTGGCTGCTCTACTCACTGAATGGTTAAAGAAAGGCAAGCTGTTTCAGTGGACAGCGAACTATTAGAAGGCATTTGACAGCCTGAAAGCTGTGTTAACCACTGCCCCAGTGTGAGCCACATCTAATTACACAAAGCCATTCAAGGTGACTATCGATGCAAGTGATGTGGGTGTCAGTGCTGTGGTCTTGCAAGAAGATGACGAGAAGATAGAAAGAGCTGAAAATGTGTTGCTGGAAAAGCGCAGCAGGTCAGGCAGCATCCAAGGAGCAGGAGAATCGACGTTTCGGGCATGAGCCCTTCTTCAGGAATGAGGAAAGTGTGCCAAGCAGGCTAAGATAAAAGATAGGGTGGAGGGACTTGGGGGAGGGGCATTGGAAATCCTCATCTCCAACTTTCCTCATTCCTGAAGAAGGGCTCATGCCCGAAAAGTCAATTCTCCTGCTCCTTGGATGCTGCCTGACCTGCTGCGCTTTTCCAGCAACACATTTTCAGCTCTGATCTCCAGCATCTGCAGTCCTCACTTTCTCCGAGAAGATAGAAAGACCTATCATGCATTTCTCCAGGAAGCTGAACATTCATCAGCAGAAATATTCGACAGTTGAGAAGGAGACTTTGAGCTTAGTGTTGGCATTGCAACATTTCAGTGTTTATGTTACCAGTCACATATCTGACACTGATCATAAACCATCGAGGTTTGTGGAGAAATTTCAGGACAAAAATGCCAGACTGTTTAGATGGAGCTTGTTGCTACAGCCATTCAATTTGAAAATTGTGCATGTGGCAGGACGAGAAAATGTGATTGCTGACGCATTGTCTAAACTTGAATAAAAAATTGAGGCGTTCAGTGGTAGGAGTATAACAGACTGAAATGGAATGTAGTTGTGCATGTTTGCACATTTATAGTCAATGTCATGGATACATATGTTTTTGAGTACTAACAATTTAGGTTTAAGGGGTTTTAAAATGAAGCCATTTTTGGATATTGATGGTTCCTTTTTTTAAGGGGGGGTGAGGTACGATGAAGCTGGTCCTTGAACAAGGTAATGCTGTCCTTGGCCTTTTTATTTTGGGATAGGTTGTAAACGACACAGACTCTGAAAGGTCTGGGGTTGAAGGTTGTAGGGCCAATTTGATCACAGCTAACAGATAGTACCACAAGTAAAAGGCTTTCAAGCTTTAAAAAAATACACTTGTACAATATAATGGCTAATTCTCCTAGCTCATCTGCTGGACCCAAAGAAGTATTCCCAGACTCGTACTCTGTCTCTATGACTTATTTCCTGTTAGGGCATATGTTTGGTTTTACCTTTCGTGCCAAGGGATGTTTATGGGGATTGATGCAAGTATTTGGAACAGCACCATTAAGTTAGGATGATCTGTTGAGTTTTCAGAGAGGTAAAGTTATTCGATATTCTGCTTTCTGTTGTTCATGTTTCATTCAGTAATCTTGTAAACTAAATTCTGTTTTGTTTAAAACTAAGGGGATTGACTAGCGGCATTTCTCCTAGAATATCCACATTACACCGACTGGCATGGTTAGGGTTTGGGCTACTTTCTTGAAGTGTTTTGAGGTATCTGGCCTGGTCCATAACAGGTTCTATGTTCTACTTCTATCTGAGGAAAGCTATACCTGCATTAGAGGTCGACCAGCTTGACTGGGGGTATGGAGGGATTTTCTTATGAGACAAGATCGAGCATGGTGGCAGCATCAAGCAGGGCGGCATGGTGACTCAGTGGTTAGCACTGTTGCCTCACAGCACCAGGGTCCCAGGTTTAATTCCAGCCTCGGGCGACTATCTGTGTGGAGTTTGCACATTCTCCCCATGTCGGCATGGATTTCGTCCGGGTGCTCCAGGTTCCTCCCACAATCCAAAGATGTGCAGGTCAGGTGAATTGGCCATGCTAAATTGCCCTTAGTGTTAAATGCATTAGTCAAAGGGGAAATGGGTCTGGGTGGGTTACTCTTCGGAGCGTCAGTATGGACTGGTTGGGCCAAAGGGCCTGTTTCCACACTGTAGGGAATCTAATCTAATCTCTACGCTTTGGAGTGAAGAAAAATCAGAGGTGACCGTATTGAAATATAAGAGATTCTTAAGGGGTTTGGACCCCTGTGGGAGAGTATAAGACCAGCAGGCATAACCTCTGAGTACAATATCACTTACTGAAGACAGAGATTGAGGAGGATTCTTTTTCTCTCAAATGATAGTGAATCAGTAGCATTCTTTACCACAGAGGATGTTAAGGCTTGGCCATTAAGAATATTGAAGACTGAGATAGACACATTTCTAATCAGTGAGGAAATTAAGGATTACAAGGAAAAGGCAGGAAAATAGAGCTGAGAATTATCAAATCATTCAGTGGTGAAACAGGTTCAATGGGCCAAATGGTTTACTTATGCTCCAATGTTTTATAGTCTTTTGTGAATCGTGCATTAAAATATATTGTCAGTTCTGACATCAAGAGTTGACATTCTGGAATTCTGCAGTCACTCTCCATTTACATAAACTCTGATTTTCTTTTTATTTATTCTGCCAAAATTAACAAATTCACATTTTTCCATGATTTGGAGATACCGGTGTTGGACTGGGGTGTACAAAGTTAAAAATCACACAACACCAGGTTACAGTCCAACAGGTCTAATTGGAAGTATGCTTCCAATTAAATCTGTTGGACTATAACCTGGTGTTGTGTGATTTTTAACATTTTCCCATATTATACTCAACCTGCCAGATTTATTTTTCCATTCACGACACATGTCCATGTTTTTGTTCCACCTTTACAATAGGTTTTCCTATCTTTTTCAGTGACATCTGCAAATGTAGCCAACTTGCCTTCAATATCACCATCTAAATTACAGGTTTAGACTGGGAACATTAAATATTAGCTTTCAATTCCTCAGTGTCAAATCAAGGTTATTAGGGCAGCACAGATGTGTTTCCATGAGTCAAAATGAAAGACAGAGTTGAACGTCATAACAACACCCATATAAAAACTGAATTCAAGCCGTGAATTGATCGCAGCGAGGGGCAGCACGTATTTAATGAACAGGCAACATCAAGCTCAAAACTCCAAGGATTAACGTTTATGTTTGAGAAACATTGCAATGATTTTTTATACTTGGTAGTCATATCAGGGCTGAAAAAAAATCAAGTTATAGAGTTATAAAATATAAAATGCTGTGCTGTGTAAGAATTGGGATGCCTGCCAAGAGTAATGAGGGCTTAATTGTGCACTTGGGTTTTCTCTCAAGTGCAGAGAGTAACTCAAGTGAGAGTTTTTCCAAAAAAATGAAAATGGAAACTTTTCAAGTGGTTTAAAACAAAACTGCTAATCATGAAAAAGGCGTTCCTCTTTTGATTGTTCACCTATAGCTTATAACTCTGCCCAATTCAATGAAACATCATCATTGTCATAAAGGTTGCAGTGGAAATTTCTGAAGCTATTCTGCAGAGGATACTTATCTCCAGAATCAAGAACTCACACCCAAGAATTTGCTAAATAGTTGCAAAAAAGCAATGCCAAATAGATAAATTCACAATCCAGCAAATCAGTCCTGAAAACACTGAAGATGAGTGTTGCTGATTGATGTAATCGCAGCAAAGAAAAGGGTTAGAGGATAATTAAAGTTGTGGAGAGCCACTGAAGGAATCACCATTGTAGATATGGGTAGATGCATGCTGATGCCTATTTTTCATGAATCTTTACTATAGAAGGCGCATGTTTAACTCATTGCGGATAGTAATCAGTATCATAGTAGATGCAAATATTTTTGAAGAGAATTAACCATCTCAAAATATGACTAGCCCTGATGACATTCTACTTAGGTCTTTCAAAGAAGTGGGAGTCATGGCTTATGAACACTGTGCTCATAGACTGAACAGATGCTGGGATTGTCTCCATGAACTGATGAGATGCACACGTTGACATTTACTTTTAAGGGGATCATTATTTTGAGTGTAACTTGCTCATTAGTGATGCATTGCATTACTATCATCTGGAGGGAATTATAAAAGTGTTAAAAATAATTTCCAGAAGGCAGCCCTGTGGCATGAGCCAAGTGAATTTTTTTTATTGAGAAAGTTACTGAGCTGCTGGATGTTGATTTTCCAACATCTTTGACAAAGTGCCCTCTAAATAAGATAGCAGGATTGAATAAGTAGCCAATTGCACTCTCAGCTGGTTTTAAAATAAAGTGATTCAGCTAAGAGTCTGATCACTGGTGGGAGTCTTGGGTGGAATTCTCTTCAGACATGACTTTTCTTCATCATCGTCAGTGGTTTGAGTGGAAGTTGTTCCCAACTGCATAAACTTTACAACCACATGAAAAACTGTGCTGGTATAAGGACTTCTGTGAAGTGATATGGATTGCAGATAAATGTGAAAACAGTGAGGACATGGACTAATGTCTCATCAATACCTTCCAATGTGGAGAAATGAAACTGGATGCATATTTCCAAGAACATAAATGCAAGTCAGGATTACGTGGTCAAGGCGACTCAATGAGGACGAGGACCTAGGTGCCAAGATATCTGAGCAATTCACGTCAGTCATGCAATATTAATGCAGATGGTAATAATGTGTTAGGAGATAATGACAGGATAATTCAATAAAAAATAAGAAACTCACTATACTATCTGTAGAAGACTTGATTAGGCCATATCTACATTATGGTCCTGAGCTGGGAAAGCCTCAGAGGAAGGCCAACAGCTGGATTCTTCAATGATAGACCATCAGTTACCCTGAGAAATCGGGGTTTATTTTATCTGAAAGAAAATTCAGTTAATATCTTAAAGGTAATTTGAGAAATATTTATCAGCAAGATCTTAAGTAATAGGAGCAGGACTAGGAAGAGAGGACTATTGAAGTTATTTAGGTGAGAACACCAGAGGGTGTCAATACAATACATGGAACCAGGGTACAGACAAGAAGGAACGTTTTAGCATACAGAGTGGCTCACTTCTGGAACAATTTACCAGACCATGTGATGAATGCAATACTGCAACACTCAACCACCTTCAGCTATCAATAACCTCCCTTCCATCATAAAGTCAGAAATGGGGATGTTCACACATGATTAAACAATTCCGGCACATTTCCGACCCCTTAACTACTGATGCAATCAATTTTCAAATATAGCAAAAATCTGGACAAAATCCACACAGCTGAAAAATGCCAATTTAACATTCTCGCCAGACAAGTCCCAAGTAATGACCAGCCCCAATAAAAGACAATCCGAGCATCATCCTTTGACAGTTAATATAATTAGCATTACTGAATCCCCCACTACTTTCATCATGGGGTTTACCATTGACCAGAAACTGAACTGGACTAGCCATATAAATACAGTGGCTACAACAACAGGTCAGAGGCTAAGAATCCAGCTGTGAGTAACCCCGTCTCCCACCCCAAACTCCCCACACTTCCCATTTATCTAGATGAGTATAGTTTCAAGCCATCCATTCAGGACAAAGCAACCTGCTTGTTTGGCACCATACCTATGAACATTCACTTCCTTCACTATAGGTCAATAGCAGTAGTATATGCCATCTACAACATGGTATGACACTGAAACAATCCCTTATAAATTCATTGCCATCAGAAGGACGAGAGCAGCAGATACATGGAACATTACTGCCTCCAAGCCAAAAATGCCTGTCACCCATGAATGTATTGAAGAAAAACTACTCCTTGATTACATTACATCCACAAGATTCACTGTCTCCACCATCAACACTCTGCAGGAGCAGTGTAGGCTATCTGTAAGATGCATTGTACTAGAAATTCACCAAAGCTCCTTAGGCAGCACCTTCCAAACCCACGATCTCCACCATCTAGAAGAATAAGGACAGCACATACATAGGAATACTACCAACTACAACTTGCCTTCCAAGCCACTTACCATCCTGACTTGTAAATATATTGCTATTCTTTCAGTATCACTGGGTCAAAATCATCCAACTTCTTCTAAATTGGAATTCCAGGTACACTGCAGCATTTCAAAAGTGGCTCGCTACCACTCTCCGAGGACAACTAGGGACCATAAATGCTGGATGATTCAGCAAGGCTCCCATACTATGAATGAATTAAAAATAAATTCTCTTTAGCAGTCATACTGGATACTGATTGTGGTCTGAGGTGGCCCTTCCATTGTAGTTCCACGTTCATAGTCAAGCAGATCACCCAAAATAGCTTTCACTCTGTGAAAATTATTGAATATCTTATGCTATCTGTGCTGATACCCTTCTGGAGCAGTAGAAATGCCAAACAGCTTGCAAAACTATCTGTATCGCCAGACAAACATCTCGGACATAATTAAACATCTGCTTCTTTTGTCCGGTTTCACTTGCAGGTAAGTATTCTTTTCCTCAAGGGTAGTAAAAATCTTGGATTTGGCAAGTTGTGGCAAAATTTCTTTGAGGAATGGTATAGAATAGTGGAAATCTTCGAAGCTTTACTGAGATTGGATTAAAGCATATTGTCAGCTTCCCAGCTTATTTCACGACTACCACAGGGAGTTGTTTAGCTATGTTGGCTGGATGGCTAGTTTGCGATACAGATTGACAACAACAACACGATTGAATTCCTACACTGGCTGAGGCCACTATGAAGCTCCCACTTTCTTGACCTCTTTTTTTAGTCTGAGGCTTAGTGACCCACAAGTCAAACTCAGCATGAGAATCTCTCTCTCCAGTGAGAGACCAGCCCTCTAGTCCTCTGGGACTCTGGTGACTATTACTGCAAACATGCTATTAATCCATGCTATAGGAGTTGTCACTTTCTTGATTACTTCCTTCTCCAGTTCTTCTATCTTACCTTTCAAGCTGCACTGGAGGGCAGCTGGAACATTCCTCAGCAGACAGTTTCATCCACTTTGAGATAATATTCATCTGGAAGACATCCAGGGCCTGTTAAAATATCTTTGTTATCTTCGAGGATCTATTCTGTAGTTAATTACTTAGTGACCTGTAAAATGGTGCAAACATCTTCTGGCACATGCAACAATTTCAGTTCAAATTGTAGGCAAGCTTCAATTGAGAGGAGTGATTTTTTTATTGAGCCTACTGAGTAGAACTTTAGATTTTCATTCTTGATATCATATTGAGCTCTCAGCCACATTTGTCTGCTTGGTATGAACATCTTTCAATCATGTGGACTCAACCTTACCTTGAGGGAAATATTTCTGAGTCACCCACTTGAGGCACTTTGTGGTGATTTGCAATGCTCAATGTTGCAGGAAGCAGCAATGTTTACCTAAAACTACACATTCACTTAAGGATCTCCTTTTGCTGTCATCATTCTAACAGTCACAAACCATTTGTCACTTTTAGGTCTGATAAAGCCAACCTGCTTTATGATGTGAAAAGATTTATCAGAACAATCAGCTGCCATCTCTCCAAAAACCATGTTTATCATGTTGCTTTGTCTCTTTCTAGATAACATTTATTTGTGAAGTATTCATCATCTTGCATCTAGCGCAGTAGTTTATCCACATGGGAGATGCTTCTTTTTCTTTGATGTGATATGCTTATAATGTTTACATCGTGCCTTCTGACCTTGGTCTCCTTGCTACCTCTTAGAGTCATGGAGAAATACAGCACAGAAACAGACCCTTCAGTCCAACTCGTCCATGCCAACCAGATATCCTAACCTAATCTAGTCCCATTTGCTAGCACTTGGCATATCCCACTAAACCCTTCCTATTCATATACCCATCCAGATGCCTTTTAAATGCTACAATTGTACCAACCTCCACCACTTCCTCTGGCAGCTCATTCCATACACGCACCACCTTCTGTATGAAAAAGATGCCCCTTAGGTCCCTTTTATATCTTTCCCCTCTCACCTTAAACCTATGTCCTCTAGTTCTGGACTCCCCGATCCCAGGGAAAAGACTTTGTCTATTTATCCTATCCATGCCCCTCATGATTTTATAAACCTCTATAAGGTCACCCCTCAGCCTCCGATGCTCCAGGGAATACAGCCTCAGCATATTCAGCCTGTCCTTATAGCTCAAATCCTCCAACTCCTCGCAACATCCTTGTAAATCTTTTATGAACCCTTTCAAGTTTCACTGTATCCTTTCGATAGGAAAGAGACCAGATTTGCATGCAATATTACAAAAATGGCCGAAGCAATGTCCTATATGGCCGCAACATGACCACCCAACTCTATACTCAATGCTCTGACCAATAAAGGAAAGCATACCAAATGCCTTCTTCACTATCCTATCTACCTGTGACTCCACTTTCAAGGTACTATGAATCTGCACTCCAAGGTCTCTTTGTTCAGCAACAATCCCCAGGACCTGACCATTAGGTGTATAAGTGCTGCTAAGATTTGCTTTTCCAAAATGAAGCACCTCAAATTTATCTAAATTAAACTGCATCTGCCACTCCCCAGCCTATTAGCCCATCTGATCAAGATCCTGTTGTACTTTGAGGTAACCTTCTTCGCTGTCCGCTAACCTCCAATTCCAGTGTCATCTGCAAACTCACTAACTATACCTCCTATGTTCACATCCAACTCATTTGTAGAAATGGCAAAAAGTCGTTGATTGATCCTTGTGGCACTCCACTGGTCACAGGCCTCCACCCTGAAAAACAACCTTCCACCACCACCCTGTGTCTTCTACCTTTGAGCCACTTGTATCCAAATGGCTACTTCGCCTGTATTCCATGAGATCTAACCTTGCTAACCAGTCTGATGAGGAACACCTACTGAAGTGCATATAGATCCCGTCCACTTCTCTGCCCTCATCAATCCTACTTTGTTACTCAATCAAGTTGGTGAGACATGATTTCCCACACACCAAGTCATGCTGACTATTCCCAATCAGTCCTCGCCTTTCCAAATACATGCACACTCTGTCCCTCAGGACTCTCTCCAACAACTTGCCCACCACCAATGTCAGACTCATTGGTCTATAGTTCCCCGGCTTGTCCTTACCACCTTCCTTAAATAGTAGCACCACGTTTGCCAACCTCCAGTCTTCCGGCACCTCACCTATGAATATCGATGATATAAATATCTCAGCAAGGCATCCAGCAATCACTTCCCCCAGTTTCCCTCAGAGTTAAAGGGTACACCTGATCAGGTCCTGGGGATTTATGCACTCTTATGCATTCATGACATCCATCATCTCCTCCTCTGTAATATGGACATTTTTCAAGAGGTCACAATCTATTTCCCCACATTCTATATCTTCCAAGTCCTTCTCCATGGTAAACACTGATGCAAAATGCTCATTTAGTATCTCCCCCATCTTCTGTGGTTCCACACACTGGCTGCCTTGCTGATTTTTGAGTGGTCCTATTCTCTCCCTAATTACCCTTTTGTCCTTAATTGTGATAAACTCTTTGGATTCTCCTTAACCCTATTTGCCAAAGCTATTTCATGTCCCCTTTCTGCCGTCCTGATTTCCCTCTTCAGTTTACTTTCCCTCTTATGATTACTTCTATGATTATATTGCTTTTGTTTCCCAAAATGATGTTCTCATTCAGTGTGGAATGTGTCACAACACTATGCAAAGCCTCATCTGTTCTCATATTAATACAGCAGCCGAGCATCTGGTCAGTGATGTCAAGAGGCTGTTCTTTGAAGTCGGTTCACGCACTGGGCAAATACAGTCCAAGCTTCCAATATCTATTAATGTATGCAGGTCACCATGAAGGTCCCACCTTGTTGACCTCTCCTTAGGCATGAAATGTTAGTCAAAGGCAGATTGCACCATGCCATCTCAATGATGTCGAATTTAGCATTGATAACTTAAGAGAAAATGAATGCTGGCTGAAAGTGGCAGATCACTTGTGGAACTTCCAAGGATACTGTTGGATCAAAGGAACAGTACAGCATCACATCTAATCAGTATGACCTTAGAGTCTGATGAATGTAATGGAAAAGGAAATTGTTGATTTGAGTCTTTGATGGGAAGTGGGTCAGAGTGTAACAGGCACTCCCCCTTTGACATAATGTTTTGCTCACTCAGCTGGATAGGCACCTTCTCCCTGTTGATGCATATGCTGTGAGCCAGACAGTGAAGGAGCAGGCAATGGGACTGCTGAAGATCCGGTTCTGTGGATTTAACCATTCTGGGAGTCGTTCAGTATTGTAGTCGTCGGACCTATAAAGAATGAAACCTGAAAGCAACAACACCCCCAGATTCTATGGACTACCTAAAGTGCACAAACCAGACATCCCACTCAGACCCATAGTATCACTACCAGGGACACCATCACACAAACTGGCGAAAGAACTACAGCATAAACTGAAACACTTGATCAGCGGATCCAGACACTCTATACAATCAACACAGGAATTCTTGGACATCATCAGAAATATACAAGGAAGAAACCATGGTCTCATTCGACGTAACGGCACTGTTCACGTCTATTGACAAAGCCCTAGCCAGAGAAACAATAGCCAACCTGCTGAACAGACATAACAGACAACAGGACGTTGAACCCATCAACAAAGATGGCATACTTAAACTACTGGACTTGTGCCTCACAACACACTTCACATTCAACAACCAGATATACGAACAAATCAACGGAACACCCATGGGCTCACCGATCTCGGGACTCATAGCAGAAGCAGTAATGCAAAGGTTAGAACAAACAGTTTTACCACAAATTCAACCCAAACTCTGGGTCAGATACGTTGATGACACCTTTGTAATCATTAAAAACACAGAAATAGAGAATACACACCGGATCATCAACTCCACACTCACAGGAATCCGATTCACGAGAGAGGAAGGACAACCAACTCCCATTCCTAGACATGATGGTACAGAGAACACCAAACGGAGAATTCACCACTAAGGTACACAGGAAAGCCACACACACAGACCAAGTCCTGAACTATGAAAGCAACCACCCCAATACACACAAACGAAGTTGCATCAAGACACTGTTCAAAAGGGCCATAACACACTGCAGCACACCAGAACTGCAAAAAGAGGAAGAGGAACACCTATATAAGGTATTCGCAAAAAACGGATATCCTCGCAATTTCATCAACAGATGCCTAAGGGAGAGACAACAGAACGAGGACATGCCGCAACCCAAAGGACTAGCCACACTACCATACGTCAAGAACCATCTCTGAAATGACAGCCAGACTACTGCGACCACTAGGACTTATAACAGCACACAAACCAACAGCCACTCTCAGACAACAACTCACCAAAACTAAGGACCCGATACCCAGCATGCGCAAAACTAACGTAGTGTACAAAATCCCATGCAAGGACTGCACAAAACACTATATAGGACAAACAGGAAGACAGCTAACGATCCGCATCCACGAACATCAACTAGCCACGAAACGACACGACCAGCTATTCCTAGTAGCCACACACGCAGACGACAAGCAACATGAATTTGACTGGGACAACACTACCATTATAGGGCAAGCGAAACAAAGAACAGCCAGGGAATTCCTAGAAGCTTGGCACTCATCCACAAACTCCATCAAAAAACACATCGACATGGACCCAATATACCGGCCACTACAGCAGACAGCTGAAACTGACAACCGGAAGCGACAAGGACAGGCCACTATAAATGCCAGAGGAAACACCACAGAAGCGCTTCACAGGAGGCTCCCAAGCACTGAGGATGTCACATAGACAGGGGACGAAACGTTTGCAACAAAAACTTCCAGCTCGGCGAACAGAACCACAGCATGGAGATGATAGGTCAGGGAGGAGGATGGGGGAAGGTAGCAAAGAGTACAATGGGTGAATGGGGGATGAAGGTGATAGATCAGAGAGAAGGGTAGAGTTGATAGGTGGAAAGGAAGATTGGCAAGTAGGACAAGTCATGGGGACAGTGCTGAGCCGGAGGTTTGGAGCTGGGGTGAGGTAGGGTGAGGGGAAATGAGGAAACTGGTGAAGTCCATATTGATGCCCTGGGGTTGAAGTGTTCTGAGATGGAAAATGAGGCATTCTTCCTCCAGGCTTCGGGTGGTGAGGGAGCGGTGGTGAAGGAGGCCCAGGACCTCCAGGACCTCGGCTGAGTGGGAGGAGGAGCATCTCTGGGACAGCCGCACCAGTCAACCACACCACCCTGTGGCTCAACATTTCAACTTCTCCTCCCACTCAGCCGAGGACAATACCATCCTATCAACATCTGTCGAGGGAAACTGTAACCTCTTAAAGATGGCCTGGGCATGAAGGATGCCAGCTTTTCAACAGACATTTGTTGAGTTTGTATTGTTCTAGGCATAGAGTGTATTAAGATGGGGATAGAATCAGAAGTGAGGAATTTCAAAGGGGCTGGGATGTTAGTTAATAAAGTTTAATTGGGAAGATATAGCCAGAAATCTCACCAGGCCTCAGGGTGAGAAACCCTCCAAATAACCCGACATAACTCATACTTAGCCAAAAATTAATGATAAAGTTCATCCCCAGCTTTCAAGTTTTGCATTTTTAATGGCTGCCATAGACTACAGAAGGAGATGGTTGCAGCAGAGAGACAAGAACCTTAACTATAGAAAGCCAACCAGTACATCAAGTTCAATTACACCGCTCCAAATGTATCAACTGTAAACAGGGTGAGTCCTGTTTCAGAAGAACTCAAGAGGCTCCCCACTCAGCAAGTACATACAATGCCCAGTTGATGATCAGCCATAGAGGTTAAGATGGTCTCAGACTGAACTTAGTCTGTGTTTGATGAACTGAGCAGCAGGGCCATGATCAAGTCAACATGATTCGCATTCAATGTCCACAGGAGAAAAAATGCAAGCATCAACGTAGCAAGGGTAAAATTAATCTTAATTGTAAGGCTTTTTTTTTACATGCACTGACCAACATTCTCATGCTAAATTTACATATAAAAAGCTAGTACTGGATGACACATTAATAGACTATGTCAGAATATATCTGATGTTACTGAATATTAGAAAGAGAAGAAAAGTAAAAAAAAAGCAAATAAGAGCTGAATAATAACAAATTGATATTTTAAATTGAACCAAGAATGTTTAACAGGCTACGATTAAACGTTTATAAACAGTACCACTTGGATTAGGAATGGCAATAATAAACAAGTCACATCTAAGAACATTGGACAGCAAGTGTAAAAGACACCTCTGATGTATTAGAGAAGCTCTACCTGCTCAGTATTATTCAGCTAGTGACGATTTCTAAAACATCTTCTGAAGCACAAGTACTATAAGAAGCAGAGTTATTTGGGAAGAAAAAGGTTGTCTGGATATTCTTGCAGAACAGTTCATGGATAACTGAGCATCATGAAAGTCACAAAATCGTGACACCTGTCAACAATTATCCTGCCATAAACCCATCAGGCAGATTAAACAAAATGTGATAAAGTGAACAACAGTTTAGAAAAATTGATGAGCAAAGAAAATCTGCTTTATATCTCCCTCCTAAATCAGGATTATGACCGAGTGTACGGCTCACTCAAAGGACTCTCCTGGTGCAGTGATAGTGTCCCTGCCTCTGGAAAGGATATCCAAATTCAAGTGCAACTTGGGGATGTGTCATAACATGTCCAAACAGGTTAATTAAAATTAGTTACAACTCTTTCAATTAATGTCTTCAATCAAAATGGTATAGAGGTGGTAAAATATCACATTTCAGAAGCAATTCAGAAGGAGAGGCAATCATAATCGCTTGACATAAGAGTGAGTAATTCTTTGAAACAGAAAAAATCCATGAGTGTCAGAGATCACCTTGGTCCAAAATCAGAGCAAAACATGTGAGAATTGCATGGCAGATCAGGCAAAAATTATGGAGGGAACCTTTCTAAGGAAAAGCCATTGACTGGATCTCTCCACAGGTGCTGTCTGACGAATGAGTGTTTCTGGCAGTTTCTGTCTTGATTTCAGATTTCCAGCATCTGCAGTGTTTGTGTTTTTGTATTATTTAGGTCCACTTAAGCACAAAATACAAACATTGCCTCAAAGGAATTGGATACAAAATCATAGAGACATAGAGAAGTACAGCACTGAAATGGACCCTCCAGTCCAACTCATCCATGCCAATGACATAACTTAACATAATATAATTCCATATTCCAGCACTTGACCCATATCCCTCTCAACCCTTCCTATTCATATACCCATCCAGACGCCTTTTAAATGCTGGAATTTTACCAGTCTCCACCACTTCCTCTAGCAGCTCATTCCATATACACACCACCGCCTGCGTGAAAAAGTTACCCCTTAGGTCTCTTTTGTATCTTACCCCTCTCACCCTAAACCTATGCCACCTAGTTCTGGACTCCCACACCCCAGGGGAAAGACTTTGTCTATTTATCCTATCCATGCCTCACATGATTTTATAAACCTCTGTAAGGTCAGCCCTCAGCCTCTGATGGTCCAGGAAAACAGCCCCAGCCTGTTCAGACTCTCTCTATAGCTCAACCCTGGCAACATCATTGTAAATCTTTTCTGAACCTTTTCAAGTTTCACAACATCCTTCCAATAAGAAGGAGATCAGAATTGCATACAATATTCCAGAAGTGGCCTAACCAATGTCCTGTACAGCTGCAACATGGCCTCCCAACACTATACACTATGCTCTGACCAATAAAGGAAAGCATACCAAAAGCCTTTTTCACTATCTTATCTATCTGCGACTCCACTTTCAAGGAACTACGAACCTGCACTATTCATTAACACCCCAAGGATCTTACCACTAAGTGTGTAAATCCTGCTAAGATTTGTTTTTCCAAAATGCAGCACCTCACACTTATCTAAATTAATTTCCATCTGCCACTCCTCAGCTCATTGGCTCATCTGATCAAGATCCTATTGTACTCTGAGGTAACCTATTTCGCTGTCCCCAACACCTCCAATTTTAGTGTCATCTGCAAACTTACTAACTATACCTCCTATGTTCACATCCAAATCATTTATATAAATGATGAAACATTGTGGATCCAGCACCGATCCTTGTGGCACTCCACTGGTCACAGGCTTCTCGTGTGAAAAGCAAACCTCCACCACCACCCTGTGTCTTCTACCTTCGAGCCAGTTCTGTATCCAAATGGCTAGTTATCCCTGTATTCCATAAGATCATACCTTGCTAATTGTCTCATGAGGGGAACCTGATTGAATGCCTTACTAAAATCCATATAGATCATTCCACCGCTCTGCCCTCATCAATCCTCTTTGTCAAAAGTTCGTGAGACGTGATCTCCCACGCACAAAGCCATGCTGACTATCCCTAATCGGTCCTTGCCTTTCTAAATGCCTGTGAATCCTGTCTCACAGGATTCCCTCCAACAACCTGCCCACCACTGATGTCAGACTCACCGGTCTATAGTTCCCTGGCTTTTCCTTACCATCTTTCTTAAATAGTGGTGCCATTTAAGCCAACCTCCAGTCTTCCAGCACCTCTCCTGTGAATATCAATGATACAAATATCTCAATAAGGAGCCCAGCAATCACTTCCCTAGTTTCCCATAGAGGTCTAGGGTACACCTGATCAGATCCTGGAGATTTATCCACTTATATGCATTTCAATGTATCCAGTACCTCCTCCTCTCTAATATGGACATTTTTCAAGGTGTCACCATCTATTTCCACACATCCTATAGCTTCCATGTCCTTCTCCACAGTAAACACTGATGCAGAATACCCGTTTAGTATCTCCTCCATCTCCTGTAGCTCCACACATAGGCTGCCTTGCTGATCTTTGAGGGGCCCTATTCTCTCCCTACTTACCCTTTTGTCCTTAATTTGCAAAGCTATCTCATGTCACCTTTCTGCCCTCCTGAGTTCCCTCTTAAGTAAAATGCTACTGCCTTTATGCTCTTTTAAGGATCCTCTCGATTTCCCTGTCTATACCTGACATCTGCTTCCTTTTTTTTAACCAAAACCTCAAAATCTCTCATCATCCAGCATTTCCGACACTGACCAGCCTTTCCTTTCACTCTATCAGGAATGTACAACCTAACAGACATATCCAACATTTAAAGAAATCTAATAGCAGATAGGGAAATAAAACAAAATTCTATCAACCAAAATTATCTTTCTCAATGCTTCTCTTAGAATGGGTACTGTGGGATTTAGCAGAAACCCACAGGGCAGGAAAGGATAAAAGGGGATAATGAATTCAATCAGTGAATCTTCATTAGATCAGTATCAAAGTTTCCAGTGGCAACAAAAAGGGAACTAAAGGCAGCAGGTAGGTGCTACGTCTAATATAGTAAAAGCCCTTGAGTGCACAACAGGAGGTAACCACAGAGTGTTTGTCTTTGGTCTAAACCACTTAACCACACACATAACTGAACAGACAATTCTCAAGTACCTGTCTGAATGGGTCAGTTTCAAATACTTTTTAAATGAATTGATAATTGCACCCTGTAAATGCTAGACATATCAATGAACTGACAACTACATCATGTAAATTTTTGACACATTAATGAACTGATAACTATATTCTGTAAATGTTAAACCTTTTTAAGTTTTAGGTACCTGTATCCTGAAAATGCTGATATCATATTAACGAGTTGTGTGTTATGATATGGTATAAGAAAGCGACTTCCACTTAATGCTGCAGCTCCAGCTCAGAAACAAGTATCAGCAAGTTTTCTTAAAAATAGACAACTGAAGGTTATTGCACCGTCTCTGTCTCTCATTCAGGCTTGCAGTCTTTATAAGGAACCTCAACAGATACCCTAAAGGGGTTATGTATTCTAACACCATATTTGTGTCCATCTTGAAACATTCAGTATGAAATTAGACATATTTTGCTGGATTTTCATTCCAAGCTGAGGAATAAGATAGGTGGATCCATTTTTACTCCCAGATTCAGCTGATGCAATATTTTTAAAGGGGTAGGCCCTATTCAGTCCAGTGATTGGTTTGTTTCCCAACATGGGCTGGCAAGCTCAGGGCAGAGGCATGAGATTATTCTGAGCAGTGCCTTATGGCAAACGGCAGCCAGGACTGGACTTGTTGTTCACTGGGCAGATTGAACAGCTGGCTGAGCAGAATGCTAGAAGTCTCTCTCTCCAAAAAAAAATGGTCAAACAGTCACTCATCAACCTTGCAACACTGAATAATTTCAATGAACCTGCCTTCATTGTTTCCAATAAAGGAATTTCACTATCTATATAAGACTTTAGTTAGGCCACATTTGGAGTAGCATGTGCAGTCTGGTCGCCACATTATAGGAAGGATGTAGAAACTTTTGAGAGGGTGAAAAGAGCCTTACCAGGATTTTGCCTGGATTGGAGTGTACTTGCCATATGGAGAGATTGGACAAACTTGGATTGTTTTGCTACAGCATCAGAGGCTGAGGGATACCTATTAAGAGTTTATAAATTATGAGAGGCATGGATCAGGTGGATAGTTGGTTATTTCTCAAGATGAAAATGTCAAATACTAGGGGGCATAGGATTAAGATGAGAAGGGGAAGGTTTAAAAGAGAGATGCAAGGAAAGTTATTTTATACAGAAAGGGGTAGATGTCTGGAACACCCTGCCAAGGGAGGTGGTAAAAGTATATATATCAGCAAAGTTTAAGAAGCATTGAGCAAGACACATGAACAGGCAGTGAATACAGTGATGCAACCATGTACGGGCAAATAGGATTTTAGAATGGCATCATTGTTGGCACAGATGTGCTGGGCCTTTGCTGTACTGTTCAATGTTCTTTGAACTATTGATCCACTGAGAGAAAATATTTTATGTCATCTTGTTCCTAAGAAGGAATTCTGATCATTAGAGTTTTTGTTTCTCTAACAAGGAAAAAGCTATCACCTCAGAATTGATCCTATTAAGTACCTTGTAGGTTTGATATGTTTCTAAGGAAATTCTTTCATTCTTCTAAACTCCAGTGCATATATGGTTAACCTTCTTGATGTTTCTTCATAAAACTAGGCCCTTCATGTAAGATTGAATCAGATGAACCATCTCAGACATGCTTCTAATGCAAAAAAAATCTTTTCTTTCAAATTAGGGAAGTCAAAACTGTATGCAGTACTTCAGATGTAGTCTCACAAATTGCAACCCCTTGCAATACATGACAACGCACCATTTTCCTTTCAAATCACTTGCTGGACCTGCAAATGCCTAATTTTCAACCTGCTTGACTGAAGAAATAACAACAGTATGACACAATCTGACCTCCTCAGTAATTTATTCTCCTCGTTTTTGTCATCATATTTTAAACCAGTGATCACAATTGAAAATTCTTGTGTTCTTAACAGCTGCATATCACTTGTACCTGAAGTTTATCCCTTCCATTTGTAACTTTGAAAATATGATTCTGTTCCTCTCCAGCTTGTGTATTTTTTATTCATTATATGTCCTGACTGGGCCATCATTTATCAGCTAAATGCCCTTGAACTGAATGGTTTCTTATCTATTTCAGGGAATAATTAAGGTTCAACTATATTACACTGAGCTTGTAGAGACATATAGGCCAGACCAGATAAAGACAGCAGATTTCCTTCGCTGAAAGGACATTATATGGACTTCATTAAGGCGTTCGACAAGGTTCCCCATGGGAGACTTATTAGCAAGGTTGGATCTCATGGAACACAGGCAGAACTAGCCAGTTGGATACAGAACTAGCTCAAAGGTAAAAGACAGAGGGTGGTGGTGGAGGGTTGTTTTTCAGATTGGAGGCCTGTGACCAGTGGAGTGCCACAAGGATCGGTGCTGGGCCCTCTACTTTTTGTCATTTAAATTAATGATTTGGATGGGAGCATAAGAGATACAGTTACTAAGTTTGCAGATGACACCAAAATTGGAGGTGTAGTGGACAGCAAAGAGGGTTACCTCAGATTACAAAAGGATCTGGATCAGATGGGCCAATGGGCTGAGAAGTGGCAGATGGAGTTTAATTCAGATAAATGCGAGGTGCTGCATTTTGGAAAAGCAAATCTTAGCAGGACTTATACACTTAACGGTAAGGTCCTAGGGAGTGTTGCTGAACAAAGACACTTTGGAGTGCAGGTTTATAACTCCTTGAAAGTGGAGTTGCAGGTAGATAGGATAGTGAAGAAGGCATGCTTTCCTTTATTGGTCAGAGTATTGAGTACAGGAGTTGGGAGGTCATGTTGTGGCTGTACAGGACATTGGTTCGGCCACTGTTGGAATATTGCGTGCAATTCTCGTCTCCTTCCTATCGGAAAGATGTTGTGAAACTTGAAAGGGTTCAGAAAAGATTTATAAGGATGTTGCCAGGGTTGGAGGATCTGAGCTACAGGGAGAGGCTGAACAGGCTGGGGCTGTTTTCCCTGGAGTGTCGGAGGCTGAGGGATGACCTTATAGAGGTTCATAAAATTATGAGGGGTATGGATAGGATAAATAGAAAAAGTCTTTTCCCTGTATGACTCTATCTCTATGACTCTATGTCTCTAGTGAAACAGGTGGGCTTTTACAATAACCAATAATAATTTTAGAATCACCATTACTGAGACAGCCTTAGCTCCTAGATTTATTAAATGAATTCCCTGGGATTTAGGGTGAGAGGGGAAAGATATAAAAGAGACCTAAGGGGCATCCTTTTCACGCAGAGGGTAGTACTTGTATGGAATGAGCTGCCAGAGGATGTGGTGGAGGTCGGTACATATGAATAGGAAGGGTTTGGAGGGATATGGGCGGAGTGCTGGCAGGTGGGACTCAATTGGGTTGGGATATCTGGTCGGCATGGATGGGTTGGACCGAAGGGACTGTTTCCATGCTGTACATCTCTATGACTCTATGTCTCTAGTGAAACAGGTGGGCTTTTACAATAACCAATAATAATTTTAGAATCACCATTACTGAGACAGCCTTAGCTCCTAGATTTATTAAATGAATTTAAATTCCACCAGCTGCTGTGGTGGCCTTAGAAATTAGGGTCTCTTTTAAAACAGTGTCATTTTAGTATTCTGTATTTAGTATTTCCTGTATTGTATGAAATTTCAATTACAGTCGTAATTAGCCCTCTATAAGTATACAGAAAAGATTATTTGAGTACCGCAGTATCCTATTTTGAAGGCAATGTTTCTGAAACTAAGAAGTCTTTGTTCTTGGAAGGATTGAAAACTAACCTTCAAAATGAAACTATGCAAGGGGACAATAGTCATCCAATGGCTCAAGTAGCTGTCCCATAGACATTGATGAAAATAATTCAGCTAATTGATTGACACAGCAGACGACATAAGCCCAGAGAAAAAAAGGAGATATCAAGAAGGGCTCAATGGCAGAAAGCAATCCCCATCAGGCAGTGCTTGTAGGTAGCAGTCTTTGTCAAGGAGCCAGTTTTTCCAGATGGAAGATGGACCAGAAAAAAGGGGAGAAAGAAGCAGGGATACATTTCCTAATACCTCAGCTAGAGAGCAAGATGCTACTTGCACAAATTTAATGATACTAACACATTTTACACCAAAATTTTGTTCTCTGAGGGTACCAGTGAACTTTCCCCAATCATTACAGTCATATACTTCGAATTAAAGAATGTATCATAGCTGATGTTTCTTAACAAACTCTATAAGCCATATGAAGATTGCTTTCAAATGAGCAATTAATTGAATCAGGTGACAAAACCCCCAAAAAGCAATGGTAGATTTAAACCCATGTCCCCACAGAACTAGTAAGATTTCCAGAGAACTAGTTCAATTACATAACTGCTACACAACAGTCTTAACCTTGTTAACAAGCATTCAGACAATCTTAACTGGGAATATGGAGAATGTAAGCACCACACTCCACCATCTCTTTAAAAATGACAGTATATCACAGAGCCATTTGAAAGCTGGTGTACCATATGAATCTCTAGATTGCACCTTTACCTGCATTTGCCTCAACGAGTTATTGAAAATTCAGCAGATTAGTACAATTGCATCCTGAATGAAAAATTTGCACAGATTCAGTGTTACTTCTTTATTTGTCCTCTTCAGCATGGTTCATCGAAAGAAAGATCCCATTTCTATCCAAGTTGTGTTCATTCCAACATCTGTGTCTTTTAACTCTTTCATACACCGCATCTCTTACTCAATATACTTTGTCTCTTTATTCGTCTTGCCAAATGTATCACTCCATATTCTGCAATTATATTTTGAGTTGTCCAGTCTACCGGAAGTTTATTACAGTTCTGTAATGCAAATTCCTGCTCATAATTAACCTAACAGATTCATTCTGGTCCCTTGTTCCAAGATATGGCTGACCCGCTAAGTATTTTCCGGCATTTATTTTTTGTATTCATTCCATACTTTCAGTTCATCTACAAATTGGTAACATGCAAATTATTTTGGGAGGCTTTATAGGCTGCACATGAATATAAATATAAACTTCTAACCAAGTGGGATGATTGAAAGTTAATTTAGACAGACCCAACATAGATACACTAATTGAAAATAAAAGACAAAAGCTGCTGAAATTGAGTGACTTGAAGGAAGATAATTTGCCCCCAAAATTATTCCATCATTAAAGCAGTTATCCAACTTAGTTGATGTCCTGATGTGTAATCTCAGAACTCAGAGAGGAAATCAGGTCTAAAATTATGTACCACTCTTTTTACCTCGCTGAATATTCGTAAGTATAATTATGTAACATTCTTATTTACTTGCTGAACATTCCAAAATGCAATAAAAAATGATATCAGGGACCAGTTTTAAATAATCAGTGAAACTGGATAGTCTAATAATACACAATAATAAGATCTTACTGAATCACACCCGTTAAAAGCAATATCCAATAAAATTCAGGAACATGTACTCTGCAAACAAATACTTTCAAGTCTTGTGTCTTTTTGAATTGCCCCAATAGGGTTGGATCTTGGGAAGCCACATTGTTTTCTCCAATGTAGTACCTTGGCCAATTAGAGTCAACTTGACAACCAAATATGCACCCTTCCTTGTGTTGTAAAAGTGATTGTCATCAGATATTGGTGAGACCTCTTCTGGAATACTGTGTCCAGTTCTGGTCACTCAGTTATAGGAGGGATATTATTAAGCTGGAAAGGGTTCAGAAGAGATTTTACTAGGATGATACCTGGTACAAAAGGTTTGAGTTATAAAGAAAGGTTGGAAAGGCTGAGACATTTTTCACTGGATTATAGGAGGTTGAGAAGCAACCAGATAGAAGTTCATAAAATAATGAGAGCTTTAGGTAGACTTAACAATTGTTGTTTCTTTTTTCCCTAGGATGGGGGATTTCAATTCATAGAGGGCACATTTTTAAGGTAAGAGGACAGACAGATTTCAAAAAATGAGGTGGCAAATATTTTACATAGTGGGTGGTTCACGAATGGAATGATCTTCCAGAGGTAGTGTTGGATATGGGTACAAATACAACATTTAAAAGATATTCGGATAAGTACATGAGTCGGAAAAGATTGGAGGGATATGGGCTCGGAGCAGGCAGGTGGGGCCAGTTTATGGGATCATGATCGGCACAGACTGGTTGGACCTAAGGGTCTGTTTCTGTGCTGTGTGACTTTATGACTGAAATTTGGTTTTCTTGCATGTCTTAATGTGGGAAAAATGAAAAGCCATGAAAATATGTCATTCTTTACAGCAACATTCATGAGAGATTAGTGTGGAGAAGAGATTAGAAACCCATACAAGTGCTCACAAGAGCAGATTTGATTCATTTTTCTGCTGCTTCTCTCTTGCTAACTATTCCTTTTTTCTCTCATCCTCTTGCTGTGCTTTTCTGTTTTCCCCTTCTTTCCCTTTATGGTGAGAGATGGCAGATTGTTGAGATGGAAAGGGGCCACTAGCAGCTGTAAGCAGTATTTGCAAAGAAATAAATGACACTCAGTAGTTCACTTCCTACCTCCTTCCCCCGTCACCTCACTCATCACCAATCTTCCCTCACTCACTTTCCCAACATCTCCATAATACTGCCCTATTGCCCCATCTTACAATTACCCTGCCAACTTTCTCCCAAATCTATCACAAACTTCTTGCTGAATTCTCTAATGAGTGCCTCCAGTCAAAACTGCTTTTGCTTTTCAGAGTGGATAATGACGGGGCAAGTTACCACACTCTAAACTCATCTTATTCTCCCTAACTATCCTTTTCTGTCAGTTTACCATCAAGCAGGCTGTTCTTGTATTAAAACATAACTTTAAAAAAAACAATTCAAATTAGAATGGAAATTATCTTTTGTGGACTTCTTAAAAAAAAATTAAGTTCCTTCAATAAGGGCATCTCTGGCTAGACCAACTTTTATCACCAATTCTGAATTGCCTAAAAGGTGGTTAAGAGACAATCAGGCATTTGTGAATATGGAGTCACAGACCAGGTGAGGACAGCAGAATTCCTACCCTAAGGACATTAGTGAACCAGATGGCTTTTTATGATAATCGACAGTCTACATGGTTGTCATTATGCTTCAGATTTTATTAAATTTAAATTGTGCCATTTACCAATCAAACATTAGCTAGTGGTTCTGGATTGCTAGTCCAATAACCTGACCATGACACCACCACCTGCCCTTTATATGTTGCTTTCCATCTTCAGCAATTAAAATCTGTCCACGGAAGAATGTAATTATTTGTAACCTTTTTTGTCAAAACACAAGTTGAAGAAATTATTGGCTTCAATATTGAGCATGTTTTTAAAAATTAGTGCATGATTACATGAAGAAAGCCCACTGGCTCTCTCAAATTCAGTTTAAGAAGCCTTAAAAAGTTAATTGAACACGTCAAAATCTATAGCTGAATTGTCTTTAAACTTGTCATTTTGTCTCAAATGTAGTCAGTTAAAGTGGAAAATTTCACTAGATACATCCTTAAAAACTTGTCCTCTCATATTTAGAAATTATTTTAAGTGAAGTTAGTGGCCGTCAAGTACTCCCATCCAAAAATAAACATTGCTCATTAAAAACAATTGTAGAATATAGAAATGGTTAAAATATCCTTTGATTTATGTAGCAACTTTTTCATTTGCAAGATGCCCCAAAGCACTTTACAATCGAGTGGAGTACTTTGTAAAATTATCTCAGTTGCAACCAAATTAGACAAAGGAAGGTTTCACAGATAGCAATGTAATAATGGTTGCTTAATTTGTTTTGGTAATGTTAGTTGAGGTTTAAAAATGCCAGCCAGGATATGAGAAAGATGAAATGTTGGCCAGGAAATAGCAGGATATTGGAATAACTTGACTGCTAATTTCTTCAAAATATTATGATTTATCTGTGATAGCAACATTGTGGTTCAGTAGCTCATCTCCAACAGCATAACAATCTCATAATCCAGACCTATAGTTTTACACAAGGGTTTGCTGCGAAATTTGAATCCACAAATGATTAGCTTACTCAATTCAATTTTTCAAAAGCACGTTTTTGATTTAAAACAAAAAACATTCCAGAAAGAAAAAATATTCAATAAAGATTTCAACAAACACAAAAGACAATAAACTGGGCAAATTTGAATCACGCTCTGATGAAATACATGACTTGATTTATTTGGTTCAAACCATTACTTTGGTTGAGAAGAATAATAATTGTAATGAGAATACCCACCATGGTCTCGTCAACTGATATTACAGGTATTAGGACTGCACAATAAAAGTTTGTGTTGTATATAATGAATTCTTTCTGGGTCTCCTATCATACTTGCCTCCACACTCACACTCCCCATTCAAGGAAGTCATATAACCTGTAATATCACTCCACCAGAGGTATTTTGGCAAGACTTAACACCACATGATCCAGCATATTCCTCTTTGCTCTCAGTCCAGACCTGAAGCAAGATTTTGTTGTGCACATTGAGACACAGTAGACTAGAGTAGTGATTTTCATCTGCTTTAGTCTCTATGATGCAACTTATCCACACGTAGAAATCATGCGAACTACATCAGAATTGCGAGCTCAGCAATAACTGGACTAAGTCCAAACTGGCCAGCTTTCCAATAATAACACTAACTCTAAAGTGGTGAAGGATTGGTACCAGCAGAGAACATGAATTTTCACATGCAAGGATGCCAACGTTAATTAGTTGAAAAATAGGAATAGTGATAATCACAGTCAAAAAATAGAAAACATATCCAATAATGTTTCAAACCCAGTACACAGCAGACAGGTAATCAGGCTAAGTAACTTAATGAACAAGAATTGAATGGGGAAAGTAGTTTGTCAGTGACAAGCTTAATCTGACCTTGTGAGTGAAGATTTATTATCACTGTATTATGAGGCTATTACAGTAATTGCAACATGTGATTCTTATCAAGACACTATACTCTTTAAAAATATACCTAAGGACACAAGTCTTTTCGTGTTCAATAACTGGTCTTACGTGGAATTGTTCATAGTTCAGAGAGGCTTTGGCTAGAAAGTGCACCTGCAGACTGATGGGAACTGAATGTTCCACAGTTTTTGTAAATTATGTCAAAAGAGCAAGGATCTTATGATAAGATTTTTAAGGGTTTATTAGAATGGTTCCAGGGACGAGGGATTTCAGTTATGAAAATAGATTGGATAAGCTTAGACTGATCTTCTTGGAAAAGGCTGAGAGCAAATGTGATTAAAATGTCAAAATAATCAGGCCTCTGGACTGCATAAATAAGAAAATATTCAAACTGTGAAAAAATCAAGAGAGGGCACAGATTTAACATAATTAGTAAAAGTAGTGATATTACGGAATAAAACAAAGAACTGTGGATGCTGGAGAGCTGAAACAAAAACAGAAATTGCTGGAGAAACTCAGTGGGTCGGACAGCATCTGTGGGCAGAAAGCAGAGTTAAGATTTTGACTTGGGAGTCTTTTCATCCAGCAACATCAGGGAAATGTGTTCATGTAGCAAGTGGCTTGGGTATAGAGTGCACTGCCTAAGAGTGTGGTGAGACAGGTTCAAACGAGACACTCACAAAGAAATTAGAAAAGTTATTTGAAAAGGAAGAAATTGCATGGTAATAGGGTGAAGACAAAAGAATAGTACAAGGCTAGATGCTCATTTGGAGAGCCATGAAGAAAGGATGAGGTGAATGGCCCCCTTCTTTGCTGTAACAATTCAGTGATTCTGTGAAGAATATGAAAAGTTAAGATCAGAAGACCAAAGGCAGGATGGGCACAACACACAAATAAGGTTACAAATCCTTTTTTTCACAGAAAAAAGAGATACAGTATGTGAAATATAATTCTTCTAATTGAAAATAATACTGAGAATGCATCAAACAGTATTCTTATGGTTAAAAATCTTATCCTCCAGTGTGGAGGAGAACTGGAAGCAATGTTAAGAGAGGTATTCAATTTCAGAAGATCAGCTGTAGGTTAGGTTGCCTGTAGCTTTTGCATTTGGAATCAAGTGTTCAAGAAGACTCCAGACTGGCAGATCCTAATTGGACCAAGCTATTGATCAGGCTGAAAACTTGATCTGAAGCTTTGGTTAGAGGAAGAAAGCGTACTGGAGAGTGCTGTGACTCAGTGGGTAGTACTGTAGGAATGAGCAAAAATCCCCATTTCTGAAATACTGGACTTTTCAAATAACTTTTAAAAGTAAAATACCAAGGCAGGCAGCTGGGCTAGGTTCTGGGAGAATGACACAGGCACAAAGATAACTGCTTGGAACTATTCAGGAGAAAGTGAGGGCTACAGATGCTGGAAATGAGAGTGAAAAAGAGAAAAGCACAGCATGTCAGGCAGCATCTGAGGAGCAGGAGAGTCGATATTTTAGACATAAGCCCTGCACCAGGAATGTTGTGGGGGAGGGGGGGGGGGGGGAGCAGTGCAAGGGGGCTGAGAGATAAATGGGAAGGGGTGGGACTGGGGTGGAAGGTAGCAAGGAAGGCGGGAGATGGATGCAGGTGGGGAATTATGGTGATAGGTCAGAGTGGAGGGTGGAGATGATAGGTGGGAAGGAAGATGGACAGGTGGAAGAACTTCAAGAGGGCAGTGCCAACTTGGAAGGTTGGATCTGGGATAAGGTGGGGGGAGGGGAGATGAGTGAAATTGGCATTGATGCCATATGGTTGGAGGATCGCTAGGCGGAAGATGAGGCATTCTTCCTCCAGACATTGGATGGATAGGACTTGGAGCTACAGAGGAACATTGATTATCCGAACTAGATCGGCGGGCACTCTTTCGTTCAGATAATCGATTATGCAGTTAATCGATTAAATGCCTTTCCTCTGGGGCTCGGAGGTTTTTAAGTCTGCTCCCTGTTCAGGAGATGAGGCAGCAGCACACCACAAGCCCCCGCCCGCCCCCATCCAACACCACCACCAGCCCACCCTTGCCCAACGCCCGCCCCCATGCAATACCATCCCCCACCCAAAACCGCCCTCCCGCCCACCACCCCATGCGCCCCCCCATCCACGTTTCCAAATAGTGTGTGTACACACACACACAACTTTTTACTGCAATGTTTGACAGGTTCCACCTTTACCCTGTACAGGTGTTGGAGAGATTATTTGGGGAAGAGGGGGTTAGAGTTCACCCCTATGTAGAACTCCAGGGAAAGTGTGGGGAGGGAGAGAGGGCAGGAGGTCAGTCATTTGGAGACTGTACCTATTTAATTACTGTAAACAAAAGACACGCACACTGTTGGAGACACGTCTTTAGTTCAATGTTTCTATCGGGACCTTGAGATCTCATTCAGATAATCCGATATTCGGATAATTGATATTTGGACAATCAAGGTTCCTCTGTATTGTTCAGTCTGAAAATCCAATTCAAACATGCTTTTTGAAAAAAGCAATCAACCAAGCCTAAACCTCATCCAACCCAGACTGAACTGGGCCTTGGCAGATCAACTTCAATCAATATTCATGCACAGAGGTACCGGACATTCCACTTAATCAAAATACATTCACACTTACTCTTAGCTATCAGGAAGCCAATTGACCACCAAAGGGAATACCAGAAACACAATGGCAACAGAGTATTGAGAAGGGCACAAAGTCTGTATAACTGTTGATTCTGACGTGAGAGAGAGAGGCAGAGGCTTTTTCAACATTAAGCTCCTGTAGAAACAATTTCTCCACAGGCTTTAACCTCAAGAAGCAGCATCAGAACCAAGACTCACAGTGGGTGAACCGAGAAGCTGAATAGGGAATACAAACCAAGAGCACCATCGCAACAAAGGACCTCTGAGAGGGTAGAAAGCCAACCAAGCGCTATCCAAACAAAAGCTTCCAGACACGGCCAATTCCAAGCCAAAAAATCCGATGGCATGAACCTCGGCAACTGAATGCACTTTATAATTGTGTTTACCACAGTGGTGAGCTGAAACTCCCGAGACCCAAAGTTTCCAACCTAACTAGCAGGGAGGGGAAGGTGGGTGGTGACAGCACAGGGAACCCCAAGGGTAGGAAGCCTGAAGAAAATGTTTGATTAAAACTGTTGTTTAGCTTCGAATAGTTTTTTAACCTCTGTTTAATTTGATAGTGTATCTAATCACTGTCCTCTGTATAATTGTGTCAATTTCACTGTTTTATTGCATTTGTCTTTTTTTTTATTTCTTGCATTATACTTATCTCTTCATAGTTAAATAAATGCAGAGATTCTTTTGCCTATTGTCTATTGCCTTCTTCATTTCACATTCCCTAAATAAGTCCAGTGTCAGAACCAGGGATCTGGAGCTTATTTGAACCACCTAAAAAGCAGCAAACCAGATCGCAAACCAAAAACCCTACAGTACTCATGCTGCCAAGTTAGAAGGGTGTGGGATGAAGGACCCCTCTGGAACTTAGAGTCGTAAAGATGTATAGCTCATTCATGCTAACCAGTTGCCACATAAGAATGTAAGAAATAATAGCAAGAATGGAACATTCAGCTCCTCAAACCTGCTCTGCCATTCAACAAGATCATCTGCTCTGCCAGGTATCACCTTCTCTTTCGAACCAGCTCAGCATAGCTGTCAAACCATTGCTACTTCAAAACCGCATTTCGGTAGTGTTGTATGAGCAATCATACAACAGCTCATTGTGTTGTAAGTGCAGTCTATTGCTCACTATAAGCTAAGTCTGTTTGATCAAATGTGATAGAAGAATAATTAATAATCTAGTGAGAAGATGTTGTTGTCTTCAACAAGATGTAGTTTATTGCACGATAGGACTGTTGCCGCACAGTGCCAGGACCCGGGTTCGATTCCAGCTGTGTGGAGTTTGCACATTCTCCCCATGTCTATGTGGGTTTCCTCCGGGTGCTCCAGTTTCCTCTCACAGTCCAAAGATCTGCAGGTTTGGTGAACTGGCCATGTTAAATTGGCCATAGTGTTCAGGAATATGTAGGTTAGGTGGATTAGTCAGGGGAAACATGGAGTAATAGGGTAGGGGAATGGGTCTGGATAGGACTATCTTTGGAGGGTCAGTGTAGACTTGTTGGGCCACATGGCCTGTTTCCAGACTGTAGGGATCCTATGGTAGCAAGCAGATGCAAGATAAAATCAATGTGATAGACATTGCTACTGAGATTACCAGGAAGATCCAGTGGGAGGCTTCACTCTTTTATGATCCTAAGATGATGATATTGTAACTTTTGAATGAGATGTTAAATACATTATCCATCTGCACTCTGACGGAATTGTCAATGGCTCCCTCCCCCATAGCATGGCACTATTTCAAAGAACAGCAGGGTTAACATTAGTTTCTCAAAAAGAAACATTACTAAAACAGATTATCTGGGCATGATCATTTTGCAGTTTGTCAAATGCTTGTGTGCCCAAAATAGTTCACCATGCTTCCTACATAACAATGATGACTGCAATTTGATACCACTTTTATTATCACTTTGGAATGGTCCAATAGTCATACGAAGGTGTCAATGTCATTACAAATCTTGGCCCTACCTTCTGGTGGGAGAAAGAAAGAAAAGGAGAGAGAATGAAAGGGAGAAAAGAGAGAGAAAAGGAGAACATAAGAAATAGGAGCAGGAGTAAGCCATCTGGTCTGTTGACACTGCTCCATCATTCAACAAGATCATGGATGGCCTAACCATGGAGAGGGAGGGAGAGAGAGAGAGAAAGGGAGGGAGAAAGAGAGAGAGAAAAAGAAAGAGAGACTTGGGAGGAGAAGAAGTGAATTGGAATGATTATGAAAACATATATGCATTGCTATATATTGGGGAAAAATGTATCAAAACATGATTGCTCCCTTGACAGTTATTTTGCTGTTTATTTAACTGTAACACTAAGAGATACCTCTGTTCACTCCATTGTACATGGATCAGAGCACGGAGTAGTTCAGTATGTTTGCAAATTGCTTTTTTCCTCTCCAGAATCCAATATTAAGTCAACCCCAGGTTAATTGTATGAAGGCTGTTTCTCTCCACCAGTCCTGAGAGGAGAGGGTGACCTGAGTTGAGGCAGTTACAATCAAACTGTCACTCAGCACTCCAGTCCTGAGCACTGAAATTTATTTTATAATTATGGTTTCTAGTTTTACTACCTTTTTACATAATTTATATTACTCAGATTGCCCAGTTTCAAAATTTCTGTGCATCATTTTCAATGTAATCCCTCCTTTCCCAACTCCTTTTTCTCCCCATGCTATATGGTGCCTTAGCTGCAGTAATTATATTGATTCTGCAGTGAACATTCAACAGAAGTTGTAAACTTGTTCACCAGCTCCCTGCTTGTTCTCCACAGTTTTCAGTAGAGTGACAGAATTGAAAATAAAATAGGAAAATAAAGTTTCTATAATCCCCAGGAACTAAAAATAAATTTACATCAGGAGCAACCTGGAAAGATAATTCATAAGGCACATAAAAGAATAAAAATCTTTTTTTTTCATTTCTCCACAGCATTTTTATTGACTAAATATACATGAGCAAGAAGCATTTGTGGTCAAGTTAACATACCTATGTGTCACAGCAGCCATTTAGGACTAAAACAAGGAACATTTTTTCACCAAGCGAGTAGTAGCCTATGGAACTTTCTGCCACAAAATGTGATTGAGGTCAAACATTAAATGTTTTCAGGAAGGAATTAGATATAGTTCTTGGGAATAAAGAGATCAAACGAAATGGGGAGAAAATGGGAACAGGTACTGAGTTGGATGATCTTTATGATCATAGTCATAGAGTCATAGAGGTGTACAGCATGGAAACAGACCCTTCGGTCCAACCTGTCCATGCCGACCAGATATCCCAACCCAATCTAGTCCCACCTACCAGCACCCGATCCATATCCCTCCAAACCCTTCCTATTCATATACACATCCAAATGCCTCTTAAATGTTGCAATTATACCAGCCTCCACCACTTCCTCTGGAAGCTCATTCCAAACAAGTACCACCTCTGCGTGAAAAAGTTGCCCCTTAGGTCTCTTTTATATCTTTCCCCTCTCACCCAAAGCCTATGCCTTCTAGTTCTGGACTCCCCAATCCCAGGGAAAAGACTTTTTTTATTTATCCTATCTATGCCCCTCATAGTTTGGAAACCTCTATAAGGTCACCCCTCAGCCTCCGACGCTGCAGGGAAAACAGCCTCAGCCTGTTCAGCCTCTCCCTACAGCTCAAATCCTCCAACCCTGGCAACATCCTTGTAAATCTTTTCTGAACCCTTTCAAGTTTCACAACATCCTTCCGATAGGAAGGAGACCAGAATTGCACACAATATTCCAACAGTGGCCGAACCAATGTCCTGTACAGCCGCAACATGACTTCCCAACTCGTGTACTCAATACTCTGACCAATAAAGGAAAGCATGCCTTCTTCACTATCCTATCTACCTGCGACTCCACTTTCAAGGAGCTATGAACCTGCACTCCAAGGTACCTTTGTTCAGCAACACTCCCTAGGACCTTACCATTAAGTGTATACTTCCTGCTAAGATTTGCTTTCCCAAAATGCAGCACCTCGCATTTATCTGAATTAAACTCCATCTGCCACTTCTCAGCCCATTGGCCCATCTAGTCCAGATTCTGTTGTAATCTGAGGTAACCCTCTTCACTGTCCATTACACCTCCAATTTTGGTGTCATCTGCAAACTTACTGACTGTACCTCTTATGCTTGCAGCCAAATCATTTATGTAAATGACAAAAAGTAGAGGACCCAGCACCGATCCTTGTGGCACTCCACTGGTCACAGGCCTCTAGTCTGAAAAACAACCCTCCACCACCACCCTCTGTCTTCTATCTTTGAGCCAGTTCTGTATCCAAATGGCTAGTTCTCCCTTTATTCCATGAGATCTAACCTTGCTAATCAGTCTCCCATGGGGAACCTTGTTGAATGCCTTACTGAAGTCCATATAGATCACATCTACTGCTCTGCCCTCATCAATCCTCTTTGTTACTTCTTCAAAAAACTCAATCAAGTTTGTGAGACATGATTCCCCAGGCACAAGACATGTTGACTATCCCTAATCAGTCCATGCCTTTCCAAGTATATGTACATCCTGTCCCTCAGGATTCCCTCCAACAACTTGCCCACCACTGAGGTCAGGCTCACTAGTCTATAGTTCCCTGGCTTGTCTTTACCACCCTTCTTAAACAGTAGCACCATGTTTGCCAATCTCCAGTCTTCCGGCACCTCACCTGTGGCTATCGATGATACAAATATCTCAGCAAGAGGCCCATATTGAAAAGCTGGAGGAGGCTCAAAGGGCTGAATGGAATAGGGTATTACTGTTCTTTCTTTCTGTGTTTCTTTGTTTCGACTTAACTGACTTCATTACATTATCCACCCTCCTCCTGTCCCTTTCTCATTCCATGCTATTCAATCCTCCATGCCAATCCCTCATCTCACCTCCACACATATTCCATACTAGCCATTCTACAATCATTCCATCAAGGCCCTTTGAATTCTCCCATCATATAGAACATAGAACATAGAACAGTACAGCACAGTACAGGTTCTTTGGTCCACAATATTGTGCCAAGCATTTATCTTAATCTAAGATCAACCTAACCTACACACCCTTCAATTTGCTGCCTTCCATGTGCAGCAGTTGCTTAAATGTCCCTAATATCTCTGACTCTACTACCACTGCTGGCAGTGCATTCCATGCACCCACCACTCTCTGCGTAAAGAACTTACTTCTGACATCTCTCCTATACCTTCCTCCAATCACCTTAATATTATTACCCCACATGACAGCCATTTCTGCCCTGGGGAAGCGCCTCTGGTTATCTATCAATATGCACCTCTCGTTACCTTGATATGGAGGAGCCAGTGTCGGACTTCAGCGGACAAAGTTAAAAATCACACAACGCCATGTTATAGTCCAGCAAGATTATTAGGAAACACTCGCTTTGCAGGTGGTGCTATGCTGTGCTGTGGGCAGGAGTGGAAAGGGAATTTTAAGATATCTACAGTGAAGCAGAGCCATCACAAAATGAACAGTTCAACAAGCATCCAAAATGAAAAGAGCTCAACTCCAGATCATCATCCATGGTCTGAAGATGTAATTCTGCTTTATAGTGCTTTCTGTTTGCTCCAGATTTATAAACACTGTGAACGGATTTCATCGGGCTGGTCCAACCAGACCCAGAAGTAGTGACCAGAGGTCACTATTCACTACATTTTCTTCTGTGACAATATCAAATTACATCACAGGAAAGTATATTCAGAGACAAATGCACTCCTGCCATATACCAGTTTCTACAACATTTGACAGGTAACAAGACTATCACTTCCTTTTCTATATGTACATCACCCCTGTATCTTACTTGTGCTTAATATTTAACTCCACTTCAAACAGCTATAAGTCATAGCTGCAATAATAGCCAACATGCAGACAAATATAGCATCAAGCTGAAGTTCAGTATTTTTTAGAAATCTTACTTACTGAAGAAATTAAACAACTAATGGCTAAACCAATAAAATGTATTCTCCATTGTTATGCCATTACACATTTGTTACAGATAATGGATCCTTTGGCAGGAGCAAGACCTAAAACCAACTCAATTCTGATAAATTTGTCTGGTGTAGCCCCTTTCATAAAACCATATTAATATTGAATTATGGAATCATAACCTTTAATTCAGTTAAATAGAATTTCCCTTGAAGGTGCAGCAGGATTCTTGAGTCACTGTAGTGCAAGTATGATATCTTCCTATTACTAGGCAAGGAGTCAAGGGTTTTCAGAGGTGAATGGGAATGTGGCATTTGGAACACAAATGAGTCAGCTGTGATCTCATTGAATGGTGAAGCAGGCTTGCAGGGTTGAATGGCTTCCTTCTGCTCCTCATTCAAATGTTTGTATTTTAACATAACCGAACAGGTTGAGAATCAACCTGAAAATTCTGCCAATATATGTCAATTGTAGGCAATGAAAGCAGCAGAAATTCCAGGCTGGCTATGCAACCCAGAGCTATAAGCTGCATGTAAAAGCACGTTTCCACAGTAACTTAAATTCCCTGAGTGAACTGTAAAACACCAGCTTTTGTTTTCATCACTGAATTCTAATAACCTTTTCTTTGTATAAAACTAATCCTTAACACCTCACATTTAATTACAAATATATAGATATTGATTCTTTCATATTTTACTTTACTACATTACTGTTCAATAGTTTCTTTCTGGATGTTGACAAAGGATCTTCTACATTGATGCAATGGATATTTCAGTCCCACGCGTTCTTGAAGCAACATCAACTTAATTGATTGATTAACAATTTTTGAATTTAACCAGCTAATTTTGATTCTTACATTTTGAAAACAAGTTTCCCAGGTATCTTGTATATTTGTTGCATGACTGTCTTTTGTTTCTGCCATCTTATTGTATTAAAAACATCACAATCACATTGTTAATTGTCAGACACACTCTGAGAAGTGACGACCATTTCCCATTCAGAACACCAAAGATTCCTCTAAATGTAATGCTATGGATCCAATGGGAATAATATAAATTTAGTTCGAAAAACAAAAAGTCTTTTTACTGGATAGTCAAAGTGACCTCTCAGAACAACTGATGCTTACTGCAGCTTCCACCTATTGAATTACACACAAGAACAACAAAACCTTTTCTCAAACACTGACTATTAGCATATTTTTTGAATGGAAATTAAAATTCATGAAGAAGCAAGCAGGCTGAAAACCAGGACACTGACTAATCAAAGAAAGGTCAGCTCAAGTTTTACCACCTTTGAAAGAGTTTCAAGTAATAACTAGGCTACCGATTTCTAGAGTTTAATCAAAAACCATATAGGATTGCTCCCTACTTGCCAACTTTCTGTCTAGTGATGTCTTGGAGCTGAGATAGAATAAAATTCATAGAATCCCTACAGTGTAGAAACAGGTCATTTGGCCAAAAAGTTCATACCGACCCTCCGAAGAGTAATCCAACCAGATCAATTCCTCTACCCTATTCCTCTAAATTTCCCAGACTAATGCACCTAACTTACACATCCCTGGACACAATGGGCAATTTAGCATAGCCAATTCACCGAGCCTGCACATCTTTGTTCTGTGGGAGTGAAGTGGTGCACCCGGAGGAAACCCACACAGACAAGGGGAAAATGTTCAAACTCCACACAGTCATACGAGGCTGAAATCGAACCCAGGTACCTGGCGCTGTGAGGCAGCAGTGCTGAGCCACCCCATGTTTGGCTTCCAACAACTGCTGTTGAAGTCTCTTCCCCAGAGAGCAATGGTGACAAGAGAAGTGAATATTTTTCAGGTTGAATTTGGCATGTTGATGAGGAGGCAATACCATAACAACGTTGTTGCAGAGCCAACGATACATAAGTATAGGTATTGTTTTAAGGGCCTGGATTTGAATTCCACTATTGTTGTTAGCTAGTCTGTCCTATATTGACCCTTAACTGCCCTCTGAAATGGTCTAACAAGCCACTCAGTGATACCAATCATAAAGAAGCTTCAAAATAAAAGAAATAAAATCGGATTGACAACATGGCATTGACCTAGGCTGCAAAAATGACAATAACAACCAAGCCCTAACAATCCTGCAAATCCTCTTTATTAACATCTCGGGTCTGGTATGAAAATTAGGAGAGGTGTTTTACAGACTAGTCAAACAGCAGGCTGACATAGTCATAATCATGAAACCATCTATGACACACACTGTCCCAAACAGCACCATCACCATCCCTGGGTATGCCATGTCCCACCAGTAGGACAGGGCCAGAAGAGATGACAACACAGTAACATACAGTCAGGAAGGAATTGCCCTGGGAGTCTTCAACATTGACTCTGGACATCAAACCTGGACAGGGAATCCTTAAACTTAATACCACTTACTGTCCTCCTTCACTGATGAATCAATCCATCATGCTGAGCAACACTTGAAGGAATCACCTTGGCTAGCAAAGGTGTGGAATATACTTTGGCTGGAGATTTCAGTGACCTCTGCCAAGTGACCTCTGGCAGCAGCACCACTGACTGAGCTGGAAGAGGGACATAGCTGTGAGACTGGGACTGTGGCTGGTGATGAGGGAGCCAAAAACAGGGAGAAACATATTAGTCTCATGCAAAATAATGTGCCAGCTGCAGACATTCTATCGGTACAACTGACCACTGCACAATTCTTATGGAGACAAAAGTGCCATCTTAAAATTGACAAAACCTCAGGCTGTGTTGTGTGACATGATCACCATGCTAAATGGAACGGGCTTTGACCAGCATTGGCAACTCAGTATTAAAGCACTGTTGACCATCAATATTCTCTGTCGTGCTGGAAAAGCACAGCCCATCTGGCAGCATCCCAAGAGCAGGAGAGTCAAAGTTTTGAGCATAAGCTGTTCATCAGGAATGTGCTCCTGATGAAGAGTTTCTGCTCGAAATGTTGACTCTCCTGCTCCTCAGATGCTGCCTGACAGGCTGTTCTCTTCCCGCACCACACTTTTTGATTCTGATCTCCAGCATCTGCAGTCCTCACTTTCTCCTATCAAAATTCTCTGTAAGAGCAGCAGAATTATGCTCCAATACAATCTGCAAACTCATGGCCCAGCATATCCTACATTATACCATTCCCATCAAGTAAGGTGATCAACCCTAATTCAATGAAGAGTGCAGAAGGGCTCTTCAGGACCAGCACAAGGCAAACTTAAAAAGGAGATGACAACTTGGTGATTTGATCTGTGTCACACAAATAAAGCAGCAAGTGATAGATCTAAACAATTCCACAATTAACAGATCAGATTTAAACTCTGCAGTACTTCCACACCCAGTAATGAATGATGGTGGGCGATTGAAAAAACTCACCAGAACAGGTTCCACTAATATCCCCATCCTCAAAGATAGGAGTGTTCAGCACATCAGTGCAAGAGATAAGGCTGAAGCAATTGCAAATGAGAATTAGCTAATGACCAAGAAACAGCAAGTGGGGCTGCTTTTCAGGTTGACAACCTGTGACCAATGGAATCTCACGGGGATCAGTGCTTATACACTGCAATTTACAATTTATATCAATGATTTGGAGGAAGGAAGCAAATGTAACATAGCTACATTTGATATGAAATTAAATAGGTAGAAAGACAGATTGCAAGAAGGATATAAACAGTTTACCAAAAACTATTGATAGATAAAGTAATTGGGCAATAAATTGGCAAATAGAATATAGGTAGGAATATGTGAAGTTGTTCATTTTGGAGGGAAATTAAAGAACAGTGTGCTATTTAAATAGAGAAAAATTGCAAATAGCTGCAACACAAAGGGACTTGAGAGTACTTGTGTCCAAAACATAGAAAGCGAGCACACAAAGTAACCAGGAAAGCTAATGGAACTTTGGTCATTATTTCAAAGGGGTTAGTTTATAAGAACAGGAGAGTTTTGGGCAACTGTGCAAGGCACTGGTGACACAACATCTGGAGTTGTGGGCAGTCCTTGTCCCTTATTTAAAAAAAAAATATTTCATTGGAGGTAGTTCAGAGAATGTTCACTAGGGTGATCCCTAATATGGAGGAGTTGCCTGATGAGCAAAGCTTAAATAAATGATGATTCAATTCACTGGAATATAGAGGAATGAGAAGTGATCTCACTGAAACATACAGAATCCTTGAGGTGCTTGACAAAAATTAGAATGAGTTTTATTGTCGCATGCACTCAAAAGAGTATAGTGAAAAGTCTACAAGTTGCCATTCAAGGTGTCATCTTAGGTACAAAGATCCCCAGGTACAGCTGGGAGTTCTTGGAAAAATGGAGAATTATAAAGTCCAGCATTGCAAATTTTAAGAATAAATTATAAAATGGAGAGCAAAAAGCTCGGAACAACGGTCTTCCACCCAGTCCATGCTGACACCTGGTTTCCAGTCTGCATCGGACCTTGATAGCAGACCACAGCTTCACCTCAGGGTTCACAAGACTGGGAAATAACTCTGGTATCACCTTGAAACCAGACGTCCTCACCAAGACCATGCCAGGCCAAGAAACCACCACAGACCGCCCGAAGACCAGCAAGTTGGGCCAGGTGAGATCGCCATGCCAGGCTGAAAGAATACCACACCAGGCAGACAGGACTCCACGCTGACCAAGAAACTGTCATGCTCTGCCAGGAGACCACTATACTGGGCCTGTACTGAGGCCAGAGTTTGGAGACCGGGAGCTCTGAGGCAGGAAGGTCAGGGACCAGGAGTTCCAAGGTCATGAGATCCGAAGCTAGGAGGTCAAAGACTGCGAGGTACAAGGCTGAGAGGTCAGAGGCTGTGAAGTCTGAAAGGTGGAAGTCCGCAACCGCTGAGGCTGAGAAGAGAAAAGAGGAGGGAAAAAGAACAAAGATGAAAGCAAAGACAACAATAACAAAAAAGGAACAGAGAGTGGTTGAGCTCTGACTGAAGCATCCTAATCCACTGTCACCTTGGATTTATTGCAGTAAATACTGAGAGAATGTTCCCTTGATTTGGGAGAGTCTAGGACCAGAGGCTATAGTCTCACAGTAAATGGGCACCAAATTAATACTGAGATGAGGAAGAAGTTCTTCTCTGAGTGGGTTGTGCGTCTTTGGAAATCCTTGCTGGAGGGCTATGGGGCAGAGTCCTTGTGCATATTTAAGGCTGACATGGACAGGTTCTTGATCAGCATCAGGTCTTGACAACATTCCAGCAATAGTAGTGAAGACTCATGTTCCATGCCAAGCTCAAGCCCCTTAAGGGTCCTATATGTTTTAATGAGATCACATCTCAGTTGGATTCCATCACAGTCACCCAGTTCCTGACCTCACTACAGACTTGGTTTAAACTTGGGTAAAACAGCTGAATTCCAGAAGTGAGGTGAGAGTGACTGCATCAAGGCCGCATTCGATCGAATGTGGCATCAAGGAGCTCCAGGAAAACTGGAGTCAAAGGGAATCAGTGGAAAACTCTCTGCTGGTTAGAATTATATCAAAGGACGTTGGTTATGGTAGTTTGTTGCTAGCTATCCGAGCTCCACGAGTTCCTCAGGATAGTGTCCGTGGCCAAAAACATCTTCAGCTGCATCATCAATTACCTTACCTCAATCATAAGGTGAGAAGTGGGAATGCTCACTGATGCTTGCACAATGTTCAGTACCATTCAATACTCCTTGGATACTGACACAGTCAATGTACAAATGCAGAAAGACACGGACAATATCCAGGCTTGGACTTACTAATGACATTCAAAATTATCACCACATAAGTTCCAGGGAATGACCATTGTCAACAGGAAAGAATCTAACCATCACCACCTGACATTAAATAGTATTATCATTACTGAATCCCACACTATCAATATTCTGGGAAGCATTACCTTTGACCAGGAACTCAACTGGACTTGCCACATAAATATAGTAGCTACAAAAGCAGGTCAAGAACTAGGAATACTATAGTAGGAAATTTAACTTCTGATTCCCAAAGCCTGTCCACCATCCACAAGACTCATATCAGGAGTGGAGAAAGTGAGGTCTGCAGATGCTGGAGATCAGAGCTGGAAATGTGTTGCTGGAAAAGCGCAGCAGGTCAGGCAGCATCCAGGGAACAGGAGAATCGACGTTTCAGGCATAAGCCCTTCTTCAGGAATGAGGAAAGTTTGTCCAGCAGGCTAAGATAAAAGGTAGGGAGGAGGGACTTGGGGGAGGGGCGTCGGAAATGTGATAGGTGGAAAGAGGTCAAGGTGAGGGTGATAGGTCAGACTGGGGTGGGGGCGGAGAGGTCGGGAAGAAGATTGCATGTTAGGAAGGCGGTGCTGAATTTGATGGATTAGACTGAGACAGGGTGGGGGGAGGGGAAATGAGGAAACTGGTGAAATCCGAGTTCATCCCTTGTGGCTGGAGGGTTCCTAGCCGGAAGATGAGGCGTTCTTCCTCCAACCGTCGTTTTGTTGTGGTCTGACGATGGAGGAGTCCAAAGACCTGCATATCCTTGGTGGAGTGGGAGGGGGAATTGAAATGTTGAGCTACAGGGTGGTTGGATTGGTTGGTCCGGGTGTCCCAGAGGTGTTCTCTGAAACGCTCCGCAAGTAGCTGGCCTGTCTCCCCAATATAGAGGAGGCCACATCGGGTGCAGAGGATGCAATAGATGATATGTGTGGAGGTGCAGGTGAATCTGTGGCGGATATGGAAGTTTCCTCTGGGGCCTTGGAGGGAGGTGAGGGAGGAGGTGTGGGCGCAAGTCTTGCACCTCCTGCGGTTGCAGGGAAGGTGCCGGGAGTGGAGGTTGGGTTGGTGGGGGGTGTGGATCTGACGAGGGAGTCACGGAGGGAGTGGTCTTTACGGAATGCTGATAGGGGATGGGAGGGAAATATATCCTTAGTGGTGGGGTCCGTTTGGAGGTAGCGGAAATGACGGCGGATGATGCGCTGTACATGGAGATTGGTGGGGTGGTAGGTGAGGACCAGTGGGGTTCTGTCCTGGTGGCGGTTGGAGGGGCGGGGTTCAAGGGCGGAGGAGCAGGAAGTGGAAGAGATGCGGTGGAGGGCATCGTCGACCATGTCGGGGGGGAAATTGCGGTCCTTGAAGAAGAAGGCCATCTGGGTTGTGCGTTTTTGGAACTGGTCCTCCTGGGAGCAGATGCGGTGGAGTCGAAGGAATTGGGAGAATGGGATGGCGTTTTTACAGGGGGCAGGATGGGAGGAGGTGTAGTCCAGGTAGCTGTGGGAGTCGGTCGGTTTGTAGTAAATGTCCGTGTTGATTCGGTCGCCTGAGATAGAAATAGAAAGGTCGAGGAAGGGGAGGGAGGAATCTGAGACTGTCCAGGTGAATTTGAGGTCGGGGTGGAAGGTGTTGGTGAAGTGGATGAACTGTTCAACCTCCTCGTGGGAGCACGAGGCGGCGCCGATACAGTCATCGATGTAGCGGAGGAAAAGGTGGGGGGGTGGGGCCAGTGTAGTTGCGGAAGATGGATTGTTCCACATATCCTACGAAGAGGCAGGCATAGCTGGGGCCCATGCGGGTGCCCATGGCTACTCCTTTCGTTTGGAGGAAGTGGGAGGATTGGAAAGAGAAGTTGTTCAGGGTGAGGACCAATTCAGTCAGTCGAAGGAGGGTGTCAGTGGAAGGGTGCTGGTCGGTACGGCGGGAAAGAAAGAAGCGGAGGGCTTTGAGTCCTTCGTGATGGGGGATGGAGGTGTACAGGGACTGGATGTCCATGGTGAAAATAAGGCATTGGGGACCGGGGAAGCGAAAATCATGGAGCAGGTGGAGGGCATGGGTGGTGTCCCGAACGTAGGTGGGGAGTTCTTGGACTAAGGGGGTCAGGACGGTGTCAAGGTATGCGGAGATGAGTTCGGTGGGGCAGTAGCAGGCGGAGACAATGGGTCGGCCGGGGCAGTCAGGTTTGTGGATTTTGGGCAGGAGGTAGAAACGGGAGGTGCGGGGTTGTGGGACTATGAGGTTGGAGGCGGTGGATGGGAGATCCCCCGAGGTGATGAGGTTATGGATGGTCTGGGAGATGATGGTTTGGTGGTGGGAGGTGGGGTCATGGTCAAGGGGGCAGTAGGAGGAGGTATCTGCGAGCTGGCGTTTGGCCTCAGCGGTGTAGAGGTCGGTGCGCCAAACTACTACCGCGCCTCCCTTGTCTGCTGGTTTGATAGTGAGGTTGGGGTTGCAACGGAGTGAGTGGAGGGCTGCGCGTTCCGAGGGTGAGAGGTTGGAGTGGGTGAGAGGGGTGGGGGAGTTCAGGTGGCGGTTAATATCGCGGCGGCAGTTGGCTATGAAGAGGTCGAGGGCAGGTAGGAGGCCAGCACGGGGTGTCCAGGTGGATGGGGTGTGTTGGAGGCGGGAGAAGGGGTCGTCAGAGGGTGGGTGGGAGTCTTGGTTAAAGAAGTAGGCACGGAGGCGAAGGCGGCGGAAGAATTGTTCGATGTCACGCCGCGTGTTGAATTCATTAATCCGGGAGTGTAGGGGAATGAAGGTGAGGCCTCTGCTGAGGACTGATCTTTCATCCTCATATCAGGAGTGTGATGGAATACCCTTCAATTGCCTGGATGGGTGCAGCTCCAACAACATATAAGAAGTTTGACACTATCCAGGACAAAACAGCCTGCTTGATTGGCACCACATCCACAAGCATCCACTTAATTCACCACTGACACCCAGTACTAGCAGTAATTTATCAAAAATCCACCAAAGACTGCATCTTCCAAACTCAAGACCACTATCATCAATTAAGACAAGGACAGCAGACAAATGGGAATATCAGCATCTGCAAATTCCCCTCCAAGCCACTCACCATTCTGACTTGGAAATAATAGTAGTTATTTCACAGTCACTGGGCCAAAATCCTGAAATTCTCTCCTTCATAGCATTGTGAGTTTACCCACAGCACACTGACCTCAGTGGTTTAAGAAGGCAGCTCACCACAACCTTTTTCAGAGCAACTAGGAATGGGCAATGAATACTGGCCTAAGCACCGATGCCCACGTCTCACAAATGAACTTTAAAAAGTTCTTGTTTGACAAGGAACTAAAATGGTATTACGATAAACAGGAAAGTTTAGGTCACAATTGGGTATTCCACAATTTTATCAAACGGTGAAGCAGGCTCAGAGGCAAAATTGCATACTGCTGAGCTGAATTTGTATATTCATATGAAACAGTTTTCCTTTGTGCTATGCATGACTTCAGGTGATAAGTTCATAATTGCAATAAGTATCAAAGAGATAACAGTGAGTTCAGAGCTCAATTTACATTTTCATTGAAATATTATTTATTATGGGCAATTTTGTGACTCATCATACCCAGCAGAAGGACTTGGTAGATTATTGCAAGATCTTAGACATGTACTTTATCTTTAAAATAGCTGCATTATCTCACAATATGTGACCTCATTTAAAATCTTTCTCACAGCAGTCAGTTAGTACAGTTCAGTTCATCACCCAGTAAACTAAGTGCACAATAGCATCACAGAACCCCTAAGTTGTGGAAACAGGCCATTTGGCTAACAGGTCCACACTGAACCTCTGAAGAGCATCCCACCCAGACCAATCTCTTTACCCTTTTCCTGTAACCCTATATTTCCCATGGCTAATGCACCTAATCTATACAGCCCTGAACACTATGGGCAATTTATCATGGCCAATTCACCTGACCTGCACATCTTTGGAGTGTGGGAGGAAACCAGAGAACCTGATGGAAACCCACGCAGGCATGGGAACAGCATGCAAAGTCCACACATACAGTTACCCGAGGGTGGAATTGAACCTGTGTCCCGGGCATTGTGAGACAGCAGTGTTAACCATGGATTGACCGAACATAATCAAATTCTTAGCAAGCAGAGCCTTGACTGTATATTGAGGTTTGCTCTATTATATCAATATACATTGAACATAAATGTTAGATCAGTACAACACAGTCAGGCCCTTTGGCCCACGATGTTGTACCGAGCATTTATCTTAATCTAAGATCAACCAAACCTATACACTCCTCAATTTACTGCCATCCATGTGCTAGTCCAGCAGTCACCTAAATGTCCCTAATGTCTCTGACTCGACTACCACCGCAGGCAGTGCATTCTATGCACCCACCATTCTCTGCATAAAGAACCTACCTCCTCTATGCAACTCCTCTATACCTCCCTCCAATCATCTTAAAATTATGGCCCCTCATGACAGCCATTTCTGCCCTGGGGAAGGGTGTCTATATACGCTTCTCATTATCTTGTACACCTCTATCAAGTCAGCTCTCTTCCTTCTTCTCCCTAATGTGAAAAGACCAAGCTCACTCAACATCTCTTCATAAGGCAAGCCCTCCAATCCAGGCAGCATCCTGGTAAATCTCCTCTGCACCCTGTACAAGGCATCTTCATGCTTCCTATGATGAGGCGACCAGAACGGGACACAATATTCCAATGTGCTTAAAAATGTGTTGCTGGAAAAGCGCAGCAGGTCAGGCAGCATCAAAGGAGTAGGAGAATCGACGTTTGCGGCATAAGCCCTTCTTAAACGTCGATTCTCCTATTCCTTTGATGCTGCCTGACCTGCTGCGCTTTTCCAGCAACACATTTTTAAGCTCTGATCTCCAGCATCTGCAGTCCTCACTTTTTGCACAATATTCCAATGTGGCCTAACCAGGATTTTATAGAGCTGGAGCTAAATCTCGTGGCTCTTAACCTCAATTCCCCCTGTTAATGAAAGCCAAAACACCATACACCCTCTTAAAAACCCTATCAACTTAGGTGACAACTTTGAGGGATCTATGTACATGGATCCCAACATCCTGCTGTTCCTCCACACTGTCTTTAACCCTGTATTCAGTATCCAAAATGAATCACTTCACATTTGTCCAGGTCGAGCTTCATCTGCCACTTAACAGCCTAGCCATGCACCCTGTCAATATCATGTTAGAGCCTGCAACAGCCCTCGACACTATCTACAAAACGACCGACCTTTGTGTCATTGGCAAACTTACTAACCCACCCGTCCACTTCTTCATCCAAGTCATTTGTGAAAACTACAAAAAGCATAGATCCAAGAACAGATCCCTGCAGGACACCACTGATCACCGACCACCAGGCTGAATACCTTTCATCCACTACCACTCGCTGTCTTCTTTCAGCCAGCCAATTCTGTATCCAGACAGCCACATTTTCCTGTATCCCACACCTCCTAACTTTCTGAATGAGTTCATAGTTGGTGTTATTAATAAACTTCAAGATGTCTGTCTCAACAAGAACCCAATCAAGCACATAGAAAATCATATCACATCATGAAGCCAGCAAGCGAGTACTCAAGGCTTGTCACAGCAAGTTGGTACTAAAGACTAAAAAGAGAGAAGATAAAACAGTTCTGAAGAGTTCTTTTCCAAATTCCCATGTAAGATATTGTATTATAGGTATCCTTACTAACCCACCGATAGGCGCTCTATGTTTACTAATACCGCGTTCCCATCCATTCATTCATAACTCTGTACTAACTCACTCATTAGCTCGCTATGTTTACCTTATTGCATTTTCATTTATTCATTCATAAAATTGCATTTTTGTTGCGCATTTCATTATTACAAGGTAGACAAAGTTAAAACATCCCTTTCAACCCATTAGTGCTTCTTCACACTATCAATCCTTATTGACCCCATGCTGCAAGCAGTGTTTAGACCTATTTCTAGATCAAAAACTACCCCTGAGTAAGTGCCAATTTAGTAACCTATTCAGAACAATGCCAACCTGCCATCGTGTCTCCATGACTCACCCAAAACTATGGAAAGATCATAGTACTAATCAGCCCTTAATAATTGGTTAGCACTGCTGCCTCACAGCAATAGGGTCCCAGGTTCAATTCCAGCATTGGGCAACTGTCATTGTGGAGTTTATACATTCGCCCTGTGTCTGTGTGGGTTTCCTCCGGGTGCTCCAGTTTCCTCCCACAGTCCAAAGATGTGCAGGTCAGGTGAATTGGCTGTGCTAAATTGCCCACAGTGTTAGAGCATCAAACAGTTTTCTCAACTGGTACATACCTGTTAAATACATATTAAATAGGATTGCTATCCCCTTTAAGAATCTTATGATTAAGAAAGCGCTTCCGTGAAACTGCATGAATGTCTGTCAAAACCATTAACAGTAAATAAAATCTCACGACCCAGCTGTAATAATCAGTTTAAGATCCTTTATACTTCATTAAGCACATGTATAATTTCTAACTTATTTAGATCACATAGTTTTAGTATTTTTACTAACATTTACTAGCTTAAAATATGAAAGGACTAACACCTTTGAATTATGCAAGCAGGTTGGCCAGACGCTGTAAGCCGATCAGGTGTAGCAGCTAGCATTTACTAAGTGTTTAAACAATCTTCTGCTTCACCAGGACAAATGTCATGCAAAACTTTTTGTGTACAATAGATAGAATTATGTGATATATCGTGTTGGAATTTCAATGTATGTAAGAACTGTACTTCGGGATTCCATTGCTACCTCAAACTGTGCTACTGCAGATGCTCAATAAAGAGGCTATTTTTCACCACTCACTGATTTCGGTCGCTATTTGAACATGATCCCACACCCACCTGACAAATTTCAGAGATGAAGTTGCAACTACAAACAAATCTAATGGCTATATCTCTAGTGAAGGAAGAAGCTTTTGTGAATACCCTCTCTTTCTATCTCCCTTCCTTTCCCATTTAAAAAACACCAACAACTGGCCTGATCAAAACAAAACTAAGCCTGCTCCACCTTTTAATCATAGCTGTTGTGGTTCTGTTCACCGAGCTGGGAATTTGTGTTGCAGACGTTTCGTCCCCTGCCTAGGTGACATCCTCAGTGCTTGGGAGCCTCCTGTGAAGCGCTTCTGTGATGTTTCCTCCGGCATTTATAGTGGTTTGAATCTGTCGCTTCTGGTTGTCAGTTCCAGCTGTCCGTTGCAGTGGTCGGTATATTGGGTCCAGGTCGATGTGCTTATTGATTGAATCTGTGGATGAGTGCCATGTCTCTAGGAATTCCCTGGCTGTTCTCTGTTTGGCTTGCCCTATAATAGTAGTGTTGACCCAGTCGAATTCATGTTGCTTGTCATCTGCGTGTGTGGCTATGAAGGATAGCTGGTCGTGCCGTTTCGTGGCTAGTTGGTGTTCATGGATGCGGATCGTTAGCTGTCTTCCTGTTTGTCCTATGTAATGTTTTGTGCAGTCCTTGCATGGGATTTTGTACACTACATTGGTTTTGCTCATGCTGGGTATCGGGTCCTTCGTTCTGGTGAGTTGTCTGAGAGTGGCTGTTGGTTTGTGTGCTGTTATGAGTCCTAGTGGTCGCAGTAGTCTGGCTGTCAGTTCAGAAATGCTCTTGATGTATGGTAGTGTGGCTAGTCCTTTGGGTTGCGGCATGTCCTCATTCCATTGTCTTTCCCTTAGGCATCTGTTGATGAAATTGCGCGGGTATCCGTTTTTGGCGAATACATTGTATAGGTGTTCTTCCTCTTTTTGCAGTTCTGGTGTACTGCAGTGTGTTGTGGCCCTTTTGAATAGTGTCTTAATGCAACTTCTTTTGTGTGTGTTGGGGTGGTTGCCTTTGTAGTTCAGGACTTGGTCTGTCTGTGTGGCTTTCCTGTATACCTTTGTGGTGAATTCTCCGTTTGGTGTTCTCTGTACCATCATGTCTAGGAATGGGAGTTGGTTGTCCTTTTCTTCCTCTCTGGTGAATCGGATTCCTGTGTGTGTGGCGTTGATGATCCGATGTGTGTTCTCTATTTCTGTGTTTTTAATGATTACAAAGGTGTCATCCTCGTAACTGACCCAGAGTTTGGGTTGAATTTGCGGTAAGACTGTTTATTCTAATCTTTGCATTACCGCTTCTGCTATGATTCCAGAGATGGGTGAGCCCATGGGTGTGCCGTTGATTTGTTCATATATTTGGTTGCTGAATGTGAAGTGTGTTGTGAGGCACAGGTCCAGTAGTTTGAGTATGCAGTCTTTGTTAATAGGTTCAACGTCCTGTTGTCTGTTCTGTATGTCCAGCAGGTTGGCTATTGTTTCTCTGGCTAGGGTTTTGTCGATAGAGGTGAACAGTGCCATTACATTGAATGAGACCATGGTTTCTTCCTTGTCTATGTGTATATTTCTGATGATGTCCAAGAATTCCTGTGTTGATTGTATAGTGTCTGGATCCGCTGATCAGGTGTTTCAGTTTCTGCTGTAGTTCTTTAGCCAGTTTGTGTGATGGTGTCCCTGGCAGTGATACTATGGGTCTGAGTGGGATGTCTGGTTTGTGCACTTTAGGTAGTCCATAGAATCTGGGGGTGTTGTTGCTTTCAGGTTTTATTCTTTGTAGGTCCGACCTGGTTATCTGTCCGTTTTTTTGTAGGTTCCTCAGTGTGTTGTTTATCCTATTGGTGAGCTGTGGGGTGAGGTCGAACCCCCTCTTTTGGTAGGTGTTGGTATCTGCAAGTAGTTGTTGTGCTTTCTGGATGTACTCTGCTTTATCCAGGATGACCGTCATTCTGCCTTTGTCTGCTGGTAGTATGATTATGTTCTTATCGTTTCTTAATGATTTTAGTGCTTCCCTCTCCTTGGTGTTGAGGTTATGTGTTTGTCTTTTCCTTTTTATCAGCAGTACGATACTTTGTCTCACTGTTTGTTGTGTCTCTTCTGTCAGTCCATTGTTCCTGAGTGTGCATTCTAGTGCTGCTAGGAAGTCTGCTGTCTTGGCGTCCCTGTGGTTGTAGTTGAGTCCCTTGGCCAGTATTGTTCTTTCCATGTCTGTGAGCTGTCTGTGGGAGAGGTTTCTAACCCAGGTGTGTGTTGTGGTGTCCTCTTTGTTGTGTGTTAGTTTGGCCATTTTTTCTTTTAGTGCCGTTTTTTTGCGGTGTGTAGTCCTGTTCTGTTCTATGGTGACAGCCTGTCTATGGTCCGGGTCCATTCCTGATTGGTGTTTTTTGAAATTAACGATTTTTGGTGCGCAATTTCTTGTCTGTATTTGTGAAGTCTGTTGTGAGCGTCTGTAATCATTACCTGGATCATCCTGAATCCGTTCAGTCTGGGTGTGTCCCTGGCTTGTGGGTTGTTGACTGGTGGTCTGTATCTGACACATGGTGGAAGGATTCGATTCTTTCGGCATTCATGCAGGAACCGGAGTTGTTCGTATGTGGCGCTTAGGCGGTTGGCACAGGATTCCCATTTCCCGGCTTGTCTTAGCGTCTCTCGCCCATAGGTGTTCAAAGTTTGTGAGAGAATTTGTAGCTCGGGTGCTCGTTGTTGTGATTCTGTTCGTCAAGCTGGGAATTTGTGTTGCAGACTTTTCGTCCCCTGTCTAGGTGACATCCTCAGTGCTTGGGAGCCTCCTGTGAAGCGCTTCTGTGATGTTTCCTCTGGCATTTATAGTGGTTTGAATCTGCCGCTTCTGGTTGTGAGTTCCAGCTGTCCGTTGCAGTGGTCGGTATATTGGGTCCAGGTCGATGTGCTTATTGATTGAATCTGTGGATGAGTGCCATGCCTCTAGGAATTACCTGGCTGTTCTCTGTTTGGCTTGTCCTATAATAGTAGTGTTGACCCAGTCGAATTCATGTTGCTTGTCATCTGCGTGTGTGGCTACGAAGGATAGCTGGTCGTGCCGTTTCGTGGCTAGTTGGTGTTCATGGATGCGGATCGTTAGCTGTCTTCCTGTTTGTCCTATGTAGTGTTTTGTGCAGTCCTTGCATGGGATTTTGTACACTACACTGGTTTTGCTATCCTTAAGCTATCCTTAGTAGCCACACACGCAGATGACAAGCAACATGAATTTGACTGGGTCAACACTACTATTATAGGACAAGCCAAACAGAGAACAGCCAGGTAACTCCTAGAGGCATGGCACTCATCCACAGATGCAATCATTAAGCACATCAACCTGGACCCAATACACCGACCACTGCAACGGACAGCTGGAACTGACAACCGGAAGAGGCAGATTCAAATTACTATAAATGCCGGAGGAAACATCACAGAAGCGCTTCACAGGAGGCTCCCAAGCACTGAGGATGTCACCTAGACAGGGGACGAAACGTCTGCAACACAAATTCCCAGCTCGGCGAACAGAACCACAACAATGAGCACCTGAGCTACAAATCTTCTCACAAACTTTGAATAATCATAGCTGATCAAAAACTTTATTATCTTTTGCCCACACTAACCCCATTACCTTCTATGCCATTGATAATTAAAATATTAACCTGTACTTTATATAAACACAAAGCCTCAGCCTCCACAGCATCCCACCAGAGCACCGACCCCGCCTTCCCAACCCCCCCTCACCTCAATCCTGTGGTAGAGAATTCCAAAGATTCACAACCCTCTGGGTAAAATAATTTCTCCTCATTTCACACCGGAATGCCATTTCCTTTTCTTTTAAATTGTGTCCACTGATACTAGACTCCCCACCAGGAGATGTATCGTACCTGCATCTATCCTGACTATACCTTTCAGTATTTTGTACAACTTGAAACTGCTTTAAACCTTCCTCACAACACACATTCCCATTTTACTTTGTACTGACTATAAATTTGCAAATATTACATTTAGTCTATATATCCAGGTTGTGAATACATATTGTGATTATATTTCACCAGACTTAACCTGGATGAAGGACTTACAAAGCTAATATGCATTGCATCTATCTCTATTAAATCTTTGAAGTAATGGATTCGTTCACTGAGCTGGTGTGCTTTTCAGCAAACATTTCGTCGCTCACTAGTTGACATCGTCAGTGCATCTTTGGTAAGGTGTTGATGCCCTGTCCTACTTTGTATTTATAGGTCTCGGTTTGTTGGTACTTCCAGTTCTGTATCAGAGTGGTTTGTAAATGGGATCCAGTTCAATGTGTCTATTGACTGAGTTTCCCTCGGAGCGCCAGGCTTCAAGGAATTCTCTGGCCCATCTCTGCTTCGTCTGTGCTCAGATAGTTATATCATCCCAGTTGAATTTGTGTCCTTCGTTGTCCGTGTGGTTGGAAATGAGAGTGTACTGGCTGTGTCTGACAGTGATGAGCTGATGTTCATGTACTCATATGATCAGTTTTCTTCCTGTTGGTCCTATGTAGTGTTTTTCACAGTCTTCGCCAGTCTATTAAACCTTTGCCAAAGGCACTTCTGGAGTGTGCGTGAGAACAATATGAAATTTCTGCACTGGTAGGTGAATGGTACACACTGAAAATAATTGTGGCAGGACAGCAACATCTATAGGTGTTTAATTCTGCAATAACTTTTGCAGCTTTCATGAAGAACACAGCCACAGACGTGTTTGAATATAGAAGGGGGTCATTTAGCCAACATCTAGCCTTTCCCAAAATCTTTCACATTATTTAAATAGAAATAATCATCTAATGCCCTCAGGAATGCCTCAAGTAAACGTGCCTCCATCTTACCTCCAGGCAGTGCATTTCAGGCCCTAGCCGGAAGATTGGTGAAGAGGTTTTCTTTTCTCACCTCACATTTACTTCTTCTGCAAAACTCATTAAATTGTGCCCTTTGGTGCTTGGATCTAATTACCAGTGAAAATAGATTCTCCTTATCGACTGTGTGCAAATCCCTCATGATTTTAAAAACTTCTATCAGATCTCCTCTGAACTGTTTCTGCTCCAGGGAACACAATCCCTTCTTCTCCAATCAATCCAGATAAATGGAGCGTCTTATCCCTGGAAATGTTCCCGGAAGCCTCTTTTGCACTTTCTCTCTTGCAATCACTTTCTTCCTGCAATACAGTGTGTAGAAGTGTGCACAACGCTTTACCCAAGATCTAACCATTGTCTTATGTAAGTTCATCATAACCAGCATACTGTTGTGCTTTTTGCATTTATTTGAGAAGCTTTCAACACTACATGTTTTAGTAAAGGCTCTCTACCTGTCCTGCCACTTTTAATGACTTATACAGATATAGCACAGAATCTCTACAACTAGAAACCTTTGAGAACTTTTTTTTTTTAAATATTATTTCTCCTCATGCTCTGTTCTAAACTACATCACTTCACCCTTCTTCACATTTAAACTCATCTATTCCATTCCATTCCGCCAATGTCCTTTTGAAATTTGTCACTGTCCTCTCCCAATTTATAATTCATCAACGTTTTGTGTCATCTGCAAACTTTGAAAATTGTCCCCTGGCCACCAAGATCAATACAAGGATAACAAACAGTTGAAGTTATGTATGAGGTTTGGGTTTCTCATGTGCTTAAATAATGTCCAATATGCCAACTGTGTTCAACAAGAAAACATTGGGCTAAAATGTGGAAATAATGCAAGTGCTCGGAGATCAGTGATCTGATCAAAGTCTTCAAAGCAATTACCAAGATATTATAGTGCAGATAAAAATAACTTTTGCATTGATTGGGTCTTCTAGAACTAAGGGGCACAGTTTGAGAATTAGGGCCAGACAATTCAGGAGAGATGTCAGGATGTTCTTTGAGACAAAAAGGATGGTGCATGTTTTGAACTCTCTTCCATTAATGGCAGTGGACGCTTCATCATTTGTTAATTTTAAAGCAGAGATAAATAAGCTTTTGCTAAGCAAAGGTATGAATGGACATGGGCCAAGGGCAAGTATAGAATTAGGCCACAGAATACCCAGGATCTCATTGAATGGTGGAACAGGCTCAAGGGGCTAAATAGACTACTCCTATGAAATATGAATAGTCTAATCCTGTTCCTACGAAAGGAGCAAATAAAAGATTCCATGAGCAGCTGTTGAAGCATTGACTGCCATTGTCAGAATACTTGATGTTCCTTAATAGGTTATAGAAAATAAAACATAGAACAGAGAACATTACAGCGCAGTACAGACCCTTCAGCCCTCGATGTTGCGTCGACTTGTGAAACCAACTTGTGAAACCAATCTGAACCCACCTAACCTACACTATTCCATTTTTATTCATATGTTTATCTAACGACCAGTTAAATGCCCTCAAAGTTGACAAGCCTACTACTGTTGGAGGCAGAACATTCCACACCCTTACTACTGTCTGAATAAAAAAGACCCTCTGACATCTGTCCTATATCTATCACCCCTCAATCTAAAGCTATGTCCTATCATGTTAGCCATCACTATCCCAGGGAAATGGCTCTCAATGTCCACCCTATCTGTCTCTGATTATCTTATATGTCTCAATTAAGTCACCTCTCAACCTTCTTTTCTCTAACAAAAACAGCCTCAAGTCCCTTAGTCTTTCCTCATAAGACTTTCCCTCCAAACCAGGCAACATCCTAGTAAATCTCCTCTGCACCCTTTCCAATGATTCCACATCCTTCCTATAACGTGGTGACCAGAACTGTATGCAATATTCCAATTGCGGCTGCACAGGATTTTGTACACTGCAACATGACCTCATGGCTCCAAAGTACAATCCCTCTACCAATAAAAGCTAACCTACTGCACATCTTCTTAACAAACCTATCAACCTGGGTGGCAACTTTAAGGGATTCATGTACATGGACATCGAAATCTCTCTGCTTATCGACATTACCAAGAAATTTAAAATTAGCCCATTACTCCGTATTCTGGTTACTCCTTCCAAAGTGAATCACCTCACACTTTTCCACATTAAACCCCATTTGCCACCTCTCAGCCCAGCTCTGCAGCATATCTATGTCCCTCTGTAACCAGTAACATCCCTCTGCACTGTCCACAACTCCTCCGATTTTAATGTCATCAGCAAATTTACTAACCCATCCTTCTCTGCCCTCCTCCAGGTCATTTATAAAAGTGACAAACAGCAGTGACCCCAAAACAGATCCTTGCAGTACCCCACAAGTAACTGAACTCCAGAATGAACAATTCCCATCAACTGCTGAAAATGTGTTGCTGGAAAGGCGCAGCAGGTCAGGCAGCATCCAAGGAGCAGGAGAATCGACGTTTCGGGCATGAGCCCTTCTTCAGGAATGAGGAAAGTGTGCCAAGCAGGCTAAGATAAAAGGTAGGGAGGAGGCACTTGGGGGAGGGGCGTTGGAAATGTGATAGGTGGAAGGAGGTTAAGATGAGGGTGATAGGCTGGAGTGGGGGTGAGTGCGGAGAGGTCAGGAAGAAGATTGCAGGTTAGGAAGGTGGTGCTGAGTTCGAGGGTTGAGACTGAGATGAGGTGGGTGGAGGGGAAATGAGGAAACTGGAGAAATCTGAGTTCATCCCTTGTGGTTGGAGGGTTCCTAGGCGGAAGATGAAGCACTCTTCCTCCAGCCGTCATGTTGCTATGGTCTGGCGATGGAGAAGTCCAAGGACCTGCATGTCCTTGGTGGAGTGGGAGGGGAGTTGAAGTGTTGAGCCACGGAGTGGTTGGGTTGGTTGGTCCGGGTGTCCCAGAGGTGTTCTCTGAAACGTTCCGCAAGTAGGCGGCCTGTCTCCCCAATATAGAGGAGGCCACATCAAGTGCAGCGGATGCAGTAAATGATGTGTGTGGAGGTGCATGTGAATTTGTGGTGGATATGGAAGGATCCCTTGGGACCTTGGAGGGAAGTAAGGGGGGAGGTATGAGCGCAAGTTTTGCATTTCTTGCGGTTGCAGGAGAAGGTGCCGGGAGTGGAGGTTGGGTTGGTTGGGGGTGTGGACCTGATGAGGGAGTTACGGAGGGAGTGGTCTTTTCGGAAAGCTGATAGGAGAGGGGATGGAAATATATCCCTGGTGGTGGCGTCTGTTTGGAGGTGGCGGAAATGACGAAGGATGATACGATGTATCTGGAGGTTGGTGGGGTGGTAGGTGAGGACCAGTGGGGTTCTGTCCTGGTAGTGATTGGAGGGGCGGGGTTCAAGGGCGGAGGAGCAGGAACTGGAGGAGATGCGGTGAAGAACATCGCCGATCATGTCTGGGGGTAAATTGCGGTCTTTGAAGAAGGAGGCCATCTGGGTTGTACGGTATTGGAACTGGTCCTCCTAGGAGCAGATGCGGCGGAGTCGAAGGAATTGGGAGTAGGGGGATTGCGTTTTTACAGGGGGTAGGGTGGGAGGAGGTATAGTCTAGGTAGCTGTGGGAGTCGGTCGGTTTATAGTAAATGTCCATGTTGATTTGGTCGCCCAAGATAGAAATGGAGAGGTCTAGGAAGGGGAGGGAGGAGTCTGAGACGGTCCAGGTAAATTTGAGGTCGGGGTGGAAGGTGTTGGTAAAGTGGATGAACTGTTCAACCTCCTCATGGGAGCACGAGGCAGCGCCGATACAGTCATCGATGTAGGGGAGGAAAAGGTGGGGTTTGGTGCCAGTGTAGCTGTGGAAGATGGACTGTTCCACATATCCTACGAAGAGGCAGGCATAGCTGGGGCCCATGCGAGTGCCCATGGCTACTCCTTTGGTTTGGAGGAAGTGGGAGGATTGAAAAGATAAGTTGTTCAGGGTGAGGACCAGTTCAGTCAGTCGAAGGAGGGTGTCAGTGGAAGGGTACTGGTTGGTACGGCGGGAAAGGAAGAAGCGGAGGGCTTTGAGTCCTTAGTGAAGGGGGATGGAGGTGTACAGGGACTGGATGTCCATGGTGAAGATAAGGCGTCGGGGACCAGGGAAGCAAAAATCATGGAGGAGGTGGAGGGCGTGGGTGGTGTCCCGAACGTAGGTGGGGAGTTCTATGGGGGACAGGACTGTGTCGAGGTATACAGAGATGAGTTCGGTGGGGCAGGAGCAGGCTGAGACAATGGGTTGGCCGGGGCAGTCAGGTTTGTGGATTTTGGGCAGGAGGTAGAAACAGGCGGTGCGGGGTTGTTGGACTATGAGGTTGGAGGCAGTGGATGGGAGATCCCCTGAGGTGATGAGGTTATGGATGGTCTGGGAGATGATGGTTTGGTGGTGGGAGGTGGGGTCATGGTCAAGGGGACGGTAGGAGGAGGTGTCCACAAGCTGGCGTTTAGCCTCAGCGGTGTAAAGGTCGGTGCACCAAACGACTACCACGCCTCCCTTGTCTGCCGGTTTGATAGTGAGGTTGGGGTTGGAACGGAGGGAGTGGAGGGCTGCACGTTCTGAGGGTGAGAGGTTGCAGTGGGTGAGAGGGGTGGAGAGGTTGAGGCAGTTCATGTCGCGGCGGCAGTTGGCTATGAAGAAATCGAGGGCAGGTAAGAGGCCAGCACGGGGTGCCCAGGTGGATGGGGTGTGTTGGAGGCGGGAGAAGGGGTCGTCAGTGGGTGGGCGAGAATCCTGGTTGAAGAATTCCCATCAACTACCACCCTCTGTCTTCTTACAGCTAGTCAATTTCTGATCCAAACCGCCAAAATTACCCTCAATCCTATGCCTCCGTATTTTCTGCAATAGCCTACCATGGAAAAATTTATCAAACACTTTACTGAAATCCATATACACCACATCAAATGCTTTACCCTAATCCACCTGTTTGGTCACCTTATCAAAAAACTTAATAAGGTTTGTGAGGCACGGTCTACCCTTCACAAAACCATGCTGACTGTCCCTAACCAATTTATTCCTTTCTAGATGATTATAAATCCTATCTCTTATAATCCTTTCCAACACTTTACCCTCAACTGAAGTAAGGTGCACTGGTCTATAATTCGAACGTTTGATGAGGATTTGTTTACTGAGGTAGTATAGGCTGAGGTTAGAAACAGGAAAGGAGAGGTCACCCGTTTGAGAGTTTTCTATAGGCCTTCAAAAAGTTCCATAGATTTAGAGGAAAGGATTGCAAAGGTGCTTCTGGATAGGAACGAAAGTAACAGATATGGGGGCCTTTAACTTTCCAAATACTAACTGGAAATGCTATAGTTTGAGTATTTAAGATGGTTCAGTTTTTGTCCAATGCCTGCAAAAGGGTTTCCTGACACAGTATGTAGACAAGCCAACAAGAGGTGAGGCTACTTTGGATTTGGTACTGGGTAATGAACCTGGCCAGGTGTTAGATTTGGAGGTAGGTGAGCACTTTGATGGTTGTGATCACACTTTGGTTACATTTACTTTAGTGATGGAAAGGGATAGGTATATTATGTGATTAGGCAGGTTTAGAATCCAGAAGCTGGGGAAGGAAACTGCAGGGGATGGGCGCAATTGAAATATGGAGCTTGTTCAAGGAACAGCTACTGCGTGTCCTTGATATACATGTACCTGTCAGGCAGGGAGGAAGTGGTCGAGCGAGGGAACTGTGGTTTAGCAAAGAAGTTGAATCTCTTGTCAAGAGGAAGAAGGAGGCTTATGTAAAGATGGGACATGAAGGTTCAGTTAGGGTGCTTGAGAGTTACAAGTTAACCAGGAAGGACCTAAAGAGAGATATAAGAAGAGCTAGGAGGGGACATGAGAAGTGTTTAACAGGGAGGATCAAGAAAAAACCCTAAAGCTTTATCTTGGTATGTCAGGAATAAAAGAATGACTAGAGTTAGTTTAGGGCCAGTCAAAGAAAGTAGTGGGAAGTTGTGTGTGGAGTCCGAGGAGGTAGGAGAGACGCTAAATGAATAATTTTCATCAGTATTCACACAGGAAAAAGATAATGTTGTCAAGATGAATACTGCAAAACAGGTTGAGGTTCATAAGGAGGAGGTGTACGCAATTCTGGGAAGTGTGAAAATAGATATGTCCGCTGGGCCAGATGGGATTTATCCTAGGATTCTCTGGGAAGCCAGGGAGGAGATTGCAGAGCCTTTGGCTTTGATCTTTGTAGAGTCATAGAGACAGAAATGTACAGCATGGAAATAGATCCTTCGGTCCAATTCCCATCCATGCTGACAGATATCCTAACCTAATCTAGTCCCATTTGCCAACTCTTGACCCATATTGCTCTAAACCCTTCCTATTCATATGCCCATCCAGATACCTCCTTAATGTTGTAATTGTCCCAGCCTCCACTACTTCCTCTGGCAGCTCATCCCATATATGCACTGCCCTCTCCATGAAATATTTCCCCCTTAGGTCCCTTTTATTTCTTTCCCTTCTCATCCTGAACCTATGCCCTTTAGGACTACCCCAAACCAGGTAAAATACCTTGTTGATTTATGCTATCCTTTATGTTGTCATTGTTTGCAGGAGCAGTGCCAGGAAACTGGGGGATGTTGTCCCCTTGTTCAAGGGGAGTAGAGACAACTGCTCAACACATTCAACATATTACCTCCACTCCTCATTACTCTCAAACTTGTGATCTTGCAGAGCACACTGTACAATAATGGCCATGACCATTAAATGTAAAGATAGTTGCCAAGATTTCTCAAGAACCATAGAATATCTGTACATTATTTCTCCTGGCAATCCTCAGTGGCAACTCTGCACAGACCTTCTATCATTCACTATTGCCACTTGGACAAGATGTATTGTTGGAAAGGGGTGAGAAATGGTACAAGAGCATGGTTAATGAGCAAGCAGACAGTTATCATAACTTGAACTAAGGCAAAGCATCAGTGTTCAAGATTTTCATGGGAACACACAAGTTTGAGAAACGATACAACAATGTTCTGTTCAGTCCAAGTCATACAACATTGCCACAATGGTCAAATGAGATAGTTACACAAACATATTATAAATGATGAACCATCTATCATATGGAATAAATACATAATCAGACATTGAAAGTATCAGAACAGGCAGCAGACATACTGGTATTTCACAAGATACACATTCATTGACAATGGCAGACAACACACCACAGAGTGAAGTATGCAGCCAAGCCAAATTAACTACATAAGGACTAGATTTGCTCATACTGTACATCTGCCAAAGTGTTATCTTAATGTATAATCATGAAAAAGATTTGCCTTGAATATTACAGAAATGAGAACAGATAATGGACTAATGGACACACATTTTTAGAACAGGGTTCTTATTCTTTTAATGTTAAAAGGAAACATTGAATGATTGGACCAATCTCAGCAAGGTTCTGTACCATTCAGACAGCTAGATCACACGATGACATCTGAAAGTCATAACTCAATCTTACTTACAATAGTGAATTGGTCTGTTCAAACTGATCAGTGAGCACTGTGCAGTTCAACTAGTTAGCCAGTTAATGCAAGAGGAATGTAAGTAACCACAGAACCCAGACGGTATATGTAAGTCTAAGATGTCACATCAAGATACATGGTGAATGCTGTTAATAAAATTTAACACATCTCAACTAGAACGAGCTATGTGTTACATGGACTAACACAAAGAAAACATCATTGTACCTTTACCTATCAAGAATGTATGTTTAAACTTCTAGGTTTAGGCTGCACACCCTAGCAATACGAGTGCACATCTAAACTTGCAACATATCTTATCCAGAAGACAAGAAATAAGGAATGTATCACCTCAAGTCTCTTTTCACAATTCCAATTCCATGTTTTCATTATAGCTGTCAGTTTTTGCTCAAGATATTTGGGTTTTGCACTTGAAGCACTCACTCAGTCGTACTTTATCAGTTGTCAAACTCTTCGCCTTGCAGATCAACTGGCAACGATAATTGTCAAAGTTTATTCTTCTTCAAGAGCATCAGTGTCTCCCTTTGAAACTCAATGTCATCACCAACTCTGAATCCCCTAGTATCAACATTTTGGTGAAATCACTGATCAGAATCTCAGCATTATGGTGCAGAAAGAGGTAATTGGGCCCACCATGTCTGCACTTGATCGCTGAACATTTTTAACTTTATGCACATCTCCTCCCTTTTCCTTGTAGTGCTGCATATTCATTTTAAAATGATAAAGGAACAGCTATATAAATAGTGTGTTGACAAGAACAGGTCAGAGCCTGGGAATACTGTGGCAACTCCTGAGTTCCCCAAACCACACCCACCATCAATTAGGGTAAAGTTCAGGAGTGTGATTGTCTGCATTGAATAAATATCTCCTTCCAAGCTCTGTCACCTTAAATCTCTTAGCATTGCAGTGCAGAGGCGAAAACATCAACTTCTGACAGAGAAACTGGTGGGTGGATGAGATGAGGGAAGATATGCCTCAGATAAAACAAAAGAAAATCAGCAAAACTGGTGAATTAGACAAACTGCTCTGACTTGGCAAGGCAGCAGTGTGGTTGTACTAGTCTAGACTAGTAATCCAGAATACCGAACAAATATTTTGGAGACGTGTTCAAATCCCACCAGAGCAGATAGTGAAATTTGAATTCAAAACATCTAGAATAAACATAAAAGCTAGTCCAATGGCGACCATGTAGCCAATGATAATCATTGTAATAATAATGCTTTTGGTTCATTAACGTCCTCTACGGGAATAAAACTGCCATCCTTACCTGGTCTGGCCTACATAAGACTCCAAATCCATTGGAACATCATTTATTCTTTACTGCTTTCTGTGATGGGTGATAAATCTCAGCCTCAGCCAGCAATTCCCGTATCTCATGGACAAATCATGAAAAAGATTTGCCTTGAATATTACAGAAATGAGAACAGGTATGGCGAGCATTTGTCAGAGAGTCATATGGTCATAGAGATGTACAGCATGGCAACAGACCCTTCGGTCCAACCCGTCCATACCAACCAGATATTCCAACCCAATCTAGTCCCACCTGCCAGCACCCGGCCCATATCCCTCAAAACCCTTCCTATTCATATACACATCCAAATGCCTCTTAAATGTTGCAATTGTACCAGCCTCCAACACTTCCTCTGGAAGCTCATTCCATACACATACCACCCTTTGCATGAAAAGGTTGCGCCTTAGGTCCCTTTTATATCTTTCCCCTCTCACCCTAAACCTATGCCCTCTAGTTCTGGACTCCCTCAACCCAGGGAAAAGACTTTGTCTATTTATCCTATCCATGCCCCACATAATTTTGTAAACCTCTGTAAGGTCACCCCTCAGCCTTTGATGTTCCAGGGAAAACAGCCCCAGCCTGTTCAGCCTCTCCCCATAGCTCAAATCCTCCAAGCCTGGCAACATCCTTGTAAATCTTTTCTGAACCCTTTCAAGTTTTGCAACATCTTTCCAATAGGAAGGAGACGAGAATTGCACAGAATATTCCAACAGTGGCCTAACCAATGTCCTGTACAGCCGCAACATGATGTCCCAACTCATGTACTCAATACTCTGACCAATAAAAGAAAGCAGATCAAATGCCTTCTTCACTATCCTATCTACCTGAGACTCCACTTTCTCTTTGTTCAGTAACACTCCCTAGAACCTTACCATTAAGTTTATAAGTCCTGCTAAGATTTGCTTTCCCAAAATGCAGCACCTCACATTTATCTGAATTAAACTCCATCTGCCAATTCTCAGCCCATTGGCCCATCTGATCCAGATCCTGTTTTAATCTGAGGTAATCGTCTTTGCTGTCCACTACACCTCCAATTTTGGTGTCATCTGCAAACTTACTAACTTTACCTCTTATGCTCGCATCCAAATCATTTATGTAAATGACAAAAAGTAGAGGACCCAGCACCGATCCTTGTGGCACTCCACTGGTCACAGGCCTCCAGTCTGAAAAACTACCCTCCACCACCTCCCTCTGTCTTCTACCTTTGAGCCAGTTCTTATCCAAATGGCTAGGTCTCCCTTTATTCCGAGATCTAACCTTGCTAACCAATCTCCCATGGGGAACCTTGTCACATGCCTTACTGAAGTCCATATAGATCACATCTACTGCTCTGCCCTCCTCAATCCTCTTTGTTACTTCTTCAAAATTCTCAATCAAGTTTGTGAGACATGATTTCCCACGCACAAAGCCATGTCGACTATCCCTAATCAGTCCTTGCCTTTCCAAATACATATATATCCTGTCCCTCCTGCCCACCACCGACATCAGGCTCGCTGGTCTATAGTTCCTTGGCTTGTCCTTACTACCTTTCTTAAAGATGTCATCACGTTAGCCAACCTCCAGTCTTCTGGCACCTCACCTGTGACTATCGATGATACAATTATCTCAGCAAGAGGCCCAGCAATCACTTCTCTAGCTTCTCACAGAGTTCTAGGGTACACCTGATCAGATCCTGGGGATTTATCCACCTTTATGAGTTTCAAGACATCCAGCCCATTCCTCCTCTGTAATATGGACATTTTAAAAGGTGTCACCATCTATTTCGCTACTTTCTATCTCTTCCATATCCTTTTCCACAATAAATACTGATGCAAAATAGTCACTTAGTCTCGCCCCCATTTTCTGTGGCTCCACACAAAAGTTGCCTCGCTGATCTTTGAGGGGCCCTATTCTCTCCCTAGTTACCCTTTTGTCCTTAATGTATTTGTAAAAACCCTTTGGATTCTCCTTAATTCTGTTTGCCAGAGCTGTTGCATGTCCCCTTTTTGCACTCCTGATTTCCCTCTTAAGTATACTCCTACTGTCTTTATACTCTTCTAAGAACTCACTCGATATACCCTGTCGATATCTTATATATGCTTCCTTCTTTTTCTTAACCAAACCCTCAATTTCTTTCATCATCCAGCATTCCCTGTACCTTCCAGCCTTTCCTTTCACCCTAACAGGAATATACTTTCTCTGGATTCTCATTATCACATTTCTGAAGGCTTCCCATTTACCTGCAAACATCTGCCCTCAATCGGCTTTTGAAAGTTCTTGCTTAATACCGTCAAAATTGGCCTTTCTCCAATTTAGAACTTCAACTTTTAGATCTGGTCTATCCTTTTCCATCACTATTTTAAATCTAATAGAATTATGGTCGCTGGCCCAAAGTGTTCCCCCACTGACACCTCAGTCATCTGCCCTGCCTTATTTCCCAAGAGTTTTGCACCTTCTCTAGTAGGTACATCCACATACTGAAGCAGAAAATGTTCTTGTACATACTTAACAAATTTCTCTCCATCTAAACTCTTAACACTTGGCAGTCCCAGTCCATGTTTGGAAAGTTAAAATCCCCTACCATAACCACCCTATTATTCTTATAGATAGCTGAGATCTCCTTACAAGTTTATTTCCCATTTTCCCTGACTATTAGGGGGTCTATAATACAATCCTAATAAGGTGATCATCCTTTTCTTATTTCTCAGTTACACCAAATAACTTCCCTGGATGTATTTCCAGGAATATCCTCCCTCAGCACAGCTGTAATTCTATCTCTTATCAAAAACGCCACTCCCCCTCCACTCTTGCCTCCCTTTCTATCCTTCCTGTAGTATTTGTATCCTGGAACATTAAGCTGCCTGTCCTGCCTATCCCTGAGCCATGTTTCTGTAATTGTGATGATATCTCAGTCCCATTTTCCTATCCATCCTCTGAGTTCATCTGCCTTTCCTGTTAGGCCCCTTGCATTGAAATAAATGCAGTTTAATTTATTAGTCCTACCTTGTCCCTGCCTGCCCTGACGGTTAGATTCGCTTGTGTTTCCAAGTATCACATTTTTAATCAGCTGCTCCCTCTGGGATTCCAAATTTCAACCCAAGACTGTGGTAGTGGAAGTCAGGTATGAGTTGTCATTGATGAAATTGTGGTGCTGGAAAAGCACAGCCAGTCACAGTCCTGATAAAACACTTTATGTTCAAAATGTCTATTCTCCTGCTCCTCGGATGCTGCCTGACAGGTTGTGCTTTTCCAGTACCACAATTTTCGCTTCTGATCTTCAGCATCTGCAGTCCTCACTTTCTCCTCCATCAGTTGTCATTGAGTAGGTATTGAGAAATGTGGTGAATGGGTGAGGGGATGTCAGAGCTAGGGATTAGACAACTTAACAGCCGTAACAGTAACAGAGCCCTCAAGACCTAAGAGCCAAGGTTTTCTCATAGCTAGTTGCTTCATCACACAATTGTCAATGGTCTTCCCTGATCTACTTCTGGAACAGGTAGAGGATTGTAATCCTGGGTAAACTGCATCTGTTGTAATAGATTGAGGATCATATCAATTAGCATTCTTTCTACAGAGACAGGGGCATTGAGTTCAGAAACATCCTGCCTTGAGTGATCCACTTCAGTAATGAAAGTCCAATCTACAATGTTTTCTAATGGATTTATTATTCAGATGAGTCCTAATGTGTCTCCATGACAAACATGGCTTCATTTTAAGAAAGTAGCTTAGTTGGTTGGGGCTTAGAAATATATAGTCCACCAGAGCCTTTGGATTTCTGCATTGAATCTGATTTGATCTGGCTTCCCTCCCCTTTAGTTCACAGCTCTCCCACCCAAACCCCAGCTAGAATTTGTTTTCCAGCTAATACAACAAAGTCATGAAGATAATTATAACTGCATATGATTTACCTGTGCTAGGTAAAGAGTGGAGATATTCCTCAGTGTCAGCAGTTTCAAATAGGCTATCTATATTGTAACTGAAAATGTGTTGCTGGAACAGCGCAGCAGGTCAGGCAGCATCCAGGGAACAGGAGAATCGATGTTTCGGGCATAAGCCCTTCTTCAGGAATAAGGGCTTATGACCGAAACATCGATTCTCCTGTTCCCTGGATGCTGCCTGACCTGCTGCGCTGTTCCAGCAACACATTTTCAGCTCTGATCTTCAGCATCTGCAGATCTCACTTTCTCCTATCTATATTGTAAGTTTGACTCGGCATAAAGAAAGTTGTCACTTGCACTAAAGCTAAGATAGTAAACATCTGGAATACAAATACAGAATATTTACAGCTGATACACATTGCTCTCAAACCTTTGTTCACAGGTTCTGTGCTAGCCCCACTCCCTTGTTTTCTTCTTGTGTTGCATAACTTCAGTTTGGATCTGGGTGGAATTTATTTACCTAATAAACTACCTCTGCCTGGGCTGAGATTTTGAGAGGGCAGTTCTAAATTCAACGACTGAACAAAATTTAAAAGGGCATATTTTATTCAGCCAAAATAAGTACCATTTCTGGTATTAGAAAGCACAACACCACCTGCACCATACATTCCCATTTAAGAAGCTTTATTAGCGCCGACAGCCTGAGGTTAATGTTTTTAAAAGCACATTTTTTTGAACATTAAAATGAATCTCTGATGCATAATATTTTGTTAGTGTGCTTACGCATAATGCACCACAAGCTTTATCAGCATTATCAGTTCCTGCACTTATTTAACTACCTGTGTGACACCACAGGGAGGTTTATTTTTGCGCCAATTTTTAAGAAAAACATTATTTGATGTGCTCAGCCATTTTTGGGTTGATGTACACATATATATTAGCTCTGAGGGGCCATAGGAATGTAACTACAACACATGATTGATTGGATATTTCAGCAGGCAGGCTTATTCCTTGCAGAACCTAGATTTGCTATTGTGCCAGGCAACAAGCCCATGAAAATGGAGTAGAGGGAGGAAAGAAAAATTAAAAATTTTGAATTTATGTCATGCCTTCCATGACCAGTGGCTATCCTTATGTGTTTGATGTTTGATGACTGTTGCCAGCTGGGATTCTGAGCAACCAATTTTTACATAGCAGGACAGCATAAGTTGAGTGATTGGACAACTGCATGGTAGATGAAGTAGCATTTGGATAAATGTGAGGTTATCCACTTTGATAGCAAAAACAGGGAGGCAGGTTAGTATTATTTGAATGGTGATATATTAAGAGAAGAGAAGATGCACTGAATCCTTGGTGCCCTTACACACCAACCTCTGAATGCAAATGCAGCAGGCAGTGAAGAAGGCAAATGTTGTATGTTGGCTTTCATAGCGAGTTCATGTACAGGAGCAAGGATTTATTCCTGAGTATGATGGCATTCATTTCAATGGGATTTGAATACACAAATAATGAAGTCTTGCTGCAGTTGTATAGAGGGTTCTCAACTAGAGTAATGTGTACAGTTTTGATGTCCTTATCTAAGGAGAGAAATATTGCCATGAAGGTAGGTTGCACATTGGTTCACCAGAGTAATCCTTGGAATGGCAAGACTGTTCTATGAGGAGATATTAAGGAAACAGAATCTATATTTCCCGGAGTTTTGAAAATTGATTGCATTGCAATATTTTTTAAAAACTTACAGGATAAGGCAGGGTGGCTGATAAGAGGATAGATCGAGTGAATCCTGAGAAGTGTTTAAAGGAAGCAAGAGTATACTTAAGAGGGAAATCAGGAGGGCAAAAGGGGGACATGAGATAGCTTTGGCAAATAGAATTAAGGAGAATTCAAAGGGTTTTTACAAATATATTAAGGCCAAAAGGGTAACTAGGGAGAGAATAGGACCCCTCAAAGACCAGCAAGGCGGCCTTTGTGTGGAGCCACAAAAAATGGGAGAGATACTAAATGAATATTTTGCATCAGTATTTACTATGGAAAAGGATATGGAAGATATAGACAGTAGGGAAATAGATGGTGACATCTTGCAAAATGTCCAGATTACAGAAGAGGAAGTGCTGGATGTCTTGAAACAGTTAAAGGTGGATAAATCCCCAGAACCTGATCAGGTGTACCCGAGAACTCTGTGAGAAGCTAGAGAAGTGATTGCTGGGCCTCTTGCTGAGATATTTGTATCATCAATTGTCACAGGTGAGGTGCTGGAAGACTGGAGATTGGCAAACGTGGTACCACTGTTTGATAAGGGCAGTAAAGACAAGCCAGGGAACTATAGACTAGTGAGCCTGACCTCAGTGGTGGGCAAGTTGTTGGAGGGAATCCTGAGGGACAGGAACTACATGTATTTGGAAAGGCAAGGACTGATTAGGGATAGTCAACATGGCTTTGTGTATGGGAAATCATGTCTCACCAACTTGATTGAGTTTTTTGAAGAAGTAACAAAGAAAATTGATGAGTGCAGAGCAGTAGAAGGGATCTATATGAACTTAAGTAAGGCATTCGACAAGGTTCCCCATGGGAGACTGATTAGCAAGGTTAGATCTCATGGAATAAAGGGAGAACTAGTCATTTGGATACAGAACTGGCTCAAAGGTAGAAGACAGAGGGTGGTGGTGGAGAGTAGTTTTTCAGACTGGAGGCCTGTGACCAGTGGAGTGCCACAAGGATCAGTGCTGGGTCCTCTACTTTTTGTCATTTACATAAATGAGTTGGATGTGAGCATAAGAGATACAATTAGTAAGTTTGCAGATGACACCACAATTGGAGGTGTAGTGGACAGCGAAGACGGTTACCTCAGATTACAACAGGATCTGGAACAGATAGGCCAATGAGCTGAGAAGTGGCAGATGGAGTTCAGATAAATGCGAGGTGCTGCATTTTGGGAAAGCAAATCTTAGCAGGACTTATACACTTAATGGTAAGGTCCTAGGGACTATTGCTGAACAAAGAGACCTGGGGGTTCAGGTTCATAGCTCTTTGAAAGTGGAGTCGCAGGTAGATAGGATAGTGAAGAAGGCATGCTTTCCTTTATTGGTCAGAGTATTGAGTACAGGAGTTGGGAGGTCATGTTGCGGCTGTACAGGACATTGGTTAGGCCGCTGTTGGAATATTGTGTGCGATTCTGGTCTCCTTCCTATCAGAGAGATGTTGTGAAATTTGAAAGGGTTCAGAAAAGATTTACAAGGATGTAGCCAAGGTTGGAGGATTTGAGCTGTAGGGAGAGGCTGAACAGGCTGGGGCTGTTTTCCCTGGAGCGTCGGAGGCTGAGGGGTGACCTTATAGAGGTTTACAAAGTTATGAGGGATATGAATAGGATAAATAGACAAAGTCTTTTCCCTGGGGTTGAAGAGTCCAGCACTAGAGGGCATATGTTTAGGGTGAGAGCAGAAAGACATAAAAGAGACCTAAGGGGTAACCTTTTCACGCAAAGGGTGGTACTTGTATGGAATGAGCTTCCAGAGGAAGCGGTGGAGGCTGGTACATTTGCAACATTTAAGATGCATTTGAATGGGTATATGAATAGGAAGGGTTTGGAGGGATATGGGCCGGGTGCTGGCAGGTGTGGCTAGATTGGGTTGGGATATCTGGTCGGCGTGGACAGGTTGGACCGGGGGGTCTGTTTCCATGCTGTACATCTCTATGACTCTATGATGAATCTAAAGCCATGTATATGATCTCAGGATGAGTAGCAGGCCATTTAAGACTGAGATAAGAAATTTCTTCACTCAGTGGGTGGTGAATATTTAAAATTTTCTATCCCACAGGACTGTGGAAGCTCAATCATTTAATGCATTCAGGGAATAGATCAAAAGTTTTCTGGAGCCTAATGGCATCAAAGGAATGCAGATAAAGCAGGAAAGTGGGTTTGAAATGATAAGGCATTCTCTAAGTTGATGGGGTAGACTCAAAAGCCTCCTCCTGTTCCTATGAATGTGACCAATTGATCCATGGCTGACATGGATTTCATATGGGCTAAGCATGCTGTTGCAAACTGGTAAGAGTGTTTTTTTATGAAAAAGAAAAGATATTCAGAGATGAAGAACATTCATTCTCTATAGAGCTCGTTCCAACTTTGGAATGAACAATGTAATATTTATGACTGACATAGCCACTCCCCTACTGGAGGAAAACACAACAGTCAAATTATACAAGCAAGATCATACAAACAATAAATTTCCCTAATATCTTAGTTGAGAGATACATGTTAGCTTGGATACTAGATCCCAAGTGTCAAGTTCTACTCCACAAACTTGAGCACATGACCCTAGCTGACATTCCAGCGTAATTCAGCACTCTAAAGAGTTAACCTCATCTGGATGAGATGTTAAACTAATGTCCTGCCTATTCTCTCAAAAGGATGAAAGAGCTTCCAAACAATAGTATAATCATGGTCAATTATCTAGTGGTATCTAAAACAGATTTTACTGTTTTTGAATGCACTCCAGCATTTTCCACCTGGACAGCATGAACTAACAATTCATTGGCATTGAAGTGTTTTCAGATAAACTCAAGTTTTGAAATTAAAAATCACACAACACCAGGTTATAGTCCAACAGGTTTATTTGGAAGCACAAGCTTTTGGAGTACTGCTCTTTCATCTGGTGGTTGTGGAGTATAAGATTGTAAGACACAAAAATTATAGCAAAAGTTTACAGTGGGATGCAACTGAAATGATATATTGAAAAAGATCTGGATTATTTGTTAAGTCTTTCATCTTTAAGAATGACCCTGTTGGTTTCAGTTCTTTCATACACAAATCCCAGAACTTTTTTTTAAAAGTTACATTCTTGAGTGAACCTTAACAATAGGTGCCATGTCAGCTCAGATAATTGAAGGTGTGAGATTAAAGTCTGTCTGTGTCCCAATGTTCACACTGATTCTATTACTAAAAAAATGGATTTAGAGAATCTTACATGCAGTTTTTCAGCAACATGGAAAGCAATTCTGCAAGTATAAATTCACCCCACAAACTTATATGTATGCGCATGTGGGTGTGCATGTGGGGGGATATGAGTGTTTGTGAGAAAGTGTCAGTGTGTATGTTTATGTGTGCGTGTGTAAAGGTGTGTAAGTATGTGAGAGGATGGGTGTGAGTGTGGGGACTGTGTAGTGTGAGCGTATGAGAGAGAGCTTGTGAATGAGAGAGAGTCTGCATGACTATAAAAGCCTGTAGGTGTGTGTGTGTGTGTGCGCGTATGTGTATGTGTTTGTGTGTGTGTGCAGTGCAGTTGAGTCACCTGTAGTATGACATGAATCCACAGTCCCGGTTGAGGCCATCCCCATGGGAACCGAATGTAGCTATCAGCTGCTGCTCAACCACTTTGCGTTGTTGCCTGTCCCGAAGTCCGCCTTGGAGGATGGTCACCCGATGGTCTGAGGCCGAATGTCCCGGATTGCTGAAGTGTTCTCCAACTGTGAGGGAACACTCCTGGCTGGTCATTCTTGTGCGGTGTCCATTCATCTGTTACCATAGCCTCTGCTCGGTCTTGCCAATGTACCATGCCTCAGGGCATCCTTGCCTGCAGCAAATGAGTTAGACAATGTTAGCCGTTGAGTCACATGAGTACCTGGTGGGTGGTGTCTCCAAGTATAATGGTAGTATCTGTGTTGACACGCTGACACATCTTGCAGCATCTTGCAGGATTGTATGGTGTTGTCCTGAAGGCCGGGAAGATTGCTACGAACAAGGATCTGTTTGAGGTTTGGTGGTTGTTTAAAGGTGAGAAGTGGAGGCATAGGCAAGGTCTTAGCAAGGTGTTCAGCCTCATCAATAATGTGTTGCAGGCTGTGAAGAACATGGTACAGTTTTTCAGCTCCTGGGATGTACTGGACAACGAAGGGTACCTTGTCGGTTGCAGTTCGTGTCTGTTTCCTAAGGTGGTCGTTACGGTTTCTCTCTGTGGCACATCGGAACTGATGGTCAATGAGTTGAGCATCATACCCTATTGTTATGAGGGCATCTTTAACTACTTCGAAATGCCTGTCACGTTTTTCCTCATCTGAACAGATGTACACTGTAAATAAATGAAAGTTTTTCTCTTCTCTTCCATTTGGGATGGAACAGTAAAGGGCGACCTCAGTTAGGATATCCATTTGTGTGATTGCAAAAGAATACAAAAAAGAAGACTTGGAATGTTTTGCAGCATGAATGGCAGCCAATTCTAAAGCCTGCCATTCCAGTGAATCTTTCCATTCTACTGGACAGTATGATTACTACATATTACTTACTTAGCAACTGATTATTTAGAAACATACACACTGCTCCATTGTTATGATTTGGAAATTATTTTCCGCTTTATATCCAACACAAGGAAATAGTTGAAGACACTTTCTAAAAACTCACTACAGAAAATCCCCCATATGCGGGAAGACTAATCAGCAATTGAAGGCATACACTGGTCTATTAGCTCCAAATTACTCAACATATCAGTCTGACATTAATCAGAAAAACCAATGCATTTTCAAGTATAATTGGCCTTTTTTGGCTTCCACCTCCTGTCACATTTTCCCAGGCTTGTGAATTGTTGTTGCTAGGAATAAAGATGGTTATCTTACTGCAGCTATATGCCTGAAGTGTAGTTGAGCCAACAATAAATACACATGGGGTGAATACAGAAGTCTTTAGTATAAGTAACCATACATTTTAAAAATACTGTGATACAGAAGAGGAATGAAGCCTTCTTTCATATTATACAGAATTTTAAATAACCCTCAAGATGCAACTCTGCTAATTAAAATCTAGAAAACAATTTTAAATACTTTAACCTATACTTCGGCTGTAAAATCAAGAGATGACCAAATAGCATTCAATCATAATCTAACACCATTTGATGCATTCAGTTTGTGCTGGTGCTTTAATTCACATGAACCATGCTGTCAAATATCACTCTGTTACTTTCTCCCCTCACCATTTAATTCATTTCTTCCCCATATACCTCAGCCATTGTGTCTCCTACAAAAATGGAGTCAAATTCAATAGATTATAATAAATACTATCATGTTCATGTCACAAATTCTGGAAAGTACTTCAAAATGCTTAAACAAATCAGAACAAAAAATAGGACTAACAAATCATTTCATTTCTGAATACCAAGGGATATACAGGGATTGATAGAGAGAAAAAAAAACAATGCTTATGGTAGATTAAGGGAAGTCGATGGCCAAGTGGTACAAACTCTTCAATATTAATGCAGAGACCAAGGTAATGCTCTGGGGAACAGATGGTGGAATCGAATTCAATAAAAATCTGTCATTAAGAGCCTAGTGGTGTCCATGAAACTATTGCCGAATGTTGGGGGAAAGCCCATCTGCTTCACAAATGTCCTACAGGCAAGGAAATCTGCCATCCTTACTTGAGCTGGTCTATATCTGACTCCAAAGAGAAAGTGAGGACTGCAGATGCTGGAGATCAGAGCTGAAAATGTGTTGCTGGAAAAGCGCAGCAGGTCAGGCAGCATCCAAGGAACAGGAAAATCGACGTTTCGGGCATAAGCCCTTCTTCACGAATGAGGAAAGTGTGTCCAGCAGGCTAAGATAAAAGGTAGGGAGGAGGGACTTTGGGGAGGGGCGTTGGAAATGCGATAGGTGGAAGGAGGTCAAGGTGAGGGTGATAGGCCGGAGTGGAGTGGGGGCGGAGAGGTCCACACCCACAGACTCCAGACCCACAGCAATACGGTTGATTCTTAACGGCCCTCTTAGCAACTAGAGATGGGCAATAAATGCTGGCCTAGCCAGCAACACATGCAACCTGTGAATGACTTCAAAAAACCAAGGGCTTAAAACAGCAGAAGTTCTACAAGAATACGCAAGGCAAAACTTAAAGAGGAGATTAGGAGAGCAAAAACAGAATATGAAAATGTAATGGTAGGTAAAATAAAGTAAAATTCTAAGTTATTTGACAAGTACATAAATGATAGAAGTATAAATAGAGCAAGAGTAGGGCCCATTAAGGACCACTAAGGCATCTTGTGTAAGAAGGCAAAGCAAGTAAGTTGGGTTCTAAATGAATAAACTGTGTTGGTGTTCATTGGTTCGAGGGATGATGTGTATAGAAATCAAACAGGAGAAAGTGAGCTCTGAAGATACTGGAGATCAGAGTCAAGTATAAGCCGTTCATCGTGCCCGAAATATTGATTCTCCTGCTCCTTGGATGCTGCCCGACAGGCTATGCTTTTCCAGCACCACACTCTCGACTTTAGAAATCAAACAAAAAGACTATGATTTACTTAAGGAAATGGGCATAGGCACAGATGAGGTTCTAAGTGGTCCGGCAGGATTAAAACTAAATAAAGCTCCAAGGACAGCTGAAACGTATCCCACTTATTAAGTGAGCAAAAGGAGGAAATAGCAGAAGTGTTGGCAATAATTTTAATTCCTCTTGAGCCACAGGAGATGTACCAGATGACTGGAGAACCGCAAATGTGGTATTGTTATTCAAGAAAGGATACAGATGAAGACGATACCCTCAAAATAGTCCATTTGGACTTCAACAAAACATTTGACAAAATTTTGCATGGCGCATGGTTAGAGATGGTAACAACCCATGGGATTCAAGGAAATTTAGTTAGCTGGATCCAGAATTGGCTGAGTGACAGGAAACAGAGAGTGAAGGTCGAGGAATGTTTTTTAACTGAAGCTTGTATCCAGTGGAGTTCCACAAGGTTCAGTGCTGGAGCCCTTGTTAGTTGTGATATGTATTAATGTTTTGGACTTTAATGTGGATTGTTAGATCAGTTAGCTTGAGGATGATTCAAAAATTGATGGGGTGGTAAATAGTGAGGCAGATAGCCTTAGAGTATAAGAGGATTTTGGTGGTTGGTTAGATGGGCTGATAAATGATAAATAGACTTCAATCTGGATAAATGTAAGGGGCAAGACAAGCAAGTCAAAGAAACTGAAAGATAGGATCCTGAGTAACACTGAGGAGCAGAGAGAAAGGGATCTTAGCGTGCAAGTATACAAGTGCTTAATGGAGCTGGGTTCAATTCCCGACTCAGGCGACTGACTGTGTGGAATTTGCACGTTCTCCCCGTGTCTGCGTGGGTTTCCTCCGGGTGCTCCGGTTTCCTCCCACAGTCCAAAGATGTGCAGGTTAGGTGAATTGGTCATACTAAATTGCCCATAGTGTTAGGTAAGGGGTAAATGTAGGGGTGTGGGTGGGTTTCGCTTTGGCGGGTCGGTGTGGACTTGTTGGGCCGAAGGGCCTGTTTCCACACTGTAATCTAATCTAATCTAATCTAATCTAATAGATAGATATTATAATTAAAAAGACATATGGGAAGTTGCTTTTCTCACCGAGGAATAGAGTCTAAGAGCAAGGAGGTTATGCTGGAACTGTATTAAATGTTAGTGAGGCCATAAGTAGAATATTGTGTGTAGTTCTGGAATTTACTGTATAAGAGAGAAGTACTAGCACTAGAGACGGTGTAGAGGATATTTACCAGGATGTTACCTGGGTCCAAGATTTTACTTATGAAGAGGGATTGGATAGATTGCAATTGTTTTCCTAGAAGCAGAGGAGACCAAGTGGGGCATGATTGAGATATTTAAAATTATGAAGGGCATAAACAGGATGCACAGAAAAAAAATGTTTCTCCTTGCTGAAGGGTTCAATGACCAGGGGCATAGAGGGTCAACCATATTGCGATGGGTCTGGAGTCACATGTAGTGCAGACCTGATAAGGAGGGCTGTTTCCTTCTCTAAAATGACATGAGTGAACCTTTCTCCTTTTACATAAATGTGTTACATTGAGTAGAATCATGTAGTCCCTGCAGTGCAGATAGATGCCATTTGCCACACTGAGTGTCAACAACCCTCCAAAGAGTATCCCACCCAGACCCATCCTCTCCCCATCCTCATAATCCTACATTTACATGGCTAATCAACCTATCATGCACATCCTGGATATTGCTGAGCAATCTTACCATGGCTAACCCACCGAGCCTGCACATCTTCAGATTGTGGGAGGAAACCATAATCACCCGATGGAAATCCACACAGACACCTGAGGTTAGAATCGAACCTGGGTCCCTGGCACAGTGAGGCAACATGCCACCCTCTTGAGCTGTTTATTGTTTTTCAATCCTTTAGTACTTGCCCAAGAATTCTTAGATTCTTGGAAGATTCCTGCCAGTGCACTCACTCACTCTGCAGTTACTCCCTTTAATATCCTCAGATGCATCCCTTCAGGTCTTATGGGTGTAACACCATTAGTTTCTCTAGCACATTTTTCCTAGTGGCAGTCATTCTATTTATTTCCTCGCCTCTTTAATATGATGATTATTTGATAATTTGTTACATTATTCATATCTTCTACTGTGAAGGCTGATGCAAAGTATTTATTTAAGTCCTCTGTATTCCCAATGATTATTTCCCCAGCTTTATTTTCTATAGGAGAAGTGACAGCAAATGTAAGTAAATGATGAGTTTGTTTTTTTTGTGTTGTTGGTCAAGATGGGTTATGCTGCCAAGGAGAACATCTCTAATCTACGTCCAGCAGTTTCTTCAAATTGAATCTCGCTTTCACTCAGCCAGCGCACTGAAATGTCAACCTAGATTTACCCCTTAAATCTATTGTTGGAAGCCAAAAATATGTGAATAAAACTCTCTCCTCTTAACTGATCTTCTTTGTCCCCAGTACCATTCTGGAACCTTTTTGAGGCCATGACATCTTTCTGATTTTGATCTACATAGTTGAGCTGAGGCCTAACCAGTGATTTATAGGTTTTCGCAAGATCTCATTGCTTTTACATTGACATCTCTATAAAGCCAAGTAACCAAAATGGATTTTTAAAATCAATTTATCAACTTGCCCTCTCAGTTTGAAGGATTTCTGAATCAAGACACCAATGTCTCCCTGCTCATTTACACTTATCAAAATTGAGCAACTTACAGTCCACTTTTTATTTTGACCCTTCTAGATTTGGTCACTTCACTCTTCTAATGCCATTAAATTCCACTGTTTACATTCCTACCCATTTTATCAATTTCCCATCATCATCTTGAAACCCGACTGGCTTCATCATAATGTATCACTTATCCAATTTTGTATTATCTTCAACCTTTATAATGCTGCCCCCTGCACTCAAATCTAGTTTGTTGATAATAATTGTGAAGACAGTTTATCTTGAAACTGCACTTTGAGGAATAGAACTGCATACCACCTCCTAGTCTGAAAATCATCCACCACTACCACAATATGTTTTCCATCAGAGGCAATTATATATTACGACCACCAAACTGCCTTTAATTCGAAGAATTTCTAACATCTCAAAAAAGCTCCTAAATTGTGTTGAATGCCTCTACAATTCCATAGACATTTGTCCACAAATTTGCCTTGATCAACGCCCCCCCCACCTCCCCCGCCCCCATCTCATCAGAGACTTCAATCACTTATTTTATATTCATTCATAGAATGGGAAACTCACAAGTTAGGGCACATTTATTGCCCATTGTTAGTTGCCATTGAGAAGGTAATGGTAAGTTGCCTTCTTGAATCACTGTAGTCTGTGAGATGTAGATGAATCCCCACAATGTCATTAGGGAGAGGGCTCCAGGATTTTGATGCAGCAATATTGAAGAAATATCAAAATATTTCCAAGTCAAGATGGTGAGTGACTTGGAGGGGAATTTGCAGCCAGTGTCTATTACTGTTGCCCTCTAAATGGTATGTTTGTAGATTTAGAAGGTGCTATCTATGGAGCCCAGATACATTTCTTCAATGCACTTTCAAGACAAGGTCTTTTCCTTGGAGTGGGGGAGCCCAGACCTAGAAGGCATAGGTTTAGGGTGAGAGAGGAAAAATTTACAAGGGGCCTAAGGGGCAATTTTTCCATGCAGAGTATGGTGCATGTACAGAATGAGCTGCCTGATTAAGTAGTGGAGGCAGGTATAATTACAACATTTAAAAGGCATCTGGATGTGTTTATGAATAGGAAGGGTTTAGAGGGATATGGGCCAAGTGCTGGCAAATGGGACTAGATTAGGTTAGAACATCTGGTCAGCATGGACGAGTTGGACCGAAGGGTCTGTTTCCACCCTGTACTGCTCTATGATTCAATTACTTTTCACCTTCAATGCTCAGTAGAAGCTGCATTGCAGGAATTGCCCAATGACCCTTAGACAGCAATTTCCAACCCCATAACTACTTCCATCTTGAAGGACAAGGCAGCATGAGGACACTGCCACTGCAAGACTGACTCCAGCCACTCACCATCCTGAGTTGGAAATATATTACCATTCCTTCACTGTCTCGAGGTCAAAATCCTGGAATTCCACCTGGCAGCACTGTGGGTCTTCCTGCAGCATATGCACTGCAGCAATTCAAGAAGGCAACTGATCACCACCTTCTCAAGGGTAACTAGGGATGAGCAGTAAATGCTGGTCCAACCAATGACACCCACATTCCATGAATGAATTTTTAAAAAAACTAATATGGATTATAATGATTTGGAAGAAATACGGTCATTTCTTGTGGATTCAATGTGTTTAACCCTTGATTTATGTTGACACAAAGTCATTTGTTAGACATGATTTGGAGGTGCCGGTATTGGACTTGGATGTACAAAGTTAAAAAACATATAACATCAGGTTATGGTCCAACAGGTTTATTTGGAAGCACTAGCTTTCAGAACACTGCTCTTTCATCAGATGGTTGTGGAGTACATATAAGATTGTAGGACACAGAATTTATAGCAAACGTTTACAGTGTGATGTAACTGAAATTATATATTGAAAAAGACCTGGATTGTTTGTTAAGTCTCTCATCTTTTAGAATGGGCATGTTGGTTTCAATTCTTTCATGTGTAAATTCCAGAACTTTCGATAAAGTTATATTATTAAGTGAATTTTAACAATAGGTACTATGTTGGCCCAGATAATGCATTGATAATTCATTTATTAGCGAGTAAGAGCTCACTGCATTGAAATCACATAACACTATTGTTTTGCACAATGTAGTCAAGTGTGAAGCCACGTTTCATCAAACACACAAAAAGGAAAAGAAATCCTTCAAGGTGTCTTTATTGCTGTTTCATCAGGCATGTCTCTGACATTAGATATCACCATCACAATGTTGATTGACAGCTCTGGACCTCGTCTTGCATTCTGTGAGCAGAGGTAGCTTTCCAATATAACTTCCATCGATCACCTGCCAATGTCATTTAACTGCTTTAGAAAGCTTGTTTTTATTATACCAAATGTCTCCATAATCAAGCGATGATTGTATTAACATCTTTCTGTAGTATTTGTTTTAGTAATTCAAATTTTGGATTTCTATTAAGATATATCAGCAGCTCCTCCAACTATGTTATCACATAAAAGTTCATCAGAAGCATTACAAATAAGCTAAGCTAATCTGCATGCTGAAGGCAGATTGATGGCAAACTGATTAGATCAGGCTAAATCAAAAGGGGCCACCTTCATAGAAATCAAATAGTATCTGCAGCTGCATCAGCATCTGTCAGTGTGCATGTTATCCAATATACCTCATTTTAGCAAACTAATTTGACCTGCACCCTTAAAACTCATTGTGTTATTGACCTTGTCCCATGAAGGCAGGAACAGGTTTGATCCCGAGTAAAAAGAAAAGTGTAAACTGCCTTTTCATTCATTCATGGAAATGTAGCGTTGTGGACTAGGCCAGACCACTCAAAACATTCTTAAGCAGGCAGCCCCAGACCATAACTTTGCAATTTGTTTTGGTAAGTGTATAGTGAAAATTACCCGAAGTAAGATAGCTAGGTTGACCACTAGAATTTAAAATCAACAAAACTTTATTCACAAAATTACACAATGAAACACAAAGAACCGAATAAAGAACCCCGACTGAACTAAACGTAGCCAACTAGACTTAATTATGCTGATCCGAATATACACAACAGTCCCAATAAGCAAACTCCCTTTAAAAACCAGTATAAATGGAACACATGCCTACAGGTTGAAGTTGAAGGACAGGAAAAAGAGTTTTCACACAGCTCAATGTTGAACTTTACCAATTCAAGACTGAACTAAAACTGCTCAGGTCAGCTCGAGAGCTGACCACTCCCCTTTCATTATACAGGTCATTTCTAAAGCATGACCATTTTGGCCTGAAGTCTCATCTATTTACATATAAACAAAAGGCCTCTCAAAATCTTTTTCATCTCTGTACCAAACCAGACTGATCGGTGCCCGGTCCGGTTTATTGCCCCTTGGAAACAAATCAAGGACAGATTCTCCTTGAGTCAAGCAACAGCTTTTAGAAGAAAGGGACTAGTTTTGTGATAGTAGCCTCTGGCAACAAGGGAAGTGAGTGTGTTAACTTGTGACTGCACAATATAGGACATTAATGCATGAAGAGTGCATGTTTTTGGCAAGCAGCTGAGAATTCTCATTGCACTGTTGGCATGCATTAGTCAATTTTCACTTTCATTAATAGTTGAACCCAGCTAAAAGGAATTCAAATCAAAATTGGCATTTAAAACATTAAATAATAACCACAAATGACACTGATATGGTGGAACTAGAGATTTCATATTGAAACTTATACATTATTGGTTAACAAAGCCTTCTATTTACTTACCACTTCTTATTTGCAAAGTCGATGCATGCGTTTGAATGATTGTTGATTAGAAGCATTTTGGAAGCACATGGATTTTGTAGAAGTCTCCTGAAAGGTGCAGTCAAAAAATTCTTCTCCATTGTCATTGTGAACATGCAGCAGAACAAACAACAGAACATTATAGGATGGAAAAGGAGGCAGAAACTGAACAGGGAAAGCTTAACTTCGAAGCAAAATGCTAGAAATCTGAAATAAGAACAGAAAATGCTGATTCAATATCTGTGGCAAAAGAACCAAAAGTAACAAAAGGAAAATCTCTTTTATGTTTGTGAAAAGTGTTAAAGTACATTGCTTTAAGATAGCCTGGGAGGAAGACTCAATTGTCACTTTCAGCAGAGATTTATTTCATTGCCAGAAGAGGAAATAAAAGTGCAGAGTTAAGGGGAAAAGGTGGTGACATGGGATACATGAGTTCTTCTCTCTGGTAACTATTCTTCACTATTCTTTCAAGCCAGGTTTAATTATTCAGTTTGATGACCTTTTATTAGAACCAGCAAAGTTATAGCGGACTTTAAGGGGTTTCAAACCACAAAACAAGGTAGGAAAGATGTAAAAAAAAATCTGTAAGCATCTTAATGTTATAATGCTCCAAGACTGTGGAGCGATTCAGCAAGCTAGAGAGCCTAGAGACAGAGCAGAAGTATTTATCCCAGCAGACGTTACTGCTCCCAGAGAACATGGCGAATACACTGGCAAAAGCAACCTGCCTCTTTGTCCATCTCAGGGCCTGTAAATTCCATTCACTTCTGATAGTTTGGCATCACTGAAGCACTCACCACCATTCCAAACACAACCTTCTTCACCCACATCTCTTTAGCTACAGCTGTATGATTGTTGAGTTATTGCATGGGTTAGCTCTCACTCTCTTTACAGTGACAAAATTATTCCAGTGTCCTGTTCGTTACATGCCTGATACATTTTCCCTCAGGATGAAACAATGCCATGACCATTAAGCATTTTAGCCATATGAAAGAAGATATAAATAACTCACAATCTGTGACTAGAAATGCAATTATCCTTTGGGAAATGACACAAGTCACTTTTAGTGAAAGAATTTGATAAATGAAATGAAAAGTTCCTCTGGATGTGGATAAGAAATGAAAATTCTGATGAATGATACTTGCAGAATTGGTGTGGAATTCTGAAGGAATTGGAAGGTATGGCTTCAGGCCACTTAGGAAGAGTAACTGCTTCTATCTCTCTCAAAATAAGACACATCATCAGTTTACAAAAATGATGAGTTCTCCTGATTCAAGCCTACCATGATAGAATTTCTACATTTATGGGACAATATCTACTCTTTCAACTGGAGGTAGTTCTCCTAGAATGCCGAAAATTCCTTGATAGAAATAATGGGGCCGATAGGAAAAGTGGGTTTGGGGCAGACCAGCAAAAATATCACTCACAATCGCTCAAAAATCACCAAAACATCTAATGCAAAGTATAGCACGGTTTAAATGAAGGTTGAAATCATATTTATGAACAAAGCAAAAGTAAATTTAAGAAGTGTAAAAAAGCTGCTTTCTGTACAATACCTCTCACAGAAAGCTGCTCTTTAGGCAGCTGACATCGGTCCACGTGCAGAACAGTGCGGAGACTTCAGTACTGACATCGCACATGCACCGGGCGGCTCATAGACTTCGGCACATGCAGGCAAAGGCATGGAGACTGACACTGATATCGTGCATGCATGGAATGATGTGGACACTGACGCATGCGGAGAACGGCAAGAACGTCTCGGTGCATTCGCAGAACGAAGCATGTGAACCGATTCTCGCTGGAATCACATTTTGCCAACAGAAGTAAAGTTGCTGCAAAATATCATCCCCTCGTTCTTCAGCGACATTACAAACCAAATCATGCTGCTGAAACGCATGTTATCCCAGAATTACCTGTACACAAGCCTCTGGTAACAGCGAATAAGTGATCCTCATAATGAGGTGATCCTGAGCCAAAGCATGGACAAAAAGGAAAGTAACCATCCTGACATTTTTGTGACATATCTCATATTCAGTTGTGCAAATGTTTTCAATATGTTATTGACTTAGTGTGATCTGATAGCTTCTTAAAAACAAGTGTGTGGATGGATGCTCAGAAGCAGAGGGCAGTCCTTGTCAGTTTTTTTCAGATGGGCAATGCTAAGGTAACGGAAGGTTATGGAAGACTGGAGGAAATGTTGTAGGCAAAATTATGCCTCATTACAAATTTAAAAGTCAATTGGAAGTCATTTATTGAAGATAAAAGCCTTTGGGAGGCTATCACATGGCAGTCAAATCTAGCTTCCCATAGATTACAGGCAATTGCTAAAGGTTTACACAGATCCACAAGACAATCACATGACCAAGCTTAGGTGACACAGCTCTGAAGGTCTTGCGGGTTTTTCTTAGAAGCTGAGTACAGAAGTTATGGCTGTTGCAGCTCTGTCATGCAACTACAGAGGTCCTCTTACAAGTCTGTTCGCAGCACAACTGGCAGTACATCATGTTATAGTTTGCAAAACAAGGTACAAATTTAATTTTAAGCCTTCATTTCATTTTTCAGAAAAGTTTCCTAACTCCTCAGTGACCAAATTCTGCTGACACAACCTATAGTTATCAACTCCGTCTGTGTCATGCATCCAATCATCTTCTGGGATCAGTAAACCATGTTTTATAGGTTGCAGGTTTTTGCTGCCTATAAGCTTCTACATCACATCCAAATTGTTACTTCTTAGTTAATCTTAAAAAATCTTTATTATTGATAATAATCCTTGACTGCCTGTTTTGTGTCATATGTGACTCTCAAACCTGAAAGCCTATAGGTGTTAAAATAATATTCCAATCCAGATTGTTGCAAGTTTTGCCCAAATATCTGTTCAGAATTGATCATCTTTACAAGACAGCCTGATTCAAAACAATTAAGTCATGGGCAAATGCAATATTATTGATCCATTCATCCCTGGATAACATGAATTTCAGGCTGAGTGATATGAAGTTAACTCTCACATTTTTTTGGCCTCGTGCCTTTTCATATAAGAAACATGGCATGGTACGCCACTGTTCATAGCAACCTTTCACATGTAATCTTTGTATTTTCATCTCATTAACTATGCAACTATCCTCTACAGTGCACATCTCATGGAATTGTATGTTAGGAGATGCGGAAATGCCTGCCTCTGCTGGACGTTGCAATGTTCACACGACTGTCACCCTCTTTGAACCCCAGATGACACCACATCAGATGTTGTAATCCAGGAACTGTCCTTCACACTGTAGTCCTATACTGTTATCTCTGAGGAAATAACTAAGAGAGACAAATTAGTTCCTTGGTTTGTTGTTAGGCACCTAGAGGTGCCTGTGAATGGGTGAAGGTATAAGGGGCAGTACATTTTTCCTGCTGACCAGCAAAGGCATCCCTATGGCCAGGCTCATTGTGGAACAAGATCAGCATCAGTGCAGCATCCTAGGTAATGTTCAAATAATTGGAAAACAACTTACAGGTCCTCACTTTTAACCAGTTGAGTATTTCTTAAACATGGTTGTGTAGAGAGGTAATTTGTGCTCCAGGATACCGTGAAAACTCTTCTGATTTTCTTCCAATAGTGAAGTAGGATTTTTATATTTTTTACTAGTGTATAATCATCAGCGTCGCATTAAAATAACAATGATTGTTGATCATTTGAATCTTAATTTGTGTTAAATGCAACTTATCAGACTCGGCAAGATGGCGGCGATTCTGTAGAATTGCTGTGGACAGCTCTGCCTAACAGCCTAGGCATACTGGTGTTTTTTGCCATCCCTGGCCAACTAATGTGGTGGAATTATTAGCTTAAAACCTTACAGAACACATATTTGTTAATATTTGGGAGTGGGAAGGATGCCAAAGGGAAAAGGAGCGAGCAAACAGCAGCAGGGAGGACACTCCCCTGCAGCACCAGGCATACCAGAGACTGCAGCAGCAGCAGCCTCTCCTGAACCCCCCAGGACCAGACAGGCTCTCAGGAATTGACTGCGGCAATAGAGAGACTTACTTTGAAAGTTGCGGCTGCAATTGAGGAGATCCGTGGGGAGATTCGTGCCCAGGTCCAACCTATCGCATCCATGCTGCAGAAGCATTGAGCAGGAGATCCACGGCCTCGGAGAGAGGCTGGAGGAGGTGGAGGGTCGAACTAAGGCCTCGGAAGCTGCGATGGAGTCCTCATCCAGTCGGATCCAGGTGCTGGAGTGAGAGGTGCGGGCCTTGCAAAACCATATCGACGACCTCGAAAATCGAGGTCGGAGAATAAATCTCTGTTTTGTCGGGCTCCCTGAAGGTGAGGAAGGTGAGCAGCCAGTCAGTTTCTTTGAAAGCTGGCGGCCGAAGTTTTTGGAGCTTCACATCGAGTCCAGTAGGCTTCAGATTGAAAGGGTATTCAGGTTACAGTGCACAGGTCAGGATTAGTGCAGCCACCCTGCTCGGTCCTAGTGCACTTCCACTCATATAAGGACAAGCAAAAAGACATAGTAGCTTCCAGATCCCTGGGAAAAGATCTGCAGGCACTGCGGTACAAGGCGTCAAAAATCATGTTTTTCCAGGATTTCTCTGCAGCTGTAATTTGAAAGAGGAAGTCCTTCGATGAAGTCAAAAAGAGGCTGAGGAACCTGCGCATCCAGTACTCCATGAGATACCCTGCTTCATTTCAGCCACAAGGACTCAGTTTATACATTTGACTCAGCGGATTAAGCTAAACACTTTGTAGATACTTTAAAATAGACGGATTGGTCTGAAGAATACGGTCAATATTTGTTCTCTTTTCTATCTATCCCCATGTTTTCCCTTCCTTTTTTCATCCTTTCTTTCTCCCTTATAATTTCCTTTTGGGAAAGGGGGGAAAAGACTTTGGAATAACTTGTTTCTTTTTTTTAATAATTGGATTTTCTGATGGGAAATTTTGTGGATGTTCTTTGTTGTCTTTCACCCCCCTTTTTTTGTTTGTTCTCTTTCTCTTTTAGTCAGAAGTAGGGGTGACATGAAGCCAGGGATGGGTAGTGTGCTCATCCTGACTTTGTCTTTTTTTCTGTTGATTTAACAATCATCTCCTTGTTCTTTTTTCTGGCCTAAGGCTGGGGCACAGTCCAGGTTTGAAGGAGCTGTGAAGGAAGGAATGGGTAGGTGAGTGGCCCCTGTGGGCAGGGGAAAGAGTCTTCCATTCAAGGTTTTATAGTTGGTTTTCTTTGTAGTTTTTTTGGCAGTAATAGTTGTTTATAGTTATGATAGAGTAGTTTTTGTACATATAGTTTTTTGATTCTATGAGTCTTTATTTATGCTCGGCGCTTTGTAAGCAGGGTTCACCCTCTGAGGGGTTCAAGGGTCTCTGAAAGGGGATATGGCTAAGTGTCTTATTAAATGGTGCACCTGGAACATTAAGGGAAGTCACTCACCTGTTAAAAGGAAAAAAGTGCTTTCTTGCCTTAAAAGGGAAAGAAAGTGAGGAATGGAGATGCTGGAGATCAGAGCTGAAAATTGTGTTGCTGGAAAAGCGCAGCAGGTCAGGCAGCATCCAAGGAGCAAGGGAATCGACGTTTCAGGCATAAGCCCTTCTTCAGCCCATTCCCTGAAGAAGGGCTTTTGCCCGAAACATCGATTATCCTGCTCCTTGGATGCTGCCTGACCTGCTGCGCTTTTCCAGCAACACATTTTTCAGTTAAGAGGGAAAGTGTTGATATTGCTTTGTTGCAGGAAACCTATCTTGATGATGGGGAACACATGAAATTACAACAATGGGTTTATGACTTGGTATTCTTTTCATTCTTTACTACTAAAAGTAGGGGAGTGGTGGTACTTATCCAGAAAAAGTTTCCGTTCACATTATTAGAGCAGGTGAAAGATGTGCAGGGACGGTTTGTGATACTTAAAGCCTAATACATGGGGAGGAATATGACATTTTGAATGTCTACTGTCCTCCGGTGCATCCCTTCAAATTTTTGATTAGTGCTTTCTCTAAGTTGAGGGCTTTTGGAACATTGCACATTATTATAGGGGAGGGGGTTAATTGTCTTTTGGATACGACAGTGGACAGTGGGCCCCAACTATTTCTTCGCAGACTAAGCAGGTGGTTGACTTATGCGAGGAGTTGGGGCTGGTGGATATTTGGAGATGTCTTCACCCTACCAGCAGGGACTTCACCTTTTTTCAAACCCACGTAAATGTCACATGAAGATTGACCTCGGCCCTTTTGGATTCAATTATGGGTTGTAAAATTGGGAATATAGCTATCTCTGGTCACACGGCAGTATATTTGGAGGTTAAGGCCAAGAGTGAAGGGCTAGGTTTGCGGCTCTGGCGCATGGACCCTTTTCTCTTTAAGGATTCCAAATTTGTGGAATACTTTTTCAAGAAGTTTCAGGAATTCTTGACTATCAACTCAGGCACAGCTAGTAGTCCATCTATGCTATGGGAGATTGCTAAGGCCTTTGCTGGGGGATTAGCTATTACCTATTCGGCTAGCCGGAAACAACATAAGGAGGAACAGCAGCGTCTAGTTGAGACGGGGTTGAAAGCTGCGGAGGCAGCACATTTTGCGCAGCCTTCGGTGACTAAGCTACAGCGGATCACGACCCTTTGGGCTGCTTTGAATTCAACACTGACACAAAACGCAAAGAAAGAACTTGCTTTTGCTAGACAAAGGCTGTTCGAATATGGGGATAGGCCAGGGAAATATTAACGTACCTGACTAGGAAAAAGCGTGCTCCCCAATCCATTACTGCAATCAGAGACAGCGCCGGGGTCCTTACATACAATGTTAAAATGATTTATGAGGCCTTTCGGAGCTTTTACTCTGAATTGTATCGGTCTGAAGGTCGCAAAGACAGGAGGGCTAAAATGGAGACCTTTTTTAAGAACCTGGACCTCCCAGGAGTAACCTTGGAACAGGTCTCTCTCCTTAATGTCCCCTTGACAGATCAGGAAATACAGGAGGCAGCTAGGCAACATCAGAATGGAAAAGTGCCTGGCCCTATTGGTCTGCCAAGTGAGTTTTATAAGGAGTTTATAGGGATTCTGTCAGGGCCGATGTTTGACATGCATAATCACTCCTATATGCATGAATGCCTACCACCATCTTTGAGAGAAGCTAATATTTCCTTAATTCTTAAGAAGGGGAAGGTTCCTGAGGATTGTGCCTCATACAGGCCCATCTTTCTATTAAATTCAGATTTCAAGATTCTGTCCAAAATCCTGACACTGAGATTAGAAAGGGCGTTGCCCCATATTATTAAAGAGGACCAGACAGGCTTTATTAGGGGCTGTAGGTCCTCTAATAATATTAGAAGGTTGCTGAATATGGTCCAAGTTTGTCAGCAACAATCGATTCAGGGGTTGGTGATTCCCTTAGATGCAAAGAAAGCATTTGACGGGTGGAATGGCCGTATCTTTTTTATGTCTTCGAACAGTTTGGGTTTGGTGGGGTCTTTGCTAGGTGGGTGGAGGTTTTATATCGCCACCCTCTGGCCGCGGTCATCACTAACGGGGTGAAGTCTGGGAATTTTAGGATTGGTAGGGATAGTCGGCAAGGCTACCCCCCTCTCACCATTATTGTTTATGTTGGTGATAGAGCCGCTGGCAGAGGCCATTCGTCAGAACGTCCACATAACCGCTCCGGAAGTGGGATCGAAGGCACAAGAGATTACACTGTATGCAGATGATGTCCTTCTGTTTTTATCGAACCCGATGACCTCCGTACCCCATTTGATACAATGTATCAATTCATTTGGGGCTATTTCAGGATATAAGATTAACTTTGCAAAATCAGAGGCTATGCCTTTGGGGAACCTTAAGGATGTGCCATAGTTGAAGGTGGCCCTAATTTCCCTGTTAAGTGGTCACGGGCAGGGTTCCGATACCTAGGCATTTTTATAACCCCCAAGTTTGATCTGTTATTTCGGACTAACTTTGCTCACTTGCTCAACAATATTAGGAGAGATCTCCAGAGATGGGAGGCTCTTCCAATTTCATGGCTGGGCCAGATATCTCTCATTAAGATGAATGTTCTTCCTCCTTTGCTTTATCCGATGCGTATGCTCTCTATAATGTTTCCCAGGTCAACACTGCGGAAGCTTATGGGATGGTTTGGTTCCTTTGTCTGGCATCATGGGCGGCCCCTCTTCAAACTTAAATTGCAGTTGCCTCCAGGAGGGGGAGGAGTTGATTTCCCATTCATCAGAAGGTATCAATTGAATTCCCTGCTGTCCTTTGTCTGTGATTGGGTAGATAACAATCCAAACTCAATATGGCTGGATATTGAGGCCTCCCAAGCAAAGTGCCCTCTTATTAATATGTTGTTCATGGATAAGATGAGGACAGTTATGGACCACTGCCGGAACCCCATTGTCATTAGTACAGTCAAGGGATGGAGGGCGATGCATCAGAGTGAGCTCTCATTAAGCCCTATAAGCTGATACAGAGAAGTTGTTGCTACATTTCACAAGCACCCTTTCGGTTACTGCCCTCTATCGCCTGCTGGGTGGCTGGGCCTGGCAGGATATTAACCGGTTATGTGAGGCCTGGGAGTGAAGATCTCTTCTGAAACATGGGAGAACATATGGGAGAATACTCGAAAGATCTCAATCTGTAATAGGACATGCGCTATGCAGTTAAAGGTTCTGCACAGGGCTCATCTGGCACCAGACCGTCTGGCGAAGTTTAAAAAAGGGGCATCTTCAGTGTGCCCCAAATGTAAAATAAGTGTAGGTACTCTTACCCATTGCTGCTGGACATGCCACAGGCTCCGTGTTCATTGGAGCGCTGTAGCGGGAGAGATAGGTAGGGTATTGAGGACTGAAGTCAAAGTAGACCCGACATCTCTCCTCTTAGGTCTACCGAAAATTTACCATCTTTAGATGGGCATGGGAAGAGACTATTTAATATTCTTGCATACTGAGCACGGAAGAATATTCTGATGAATTGGGTGTCTGAGAACCCGCCGGGCTTGCTGGGATGGCAGAAATTAATTATGGAGCACATTCCCTTGGACCTTTTTACAAACATGGTGCACCACACATCAGACCATTTTTATAAGACATGGCAGCCCTATTTGAGTTATTTGGAAATAGATTTGTCAGTTGTCTTAACTAGGGCATTTGTTTAACCAGGATGGTTATATTTGTCAAGCCCTGGACCCTGGAGGGGGTTTCCTGAGTTAATACAGGTTTATATACTTTGCTCCCGTTCCTTTGCTTGGGAGCTTTGCGCCGAGCATAGCTGGTTCTGTATTTGGTGGGGTTTTTTTGTTTTTTTTTGCTTTTCTTTCTATTTTTTGATGTTACTTTGCGCAATGTTAGGGTTTGCTTTGTATTATAGGGTAGGTTAATAGTTAGTCGACAGTAGTTGTATTGTAATTTGTGGTTTTTTCTTTTTATTATACTGATATTTGTTATTGATTGTATTTTTCAATAATTTTATGTGTTTGTAAAGTTAAAAAAATTTGCTAATAAATATATTTACAAAAAAAAAGCAACTTATCTATCACTGAGGGGAGGTAATGATTTAGTTTCATTATTGCTAGGTGAGTAATCCAGAGACTCAGGCAACATCTGGGATCTTGGATTCGACAACAGATGATAGAATTTGAATTTTGTCAAAGTCTGGAATTAAAAATCTACTGATGACCACGTAACCATTATCGATTGTCATAAAGAAACATCTTGTTTACTAATGTCTTTTAAGGAAAGAATTCTGACATCCTTATGACCTACATGTGAGTACAGCCCTATAGTAATGTGGTTGACCTTTCACTGTCTTCTGAAAAGACTGACCAGTTATTTCAAATAGTTAAAAAAGAGAAAAGGAGTGAAATTGGATCGACTATCCAACATTGAGTTGCTTAAGGGATGGCACCAACAATGGAAAGCACAGTTCTGTTGACCCTGCAAACCCCTCCTGGCTAATGTCCTTCTTTCCTTTCTTTTGATTTTGAATGCCAGCCCTAGGCAAGGCTGATAACAAAGGTAGCAATGATGAGATGATGCTTTGATAGAGATACTATCTCCTCTGTGATCATATTGTTTTGTGCTCAATGCCAGAATCGGGTCTGGGCTTGTCCATATTCACTGAATGCTCACCGATGTCTGCAGAACCTTTCTGCTGAGAGTGGTTTTGCAATGCTTTGTACATATAACAGCATATAAATGCCATAAACAACGAGAGTGCCCTTCTGGATCCAGAAGACAAATAATATGGTAAAGAATTGGACAGGATCATGAGCTCTCTCTTTTGGAAAAATATACAGCTCAGTGGAGACCTATTGATGGTTGGTTCCTGTAGCCTGTGATTGTACTTAAAGATCCAGACTACACCAGTTATCAAAGTAGTTAAATTAGCAGACCATAATCAAATCAGTCAAATGGCAGAGCAGATTCAACGGGCTGAATGGCTTCCTTCTACTGCTGATCCTTACACTCTTATGCTCTTATTCTTAATGGGACAACAGGAAGACAACTGAACAAAGAGTCACACTAGCCAGTCGTTGAAAATGTCATGTGAGATCAGGATCAAGTCCTAGCTTTCAATAGTAAAACCACTCATCGTATGACCTCGGGCTGACCCACTTAAACTTGTAAATGGTGATAGGCGCAGCAGAACCAGAGGACTTGTGGAAACAAAACACCTTTGGGAGAGGAACAAAAAACTTTAAAGTTATTTTTTGAAAAAAAATTAATAATTCAAAAGAGAAACTTTTTTAGGTCAGCTCTCTCAACACCAGATGGATGCATAATATATAAAGATTTTTAATGCAAATTAATAAACACATCCAATTAGTATATACCTTGACAAACTACCATAGTTCTTTCCCTAATAGAATTCTGCTGCATAATATTATTGCTACTTCGAAGTTTGAAGGTGCAGAATCCATCTGTGTGACCAGATAAATTTGCCTTTGACAGTAATGCTTCATTTATAGGAAAACTGAGGCATTCTTGAGTTAAACTTTTAGCTTCCAAAACAGTTCTAAAAGAGGGCAGCATTCCAATTGATGGTAAATCTTATATTGACTTATATCTGGTACAATGTCACTCAAAACCATTTGTGTTCATTCAGCATCCATGTGCAAGTCAGCAAACTCCATTATAGGTTTAACATGATGTTAATCTTCCAGACAAATTAACAAAAAGCAACAGAGATACAAGAACAAATAATACAGGCAGAATCCAATTAATTTCAGTTAGTCTATAAATTGTAAATCATGATGTGGTACAGCCCACCACCATTGCAGAACAGCTTAATCTAGGAGTGTACACCCAACTCTGTACAACTGAAGTCACTGCTTTAATAGCCATCAAATTATGTCAATTAAATCAAGTATGTGCATCAAAATTGATATATGTGCAATCATCAAACTAATGAATTGCGGGAATTTGTTTAGGTTTAGGGTAGAATTTAGTTTCTATGTCGTTCTTTTAGGAAAGACACATGGCAGAATAATGGTTAACTCCTAGCAAGCCAGTTAGTTTGACCAAACCACTCCAGAACAGAAATAAGAATAAAGCCAGCCAGACCGCTCATTATCAACCCAGATAATGGAAATTACAAAGCCATATGTAATCTATAGTTAACCTTGCAAAGTCATCCTCTTTATCATCGGGTTTTGTGTCGCAACTAGGGAAACTGTTCCACAAACCAATCAAGTAACAGCCTGATATCATCATAGTCACTGACTCATATCTTGCTGGACACTGCCATCACCACTCCTGTCCTCTGCTAGCAGCAAGACCAAATGTGGTGGTGCAGTAGTGTATACTCTGGAGGGAGTGACCTTGACAGTTCTGAAAATTGACCCATGAAGTCTCATGGCCTCAAATCAAAATTCCCTCCATCAGATGATGAATCAATACTCCTTCATGTTGAACACCAATTAAAAGAAATAGGGAGGGCGACAAAGATATGTGGGGGGTGTCAGAGGAGGAGGGGGATAGTGGTGTAGGGTGGTGGAGGGGAGTTTTAATATCCATCATCAAGAGTGAGTTAATAGCACCACAGCTGACTGAGCTAGCCAAGTCCTCAAGGGTGCAATTGCTAGACTGGATATATGGCAGGTGATGAGGGAACCAATTATGGGGAAATACAGAAAAGCTTATTTGAACTCATCTTCACTAACCTCCCTTTTGCAGATGCACCTGCCTATGAACCTAATGTCAGGAATGAGCACTGCACAAAACTTGTGGAAACAAACTACCATCTTCACTCTGAGGTCACTGGTATTTTTGTCTGATATGACCAGAGTGCAAAAGGGTACAGATTCAGACAGATTGATCAGCTCAAACTCCAACATCTTTGAGGTGGTGTAGACTAGCAGTTGCAGTAGAATTGTGTTTCACTATAATCTCTAACATTATGGCCCTGTATATCCCTTGGTCTACCATTGCCAGCAACTCAGCTCAATAAAGAGAGTCTGCCAGGAGAAGCACTAGACATACCTGAAAATGAGGTGCAGATACAACACAGGACCACTTGCGTGCCAAATAAACAGCTAGTGAGAGAGCTATGTCATATCAAATCTCTGTAACCCTTCCACATTCAGTCATGAATGCTGGGGGGGATTTGAAGGAGAAGGTTTCCTGACAATCTCTGTACTCAATGAAAGCAGATCCCAACATATGAGTGCAAAAGACAAGACTGTGCTGTGTCCAATTATTTTAAAGCAAAAGTCCCAAACATTTTACCCAACCCAGTCTCTTCCAGAGATCCCCAGATTCACAGATTTTGGCCTTCAACCATTTTGATGTACTGCAAATGATGTCAAGGAATGGTTGAATGCACTGGATATAACACAGATTATGAGGCAGAATAGTGTGAATGTTTTTGAGTCTAAGGAAGGAGATATTGGCATTGGAGGCAGTCTGAAGAAAGTTTGCTCGGTTGATCCTGGATATTGATGGACAGTCTTATGACAACACGTTGAGTAGTTTGGGCCTTTGTGAGATTGTTACCTTTGTGGGAGAACCTGGGAACAGAGGACCCAATCTCAGAAAAAGCGGTCATCCAATTAAGACGGGGAGGAGGAGGTATTCCTTCTTAGAGTAAAGGGAAGACCTTTTAGAATGGTTATGAGGAGAAACCTCTTTAGCCAGGTGAATCTGTGAAATTCTTTGCCACAGAAGGCTTAAAACAGAGATAGATAAGTTCTTGATTACCAAGAGGATCAAAAGTTCTTGGGAGAAAGTGGGAAAATGGGGTTGAAAACTTTATCAGCCATGATTGAATGGCAGAGCAGACTCAATGGGCTAAATGGCTTACTTTCTGCTCCTCCCTCTTATGATTTTATTGTCTTCTCTCAGAGGGTAGTGAATCTGTCAAATTATTGAATGCAGAGGGTTGTCAAGGTTGTGTTCTTAAGCATATTCAAAGCCTAGACAGACAGATTTATAATCAGTGAGGGAATCAACGATTATGGAGGAAAAGCATGAAAGTGGAGTTGAGAATTATGAGATCAACTATTTTCTCATTTCATGGCAGAATTGACTCAATGGGCTGAATGACATATTTCTGACCCAATATCTTATGGATAACTTCTTTCCTTCCTGTTAAAGTGCCTTTCCAACTCAAAAATGATGATGTTTGCTGATTTCTAAGTTTCTCGTTCTGTTCCAAACTCCTCGGATATTGAAGCAGACTGAACCAATGTGCGCTAACATCCAGGCTAGGGCTGATAAATGGAAAACAATGTTCATGCAACACAAGTTCAAGGCAACGAATGTCTTCAACAAAGTGAATTGAGTAATCTCCCCTTGACATTTAATCTCCAGTCTGTCGAGTCTAACAACTATCCCCACAGCACTCCAGGCCTCCAGCCTGCTCCACTCTGACTCTCAGCTACTCCACACTTCTCCAAGCCTCCAGCCCACTCCACTCTGACTCTCAGCTACTCCACACCTCTCCAGGCCTCCAGCCCACTCCACTCTGACTCTCAGCCACTCCACACCACTCCAGGTCTCCAGCCCGCTCCACTCTGACTCTCAGCCACTCCACACCACTCCGGGCCGCTAGCCCGCTCCACTCTGACTCTCAGCCACTCCACACCACTCCAGGCCGCTAGCCCACACCACTCTGACTCTCAGCCACTCCACAACACTCCCAGGCCTCCAGCCCACTCCACTCTGACTCTCAGCTATTCCACACCACTCCAGGCCTCCAGGCTACTCCACTCTGACTCTCAGCCACTCCGCACTGCTCCAGGCCTCCAGCTTACTCTATTCTGACTCTCAGCCATTCCAAGCCTCCAGCCCACTCCACTCTGACTCTCAGCTATTCCACACCACTCCAGGCCTCCAGGCTACTCCACTCTGACTCTCAGCCACTCCGCACTGCTCCAGGCCTCCAGCTTACTCCATTCTGACTCTCAGCCATTCCAAGCCTCCAGCCCACTCCACTCTGACTCTCAGCCACTCCGCACTGCTTCAGGCCTCCAGCTTACTCCATTCTGACTCTCAGCCATTCCAAGCCTCCAGCCCACTTCGATTCAACACTCAGCTGCTCAAAGGTAAGTTATCTTATCAAACAAAAAAAAATGTAAAATCTCAGAAAAAGAGAAATGAAGGAAGGGATAAATAAAAGAAAGAAGCAACAGCTGGATGAGTCCCAGGCTGAAGAGTCTAAACACTGCCTAATCTGCTTCCACCATCTTGAATCAAGAATTATTAGCTTCATGGAGTCGGAGCGATGTACAGTACAGAAGCAGGCCCTTCGGTCCAACTTGTCCATGCTGACCAGATATCTCAAACCAATCTAGTCTCACCTGCCAGCACCCGGCCCATGTCCCTCCAAAGCCGTCCTATTCACGTAACCATCCAAATGCCTTATAATGTTGCAATCGTACTAGCCTTTCTCTGGCAGCTTATTCAATACACGCATCACCCTCTGCATGAAAAGGTTGCCTCTTAGGTTTCTTTTATATCTTTCCCCTCAGACCCTAAATCGATGCCCTCTAGTTCTAAACTCCCCCACCACATGGGAGAGACTTTGCCTATTTATCCTATCCATGCCACACATGACTTTATGAACCTCTATAAGGTGACCCCTTAGCCTCCGACGCTCCAGGGAAAAGAGCCCGAGCCTGTTCAACCTTTCCCTATATCTCAAATCCTCCAACCCTGGCAACATCCTTTTAAATCTTTTCTCAACCCTTTCAAGTTTCGTAACATCCTTCTGATAGGAAGAGATCAGAATTGCCCACAATATTCCGAAAGTGGCCTAACCAATGTCCTGTACAGCCTCAACATGACCTCCCATCACCTGTACTCAATATCTGACCAATAAAGGAATGTATACCAAATGACTTCTTCACTACCCCATCTACCTGCGACTCCACTTTCAAGGAGCTATGAACCGGCACTCCAAAGTCTCATTGTTCAGCAACACTCCCTAGGACCTTATCATTAAGTGTATAAGTCCTGCTATGATTTGCTTTCCCCAAATGCAACATCTCACATTTATCTAAATTAAACTTCTCAGCCCATTAACCCATCTGATCAAGATCCCATTGTAATCTGAGGTAACCTTCTACATTGCCCACTACACCTCCAATTGTGGTGTCATCTGCAGATTTACGAACTATACCTCTTATGTTCACATCCAAATCATTTATGTAAATGATGAAATGTAGTGGACCCAGCACTCCACCAGTCACAGGCCTCCAGTCTGAAAAACAACCCTCCACCACCAGCTTCTGTCTTCTGCCCTCAAACCAGTTCTGTATCCAAATGGCTAGTTCTCCCTGTATTCCATGAGATCTAACCTTGCTAACCAATCTCCCATGGGGAATCTTGTCGAGCGCCTTTCTGAAGTCAATACAGATCACACCTACTGCTCTGACCTCATCAATCCTCTTTGTTACTTCTTCAAAAAACTCAATCAAGTTTGTGAGACACGATATCCCATGCACAATGCCATGTTAACTATGTCTAATCAGTCCTTGCCTTTCCAAATACATGTACATCCTGTCCCTCAGGATTCCCTCCAATAACTTGCCCACCACCGACTTCAGGCTCACTGGACTATAGTTCCCTGGCTTGTCCTTACCACACTTCTTAAACAGTGTCACCACGTTAGCCAACCTCCAGTCTTCCAGCAAATCACCTGTGACTATCGATGTTGCAAATAACTCAGCAATGGGTCCAGCAATAATTTCCCTCGCTTCTCACAGAATTCGAGTTAACAACTGATGATGTTCTGGGGATGTATTCACTTTTATGTGTTTCAAGACATCCAGCACTTCCTCCTCTGCAATATGGACATTTTTCAAGATATCATCTTCTATTTCCTCTATTCTTTATCTTCAATATCCTTCTCCAAAGTAAACACTGATGCAAAATACTTGTTTAGTATTTCCCCATCTCCCGCGGTTCCACACAAAGGCTGCCTTGCTGATCTTTAAGAGGCCTATTCTCTCCCTAGTTACCCTTTTGTCCCTAATGTATTTGTAAACAATGCTTTGGATACTCCTTAACTCTATTTGCCAAAACTATCTCATGTCTCCTTTTTGCCGACCTGATTTCCCTCTTCAGTATACTCCGACTGCCTTTATACTCTTCGAAGGATTTATTCGATCAACGCTCTTCTTTTTCATAACCAAATCCTCAATTTCTTTAGTCATCCAGCATTCCCTATACGTACCAGCCTTTCCTTTCACCCTAACAGGAATATACTTTCTCTGGACTCTTGTTATCTCATTTCTGAAAGCTTCCCATTTTCCAGCTGTCCTTTTACCTGTGAATTGTCAGAGTGTTGAATAGATACAAATGCATTATTTTAACATTCTGATCTGAAGCAACAAGCAATCATGTTTACAAAGATATAATTCTGCTTGTTTCTACATTTTAGCACAGAATGTAAAAACAAGAGGCAAATAAAAATGAATTCAAAATTAAAACATATACAAAAGTTACATCATATATACAAGATGATCGCAAGATTATCAGTCAGGAATTCAAGAGCAAGTTCATTGTTCTAGATTTGGAGTAGTCATTGAATTTTTAAAGCATGGAAAGGGGCCTTTTGTCTATGCTGATCAAATATTCATCTATTCTAATCTCATTTTCCAGCACTTGGCCCATAGTCTTGTGTGTTAAGTGTTTCTTAAACATATCAGGTTTTCTGCCTCCACCACTCTTTCAGGCAGTGAGTTCCAGATACCCACAACCCTCTGGATAAAAGAATAAAACTTCAAATCACCTCTTAACATCCTGCTCCTTTACTTAAAATGTGAACCCTCTACTAAGGAGAAGGCATTTCTTCTAATCTACCCTGTCAATGGCACTCAAATCTTTGTACATATCAATCAGATTCCCTCTTAACATTCTGTTCCAAGGAAAACAAGCTAAACCTCTTCATGGTTGAATCACACCAGCCCAGGCAACATCCTAATGAATGTCCTCTGTATCCTCTCTCATGCAATCACAGCCTTCCTATAGTGTGGTGATCAGAACTGCATACAGTACTCAAGCTGTGACCTACAATTTAAATATTACTCCATAGTAACCTCCTTGCTCTTGTATTCAAGGTCCTGAATAATAAAGGTAAATAACTCATACAATCTACCCATCCATTTGGCTTCAGGGATCTAGAGGCATGCATACCAAGGTACTTCCTCGAGTCCTACCATTCACGTTTAGTCCCTTCCCTGGCAGTCTTCTCATAATGCACCACCTCACACTTTTCAGGATTAAATATCTTTTGCCACTGGTTTGGTCATCTGATCAGCCCTTCTATATTGTCTATTTCCTACCTCTTGTCTTGTAATCTAAGGTTTTCCTCCTCACTATTTAACACATCATCAATTTTCATGTTATCTGTGAACTTAACGATTTACACCTCCTTCACTGATGTCCAGATCATTATCATACAGAGTAAACAAGGGACCTAGCATCAAACACTGTGATACACCACTAAAAACAGACTTACAATGCAACGGATCATGTGTGCTCTTGGCTTCTGAATTCCTCTGCCACAACAGACTTTGTCAAAAACCTACTGAAATCTCCATTAACTACTCTCATTTATACTCTTCAAAAAATACAAATTTGTTAGATCCTGCCCCTTACCAGGCCAAGTTGATAATATTACTTACAGTGTGGAAACAGGCCCTGCGGCCCAACAAGTGCACACGGACCCTCTGAAGAGCAACCCACCCAGACCCATTCCCCTACACCTAACACTACAGGCAATTTAGCATGTCAAATTCACCTAACCTGCACATTTTTGGACTGTGGGAGGAAACCGGAGCACACCCACGCAGACACGGGGAGAATGTGCAAACTCCACACAGACAGTTGCCTGAGGCAGGAACTGAACCCAGATCTCTTGCACTGTGAGGCAGCAGTGCTGACCACTGGGCCACCGTGCCACCCAATCCTTGTATTTCAAAGTGGAAATGAATTATGTCCCTTGGAATATTTTCTAATCGTTTCCCCATAGATGAAGTACTCACTGTCTTGTAGTTTCCTGATTTATCCCTATCACTCATCTTGTACAACTGTACTGCAGTAGTTATCCTCTGGTTCTCTGGCACATCTGCTGTGCCCAGATTTGAAAATTAATGTCAGAGCATCTGCAATCTTTTCCCTTGCCTCCAAAGCAGCTTGGTTACGTCAGATCTGAGCCTGGGGATTTATCTCCTTCCAACCTTTGGAAAATATCTAATACTTCTACTCTTTCATTTTTAATTCCTTCAAGGATATACTGATTCCTCTGCCTGACTTGTAGACTCACATCATTCTTCTCTACAGTGAATACAGATGCAAAATACACATTTAAAATGTAAACTGTGTTTTCCAGCTCCACATGCACATTGCCAATTTGGTTCCTAATGGGTCCTACCCTTTCCCTGGTAATTCTCTTACACATAATACACTTATAAAATTTCTGTAGTTGGATGGAATGATCTATACCTCTTCTCTATATTTGATGCAATTAAAAAGCCAAGTTGTGCATTCAACCAAATTTATGGGACTGATTATTATTCTGAATGTTGAATCCCACAATAGCAGATAATAAAGCTTGATTTCAATAAAAATCTGGAAATTAAGAATCTAATGACGACCATGAAATCATTGTTGATTGTTGGAAAAACACATCTGGTTCACAAAGTTTCCTTTCCAAAAGGACATGTTGCCCTCAACTAGGGGTCTGCCTACATGTAAATCCAGACCCTCAGCAATGTGATTGACTCTAGGAAATTAGGGATGGACAATAGCTATTGGTTTCGCCAGCAATATCAATATCTTGTAAATGAATTTTTAAGAAATCAGGTTCTGCAAGCTTCAGTGCTAGTTGGGGCCAAATTATCAACAACATATGTATTTATGCAATACAGAATGCAGATTACCACTGAATATATTGTGTGTTAAGGAGATGAATGAGAGAGAATTGAAATCTTCGGTCTCTTCCCCTTGGTCTCTGTAATCAATGTATTGAAAAGGAAGATGTGTGTGTTTCTTAAAACCTGAGCAAGTGGCCAATTTGAACAACCAGAAGAAACTTACGTGAGTTCTGAGCAAGGAACACTGGACCCAAACATTAACTCTGATTTCTCACCACAGACGCTGCCAGATGTGCTCAGCTTTCCAAGCAATCTTTTTTTTCTTTTTATGAGCAGAAAGCTTTTGTATGTTTAAATCTGTAGGATTAATTATTCATCCATTGCATTAAAGTCTAATGTATTTTTTTAACTAGACACATGCACACAGACATCCTCGCTCAAAAAAAAAGTTCAAGGCAAAAGGATGCTTCTCCAAGTTGTAAATTAAATAATAATTCATAATTAATTTGGTTGGCTCATGTTAGGATAAACATAAGTTGCTGGTAGTGAAGAAAGAATTTGTAATTCTGAAGGGTGTTCTAGCAAGAATCAATAGTGGGTGGCATATTTCAGAATTATTATGAGACTCATTCAAAAGATGGATTTGCAGCAGATAACAAAGTTAATTGCTTGTGGTCTTATTGCCAATAGGTTAGATATCTGTACTGGTGGAAATCCTATGACAATGTAATAAATATTGCTGCATTTGCTGCTGCTGGTGTTTCGTGCTTTGTTGCTCACAGATTGGCATAAGTGAGGACTGCAGTTGCTGGAGATCAGAGTCTAGATTAGAGTGGTGCTGGAAAGGTACAGCAGATCAGGCAGCATCCAAGGAGCAGGAAAATCGACGTTTCAGGCAAAAGCCCTTCATCAGGAAATGGCTTTTGCCCGAAACGTCGATTCTCTTGCTCACATATTGACCTTGTTACTCTAAGCTAGTGCTTAGAGTAAATGGGATCAGTTATCTGAAGACAATTTCCCTTCGATGTCTACATAAGCAATCCACAACTTGTCCACCTAGAATGATCTGAAATTTGAAAACATTGTCATGCAATACAGAATTGTTGATGGCCATTCATGTTTAGTGAGGATTATTAGATTTCTGTACCTCTTCTTTTGCTAAATATTAGAGCAGAGAATGTGAGACTGAGAAGCTTAAGATTTTGTGTTTTGGTTGATTTCACAGAAAATAAAGATTTCAATTATGCAAATAATTTTTTCTTCACTTAAAGCAGGCAACCCATCCAATTCAAATATAAAATTTGCAGAGACTTGACATGGCTGTGCACAAATTTCATAAGTTGCTTGACCCTCTGAAAACATCTTAGCAATCTTTTAATGTCTACTTTCATAAGAAGAGGTACTTCCAGAAAACAAAATGAAATACAGTCCTTATTTGAATTTATTTATTCGACAGGGAAAGGGAATTGTGAACTGGGGCTCATTACATTCCTTTTATTCATATTCCAGTGATTGGATTCTTGTTTAGATAACTTATCTCTGACAAAATTAAAGAAGAAGTTTCACAGTTTTAACGAAAAACATTGAAGACAACAAATAAAGTTTCTTCATTTGTTCATGACCATAAGGCATTGCTGATAAGACCAGCATTAGTTGTCCGTTCACCAAAGGCCTTCAAGAGTTTGATGGTAAGCCACTTTTTAAAAAAAAATCGACTTGAGTGCTCAGCCATCTCAGCGAACCGCTCAAAGTTAATCATGTTGTTAAAACTGCAAATATATACAGACCAGGTCGGGCAACAATGGCAGATTACCCTTTGTGAAGGACTATGGTGAAACAGATGGAATTTTAATGGATAATCCAGCAGTTTCATGGTCACCTGACCTATTATTAATTTTTCATTCCAGGTTCAAATAAGTACACAAATGAATTTATTAAATTTACATTCTCTATCCTCAATATAAAACTAAGAGAACAAACTTATTCCTCTGGATTGCTAGTTCAGCTGTTATGCCATTGTTTCTGATGAATGTACATTTTATACATTATTGACCTGACACTTTCAGCAGTTAGAAACATGGTAAACATCGAGAAATTTTCTCGTTACTCTTTAGACACTTGGGCATGTGCGGTTCAACATGAAAAATCAAAAGTTGTTTGTCACTGGTTCTTTACTTTGTGGGGGATACTGTTCAAGTTTTTCCAAATGGAAATTTTTGACGTCACTCAATGTGCTGTATCCTTCCACATTTTACACTGTTAGTTGAACTGTGAATTGACTGAGAATGTTGCATATTGTTAATGTGTTGAAACTAGGAATAAATGGAATGAATAGAAAGTAGATAATATACTGCCAAACAACCTTACTATCCCTGAAAATTACTTTTAAGTTTGTAGAATGCTCACTTTGTTCAGAATGAGAAAAAAGATCCATAGATTTTCTAAGTAATGACATTATATTAAGGCTATTTCAGTGACATTGCAGCTCCTGCTGTAACACCACGTGAACTTATCTTGTTATCTTACTCCCTGTAAAATGATCAGAATGTGGGGAATAATCAATACTTTGCTACTTCTTTGTTTTCTGTCTATAAGAATTCCTCAGTGTGATTGTTTGTGCTGCTTACCTGATGCCACTCTTCCTGGCAACAGGTGTAATCTACACCACAGAAATCACAGATTTGTTTGGGCAGCTTTCTGTGATATCAACGCTAATCAACATCACTTGCTGTGGACCACAAAATTATGCTTGATGTTTCTAAATTTTTGGTCATGCACAAGAGGCTGACACATTTTGTACAAACAGGACAAGGACCTGAAAAACAAAATACATAACAGACGGATATGATGTGCTTCTTCAAAAAATCTACAACTATAAAATCAAGCCAAGCTTATGATTAATCAGAATGTCAATTTATATCCAAAAGCTGCATTTATTATACAGACTAAAGGATTCTAGTTGCATAAGTTTGTTTTAGATACAGTTATAAGAAGTAAATCTGAGAGGTGGCTGAGCTAAAATATGACATTAAAAAGTTATTGCAATTTTAACCCTGAGATATTATTTAAGATTAGATTACTTACAGTGTGGAAACAGGCCCTTCGGCCCAACAAGTCCACACCGCCCCGCCGAAGCGCAACCCACCCATATCCCTACATTTACCCCTTACCTAACACTACGGGCAATTTAGCATGGCCAATTCACCTGACCTGCACATCTTTGGACTGTGGGAGGAAACCGGAGCACCCGGAGGAAACCCATGCAGACACGGGGAGAACGTGCAAACTCCACACAGTTAATCGCCTGAGGCGGGAAATGAACCCGGGTCTCTGGTGCTGTGAGGCAGCAGGTGGGCGGCACAGTGGTTAGCACTGCTGCCTCATAGCGCCGGAGACCCGGGTTTCCTCCGGGTGCTCCGGTTTCCTCCCACAGTCCAAAGATGTGCAGGTCAGGTGAATTGGCCATGCTAAATTGCCCGTAGTATTAGGTAAGGGGTAAATGTAAGGGTATGGGTGGGTTGCGCTTTGGCGGGGCGGTGTGGACTTGTTGGGCCGAAGGGCCTGTTTCCACACTGTAAGTAATCTAATCTAATCAGTGCTAACCACTGTGCCATCCACTGTGCCACCGTGCCACCCACTAAAGGTATATAATGAAATACTCATCACTGGGTCAGGGGGACATGCTTAAATGTGTTGTGGAAATGTGTTATAGTCAGTGGAAAGAATGACGTGGAAATGCTAAAGTGCAATGCAAATGAAGTACTTGGGGGCTCGGGCATGGCACTAATGCTGACACATTTGATGTCATTTGGTTTATTTATTGTATTTCTAAGGGTTCAAATGAAATTTACCAGGATGTAGCCAAAAATGGAGGATTTGAGTTATAAGGAATGGCTGAGACGTTTTTCACTGGAACGTAAGAGGTCGAGAGGTGACCATATTGAGATCTATAAAATAACGAGGGATATAGATAAAGTGGATGGCAAGTGTCTTTTCTCTAGGGTGGAGGATTTTAAGACTAGGGGGCATATCTTTAAGGTGAGGGGAGAAGACTTTTAAAAAGACATGACGGTAAGCCTTTATTAAGCACACAGAATGGTTCATGTGTGGAATAAATTTCCAGAGGAAATGGTGGATCTGGGTACAGTTACAATGTTTTAAAGACATTTACATAAGTACATGAATAAGAAATATTTGGAATGATATGAGCCAAGCACAGGCAGGTGGGACTAGTTTAGTTTGGGATTACGATCGGCATGGACTGGTTGAACCGAAGGGTCTATTTTCATAAGACTCTATAAAATAAATGAACAGATCTTCCTCAATTGTTTAACACTGCATGTTGAAGTTTTGTCATAAAGTAAATACTTCTCATCTTTCAACTGTAGGGACAAGATGTACTTCTTATCAGAAACTCTGATTATCTTATTGCTGTTTGTGGGACAGCAGAGCCTGTGTTTAAAAAAAACACTTAAGGCAAGATTTCTGTGATATTCAATGCTTAGGATATGCAGTAGATGTGAGAGGTGAAACATGAATAAAAGGTTATTTTTATGCTCATGAAATTCTTTATTGGTCACAGTTTACACCCCATGCACTGGATAATTTAAGTGTCATGATGATGCATCACATCTGTTTTGCTCACACAGTACTATCTTCAAGGATAAATTCCTTATTCAGATTTGGATGGTGAGCTCTGCCCAAATGGTGGCATTTCTTATTGAGCATGATTAAAGGCAGACAGCAGACATGCTGACATCTGTCGTTGACTTCCTGAAGACAGAAGGTAATGTCATGTTCAGTACTGAGGGAAGACATGTTCAACTGCAAGCAACCATTATTAAACCAATTTTATTTCTGCCAGAAGAGAGGGCAGCAGAGAGGGCTGTATTTCATAATATCTAGTCATTGCAACATACTATACTCCTTCCCGAGTTACACAACAAAATCAAAGTTAGTACATGGAAGTAATTTCCAGCATATAAATATGAATAGGCCAATATTTCTATTATCTGAAATTAACTATTTTTTTGTATATTTGTTTTTACTGTAATTACAACTGAAACAAATGTATGACCAAAATTCCCAGATGTTTAAAATTAGATGTTTAAAAAACAAGACCATTTTTCCTTAACACCACAGTGCCTTGAACAAAAATGTCACAATTTGTCAAGAATAGAGTCAAAAGAAACAATTTCTGTCATTGTTTTTTCTGGAGTTCATCTCATGGAGCAAATGTATTAGCCAAATCAGGAATGAACTCAGAAAAGTACACAACAATCCCCTTAAGGGTTCCAAGTTCTTTTTCATTCTCTGGTCTCTGCTTCAAAATCTCTTGCACTTCTTCTTGGGTTAATATCCTTGCAGTCGATTTGGTGAGCTAGTTTTATTATAATTGACACTGTGAATTACCATTTGTACTATTCAGCACTATGTGTTTGAAGTCATTCCAGGACATTGTTCAACCACTCTGTCTTTGACTGCTGAGCAGAATGTCATCCCAGATGCAGTACATTTCTTTCATCCCACTCAGCATTTGACCCCTGATAATCTCGAACACTGAAAGCAGTAGATGCCCCAAGGGGCACATTTCATAATGGTACAATTCCATGGATGTATGAATGAAAACAGTTCCGTACTCTTGGTTAATTCAAATTGCATCTATGTATTTGACTGAACTATCATACTGAATACCTTTCAATTGGCACATCTTCACAGGGTGAGTATCATTCACAATCAGATCTTATTTTAAATTGTGTTTATAACCATTAAAAATCCAAACAGACCATGGAGTGCTTTTTCAAGCATTTCTGACTTTCATTTCTTTTGTGGGTGCTAGAATGTTTATCTTCAGCTCCATTATTCACATGTGCTTGCTCTAAGTGTGCTCCCCTGAATGATTTTCCTATTTGACTTCATGCTTGGCCCGGATTTATTATACTTTAAGCATTCTATGCTTGGGTCTCTCAGTTGATTTCTAACTTTGTGTCACACCGTCAGTCATGAATTTCTTTAACTCTAGAATGTTATCTGCCACAGCTTTGATTAACAACTTACTCCTTCAATGAACACAACTCTCATTTCTGACTTCCATTTCTGGCCATTTCATGAGTCCTGAAATGCATTCATTTTAGCACATTCCAGAATACTGGGGTTTTGTGGGCAACACTGGATAGTCGCTAGGTCAAAACTACCTGGTCCCATAATACTGACCACAAAATTACTTTATTTTGTGTTTTATTCACTTTCAACCAAATGTGCAACCTTTATTAATAATTATACTCGTAGCTCTTTGTTATAGTTGAAGTCTACCAGTTTTCACAGAAATTATCTGTTACAGTTTTCTTCATTCAATTGTATGTTGTGTTAATGCAGAGTTGTAAAGAAGACATCAAGAAATATTTCAAATCACTTCCTCAGAATCAACTTCAGAAGCTCCAAAAATGTGTCATAATATTTTTCTTCAGCCCTTTATATCTTATATGAAGTGTAAAAAAAAATTTCCTGGCCATTCCCGTCACCACCTTTCTGTTGTGCACGATACTGAGAAAAGGTGAATGTATGCTCAGTTGCCAAATGGCCATCCTTGACCTTACTTTATTTACACCTCTGCAACAGACAGTGCAGGACAGGATTAAAAAAGACTCAGTTCTTATAATGTATGATAGGCAGCACCTTGGAGGCTCAACAGCTTCACTAAGTAGAAAAATGAACAAATAGTCAACTGACAAGGTACAGTATCAGACCTCACACCAAAATAACTCGTTGTTCAAAATCTCAATTTTTCCTGACATGCACTTTCCATTGAACCTAATGTCTATCCATGAGTCGGTGGGAAACTTTAATTCACAAATAGAAAATTTGATTTCTGTTTCTCTTCAGTCCCTTTAATAAGCTCCTCAAGGCACTTAACTGGCTTTTAACTGGAGGTAGAAATGTTCACCGCTTCCCCATACTGCACCACTCACCAACATCCCTCCCCACCCACCCCCAACTTACTTTGAAAATTCCAGCATGCCCCAGAGGGGTTGGAACACACCATTTAATTATATAATTCCCAATGAATGTCCCCTCTTATTCTTATCACAATGAATGACTAAAAATCTTAGCCCTGAACTCAAGTTGAATTATTGTAATAAGTGACCATTTTGTTAAAAAAAAATGCTATTCAAAATAGCAAGCTGAAAAGGATGCACAAGTTTTATGTCTGTAGCAGACTAAATCAGTCATCCATTTTAAATTGGTATTTTTATCAAGTGACAGGGTTACACAAATGTTATCCTACCTTCACAGTTCTTTATTGTAACAGTTGTAGAAATTTTCTGATCAGACTCTTGAGACATGTTAACACAAACCTCTGGAGCAAGCAGGACTTGAATTCAGGTCTGCTAACTCAGAAGTGGGGACACTACGACTACATCACTGGATCCCTTTGAAATGGTTTAATTAAGACTGAAAGCACCCTGAGGTTGAGGAGAGTTGGATAGCTTTTTGTCAACGTTGTTAATATCAACGTGATTTGGGTGAAAGGAGCCAAACCACTGCAAATGATTAGGAGAATTTACAAGTCAGTGATACTCAAAACCCCTCATGTCCACTTGTGGTCTTGTATGTTGATATTAGATACGAGTTACCTCAAGCACAAGCTATTTATAATGACTACATTCTGCCATGATTGTCCCAGTTCTCTTAAGGCTGATCAAATTGCACCCATTTTTCAAGGTAATGTTTTAAAAGTTATTTTAAGATGAAAAAATATTTAATTTACTCAAAGTTAGCCAAGGAAACCAATGAAACCAATAAAACTGGGTAGTTTTTTTTTCCAAAATCATTACCTGCAGCTTTACGTCATATTATTGGCAAGTACAGTAACAAGAAACTTAGAAAAATGCTTAATTTTGTTGATAGTTCACTGTTAGCTATATTAATAAACTTGAAACAGGTTACTCTTTTTTAAATTCAAAGAATACTTTTTTATTGGAAAGACAAAAACTTACTATGGGTTCCCAATTGCTCTGGAAAGCTTCTAAATTGTGATTAGACGTTCCATAAAGTTAAGGAATTATTGATCTTGTGTCCACCTCTGATATTTAGGAATAAAATCCAAGCTCTTTGCACTTGGAATGATCTCACCACTGGTGCGAGCCAACCGAGATGGATCCTTTTGAATAACATTTAGGAATGGGGTTGATGGGAATAGGCTCCTACTGACAACTCACTGATAGTGAGTTAATGTCAAAGAGTAGGCTCCAACCTTCAATTAATATAACTTGTATAAAAGGCAACCTCATATGTTTGACTGAACATTAAGTCTTTGAAACTCAACTTATACCCAAGTATGAATTTTAATAGGAATTTAAACTGCCTAACCAATGCAATTTTAAGTACCCTTTAGGTTTTATATCTATTTTTATGATGGTAGTTGGGCTAGTATGAAATAACTTCACCTCACTTCATTTCCCTTAATTCCTTATGAAAAGAAAGATTAAATCCACATTTAAGCAGGTATGAAAAATGTTTTCACCATAATCATATTATGAGCCTATCATTCACATGAGTTTATAGACCACATAATTTATTAAGTGTTTCATGCATAAATCTAATCAGCACTATCTACAGATATGATTTGTAAATAAATCTGACCATGTAAGTGTGTGTGCAAAATATTAGCTTTAAGGAATGTAAACCTTGTTACTCAACTTTCGATCAGGGTTAATATCATTTCAACAGTTACCTCGAGTGAAAATAGCTGTTAAATGTACCCCTTGTATTATTTAATAAACACATTTTAACTATTCCTTTTGTGCTTACATTTATTTTTCACAATTAACAATTTAACTTAAGAATTTACAACATTTTTACTTGAGGTAATAAATATGGAATTGTATTCCTGGCAATTACCCAATATTAATTTCTCTCAAGCAGATTTTTTTGTCTTGAACAAGCGTTGAATGTTTAATCACACTTTAACCTGTTACCTCATAGAATGCATTTTGCTGCTTACCTAGGTGGTTTGATCTTATAGATTTGCAGGCTTCACCAAGTGAAGATATGCACATTTCCAGAATAATGTAACCTCAAAAAATGCAGTGGCAAGGAAAGGGAGAGGGAGAATTGCCTCAGATTGTAACTTTTTAGGATGTTTCTATGTGACAAACTCACCTCCAAGCACCACAACTATTGAGATCAGCCACTGCAGAAAAAGCATGCAAGGGACCAACAGAAAAGCCACCTTTCTTATCTTCCTCTGCCATAAAACACAGAACTGGCCATCTGCTGCTCTTTAGCAAACCACCCCAAACAAATTTATAGGTGGTGTCTCTCATGAGACCTTTGAAAAGAGGATCAACCCTCAGGATTACATCTTGTTTCATAAGGTTGTTATTTAAAAACAAAGACCTTCAAATACATTTAAATCAAAGTGCTAGCTACCATGTAACTGGATGCCTTCATTGTCAGGGTGAAGAAGCCAAGCAACTGTAGACAGGAGAAAGGGTTGAGTGCCCATCTCCAAAGATATCATTGCAGTGTGCTGAGGGGAGTTGGGGATGGAGATTGACATGGGAGTTATCAATTTCTTTTGGCTTATTTTCCAACAAATTTTCTCTGGAGTTTATTTTATTAATCTGAGATTAATTTTACATTTAGAACCTATGAGAATCTGTCTTTTGATGTTTAACTGGACAAGTCTTAATTTATTGGTGATATTTAATTTTCATAATTATACTATACCTAAACTAATTCCACAGAAGCTGGAATCCTGTCACTAAGTTACCCTTTATTTACTTGTATATTATACTGGACACTGGTCCAGCCTCTTCAGAGCCAGCCATCAGAGCGAACAGAACCTCTAACTGTCCTGTTTATATCTGTCAGCCAGATTAACAGCTCCAATCAGGGAACCCATATTCTGAGGTCCACCTGGCTGACCTCATTACAATCAATACATTCCCACCCCATTATTGCCTGCAGACACAGGCTTGTTCTTTTCCATGTAGCCTGTCCTGGGGCATTTTTCTCAGGATCCGGTTCTGACGACTCAGCCTTGGATATGGTGGTGTGTACTGGACCCCAGCCTGCTTCTTTCGCCCAGAGTGTCTCAGAAGAAATTCAGCCCCTTCGTCAGATAGGGAAGGTGTCAAGGCTGCGCCATTCGCTGCGTCCATTTTAGACTCCAAATTTTCTTTGATGCTGGATGGAGGGGGAGAACCAATGAGTTCTGACAGTCTTTCTAGCTGTTCTGAGGGGCCAGAAATGTTTTGCACCTGCTCCATTTGCATGTTTGAAGCTTTCATGTGGTCCACATGCTTGTTAAGGACCACTTGAAATGTTTATGTCATGCCTCTTACCCATGCAGTGCCAGTTCTGTGATGTTGGCAAAAAAAGTTGTCCCCTCATTAAACTGTCTCTCTCACTCAGAGGGATCTTGTGTCTGGCATTGGTATTCTCATGCCATTTCACTCTTCTCCCCACAGGTCCAGGAAGAATTAACCTGACGCAGTCTTCTCCCCATTAGCAACTCTGCTGTAGCAATCCCTATAGTTGCATGGGGGATGGTCCAATAATCAAATAGGAACCAGGGCAGTTTGAATGGAGTAAGTCTACAGGCTGTATCTTTCAGCCAGCCTTCAAAGTTTGGACTGCTCTTTCTACTAGACCATTAGTCAATAGAAATATGGAGATTTCTTCATATGTCGAATCCAAATTCTCTTTAGGAAATATTCAAAGTCCCTGCTAGTAAATAATGGCCTGTTGTCTGTGACAATATTTCTGGGAGCCCATGTGTTGCTAAAGATGATTGCAGCTTTTCTTTTATCATTGTCCCATGTTTGATATGCCTGATGCTGCTCTTGGTGCTACTCTACAGTGAACCAGGGTTGATCTCCTGGCTTGATGGTAGTGATTGAGTGGGGGATATGCCAGGCCATGAGGTTACAGATTATGCTGGAGTACAGTTCTGCTGCTCTTGATGGCCCATAGCACCTCATGGATGACCAGTCTTGAGTTGCTAAATCTGCTTGAAATCTGTCCCATTACATTGGTTTCACAGGTTGGTGCAACATCAAGGGCTGAAGGGCCCTGCACTGCGCTGTAATGTTTGTGTTCTATTTTGCATGGTGCTAATGCCATACAACACGATGGAGGTTATTGTCAAAGTGAAGGCAGGACTTCGCCTCCACAAAGACTGTGCGGTGGCCACTCTTACCAATACTGTCATGGACAGATGCAACTGCAACTGGCAGATTGGTGAGGATGTGGTCAAGTATGTTTTTCCCTCTTGTTGGTTGCCTCACAACCTGCCTCAGACCCACCAAGCATCTATGTCCTTTAGCACCCAACCAACGTGATCAGTAGTACTGCTGCCCAACCACTCTTGCTGGTGGACATTGAAATCCCCCACCCAGAGTACATTTTATGCTCTTGCTATCCTCAGTGCTTCCTCTAAGTGTCGTTCAATGTGGAGGAGTACTGATTCATCAGCTGAGGGCAGGTGGTACATAGTAATCAGCAGGAGGTTTCCTTGTCCATGTTAAACCTGAATCAACAAGACTCCATGGGGTCCGGAGTCAATATTGAGGACTCCCAGAGCAACTCCGGCTCGACTGTAAACCACTAGTACCGTACCTCAGCCTGGTCTGTCTTGCCAGTGGACAAGACATATCGATGGTGGTGTTTGAGACTTTGTCTGTAAGATATGATTCTGTGAGTATGACTATGTTAGGCTGTTGCTTGACTAGTCTGTGAGACAGCTCTCCCAATTTTGACATTGGCTCCAAGATATTAGTAAGGATGACTTTGCAGAATTGACAGGGCTGTTTATACCATTGTCTTTTCTTGTGCCTCGGTCAATGCCAGATGATCTGTCCAGTTTTATTTCTTGGAGATTTTGTAGTGATTGGTACAACTGAATGGCTTGTTGGTCATTTTAGAGGGCAACTGAGAGTCAACCACTGTGGGTCTGGAGTCATATGTATGCAAGATCAGGTAAGAATGGCAGATTTCCTTCCCAAAAAAGACTTTAGTGAACCAAATGGGTTTTTCTGACAATCAACAATGGATTCATGGTCATGGATAACAGTCCCAATAAAGATTCTTTATTTCAGATTTTATAAAGTTGAATTCAAATTCCACCATCTGCTGTGGCAGGGTTCAGCCAGGGTCCCCATGACATTAGCTGAGTTTCTGCATTAATAGTCTAGTGATAATACCGCTATGCCATCGCCTACCTTACCTGGTTCTCGAGCTGCCGAGTAAAACTGATAGTGTCTCCGGATTAGTGGAGGTTTTGAGTCATATTATTCTTTATCTGAATGCCTCAACTCTTCAAAGGTTGTAGTACCTGGTGCTTCAGGAAATGTTAGACTCCTAATAACTAAAAATGCTGTGGGTCCACAAGCTATCACGAGAATTATTCGCTGCTTTACATCAGTACCCATCCAGATGCCTTTTAAATGTTGTAATTACACCAGCCTCCAAAACTTCCTCTGACAGCTCATTCCATGCACACACCTAAAGTTGACCTTTAGGTCCCTTATAAATCCAAGTCACACTAAACCTATGCCCTCTAGCTCTGGTCTCCCCCATCCCAGGGAAAAGACCTGTGTATTTACATTATCCATGCCCCTCATGATTTTATAAACCTCTATAAAGTCACCCCTCAGCCTCCAATGCTCCAGGGAAAACAGCCTGTCTACTCAGCCTCTCCCTATAGCTCAAATCCTTCTACCCTAGCAACATTCTTGTATACATTTTCTGAACCTTTCAGGTTTTACAACATCTTTCTGATAGGAAGGAGACCAGACATGCACACAGTATTCCAAAAGTGGCTGAACCAATGTCCTATAAAGCCACAACATGCCTAGATTTTTGGATAAAAAGGGTGATTTTTTGCCAGCCGTACATTCTTATTGAAAATCTGAAATTATTGTTCAATGTCTATGGTTAACCAATGTCTGTTAACAGCATCAGGGTTGCTGATATCTTCCATTTCTTTTCCTTATCATAGGGAGTCAGAAGCCAGACAACAAATGATTTGAACCTAAACAAAATGATTAAGTGAGCCTTCATGCTCTTGAATACAAAATAAGACTCCTTCCCACTGCAACACGACGGTTGGAGAAAGAGCACTTCATCTTCTGCCTGGGAATCCTCCAACCACAGGGGATGAACTCAGATTTCTCCAGTTTCCTCATTTCCCCTCCCCCCACCTTGTCTCAGTCAAATCCCTCGAACTCAGCACCGCCTTCCTAACCTGCAATCTTCTTCCTGACCTCTCCACCCCCACCCCACTCCGGCCTATCACCCTCACCTTGACCTCCCTCCACCTATCGCATTTCCAACGCCCCTCCCCCAAGTCCCTCCTCCCTACCGTTTATCTTAGCCTGCTGGACAAACTTTCCTCATTCCTGAAGAAGGGCTTATGCCCGAAACGTCGATTCTCCTGTTCCTTGGATGCTGCCTGACCTGCTGCGCATTTCCAGCAACACATTTTCAGCTCCTTCCCACTTTCATCCATGAAGGCTATATCTGTTACAACTGTCATCTCCATGTCAGTTGCATTTGTAGACTGAACCATGAACTTTGAATTTGTATGGCTTTTTTAGTCAACCTTTAGCTTTGTTGAATGTTACAATTTATAAAGAAGAGCAGCAAAGCTTTATCCTTGAATAAGATAAAAGCTAGTTTCTTAAACAATTGCTGCTGCAAGTTGCTAAGTAAAAACATAGTGCAGTTATTATCTAAAATACAGAAACAAAGATTAACAGTAGATGTAAATATGAAGTACTCATAAATATGAAAATAAGACCATTCCTTTATCCTTGCAGGTCTGTTACTTGCTTGACTCCAGACCCATGGTAAAGTAGTTGATTCTTAACTAGCCTCTGAAGGATGTTGCTGGGTTCGAGGGAGCTATCGGGAGAGACTGAGTAGATTGGGGCTGTTTTCCTGGAGCGTCAGAGGCTGAGGTGTGACTTTGTGGAATTTCATAAGATCATGAGGGGTATGGATAGTGTAAATAGGTAAAATCATTTCCCTGGGATGGGGAGTCCAGAACTAGAGGGCATAGGTTTAGGGTGAGAGAGAAAAAAATGTAAAAGGGACATAAGAGGGAACGTTTTCACACAGAAGGTGGGGTATATAGGGAATTAGCTGCAAGAGGAAGTAGTGAAGGCTGGTACAATTACAACATTTAAAAGGCATCTGGATGGATATATGAATAGGAAGGGTTTAGAAGGATATGGGCTAAATTCTGGCAAATGGGACTAGATTAATTTAAGATATCTGGTCAGCATGGATGAGTTGGACCGAAGGATCTATTTCTGTGCTGTGATTCTCTATGACTCTGTGACTCTAAATGGCCCTAACAAGCCATTATGTTCAAAGACAATTAGGAATGAACAAAAAATGGTGACCTTGACAGTGATGCCCACATCCAATGAAAAAATAAATAAAAAACTTTCAATCTGTTGCTAAGCAAAATCCATTTTCCTTTTGTTTCAATTTGACCTGGGAAGGAATGCTGAAACTGTGTGAAATGTTGGTTAGGACACAGCAAGAGTATTGAGCGCAGTTCTGGAATTGATGTTACCAGAGGGATATGATTCCACTGGAGAAAGTACAGAGGAACTTGCCAGAATGTTGTCTGGCCTGGAGAGTTTCAGTTATGAAAAGATTGGATAGACTGGGGTTGTCCTTCTTGGAGCAGAGGAGACTGAGATGGGACATGATTGAGTTGGATAAAATTATGAGGGGCAGAGACAGGGAGGATTTTTTCCTATGGTTGATTGATCACCGACCAGAGTGCATACATTTATGTTAAACAGTAGAGATTTTAGAGGAGGGAGGTTTAGAGGTGCCTTCTGTGATATTAAAGCTTGCATGATGGCATGGGCATGACAATTTGACATTGTTATAGAAAATTTCCTGTGACTGCAGGGGACTGTGGTCAGGTGGCCAGCAGCAGCAATGGCTACTAGACCGTTTAAGAGCTACAATCAATCATGCTGGAAATTTTGATCAACTAATTTAAACTCTGCCCTCAGTTAAACTGTAGCCAAGGCATATTGTGACCTCAGTTTCCTGTACGGTCATGGTGTACCTAGACGTACTGGCACCATGTTATCTTATGCGAAGTATGGAATGTCACTGTTTCTGACTTTGTGCAAACATTTGGGAGTTGTTTTTCAGTAAACTCCATTGGTTAGGATCGCACAGTGTGATCAGGCTTTGATCAATTCATTGACTGAGTGCCAGAGATCTTTCTGGAAAGGAGCACATTTTCAGATAAATTAATAGAAGAAAGTGATTTTCTCAGAAGAAACTTTTCAGATTACATTTGAGAAGCATGTGTCCTGAAGGAATTTACAGAGAAGACAAAGATCCATGAGAAAGTATTGACACAGAGAATAAAGTTGGCCACTTCACTTGAATCCGACTTGCATTTGATTCAAGCCAAACTTTGTTAGTTACAGGGAGAACGTGAGGACTGTAGATGCTGGAGACCAGAGTCGAGAGTGTGGTGCTGGAAAAGCACAGCAGGTCAAGCAGGAATCCTGATGAAGGGCTTATACCTGAACATCAATTCTCCTGCTCCTCGGATGCTGCCTGACCTAACTTTCATCTAAGTTAAATTAGATGAAATAAGTAATAAATGTTGCAATGAATGTATGTTTTAAATTGAGTCTTGGTACTTGAAGGGTTAAATAAAGAAGGGTATGTTTACTTAGAGTCTGAGTCAGTTCTTTGCCCATCACACAAAGGAAGATTACCTGGATAAAAAGGTTTGAATACTCCCTTTCAGGCAACAGGACTATGTGTCTGATTTGCAGCTGTACATTCAACCCTCTGAATGAATGAGATCCCAGTGTTCCTACAATAACCTGAGTAAAACATTAGTGAAGGAAATGTGGTTTAGTGGGCGGCACGGTGGCACAGTGGTTAGCACTGCTGCCTCACAGCGCCTGAGACCCGGGTTCAATTCCTGCCTCAGGCGACTGACTGTGTGGAGTTTGCACGTTTTCCCCGTGTCTGCGTGGGTTTCCTCCGGGTGCTCCGGTTTCCTCCCACAGTCCAAAGATGTGCAGGTCAGGTGAATTGGCCATGCTAAATTGCCCATAGTGTTAGGTAAGGGGTAAATGTAGGGGCATGGGTGGTTTGCGCTTCGGCGGGTCGGTGTGGACTTGTTGGGCGGAAGGGCCTGTTTCCACGCTGTAATGTAATCTAATCTAAAAGTTGGATAACTGGTCACATCGAGGAACAAAACAAAGCCAGCAGGACAGCATTGTCATCTTCAGCATCACCAAAATGTTATAATATATTATATTTTGTGCATAGAAACATCCCAGGGCAGGCCATGGAAACAACTATTGAGATATAAGGACACGTGATCCTGATCAAAAAGGCCAGGTTATAGCGGATCCTAAAAGGACAAAACAGAAGGCTCCCTCACGGCACTAAGGACCCGGGTTCGATTCCAGCCTTGAGTGACTGACTGTGGAGAATTTATACCTACTCCCCATGTCGAAGTGGGTTTGTGCCGGATATTCCAGTTTTCTCCAACACTGCAGGTTATGTGGATTGGCCTTGCTATATTGTCCATAGTGTCCAGGGATATGCAGTTTAGGTGCATTGGCTATGGGAAATTCAGGGTTACAGAGATAGGGTGGGGGACTACATTTGGATGGGATGCTGTTCAGAGATTAGATTACATTAGATTACATTACAGTGTGGAAACAGGCCCTTCGACCCAACAAGTCCACACCGACCCGCCGAAGCGCAACCCACCCAGACCCCTACATTTACCCCTTACCTAACACTACGGGCAATTTAGCATGGCCAATTCACCTGACCCTGCACATCTTTTGGACTGTGGGAGGAAACCGGAGTACCCGGAGGAAACCCACGCAGACACGGGGAGAACGTGCAAACTCCACACAGTCAGTCGCCTGAGACGGGAATTGAATCTGGGTCTCCGGTGCTGTGAGGCAGCAGTGCTAACCACCGTGCTGCCGTGCCGCCCACAGTGATTCCCCACAGTGTGGAAATAGGCCCTTTGGCCCAACAAGTCCACATCGAACCTCTGAAGAGTAACCCACCCAGACCCACTCCTCTACCCTATATTTACCCCTGACTAATGGGCAATTTAGCATGACCAATTCACCAAACCTGCACATCTTTGGATTGCGGGAGGAAAGAGCTGAAAAATGTATTGCTGGAAAAGCGCAGCAGGTCAGGAAGCATCCAAGGAGCAGGAGAATCGATGTTTCGGGCATAAGCCCTTCAGGAATGAGGAAGGTGTGCCAAGCAGGCTAAGGTAAAAGGTAGGGAGGAGGGACTTGGGGGAGGGACGTTGGGAATGCGATAGGTGGAAGGAGGTTAAGGTGAGGGTGATAGGCCGGAGAGGCGGGGGGGGGGGGGGGGGGGGTGGGGTGGAGAGGTCAGGAAGAAGATTGCAGGTCAAGAAGGTGGTGCTGAGTCCGAGGGTTGGTACTGAGATAAGATGGGGGGAGGGGAAATGAGGAAGCTGGAGAAATCTGCATTCATCCCTTGTGGTTGGAGGGTTCCTAGGCAGAAGATGAGGTGCTCTTCCTGCAGGCGTCGTGTTGCCATGGTCTGGCGATGGAGGAGGCCAAGAACCTGCATGTCCTTGGCGGAGTGGGAGGGGGAGTTAAAGTGTTCAGCCACGGGGCAGTTGGGTTGGTTGGCCCAGGTGTCCCAGAGGTGTTCTCTGAAACGTTCCGTAAGTAGGCGGCCTGTCTCCCCAGTGTAGACGAGGCCACCTCAGGTGCAGAGGATGCAGTAAATGGTGTGTGTGTGGAGGTGCAGGTGAATTTGTGACGGATATGGAAGGATCCCTTGGGGCCTTGGAAGGAAGTGGGGAGGGAGGTGTGGGCACAAGTTTTGCATTTCTTGCGGTTGCAGGGGAAGGTGCAGGGAATGGAGGTTGGAATGGTGGGGGATGTGGACCTCACGAGGGAGTCGCGGAGGGAGTGGTCTTTCCGGAATGCTGATAGGGGAGGGTAGGGAAGTATATGCCTGGTGGTGGCGTCTGTTTGGAGGTGGCAGAAATGACAAAGGATAATACGATGTATCTGGAGGTTGGTGGGGTGGTAGGTGAGGACCAGTGGGGTTCTGTTCTGGTGGCGATTGGAGGGGCGGGGTTCAAGGGCGGAGGAGCGGGAACTGGAGGAGATGTGGTAGAGAGCATCGTCAACCATGTCTGAGGGGAAATTGCGGTCTTTGAAGAAGGAGGCCATCTGGGTTGTTCGGTATTGGAATTGGACCTCCTGGGAGCAGATGTGGCGGAGTCGAAGAAATTGGGAATATGGGATGGTGTTTTTACAGGGGGCAGGGTGGGGCGAGGTGTAATCTAGGTAACTGTGGGAGTCGATCAGTTTATAGAAAATGTCCGTGTTGAGTCGGTCACCCGAGATAGAAATGGAGGGGTCTAGGAAGGGGAGGGAGGAGTCTGAGACAGTCCAGGTAAATTTGAGGTTGGGGTGGAAGGTGTTAGTAAAATGGATGAACTGTTCAACCTCCTCGTGGAAACACGAGGTAGCGCCGATACAGTCATCGATGTAGCAGTGGAAAAGGTGGGGGGTGGTGCCAGTATAGCTGCGGAAGATGGACTGTTCCACATATCCGACGAAGAGGCAGGCATAGCTGGGGCCCATGCGGGTGCCCATGGCTACTCCTTTGGTTTGGAGGAAGTGGGAGGATTGGAAAGAGAAGTTATTCAGAGTGAGGACCAGTTCAGTCAGTCGAAGGAGGGTGTCAGTGGAAGGGTACTGGTTGGGTCGGCGGGAAAGGAAGAAGCGGAGGGCTTTGAGTCCTTCGTGATGGGGGATAGAGGTGTATAGGGACCAGATGTCCATGGTGAAGATAAGGCGTTGGGGGCCGGGGAAGCGAAAATCATGGAGGAGTTGGAGGGCATCGATGGTGTCCCGAACGTAGTTGTGGAGTTCCTGGACTAAGCGGGACAGGACTGTGTCGAGGTATGCAGAGATGAGTTTGGTGGGGCAGGAGCAAGCCTAGACAATGGGTCGGCCGGGGCAGTCAGGTTTGTGGATTTTGGGCAGGAGGTAGAAACGGGTGGTGTGGGGTTGTGGGACTATGAGGTTGGAGGCGGTGGATGGGAGATCCCCTGAGCTGATGAGGTTATGGATGGTCTGAGTGATCATGGTTTGGTAGTAGGAGGTGAGGCCATGGTGAAGGGGGCAGTAGGAGGAGGTGTCCGCGAGCTGGTGTTTAGCCTCAGTAATGTAAAGAATCGGTACCCCAAACTACCATCACACCTCCCTGGTTCCGGTTTGATAGTGAGGTTGAGGTTGGAGTGGAGGGAGTGCAGGGCTGCACGTTGTGAGGGTGAGAGGTTCGCGTGGGTGAGAGGGGTGGAGAGGTTGAGGCGGTCAATGTCGCGGCGGCAGTTGGCTATGAAGAGATCGAGGGCAGGTAAGAGGCCAGCACGGGTTGTCCAGGTGGATGGGGTGTGTTGGAGGCAGGAGAAGGGGTCGTCAGAGGATGGGCGAGAATCCTGGTTGGAGGAGAAGGCAGCGGAAGAATTGTTCGATGTCTTGCCGCGTGTTGAACTCGTTAATCTGAGAGTGTAGGGGGATGAAGGTGAGGCCTCTGCTGAGGACTGATCTTTCATCCTCAGAGAGGAGGAGGTCTGGAGGGATGGTGAAAATACGGCAGGGCTGGGAGCTAGGACCTGGTGTGGGGCTGGAGCTGGGAGTGCGTGCGGAGTTAGGCGTGGGGGCAGAGTTAGGTGTGTGGGTGGAGTTAGATGTGGAGGCGGAATTGGGCGTGGAGGCGGAGTTGGGCGTGGGGGCGGAGTTGTGCATGGGGCAGGGTTAGGCATGGGGGTGGAGACGCATGCGGCGTGGTCATTGTGCAGGTGAGTGACGTCACTGGGGGCGGAAGTAGATGTGGCGACGGCAACTCAGGGGGCGGAAGTGGCTGTGGCGATGGCAGAAACGGTGTTGTTCCCAGTGGCTGTGGACTCCGCGGAGGCCGCGAATCTATCGGCGATGGTCTTCCTGGCGATCGTCTGGGCGGCGATCACAGAGGCTGCAAGGTCGGTGGGGGCGGATGTGACGTCATGGTTCGTGGCGGCGGTTGCTGCAGCGGCCGCGTGGTTAATGGCGCCCGAGCGATTATGGGAGGCCAAAGGGCCTGTACTGCGCTGTATTTTTCTATGTTCTATGAAACCGGAGCACCCAGAAGAAGTCCACGCAGACATGGGGAGAATTTGCAAAAACCACACAGACAGTCAACCAAGGCAAAACTTGAACCAGGGTCCCTGGCGCTGTGAGGCAACAGTGCTAACCACTGAGCCACCATGCTGTCCACAGCTCAGGGCAGACTCAATAGGTCAAATGCCCTGTTTCCGCATTATAGGGATTCAATAACTCTATAAACTGTTCCTCAAAATTGTTGAACCACCATCATACCACATATCGACACTTTAAAGCAAGTGCTTCATCTGTACTCTCATTTACTTTCAGACTTGGCTGAAATTTTCTACTAAAATAAGTTTTAAAAGACATATATATTGGATCATTTAAAATTTAATGAAGGTTAGACTGTTCACAAATCTGTGTAAAAGGCAAGTAAGTAGATAATGCCTCTGTTGTGGTTTCATCTATGTTCCTGTATCCCTCCCTGCTGCATCTTAATGAATTGCTTATGTGTCTGTACATCATAAAAGTTGATGGGCCAGATTTTCCGAGTGAAGGCAACTTCAGTTTGGTAGAGTCCCAGCTGGGGACCAGAGGAGTAGGTGGGATTTGCCAGATGAATTAGGATACACAATGAAGGAAATAGTGTGCCTGCTGAGCAAGGTGTCAGGCGGGTAGGGTGTAGGGTTTCAGACGAGTTGGAGATAGAGTTTCAGGTTAGCAGACTGCTGGTTGGTAGGCTGCCAGCTGAATAGGAAGTAGGGTAGCAGATGGATAAGATTCCAAATAGGAAGGGGGTTTGGGTTTCAAGTGGGTAACGTGCCAGGTATAAGGTTCTCATTTGCAATCAGTTATTTTCTGATTTTTAAGTGTTTCAAAACACCTCCAGATCCCTGGTTCTAGACAGTGGACTCATTTAGGGAATGTGAAATGAAGAAGGCAGTCAATAAGTATTTCAAGGCAAAACAATTTTGGTTTATTTAAAACACAGAAGGTAAGTATGATACAAGAAATAAAGCGTGAATGCAATAAACAGGGAAATTAACACAATCAACCAAAGAGGAATATTATTAAATACACTTTTAGCTAGATTAAACACTATTAGAAACTAAAAACAACAGTTTTAAATACAGAAACTTTAATCAGGCTTCCTACCCTTGGGGTCCGAAAGCACTGTCAGCACCCACTTTCCCCTCCCTGGTAGCTAGGTCAGACTTTGGGGTCTTGGGAGTTTCAGCTCACTGAGGAAAACATGATTTTAAAGTGCGCACAATTCCCAAGGTTCTTGCTGTCAGTTCTCTTGGTTCAGAATCGGGCCATGTCTGGAAGCTCTTTTCTGGATAGCTCTTGGTTGACTTTTCCTCTCTAGGATATCCTTTGTTGCGATGATGCTCTTGCTTTGGCTTCTTGACTCAGCTTCTCTGTTCAGCCTCTGTGGTTCTTGGTTCCAAAGCTGCTTGTTAAGTGTGGATGCCCTGGGGAAGCTGTTAATGCAGAGACTTGTTGTTGAAAATGGCTCTCTCTCTGATGAAATTGGGGCTGGCAATTATACAGACTGTGTGCCCGTTATCTCCGCTCAAATCCGTGTTGTCCGTTGTAGTTCTGGTGTTTCCTTCTGAAGTCAATTGGTTTCCTGATTATTGAGTGTATGTGAATGGATTTTGATTGAAGTTGAATTTCAGTATCTGTGTAGGCCACATAATGTCTGTGATTAGATTAGATTAGATTTGATTTGATTACATTACAGTGTGGAAACAGGCCCTTCGGCCCAACAAGTCCACACCGACCCACCGAAGCGCAACCCACCCATACCCCTCCATTTAACCCTTACCTAACACTACGGGCAATTTAGCATGGCCAGTTCACCTGACCTGCACATCTTTTGGACTGTGGGAGGAAACCGGAGTACCCGGAGGAAACCCTCGCAGACACGGGGAGAACGTGCAAACTCCACACAGTCAGTCGCCTGAGGCGGGAATTGAACCCGGGTCTCTGGCGCTGTGATGAGCAGCCTGAGCTGTAAATGTTAGTTTCAGCCTACAGTGTTGGGTTTGGTTGATTTTTCTCTTGGAGTGCAGGTGTAAATTGGACTTCCAAGCTGAACAATAGCCCCATACAGATATCATACTGGCTTTGTTGCGTGATTGTTGCAGCTGAGCCCAGGATTTTGTCCAGTATTTTAAATGTTAGAAAAGTCCAGGGTCTTATCCAGTATTTTAGAAATTGGGATTTTTGCTCAATTGTACACGGGATAAGTGGCTCAGTATTTAAGGCATTTTTGGGTGGATAATGAGGATTTCAGTTGGATCTAGTCCAATGTGATGAAAAAAGAAGGTGGGTGCTGATTAGTTTAATGGGAAAGATGGGATTGGCTTGGAGCTTTAGTGACAATAGTAAGGGGGTCTGGAGGAGGTATAATTGGACATTATATTAATTTAGTAGGGGGTCAGTTGAAAAATTATTCAGGTTTTAGGCTTGCACTTAATAACTATTTTATATAATTTCGGGGTATCCCGCCTATTTAAAGGTAGCCCTTCAGTGAGATCCAAGCTGAAAATGTGTTGCTGGAAAAGCGCAGCAGGTCAGGCAGCATCCAGGGAACAGGAGAATCGACGTTTCGGGCATAAGCCCTTCTTCAGGAATGAGGAAAGTTTGTCCAGCAGGCTAAGATAAAAGGTAGGGAGGAGGGACTTGGGGGAGGGGCGTCGGAAATGTGATAGGTGGAAAGAGGTCAAGGTGAGGGTGATAGGTCAGACTGGGGTGGGGGCAGAGAGGTCAGGAAGAAGATTGCAGGTTAGGAAGGCGGTGCTGAATTCGATGGATTTGACTGAGACAAGGTGGGGGGAGGGGAAATGAGGAAACTGGTGAAATCCGAGTTCATCCCTTGTGGTTGGAGGGTTCCTAGGCGGAAGATGAGGCGCTCTTCCTCCAACCGTCGTGTTGTTGTGGTCTGGCGATGGAGGAGTTCAAAGACCTGCATATCCTTGGTGGAGTGGGAGGGGGAGTTGAAGTGTTGAGCCACAGGGTGGTTGGGTTGGTTGGTCCGGGTGTCCCAGAGGTGTTCTCTGAAACGCTCCGCAAGTAGCCGGCCTGTCTCCCCAATATAGAGGAGGCCACATCGGGTGCAGAGGATGCAATAGATGATGTGTGTGGAGGTGCAGGTGAATCTGTGGCGGATATGGATGTTTCCTTTAGGGCCTTGGAGGGAGGTGAGGGGGGAGGTGTGGGCGCAAGTCTTGCACCTCCTGCGGTTGCAGGGGAAGGTGCCGGGAGTGCAGTTTGGGTTGGTAGGGGGTGTGGATCTGATGAGGGAGTCACGGAGGGAGTGGTCTTTACGGAATGCTGATAGGGGAGGGGAAGGAAATATATCCTTGGTGGTGGGGTACGTTTGGAGGTGGCAGAAATGACGGTGGATTGTGCGCTGTACATGGAGATTGGTGGGGTGGTAGGTGAGGACCAGTGGGGTTCTGTCCTGGTGGCGGTTGGAGGGGCGGGGCTCAAGGGCGGAGGAGCGGGAAGTGGAAGAGATGCGGTGGAGGGCATCGTCGACCACGTTGGGGGGGAAATTGCGGTCCTTGAAAAAGGAGGCCATCTGGGTTGTACGTTTTTGGAACTGGTCCTCCTGGGAGCAGATGCGGCGGAGTCGAAGGAATTGGGAGAATGGGATGGTGATTTTACAAGGGGCAGGGTGGGAGGAGGTGTAGTCCAGGTAGCTGTGGGAGTCGGTCAGTTTGTAGTAGATGTCCGTGTTGATTCGGTCGTCTGAGATAGAAATAGAAAGGTTGAAGAAGGGGAGGGAGCAATCTGAGACTGTCCAGGTGAATTTGAGGTCGGGGTGGAAGGTGTTGGTGAAGTGGATGAACTGTTCAACCTCCTCGTGGGAGCACGAGGCGGCGCCGATACAGTCATCGATGTAGCGGAGGAAAAGGTGGGGGGTGGGGCCAGTGTAGTTGCGGAAGATGAACTGTTCCACATATCCTACGAAGAGGCAGGCATAGCTGGGGCCCATGCGGTGGGGGGTTGTGGGACTATGAGGTTGGAGGCGGTGGATGGGAGATCCCCCGAGGTGATGAGGGTATGGATGGTCTGGGAGATGATGGTTTGGTGGTGGGGTGTGGGGTCATGGTCAAGGGGGCAGTAGGAGGAGGTATCTGCGAGCTGGCGTTTAGCCTCAGCAGTGTAAAGGTCGGTGCGCCAAACTCATAGTCCCACAACCCCGCACCGCCCGCTTCTACCTCCTGCCCAAAATCCACAAACCTGACTGCCCCGACCGACCCATTGTCTCCGCCTGCTCCTGCCCCACCAAACTCATCTCCGCATACCTTGACATCGTCCTGTCCCCCTTAGTCCAAGAACTCCCCACCTACGTTCGGGACACCACCCATGCCCTCCACCTGCTCCAGGATTTTCGCTTCCCCGGTCCCCAACGCCTTATCTTCACCATGGACATCCAGTCCCTGTACACCTCCATACCCATCACGAAGGACTCAAAGCCCTCTGCTTCTTCCTTTCCCGCCGTACCGACCAGTACCCTTCCACTGACACCCTCCTTTGACTGACTGAACTGGTCCTCACCCTGAACAACTTCTCTTTCCAATTCTCCCACTTCCTCCAAACGAAAGGAGTAGCCATGGGCACCCGGATGGGCCCCAGCTATGCCTGCCTCTTCGTAGGATATGTGGAACAGTCCATCTTCCGCAACTACACTGGGCCCACCCACCACCTTTTCCTCCGCTACATCGATGACTGTATTGGCGCCGCCTCGTGCTCCCACGAGGAGGTTGAACAGTTCATCCACTTCACCAACACCTTCCACCCCGACCTCAAATTCACCTGGACAGTCTCAGATTCCTCCCTCCCCTTCCTCGACCTTTCTATTTCTATCTCAGATGACCGAATCAACACGGACATCTACTACAAACCGACCGACTCCCACAGCTACCTGGACTACACCTCCTGCCACCCTGCCTCCTGTAAAAACGCCATCCCATTCTCCCAATTCCTTCAACTCCGCCGCATCTGCTCCCAGGAGGACCAGTTCCAATACCGTACAACCCAGATGGCCTCCTTTTTCAAGGACCGCAATTTCGCCCCCGATGTGGTCGACGATGCCCTCCACCACATCTCTTCCACTTCCTGCTCCTCCGCCCTTGAGCCCCGCCCCTCTAACCGCCACCAGGACAGAACCCCACTGGTCCTCACCTACCACCCAACCAATCTCCATGTACAGCGCATCATCCACCGTCATTTCCGCCACCTCCAAACGGACCCCACCACCAAGGATATATTTCCCTCCCCTCCCCTATCAGCATTCCGTAAAGACCACTCCCTCCGTGACTCCCTCGTCAGATCCACACTCCCCACCAACCCAACCTCCACTCCCGGCACCTTCCCCTGCAACCGCAGGAGGTGCAAGACTTGCGCCCACACCTCCCCCCTCACCTCCCTCCAAGGCCCTAAAGGAAACTTCCATATCCGCCACAGATTCACCTGCACCTCCACACACATCATCTATTGCATCCTCTGCACCCGATGTGGCCTCCTCTATATTGGGGAGACAGGCCAGCTACTTGCGGAGCGTTTCAGAGAACACCTCTGGGACACCCGGACCAACCAACCCAACCACCCTGTGGCTCAACACTTCAACTCCCCCTCCCACTCCACCAAGGATATGCAGGTCTTTGAACTCCTCCATCGCCAGACCACAACAACACGACGGTTGGAGGAAGAGCGCCTCATCTTCCGCCTAGGAACCCTCCAACCACAAGGGATGAACTCGGATTTCACCAGTTTCCTCATTTCCCCTCCCCCCACCTTGTCTCAGTCAAATCCATCGAATTCAGCACTGCCTTCCTAACCTACAATCTTCTTCCTGACCTCTCTGCCCCACCCCAGTCTGACCTATCACCCTCACCTTGACCTCTTTCCACCTATCACATTTCCGACGCCCCTCCCCCAAGTCCCTCCTCCCTACCTTTTATCTTAGCCTGCTGGACAAACTTTCCTCATTCCTGAAGAAGGGCTTATGCCCGAAACGTCGGATTCTCCTGTTCCCTGGATGCTGCCTGACCTGCTGCGCTTTTCCAGCAACACATTTTCAGCTCTGATCTCCAGCATCTGCAGTCCTCACTTTCTCCTTCAGTGAGATCCAGGCCTTTTCAATCTTTCGAACAATTGCTTCAAAATGTGCTACAATAGAGACTCCACAAGACCCCAGTACACACCTCCTGAAATAATGATTGCCTGACCAGTGGAAAATCAAGCTGTTGTACCTTTGACTGGAAGACATATCATTTGGAGCTGTTTTTTCCCAAATTGTGGAGAGAGTAAAGACAAGACAAAATAGACTACTACTCAAAGAAAAGTATGTGATACTGTATTAGATTACGTTAATCTTTTTTTTTCGTCCTACCTTGGCTGATGATTGCAGTAAGTTTCTAGCTTTCATGGTTACATTTGCAATGATAACTCAGATTGATGTAACTGCTTTAAAATAGACAGCTGAAAGGAACGCATCCAAATGTGCCAAACATAAAATTGGCAGTGATGGCAAGTTATCAGTGTGCATAAATTTAACAGGATCAGAAAATCCAGGTCAGCGGGAAGTAAAGGGAAACATGTAAGTAAATGACAAGTAGTGAAAGGGTAACAAAATGAGTATGGATCGAACTGAAAATGCCTTTGAATATGAAAACTGGTAAAATCTCTGACCTGTTTCTCTGTATATTCATGTTCTTAAGGAGGTAAGAAATTAAGTATAATATTGGATGCATAGAATCAATTTTAGAAGCAGATGACTTGACAATTTTGAAGTAAAAACAAATTGCTGGCAAACCTCAGCAGGTCCAGCAGCATCTGTGGAGAGAAAGCAAAATGACCAAACTTGAAACGTTAACTCTGTTTTCTCTCCACAGATACTGCCAGATTTATGCCAGTAATTCCTGCTGTTTTCTCAGATCTCCAGCATCTGTAACTCTTTGTTTCATTTTTAACTCGACAGTTATTCATGTCCTTAACAGCTTGACAAAAGCTACACTCTCAATTTGAAAACAGAAGGTTTTTAAGCCATTGAAAGAAATGCCATGGAAAGAAATGCCATGGAGAATTGTGTGGTAGGAAATGTGTTGTAAGAACAGGCTGAGCATTTATTTCTTGAAAATTAACAATTAAAGACTGTGAAGTAACTGCACAGAGGTCGGTGTCCCATTACCACGCCACCCTTTATTTACTTGTGCAGAGTACACCAGCTGTGGCCAGCTAGCTTGAAGTCAGTCGCCTGAACTGAGGAGATTCTAAATCTCCTGTTTATATTTTTTTCTTTTTTTAACAGAATGTTGTTCAATTTATACAGTAATTTAAATGCTGAATGTAATACCATATGTAAAATAAACTGCATTGGTATATGTAGTGTACAAATTAGTATGCAGAAAGCAATTTTGTTTAAAAATATGTAGCAAACACACATTTCACAAATGTCTCAACCTACACACTGAGCTGTTGGTCCACACACAAAGTCCCGGTCCACACACAAAGGCCCGTTCCACTCACAAAGGCCTGGTCCACACGCAAAGACTTGGTCCACTCACAAAGGCCCGGTCCACTCACAAAGGCCTGGTCCACAAATAAAGGCTTGGTCCACACACAAAGGCCTGGTCCACATGCAAAGGCCCATCCACATTAGAAGGCTCAGTCTGATGTAATGACGCAGAGGCTGGGTCCCATCACCAATCATTCTTTATTTACGAGGGTGCAGTACCACTGGCTGTGGAGATGCACAACCTCCTGCTTATTTTTTTTCCCCGTTTAACAAGTCATCCTGCAAATCACTAGTCCTCCACAGCACTACCAGGTATGGCCAGCCAGCTCGGATCCAGTCTCCCTTACTGAGGGGATGCTAAACCTCCTGCTTATCTATTTTTCTTCTTCGTAAATTCCCACACTACCACCAAACAGCGGTAGTGCTTATTTCTCCCCAGCACCCTTGTCGAGTGCGTGTAAATGGAGGACACAGTGAAGAAACAACGAGTGCAGAAAACTTTATTCATATTCCACCAGTTGAAGAAAAAGAAATACCTGACTGGCCAGTGACAAGCAATACCCTTCTCTTTAGGGGCATTGCCTATGTGATTAAAAAAGTGAATGGGAGGGGAGGGGAGGGGAGGGATTAAATCAGATAGAATCGGAGGGGGAATAAAACACTTCATGTCCCGCCCACTTCTACCTCCTGTGTATTTTTTTTCTTTTTTGTTTTTTTCCCACATTACCGCCTAACTGCAGTAGTGCTTATTTTTTCCCCAGCACCCATGTTGGGCGTGTGCAGGTGTGAGACACAGTGAAATACACAAGGTGCATGAATCTTCATTCAGTTTCCAGCACCAGGAAGAAAGGAAACACCCAAGTGGCCAGTGACAAGCAGTGCCCTTCTCATCAAAGGGCAATGCTGTGTGATCAAACAGTGAAGGGCACGGCAGGGGTTAAATCAGAATAGAATCGGAGGGGAAAATAAAACACTCCATGCCTCGCAGTGCCCACCTCTACCTCCTGTGTATTTTCTCAAGATAGGCAAACACCCAAGTGGCCAGTGACAAGCAGTGCCCTTCACATCAAAGGGCAATGCTGTGTGATCAGAAACTCTTGTTTATTTTTTGTGTTGTGTGTGTGTGCAGGTGTGAGACACAGTGAAAGACTCAAAGTGGGAATCTCCTATTTATTTTTTTTTGGTGTGTGTGTATTCGTGTGAGACACAGTGAAAGACAGAAAGTGCACGAATCTTTATTCAAATCTACCACCAGGAAGATAGGAAAACACCCGGGTGGCCAGTGACAAACACTGCCCTTCACATCAAGGGACAGTGCTGTGTGATCAAAACAGTGAAGGGGAACCCCTGTTTATTTTTTTTTTCTTTCTTTTTTTTTCTTTTGTGTGTGTGTGTGCAGGTGGGAGACACAGTGAAAGACACAAAGTGCACCAATCTTTATTCAAATTCCACCACCAGGAAGATAGGAAAACACCCGGGTGGCCTATGACAAACACTGCCCTTCACATCAAGGGGCAGTGCTGTGTGATCAAAACAGTGAAGGGGAAGGTAGGGACTAAATCAAAATAGAGTTGGAGGGAGAAATGATGCACTCCACTCCCTGCGGTGCCCAGCTCTCCCTGAACAACTCCAGGGTGTTGGTGGACACCGCGTGCTCCTTCTCCAAGGACACCCGGGCCCTAACGTAACCGCGGAAGAGGGGCAGGCAGTCGGCCCTAACGACCCCCTCCACGGCCCGCTGCCTGAACCTATTGATGGCCAGTTTGGCCAGGCCCAGGAGCAGACCCACGAGGAGGTCTTCAGACCTGCCCTCCTTCCTCCGTACCGGGTGCCCAAAGATCAGGAGCATGGGACTGAAGTGCAGCCAAAAACAGAGAAGGTTTTTCAGGAAATCAAAAAGGGAGTGCAAACGCCCACACCCAATATACACGTGGTCCACGGACTCCACAGCGCCACAGAACAAGCAGTTGGGCTGGGAGTCCATGAACCACAGCAATCTGCGGTTGCAGGGGACTGCTGCGTGCAGCACCCTCCACCCCAGATCCCCGAGAGAAAGGGGGAGGACTCCCGCGTAGAGAGCCCTCCACTGGGGATCCCCACCGCCCGGTGGCAAATGGGCACGCCAAGGCGTGTCCGGACGGTGGATGAGGGAGAAGAGGTGGATGGTGTGCAGCAGCAGTCTACTTTTATTACTCACAATAGGCAAACACCCGGGTGGCCAGTGACAAACACTGCCCTTCACATCAAAGGGCAGTGCTGTGTGAAATCTCCTGGGTTTTTTTCTTCTTTTTTTGGGCAATGAAAATTCCTGTTTTATCTTTTTTTTCCTTTTAATGCTCTGTTTATTATTTTTTTTCTCCCCCTTTCTTTTTTAACCCCCACACTACCACCTAAGTGCGGTAGACAGTCTTTTCTTTTTTTTTAATTAAACCCCCACACTACCACCGAAGTGCGGTAGTGCTTATTATTTTTTTCCCCAGCACCCATGGTGTGTGTGTGCAGGTGTGAGACACAGTGGAAGACACAAAGTGCACGAATCTTTATTCAAATTCCACCACCAGGAAGATAGGAAAACACCCGGGTGGCCAGTGACAAACACTGCCCTTCACATCAAAGGGCAGTGCTGTGTGATCAAAACAGTGAAGGGGAGGGTAGGGACTAAATCAAAATAGAGTTGGAGGGAGAAATGATGCACTCCACTCCCTGCAGCGCCCACCTCTCCCTGAACAACTCCAGGGTGTTGGTGGACACCGCGTGCTCCTTCTCCAAGGACACCCGGGCTCTAACGTAACCGCGGAAGAGGGGCAGGCAGTCGGCCCTAACGACCCCCTCCACGGCCCGCTGCCTGGACCTGTTGATGGCCAGTTTGGCCAGGCCCAGGAGCAGACCCACGAGGAGGTCTTCAGACCTGCCCTCCTTCCTCCGTACCGGGTGCCCAAAGATCAGGAGCGTGGGACTGAAGTGCAGCCAAAAACAGAGGAGAAGGTTTTTCAGGAAATCAAAAAGGGAGTGCAAACGCCCACACCCAATATATACATGGTCCACGGACTCCACAGCGCCACAGAACAAGCAGTTGGGCTGGGAGTCCGTGAACCACCGCAATCTGCGGTTGCAGGGGACTGCTGCGTGCAGCACCCTCCACCCCAGATCCCCGAGAGAAAGGGGGAGGACTCCCGCGTAGAGAGCCCTCCACTGGGGATCCCCACCGCCCGGTGGCAAATGGGCACGCCAAGGCGTGTCCGGACGGTGGATGAGGGAGAAGAGGTGGATGGTGTGCAGCAGCAGTCGATACAGGGCTCTTCTTTTTATTTCCTTAAACAAAACGAAATTAAAATTTCGGAGGCGGCTCAGGTTGTGGGGCACAGGTTCCCGCGGGAAGTACGGGACCTTGGGGCCAATGTGAAATTCCGTCCGGGCTGGGGTGAGCGCGGACGGGATCCCACCGCACACCTGAGCGTCCTCCAACTGGTGCACTACGTCGGGTCCGAGCACCGCCGTTTTAAGGCGTCGGATGGCGGTGGCCACGTACTGGACGTCTACCGCTGCCCTGCCTGCTATGTCCTGCGGCAGCGTCCAGCCCAGGCCCCCGGCACCCAGCACGTCCCCGACCCTGGTCACCCTCGCCGCCGCGGCCCTCCCCTCCGACAGCCACTCGAACCCGCGAGTACGGAGGTGCGGATTCCTGAGCAACGGCTCCCTGACGACAGCCGCTACTCCAGCCGGAGGGTAGGCGCGACGCGATTCGACCATGTTCCAGACAGTGATCAGGTCCTGGTAAAAGACAGGCAGCGTCTTGAGGCCGACCTCCAAACCATCACGGTCGACGAACAGGAGCTGCGTGTCGTAGTTGAGGTTACGCACCTGGCGGAAAAAATACGTCGCCAGGGCGCACCACCTAGGAGGAGGCTCGACGTAAAGGTATCGCCGCAAGGTCTGAAGGCGGAAGGTCGCGACCTGGGTGCGGACGCACACCAGCGACTGACCGCCCTCCTCAATAGGGAGACTCAGAACCTGCGCGGCGACCCAGTGCATCTTTTTGTCCCAGAAGAAATCGACCAACGTTCTCTGGATGTCAGCGACAAAGCCAGGAGGAGGGACCAAAGTGACCAGCCGGTACCACAGCATGGCGGCCACCAGCTGGTTTATGACCAGCACTCGACTCCTGTAAGATAGCACTCGGAGCAGTCCTGTCCAGCGGCCTAGGCGAGCCGAGACTTTGGCCTCCAGCTCCTGCCAGTTGGCCGGCCAGGATTCCTCGGCCGGGCCGAGGTAGACCCCCAGGTAGAGGAGATGGGTGGTACTCCAGCTGAACCCCCGTAACTCCTCCGGCAGAGAGTCCACCCGCCACGGGCCGACCAGTAGTCCGGAACATTTGGCCCAGTTGATCCTGGCGGAAGACGCCGCCGAGTACACGGCCTGGCACTCGCGCATCCTCCCCAGGTCAGCCGGGTCGGTGAAAGTGAGGAGCACGTCGTCGGCGTAGGCCGAGAGGACCACCCCCGTGCCCGCGCCGCGCAGAACCAGCCCCGACAACCTCCTCCGCAAGAGGCGCAGGAAAGGCTCCACGCACAGGGAATACAGCTGGCCGGACAGGGGGCAGCCTTGACGCACTCCTCTCCCGAAGCGAAGGGGCGCCGTCAGGGACCCGTTAACTTTAACCAGACACTCTGCGGCGGCGTACAAAAGTCGGATCCGGGCGACGAACTGCGTCCCGAACCAGAATGCCCGCAGAGTCCCGAGCAGGTACTCGTGATCGACCCTGTCGAACGCCTTCTCCTGGTCGAGACACAGGAAGGCGCTCGGCAGACCAGCCCGTCGACAGAAATGGATCAGGTCCCGGACCAGGTGGACGTTATCGTGTATCCTCCGGCCCGGGACCGTGTAGGACTGGTCCGGGTGAATCATGTGGGCCAGCACGGAGGCCAGGCGAGAAGACAACACCCTGGCAAAGATTTTGTAATCCGTGCTGAGGAGGGAGACCGGACGCCAGTTCTTCAAGGAACGAAGGTCCCCCTTCTTTGGCAGCAGGACGATGACTGCCCTGCGCCAAGAAAGGGGCAGCAGTCCGGCATTTAGACACTCCCCCAGGACCTGTGCGTAGTCGCTCCCCAGGACGTCCCAGAACGCCCTGAAGAACTCCACAGTCAGCCCGTCCAGCCCCGGGGTTTTGCCCCTCGAGAGCCGGTCGAGGGCGCCGGTCAGCTCCTCTAAGGTGACAGGAGCGTCGAGCCTTCCGGCGTCCTCCGGGCTGAGCTGCGGCAGGTCCTCCCACAGAACTCTGCGAGCATCCTCGCTGGACGGATCTGGAGAGAACAGAGCCGTGTAATAGTTCCGGACGTGGGCCCTGACTCCCTCCGGATCCGAGACGAGGGACCCGTCGTCGGCCAGCAGCACAAGGAGCTGCTGATGGGTGCCACGCCTTTTTTCCAGCGAGTAGAAGAAGGGGGAGCCGCGGTCCAGGTCCTGGAGGAGCTGGATCCGCGACCTCACGTACGCGCCCCGAGCCCCGACGAGCTGCAGGTCCCGGAGCGCGGCCTTCTTCTCTTCGTACGCCCCGCGCAGGGCCGGGTCCGCGTCGGGCTGACCGAGGCGTGACTCCAGGTCGAGCAACTCCCTCTCCAACTCCCCGATCCTGGATTTCCGCTTCTTCGTCGACCCCCTCGCGTACTCCTGACAGAAGACGCGGACGTGAGCCTTGCCCACGTCCCACCATAGCCTCAGGGAGGGGAAGCTTCCCCGCTTCCTTCTCCAGCCGGCCCAGAAACGACGAAACGAGTCCCGGAACCGCTCGTCCTCCAGCAGCAGGTTGTTAAAGTGCCAGTATGCGGAGCCCAGCCTGGCGCCAAACGGAAGGAGTTCCGCCCACACCAGGTGGTGGTCCGTGCACGACACCTGCCGCGTGGAGGCCTTCGGAAAACAGGAGGCGTACGCCCGCGAAACGTACAGGCGGTCGATTCTGGACGCTCCGACCCCAGGCCTCACGAAGGTGAAGGCGATGGAGTCGGGATGGAGATTCCGCCAGACGTCCACCAGGTCGAAGGACTTGACCAAGTCCCCCAACCTCTTCCCCGACACGCAGCCAGTGCGGGCACCGCCGTGGTCCCTGCCCTCGAGGACGCAGTTAAAATCTCCCCCGAGGACGACGCACTGGTTCTCGTCGATGGAAGCGAGATGAGCGGACACTTCTTCGAAGAAGCTCGCTTGCCTCGGCCCGGCCAGGGGAGCGTATACGTTCACCAAGTGAAGCACCGCGCCCCCCAGCCGAACCGTCAGGTGAAGCAAACGGCCTGGCACCGGCTCCCTGATCCCCAAGATCTCCGGCTGAAAATGCGGGGCCAACAGGATAGCCACCCCGCCAGATCTGCGGGTGAGGTGACTCATGTAGACCCCCCCTCGCCACTCCAGGAGCCAGGTGGCTTCGTCTCCCGGGGTAGTGTGGGTTTCTTGCAGGAAGTACACCGCATACCTCCCGTCCCGAAGGACCGAGTGGGTCTGGAATCTGCGCTGCGACTCCCTGCTGCCGTTGATGTTGAGGCTGGCTATAGTCGTCTCCATGTCGGAAGCTTTGTGCAACCACCACCAGTACAATTAACAAACCCGTGTATATATTTACAGGGAGGACGAGGGAGGGGCACTGAAGTCCCTCGCCCTCACCAGGAGTGCCCCCAGGAAGTTCCTGACTTGCTTTCGCTCATTAATGTCGAGCCCAGGCGCCTGGCGGGCAGCGAGGGTCGACCAGTAAACTTTTTCGAAAGAGCTCCAGCGGTCGAGCGCCAGTTGGGCTCTAACCCGGCGACTCCGAGTTTCCTCGACAAATTCCCGGAGTTCCTCGAGGGGGATGAGGGGGAGATCGGTGGGGGGCACCCGGGACTCAAAAAAGGCACTGCAGACGGAGTCCGCGTCGTCCCCGGTGTCCGCCACCGATCCCGAACCCTCCTCCGGGTGGTCGCCCTCGGTCACCGACCCCTCCCCCACCGAGAGGATGGGGGCTGGTCCGGCGCCGCCAACCGGCCTCAAACCCCCAGCGACCCCACCCCCAGGGTCACCGGCGGTACCTTCCTCGGCGCACCCCTTCCCGGAACGCCCCGAGTTCGGGTCGTCGGGCGGCAGAGGCTCGGGGCCCCGCTCCTCTCCCGACACCGGGACGCCTGGCTCCTCGGGGAAAAGGTCATCCCCCAGGGCCAAGGCCCCCGGAAAAACAGTCTGGGAGGGAGGAGCGAGGATAACACCCTCCTCCCCTCCACCGCTCGACGACCCAGCAGAGTGTCCTCCGTCGTCGCCCGCACCACGGCCCTCGTGGTCATCGAGGTCCTCCCCAGGGGCCGGAGGAGTCGAGGCAGCAGGAGGCCCTGCTGTAGCCCCCGGGGGTTTGGGCGAGTCGGGCCGCGGTGCGGGACAGTCGAGGGGCACCGTTGGTTCGTCCCCCGGAGAGGGGCAGCACCGCCGGCGCACTGCAGGAGAGTCCCTCCCCTCCGAGGGCCGGTGCCTCTTCCCCAGAGAGACCGGGGGGGATTTTTTTTTTTTTTTTTTTTTTTTTTTCTTTACCCTACACTACCACCTAACTGCGGTAGTGCTTATTTTATCCCCAGCACCCATGGTGTGTGTGTGCAGGTGTAAGACACTGTGAAAGACACAAAGTGCACGAATCTTTATTCAGTTTCCACCACCAGGAAGACAGGAAAACACCCGGGTGGCCAGTGACAAGCACTGCCCTTCACATCAAAGGACAGTGCTGTGTGATCAAAACAGTGAAGGGGAGGGTAGGGACTAAATCAAAATAGAATTGGAGGGAGAAATGATGCACTCCACTCCCTGCGGCGCCCACCTCTCCCTGAACAACTCCAGGGTGTTGGTCGACGCCGCGTGCTCCTTCTCCAAGGACACCCGGGCTCTAACGTAACCGCGGAAGAGGGGCAGGCAGTCGGCCCTAACGACCCCCTCCACGGCCCGCTGCCTGGACCTGTTGATGGCCAGTTTGGCCAGGCCCAGGAGCAGACCCACGAGGAGGTCTTCAGACCTGCCCTCCTTCCTCCGTACCGGGTGCCCAAAGATCAGGAGCGTGGGACTGAAGTGCAGCCAAAAACAGAGGAGAAGGTTTTTCAGAAAATCAAAAAGGGAGTGCAAACGCCCACACCCAATATACACGTGGTCCACGGACTCCACAGCGCCACAGAACAAGCAGTTGGGCTGGGAGTCCGTGAACCACCGCAATCTGCGGTTGCAGGGGACTGCTGCGTGCAGCACCCTCCACCCCAGATCCCCGAGAGAAAGGGGGAGGACTCCCGCGTAGAGAGCCCTCCACTGGGGATCCCCACCGCCCGGTGGCAAATGGGCACGCCAAGGCGTGTCCGGACGGTGGATGAGGGAGAAGAGGTGGACGGTGTGCAGCAGCAGTCTGTACAGGGCTCTCCTGTTCACCTCCCTAAACGAAACAAAGTTAAAATTTCGGAGGCGGCTCAGGTTGTGGGGCACAGGCTCCCGCGGGAAGTACGGGACCTTGGGGCCAATGTGAAATTCCGTCCGGGCTGGGGTGAGCTCGGACGGGATCCCACCGCACACCTGAGCGTCCTCCAACTGGTGTACTACGTCGGGTCCGAGCACCGCCGTTTTGAGGCGTCGGATGGCGGTGGCCACGTACTGGACGTCTACCGCCGCCCTGCCTGCTATGTCCTGCGGCAGCGTCCAGCCCAGGCCCCCGGCACCCAGCACGTCCCCGACCCTGGTCACCCTCGCCGCCGCGGCCCTCTCCTCCGACAGCCACTCGAACCCGCGAGTACGGAGGTGCGGATTCCTGAGCAACGGCTCCCTGACGACAGCCGCTACTCCAGCCGGAGGGTAGGCGCGACGCGATTCGACCATGTTCCAGACAGTGATCAGGTCCTGGTAAAAGACAGGCAGCGTCTTGAGGGCGACCTGCAAACCGTCACGGTCGACGAACAGGAGCTGCGTGTCGTAGTTGAGGTTACGCACCTGGCGGAAAAAATACGTCGCCAGGGCGCACCATCTAGGAGGAGGCTCGACGTAAAGGTATCGCCGCAAGGTCTGAAGGCGGAACGTCGCGACCTGGGTGCGGGCGCACACCAGCGACTGACCGCCCTCCTCAATAGGGAGACTCAGAACCTGCGCGGCGACCCAGTGCATCTTTTTGTCCCAGAAGAAATCGACCAACGTTCTCTGGATGCCAGCGACAAAGCCAAGAGGAGGGACCAAAGTGACCAGCCGGTACCACAGCATGGCGGCCACCAGCTGGTTTATGACCAGCACTCGACTCCTGTAAGATAGCACTCGGAGCAGTCCTGTCCAGCGGCCTAGGCGAGCCGAGACTTTGGCCTCCAGCTCCTGCCAGTTGGCCGGCCAGGATTCCTCGGCCGGGCCGAGGTAGACCCCCAGGTAGAGGAGATGGGTGGTACTCCAGCTGAACCCCCGTAACTCCTCCGGCAGAGAGTCCACCCGCCACGGGCCGACCAGTAGTCCGGAACATTTGGCCCAGTTGATCCTGGCGGAAGACGCCGCCGAGTACACGGCCTGGCACTCGCGCATCCTCCCCAGGTCAACCGGGTCGGTGAAAGTGAGGAGCACGTCGTCGGCGTAGGCCGAGAGGACCACCCCCGTGCCCGCGCCGCGCAGAACCAGCCCCGACAACCTCCTCCGCAAGAGGCGCAGGAAAGGCTCCACGCACAGGGAATACAGCTGGCCGGACAGGGGGCAGCCTTGACGCACTCCTCTCCCGAAGCGAAGGGGCGCCGTCAGGGACCCGTTAACTTTAACCAGACACTCTGCGGCGGCGTACAAAAGTCGGATCCGGGCGACGAACTGCGCCCCGAACCCGAATGCCCGCAGAGTCCCGAGCAGGTACTCGTGATCGACCCTGTCGAACGCCTTCTCCTGGTCGAGAGACAGGAAGGCGCTCGGCAGACCAGCCCGTCGACAGAAATGGATCAGGTCCCGGACCAGGTGGACGTTATCGTGTATCCTCCGGCCCGGGACCGTGTAGGACTGGTCCGGGTGGATCATGTGGGCCAGCACGGAGGCCAGGCGAGAAGACAACACCCTGGCGAAGATTTTGTAATCCGTGCCGAGGAGGGAGACCGGACGCCAGTTCTTTAAGGAACGAAGGTCCCCCTTCTTTGGCAGCAGGACGATGACCGCCCTGCGCCAAGAAAGGGGCAGCTGTCCGGCATTTAAACACTCCCCCAGGACCTGTGCGTAGTCGCTCCCCAGGACGTCCCAGAACGCCCTGAAGAACTCCACAGTCAGCCCGTCCAGCCCCGGGGTTTTGCCCCTCGAGAGCCGGTCGAGGGCGCCGGTCAGCTCCTCCAAAGTGACGGGAGCGTCGAGCCTTCCGGCGTCCTCCGGGCCGAGCTGCGGCAGGTCCTCCCACAGAACTCTGCGAGCATCCTCGCTGGACGGATCCGGAGAGAACAGGGCTGTGTAATAGTTTCGGACGTGGGCCCTGACGCCCTCCGGATCCGAGACGAGGGACCCGTCGTCGGCCAGCAGCACAAGGAGCTGCTGACGGGTGCCACGCCTTTTTTCCAGCGAGTAGAAGAAGGGGGAGCCGCGGTCCAGGTCCTGGAGGAGCTGGATCCGCGACCTCACGTACGCGCCCCGAGCCCCGACGAGCTGCAGGTCCCGGAGCGCGGCCTTCTTCTCTTCGTACGCCCCGCGCAGGGCCGGGTCCGCGTCGGGCTGACCGAGGCGTGACTCCAGGTCGAGCAACTCCCTCTCCAACTCCCCGATCCTGGATTTCCGCTTCTTCGTCGACCCCCTCGCGTACTCCTGACAGAAGACGCGGACGTGAGCCTTGCCCACGTCCCACCATAGCCTCAGGGAGGGGAAGCTTCCCCGCTTCCTTCTCCAGCCGGCCCAGAAACGACGAAACGAGTCCCGGAACCGCTCGTCCTCCAGCAGCAGGTTGTTAAAGTGCCAGTATGCGGAGCCCAGCCTGGCGCCGAACGGAAGGAGTTCCGCCCACACCAGGTGGTGGTCCGTGCACGACACCTGCCGCGTGGAGGCCTTCGGAAAACAGGAGGCGTACGCCCGCGAAACGTACAGGCGGTCGATTCTGGACACTCCGACCCCAGGCCTCACGAAGGTGAAGGCGATGGAGTCGGGATGGAGATTCCGCCAGACGTCCACCAGGTCGAAGGACTTGACCAAGTCCCCCAACCTCTTCCCCGACACGCAGCCAGTGCGGGCACCGCCGTGGTCCCTGCCCTCGAGGACGCAGTTAAAATCTCCCCCGAGGACGACGCACTGGTTCTCGTCGATGGAAGCGAGATGAGCGGACACTTCTTCGAAGAAGCTCGCTTGCCTCGGCCCGGCCAGGGGAGCGTATACGTTCACCAAGTGAAGCACCGCGCCCCCCAGCCGAACCGTCAGGTGAAGCAAACGGCCTGGCACCGGCTCCCTGATCCCCAAGATCTCCGGCTGAAAATGCGGGGCCAACAGGATAGCCACCCCGCCAGATCTGCGGGTGAGGTGACTCATGTAGACCCCCCCTCGCCACTCCAGGAGCCAGGTGGCTTCGTCTCCCGGGGTAGTGTGGGTTTCTTGCAGGAAGTACACCGCATACCTCCCGTCCCGAAGGACCGAGTGGGTCTGGAATCTGCGCTGCGACTCCCTGCTGCCGTTGATGTTGAGGCTGGCTATAGTCGTCTCCATGTCGGAAGCTTTGTGCAACCACCACCAGTACAATTAACAAACCCGTGTATATATTTACAGGGAGGACGAGGGAGGGGCACTGAAGTCCCTCGCCCTCACCAGGAGTGCCCCCAGGAAGTTCCTGACTTGCTTTCGCTCATTAATGTCGAGCCCAGGCGCCTGGCGGGCAGCGAGGGTCGACCAGTAAACTTTTTCGAAAGAGCTCCAGCGGTCGAGCGCCAGTTGGGCTCTAACCCGGCGACTGCGAGTTTCCTCGACAAATTCCCGGAGTTCCTCGAGGGGGATGAGGGGGAGATCGGTGGGGGGCACCCGGGACTCAAAAAAGTCACTGCAGACGGAGTCCGCGTCGTCCCCGGTGTCCGCCACCGATCCCGAACCCTCCTCCGGGTGGTCGCCCTCGGTCACCGACCCCTCCCCCACCGAGAGGATGGGGGCTGGTCCGGCGCCGCCAACCGGCCTCAAACCCCCAGCGACCCCACCCCCAGGGTCACCGGCGGTACCTTCCTCGGCGCACCCCTTCCCGGAACGCCCCGAGTTCGGGTCGTCGGGCGGCAGAGGCTCGGGGCCCCGCTCCTCTCCCGACACCGGGACGCCTGGCTCCTCGGGGAAAAGGTCATCCCCCAGGGCCAAGGCCCCCGGAAAAACAGTCTGGGAGGGAGGAGCGAGGATAACACCCTCCTCCCCTCCACCGCTCGACGACCCAGCAGAGTGTCCTCCGTCGTCGCCCGCACCACGGCCCTCGTGGTCATCGAGGTCCTCCCCAGGGGCCGGAGGAGTCGAGGCAGCAGGAGGCCCTGCTGTAGCCCCCGGGGGTTTGGGCGAGTCGGGCCGCGGTGCGGGACAGTCGAGGGGCACCGTTGGTTCGTCCCCCGGAGAGGGGCAGCACCGCCGGCGCGCTGCAGGAGAGTCCCTCCCCTCCGAGGGCCGGTGCCTCTTCCCCAGAGAGACCGGGGGGGATTTACTTTTTTTCTTTTTTTCTTGGTAGTGCTTATTTTTTCCCCAGCACCCATGGTGTGTGTGTGCAGGTGTGAGACACAGTGAAAGACACAAAGTGCACCAATCTTTATTCAATTTCCACCACCAGGAATATAGGAAAACACCCGGGTGGCCAGTGACAAACACTGCCCTTCACATCAAAGGGCAGTGCTGTGTGATCAAAACAGTGAAGGGGAGGGTAGGGACTAAATCAAAATAGAGTTGGAGGGAGAAATGATGCACTCCACTCCCTGCGGCGCCCACCTCTCCCTGAACAACTCCAGGGTGTTGGTGGACACCGCGTGCTCCTTCTCCAAGGACACCCGGGCTCTAACATAACCGCGGAAGAGGGGCAGGCAGTCGGCCCTAACGACCCCCTCCACGGCCCGCTGCCTGGACCTGTTGATGGCCAGTTTGGCCAGGCCCAGGAGCAGACCCACGAGGAGGTCTTCAGACCTGCCCTCCTTCCTCCGTACCGGGTGCCCAAAGATCAGGAGCGTGGGACTGAAGTGCAGCCAAAAACAGAGGAGAAGGTTTTTCAGAAAATCAAAAAGGGAGTGCAAACGCCCACACCCAATATACACGTGGTCCACGGACTCCACAGCGCCACAGAACAAGCAGTTGGGCTGGGAGTCCGTGAACCACCGCAATCTGCGGTTGCAGGGGACTGCTGCGTGCAGCACCCTCCACCCCAGATCCCCGAGAGAAAGGGGGAGGACTCCCGCGTAGAGAGCCCTCCACTGGGGATCCCCACCGCCCGGTGGCAAATGGGCACGCCAAGGCGTGTCCGGACGGTGGATGAGGGAGAAGAGGTGGACGGTGTGCAGCAGCAGTCTGTACAGGGCTCTCCTGTTCACCTCCCTAAACGAAACAAAGTTAAAATTTCGGAGGCGGCTCAGGTTGTGGGGCACAGGCTCCCGCGGGAAGTACGGGACCTTGGGGCCAATGTGAAATTCCGTCCGGGCTGGGGTGAGCTCGGACGGGATCCCACCGCACACCTGAGCGTCCTCCAACTGGTGTACTACGTCGGGTCCGAGCACCGCCGTTTTGAGGCGTCGGATGGCGGTGGCCACGTACTGGACGTCTACCGCCGCCCTGCCTGCTATGTCCTGCGGCAGCGTCCAGCCCAGGCCCCCGGCACCCAGCACGTCCCCGACCCTGGTCACCCTCGCCGCCGCGGCCCTCTCCTCCGACAGCCACTCGAACCCGCGAGTACGGAGGTGCGGATTCCTGAGCAACGGCTCCCTGACGACAGCCGCTACTCCAGCCGGAGGGTAGGCGCGACGCGATTCGACCATGTTCCAGACAGTGATCAGGTCCTGGTAAAAGACAGGCAGCGTCTTGAGGGCGACCTGCAAACCGTCACGGTCGACGAACAGGAGCTGCGTGTCGTAGTTGAGGTTACGCACCTGGCGGAAAAAATACGTCGCCAGGGCGCACCATCTAGGAGGAGGCTCGACGTAAAGGTATCGCCGCAAGGTCTGAAGGCGGAACGTCGCGACCTGGGTGCGGGCGCACACCAGCGACTGACCGCCCTCCTCAATAGGGAGACTCAGAACCTGCGCGGCGACCCAGTGCATCTTTTTGTCCCAGAAGAAATCGACCAACGTTCTCTGGATGCCAGCGACAAAGCCAAGAGGAGGGACCAAAGTGACCAGCCGGTACCACAGCATGGCGGCCACCAGCTGGTTTATGACCAGCACTCGACTCCTGTAAGATAGCACTCGGAGCAGTCCTGTCCAGCGGCCTAGGCGAGCCGAGACTTTGGCCTCCAGCTCCTGCCAGTTGGCCGGCCAGGATTCCTCGGCCGGGCCGAGGTAGACCCCCAGGTAGAGGAGATGGGTGGTACTCCAGCTGAACCCCCGTAACTCCTCCGGCAGAGAGTCCACCCGCCACGGGCCGACCAGTAGTCCGGAACATTTGGCCCAGTTGATCCTGGCGGAAGACGCCGCCGAGTACACGGCCTGGCACTCGCGCATCCTCCCCAGGTCAACCGGGTCGGTGAAAGTGAGGAGCACGTCGTCGGCGTAGGCCGAGAGGACCACCCCCGTGCCCGCGCCGCGCAGAACCAGCCCCGACAACCTCCTCCGCAAGAGGCGCAGGAAAGGCTCCACGCACAGGGAATACAGCTGGCCGGACAGGGGGCAGCCTTGACGCACTCCTCTCCCGAAGCGAAGGGGCGCCGTCAGGGACCCGTTAACTTTAACCAGACACTCTGCGGCGGCGTACAAAAGTCGGATCCGGGCGACGAACTGCGCCCCGAACCCGAATGCCCGCAGAGTCCCGAGCAGGTACTCGTGATCGACCCTGTCGAACGCCTTCTCCTGGTCGAGAGACAGGAAGGCGCTTGGCAGACCAGCCCGTCGACAGAAATGGATCAGGTCCCGGACCAGGTGGACGTTATCGTGTATCCTCCGGCCCGGGACCGTGTAGGACTGGTCCGGGTGGATCATGTGGGCCAGCACGGAGGCCAGGCGAGAAGACAACACCCTGGCGAAGATTTTGTAATCCGTGCCGAGGAGGGAGACCGGACGCCAGTTCTTTAAGGAACGAAGGTCCCCCTTCTTTGGCAGCAGGACGATGACCGCCCTGCGCCAAGAAAGGGGCAGCTGTCCGGCATTTAAACACTCCCCCAGGACCTGTGCGTAGTCGCTCCCCAGGACGTCCCAGAACGCCCTGAAGAACTCCACAGTCAGCCCGTCCAGCCCCGGGGTTTTGCCCCTCGAGAGCCGGTCGAGGGCGCCGGTCAGCTCCTCCAAAGTGACGGGAGCGTCGAGCCTTCCGGCGTCCTCCGGGCCGAGCTGCGGCAGGTCCTCCCACAGAACTCTGCGAGCATCCTCGCTGGACGGATCCGGAGAGAACAGGGCTGTGTAATAGTTTCGGACGTGGGCCCTGACGCCCTCCGGATCCGAGACGAGGGACCCGTCGTCGGCCAGCAGCACAAGGAGCTGCTGACGGGTGCCACGCCTTTTTTCCAGCGAGTAGAAGAAGGGGGAGCCGCGGTCCAGGTCCTGGAGGAGCTGGATCCGCGACCTCACGTACGCGCCCCGAGCCCCGACGAGCTGCAGGTCCCGGAGCGCGGCCTTCTTCTCTTCGTACGCCCCGCGCAGGGCCGGGTCCGCGTCGGGCTGACCGAGGCGTGACTCCAGGTCGAGCAACTCCCTCTCCAACTCCCCGATCCTGGATTTCCGCTTCTTCGTCGACCCCCTCGCGTACTCCTGACAGAAGACGCGGACGTGAGCCTTGCCCACGTCCCACCATAGCCTCAGGGAGGGGAAGCTTCCCCGCTTCCTTCTCCAGCCGGCCCAGAAACGACGAAACGAGTCCCGGAACCGCTCGTCCTCCAGCAGCAGGTTGTTAAAGTGCCAGTATGCGGAGCCCAGCCTGGCGCCGAACGGAAGGAGTTCCGCCCACACCAGGTGGTGGTCCGTGCACGACACCTGCCGCGTGGAGGCCTTCGGAAAACAGGAGGCGTACGCCCGCGAAACGTACAGGCGGTCGATTCTGGACGCTCCGACCCCAGGCCTCACGAAGGTGAAGGCGATGGAGTCGGGATGGAGATTCCGCCAGACGTCCACCAGGTCGAAGGACTTGACCAAGTCCCCCAACCTCTTCCCCGACACGCAGCCAGTGCGGGCACCGCCGTGGTCCCTGCCCTCGAGGACGCAGTTAAAATCTCCCCCGAGGACGACGCACTGGTTCTCGTCGATGGAAGCGAGATGAGCGGACACTTCTTCGAAGAAGCTCGCTTGCCTCGGCCCGGCCAGGGGAGCGTATACGTTCACCAAGTGAAGCACCGCGCCCCCCAGCCGAACCGTCAGGTGAAGCAAACGGCCTGGCACCGGCTCCCTGATCCCCAAGATCTCCGGCTGAAAATGCGGGGCCAACAGGATAGCCACCCCGCCAGATCTGCGGGTGAGGTGACTCATGTAGACCCCCCCTCGCCACTCCAGGAGCCAGGTGGCTTCGTCTCCCGGGGTAGTGTGGGTTTCTTGCAGGAAGTACACCGCATACCTCCCGTCCCGAAGGACCGAGTGGGTCTGGAATCTGCGCTGCGACTCCCTGCTGCCGTTGATGTTGAGGCTGGCTATAGTCGTCTCCATGTCGGAAGCTTTGTGCAACCACCACCAGTACAATTAACAAACCCGTGTATATATTTACAGGGAGGACGAGGGAGGGGCACTGAAGTCCCTCGCCCTCACCAGGAGTGCCCCCAGGAAGTTCCTGACTTGCTTTCGCTCATTAATGTCGAGCCCAGGCGCCTGGCGGGCAGCGAGGGTCGACCAGTAAACTTTTTCGAAAGAGCTCCAGCGGTCGAGCGCCAGTTGGGCTCTAACCCGGCGACTCCGAGTTTCCTCGACAAATTCCCGGAGTTCCTCGAGGGGGATGAGGGGGAGATCGGTGGGGGGCACCCGGGACTCAAAAAAGTCACTGCAGACGGAGTCCGCGTCGTCCCCGGTGTCCGCCACCGATCCCGAACCCTCCTCCGGGTGGTCGCCCTCGGTCACCGACCCCTCCCCCACCGAGAGGATGGGGGCTGGTCCGGCGCCGCCAACCGGCCTCAAACCCCCAGCGACCCCACCCCCAGGGTCACCGGCGGTACCTTCCTCGGCGCACCCCTTCCCGGAACGCCCCGAGTTCGGGTCGTCGGGCGGCAGAGGCTCGGGGCCCCGCTCCTCTCCCGACACCGGGACGCCTGGCTCCTCGGGGAAAAGGTCATCCCCCAGGGCCAAGGCCCCCGGAAAAACAGTCTGGGAGGGAGGAGCGAGGATAACACCCTCCTCCCCTCCACCGCTCGACGACCCAGCAGAGTGTCCTCCGTCGTCGCCCGCACCACGGCCCTCGTGGTCATCGAGGTCCTCCCCAGGGGCCGGAGGAGTCGAGGCAGCAGGAGGCCCTGCTGTAGCCCCCGGGGGTTTGGGCGAGTCGGGCCGCGGTGCGGGACAGTCGAGGGGCACCGTTGGTTCGTCCCCCGGAGAGGGGCAGCACCGCCGGCGCGCTGCAGGAGAGTCCCTCCCCTCCGAGGGCCGGTGCCTCTTCCCCAGAGAGACCGGGGGGGATTTACTTTTTTTCTTTTTTTCTTGGTAGTGCTTATTTTTTCCCCAGCACCCATGGTGTGTGTGTGCAGGTGTGAGACACAGTGAAAGACACAAAGTGCACCAATCTTTATTCAATTTCCACCACCAGGAATATAGGAAAACACCCGGGTGGCCAGTGACAAACACTGCCCTTCACATCAAAGGGCAGTGCTGTGTGATCAAAACAGTGAAGGGGAGGGTAGGGACTAAATCAAAATAGAGTTGGAGGGAGAAATGATGCACTCCACTCCCTGCGGCGCCCACCTCTCCCTGAACAACTCCAGGGTGTTGGTGGACACCGCGTGCTCCTTCTCCAAGGACACCCGGGCTCTAACATAACCGCGGAAGAGGGGCAGGCAGTCGGCCCTAACGACCCCCTCCACGGCCCGCTGCCTGGACCTGTTGATGGCCAGTTTGGCCAGGCCCAGGAGCAGACCCACGAGGAGGTCTTCAGACCTGCCCTCCTTCCTCCGTACCGGGTGCCCAAAGATCAGGAGCGTGGGACTGAAGTGCAGCCAAAAACAGAGGAGAAGGTTTTTCAGAAAATCAAAAAGGGAGTGCAAACGCCCACACCCAATATACACGTGGTCCACGGACTCCACAGCGCCACAGAACAAGCAGTTGGGCTGGGAGTCCGTGAACCACCGCAATCTGCGGTTGCAGGGGACTGCTGCGTGCAGCACCCTCCACCCCAGATCCCCGAGAGAAAGGGGGAGGACTCCCGCGTAGAGAGCCCTCCACTGGGGATCCCCACCGCCCGGTGGCAAATGGGCACGCCAAGGCGTGTCCGGACGGTGGATGAGGGAGAAGAGGTGGACGGTGTGCAGCAGCAGTCTGTACAGGGCTCTCCTGTTCACCTCCCTAAACGAAACAAAGTTAAAATTTCGGAGGCGGCTCAGGTTGTGGGGCACAGGCTCCCGCGGGAAGTACGGGACCTTGGGGCCAATGTGAAATTCCGTCCGGGCTGGGGTGAGCTCGGACGGGATCCCACCGCACACCTGAGCGTCCTCCAACTGGTGTACTACGTCGGGTCCGAGCACCGCCGTTTTGAGGCGTCGGATGGCGGTGGCCACGTACTGGACGTCTACCGCCGCCCTGCCTGCTATGTCCTGCGGCAGCGTCCAGCCCAGGCCCCCGGCACCCAGCACGTCCCCGACCCTGGTCACCCTCGCCGCCGCGGCCCTCTCCTCCGACAGCCACTCGAACCCGCGAGTACGGAGGTGCGGATTCCTGAGCAACGGCTCCCTGACGACAGCCGCTACTCCAGCCGGAGGGTAGGCGCGACGCGATTCGACCATGTTCCAGACAGTGATCAGGTCCTGGTAAAAGACAGGCAGCGTCTTGAGGGCGACCTGCAAACCGTCACGGTCGACGAACAGGAGCTGCGTGTCGTAGTTGAGGTTACGCACCTGGCGGAAAAAATACGTCGCCAGGGCGCACCATCTAGGAGGAGGCTCGACGTAAAGGTATCGCCGCAAGGTCTGAAGGCGGAACGTCGCGACCTGGGTGCGGGCGCACACCAGCGACTGACCGCCCTCCTCAATAGGGAGACTCAGAACCTGCGCGGCGACCCAGTGCATCTTTTTGTCCCAGAAGAAATCGACCAACGTTCTCTGGATGCCAGCGACAAAGCCAAGAGGAGGGACCAAAGTGACCAGCCGGTACCACAGCATGGCGGCCACCAGCTGGTTTATGACCAGCACTCGACTCCTGTAAGATAGCACTCGGAGCAGTCCTGTCCAGCGGCCTAGGCGAGCCGAGACTTTGGCCTCCAGCTCCTGCCAGTTGGCCGGCCAGGATTCCTCGGCCGGGCCGAGGTAGACCCCCAGGTAGAGGAGATGGGTGGTACTCCAGCTGAACCCCCGTAACTCCTCCGGCAGAGAGTCCACCCGCCACGGGCCGACCAGTAGTCCGGAACATTTGGCCCAGTTGATCCTGGCGGAAGACGCCGCCGAGTACACGGCCTGGCACTCGCGCATCCTCCCCAGGTCAACCGGGTCGGTGAAAGTGAGGAGCACGTCGTCGGCGTAGGCCGAGAGGACCACCCCCGTGCCCGCGCCGCGCAGAACCAGCCCCGACAACCTCCTCCGCAAGAGGCGCAGGAAAGGCTCCACGCACAGGGAATACAGCTGGCCGGACAGGGGGCAGCCTTGACGCACTCCTCTCCCGAAGCGAAGGGGCGCCGTCAGGGACCCGTTAACTTTAACCAGACACTCTGCGGCGGCGTACAAAAGTCGGATCCGGGCGACGAACTGCGCCCCGAACCCGAATGCCCGCAGAGTCCCGAGCAGGTACTCGTGATCGACCCTGTCGAACGCCTTCTCCTGGTCGAGAGACAGGAAGGCGCTCGGCAGACCAGCCCGTCGACAGAAATGGATCAGGTCCCGGACCAGGTGGACGTTATCGTGTATCCTCCGGCCCGGGACCGTGTAGGACTGGTCCGGGTGGATCATGTGGGCCAGCACGGAGGCCAGGCGAGAAGACAACACCCTGGCGAAGATTTTGTAATCCGTGCCGAGGAGGGAGACCGGACGCCAGTTCTTTAAGGAACGAAGGTCCCCCTTCTTTGGCAGCAGGACGATGACCGCCCTGCGCCAAGAAAGGGGCAGCTGTCCGGCATTTAAACACTCCCCCAGGACCTGTGCGTAGTCGCTCCCCAGGACGTCCCAGAACGCCCTGAAGAACTCCACAGTCAGCCCGTCCAGCCCCGGGGTTTTGCCCCTCGAGAGCCGGTCGAGGGCGCCGGTCAGCTCCTCCAAAGTGACGGGAGCGTCGAGCCTTCCGGCGTCCTCCGGGCCGAGCTGCGGCAGGTCCTCCCACAGAACTCTGCGAGCATCCTCGCTGGACGGATCCGGAGAGAACAGGGCTGTGTAATAGTTTCGGACGTGGGCCCTGACGCCCTCCGGATCCGAGACGAGGGACCCGTCGTCGGCCAGCAGCACAAGGAGCTGCTGACGGGTGCCACGCCTTTTTTCCAGCGAGTAGAAGAAGGGGGAGCCGCGGTCCAGGTCCTGGAGGAGCTGGATCCGCGACCTCACGTACGCGCCCCGAGCCCCGACGAGCTGCAGGTCCCGGAGCGCGGCCTTCTTCTCTTCGTACGCCCCGCGCAGGGCCGGGTCCGCGTCGGGCTGACCGAGGCGTGACTCCAGGTCGAGCAACTCCCTCTCCAACTCCCCGATCCTGGATTTCCGCTTCTTCGTCGACCCCCTCGCGTACTCCTGACAGAAGACGCGGACGTGAGCCTTGCCCACGTCCCACCATAGCCTCAGGGAGGGGAAGCTTCCCCGCTTCCTTCTCCAGCCGGCCCAGAAACGACGAAACGAGTCCCGGAACCGCTCGTCCTCCAGCAGCAGGTTGTTAAAGTGCCAGTATGCGGAGCCCAGCCTGGCGCCGAACGGAAGGAGTTCCGCCCACACCAGGTGGTGGTCCGTGCACGACACCTGCCGCGTGGAGGCCTTCGGAAAACAGGAGGCGTACGCCCGCGAAACGTACAGGCGGTCGATTCTGGACGCTCCGACCCCAGGCCTCACGAAGGTGAAGGCGATGGAGTCGGGATGGAGATTCCGCCAGACGTCCACCAGGTCGAAGGACTTGACCAAGTCCCCCAACCTCTTCCCCGACACGCAGCCAGTGCGGGCACCGCCGTGGTCCCTGCCCTCGAGGACGCAGTTAAAATCTCCCCCGAGGACGACGCACTGGTTCTCGTCGATGGAAGCGAGATGAGCGGACACTTCTTCGAAGAAGCTCGCTTGCCTCGGCCCGGCCAGGGGAGCGTATACGTTCACCAAGTGAAGCACCGCGCCCCCCAGCCGAACCGTCAGGTGAAGCAAACGGCCTGGCACCGGCTCCCTGATCCCCAAGATCTCCGGCTGAAAATGCGGGGCCAACAGGATAGCCACCCCGCCAGATCTGCGGGTGAGGTGACTCATGTAGACCCCCCCTCGCCACTCCAGGAGCCAGGTGGCTTCGTCTCCCGGGGTAGTGTGGGTTTCTTGCAGGAAGTACACCGCATACCTCCCGTCCCGAAGGACCGAGTGGGTCTGGAATCTGCGCTGCGACTCCCTGCTGCCGTTGATGTTGAGGCTGGCTATAGTCGTCTCCATGTCGGAAGCTTTGTGCAACCACCACCAGTACAATTAACAAACCCGTGTATATATTTACAGGGAGGACGAGGGAGGGGCACTGAAGTCCCTCGCCCTCACCAGGAGTGCCCCCAGGAAGTTCCTGACTTGCTTTCGCTCATTAATGTCGAGCCCAGGCGCCTGGCGGGCAGCGAGGGTCGACCAGTAAACTTTTTCGAAAGAGCTCCAGCGGTCGAGCGCCAGTTGGGCTCTAACCCGGCGACTCCGAGTTTCCTCGACAAATTCCCGGAGTTCCTCGAGGGGGATGAGGGGGAGATCGGTGGGGGGCACCCGGGACTCAAAAAAGTCACTGCAGACGGAGTCCGCGTCGTCCCCGGTGTCCGCCACCGATCCCGAACCCTCCTCCGGGTGGTCGCCCTCGGTCACCGACCCCTCCCCCACCGAGAGGATGGGGGCTGGTCCGGCGCCGCCAACCGGCCTCAAACCCCCAGCGACCCCACCCCCAGGGTCACCGGCGGTACCTTCCTCGGCGCACCCCTTCCCGGAACGCCCCGAGTTCGGGTCGTCGGGCGGCAGAGGCTCGGGGCCCCGCTCCTCTCCCGACACCGGGACGCCTGGCTCCTCGGGGAAAAGGTCATCCCCCAGGGCCAAGGCCCCCGGAAAAACAGTCTGGGAGGGAGGAGCGAGGATAACACCCTCCTCCCCTCCACCGCTCGACGACCCAGCAGAGTGTCCTCCGTCGTCGCCCGCACCACGGCCCTCGTGGTCATCGAGGTCCTCCCCAGGGGCCGGAGGAGTCGAGGCAGCAGGAGGCCCTGCTGTAGCCCCCGGGGGTTTGGGCGAGTCGGGCCGCGGTGCGGGACAGTCGAGGGGCACCGTTGGTTCGTCCCCCGGAGAGGGGCAGCACCGCCGGCGCGCTGCAGGAGAGTCCCTCCCCTCCGAGGGCCGGTGCCTCTTCCCCAGAGAGACCGGGGGGGATTTATTTTTTTTTTTTTTTTTTTTTTTTTTTTTTCTTTTTTCTTTTTTTTCTTTTTATTCTAGCACCCATGGTGTGTGTGTGCAGGTGTGAGACACAGTGAAAGACACAAAGTGCACCAATCTTTTATTCAATTTCCACCACCAGGAAGACAGGAAAACACCCGGGTGGCCAGTGACAAACACTGCCCTTCGCATCAAAGGGCAGTGCTGTGTGATCAAAACAGTGAAGGGGTGGGTAGGGACTAAATCAAAATAGAGTTGGAGGGAGAAATGATGCACTCCACTCCCTGCGGCGCCCACCTCTCCCTGAACAACTCCAGGGTGTTGGTCGACGCCGCGTGCTCCTTCTCCAAGGACACCCGGGCTCTAACGTAACCGCGGAAGAGGGGCAGGCAGTCGGCCCTAACGACCCCCTCCACGGCCCGCTGCCTGGACCTGTTGATGGCCAGTTTGGCCAGGCCCAGGAGCAGACCCACGAGGAGGTCTTCAGACCTGCCCTCCCTCCTCCGTACCGGGTGCCCAAAGATCAGGAGCGTGGGACTGAAGTGCAGCCAAAAACAGAGGAGAAGGTTTTTCAGAAAATCAAAAAGGGAGTGCAAACGCCCACACCCAATATACACGTGGTCCACGGACTCCACAGCGCCACAGAACAAGCAGTTGGGCTGGGAGTCCGTGAACCACCGCAATCTGCGGTTGCAGGGGACTGCTGCGTGCAGCACCCTCCACCCCAGATCCCCGAGAGAAAGGGGGAGGACTCCCGCGTAGAGAGCCCTCCACTGGGGATCCCCACCGCCCGGTGGCAAATGGGCACGCCAAGGCGTGTCCGGACGGTGGATGAGGGAGAAGAGGTGGACGGTGTGCAGCAGCAGTCTGTACAGGGCTCTCCTGTTCACCTCCCTAAACGAAACAAAGTTAAAATTTCGGAGGCGGCTCAGGTTGTGGGGCACAGGCTCCCGCGGGAAGTACGGGACCTTGGGGCCAATGTGAAATTCCGTCCGGGCTGGGGTGAGCTCGGACGGGATCCCACCGCACACCTGAGCGTCCTCCAACTGGTGTACTACGTCGGGTCCGAGCACCGCCGTTTTGAGGCGTCGGATGGCGGTGGCCACGTACTGGACGTCTACCGCCGCCCTGCCTGCTATGTCCTGCGGCAGCGTCCAGCCCAGGCCCCCGGCACCCAGCACGTCCCCGACCCTGGTCACCCTCGCCGCCGCGGCCCTCTCCTCCGACAGCCACTCGAACCCGCGAGTACGGAGGTGCGGATTCCTGAGCAACGGCTCCCTGACGACAGCCGCTACTCCAGCCGGAGGGTAGGCGCGACGCGATTCGACCATGTTCCAGACAGTGATCAGGTCCTGGTAAAAGACAGGCAGCGTCTTGAGGGCGACCTGCAAACCGTCACGGTCGACGAACAGGAGCTGCGTGTCGTAGTTGAGGTTACGCACCTGGCGGAAAAAATACGTCGCCAGGGCGCACCATCTAGGAGGAGGCTCGACGTAAAGGTATCGCCGCAAGGTCTGAAGGCGGAACGTCGCGACCTGGGTGCGGGCGCACACCAGCGACTGACCGCCCTCCTCAATAGGGAGACTCAGAGCCTGCGCGGCGACCCAGTGCATCTTTTTGTCCCAGAAGAAATCGACCAACGTTCTCTGGATGCCAGCGACAAAGCCAAGAGGAGGGACCAAAGTGACCAGCCGGTACCACAGCATGGCGGCCACCAGCTGGTTTATGACCAGCACTCGACTCCTGTAAGATAGCACTCGGAGCAGTCCTGTCCAGCGGCCTAGGCGAGCCGAGACTTTGGCCTCCAGCTCCTGCCAGTTGGCCGGCCAGGATTCCTCAGCCGGGCTGAGGTAGACCCCCAGGTAGAGGAGATGGGTGGTACTCCAGCTGAACCCCCGTAACTCCTCCGGCAGAGAGTCCACCCGCCACGGGCCGACCAGTAGTCCGGAACATTTGGCCCAGTTGATCCTGGCGGAAGACGCCGCCGAGTACACGGCCTGGCACTCGCGCATCCTCCCCAGGTCAGCCGGGTCGGTGAAAGTGAGGAGCACGTCGTCGGCGTAGGCCGAGAGGACCACCCCCGTGCCCGCGCCGCGCAGAACCAGCCCCGACAACCTCCTCCGCAAGAGGCGCAGGAAAGGCTCCACGCACAGGGAATACAGCTGGCCGGACAGGGGGCAGCCTTGACGCACTCCTCTCCCGAAGCGAAGGGGCGCCGTCAGGGACCCGTTAACTTTAACCAGACACTCTGCGGCGGCGTACAAAAGTCGGATCCGGGCGACGAACTGCGCCCCGAACCCGAATGCCCGCAGAGTCCCGAGCAGGTACTCGTGATCGACCCTGTCGAACGCCTTCTCCTGGTCGAGAGACAGGAAGGCGCTCGGCAGACCAGCCCGTCGACAGAAATGGATCAGGTCCCGGACCAGGTGGACGTTATCGTGTATCCTCCGGCCCGGGACCGTGTAGGACTGGTCCGGGTGGATCATGTGGGCCAGCACGGAGGCCAGGCGAGAAGACAACACCCTGGCGAAGATTTTGTAATCCGTGCCGAGGAGGGAGACCGGACGCCAGTTCTTTAAGGAACGAAGGTCCCCCTTCTTTGGCAGCAGGACGATGACCGCCCTGCGCCAAGAAAGGGGCAGCTGTCCGGCATTTAAACACTCCCCCAGGACCTGTGCGTAGTCGCTCCCCAGGACGTCCCAGAACGCCCTGAAGAACTCCACAGTCAGCCCGTCCAGCCCCGGGGTTTTGCCCCTCGAGAGCCGGTCGAGGGCGCCGGTCAGCTCCTCCAAAGTGACGGGAGCGTCGAGCCTTCCGGCGTCCTCCGGGCCGAGCTGCGGCAGGTCCTCCCACAGAACTCTGCGAGCATCCTCGCTGGACGGATCCGGAGAGAACAGGGCTGTGTAATAGTTTCGGACGTGGGCCCTGACGCCCTCCGGATCCGAGACGAGGGACCCGTCGTCGGCCAGCAGCACAAGGAGCTGCTGACGGGTGCCACGCCTTTTTTCCAGCGAGTAGAAGAAGGGGGAGCCGCGGTCCAGGTCCTGGAGGAGCTGGATCCGCGACCTCACGTACGCGCCCCGAGCCCCGACGAGCTGCAGGTCCCGGAGCGCGGCCTTCTTCTCTTCGTACGCCCCGCGCAGGGCCGGGTCCGCGTCGGGCTGACCGAGGCGTGACTCCAGGTCGAGCAACTCCCTCTCCAACTCCCCGATCCTGGATTTCCGCTTCTTCGTCGACCCCCTCGCGTACTCCTGACAGAAGACGCGGACGTGAGCCTTGCCCACGTCCCACCATAGCCTCAGGGAGGGGAAGCTTCCCCGCTTCCTTCTCCAGCCGGCCCAGAAACGACGAAACGAGTCCCGGAACCGCTCGTCCTCCAGCAGCAGGTTGTTAAAGTGCCAGTATGCGGAGCCCAGCCTGGCGCCGAACGGAAGGAGTTCCGCCCACACCAGGTGGTGGTCCGTGCACGACACCTGCCGCGTGGAGGCCTTCGGAAAACAGGAGGCGTACGCCCGCGAAACGTACAGGCGGTCGATTCTGGACGCTCCGACCCCAGGCCTCACGAAGGTGAAGGCGATGGAGTCGGGATGGAGATTCCGCCAGACGTCCACCAGGTCGAAGGACTTGACCAAGTCCCCCAACCTCTTCCCCGACACGCAGCCAGTGCGGGCACCGCCGTGGTCCCTGCCCTCGAGGACGCAGTTAAAATCTCCCCCGAGGACGACGCACTGGTTCTCGTCGATGGAAGCGAGATGAGCGGACACTTCTTCGAAGAAGCTCGCTTGCCTCGGCCCGGCCAGGGGAGCGTATACGTTCACCAAGTGAAGCACCGCGCCCCCCAGCCGAACCGTCAGGTGAAGCAAACGGCCTGGCACCGGCTCCCTGATCCCCAAGATCTCCGGCTGAAAATGCGGGGCCAACAGGATAGCCACCCCGCCAGATCTGCGGGTGAGGTGACTCATGTAGACCCCCCCTCGCCACTCCAGGAGCCAGGTGGCTTCGTCTCCCGGGGTAGTGTGGGTTTCTTGCAGGAAGTACACCGCATACCTCCCGTCCCGAAGGACCGAGTGGGTCTGGAATCTGCGCTGCGACTCCCTGCTGCCGTTGATGTTGAGGCTGGCTATAGTCGTCTCCATGTCGGAAGCTTTGTGCAACCACCACCAGTACAATTAACAAACCCGTGTATATATTTACAGGGAGGACGAGGGAGGGGCACTGAAGTCCCTCGCCCTCACCAGGAGTGCCCCCAGGAAGTTCCTGACTTGCTTTCGCTCATTAATGTCGAGCCCAGGCGCCTGGCGGGCAGCGAGGGTCGACCAGTAAACTTTTTCGAAAGAGCTCCAGCGGTCGAGCGCCAGTTGGGCTCTAACCCGGCGACTCCGAGTTTCCTCGACAAATTCCCGGAGTTCCTCGAGGGGGATGAGGGGGAGATCGGTGGGGGGCACCCGGGACTCAAAAAAGTCACTGCAGACGGAGTCCGCGTCGTCCCCGGTGTCCGCCACCGATCCCGAACCCTCCTCCGGGTGGTCGCCCTCGGTCACCGACCCCTCCCCCACCGAGAGGATGGGGGCTGGTCCGGCGCCGCCAACCGGCCTCAAACCCCCAGCGACCCCACCCCCAGGGTCACCGGCGGTACCTTCCTCGGCGCACCCCTTCCCGGAACGCCCCGAGTTCGGGTCGTCGGGCGGCAGAGGCTCGGGGCCCCGCTCCTCTCCCGACACCGGGACGCCTGGCTCCTCGGGGAAAAGGTCATCCCCCAGGGCCAAGGCCCCCGGAAAAACAGTCTGGGAGGGAGGAGCGAGGATAACACCCTCCTCCCCTCCACCGCTCGACGACCCAGCAGAGTGTCCTCCGTCGTCGCCCGCACCACGGCCCTCGTGGTCATCGAGGTCCTCCCCAGGGGCCGGAGGAGTCGAGGCAGCAGGAGGCCCTGCTGTAGCCCCCGGGGGTTTGGGCGAGTCGGGCCGCGGTGCGGGACAGTCGAGGGGCACCGTTGGTTCGTCCCCCGGAGAGGGGCAGCACCGCCGGCGCGCTGCAGGAGAGTCCCTCCCCTCCGAGGGCCGGTGCCTCTTCCCCAGAGAGACCGGGGGGGATTTATTTTTTTTTTTTTTTTTTTTTTTTTCTTTTTTTCTTTTTTTTTTTTTTTTTTCCCTGGGGGTTTTGCCAAGTCGGGCCGCGGTGCGGGACAGTCGAGGGGCACTGTTGGTTCATCCCCCGGAGAGGGGCAGCACCGCCGGCGCGCTGCTGGAGAGTCCCTCCCCTCCGAGGGCCGGTGCCTCTTCCCCAGAGAGACCGGGGGGGGATTTATTTTTTTTTTTTTTTTTTTTTTTTGGGGGGGATTTATTTTTTTTTTTTTTTTTGCTTTAACCCCCACACTACCACCTAAGTGCGGTAGTGCTTATTTTTTCCCCAGCACCCATGGTGTGTGTGTGCAGGTGTGAGACACAGTGAAAGACACAAAGTGCACCAATCTTTTATTCAATTTCCACCACCAGGAAGATAGGAAAACACCCGGGTGGCCAGTGACAAACACTGCCCTTCGCATCAAAGGGCAGTGCTGTGTGATCAAAACAGTGAAGGGGTGGGTAGGGACTAAATCAAAATAGAGTTGGAGGGAGAAATGATGCACTCCACTCCCTGCGGCGCCCACCTCTCCCTGAACAACTCCAGGGTGTTGGTGGACACCGCGTGCTCCTTCTCCAAGGACACCCGGGCTCTAACATAACCGCGGAAGAGGGGCAGGCAGTCGGCCCTAACGACCCCCTCCACGGCCCGCTGCCTGGACCTGTTGATGGCCAGCTTGGCCAGGCCCAGGAGCAGACCCACGAGGAGGTCTTCAGACCTGCCCTCCTTCCTCCGTACCGGGTGCCCAAAGATCAGGAGCGTGGGACTGAAGTGCAGCCAAAAACAGAGGAGAAGGTTTTTCAGAAAATCAAAAAGGGAGTGCAAACGCCCACACCCAATATACACGTGGTCCACGGACTCCACAGCGCCACAGAACAAGCAGTTGGGCTGGGAGTCCGTGAACCACCGCAATCTGCGGTTGCAGGGGACTGCTGCGTGCAGCACCCTCCACCCCAGATCCCCGAGAGAAAGGGGGAGGACTCCCGCGTAGAGAGCCCTCCACTGGGGATCCCCACCGCCCGGTGGCAAATGGGCACGCCAAGGCGTGTCCGGACGGTGGATGAGGGAGAAGAGGTGGACGGTGTGCAGCAGCAGTCTGTACAGGGCTCTCCTGTTCACCTCCCTAAACGAAACAAAGTTAAAATTTCGGAGGCGGCTCAGGTTGTGGGGCACAGGCTCCCGCGGGAAGTACGGGACCTTGGGGCCAATGTGAAATTCCGTCCGGGCTGGGGTGAGCTCGGACGGGATCCCACCGCACACCTGAGCGTCCTCCAACTGGTGTACTACGTCGGGTCCGAGCACCGCCGTTTTGAGGCGTCGGATGGCGGTGGCCACGTACTGGACGTCTACCGCCGCCCTGCCTGCTATGTCCTGCGGCAGCGTCCAGCCCAGGCCCCCGGCACCCAGCACGTCCCCGACCCTGGTCACCCTCGCCGCCGCGGCCCTCTCCTCCGACAGCCACTCGAACCCGCGAGTACGGAGGTGCGGATTCCTGAGCAACGGCTCCCTGACGACAGCCGCTACTCCAGCCGGAGGGTAGGCGCGACGCGATTCGACCATGTTCCAGACAGTGATCAGGTCCTGGTAAAAGACAGGCAGCGTCTTGAGGGCGACCTGCAAACCGTCACGGTCGACGAACAGGAGCTGCGTGTCGTAGTTGAGGTTACGCACCTGGCGGAAAAAATACGTCGCCAGGGCGCACCATCTAGGAGGAGGCTCGACGTAAAGGTATCGCCGCAAGGTCTGAAGGCGGAACGTCGCGACCTGGGTGCGGGCGCACACCAGCGACTGACCGCCCTCCTCAATAGGGAGACTCAGAGCCTGCGCGGCGACCCAGTGCATCTTTTTGTCCCAGAAGAAATCGACCAACGTTCTCTGGATGCCAGCGACAAAGCCAAGAGGAGGGACCAAAGTGACCAGCCGGTACCACAGCATGGCGGCCACCAGCTGGTTTATGACCAGCACTCGACTCCTGTAAGATAGCACTCGGAGCAGTCCTGTCCAGCGGCCTAGGCGAGCCGAGACTTTGGCCTCCAGCTCCTGCCAGTTGGCCGGCCAGGATTCCTCAGCCGGGCTGAGGTAGACCCCCAGGTAGAGGAGATGGGTGGTACTCCAGCTGAACCCCCGTAACTCCTCCGGCAGAGAGTCCACCCGCCACGGGCCGACCAGTAGTCCGGAACATTTGGCCCAGTTGATCCTGGCGGAAGACGCCGCCGAGTACACGGCCTGGCACTCGCGCATCCTCCCCAGGTCAGCCGGGTCGGTGAAAGTGAGGAGCACGTCGTCGGCGTAGGCCGAGAGGACCACCCCCGTGCCCGCGCCGCGCAGAACCAGCCCCGACAACCTCCTCCGCAAGAGGCGCAGGAAAGGCTCCACGCACAGGGAATACAGCTGGCCGGACAGGGGGCAGCCTTGACGCACTCCTCTCCCGAAGCGAAGGGGCGCCGTCAGGGACCCGTTAACTTTAACCAGACACTCTGCGGCGGCGTACAAAAGTCGGATCCGGGCGACGAACTGCGCCCCGAACCCGAATGCCCGCAGAGTCCCGAGCAGGTACTCGTGATCGACCCTGTCGAACGCCTTCTCCTGGTCGAGAGACAGGAAGGCGCTCGGCAGACCAGCCCGTCGACAGAAATGGATCAGGTCCCGGACCAGGTGGACGTTATCGTGTATCCTCCGGCCCGGGACCGTGTAGGACTGGTCCGGGTGGATCATGTGGGCCAGCACGGAGGCCAGGCGAGAAGACAACACCCTGGCGAAGATTTTGTAATCCGTGCCGAGGAGGGAGACCGGACGCCAGTTCTTTAAGGAACGAAGGTCCCCCTTCTTTGGCAGCAGGACGATGACCGCCCTGCGCCAAGAAAGGGGCAGCTGTCCGGCATTTAAACACTCCCCCAGGACCTGTGCGTAGTCGCTCCCCAGGACGTCCCAGAACGCCCTGAAGAACTCCACAGTCAGCCCGTCCAGCCCCGGGGTTTTGCCCCTCGAGAGCCGGTCGAGGGCGCCGGTCAGCTCCTCCAAAGTGACGGGAGCGTCGAGCCTTCCGGCGTCCTCCGGGCCGAGCTGCGGCAGGTCCTCCCACAGAACTCTGCGAGCATCCTCGCTGGACGGATCCGGAGAGAACAGGGCTGTGTAATAGTTTCGGACGTGGGCCCTGACGCCCTCCGGATCCGAGACGAGGGACCCGTCGTCGGCCAGCAGCACAAGGAGCTGCTGACGGGTGCCACGCCTTTTTTCCAGCGAGTAGAAGAAGGGGGAGCCGCGGTCCAGGTCCTGGAGGAGCTGGATCCGCGACCTCACGTACGCGCCCCGAGCCCCGACGAGCTGCAGGTCCCGGAGCGCGGCCTTCTTCTCTTCGTACACCCCGCGCAGGGCCGGGTCCGCGTCGGGCTGACCGAGGCGTGACTCCAGGTCGAGCAACTCCCTCTCCAACTCCCCGATCCTGGATTTCCGCCTCTTCGTCGACCCCCTCGCGTACTCCTGACAGAAGACGCGGACGTGAGCCTTGCCCACGTCCCACCATAGCCTCAGGGAGGGGAAGCTTCCCCGCTTCCTTCTCCAGCCGGCCCAGAAGCGACGAAACGAGTCCCGGAACCGCTCGTCCTCCAGCAGCAGGTTGTTAAAGTGCCAGTACGCGGAGCCGAGCCTGGCGCCGAACGGAAGGAGTTCCGCCCACACCAGGTGGTGGTCCGTGCACGACACCTGCCGCATGGAGGCCTTCGGGAAACAGGAGGCGTACGCCCGCGAAACGTACAGGCGGTCGATTCTGGACACTCCGACCCCAGGCCTCACGAAGGTGAAGGCGATGGAGTCGGGATGGAGATTCCGCCAGACGTCCACCAGGTCGAAGGACTTGACCAAGTCCCCCAACCTCTTCCCTGACGCGCGGTCAGTGCGGGCACCGCCGTGGTCCCTGCCCTCGAGGACGCAATTAAAATCTCCCCCGAGGACGACGCACTGGCCCTCGTCGATGGAAGCGAGATGAGCGGACACTTCTTGGAAGAAGCTCGCTTGCCTCGGCCCGGCCGGGGGAGCGTAGACGTTCACCAAGTGAAGCACCGCGCCCCCCAGCCGAACCGTCAGGTGAAGCAAACGGCCTGGCACTGGCTCCCTGACCCCCAAGATCTCCGGCTGAAAATGCGGGGCCAACAGGATAGCCACCCCGCCAGATCTGCGGGTGAGGTGACTCATGTAGACCCCCCCTCGCCACTCCAGGAGCCAGGTGGCTTCGTCTCCCGGGGTAGTGTGGGTTTCTTGCAGGAAGCACACCGCATACCTCCCGTCCCGAAGGACCGAGAGGGTCTGGAATCTGCGCTGCGACTCCCTGCTGCCGTTGATGTTGAGGCTGGCTATAGTTGTCTCCATGTCGGAAGCGTTGTGCAACCACCACCAGTACAATTAACAAACCCGTGTATATATTTACAGGGAGGACGAGGGAGGGGCACTGAAGTCCCTCGCCCTCACCAGGAGTGCTCCCAGGAAGTTCCTGACTCGCTTTCGCTCATTGACATCGAGCCCAGGCGCCTGGCGGGCAGCGAGGGCCGACCAGTAAACTTTCTCAAAAGAGCTCCAGCGGTCGAGCGCCAGTTGGGCTCTATCCCGGCGACTCCGAGTTTCCTCGACAAATTCCCGGAGTTCCTCGAGGGGGATGAGGGAGAGATCGGTGGGGGGCACCCGGGACTCAAAAAAGTCACTGCAGACGGAGTCCGCGTCGTCCCCGGTGTCCGCCACCGATCCCGAACCCTCCTCCGGGAGGTCGCCCTCGGTCACCGACCCCTCCCCCACCGAGAGAATGGGGGCTGGTCCGGCGCCGCCAACCGGCCTCAAACCCCCGGCGACCCCACCCCCAGGGTCACCGGCGGTACCTTCCTCGACGCACCCCTTCCCGGAACGCCCCGAGTTCGGGTCGTCGGGCGGCAGAGGCTCGGGGCCCCGCTCCTCTCCCGACACCGGGACGCCTGGCTCCTCGGGGAAAAGGTCATCCCCCAGGAAAAGGTCATCCCCCAGGGCCAAGGCCCCCGGAAAAACAGTCTGGGAGGGAGGAGCGAGGATAACACCCTCCTCCCCTCCACCGCTCGACGACCCAGCCGAGGGTCCTCCGTCGTCGCCCGCACCACGGCCCTCGTGGTCATCGAGGTCCTCCCCAGGGGCCGGAGGAGTCAAGGCAGCAGGAGGCCCTGCTGTAGCCCCCAGGGGTTTGGGCGAGTCGGGCCGCGGTGCGGGACAGTCGAGGGGCACCGTTGGCTCGTCCCCCGGAGAGGGGCAGCGCCGCCGGCGCGCTGCAGGAGAGTCCCTCCCCTCCAAGGGCCGGTGCCTCTTCCCCAGAGAGACCGGGGGGGATTTCTGGGCCTTCCCCTCCCCGCCCGCCTCGGTGGTCATGGGGCCCGGGGTCCCTCCCCCCAGCCCTTCCCGGAATACGAATGGCTGGGGGAAGACAGGGGGCGTGGCCAGGGTGGGGAGGGCCAGCCGTGTCACTTCCTTCCCCACCCCCGGTTTATCAGGTGAGGGTGGGCGGGGCAGGGGCCTAGTTCCCTCTCCGGGGCCCGGAGACACGGCCGTTGCGGGAGGCGGAACAGCGGTGGCCTCCCCCAGGTTAGTGCCAGGGCGTGGCTGGGTTGGGCAGGGCTCGGGCTCGGGGGCCCCCGGGCCAGGTGTTAAAGCCCGAGGGGTTTCTCCATCGGGGTGGGGAGTGGGTGTAGTGTCATTGGGGTCAGGGTCAGGTACAGGTTCGGGGGTTCGAGGGTCAGGGGTCCCGCGCCGGGGCGACGCTGGCACGGCCGCAGGGGCATTGTCGTGCCGGGGCGGGGTAGGTCGTGGGCTAGGTGTCGGGGAAGGGGATAGGGTGGTCTCCCCGTGGGCGGGCTTGACGCGTCGCGTCTTTCTCTGCGCCTTCTGGCCTGCCGGACGCTCACCCCCCTCCCTGCCAGAGGCTGGAGCATTGGGAGCCTCTGGCTTAGCCTCCGGTGCCGGGGCCTGTGGTGTTGACTTCGGGGGAGGGGGAGTGGGTGCGGCGGCACCACCGTCAGCCATTGGTGTGGGCTGGGCGGCTTTCTGGGCGGGGCAGTTTTTTCGTATGTGCCCTACCTCGCGGCACAGGTGGCACCGCACGCCGTCCGCCGTCCAGAAGGCGCGATAGGCCGCGCCCTCATGGAGGACAGTAAATGAGCCCTCGGTGACCTCCTCCCGGGCCAGGCAAATGAACACCTGGCGCCGGAAGGAGTAAACGTGTCGGAGGGCAGGGTCCTTCAGACCGAGCAGGAGCGGCTGGACACCCGACCGGATCTCCCCCAGGGTGTTGAGGTGGGGGAGGAGGAGCTCGCTGGCAATGAAGGGCGGGACGTTGGAGATCACGACCCTCTGGGCCGTAACCTCCAGAGGGTCGACGGGCAAATGTGTCCCGCCCACAGCGAGCCCCCTCTCCACGGCCAGGTGGACCGCCTGCTCGGTCCTCAGGAAAAATACGGCCTTCCCGTACATGCGGGCCGCAGCGACGATGGCCAGTGGGCCGACCACACTAGCCATGGCCTTGCTGCAGGCCTCGATGGTCATGTTGGGGTGGGGATAGGCCTTGACCCCCAGGCGTTTGGTCAGGTGCCTGAAGGGGGTCGACGTCGCAGCCGGGGTTGTGGGAGCCGGGCCCAAGGCAGCGGCTACCCCGGCGTAGGTGCGGCTGGGCCCGGCGGCTTTGGGGCTCGCCATATTCTGCCGCTTTGTACTTCGGCCCCAGGCAGCGGTGGAGGTGGGCCCCTGGTAGCAGCAGTGGTGGAGGGGCCCGAGGCGAGTCGCCAGAGGCAAGTCCCAGGCAGCGACAGCGGTGGCAGAAGCGGACCTCGGGCGAGTCCAAGGTAAGCCCTCGGTCGCAGTGGTGGGGGCAGACCTGTTGGGGAGAGTCCCCGAGGCAAGTCCCAGGCAGTCCCAAAGTCGAGTCCCAGGCAGTAGTGGTGGAGATGGGCCCAAGGTGAGTCCCAGGCAGCAGCGGTGGAGGCAGGCCTCTGGCGAGTCCTGGGAAGTCCCCTCGGTTGCAGTGGTGGGGGCAGACCTGTTGGGGAGGGTCCCCAAGGCAAGTCCCAGGCAGCCCCAAGCCGAGTCCCAGGCAGCAGTTGCGGAGGCAGGCCTCAGACCACAGCAGCAGCGGTGGAGGTCCCGCGAGGGGCCCCAAGGCAAGTCCCAGACTGTATTGGAGGCAGGCCCCAAGCAGCAACAGCCGAGACAGGTCCGAGCAGAGCCCCAGAGACCTGCAGTGGCGAGGCCTAGGCCGCAGCTCCAAAAACAGGAGCCAGACCAAAAAGGCTCCCACCTCCTGCCTTTCTCCTTCTTCTTCTTCTTCTTCTTCTCTTTTTCCTTCCTTCCTTCGGCGATAGCGGAGGAGAGTCCCAGCACACAGACAGTCACTCACTCCCGCCGGCGCGCTGCAGGAGAGTCCCTCCCCTCCGAGGGCCGGTGCCTCTTCCCCAGAGAGACCGGGGGGGATTTATGGGCCTTCCCCTCCCCGCCCGCCTCGGTGGTCACGGGGCCCGGGGTCCCTCCCCCCAGCCTTTCCAGGAATACGAACGGCTGGGGGAAGACAGGGGGCGTGGCCAAGGTGGGGAGGGCCAGCCGTGTCACTTCCTGCCCCGCCCTGGGTTTATCAGGTGAGGGCGGGCGGGGCAGGGGCCCGGTGCCCTCTCCGGGGCCCGGAGACACGGTCGCTGTAGGAGGCGGAGCAGCGGTGGCCTCCCCCAGGTTAGTGCCAGGGCGTGGCTGGGTTGGGCAGGGCTCGGGCTCAGGCTCAGGGGCCCCCGGGCCTGGTGTCACGGCGCCAAGGTCGGGCGTCAAGGCCCGAGGGGTTTCTCCATCGGGGTGGGGGGTGGATGTGGGGTCAGCTGGGTTAGGATCAGGTAAGGGTTCGGGAGTGTGGGGGTCAGGGTTCCCGCGCCGGGGCGACGCTGGCACGGCCGCAGGGGCATTGTCGTGCCGGGGCGGGGTAGGTCGTGGGCTAGGTGTCGGGGAAGGGGATAGGGTGGTCTCCCCGTGGGCGGGCCTGACGCGCCGCGTCTTCTTCAGCGCCTTCTGGCCAGCCGGACGCTCACCCCCCTCCCTGCCAGAGGCTGGGACATTACAAGCCTCTGGCTTAGCCTCCGGTGCCGGGGCTGGGGGTGTTGACTTCGGGGGAGGGGGAGTGGGTGCGGCGGCACCACCGTCAGCCGTCGGTGTGGGCTGGGCGGCTTTCTGGGTGGGGCAGTTTTTTCTTATGTGCCCCACCTCGCGGCACAGGTGGCACCGCACGCCGTCCGCCGTCCAGAAGGCGCGATAGGCCGCGCCCTCAGAGGACAGTGAATGAGCCCTCGGTGACCTCCTCCCGGGCCAGGCAAACGAACACCTGGCGCCGGAAGGAGTATACGTGTCGGAGGGCAGGGTCCTTCAGACCGAGCAGGAGCGGCTGGACACCCGACCGGATTTCCCCCAGGGTGGTGAGGTGGGGGAGAAGGAGCTCGCTGGCAATAAAGGGCGGGACGTTAGAGATCACGACCCTCTGGGCCGTAACCTCCAGAGGGTCGACGGGCAGATGTGTCCCGCCCACAGCGAGCCCCCTCTCCACGGCCAGGTGGACCGCCTGCTCGGTCTTCAGGAAGAAGACGGCCTTCCCGTACATCCGGGCCGCAGCGACGATGGCCAGTGGGCCGACCACACTAGCCATGGCCTTGCTGCAGGCCTCGATGGACATATTAGGGTGGGGATAGGCCTTGACCCCCAGGCGTTTGGTCAGGTGCCTGAAGGGGGTTGACGTCGCAGCCGGGGTTGGGACAGCCGAGCCCAAGGCAGCGGCTACCCCGGCGTAGGTGCGGCTGGGCCCCGCGACCTTCGGGCTCGCCATACTCTGCTGCCGAATGTTAGGCCCCAGGCAGCAGCAGCGACGGTGGAGGCAGGCCTCCGAAAACAGCAGCGGTGGAGGCAGGCCTCAGGCGAGTCTACGGTAGGCCTTCGGTCGCAGTGTGGGGGCAGACCTGTTTCGGAGAGTCCCCAAGGCAAGTCCCAGGCAGCCCCAAAATTGACTCCCAGGCAGTAGTGGTGGAGGAGCCCAGGGAGAGTCTCAGGCAGTGGCAGCAGTGGAGGCAAGCCTCAGGTAAGCCCTTGGTTGCAGCAGTAGGGGGGCAGACCTGTTTGGGGAGGGTCCCCAAGGTAAGTCCCAGGCAACTCCAAAATTGAGTCCCAGGCAGCAGCAGTGGAGGTCCTGGGGAGGGGTCCAAGGCGAGTCCCAGGCAGCGGTGGTGGAGGCGGGCCTCAGACAACAGCAGCAGTGGAGGCAGGCCTCTGGCAAGTCCCGGGCAGGCCCTTGGTCGCAGTGGTGGGGGCAAACCTGTTGGGGAGAGTCCCCGAGGCAAGTCCCAGGCAGCCCCAAAATTGAGTCCCAGGCAGCAGCAGTGGAGGTGGGCCTCTAGAAACAGCAGAAGTGGAGGAGGTCCTGGTTGGGGCCCCAAGGCAAGTCCCAGGCAGCAGCAGTGAGGTAGGCCCCAAGCAGCAACAGCTGAGGCAAGTCTGGGCGGGGTCCCAGAGACCAGCAGTGGGATCTCGATCTCCTTCTCCTTCTCGCAGCTGGTCCAGGGATAGTCCCCTTCAAGGAGAGTCCTTACACATACACTCACAATAGGCAAACACCCGGGTGGCCAGTGACAAACACTGCCCTTCACAAAAGGGCAATGCTGTGTGATCAAGAAATTCCTTTTTTTTTCTTTTCTTTTTCTTTTTTCAGTGAAAGACACAAAGTGCTCCCTCCTGTGTATTTTTTTTTCTTTTATGCACTCCACCTCCCTCCTGTGTATTTTAACAGCCAGGCTTTTCTGATTGGCCCAGGTTAGCAAATGCAATCAATGACCTCTTAGTCAATGAAGTCAACCTGATTCCAATCACTATATTCCTCCCCCCATCACAGGTGTGTCCAGGGGTGTCAGCTGAGCCTTTCATTTGTAGCTTTTCCTGTAATGTTTTCATCCCACATCTAGACCCTCTGATTCAGACTCTTTCACGGGCAGCATGTACTGGACTATGGCCTGCCTCTTGTGTCTAGGATATCTTCAGAGAATTTCTTCCTCTTTTTCCAGCAATAACAGTATCAAGGCTCAATCCATCTCAGACTCTGAGGTTTCCTTGATGTGAGATGGAGGGGGAGAGCTTACCGTTTCCAATAGGCCTTCTGAAGGCCCAGGTATGTTTTGCTCCTGCCATGTTTGCGAACTAACAGCTTTCGGGTGATCTATATGTTTGTTCAGGACTGTATCACCTACCCAAACTTTGGAAGTCAAGTTAACCTCACCTCAAACCCAGGTCTGGGACTATCCGGTTAAACCAGCAACACTGCTGGAACTGTTGTGTGTCGGGAGATCTATAATGAAACAGGAACAGGGATGGTTTGGTAAGCTGCTTCACTAAGCCAGTTTTTAATGTTTGGACCGCTCTTTCTGCTAGACAATTTAGTGATGGATGGTATGGTGCTGTCCGAATGCCATTTGACTTTCAGAAATATTCAAATTCCCTGCTGGTAAATGATGTCCCATTGCTTGTGACCAATATTTTTGGGAGTCCATGTATCACAAATGATGCTCACAGCTTCTCAATCACCCTGTCATTGCTGAATGGACTTTATACACTTCCAACTACTTTGAATGGGTGTCCATAATGGCCAGGAATATTGATGCCATGAAGGGACTGGCATAGTCAACATGGAACTGAGGCCATGGTTTTTGCGGCCATTCCCATGAATGTGGAGTTTCTGTTAGTGGTAATTTTTGACCTTGTTGGCATGATGGGCACTGCCCCACCAGAACAGTAATGTCAGCATCGAATCCCTGGCTACCGGACAGAGTTTCTTGCTAACATCTTTGTTTTGGAAACTCCTGGATGACACTGGCGGAGTTCAGCCAATATCTGGTGGAGACCTTTACTTGTGACAATCACCCTTGCTCACCACAGTAATATGCTATTATCTATGGTGATCTGGTCTCACCAGGTCCAGAAAGGTTTTCATCCTGATTGAAACTGTCCTTCTGTTTCCCCCATTAATGCCAGCTGCTTTAGTTTCACCAGGACAGAATATTTTTGTTTCCATTGTTGGATATTGTCAGTGGTGACCAGAAGGGTGTACAGGAAGTTGAAAATCAAACCAAACCAACCCATCCAGGGGAGGCATCATCAGTGGAATATCCATTAGTAGGGGAGGTGGGTCAATTCATTCACATGAGCTACTTGGCTTCCTGGATGGCATTCTAACTTGTACTTGCACACACTGAAAATAAGGGCCCAATGCTGAATTCCACCAGAAGCTATGGGCTGCGCTACCTTGTCTTCCTTCGGTAGCCTTAGCAGGGGTTTTGATCTGTTACACTGACAAGTTTCAGTCCATAAGCTTTTTCATACCAAAGATGACTGCCAAACCTTCCTTCTTTGTCTGAGCATATTCGTATTTGACATCAGCGAAAGTCCGGGAAGGATACGGTATCAGACTTTCCTCTCCATGAAGATGACAGCTGTTTTTTCACTTCAATAAAGGCTATTTCTTGGCTACCTAACCATTTCCAAGGCTGGCCCTTTTTTAATAGCAGGTGTTAGCGTGCCAAGATGGAGCCCTGATGTTTATCAAAATGACTGTTGCTCTTGAATGTTCTTCATGAACATGGTGTTTACTCCTGTTGCCACTGAAATAAAGGCATAGAGGCCAGTTTCCCATCACCAAGCCACCTTTTATTTACTTGTGCACAGTAGACTGGCTGTGGATAGCAGGTTGGAGTCTGTCGCCTGAACTGAGAAGATAGCTGAGAATATATAAATCTCCGGTTTATATATTTTCCACATCCCCCACACTACTGCCATACAACAGTAGTGCTTATGTTTCCTAGCGACCATGTTGTGCGTGTGTAGGTACAAGACACAGTAAAAGCTCCTGTTTATATTTTTATTGCTTCCCCCACACAACTGCCATAAGACAGTAGGGCTTATATTCCCCAGCACTCATGTTGTGACCTCCTGTATGCTTTTTAAGAAACAAAACAAATACAAAAAAAAAAGGAAGGTAATGTTCTCTCCAGCTGAGAGAACATTTCCACACAGTAAACTGGCTGTGGTCAGCCAGCTTAGAGTCAGTACTCAACTGAGGAGATTCTTCCTGATGAAGGGCTTATGCCCGAAACGGCGATTCTCCTGCTCTTCGGATGCTGCCTGACCTGTTGTACTTTTCCAGCAGTACACTCTGGACTGAGGAGATTCTAAACTCCAAGTTATATTGCTTTTTAATTTCTTGGCTATATTTATTTTCTTCCTCCTCTCCACACTACTCCCATACAACAGTACACGCAAGCTTTGTGTGTGTGTGTGTGTAGGTGCAAGATACAATGAAAAATACCAATTGAAAATAACTTCATTATTATACAGTACACAGACTAGCCAGCTAGTTCTGAGTCAGTCACCTGAACTGAGGGGATTCTAACCTCCTGGCTATATTATTACTTTTCTTCTAAGTAGCTCAGTGTCAGTCCCCTGTTCATATTTTCTTTTTCTCACACTCCCCCACCCCACACACACTACTGCCACACAGCAGTAGCGCTCATATTTCCCAGTACCCATGTTTGTGTGTGTGTGTGCGCAGCTGCAAGACAATGAAAAACACCAAGTGAAAATAAATTTATCAAATTTCTACAGAGAAGACACCCATGCAGGCAATGAACCAGTGACAAACAAAGCCCAGAACAAGCAACGCTACTCCTGTTGATATTGGTCAACCAAGGCCTTCCTAACTGCTCAGGTTAACAACCCCAATCAATGAGGACAACTTGGTTCCAATCACTACAGACTACAAAAGTTTTAAAGAGCTATAAAAGTGACAAACAAGTTCTTAAACATACCCACATAAATATTTACTTTTTGCTGTATGAATTTTCCCTCTCTCAGTAGTTCTCTGGCAATATCTTACAATAGAGACTTGATCTCTCTGAGAAGCCTGAGAATTGGATTCACAAGTTTTCAATTGCCATTAATTACCCAGTTGTCTCAATGAGTTGAGCTTTCTCTCAAAACAAACTAAATCTCTGAGCAGGATTTGTAAAATGACATTCTGAGCAAAACCATTCCAAGAATGCAATTGAAAAGTACCTTTCCACTTTGTCAATTGAATTTAGATCAGAGATGGAAAGTGATTCTGTTTAATACAACTGGTAGATTGATGTATTGTGTTTGATATCACAAACTATCACAAGGCACTTTAAAAAATTGTCATCAAGAGAAATTTATCATTATGCCAGACAAAGAGATATTCGAGTTCATCTACCTTTGCTGGCAGATTTTAAGGAATATTTTAAAAGGAGGTCAGTGAGATGTGAAAATTTTATAAAAGGAATTTCAATGGGCCTTGGAAGCTGAAGCCATAGCTACCAATGGTGAGGCAGTGAAAATGTGAGATATAGCAGAGATCAGAATTTTCAGAATACAATGTTGTAGAAGAGGAAATGATTATTGAGCTATGGAGAGGCAAGACTATTGAGGAATTTGAATCAGCATAAGACTTTTAAAGGTTGCTGATCAAGGAGCTTATGTATATTGATAAACATGGGAAAATTGATCACTTTTTGTTCTCAAAGTTGTCTCCTTTCACACTGTTTGACAATGGGGAAATGCCACAGCAAAATGATGAAATGTACTTATCACAAGCCTGCTGTTATTAGGAGAAAGTAAGGACTGCAGATGCTGGAGATCAGAGTCAGAAAGTGTGTTGCTGGAAAAGCACAGCCAGTCATGCAGCATCCAAGAAGCAGGAGAGTCAATGTTGTGGGCATGAGCTCTTCATCAGGAATGAGGGGGTGGCCCAAGGGGGCTAGGAGATAAATGCAGTGGGGGTTGCAGTGGGGAAGGCAGCTGGGAATGCGATCGATCAATGAAGGTGGGGAAGGATGATAGGTTGGAGAGGAGGGTGGAGTGGATAGTAGGGAGGAAGATGAACAGGTAGGGCAGTGCCAATTTGGAAGGTTAGATCTGGGATAAGGTGGGGGGAGGGAAATGATGAAACTGGTGAAATCCACATTGATTCCGTGTGGTTGAAGCGTGCCTAGGCAGAAGATGAGCCGTTCTTCCTCCAGGCATTGAGTGGCTAGAGTTAGGTGGTGTAGGAGGCCCAACACTTGCATGTCCTAGGTGGAATGGGAGGGGAAGTTAAAGTGTTCGGCCACAGGGCAGTGAAGTTGTTTAGTGCGTGTCCCAGAGACGTTCTTTGAAACATTCTGCAAGGTGGCGTGCTGTGTCCCCAATGTAGAGGAGTCCAAATCGAGAGCAATGGACTCATTATATGACTAGTGTGGAAGTACAGGTAAATCTCTATTGGATTGAAAGGATCCTTTGGGACCCTGGAAGGAGGTGAAGGATAAGGTGTGGGTGCAGATTTTGCACTTTTGCGTTGGCAGGGGAAGGTGTCAGTAGGGAAGGGTGGGTTGGTGGGGTGGTGTGGACTTAATGCCGGAGTCACGGAGAGAATGGTCTCTGCGAAATGCAGATAGGGGTGGGGAGGCAGATGTAACTCTGGTGGTGGGATCTCTTTGTAGGTGGCAAAAATGGTGGAGGATATTTGCATTGTACCCTGATGTTGGTGTAGTGGAAAGTAAGGACTAGAAGGGTTCTGTCCTTGTGGTTGGAGAGGTGGAGCTCAAGGGCAGAGGAGCAGGAAGTGGAGGGGATACACTGGAGGGCATCATCAACCACGTGGGAGTGGTCTATTTTGTCCCCAGCTATCAGGGTGTCAGGCAGGCATGAGATGAAAAATGTGATAAAATGCAATGGGTTTTAAAGGTGACTATACCCATGTGTGAACTAATTGATGTGCATAAAGGCAAGGTCATGGTGACCATGGGAGACTTCAATATGCAGGTGGACTGGGTAAATAATGTTGCCAGTGGATCCAAAGAAAGGGAATTCATGGAATGCTTGCAGGATGGCTTTTTGGAACAGCTTGTCATGGAGCCCACAATGGAGCAGGTTATTCTGGACCTAGTGCTATGTAATGAACCAGACTTTATAAAAAAATCTTAAAGTAAGGGAACACTTAGGAAGCAGCGATCATAATATGGTAGAGTTCAATCTGCAGTTTGAAAGAGAGAAGGCAAAATCGGATGTAATGGTGTTACAGTTAAATAAAGGTAATTATGAGGGCATGAGAGAGGAACTGACGAAAATAGACTGGAAGTAGAGCCTAGCAGGGAAGACAGTAGAACAAAAATGGCAGGAGTTTGTGGGTAAAATTAAGGACACTGTACAGAGGTTCACTGTACAGAAAAGAAAGATTATCCAGGGAGGGATTAGACAGCCATGGCTGACAAAGGAAGCCAGGAAATAGAACATAGAACGGTACAGCACAGAACTGGCCCTTCAGTCCACGATGTTGTGCTGACCCTGATCCTCATGTATGCACCCTCAAATTTCTGTGACCATATGTATGTCGAGGAGTCTCTTAAATGTCCCCAATGACCCTGCCTCCACAACTGCTGCTGGCAACGCATTCCATGCTCTCACAACTCTCTGTGTAAAGAACCCGCTTCTGACGTCCCCTCTATACTTTCCTCCAACCAGCTTAAAACTATGACCCCTCATGCTAGTCATTTCTGCCCTGGGAAATAGTCTCTGGCTATCGACTCTATCTATGCCTCTCATTTTCTTGTATACCTCAATTAGGTCCCCTCTTCTCCTCCTTTTCTCCAATGAAAAAAGTCCAAGCTCAGTCAACCTCTCTTCATAAGATAAGCCCTCCAGTCCAGGCAGCATCCTGGTAAACCTCCTCTGAACCCGCTCCAAAGCATCCACATCTTTCTTATAATAGGGCGACCAGAAGTGGACGCAGTATTCCAAGTGCGGTCTAACCAAAGTTTTATAGAGCTGCAACAAGATCTCACGACTCTTAAACTCAATACCCCTGTTAATGAAAGCCAAAACACCATATACTTTCTTAACAACCCTGTCCACTTGGGTGGCCATTTTAAGGGATCTATGTACTTGCACTCCAAGATCCCTCTGTTCCTCCACACTACCAAGAATCCTATCCTTAATCCTGTACTCAGCTTTCAAATTCAACCTTCCAAAATGCATCATATCGCATTTATCCAGGTTGAACTCCATCTGCCACCTCTCAGCCCATCTCTGCATCCTGTCAATGTCCTGCTGCAGCCTACAACAGCCCTCTATACTGTCAACGACACCTCCAACCTTTGTGTCATCTGCAAACTTGCTGACCCATCATTCAATCCCCTCATCCAAGTCATGAATAAAAATTACAAACAGTAGAGGCCCAAGGACAGAGCCCTGTGGAACACCACTCACCACAGACTTCCAGGCAGAATATTTTCCTTCTACTACCACTCACTGTCTTCTGTTGGCCAGCCAATTCTGTATCCAGACAGCTATGTTCCCCTGAATCCCATTCCTCCTGACCTTCTGAATGAGCCTACCATGGGGAACCTTATCAACTGCCTTGCTAAAGTCCATATACACCACATCCACAGCTCGACCCTCATCAACGTTTCTAGGCACATCCTCAAAGAACTCGATAAGGTTTGTGAGGCATGACCTGCCCCTCACAAAGCCATGTTGACTGCATTTAATCAAGCCATGCTCTTCCAGATGGTCATAAATCCTATCCTTCAGAATCCTTTCTAACACCTTGCAGACGACAGACGTGAGACTTACTGGTCTGTAATTGCCGGGGATTTCCCTATTTCCTTTCTTGAAGAGAGGAATTACATTTGCCTCTCTCCAGTCCTCAGGTACGACTCCAATGGAGAGCGAGGATGCAAAGATCTTCACAAGTGGCGAAGCAATTGCATTTCTCGTTTCCCAAAGCAGCCAAGGGCAAATCTGGTCCGGGCCTGGCGACTTGTCAATCTTAATGTTTGACAAAACTTTCAGCACATCAGCTTCCTCTATCTCTATCCATTTCAGCATGCACACCTGCTCTTCAAAGGTTTCATTCACGACAAAGTTTGTTTCTTTCGTAAAGACAGAAGCAAAAAAACTCATTTAGGGCTTCCCCTACCTCCTCAGACTCCACACACATTCCCTATGCTATCCCTGATCGGCCCTACTCTTTCTTTGACCATTCTCTTCTTCCTCACATAAGTGTAAATGCCTTTGTGTGCTCCCTAATCCGTTCTGCCAAGCCTTTCTCGTGCCCCCTCCTGGCTGTCCTCAGACCATTTTTAAGCTCCTTCCTCGTCTGCCTGTAATCCCGTAGAGCTGAGCTTGACCCTAGCTTCCTCCACCTAATGTAAGCTACCTTTTTCCTTTTAACGAGAAGCTCCACCGCTCTCGTCATCCAAGGTTCCTTTATCTTACCACTTCTTGCCTGTCTCAGAGGGACATATTTATTCGTCACTTGCAACAACTGTTCCTTAAACAATCTCCACATGTCTATAGTGCCTTTACCATGGAACAATTGCTCCCAGTCCATGCTTCCTAACTCATGTCTAATCGCATCATAGTTTTCTCTTTCCCAATTAAAATTCCTCCCATTTTGCCTAATCCTTTCCTTCTCTATAGCTATGTAGAATGTGAGGCAGTTGTGGTCACTATCACCAAAATGCTCTCCCACCACAAGATCTGATACCTGCCCCATATCATTGCCGAGCACCAAGTCTAGAATGGCCTCTCCCCTCGTCGGGCTGTCAACGTACTGAGTTAGGAAACCCTCCTGAACACACCTTACAAAAACCGCTCCATTCAAATCTTCTGCTCGAAGGAGGTTCCAATCAATATTGGGAAAGTTAAAGTCATCCATTACAACAACCATACTATGTTCACACTTTTCCAAAATCTGCCGACCTATGCTTTCTTCCATCTCCCTGCTGCTATTGGGGGGCCTGTAGTAAACCCCTAAAGAGGTGACTGCTCCCTTGCTGTTCCTAATTTCCACCCATACTGACTCGGTAGGCAGATCTTCCTCGACAATGGAAGCTTCTGTAGCTGTGATAACCTCTCTGATTAGTAGTGCTACACCCCCTCCTCTTTTTCCACCCTCCCTATTCTTTTTAAGTGCTATAAACCCTGGAACATCCAGCAACCATTCCTGCCCCTGAGAAACCCATGTCTCTGTTATGGCCACAACATCATAGCACCAGGTACTGATCCATGCTCTAAGTTCATCACTTTTATTCCTGATACTTCTTGTGTTAAAGCAAACACACTTTAACTGATACCTTGGTTCCTTGCCAGGAAAATCCTTCCCACTAGCTGGTCTACCTCTTGCTACTGCCTCATCTGCATCCACTCTCATCTCTGGTATACAGCTCAGGTTCCCACCCTCCTGCCATACTAGTTTAAACCCTCTCGAACTACTCGAGCAAAACTTCCACCCAGGACATTAGACCCCTTCCAGTTCAGATGCAACCCGTCCTTCTTGTACAGGTCCCACCTTCCCCAGAAGGCATCCCAATTATCTACATATCTGAAGCCCTCCCTCCTACATCAGCTGCGCAGCCACGTATTAAGCTGCGCCCTCTCCATGTTCCTCACCTCGCCATCTCATGGCACCGGTAGTAAACTAGAGAACACTACTCTGTTCATCCTGCTTTGCAGCTTCCATCCTAACTCCCTGAAATCACTTTTTATCTATCAAAGAAAAAGAGAGATCTTATAAAGTGGCCAAGAGCACTGGGAAATCAGAAGATTGGGAAGGCTACAAAAACAGAGGATAACAAAGAGAGAAATAAGGAAGGAGAGGATCAAATATGAAGGTAGGCTAGCCAGTAATATTAGAAATGATAGTAAAAGTTTCTTTCAATACATAAGAAACAAACGACAGGCAAGAGTAGACATTGGGCCACTTCAAACTGATGCTGGAAGCCTAGTGATGGGAGATAAGGAAATAGCAGGAGAACTTAATAAGTACTTTGCATCAGTCTTCACAGTGGAAGACATGAGTAATATCCCAACAATTAAAGGGAGTCAGGGGGCTGAGTATGGTTGCCATTACAAAAGAGAAAGTGCTAGAAAAGCTAAAAGGTCTTAAAATTGATAAATCTCCTGGCCCTGATGGGCTACATCCTAGAGTTCTGAGGGAGGTGGCTGAGGAAATAGCGGAGGCGTTGGTTGAGATCTTTCAAAAGTCACTGGAGTCAGGGAAAGTCCTGGATGATTGGAAGATTGCTGTTGTAACCCCCTTGTTCAAGAAAGGATCAAGGCAAAAGATGGAAAATTATAGGCCAATTAGCCTAACCTCGGTTGTTGGTAAAATTCTAGAATCCATCATTAAGGATGAGGTTTCTAAATTCTTGGAAGAGCAGGGTCGGATTAAAACAAGTCAACATGGATTTAGTCAGGGGAGGTCGTGCCTGACAAACCTGTTGGAGTTCTTTGAAGAGGTGACAAGTAGGTTAGACCAGGGAAACCCAGTGGATGTTATCTACCTAGACTTCCAAAAGGCCTTTGATAAGGTGCCACACGGGAGGCTGCTGAGCAAGGTGAGGGCCCATGGTGTTCGAGGTGAGCTACTGGTATGGATTGAGGATTGGCTGTCTGACAGAAGGCAGAGAGTTGGGATAAAAGGTTCTTTTTCGGAATGGCAGCCGGTGACAAGCGGTGTCCTGCAGGCTTCAGTGTTGGGGCCGCAGCTGTTCACATTACATATTAATGATCTGGATGAAGGGACTGGGGGAATTCTAGCGAAGTTTGCTGATGATACAAAATTAGGTGGAAGGCAGGTAGTACTGAGGAAGTGGGGAGGCTGCAGAAGGATCTAGACAGTTTGGAAGAGTGGTCCAGGAAATGGCTGATGGAATTCGATGTGAGCAAATGCGGGGTCTTGCACTTTGGAACAAAGAATACAAGCATGGACTACTTTCTAAACGGTGAGAAAATTCGTAAAGCCAAAGTACAGAGGGATCTGGGAGTGCTAGTTGAGGACTCTCTAAAGGTAAACATGCAGGTTGAGTCCGTGATTAAGAAAGCGAATGCAATGGAAACCATGGCTGGCTTCTTTACAAGGGATCCTATTAAAACATCTTCTCCCCATACACAGATCTTCTCTCCCCCTTCAGCCCTTCAATTCCAGACTTTGCAGTAAAACCCCAATCCACATTATTCAGAATCTCATATCTTGGCCCTGTTGAAACATTCTCCCCACCACTCCTGATCTGACTTCTGTTGTATGATGAATTCTTGCCACTGGTTGTCATGTTGTGTGAACTGTCTCACAGATCTGTTGTTTCCGTTCTATTTTTCTGGTAAAGATTTACAGGGCTTGTTTGGTGTAGTCAGTAGAGGAATACCACTGAATGAGAAGTTTATTGGATTAAACATGATGTAATTTATTGGATTAAACCAACTTGGAATAAGTTGCACTGAAGTCATAGGCATTGCTGCATAGTCTATGAAGAAAACCAATATGGTAGTTTAACTCCTAAGCCATTCTCTCACCAAGTCCAGCAAAGTATGCCCACCTTGGTTTCAGGGTGGGGCCGGATTGTAGAGTTTCCAGCAAATGTAACATCTTTCCACTGATTGAAACTGAATTAACTAGACAATTTAAAAAAAATTGTGACACAGTGGCTCAGTGGTTAGCACTGCTGCCTCACGGTGCCAGTGACCCGATTCTAGTCTTAGGTGACTGTCTATGTGGAGTTTGCACAATTTTCCTGTGTCTGTGTGGCTTTCGGTTTCTTCCCATAGTACAAAGATTTGCAGGTTAGGTGAATTGGCCATGCTAAGCTGCCCATAGTGTTCAGGGATATGCAGGGTGGTTGCATTACTCAGGGGAAATGTAAGGTAATGAATGTGGGTGGGATACTCTTCGGAGGGTTAGTGTGGACTTGTTGGGCTGAAGGGCCTGCTTCCACACTGGAGGAATTCTAATTGTAAAATATTGTAATAGGCAAACCCAAAACACTATATTCATGTTAATATGCAACAATATTACCCAGAGCATGATTTCTTCTTGAATTAGTCTTCTGTCTTATACAATGCCTGTTACCTCATACAAGTGCAGAGCAAGTCCATTATTTTGTTTCTGCAGTAGGGGCCCCAGTAATAAGCCAACAATTCAAGTAAGACAATCTGTTTTAAGGTTTTGGTAGAACTCTGGTGGAACCTATTGGTTATTTGGCCAGACCTTGGCTGCTAGCACGACTCTTGCCATTGTAAAGGAGACGATTTGTTCCTTCTTCCCCAACATCTTCTCATCAAGAGTTGACAGCTAATGAGAAAACTGATTGGTCACATTGCTGAAAATGCACTCACCAGCACGATAACCAATGCAGCAGGACAGCTCCTCCAAGTGCGTATGTGGGCTTGAGGGAAAGGGATCACCAGTGACAATCAGACAAACACCAACAAGGGTGGAGGGGACGTGGGGTTCAAGGCAAAGGATGGCTATTGGCATTGTAGATGGGGTGCAGTCTGTGGTCCACATAGTGTCAAATTTAGGCGGGGTCCACCATCCACTAGGCCCACAAGAAGGCCACCTTGACTTTCCAGGTGGTCTTCTCATGGTACCGAGGATGGCATTGATGATAGATTACCAAGAAGTGCAAGGCATAAACTCTTGATGTTCCACTTCAGTGGCTGAATCAACTTTTGTGTAGGAGAGATGCTCTCCACATTCCCACTCCCCACCCCATTGATTAAAAAAAAAACATGATCATGTGAACACAACGTATGCTCTATCACTGCCCCTACAGAGAGTTAAAGCCAAAGGCAAGAGAAAATATTTGCCTCTCCACAACATGTAGAGCACTCTTCTGATGTTTCAAGCATTTTGTAGGGTCAGTGAGTGTGTCCGGCAGTAATTATGACACTCTTACACTGTTTACAAACCCAATGATGTTTCATTCACCACAGTGCAAATTGTTCACTTGTTTCTACTATGAGGCATTTGGTTTAAAAATGGAGGGTTCCATCAATTCACTGATTTCTTTGGGTTTGCACATTGTGGACTGTGCCTGAAAGATGGTGGAATCACTGACAGTGACCTTGGGGTATCTCAGTTATTCTGTGCATTGGCAAAAGTTTCTGTCAGATTCAGAGCATTAAAATAGTAATGTTTTCAGTCTCATTATCATGACAAATATTGGGTCCTGAAAATATTTTTTAAAATTATTTTCATGGCATGTGTCTGTGGCTGGCTAGGCCAGTATGTGTTACCCAACACTATCCTTGAACTAAGTGACTTGCTGGACCATTTCAGAGGATAGTTAAAAGCTAATTACATTGCTTTGGGTGTGGAGTCACATGTAGTCTAGACCAGATAAGGACAGCTATTTCCCTCGAATAAAGGTATTTGTGAACTGGATGGGATTTTACAAAAATCAATAATAGTTGTCTTGAGATGGCACATCAAGAGCTTTTACTTTGCACCTCTTGGCATTTCATCACCAGCAGGCAAGCCCCACCACCACATTCCTGAGATGAGCTTCGAATTTAAGGTTTCTGAACTGAATTTGAATTAATTCTAACAGCTACCATGAAGTGGTTTGAACTTCTGTCTGGATGAAGTGCACGCATTCACAGTTGTGCTTCATTTAAATGATACATCCTTGGATGTAATGCTACGGGGAGAGAGGCGTTGTAAGGGAGGTACTCTCCCTTTAGGTGCGAGGAGGAATATTGTCACTGAAACAACAGAGACATCAGTCTGAATTTTATGTACAGATGTTAGGGTTCCTTCAGTCCCACATATGTCTAAACTGTGTGAAGACATAAGGTCATGAACCCGATATCAGTTGTACCATAGTCAACCAGGCACCAAAATTGGGCCATCATTTTTAAATACCACGCTAATGTTTAAGCTTGTTTGAAATCCAATTGATTGGAATAAAACGTTTCCCACACTGTAGTGCAATGGGTGGACAGGGAATAGCTTGCTGGAAGGTCTGTTTTGCTCTATAAATTGTCAAGAAGGCAAACATAAAGGCTGCAAGTGAAATTGCTGATTTTAGCAGAGCAGTCCTTGCAAAAGACTTGCCTGGTGATGTTAACATTGCTTTTAACAAAGGAAGTATTTGCAAGAAAACAGCACTGCTCTATTTGTATTGCGAATTGTCACCTGATATGGGGTTTGCCAATTCTGTTGGAGACAGCTCTTCTCGTAGGGAAGCGAATGAAACAGAGGAGGGCAGCTGGCCAGGGATAAGTGTTCCACCAGGCCCAGCAATATGGACAACCTGCTACTGAGAGAAAATAGACAGAGAAAGGCCAAGACATGCCAAGCCAGTCTACAGGACCAGGGGTCCTACTTGCAGGTGTACAGTACCTCTGAAGAGTATGTCTCTCAAAAGAGTCAATCACCAGGCTCTGTCAGGAGATAGCCTCCAAATGTGCAGGTGGCCACACCAAGCCTTGATAGTTGCTGTAACACTGTATGCCTTGAACTTCAGTTCATTCTGGACAGAGTGTGAAGACATCAGTGGGATCACCCTGCCTAAAGCTCATCATTGCATTAAGGTTTTCACAGATGCCATATTCAAACCCATGAGCATATCTCCTTCACATGTGGCAAGGCAAGTCAAGTGGGAAAAACCAGAGGCTTAATGTCCATGGCTGAATTTTGAAGGAGTTAAGGGGTAATTGCATCCTTGTTTCAATTAAGGCCTCATCTGGACAGCCAAGGTCTGATAAACTTCATCCATGTCCAGAATGTATGCAATTATACACGATAAACAATATGTACATTATACAGGTGGGAACCACAACACTCAGATATTCCAAGGTAGCAGGGATATTCTTGTGGATGGCTGACTGTTCAGCAATAAAGGATACCTGCAAAAGAGATGGCTACTGACATCAAGATGTAATCGATGGATGGAGCCTGAGCCATGCACTGATCAGGATCATGTTTTAGTTGTCTGGAGAAATCAGGTGGCATTCGTCAATGCGTACATATGAGACTATCACTGAGGTTGTTGTCTGCTGTACACTGCACAATAAAAGGAAAAAGTTACCATAGTCTTACCAGACCATAGGGCTGGTAGTAGTTTCACCCGAGTGTCACCATGCCTCAGGCAAGGGGAGAAGTTGGGAAATAGAGTTCTTTGTGGTAACCTCAATTGGTGCATGATTTGGAGATGCCGGTGTTGGACTGGGGTGTACAAAGTTAAAAATCACACAACACCGGGTTATAGTCCAATAGGTTTAATTGGAAGCACACTAGCTTTCGGAGTGACGCTCCTTCATCAGGTGATTGTGGAGGGCACAATTGTAAGGCACAGAATTTATAGCAGAAGTTTACAGTGTGATGTAACTGAAATTATACATTGAAAAATCCCTTGATTGTCTGCTGAGTCTTTCATCTGTTTGAATACCATGATAGTTTCACTTCTTTCATGTGTAAATCACAAAACTTTTTTAAAAAAGGTTGTATTCTCAGGTTAACTGTAACAATTGGTGTTAGCTAGACAATATGTTGAAGGTGTTAGCCCCCTGTGTTCTCTGTCTGTGCCATGATGTTTAGATTGATTCTAATCTAAACAATGAGATAAGAGTTTTACATGAATTCATGCAGTTTTTGAGCAAGATACAATGTAACTCTGCAAGTACAAATTCACCCCACAAACGTATATGTATATGTGTGCATGTGGGTCTTTGTGTCTGTGTCAATTGGTGCAGGAATCATAGAAAAATTGAACCAATGCTCTTAGAATCAGTCTGCTTTGCAGAGCAGCTGTCCAGCTAACTGAGCGAACCAACCCCCTACTGCACCATGTGGCCCTCCAGAGACGGTCTGGCAGAGGAAGATTTCCTAGAGATATCTCCTCTACCCCATGATGTCTTTGATGGAGAGAATGGTGAGCCATGCCAGCCAAGTGTATATACCAGTCTGTAGGTGTGCCTGGATGGCCTGTTGACATGGAAATCTCTTGTAAAGCCAATGTTCCTGTTGTAAGCTAAACATTCCCTTGCTGGTCCTTGGGCACCTTTGTCTGTTATCTCCCTCTCATCCAAACCCAGGGCCATGTCAAAGCAATGTAGAGCAGAAGAACAATTATGAGCATAAGCTTCCAAAATGCAACTGAACAATCCAATTCAGTTGTATCATATCAGACATAGATCATACATATATACAGATGGGGTTTCATGTAAGAAAAAAATTACTTATGTATACAATTGTCAAAACAATGTTCAGATCTTGCAATTAAGGAGAGAAAAAGTTTACAGGCATATGTGACTAATGTGGACTTCTCTTGATTATTTTCACCTGCCCCCACCCCCAACCCCACTCCCAATCCCACCCTCACTGCTTGCTGTACTGGAGATAAACTGCTGAAACTTATTTTCTGTAATGACTTTCAGTTGCCGTTTGGGTGCTTGAGACTGAGGGCTCCTGCTAAACTGGCACCATGGCGCAGAGGCAACTGGGCCAATGGCAGAGGGCGCGAGGAGAGACTGTCCCCAACAGGAGTGCTGTGAAAGGTGTCCCCCTTGATGATGTCAACTCATCCAATGCCAAGAAGTCTATTTTACTCTCCCCGCTTTCCTGAGAGGAACCTGGCTGTAACTGTAGACTTGTTGTCCATTTCTTGCCCTGAGTGCAGATGTAAGGTGATGGAATACAGGTCGGAGTAGATAACCACTGTTTTGTTAATAAGCTACTGGGCTAGTCCTCTAGAACAGTTGTCAGCCCCTCAATGCTTTCAGTAAAGCAGGTGATACTGCTTCGATATTTCTGCCACATTTTCAGATACTTTACAGTGGACATCCTGCAATTGCTCCATGAGAGCTGACTCCAGAATCTTGTCTTCAGACTGGGGCTCAGCATTCAGGTCTTCCCCAGCACTCTTCCAAGTTCCAGGGGTCTCCACTGCCTCAGTGACTGACAACTGTGATTAAAACTGGTCTTCCGAAAGTGAATGTTCACAACCAAACTATGCATACCCATTCTGGAGTGCCTCTCTGTACTAATATTAGGTGCATAACAAGGCTACAACATTACCCTCTCTGAGATTTTCTCAGCCATTTGTAAGAATACAATTCATCCCTCAGGGCTATTACCTGCAACTGACAATGTGGGGGAAGGAAAAAGAAGGAACATGAGTGGCACGTTCTGCACTTGAGGTGAATTTGCAGTGACTTGCTTACTCAAACCAAACACGGGAACAACTGAGACTTGGTACCAGTGATTCATACAGTCATAGAGTGACACAGCATGGAAACAGACCCTTCAGTCCAACTCATCCATGCTGACCAGATATCCTAACCTAATCTAGTTCCATTTTGCCAGTACTTGGTCCATATCCCTCTAAACCCTTCCTCCTCATATACACATCCAGATGCCTTTTAAATGTTGCAATTGTACTAGCCTCTACCACTTCCTCTGGCAACTCATTCCATACACTCACTACCCTCTGCATGCAAACCTTGCCCCTTAGGTCTCTTTTATATCTTTCCCCTCTCACCCTAAACCTATACCCTCCAGTTCTGGACTCCACCACACCAGGGAAAAGACCTTGTCTGTTTATCCTATCCATGCCCCTCATGATTTTGTAAACCTCTAAGGTCACCCCTCAACTTCCAATGCTCCAGGAAAAATAGCCCCAACCTATTCAGCCTCTCTCTACAGCTCAAATCCTCCAACTCTGGCAACATCCTTGTAAATCCTTTCTGAACCCTTTCAAGTTTCACAACATCTTTCTCATAGGAAGGAGACCAGAATTGCATGCAATATTCCAAAAAATGGCCCAAACAATGTCCTGCACAGCCACAATATAACCTCCCAACTCCTATACTCAATACTCTTACCAATAAAGGAAAGCATACCAAATGCCGCCTTTACTATCCTATCTACCTGCAACTCTACTTTCAAGGAACAATGAACCTGCACTCCAAGATCTCTTTGTTCAGCAACGCTCCCTAGGACCTTACCATTAAGTGTATTAGTCCTACTAAGATTTGTTTTCCCAAAATGCAGCACTTCACACTTATCTAAATTAAACTCCATCTGTCACTCCTCAGCCCATTGGCCCAAATGATCAAGATTCCATTGTAATCTGAAGTAATCTTCTTCACTGTCCACTACACCTCATTTTGGTGTCATCTGCAAACTTCTCCTATGTTCACATGCAAATCATTTATACAAATGATGAAAAGCAGTGGCCCCAACACATCCTTTTGGTGCACCACTGGTCACAGGATTCCAGTCTGAAAAGCGACCCTTCGCCAACACTTCTACCTACAAGCCAGTTCTGTATCCAAATGGCTAGTTCTCCCTGTATTTCATGAGATCTAACTTTGCTAACCAGTCTCCCATGAGGAACCTTGTTGAATGTCTTTCTGAAGTCTATCTCAGTCACATCTACTGCTCTGCCCTCATCAATCTCTTTTGTTATTTCTTCAAAAAATTCAATCAAGTTCGTGAGACATGACCTCCCATGCACAAAACCACACTGATTATCCCTAATCAGTCCTTGCTTTTCCAAATACGTGTAAGTCTTGTCTCTCAGGATTCTCTCCAACAACTTGTCCACCACCGATGTCAGGCTCACTGGTCTATAGTTCCTTGGCTTTTCCTTATCTTTCTTAAATAGTGGCAACACGTTATCCACCCTCCAGTTTTCTGGCACCTTACCTGTGATTATTGATGATACAAATACCTCAGCAAGGGGCCCAGCAATCACTTCCTTAACTTTCCACAGATTCCAGGGTACCCCTGATCAGGTCCTGGGGATTTATCCACTTTTATGCGTTTCCAGACATCCAGCACCACCTCCTCTTTAATATGGACATGTTTTAAGATATGACCATCTATTTCATTACATTCTATACCTCCCAAGTCCTTCTCCACATAAACACTAATACAAAATACTCATTTAGTATCTTCCCCGTCTCCTGTGGCTCCACACATAGGCTGTCTTGCTGATCTTTGACAGGCCCTTTAGCCCCTCAATGGAAAGACATACTTTCTTCGCCAAATTCAGCAAACCTCTAAGGTCACAAAAACCATCAATGTCAGTGCTGTTAGATTCCAAAATCATCCCAACCCAATACCTTTAGCAGTTTTCAGGAATCATAGTTACCTGTATTTGTAAGTTGAAAAATACCTCCCACACAACTCATCCACCGCTTTTACATCCTTCTCTATTACGCCTGAAACATATAAATCCTAAAATGTTCAGTTGCTATTTTCTCACCTTAGTTTCGTACTGGCTACAACATCATCATTATATGCATTAATCCAAGCTCTTAATTAATCTGCCTTACCTGTCACACGGCTTGCATTAAAACAAATGCACCTCAGACTGCCAGTCCTGTCATGCTCATTAATGTCCCCATCTGTTCTTCCTCTTAGTTTTACTGGCCTTAGTCTCTGACTCCTCCTCGTTCTTTTTACTGCTAACCTATGTCTCGGTGTTGTGGGGGACCTGCCTGCCACACTAGTTTAAACCCTCCTGAGTGGAACTAGCAAGCCTCACTACCAGGATATCCGTACCCTTCCAATTTGGGTGCAACTCATCCTTCTTGTACAGGTCCCACTTGTACTGGAAGACATTCCAATCATCCACATACCTCAAACCCTCCCTCCTGAGATTACAACTCAAAACCAAGGCATTTTGTACATATGTAAGAAGCAAGAGGGTAGTGAGGAAAAGGATAGGTCCACTCAAGGACAAAGAAGAGAATTTGAGAGGAGCTGAAGGAAGAGGGTGAGGTCCTTAATTAATATTTTGCATCAGAATTTACAAAGGAGCCATGGTGGATGGTGAGTCTTGGGAGAGTGTGTTCATATTCTAGGGCATATCAATGCAAAAATAGAGCAGGTGTTGGGTGTTTGGAAATTATAATGATCGACAAGTCCCCATAACCTGATGGAATCTATCGCAGAATGCTGAGGGAGGCAATGAGGAAATTACTGGGGCATTTTATGAAATGTTCTTTAGGCACAGGAGAGGTCCTAGAGGACTGTAGCATAGCCAATGTTGTTTAAGAAGGGTAACAGGGATAATCTGGGAAATTATCGGTCAATGACCCTTTCATCAGTGGTACGGAAATATTAGCAATAGGTGGCATGACTTTGTGTGGGAAAGGTTGTGTCTCAGACTTGATTGAGTTTTTTTTGGAAAAAGTGATGAAGGTGATTGAGGGCAGGGTGATAAATAATGTCTATATGACTTTAGCAAAACTTTCGACAAGATCCTCATGGTCGGCTGATACAAAAGGTGAAGTCATATGGGACCTATGGAGAGTTGGTATGATGGATACAGAACTGGCTTAGTCATACGAGGCAGAGAGTAGTGGTGGAAGGGTGTTTTTTGGGGAGGGTTGAAGATCTGTGATCAGTGGCATTCTACAGGAATCAGTGCTGAGATAAAAGTAAATGTAATATGCATAAATGAGAATAGAGGAGAATGTAGATGCCCTGTTTAGTAAATATGCAAATGGTACAAAGATTGGTGGAGCTGTTGAAGGGAATTTCCACTGGATACAGCAAGAAAGAGATAGGATAAGAGTCTTGGGCAGAGAAAGAGCAGATGGAGTTTAATCCAGACAAATGTGAGGTGATGTACTTTGAGAGATCTAATTCAGAAGGGAAGTATATAGGAAGTGGCATAACCCTTAGTAGCATTAACATACAGAGGGGTGTAGGTGTAAAGGTGCACAGTTCCCCAAAAGTAGCAACTCAAGTGGATCATATGATCAAGAAGACAGATTGCATGCTTGCCTTCATTGGTAGGAAATGTTGCATCTGTATAGAACTTTGGTTAAGCCACATTTGAAATATTGTGTACAGTTCTGGTCACCACACTACCTGAAGAATGTGGAGGCTTTGGAAAAGGGCTATACAGAGGAACTTCGATTACCCAGCATTCGATTATCCAAATTTTGGATTCTCCAAACAAGATTGCATGGTCCTGATGCTTGGCTACATTGTTATCCAGCATTTGATTATCCAGTATCCAATTAACCAAACAAAATACACCCCGCCCGTGTCCTTCGGATAATCAAGGTTCTTCAAATGTTTACCAGGATGTTGTCTAGTTTGGAAAGTATTAGTTATTGGAGAAAATTGACAAACTTGGTTTGTTTTCATTTGAACATTGAAGGATAAGGAGTGATCTGATAGAAGTTTACAAAGTTATGAGAGTCATTAATAGTCGGAGTCTTGTCCCCAGGGTCAAAATATCCATTAGTGGGAACATGGGCTTAAGGTAAAAGGGCCTAAGTTTAAAGGAGATGTGAAAAGCAGGTTTTTACAGAGGGTGATAAGTGCCTAGAATGTGAACGGGTGGTGCAGGCGAATACAATAGCAATGTTTAAGAGGCATCTTGAAAGATGCACGAATAGGCAGGAAACAATGGGATACAGACCACATAGAGGCAAAAGATTTTTAATTTAAAAAGGCACCATGTGTCGTCACAGACTTGGTGATCCGAAGAGCCTGTTCCTGTGCTGTGCTGTTCTTTGTTCTACAGGATATTGTTGGTAAGTCAGTTGGTTTATAGTAAACACAAAGTGCTTCAAATAAGAAGCTGCAAAGTTGTGACTTGGAACTTCAGTGAGACAATATTTAATTGTAAATTCACTGTCTCAAAAGGAAATGTACATTTATCCATTGCTTGTGCCCTAAGAATATTGTATTGCTAATTGTTACTTTGAAAGGAGCTAGGGAAAGAATGACAGATGGGGGTTCTTAAAAAGAACGTTCTCTTTGAGCTTCACAATTATCAATGTCAAAACACCAGTGACACATGCTTATGATTATAGTTTATCAATATCTCATCATCATGACTCTCAGATTTTGAGAGGACAGAGACAACAATACTGCAGAAGTACTTCTTCCCAGATTAAATCTTTAAACTGCAAGCAAACAATGTTACAGTTACCCATCTTCTTCCCATATTATTTCAATTCCCTTTTTTAAATCATTCGCTTATCCAATGCAATCTTAAGTACTGTTACAGATTAAATGAATTATGCAATGGGTGACTCAATCATAGTCGTTGAGTTTAGGGAAACAATAAATCTTGCAGCACAAACCTTGAGTTATTGACTGTTTATACATGTGCTCATGGGGAGAGACAAGTTGACCTAATGGTCACAAGTCACTCCGACGGGATACAGAGAGTTGTGTGATTTATATAGGTTACATTCATTTAACAATTAGAAAACTGTTAATTGTAGTCTAATGAGCACTTTGCACAGTCATTAGCCTCAGTCACAAAGTTTTTGGACAGTGTTGGTTAATAGCTGATAAGCAAGTGTTAGTATACAATAGGTTATAGAGTCATAGAAATGTACAGTATGGAAACAGACCCTTCAGTCCAACCCGTCCATGCAGACCAGATATCCCAAACCAATCTAGTCCCAGCTGCCAGCACCCGGCCGATATACCTCCAAACCCTTCATATTCATATACCCACCCAGATGCCTTTTAAATGTTGCAATTGTATCAGCCTCCACCACTTCCTCTGGCAGCTCATTCCATACACGTACCACCCTCTGCATGAAAAGGTTGCCCCTTAGGTCTCTCTTATATCTTCCCCCCTCTCACCCTAAACCTATGCCCTCTAGTTCTGGACCCCCCAAGCCCAGGGAAAAGACTTTGTCTATTTATCCTATCCATGCCACTCATAATTTTATAAACCTCTGTAAGGTCAACACTCAGCCTCTGATGCTTCAGGGAAAACAGCCACAGCCTGTTCAACCTCTCCCTATAGCACAAATTCTCCAACCCTGAAAACATCCTTGTAAATCTTTTCTGAACTCTTTCAAGTTTCACACCATCTTTCCGATAGGAAGGAGACCAGAATTGCACACAATATTTCAACAGTGGCCAAACCAATGTCCTGTTACAGATGCAACATGACCTCCCAACTCCTGTACTCAATACTCTGACCAATAAAGGAAAGCATACCAAACACCTTCTTCACTATCCTACCTACCTGTGACTCCACTTTCAAGGAGCTATGAACCGGCAATCCAAGGTCTCTTTGTTCAGCAACACTCCCTAGAACCTTACCATTAAGTGTAAAAGCCCTGCTAAGATTTGCTTTCCCAAAATGCAGCACCTCACATTTATCTAAATTAAACTCCATCTGACACTCCTCAGCCCATTGGCCCATCTGATCAAGATCCCATTGTAATCTGAGGTGACCTTCTTCGCTATCCACTACACCTCCAATTTTGGTGTCATCTGCAAACTTACTAACTGCACCTCTTATGCTCACATCCAAAACATTTTTATAAATGATGAAAAGTAGTGTACCCAGCACCAGTCTTTGTGGCACTCCACTGGTCACAGGCTTCCAGTCTGAAAAACAACCCTCCACCACCACTTTGTCTTCTGCCCTCGAGCTAGTTCTGTATCCAAATGGCTAGTTCTCCTTGTACTCTATAGGATCTAACCTTGTTAACCAGTCTCCCATGGGGAACCTTGCTGAACGCCTTACTGACATCCATATAGATCACATCTAGATCTGCCCTCATCAATCATCTTTGTTACTTCAAAAAACTCAATCAAGTTTGTGAGGCATGATTTTCCATGCACAAAGCCATGTTGACTATCCCTAATCAGTCCTTGCCTTTCCAAATATATGTACATCCTGTCCCTCAGGATTTCCTCCAACAACTTGCCCAACACTGATTTTAGAGTCACTGGCCTATAGTTCCCTGGCTTGTCTTTACCGCCCTTAAACAGTGGCACCACATTAGCCAACCTCCAGTCTTCTAGCACCTCACCTGTGACTATCGATGATACAAATATCTCAGCAAGAGGCCCTGCAATCACTTCTCTAGCTTCCCACAGACTTCTATGGTACACCTAGGTGTACCATGGAACTCTGAGCGGGTCCTGGGGATTTATTCACTTTTATGCATTTCAAGACATCCAGCACTGCCTCCTCTGTTAAATATGACCGTTTTTCAAGATGTCACCATCTATTTCCTTACATTCTATATCTTCAATGTCCTTTTCCACAGTAAATGCTGATGCAAAATGCTTGTTTATTATCTCCCCCATCTCCTGTGGCTCCACACAAAGGCCACCTTGCTGATCTTTGAGGGGCCCTATTCTCTCCCTAGTTACCCTTTTGTCCTTAATGTATCTGTAAAAACTCTTTGGATTATCCTTAACTCTATTTACCGAAGCTATCTCGTGTCCCCTTTTTGCCCTCCTGATTTCTCTCTTAAGTATACTCCTACTGCCTTTATACTCTTCTAGGGATTCATGCAATCTAGCTTGATTCGCTCAATCTAGCCTTACATATGCCTCATTCTTTTTCTTAACCAAACCCTCAATTTCTTTTGTCATCCAGCATACCTTACACCTACCACCCTTTCCTTTCACCCTAACAGGAATATACTCTCTCTGCACTCCTGTTATCTCATTTCTGAAGGCTTCCCATTTTTCAGCCATCCCTTTACCTGTGAACATCTTCCCCCAATCAGTGTTTGAAAGTTCTTGACTAATACTATCAAAATTGGCCTTTCTCCAATTTAGAACTTCAACTTTTATTTCCAGTCAATCCTTTTCCATCACTATTTTAAATCTAATAGAATTATGGTAATTTCTTGTAAAAAAGAGCATTCCCATGCTGGGAAAGAATTCATTATCAGGTATTAGTACAGTTGTAAGGTCAATCACCTCACTGAGCTTAGGAATGTACAAGCTTAGCAAGCAGATGCGAATATGAAAATCAAAATGGTTTCCAGGCTTTTAATATATGACAAGAGGGCTGCTTCGATCTAACAAATCTCCCACAATTATCCAATCTCTCTCACACATCCCCCTCCCTGTTTCTCACCAATGTTACGGCCACGACTACACCCCTCGGAAGTATTTGCATTAAAAGCAAACATCCTTCAGAATGGCAGGCTGGTTTCAGTAAGTGCCTTCATTCCATCCTCCCTACTTTGACTGCTTACTGGTCCACTGCGGATGGAAGCATACTTAATCTCCGTGTTGCCAACAAGACCACCATCAATTCCTATTCTACCACCTTTTGGACTGGAACCTAATGCAATCATTTATTGGCCCTCAACAGAACTTATTTCATTTGCAAAAGGCCTACTCTTGGTTGCCTACCTCCTGGACTGGCAGCTGTTACTTATGTTCTGTTGTCCCTTTCCTTTACCACTCCCACACTTTGCCTTTCAAGACTTCAAAGCTCATATCAAGAGGGCACTCAGTACTTTTCATGGCCTTTTAACTATCTTCTCCCCTCCCTATGCCTCCCTCCAGCTTGAGGTTGAGGTTCGACGGATTGCTACCACTCTGGAAGAAATTGGCAATGCCACATCTTCAGCCTTTCACCTGCTCAATATGAGATGGTCACTGAGCGCACGATAGCTCTCCAAAATCACTTGGCCCTTGACTACCTCTTGGCCGAGAAAGGAGTCACTTGTGCCCTTATTGGCTCTGATTGTTGTACCTACATCCCTGACTCCAGTGAAAACCTTATGAACATTGGCACACATGTTTGCTTGGTGGCTTCCTCCCTCCATGACACTATCACCCCCCTCCCACACCCCCCCCCCCCCCCCCCCAATGAATGCATAGGTTGTTTGTCTCTTGGGCTTCTACACTCCTCCAGGGTCTTGTGGTTCTCATTGCTGTTTTTGTTTTGTTCTCCTTTATCATTATTTTCCTGAAACAATGCTATGCCTGCTTTGGCTCCCTGCTGATCCTGAATACTTCTGTTTCTCCCCAGTTTGTACAGCTTCCTGTTTCTGACGTTCTCCACCAGTGGATGATTTCATTGACTCCTTCTCTCTTGATCCTGGTGACCCTGATTCTGGCAGTTACCTGGATGACTCTAAATCTCCCCTGGGTCCAGCTATGTCCCACCTTTTGCCAGTTCCACTGAACTCCTCTTCTGATTTGGTGAAAAAAGGAAGGAATTGTGTGAGATTTGTTAGATCCGAAGCAGCCATCTTGTCACATATTTAAAAGCCTGGAAACCATTTTGATTCTCGTATTCATATCTGCATACCATGCTTGCGCTTTCCCAGGCTCAGTGTGGCGGTTGACCTTGCAGCTGTACTAATCCTCAATAATGAACTCTTTTCCAGCATGAGAACGCTCTTTTTTTACAAGAACCTATTGTATGCTAACACTTGCTTATCAGCTCCTAACCAACACTGTCCAGACACTACGTGACTGAGGCTAATGACTGTGCAAAGTACTTAACCTGCTTATTAGACTTGCAATTAAGAGTTTGTTAATTGTTAAGTGATTGTAACCTATATAATCACACAATTCTCTATCTAGTTAGAGTGACTTGTGACCATTTGGTCAACTTGTCTCTCCCTGTGAGCTCACGAATAAACAGTCAATAACTCGAGGTTTGTGAGACATGATTTATCATTCCCCTAAATTGGATCACTATGAGTGAATCACCTACTGCATAATTCATTTTATCCCCAACAAATACCTGCATGGTTTCATCCAACCATGAGTACTGGAGCTGAGTTCACATATACAATACTCAAAATAGTTCTCCTGCCCGCTGTCTGAAATTTTCTTATGCTTAATTATATATCTATGGTGTCTTGAATGTACAGAAATCATGATAGGAAATTATTCAGCAGTGTATTTTAGCCATTGTGGCAATGAAATGTGACATAAGAAACTGGTAGTGGTTTATTATAAACATTTATTATAACTAACTCTTATGTACAAGCATTGCATTAATAACTATGCTATCTCACAGTCCTGGCTAATATTAAGCTGGTAGATTACAAAATGCAACATACTCATGATAGAATGTCATTCTTCAAGTGATCTTGAGGTAAGATGGAGCATTGTTCCTGAGTTCTCTGCCTGAATACAAGTCTCACACACAGCATCACAATTTTTACCATGGTGGATCAAGAAAACATGCCCTATACCACCACCACCCTCCCCGCCCTCCCACCCACCCCCACCCCACACACACACACCCCACCCCACACACACACACCCCACCCCACACACACACCCCACCCCACACACACACACACCACACACACACACACACCCCTCCAGTTTCTTTCCCTCAACTAGATGATCAGGAATGTCTCAAAGATTTACAAGTTGATACCTAACCTATTTGGCCATGTAATGAACACATTGTCCTTGACCATTAAGTCCCAGAGTGGGATTGAACTTGAAGCTTCTGTCTCAGAGACAGGCACAGTAGCTATTCAATGCACCATTAGGCCTCACACAAGTGAAATCCCCACATAATATGGGTTTGTTTGCTCCATGCCCGTCACCTTTTTGAGATGGAAGAATGCAGCAATGAATCACATTGAAAACCTTAATACAATTGCTAATTTGAGAAATTTAATACTTATTGTAGATCTTACCGAGGGCATCAGTTAGCTCAGTTGGCTGGGCTGCTGGTTTGTCATGCAGACCAATTCCCACACTGGTTGACGTTACCATAAAGGATTTGCCTTTTCAACCTCTCCCCTCGCCTGAGGCATGGCGACTCTCAGATGAAATCATCATCAATTGTCTCCCTCTGATGAGACAGCAGCCCTATGAACTCTTGGCACATTCATCCTGGCCTACCTTTCATTTTACACATTTGTAAACTCGAGATGATCCAAAAGATTTATGCCCACATCTTAATTTACAGCAAATTGCATTTACCCATGACCACTACTTCCATTGACCAATGTGGGGTTTGGCCATGTGTTTTAAAATCCTCACTTTTTCTTCACATCCTTCTAGGGCCTATCCATCTCTGTAAGATTCTTCAGCTATATAACATTTCCAAGATCTCGGCACTCCTCCATCCCTGATTTCTTGCACATTTCCAAATTTAATCATTCCACAGTTCACTGCCATGTCTTCAGCTGCCAATTATAACAGTGATGAGGACATCATTGCCATCTCATTTTGTTAATGGTTGTGCTGCCTTCACTCATTCATATGATAAAGCAACCTTGTCAAACTTATTGTCATCTTAAAAACCTCAACGAAGAGAAATGTCAGATCATTAAAGGAATGTATTCATGTACCAGCTATAAAATGGGCACACAATAAAATATCCTCCACCAAGGTTATTGAATCAGATCATTCTTAGAGTAGAATAAATTTACAGGTAGAGTAAATTAATTTCTTTAATGTTTACCAATATCAGCACTTAGAAACCTAACTTAAGAATTCTAGGAAATTGTTACCTAGATGTGGGCTTGCAAGGATATAAATATGAAACTCCAACTCATACAATTGCATATGAATATTGCAAGAGCAAATTTACAAGAATCTAGTCTAAACTACATTATTGTAATGAATACTGCAAGATAGACTATCAAAACAGCAATAACAATTATTCTACTTTAAACTGTATTCACAGCATTGACATCCGTCTTTAAAACCCTTTAGATTTTCAAACAAATACACGTGTTAAAGTTTATACTTCAATCCAATATGCTTACTTTAGGTTTCTTTGTCACAATCTTCAAAGGGGAAAATTATCTTAAAACTCATCCTTGCCTGCCTCCCTGTTTTATACATGTGCATGTTGCCCTTTCAAACTTATAGTCTGTCCCTTTGGCAGAAAGAGAGAGGCTTTTGTTGCTCATTGCATTCTATCATTACCAAAGTCTTCTTATTTGTTTAAAGCTGTCAATTTTTTGAATTCTGACAAGTCACTGTTTGTCTGTTTTCTATTTTACAGGTGCTTTGCAGTTTTCCACTAGTAATTCTCCAAGGTTCCGAAAAGATGTGCTTTCTCGACAACTGTACAAACTTTTTCATAAAATACATTTTTCTTGAATTCCATTAATTAAACTAATAGCTTAATTTCTTCACTAAAATTGGTCATTTTATTTACAGTTATAAGATAATAAATACATATAATTGCTATTATCATGTGAAACCTGGTACTAAGCTGGATAACTTGTGATTGGAGTAGGATGCTGTCATGCTGATCTAAGCGACTGTTCAATGGTCTGTAATGGAGGATGACCCCTCCAGCTTGCTGTGCCATTTAATATTGCAACTGCTCTGATTGTGGCCTTCATTGTACATTCCTGCATCACCTGATAACCTCTGACTCCCATATTTGTCAGAAATTTATCTTCTTTTATATCCATTTGCTTTGCAACAGCATCTATAGTTCTTTCAGGTTTTATTTATCTTCCTTTGCTTCATGATCTCTTGTTGCAAAAACGCATGACTCTCAGAGAAAAACAAAATCTCCTCATCTATGTTTTCAAGTAATAGAATCATGGAGTTCTACAATACAACAAAAGGCCTTTCAATCTATTGTGCCTGTGCCGGTCAAAAACAACCACCTAACTATTCTAATCCCATTTTCAAGCACATTGCCCAGAGCCATGCATGCCTTGTCACAAGTGTACATTTAAATATATTAAGTGGATTTCTACCTCTGCCATCCTTAGAGACAGTGAGTTCCAGATTCCCACCACACTCAGAGTTAAAATGTTTTCCTCACATCTTTTCTAAACTTCTGCACCTTACCATAAATCTATGCTCTCTGTCAACGGGAAACATTTCTTCCTGTCTACCCTGTTCACATAATTTCATGCATCTCAATCATGTCCCCTCTCAATCTCCTCTGCACTAATGAAAACACCCCAGAGTATCCAAACTTTCTTCATAACTAAAATTTCCAGCCCAGGCAACATCCGAATAAATCTCCTGTGCACTTTCTCCGGTGCTATTGCATCCCTTCTATAATGTGGATTCCAGAACTGCACACAAAAAATTCTTGATGATGGGCTCCTGCCCGAAATGTTGATTTTCCCATTCCTTGGATGCTGCCTGATCTGATGTGCATTTCCAGCACCACTCTAATCTTGACTCTAATCTCCAGCATCTGCAGTCCTCACTTTCACCACAAAAGTCTATTGCCTAGCCAATGCTTTATATAGCTCCAGCAAAATCTCCATGCTCTTAAACTCCATGCCTTGACAAATAAAGATGAGAATACTGTATGCTTTCTTCACCACTTTATCCAGATGTCCTGATACCTTGATGGGCCAGTGTGCATGCACACCAAGGTCCCTCTGATCTGCTTCCCAGCATTCTACCATTCATCATGTATACCCTGCCTTATTTGTTCCACCCAAGTGCATCACCTCACATTTCTCTGGATTAAATGGGAGGCCCTCTTATTTTTAAACTGTGTCCCCTCGTTCTAACTTCTCCTCCACAGGAAAAATTATTTCCACCTCTGCCCTGAGAGGCCACCACAGGATCTTGTATGTCTCCATATGATCATGCTTCAATTTTCTAAACACAAAATAATACAAGTCCAGCATGTTCAACATAAATAGCGTATTTTATTAAGCAATGGCACCCCCAGGATATTAATACTTGTTATATCCAATTCTCTCTTATAACTCATTGAACAAATATGCTCCATATCCCTGTAGTTCTTTTATAGTTGTTGAATCATGGACAGGATTTTATTTTATTTCACTGGGGTTCCTATAGCCTCCAACAAAAACAAGTGGAGAGTCAAACATATACTGGCAGCTTGCCCTGAAGCCACTTATCATTGGAGGAATGTGAATTGGGTCAAGCCAAGACATCTACCCACATCAGTTCAGAAGCACAATCTCCAATACCACTGCGAGCAGTGGTACAGCAGCCAGCCCACTGTAGAGTTATTCACCAGTGCTCTACAGAGAGTTATGTTGAGCACATTCTTAGCAGGGAAGGGCCATGTACAATGCCCAGGCAGAAGATGAAAGATCAGTGTTGAGGAGCTTCTGTAGGACCTTTAAGTGGCAAATAGATAGGTACATGGATGGGTGCTTAAGCTAGGACAAATGTTCGGCACAACATCGTGGGCCGAAGGGCCTGTTCTGTGCTGTATTGTTCTATGTTCTATGACCCAGGAGTCTTGAATGTAGGACAGCTCCATTCCCTGCCAATAGCAGCGGAAGACCTGGTAAACATCAAACTTGGCTCCAAACTCAACAGACATTGTGAAAAATTACAGTGTCAAGGCAGGGGCTTTTACAAGCTTATTAATTAAATATTTGTGAAGCTCGTTTGTACTGAGATGTGCTACCTAACACATCTCCACCATCTGTAAAATTGAAGTGGAGTTGTGGGGCATGGTAGCTGTTGAGAAAGGCACTTGGAGCATTATACCTGTTTATATACTTGCTGCTGGCCTGGAAAACTGCACCTGGGGAGCATTAATTTATGCTTAGATGAGTCATGCACAGCTGAGGAAGAGGGTGTTTAACCCATTGATTCAATGGGAGCTCCTTATGGATGAATCAACATACTTTAGCCTCAGAGGTTTATGCCTCTGGAATTTACTTAGTGTTAGAGGTCTAGATGGAGCAAAATTTGAAAGAGCATCCAGGAGAGTTTTATATAGCAGCATTTAAATAGTCCAACTTGGGACAGGGCCATACTGGACTTGGTGTTGGGGAATGAACCAGGCCAGGTAGTTGAAGTTCCACTATGGAATTGTGATCACAGTTCTGTAAGTTTTAGAATACTCATGGACAAAGCTGACAGTGGTCCTAAAGAGTGCTAAACTGGGGGAAGGCAAACGATAGCAAAATTCGGCAGAAGCTAGGGAATATGGATTGGGAGCAGCTGTTTGAAGGTAACTCCACATTTGATATGTGGGAGGCTTTTAAAGAGAGGTTAATTAGAGTGCAAGACAGACATGTCCCTGTGAAATGGGGGATGGAAATGGCAAGATAAGGGAACTATGGATGACTGGTGAAATAGTGAGATGAGCTAAGAAGAAAAAGTAAGCATACATAAGGTCTAGATGACTGAAAACAGACAAAGCTTTGGAAGAATATCGGGAAAGTAGGATAAATCTAAAATGAGGTCTAAAAGATGTCATGAAATATCTTTAGCAAACAGGGTTAAGGAAAATCCCAAAGCCTTTTATTCATTTATAAGGAACAAGAGGGCAACTAGAGAATGGATTGGCCCACTCAAGGACAAAGGAGGAAAGTTATGTGTGGAATCAGAGAAAATGGGTGATATTCTTGAGTACTATGCATTGGTATTAACTGAGAAGAGGGACATGACAGATGCTGGGATTAGGGATAGATATTTGATTACTCTAGGACAGGTCAGCATAAGGATGGAGGAAGTGCTGGGTATTCTAAAAGGCATTAAAGTGGACAAGTCCCCAGGTCTGGATGGGATCTATCCCAGATTTTTGAGGAAAGCAAGAGAGGAAATAGCTGGGTCCTTAACAGATATCTTTGTAGCATCCTTGGAGGACTGGAAGATTGATAATGTTGTCTCCTTGTTTAAGAAAGATGGCAGGGATAATCCAGGTAATTATAGACTGGTGAGCCTGATGTCAGTGGTAGGGAAGCTGCTGGAGAAGATACTGAACAAAGAACAAAAGAACAAAGAAAATTTACAGCCCAGGAACAAGCCCTTCGGTCCTCCAAGCCTGAGCTGATCCAAATGTACTGTCTAAACCTGTCAGTCAATTCCTAAGCATCTGTATCCCTCTACTCCCACCTACTCCTGCATCTGCCCAGACTCATCTTAAATGAATCTACCATGCCTGCCTCTACCACCTCTGCTGGCAACACATTCCAAACGCCCACCACCCTCTGTGTGAAGTACTTACCGCGTCTATCCCACTTAAACTTTCCACCTCTCACCTTGAAAGCATGACCTCTCGTTAATGAATCCTTCACCCTAGGAAAAAGCTTGTCTCTATCCATCCTGTCTATACCCTTCATGATTTTGTAAACCTCAATGAGGTCCCCCCTCAACCTCATTTTTTCTAGTGAAAATAAACCTAACCTACTCAACCTCTCTTCATAGCTAGCATCAATAGGATAGGATCTATTTACATTTGGAAGAAAATGAGCTTATCAGTGATATGCAACATGGTTTTGTTCAGGGAAGGTTATGTCTTACCAACTTAATAGAATTCTTTGAGGAAGTGACAAAGTTGATTGATCAGGGAAAAGCTGTAGGTATCATATACATGGATTTCAGAAAGGCATTTCATAAGGTTCCCTATGGTAGGCTGATGGAGAACATGGGGTCCAGAACGTACTAGCAAGCTGGGTAGAGAACTGGCTGGGAAACAGGAGGCAGAGAGTGGGAATGGAAGGGAGTTTCTCAAAATGGAGAACTGTGACCAGTGGTGTTCCACAGAGATCCGTGTTGGGACCACTGTTGTTTGTGATATACATAAATGATCTGGAGAAAGATATAGATGGTGTGATTAGCAAGTTTGCAGGTAACACTAAGATTGGTGGAGTAGCAGACAGTGGAGGGGACTGTCAGAGAATGCAGCAGAGATAGTTTAGAGAGTTGGTCAGAAAAATGGCAGGTGGAGTTCCATCTGAGCAAATGTGAGATGATACATTTTGTAAGATTCAATTCACAAACAAACTATATGGTAAATGGAAAATTGATGTACAGAGAGACCTGGGTATTCAGTTCCATTGTACCCTGAAGGTGTCAACTTAAGTCAATAAAGTGGTCAAGAAGGCATATGGTACGCTTTTCTTCATCAGACAGGGTATTGAGTACAAGAGTTGGCAGGTCATGTCACAGTTGTATAGGAGTTTGGTTTGGCCATATTTGGAGTACTGCGCACAGTTCTAGTCGCCACATTACAACAGGATGTGGATGCTTTAGAGAGGCTGCAGAGGAGGTTTGCCAGGACATTGCCTGGAATGGAAGAGAAATTGAACAGATTAGAATTATTTCATTAAAAAGACCTGATTGAGGTCTACAAAATTATGAGAGGGAAAAACAGGGTGGACAGCAAGAAGCTTTTTCCTGGAGTGGGGGATTCAATTACACGGGGTCATGAGTTGAAGGTGAGACAGGAAAAGTTGAGGGGAGCTTAAATTACTTAGTGTGGAAACAGGCCCTTCAGCCCAACAAGTCCACACCGAACCTCCGAAAAGTAACCCACCCAGACCCATTCCCCTATGTTTATCCCTTCACCTAACACCACTGGCAATTAAGCATGGCCAATTCACTCAACCTGCACATCTTTGGACTGTGGGAGGAAACCCACACAGACACAGGGAGAATGTGCAAACTCCGCACGGACAGTTGCCCAGGCAGGAATTGAACCTGGGTCTCTGGCACTGTGAGGCAGCAGTGCTAATCACTGTGCCACCAATATGCATGGAAAATGTTTTACACAGACGGTGGTAGGTAACTGGAACATACTGCCAGTGGAGGTGGTAGAGACAGACACGATGGAATCATTTAAGATGTATCGAGACAGATACATGAATGATTAGTGAGCAGAGGGACACAGATCCTTAGAAAATAGGCGACAGGTTTAGATAGAGGATCTGGATTGGTGCAGGCTTTGAGGTCCAAAGGGCCTGTTCCTGTGCTGTAATTTTCTCTGTCTTTTGTTCTTCATTCCCTTAAATGCCCAGCGCAGTTTTCTTTTGACATCTTTCAACATCCACTTTCCAACTTCCTCTTAACCAGTGAAAACCAAGTCATAACCATGTGTTGTGGAAAATTGCTACATTACTCATGTATCTCTCACTCAAATTTTAAACCTATGTCATATAATAACAGAGTCATGGAAATATACAGCACGGAAACAGACAATTTTATCCAACTCATCCATACTGACCAATCTCCTACATAAATCTCATTTGCCAGCATTTGGCCCATATCCCTCTAAACCCTTCCTATTCATACATCCATCCAAATGCCTTTTAAATGTTGTAATTGTACTAGCCTTCACTACTTCTGCTGGCAACTCATTCCGTACAAGCATCACCCTCTGCATAAAGAAGTTGTCTCTTAGCTCCCTTTTACATCTTTCCCCTCTCACCTTAAACCTATGCCCTCTAGTTCTGGAATTACCCATCCAAGAGAAAAAAAACCCTGTCTATTTACCATATTCATGACCCTCATGATTTTATAAACCTCTACAAGGTCACCCCTCAGCCTCTGTCACTGCAGGGAAAACAGCTTCAGCCTATTCGGCCTTCCCCTATAGCTTAAACCCTCCAACCCTCCTTACGAATCTTTTCTGGACTGTTTCAAATTTCACAATATCCTTACCATAGCAGGGAGACCAGAATTGCATGCAATACTTTAAAAATGGCCAAACCAATGTCCTGTACAGCCATAACATGACCTCTCAACTCCTATACTCGATGTTCTGACTAATAAAGAAAAGCATACCAACACCTTCATCACTATCCAATCTCCATGCAAGTCCATTTTCAAGAAACTATGAACTTGCCTGCTAAGGTCTCTTTGTTCAGCAACACTTCCCAGTACCTTACCATTAACTGTCTAAGTCCTGCCGTGATTGCCTTTCCAAAATGCAGCACCTCACATTTCTCTAAATTAAACTCCTCAACCCATTGGCTCATCTGATCAAGATCATGTTATACGATGAGGTAGCCTTCTTCTTTGTCCACTACATCTCTAATTTTAGTGTCATCTGCAAACTTACTAATTATACCTCCTGTGTTCACATCCAAATCATTTATATAAATGACAAAAAAACAGTGGACCCACCACCAATTCTTGTGGCACACCACTGGTCACAAGCCTCCAGTCTGAAAAGCAACCCTCCACCATCATTTTCTGTCTTCTACCTTCGGGCTTATGCTTTATCCAAATATCTAATTCTCCATGTATTCTGTGTGATTCAACTTTACGAACCAGTCTACCATGAGGAACCTTGCTAAATGCCTTCCTGAAGTCCATATAGATCACATTCACCACTCTGCTCACTTCAATCCTCTTTGTTACTTCTTTAAAAAAATTAATCAAGTTAGTGAGACACAATTTCCCACGCAGAAAGCCATATTGACTATTGTTAATCAGTCCTTGCCTTTCTAAATCCATGTAAATCCTGTCCTCAGGATTTCCTCCAACAACTTGCCCACCACCGATGTCAGCCTCACCATCAATAGTTCACTGGCTTTTCCTTACCACCTTCTTAAATAGTGGCACAACGATATCCAGCCTCCAGTCTTCTGGGACCTCACCTATGGCTATCAATACTATAAATATCTCAGCAAATGTCTCACCTGATCAGCTCTTGGGGATCTTTCCAACTGTATATATTTTAAGACATATAGCACTTCCTTGTCTGTAATATGGGCATTTTCTGAGATGCTGCTATTTATTTCACCATGGTCTATATCATCCACATCCTTCTCCACAGTAAACACTGATGCAAAATACTCATTTAGTATCTCACCCACCTCCTGTGCTTCCATATGTAGGTGGCTTCGCTGATCTTTAAGGGCCCTATTCTCTCCCTAGTTACCCTTTTGTCCTTCATGTATTTGTAGAATCCCTTTGGATTCTCTTTAGCCTTATTTGCCAAAGCTATTTCATGTCCCTTTTTTGCCCTCCTGATTTCCCTCTTAACTATATTCCTATTGCTGTTCCATGCTTCTAGGGATTCACTCAATTTCTGTTGTTGACACCTGACATATGCTTCCTTCTTTTTCTTGACCAAAAGCTCAATTTCACTAGTCATCCTTACACCTATAAGCCTTTCCTTTCACCCTAACAGGAACATCCTGTCTCTGGACTCGTTATCTCATTTTTGAATTCTTCCCATCTTCCAGCTGTCCCTTTCCCTACAAACAGCTGCCCAATGAACTTTTGTTCCTCCAATTTAGAACTTTAACTTTTAGATCCGGTCTATCCTTTTCCATCATTATTTTAAAACTAACAAGAATTATGGGCACTGGCCCCAAAGTGCTCCCCCACTGACGCCTCAGTCACCTGCCGTGCCTTATTTCCTAAGAGTAGATCAGGTTTTGCACCTTCTCTAGTAGGTATCCATCTACATGAATCAGAAAATTTTCTTGTGCACATTTAACAAATTCCTCTCCATCCAAGGCCTTAACATTTGGCTGTCCCAGTCTATGTCTGGAAAGTTAAAATCCCCTACTATAACCACCCTATTGTTCTCACAGATGACTGAGATCTCCTTACAAATTTGTTTCTCAATTTTATGTCCTTCACCCTTGTAACATCAGATGGTGAGAATGGATATTTTCCACCTTATCTAAACATGTTAAACACCTCTAAACCTAAACACCTTTGTTAAATCTTCCACAAGCTTTTTTGTTCTGAGGAAAAGATCAGTTCCTCAACTCTAACCATGCCGCTAAAATTCCTCATCACTGGAAGAATTCTTGGTAAATCTCCCCAATATTATCTCAAAGACCTTCACACCCTTCTTAAAGAGACCAGAACTGGATGCAATCCTTCAATTGTCAAGAGCTTAATAAAGGCTCAACAAAACATCTTCACTCTTTTCCTCAATTTTTCTATTTGTCAAGTTGTGACCTGTGGTTTGCCTACGTTTCTGAGTGAAAACATATACTGTTTATTTACTCAGCTAGAAAAGATTTTTTAAAAAATAAACTTCTGTTTCTAATTAGAAAAATTACCATACAGTAAGTGTCAAATGGTAGCCATGATGTGGAGGTAGTAGTTGTTGCATTGTGATCTACATTGATGCACAACATGGGAAGATTTTAGTCACTATCCTCCATTTAGACTGGAATCCATAATAATAGCATTTTCTAACGAGGTAGAATAAAACAGTTGGTAGTTAGAAGAAGCTCCTGTCTTAAACTAGATATAGTTTATTGCATGAAAGCAACTAGCTACAAATTACATCAATTATATAGACATTTTTACTAAGGCTATTGGGTGGTCCAGACAGTCTGTCTCCTTCAAGTCCCAAGATGTTCTGTCTTCCCACTCAAATCCAAATTATATCATACTATGTGGAACTTCATGCAGTCTTTAGGATGAACACTTTCAGAAACGTCTTCTTATACAACAGTAGCAGTCAGGGAAAATGAAATGGAAAATAAAAGAAATAAGATGTAATAAAATAGAAAAAAATGCTGTTTGAGTAGCAAGACGATTGAAGAAAGAAGAAAAGAGGTTGGAGGGAGTACTGAAAGTTGCTTATTTGTAATCTGTGTGCCTCACGACTAATTCTGCTCAGATTTAGTAATTAATAAACTTACACTTACCATGAATTAAAGAAAGCCTGGTTTTATTGACTCCTTTTAAAATGTAAGTTCAGTTGAATGTAGGAGAAAGCTATCCACAAGGTTTCGGATCCTTTCTAGATTAACCATTTTGAAACCAACTATGGGGATGCATGAATAAAGAAGTGGAGCTGGTTAGGCTTCCTCGTCCAGGAGCTTTGCAGCTTGGGGTATCCCCTCTGGAACTGTAACATTATTTAAGGGAAAGCCATGCCAGAAAATTACTTTCTGCTAATATCTGAAGAAACTATTTTGGACAGACCTTCCGTTAGAGTTAAATATTGTGACTTTGATAAATATTATTCCATTAGGAATCATTACATCTGCACATGTGAACGGCTGACCTCTGGATATATTAGGAACACTGTTAGCTTAGCACAATTTTTGATATTGATAAAAGAATTAATCAATAAAGACTTAAGTCTCACTTAGATGAGATTTAAACATGCAGCCCATTTTTAGCAACATGTTTTCTGACATAATTTGTGTTGTATTAGAATATGCACTTATCTTTCCAATGTGATACAACTGAGTTATCCCAGTGTGTAGGTCTTCACTGTAAGCATCAATGTTTTCCCATCTATCCTCAGGTGATATTTAATTGAATACACACAAGGAATTGGTGTAACAATATTTCACTTTCAATTTAAGCTCACTTACCATTTTATCAGACAGCTCATGAAGCATTAAGCTTGACTGAGGGACAATAGAGCTCTGCCAAGGCTGGATGTGGAGTTTAGTCATTATAAATTTACTGGTAATTGAGTCTAAAGATGCTTAATACTGTGTGAGGCAAAGTGGCAAAGTGATGTATTGTGTCCACATCCCATGGTGCTGGGAATACCGCAGCAATATATTTATTTACACCTATAGACACAAATAGCAAGAAAAATTTCAAGTTCAACATTGCCCTGTTTTATGTGGTAAGAAGGCATTCTTTGCAAATGGGAGCCAATGGAAAAATCATTGCAAGGAGTTACTTCAATGATTTAGTGAAAAGTAAGAAAAAGAAAATCTAAATCTTTTTACAGTCAATGAAATGTAGGCATTGTTGTAATGATTGTAGCTTGCAATCAGTAATTTTCTGATTTTTAAGTGGTTTGAATTACCCCCAGATCCCTGGCTCTAAATATTGGACTTATTTAGGGAATGTGAAATGAAGAAGGCAGTAGACAAGTGTTTCAGGGCAGAAAAATCTCTGCATTTATTTTCAATACAAACGATAAGTACTTGTATAACACAAGAAATATAGGTAGTTGCAATTAGCAGGGAAATTGACACAATCAACTGTACAGAGGACAGTAATAGTATTAAATACACTTTTAGCTAGATTAAACACTATTACAACCTAAAAGTAACAGTTTTAATCAAGAATTCCTCATCAGCTTCCTACCCTTGAATTCCCATGCACTGTCACCATCTGCCTTCACCTTCCTGCTAACTCGATTGGGAACTTTGGTGTCTCGCGAATTTCAACTCACCACTGAGGGAAACGCAATTTTGAAGCCTCACACGGGGCACCTCACACCTTCAATACATTATCTGGGCCAGCATTGCACCTATTGTTAAAGTTCACTTGAGAAAGTAACTTTAAGAAAGTTCTGGAATTTACATATGAAAGAACTGAAACTAACATGCTTATTCTAAAAGATGAGAGACTTACCAAACAATCCCGGTTTTTCTCAATACATAATTTCAGTTACATCATACTAAACCTTTGCTATAGATTCTCTGAGCTACGATCTTATATTCCACAACACCTGATAAAGGAGCAGCGCTCCAAAAGCTAGTGCTTCCAAATAAACCTGTTGCACTATGACCTGGTGTAGTGTGATTTTTAACTTTAGACTGAAATCATTCTGGTTCTGTTGTGTATTTACAGCCTGAGCCAAGGGTTTCGTGAAGTATTTTAGTTGTTAGAATAATTCAGGATCTTGACCTGCATTTTAGATGATGGGGAGTTTTGCCCAATTCTACAGTTGGAATTGTGCAGCAATCTCTTAAGGATTACATGTGAAAAAGTAACATTCCTCTTGTCAATTTGCAACAGTTGATAATTAACTATGCATTCCAATCCTGAATTAGAAATCTATGGGCAATTCAGAGTGGCTGCATAGTTATACAGATGATGGAAACATCCAAAAGATTAGATTCCCTACAGTGTGAAAACAGGCCCTTCGACCCAACAAGTAACCATCCCAGAGCCATTTCCCTCTGACTAATACACCTAGCACTATGGGCAATTTAACATGGCCAATTCACCTGGACTGCAGGAGGAAACCAGAGCAAACCCACAGAGAATGTGCAAACTCCATACAGGCAGTCACCCGAGGCCAGGCTTGGACCTGGGACCCTGGTGCTATGAAGTAGTAGTGCTAACCACTGAGCCACCGTCCCACCAAATGTGGAATTGTGCTCCCAACTCTTTGAGTCATTCAACCCATCAAATCTGCTCCATCATTCATTTGGATTATGGTTAATCTGATAATCCTTATCTTCACTTTCCTGCCTTTCCCCTAGAACCACGGGCTTCTTTCCTGATTATAAAGCTTTTTATTTCAGCCTTGAATATACTCAACAATCCAACCTCAACATTCCTCTGCAGTAAAGAAAGTCCACAGATTCGTTGCTCTGTTTTGTTCTTATGGGGTCTAAATGTTGCACGAGGAATCTTACTTTATGGTCAAGTGTCAAATTTAGACCAATATATCTACACATCGCAATGAAGTCAGTATTGGTTTAATAAACCATTTATTCTGGAATGGAATTTACTGTGGTACTTTTACTCAGACAGAGCACTTGCCAGACAATAAGAGAGGTCGAGTCGGCTGTACACTGAATCTGTCACAGAATGGACTGTCTATGAGGTTCAGGTTTTCATGGCAGGTCAGTGCTAATGCTGGAATCCCCTGGATAACATTTGAGCCTGGCAAAGCTGAGAAGGATTCAACTACCCAGTTGAACCCTCAGGAAGAGTCGGAAATTGGGGAGGCGGCCCCTCAGTTTCAGATATCTAGCTGGAAGTCCTCGTGTGGGTTCTGAGGGATTGGAATATTGACCATTTTCCAAGACAGAGAGGGGATGCCCATTCCATCAAACTTAGCTGGGATGGATGGAAGTGGCTGAGGTGAACATGAAAAAATAGTGCAAGTGTCTGAGGATCTTTTCAGAACAAAGCAAGTAGTTCAAAAAGTGACAAGGACAATGTTGCTTGACAGACGTATTAGTTATTTCTTAACAGAATGCATTAAGTAGCTTTTACTCAGAAGGAAACAAGGTGGAAGTTTTCAAAATACTTCAATAGATAGCAAGAAAGTTATGTAATTTGTATTACCAGAACAGAATTAGAATACACAGTAATGCTCCCTTTAAAATTTGACACTTGTGCATAGACAATTCTTCCAATGAGTGGTCCCTCTCAAAGTGTTTGTCTCCGATCCACTGAAGCCCTGATCAATATCGTGCATTTCTCTGGGCTTGTGCAGTGATGCTTTTATGCATGACATCACATGTAAAGTCTATGTGAAGAAGTCTGTGCTTGGAACCATGCTTTTTCCAGTGAATACACATGTATAGTTGCCCATATATCTTGGTGTCAGGAAGTACTCGTATTTTAATTGGCCATGAAATTAGACACATTTTTTACTACACTGAATGGAGGGGGCAGTATCACAATGATACCGACTAATTCCAACACGATCATGCCCCCAGCTATGCACATATAGAACTTCGCAAGAACATTGAGCACAAGTTGAAATTTACTTAATTTCAAACAAGACGTTCATTTGGGAATGGTACACACAAAGACATATACCTATAACAGCGCACAGCTCTGGTTTATAAAAGGAGATATGAAATGCAGGGAAATAGAATTGTCGTGATGGATGGAATCCTCTCACCGATGTTGCAACCTTCGAAACAGGAACACTTAATTCAGTGGGTGGTGGCAGACCCAAACTCCACAATTTTCTTTCATCCACCAGAATTCAGTTCTGAGCAGGAGTTCAAGGTTGACCTTCTTGTCCCACAGTAAATAAAGGCCCTTATGTGGCCAATTAAGAAGCTCTGTCTGCCCCTGCTGAGATTAACTCAGCTGCCTATTGTCATCCTGAGTTCCTGATAGCTGTTAGCTTGCAGGCAGCTTGTCAGTACAATGGGAATGATTCCTCAAGCAAAGGCCTCATTGAGAAATTGAACACCAGACTCAAGGGTGCCTGCTGGGAGCTGAAAATGTGTTGCTGGAAAAGCGCAGCAGGTCAGGCAGCATCCAAGGAGCAGGAGAATCGACGTTTCGGGCATGAGCCCTTCTTCATTGCCTGCTGGGAGCCAATGTAGTGTCCTTACTTCTGAAAATGGTTAAACCCCATGACCCTTGACCCTAATGTGAGGGATCTCCCCACCCCTCCACATCATTTAACTTAGTCCTGAGATTTTGAGTGCTGTCCCATCAGCAGACACAACTTTCAATGTGGTGCTGCTGAATGTGGTGCTGCTCAGCACAAGAGCTATCAGTCTTTGATTGACAGCAGAACTTGCTGAGTGGGATGGCTTCCCTTCGGGACTTGGTCAGGGGAAGGCCACACCAGTGACTTCACCCACTGCCTGATTGGCATGTGGTTTGATGGGCCTTCCTGAAAGAGGAGCATGGGTTCCTTGCCAATTGGCCAGCTGATGAGTGAGACCATCATACTTTAGTAAGATTCTATTGTAGAACAAACAACAAAGAACCATACAGCACAGGAACAGCCCTCTCAGCCCTCCAAGCCTGTGCTGCCATATTTTACCCTTTCATATTAAAGCTGTCTTCACTAACAGGTCTGTATCCCTCTATTCCCTTCCTATTTACGTTTTCGTTTGGATGCTTCATTGCAAAGCCTGAAAATTGTCATGAGCTCTGAATGAGAATGGAGAGAGTGAGAACACAGCTGTTACAGCTCTTATACCTTGGTCAGAACTCCATGGTGGACATTGTGGTCTCAGACTTCACAATCTCAGATTTTCAGCTCTCAGCCCAACATGGAGAAACTCTGGTTTAGATCTAATACTGTTGTCGCAAGGAATACATTCACTCCAAAATAAAACAGTCTCAACGAATGAGAGACTTTATTTCATGTCAACTCCTGTTCACCCACAACCGTGTAGCCAAATTCCGTACAAAGGCCATGTACAAGTTTGCTGACAAATTCACCATGGTAGCACGAAATATAGATGAGTCAAAATACAGAAAGGATTAGATTTCCTACAGCATGGAAACAAGCTCTTCGGCCCAGCAAGTCTACATCGACCCTCCACAGAGTAACCTACCCAGACCCATTCCCCCACCCTATATTCACCCCTGACTAACACACCTAACACCATGGGCAATTTAGCATGGCCAATTCACCTGACCTGCACATCTTTGGATTGTGGGAGAAAATTGGTGCACCCAGAGGAAACCCAAGCAGACACAGGGAGAATGTGCAAACTCCACACAAACAGTCACCCGAGGTTGGAATCGAATGCGGGTCCCTGGTGCTGTGAGGCAGCAGTGCTAACCACTGAGCCACTGTGTTGCCCATGGTGCCATGGTGCAATGATAACAATCTCTCGCTCAATGTCAGCAAAACAAAAGAACTCATCATTTACTTCAAGCAGAAAGGAAGAGAACACACCCCTATCTACATCAACAGAGCTGAGGGGGAGAGGGTCGAGAGCATCAATTTCCTTGCAGTGACAATAACCAATAATTTGTCCTGGTCCTCCCACATAGAAGGCACAATAATGCTTCTTCTTCCTCAGGCAGCTTAGGAAATTTGGCATACCCATATGGACCCTTACCAACTTTTATGATACATTCTATTCGGGAACAAAATGGCCTGGTATTGTAACTGCTCTGACTAGGACTGTAAGAAATTATAGAAAGCTGTGTGTACAGCCCAGAATATCGCAGAAGCCAATCTCCCATCTGTTGACTCCATTTACACTTCTCATTGCCGCAGAAAAGCTGCCAAAACCAAAGACCCCCCCCCCCCCCCCCCCAACCCAGTAATGCTCTCTTCCAACCTCTTCCATCAGGAGAAGATACAAAGGCTTGAATACACATACTAACAGGTTCAAGGACACCTTCTTCCCTGTTGGTTTTAGACTGCCGAATGGACCTGTCTAACTTGATATAATGTTGATCTTGCTTTGTGCATCTCCCATGTAGCTATAACCTTGTATGCCTCTGTCTGTCTAAGTTAAAAATCACAAAACACCAGGTTATAATACAACACGTTTATTTGGAAGTGCTAGTTTTTGGAGGGTTGGTCCTTCATTAGGTAGCTGTTGGACTATAAACTGGTGTTGTGTGATTTTTAACTTTGTTCGCCCCTGTCCAACACCTGCTCCTCCACATCATTGCTCTGTCTAAGCACCCTATGGTCTGTATGTCCTTGATTGTATTTGTGACTACAATAAATCAAATCAAATCAAATCAAATCAAACAAAACACTAAAAGATTTGATAAAAACTGAAAGAACTCTAGATGCTGTAAATCAGGAACAAAAACAGAAGTAGTTTAGATTACTTACAGTGTGGAAACAGGCCCTTCGGCCCAACAAGTCCATGCCGACCCGCCGAAGCGCAACTCACCCAAACCCCTACATTTACCCCTTTAACCTAACACTACAGGCAATTTAGTATGGCCAATTCACCTGACCCGCACATCTTTTGGACTGTGGGAGGAAACCGGAGCACCCGGAGGAAACCCACGCAGAGAATGTGCAAACTCCACACAGTCAGTCGCCTGAGTCGGGAATTGAACCCGGGTCTCTGGCGCTGTGAGGCAGCAGTGCTAACCACTGTGCCACCGTGCCGCCCACAAATACGTGTTGTATTATAGTTAGAGAAGCTCAACAGGTCTGGCTGCATCTGTGGAGAGAAATCAAAGTTAACATTTCGAGAACTGATGGTAGCAGGGAAAATGTCAGTTTATGTGCAGAAGATAGGGGGTGGGAAGGGATGAAGAGTAAAAAGTAGGTGGGAATAGAGCCCAAAGAGAGACAAGAACAGTTGGACAGAAAAAGAGCTCGATAATAATCTGGTTGGTAGGGTGAATAGCTGTAAATGGAGACTGCTGTGGCTAACAATAGGTTGTGTACAATGGCAATTTGTGGCCTGGTGTGTGGGGAAGAGGGCTAGGACACGGGGTGTTCAGGACCTAAAATTATTGAAATCGATATTGAGTCCGGAGTGCTGTATGGTTCCCAAGTGGAAAATGAGATGTTGGTCTTCGAGCTTCACAGGAACACTGCAGCAAGCCTGCGATTGAGATATTAATCAGGGAATAGGATGTTTGTTAAAGTGACAGGTAACTGAAAGCTCAAGGTCTTTTTTTGCAGGCAAAACATAGATGTTTTCCAAAGCAGTAACCCAGGCTACGCTTCATTTCCCCAATTCCCCAGTTATGAGAGTAGATTAGATTGTGTGAAGTGCAAGTAAACTGCTGCTTCACCTGGAAGGTATGTTTAGGCCCTTGGATAATGAGGAGAAAGAAGGTAAATGTTACATCTTTGGCAGTCGCGGAGAAAGTGCTGTGAGGCTGTGGAGGGTGTTGGGAGTGAAGGAAGAGTAGACCAGGGTGTCCCAGAAGGAATAGTCACTGCAGAAAGAGGACAAGGGAGGGGAGGGGAATATGTGTTTGGTGGTAGCATCTCACTGGAGGTGGCAGAAATGGGGGTTGATGATCTTCTGGCTGTAGATGCTGGTGGGGTGTTTGGTAAGGACAAAGGGAACTTCGTCGCTGTTGCGGGAGGGAAGAGAGGGGATGAAAACGAGAGTGCGGGAGACAGGTTGGACCTGGTTGAGAGCCCTGTCAACAACAGTGCTGCGGAATCCTCAGCTGAGGAAGAGGGTCGACATTTCAGAGGCTCCCTTGTCAAAGTTGGACTCGTCGTAATATATGCTACAGCAATATGTTCTCTAGATAGACTTTTTTTGACATTTATTTTAATTAATAATTTTAATGAACAATTTTGAAGATTGCAGTACATTTTAATCAGAAATAAATCCTAATGTAGGAAATATTGTGGTAAAAATAAATGTAAGGTCCCAATGAAGCATTTGGTATTATTGCCTTTGTTGGTCACTGCATTCAGTATAGGAGTTAGGAAGCTATGTTGTGGCTACACAGGACTTTGGTTAGGCCACTTTTGGAATACTGCGTTCAGTTCTGATCTCTTTGCTGTAGGAAAGATGTTGTTAAACTTGAAAGAGTTCAGAAAATGTTTATAAGGATGTTGCCAGGGTTGGAGGGTGTGACCTACAGGGAGAGGCTGAATGGGCTGAGACGATTTTCTCTGGAGTATTGGAGGTTGATAAAGAAGGTTTATAAAATTGTGAGTGGCATAGATAGGGCAAATAGTCTTTTCCCCAGGATAGGGGAGTCCAAAACTAGATGGCATAGGTTTAAGGTGGAAGGAGAAAGATTTAAAAGGGACCCAAGGGTTATTTTTCTTGCAGAGGTTGTGCGTGTATGGAATAAGCAACCAGAAGATGTGGTGGAGGCTGGTACAATTACAACATGTAAAAGGCATCTGGATGGGCATATGAATCGGAAAGGTTTAGAGGGATATGGGTCAAATGCTGGCAAATAGGAGTATATTAAGTTAAAAATCACACAACATCAGGTTATAGTCCAACAGGTTTATTTGGACTATAACCTGATGTTGTGTGATTTTTAACTTTGTACACCCCAGTCCAACACCGGCATCTCCAAATCAGGACTAGATTAGTTTAGGATATCTGGTCGACATGGACCAGCTGGCTCGAAGGGTTTGTTTCCATGCTGTACATCTCTATGACTTGATGGTTCCTTCTCCCAGCTACACCAGGAAGATTCTTTCAGAGATTTTTTTTCTAATTCCTGTTAGCTCATTCTCTTTGACAATAGGCCCAGCTGCCATCAGCATCAGCTGCTTGGCACCTCCAGTACATCCTGAGTCTGGATGTCTGCAACATCAAGAACAGCTTTTGCATTGGTTTTTGAATACTGTCACATGCATTTCAATAGCATTTAACCTGAACTCAACCACTTCCCTCTATTCCCAAGCAACCCCAACCTCCAGTCTCTATGGTCACAGCTGGTTATCAAGTAGGACCCACAGCAGATCACATTACTCTTGTCATTATTTAAGCTTAGCTTGAATTAAAGAGATAGTCGAAAACATAACTACCTCATAAAGCCTTGTGTAAGAATAGAAAAATGTAACAAGGCACATGTAAAAAGCAGTCATGCAAAATTTGAAATTGAGCAGCACAGATAATGAGTGTAATTGATTAAAAATGAGGTAGATTGCATGCAGCATCTTCAAAAGGGGAAGGAGGGTGGTATCTCGGGAAATAATTTTGAAGACTTCAGCCAAGAGTTTTGACAGCTGAAGGCCTGGTTGCCAATGATGAAGCACAAAAAAAATCATATAAGTCAGTCAGTTATGATTCCTGCAGGCAAAGGCAACATATCTTAAAACAGCATTTCTTCAGCACAGATAGAGAAAGATTTACGTGCACATATGAATTTACGATTACCATCAGAATCTAGCTAGAGACAGAAAATCAGAGAGTTGAAACCTTTGTGTAATTGAGACTTTGATTGTCAAGGCAGATCATGGACCAATTTAACTGTGTGGAAGTGCAAGTTTATAAAAATAAATTAAGAGGTCACATTTTAAAGTGCTGCCAGCAAGTCTCATTCCAAATAAATGAGAATTGATACAACTACAAAATGTACCTAGGTGAAGCTCACTGTGAGATAAACACAGTGTACAGATAATTCAACAATGCAGGTACAAAATAATTGCAATTTTGGCATTTAAGTTTAGATTATAGAATCATAGGATAGTGAAGAAGGTGTTTGGTATGCTTTCCTTTATTGGTCAGTGTATTGAGTACAGGAGTTGGGAGGTCATGTTGTGGCTGTACAGGACATTGGTTAGGCCACTGTTGGAATATTGCATACAATTCTGGTCTCCTTCCTATCGGAAAGATGTTGTGAAACTTGAAAGGGTTCAGAAAAGATTTACAAGGATGTTGCCAGGGTTGAAGGATTTGAGCTATAGGGAGAGGATGAACAGGCTTGGGCTGTTTTCCCTGGAGCGTTGGAGGCTGAAGGGTGACCTTATAGAGGTTTCCAAACTATGAGGAGCATGGTTAGGATAAATAAACAAAGTCTTTTCCCTGGGGTCGGGGAGTCCAGAACGAGAGGGCATAGGTTTAGGGTGAGAGGGGAAAGATACAAAAGAGACCTAAGGGGCAACTTTTTCACGCAGAGGGTAGTACGTGTATGGAATGAGCTGCCAGAGGAAGTGGTAGAGGCTGGTACAATTGCAACATTTAAGAGGCATTTGGATGGGTATATGAATAGGAAGGGTTTGGAGGAATATGGGCGGGGTGCTGGTAGGTGGGACTAAATTAGTATGGGATATCTGGTCGGCATGGACAGGTTGGACTGAAGGGTCTGTTTCCATGCTGTACATCTCTATGACTCTATAGGCAACAGAGGTCAGATATTTTACTTTTATTTGTTGGACATCATTGGTTAGGGAAATGGTTATTGCCTATCCCTTGTTTCCCAAAGTGTAATTGGGGGTTAAACACACTGCTATGAGTCTGGATTCATTTATTAGCCAGACCAGGTAAGGATGACAGGTTTCCTTCTTTAAAGGTCATTAGGTTTTTGCAAGAATTGATAGTGGTCACACTGTCACCACTGAGCTAGCTTTTAATTATAGATTTTTTAACTGAATATCCCCAGACATTACTCTGGTTTACTAATCCAATGATGTTCCCACAACACTGCCTCCCATTTGGTCCACTGTATCTTTGAAAAAGCAATCTAATAATGCATTTCTCTGCTTTCTCCCCCACAGTCATGTATATATTTTCAAGTATTTATCCAGTATTTGTTTGGAAAGTACTAAGTTGGCTTTTCCAAGAAATGGCAATCTCAGAAAGTTGCCAGAGCCACATTTTTGAAGAAATTTAACTTATTTTCCTACCATGCAGAACTGACAGAGGAAGAGAAAACATGCTCCTTTTTCACAGCAGCAGCTGCTGTATTCTGAAATTTAAAGATCTACATCACAGATCGATATTTTGACAGTTGCTGTCAAATGGGTCGTAAATAAGATAAGTGTACAGTTAAGTTGCTGGGAGGGAAGAGTGTCGGATGGATAGCTTGCTAAGTCAGTCAGCAAGTGGGTAGAGGATAGGATGCCAGAAGTTAGATGACAAGCGGTTTGTGTTTTGGGTGTCAAGTGGGTAGAATGTCATGTTGCAAAGTTGCAAAGGGACCAGGTAAATCATGCAGTCTTTTGGGTAGGTCAGGATGAGTGGGAAAAATTTGGGACCAAGGAATAGCAAGGTAAGATGGGATTCAGGTACAGAGTGGAGAAAGGGGAAACTGGTATGAACCAGCAAATGGGGGTTGGGTTCTGTGTAGAGGAAGGGAGAGCAAATCTGTAATGGGTGCTGGAATATAGTCAGACTTGGTATTGAGGGAATAGGTATTGGGTCCGGCGCTTGATTGGACAAGTGTTCAAGTAGGAGTGGTTGAAATTGGGATGAGGTGGAGGAGGGGAGGAGGGAGGAGATGAGGTGGGAGAAAGGGTAGAAATCAGATCCAGAGGAAACACACAGGATCAGGTATGGCTGCAATGGAGGGGACTTGAGGCTAGCAGTGTGGAAGGGGTGTTGAGACCATAGCAGAAAAAGTGGAATGTTGGGTCTAGAGCGAAGCTGACCTACCAGGTCTCATGTACACAGCAGAAGATGTCAGCTTAGGGTCTGAGGATGGATGTGGTCTCAGGTGATGTACTTAGTATATGTGAGGTATGTATGGGTTGGGTTTAATCGTCACATACGACTTAGACTCCATAGCTAACAGTCTCACTTATCTTGAGTAGCCATTTACTTAATTTCAGCAGAACCCTCCAAATTCTCCAGTTCAAATAAATATATTTGGAGAGTGTCAAGTACAGTGGAATTGTCCTGTAGTGTCTTCAATTTCATGGGTAATTTCTTCAGAGTCTGCTACAATGGAGATTCTACAGGATCCCTCCCTCCCACACGTTACTCACACCTAGGCTGGAATATGACTGTCTGGCCAGCAGAAAACCCAGGACAAGATTGAATTTGCTGCCAGCACTTTACATTCCAGATCATACAATTTTCTGTGTTTTGGAGAAGAATCACTGGACCTGAAATGTTAACTTTGTTTTCTCTCCACAGGTCGCTGCCAAACCTGCTGAGTTTTCCCAGTAATTTCTGGTTTTATTTCTGATTTCCAGCATTCTTAATTCATTTTCTGAAAATAAAATTGACTTTCTTTTCCCCCTGGATCTTTTTCCAATAATATTATGTCTGAAATAAGCACAGTATGTTCTGGGTCAGGCAGCCTCTGATGACAAAAGAAACAGAGTTAATATTTTATGCCTGTGATCAGAACTGGGAAAAGTTAGAAAGGCAAGTGAAAAGGCTGTGAAAGAGAACAAAAAGTAATGCCTGTGATTAGGTGAATGGCAGGATGAATTAAATAACAAAAGGTTTCCTGGTTCAAAGCCAAAGCGTTAGTAATAGGACAAGTAAATAAAAAAAGACCTAGATGAGATATGAATGGCAGGACAGCAGGAGTCTAAATTTAAAAGGGATTAAGAAAAAAGCAAAAGGGAGAGAGAGAGATTTCAAAAGCAGAAAAGCAGGGAGTAAAATAGAGGGAGTGATTATGTGCTACAATTGCTGAATTCAATGTCGAGTCCAGATGGTTTTTTAAGGTTCAATCATGTTACGTAGTCACCGAACAACAGGCAGCTTTTAAAATTCTGATTCTATCAGGTTAAAATGATTAAGCAAGCTCCCAGTATTTTAACTTCCTTATCTGTGTGTATGAGTCTTCTCATCAGCATGCACAACTGATTTGCCGTTTTTTTTTAAGAAGGCTATTGTGAGCACTGCAGACTTGGTTACTTAATATGTGCACTCAGCAGTGAAGGCTTTCCCAAAACAAGGTCAAGCTGGGAAATGATCAGCAAAGACCTATTTATTTTCTCTGTGCTTGCATGTCTTCCTGCCATGATAAGGAAGCCAGATATAAACAGGGAAAACGTTTGTAGATGCTAGACTTCAGGGACCCAAGGTAAGTTAGCACATAATTAAAATTCAAAAGAGAACTAGCCCAAGTCAATCCACAGGTGGATGACCCAAAGTTTAAATTTCTAAGTAGGGCATAAACATGTTTCCCTGACTGGGTTGAGCTACAAAACCAGAGACATCATTTGGAGAGGCAAAGAAGGCTGGCTGGAAGAGAGATGATAGCATATGGTAAAATTATGGGATTATTAATCGAAAATGCAAGATCAATGAGATCATTTGAAATCCCACCATGGTAAATGATGGCATTTTAATTCAATAGAAATGTTGAATTACAAGCTGCTCTAATGGGTGCGTAATCAATGATGATTGTTGTAAAAACCCATCTGGTTCACTAATGACTTTAGGGAAAGAGATTTCCTACCCTTATCTGCTCTGCATTAAATGTGACTCCAGTCCACAGCAACGTGGTTGATTCTTAATTGCCTTTGGGCAATAAATGATGGCCCAGCCAGAAAAACACATAAAATATTTTTTTTTCTCAAAGACCTTTATGGATGCAGACTCGCTGAAAAGAAAGAAAGAAAAAATGGTGATTATCATTTATGTTGAAAAAAGTGGAGCACAGACACATCATCATTCCTTTCAATAGTGAATAGAACAGAGTTTCAAGATAGTCTAACTTTCACAGCCAAGCATCTGGAAATTCAAAGAGGCAAACATAAAGAGGACAGAGTGAAAAACAGATGTGTCCAAGTTAATTTTATAACTTGATAGATTCACAAATATCTCTACTGCGAATTGCAATCTAGGGATCGGCAGCAACAAAACAACATCTGCCAATACTCAAATGCATCTTCATCACGCGTATGAAGATCGTTATGGAGTAAATAAATTAGATATATAGTGTACATGCATTTGGCCACAGTATAAAGCTTTTTGCTTGTCCATTACTTAACTACCTGCTTATAGCCGTCACTCTGTGTTTTGAAGAAACTGCCCTTTCGTTTTTGGTGAGATTCAATACAGTTACAGCTGGAAAGTATACGTTCAAGTGAATTGTCGACATAATAATCAAAATTGAAAATAAATGTAGCCTCTTCATGGCATCAGGCTTGGTTCAGAGAAATATAAAATGGCATTAAAATGATGAACTTATTTCTGCTGTGACTATATCTGCCCAAACTACCCTCCCATGAATGATCAGTGCCAGCTCCCCAGCTGGTCCTTGAACTGGCACGTTTGTAAATGAGATGGAGAAAGCTGAACCCAACTGTCTCCATACACCAACTGGAAGCAAACAAATGCTCCAATGGACACAGAACAACAGGCAGATGGCCATCGATTACTGTGCCTTTACACTATTCAGTAATTCACAAATGTTTCTTTTTTGTTATTAAATGCAGCAGCTGTTCTACAGATAATGGATAATAGGACTTTCATAAACACTGAAAAGCTGAAACTGAACCAACTGTCAATACACTGCTCCTTACCCATCTTTGTTTTGTTTATTTGATATCTTGGCCATGGAACCCTGTTACGACATATTTTGATGGTGTCTTCAGTTTACTCAGAATACATGGCACTCAAATCAAATATTCAGCCCAACCAGTCCACGCCAGTGTTTATGCACGACATAAGCCTCCACTCATCTTGCCACATCTAATCTGTCATCAGAATATTCCACTACTTTCTCCATCTGAAGCACTCCTAACTTCATTTTTAAATAAGTTTACACTACTCACATTCTCTTTCATAGCCTGTTTCACATTCTCAGTATACTTTGGAACTGAAACAGAACACATTGGCCTGGAGTTTGGTTAGCTCAGTTGGCTGAATGACTAGTTTACAATACAAAGTGATACCAACAGTGTGGTTTCAGTTCCTGCACTGAGTGAGTTAATTATGAAGTGCTTTCCTTCTCAACCACATCCCTTGCTTGAGACATGGTGACTGTTGGATTAAACCACCATCAGTTGTCTCTTTCATTTATGAGAGAGTAGCCCCATGGACTGGGAGATTATGGACACTTCACCGTACAGTTTGGTCTATACTGTCCTCACTTGTCATTGACCATGTCCTCTCAGACAGTATGTACATTGTAGTTATTGGACAGATCAGTGTCTATGGAACCTTCTTCTTGACCTCTTCTAAAGCACTACTTCTTGGCTGCCTTTTGGTCACATACTTCATTTCTTGAAGCTATATCTTTCTCCAAGATTGCAACTGTATTGTGGATAAAGCCACTGAGGAACTTTTCCCTATCCTTTATACACCAAAGTCTCCACACTTCCCACTGTAACTCAATATTTTGGTCTCAACCACTTTCTATGATGGAGAATTCCACGGACATAACCTCTGTGCATGAAGGAATTTCCCCATGTCTCATTCCTAAATGTCTATCCTATGTCCTTAGGTTCTGACCCTAAGTGAATGAAGAACATTATGAAAATGTTACAGGGGACCAAAACAGAAGGGATATAGAAGAAGTCATGGAGAGCTTTGGGCTGAAACCTTTGAACTGGTTAATGCTAACAGTTAAGAGTTGTTTTGGGAGGTGTGATGAAAGGTAAAATAGATACAGTACATGTCAGGAGGCAGGCAGTCCATCACATTTCTACCACCAGGCATGTTACCAGGAGAGGCCAACGTTCTAGCCTCCTTTCAGCCAATCAAATTGTTACAATTAAGAGCGCAATTAAGCGTCATCTCCAGCTTGTGGTGTCAGCACAGGCTGCTTGTGCAGAGGGAGATGCTAGGTAAATCCTGAAGGCCTCATTGGTTCCTGCAGGAGTCCCTGCTTTTGGAACACTCCATTCGCTTAGAGAGTCTCCCATGTGACGATGGCAATTTGGATTGTTAAAAGGGCCGTCAATGGCAGGATCTATCCATCACCTCAAAACCTCTGAACCTGCTTTCCCGATGCTGGGAAGTAGCTTAAGTATAAATCATACATTTACACTGAGGGCACCTACTTTGGAGACTGTCCCTCCTTCATCCTGCAGCCTCAGCAGAATCCTAATGTATTAGTGGTGCAACTGAGGCTGTTGCATTGTTGGCTCCCTGGTTGAACCTGATAGTCTGGAATCTGAGCCAACATATTCAATCAGATATTCTGTTGTGAGAGATGGCAATTGCCTGGCACTTGAGTAGTGTGAATGTTAATTTCACTCATTGGCTAAGGTCTGAATATTGTCCAAGTTTTGCTGCATATTGACATAGATACTCCTTCTGTATCCGAGGAGTTGTGATTGGTACTGAGAACTGTGCAGCCATCAGTGAACATCCTCACTTCTAATCTTATAACGGAAGAACTATCATGATGAAACAGTTGAAGACAGTTGGACATAAGACACAACCATGAGAAATGAAGCAACGACCTTGGTCTCAGATTATTGACTTACAACAACTAGAATCTTTTTGCTTTTTGCTAGATATGGTCCAATCAGAGGTAATCTTTCATCTGATTCTCATTGACTGCAGTTGTGAATCTATTTGTCACGAGTTGTTAGATGGAAAATGTTTAGTTTTACTGAACAACACAGCAAGTTGGAAAGGATCCAAAAGATATGTAATTACCTTTGACCCGTTGGGTCTTGAGAGTTAGTGAATTCTACTCTGGACATATTCCAGGTCTGCAGCTCACACCATATAATCCTCAAAGGTCGAAATACTACAAAAGATTTATCATAATCATAGAATCATAAAGTATCGAAGAGGCCCTTCAACCAATTGAGTCTATAGTGTCAAAAATGCATAACTTACACCAGTCCCAATTTTCTGCTCTAGGTCTATAGCCTTGAATGTTATGACACATCAAGTGCTCATCCAAGTGCTTTTTAAAGGTTTCCCACCTTAACTACTCTTATAGGAGGTGCAAAAAAGCACTTCCCTAAATCTCCTCTAAATTTCCTGCCTTTCACTTTAAAGTTATGACCCTTGTTATTAACACTTTGACTAAGGGGCATAGTTGCTTTCTGTTCATTCTCACCATGCCCCTCATAATCTCATATCAGGTTCCCCCTCAACATTCACCGGTCCAAACAAAATAACCTGATCTTATCCAGACTCTTCCCAGCTGAAATGCTCCATCCTAGACAACATCTTGATGAAGCCCCTTTGTAACCCCTCTAGTGTAATCATATTATTCCTATTGTGTGGTGACCAGAACTGCATGGAATACTCCAGCTATGGTCTAACCAAGGTTCTGCACAATGTCAATATGACCTCCCTGCTTTCAAATTCTATACAAAGGCTGATAAAGACAAGCATCCTGTGTGCCTTCTGAATTATCCTCTTACTCTGATTTCTGATCCTTTGGGATCTGTTGACAACACTCCAAGACTCCTCTGTTCATCTGAGCTTCCTTGTGACTTACCACTTTTTTGAGTATAATCTTGTCTTGTCCCTTCTTCCAAGTGCATCACCTCAACTTTATCAGGGTTATGTTCCATCAGCCACTGATTTGTGCATCTGCCCAACAGTATTAGGCTTGGGAAAAGGTGCAATGACCACCTTCAACACTCATTCAACTCTCTAATTAATTTAGAGTTGTAGAGTCATAGAGATGTACAGCATGGAAACAGACCCTTCGATCCAACCTGTCCATGCCGACCAGATATCCCAACCCAATCTAGTCCCACCTGCTTCTGTAACCTCACTTTTGTTTGTAAAAGCTAAATGTAGAAATTGAATGTCCTTTACTGAGAATCAATTGTGCTCTATTTTAGAAAATAATTAAGGAAAATTCTTCTCAAAAACGGAATACAATGTTAGACACGGCGTCCCATTATTATGAACTAAGTACACTTCAATGATTGATCATGTGCTAATTGGACCCATAAAATTCTGAAATTCATACCCTTTCAGTAGCAACCAAATGACAAATAATAATTCTGATAATCTGAGAGGTGATGAGATAGGTTGGGGTAGAAGATAATCTCCTATTTTAGAATGATTCATGCTTTGGACAAAAAGAACAACAAGAAATAATTAGAGTACCCAGTAATATGAGTTAAATGTTAAGCATTATTCGATGAATTATACTTTATATTTTATTCTGCTATAAGCAATGTATCCCTTGCAATTAATGTTCTGTGCAGATAAAGAAAACCCACGAAGTTAAAACAATAAGGTCACTCACTTAGCCACACACTTGAAGGTTTCAAATAGAATATGAAGCATTCTTAGCTGTTTTGCCAACATAATGTCCTTCTTAGTCTAATTGGTACACCTGTTTTGTTGCTGCTCATCGCTCCTGAGAAGTGATGGTGAGCTTTTTTTTTGAACCACTGCAGTGTATATAGTGTAGGTACACCCACAGAGATATCAGGAAAGTATTTCAGGATTTTGACCCACAAAATGTTGTCACAACTCGCTGGAGTAGAGCATGGGAAATCAAAGCCTGTTACTCCCAGAATTGACACGTAAGTTAAAGGTTGCAAAAGAAATATATAATATCTTAACTACGATCCACGTTTATAGAAAAGGTGAACGAGGTTTCTGAACTTATCAGGAATCACGGTTCATTACAGGTAGTTCATTGCTAGGTACAGATAAGCAATTAAACTAAATTAGGTGAACACTAAAAATTAAAATCTAATTCCCTTATAAGCTCCCCTTACATACACATACAGACAAAGAAGTAGCAAAGTTGTTTCCCCTTATGGGATAGAGTAGCATCATGTACAGGCATCGGAGCCCTGGAGCAATCTTACAATGATGTCATACAGCTGCACATCACTAGGCATAAATAAAACAGAGAGGACAGAGTTTATACTCTCTGGGAGAAGATTGTAACAGTACACTCCAGAATGAGAGAAAGTCTTGAGAGCACATGGACATGAACACATGAAGAAGATTGTAACAAAATCCAAGATCTAATCAATCACTCAGAGACTGTTATACATATGATTGCCATGCACAACAGAGTTAAGTATCAATATCTAATAAATAGAACATAGAACATAGTACATTACAGCGTAGTACAGGCCCTTCGGCCCTCGATGTTCCGCTGTCCTGTTGAACCAATCTGAAGCCATTCTAACCTACACTATTCCATTCATGAGTTGGTGTGAAATATAACCTGAAGACCATTCCTGATTTTGCCTTCTCCTTAATAAATTTGTCTTAATTCCAAACTCAGTATCACAGCAAATCACATGATAGAAAAAAGACTAGAACTAAGTATCAGAGTTTAAAAATAAGATTTCTCTGATTTAAGATGGAGATGAGATTTTTATTCCCTTAAAAGCTTATGAGTCTATTGAATTCTTTACTCAAGAAAGCAGTAGAAGCAGGGTCATTGAACATTTTTAAGGCTGAGTTACGTAGCCTCTTGACTGAGAGAATGTTTAATGTTGCAGGCAGTAGACAAGAAGGTTACTTGAAGCCACAGACTAACTTGCCATGATTTTATCAAATGGTGGATCATCTCATGGAGCAAAATGGTCTTCTGCGACTCCAAATTTGAATGTTTGTACGTTGATAGCGCTATCTGGATTTGCTCCTTTACAACAGTACAATAATTTTGGATAATTTTTAAATGAGTTTTTAAATGTCCCACTTATCTCATCTCAATGTGCATTATTTTAAAAATAAATTTATAAAGGTAGGCTATGTTAAAGAAAGAAAGAAAGAAAGAATCAGTCTCTTCAAAATCCCTTTGAACACTGCCATGACAACTGTAATCGTGGTAAATGCTCCTGACACAAGAAAAGGTGTAAAACAATGTTATTTGTCTACTTACTTGTCATTTCTGTGTCTGTTTTCATTCAGAAAGACAGTAAATATGGGAATTTTATTCAAAATGCAATGGACATACATTAGAGAGATTTGTATCTCTATTTTGAAGGTGATATACAGATGTGTAAAGTGACAACTCTTTCTTCCGTGATGATGATGCACAAAGCATTTCTGTCTCTCTTTTGCTTATTTTTCATCCATGTCCATGAACCTTGTGTGTGGTACTGAAGTCTGATGATTAACCTTGTGTTGTTTCGTTACTCCCACCTGTTTGTGTATTACCCAGTCAGACTCACCCCCACAGTGTATAACTTGCACGGAAACAATTGCTTGTTATCTCCGCAGTTAATGGCTGTTTGCAGATACCCGAGCTCCAACATTACGTCACAAAATGTCCACCTTTGTCTCCTTTCTTCACAAAGGTAGCATTTACCACAATGAGAGCCAGGTACAGAATTCCTGGGAATAAAGATATCAGAGTTAGACAGTTAGAGCACAAGAAACACACCACTGATACGCATATCAATTTGGGCTGACTCTTGGCTCAAAATCTTCACAGTCTTGGAACTGTTTTTTGTTTTAGAGAATTGTGTGTGCATATGATTAAGCATTCATGCAGGCATTAGGAATGGAGCCAGAAGACTGCTGCTGACAGCCAAACTCACTTTAGACTATGACACTGGAAGATGACTTTGCAACTCTGATGTTCATCTTGAGATGTGACAGTCCCTGTGATATTTGCTGCTGGCCCCTGTCATGAGGCCTTTGAAGGACAGCTTACTCCTGACATATGTGCTAAGAATTATAGACTGGATGGAGCAATCACTACAATCTTCTAAATCCTTACAGAAGAGCATTATATGGTGTGCCTTTTAGACTTGTATCAGGTTGGTAGCTACACTGGCGAAACACTATGTGGAATAACATGAGTGGACATTGATGCTGGTGCCAGCACATGAGATTAAAAAAATTGCTTTACACAGTTATGGGATATTGATGTCACTGGCTCAGCCAGTATTTATTGCCCATCCGTAATTAAGATCAACCACATTGCTTTTGGTCAGGAGTCACATGTAAGTCAAATGAGCTAAGGATGGGTTTTTTGTGACATAACAATGACATGGTCTAGCTTCTTTTTAACTCAAGACTTTTGCTGAATTTCATTACCTGCCATGGTGGGATTCAATTCCATGTGCCTAGAACATTAACCTGAGTTTACTGGATTACTTGTGTAGTGACATTATCATGATGCTATTGCCTCATCTTGCAGGCCCTCCTACCTGGCCTCAACAGTATCCCTTTCTAAGGCTGCACAGGGTTCAGAAATATTCTGACACCAGGCTCCCCATGCTGTTATCACTGGAATGGGTCCATTCAACACTTTTCTATTATTAAGGACCACACAAGAAGTTTTTGTTGCACTGTAATGGATGACTACTTTATGCACTCATGTAGCATCTAACCTAAAGCACCAAGATTAAAATTATATACTTCAGGCATTGAATACCTGTTTACTCATAATGTCAAGATAATTGTTTCTGTAGCATAAACCAGAGCTGTGCATGTGACCATGCAGAATCTCATATGTAGCTGACTTTGTGAATTGCTGGGGAAACTGAAAATACCCATAAGCAATTCCCCTGCATCTAAAATTCTTGAAAAGAATTCATTAAAATTCACAAGTTTGAAGGGATGTAATGTACTGAAACTAAAAGCTATCAAGAAATTTTAGAGGATAAAGAAGACTACTGTATCTCTTGGAGAGCAGTTAAACTCACAATTTGTTTCTCCAATTACATTCCAGTTAATCCCATACATTCTTTGGGCAGCTGACCTCGCAGTCAGCATCCTGATCAGAGGCCTCCTAACATAACTTTAGATCATCCCCCACCTGTGGGACCCGACAACAATCTCATCCCCACCTTCCCTGCTGCCAAACTGACATCCAGGATTGGACAAACCCTTCACCCCGGGCCCAACATACTCTGGACATTGGCCTGACCACCACTCCCCAACTCCACCCATACAACTCCTGACACCTCAAGGCTAGCAACCTGATCTACTGCACCCAACAACTCACCCCATTCTAGATCTTTCCACTGGCAATTCTCCCCAACAACTCATTGGCTTAAACTCCCAGACACATCACACACTGATCTCTCCCCTCTGAACACTACAACAGCTTACCTGCTGCCAGAACTAACACACCAATTTCTTTTGCCTGGACAATGACCCCATCCTCCATTACCCTGATTTACTCTCATCAGCCCATCACTTTGCACTCTCTACCCATCGAGCAGCCTCCTTACTTGGCACCTGAGCCCCTTAACCAATTGACACTCCAACCTGACATTTACATACACACCCTTCCACAGCAACTATATAAGTGCTGGCTCTGTTATTGGACATTTAAATCACAGAACACATCAATTATAAAAGTGGGAAAAAGGGCAGGTTCCTCTCAATTCCCTATGCTGCTGTATTCATGGACAGGTTCATAACAGGAGCCTCTATTCTGGAATCTCCAGCATAGAAGGGACATCTGAGGTTAAGTTGGTAATTTTTAATGAGGTCAGAGAAGAAAATAGGGTTTCTGACCATCTTGAAGCTGGAGCAGTAGATATTTTCAAGGTTACCTTGACAAATAAATTTCTAATCAATAAGGGATGCAAGGGTTATGGTGAAAATGCAAGAAAGTGGAGTTGAGAATGATCAGATCAGCCATGTTCTCATTGAATGGCAGAGCAGTCTTGATGGGCTACTTGGCGTATTTATGCTCTCATATCTTTTGGTCATTTGTGATTCATGATGAATGAGGATATATTAGTTATTGTAGTCTCTTGGTATTGCTTCTCCTCCTCTTACTGTGCATGTATAGAGGAGGGATTTGTCCTGCTTAATGGCTTTCACATTAGAGATAGTTTTTAATGTAAACAGTGCCATCTCCTGCCTTGCACAGACCCAAAACTGACATTCCAGGGCATTTGTGAGTATTGGACTTTTAGAGATGGCAAACAAAGGCCTCCTTTTACCTACTCTGCATAATGCTGTTTCAAAGAAGAACAGGGGAGTTATCCCTGGTGACCTGCCATTACTAATACCTCAATCAGCATTACAGGAAACAAAAATAGATTATCTAGTTATTACCACATTGCTTTTTGTGGGATCTTCCTGCGTATAAAGTATATGTCATATATGACACCTTCAAAGAGAACTTTATTGGCTGTACTTAATTGGCTTTGGCTCTTTATTTGGTGCTCATGAATTGTTCTAAGGAAATGCAGTACTTCCTTACTAGTTAGATAATAAACACAAAAATAATGTTACATACAAGCTAAATACTGTTGGTCGGTAGAGAAACAAGAGATTCTCCATGATACTCCTGAACATGGTGAGTTTCTTAAGTATTTCCTGTGTTTTTTTGCAAAAAAATGAGGTAGGATTATAGATTCAAAGCAAAAAAGGAAAATATTTTTTTTTTAAACAGATAGTGAAAATTAAGCTTATTTGCAAACTTGCATTCATTTTGTGGTAAATATTAGAGAAAAAAGGTTATATAGTAATTAGCAAAAAAATAGTCAGACAGGTAACTGAAATGTGAAAACAATGCAAGCTTCTTGGGAACGGGGAACTACTTTGTTGTTCTACCAAAATGTTGATACAGGTTTGATAGGTTGAATGATCTCCTCCAGTGTTGGTTTCTGTTGGCATATGTAATTTATTGTACTTATGTTAAGTGGCATTACAAAATTTGTCATTTGAAGATCCTTTCTCCTCTCATCCTTACCTCAAAGATGTTTGGTGTAGCTCTGTGAACCATTGCATAAGGGTACATGGAAAATAATCTACTTTACCATTTATGATCTGACACTGTAACTGACAGGTTATTATTCTATGTGGCTTTCCATTAACCTGTGTTTCAGAATCCGTGACCAAGCTGCAAAAAATATCAAAGCAAAAATATTCTTTCAGGATGCTATGACATAACTGTGGATGGAACGGAAAGATCAATACAGGATTCCATTAGGTTGTGTATAGAACCTGCCAGTGCAGTGAAGCACAGAATTAGCAGGCCCTGCTCAGGGATGGAATCTGGAACAATTCTTCACTGCCTTGAGTAGCTGATGAGAAAGTTAACTGTCACCAACCATTTTCACTTCAGAGTCAGTGTGATGTAATTACAGCATTGCAATGCACCCGATTAGTGATCCTTTGAAGGGCAGTGAATTTGAACAAATCTCGCCCATACATCCAATAAACATGCACCTATTTGATTCTGCATGAATGGTGTTAAGTCAACTCTCAATTCTACCTTTTCAAGTAGTGTTACTGCTCTCATACATCTAATAAAAGTAAATGCTCTTTTATGGAGTTTTTATTTGGAGTTATTTTGGCATGTTGCACGTTGCTTGGGTGGTTCAACTATACTAATCTCCTATTATGTCCTGTGTCCTCATATGCCTGTTGATTTCAATTCAACTTCCTAATCCTTCTTACTTCACAGATTTCCTTTTGGAAGTCCAATGTTGCAGAATTATATTGGGCTTCCTAGCTCGAGAATTATCATACTGTTTAGGGCTAAAATTTATTAACAAGCAAACACATTGCAGTTAGGAATTATGGACATAAATATTGTCAATTAATTGACGGCAAATTAAATTATCAAAATAAAGTTCAAGTAGGAGTTTTTGTTGTGGTAATATGTCCCTACCTCTAGACTAGAAGGTTCACATTCAAGTCTGGCTTCAAAGCAATTAGGAATGAGCAATAAATTAATACCTAGCCAGTAATACCCACATTCCATGAATGAGTAAAGAACAGGATATGATTTTCTTTGTTTTGTGTCATAAGGTTTGGATTAGATTAGATTAGATTACAGTGTGGAAACAGGCCCTTCGGCCCAACAAGTCCACACCGACCCGCCGAAGCGTAACCCACCCATACCCCTACATTTACCCCTTACCTAACACTACGGGCAATTTAGCATGGCTAATTCACCTGACCTGCACATCTTTGGACTGTGGGAGGAAACCGGAGCACCCGGAGAAAACCCACGCACACACGGGGAGAATGTGCAAACACCACACAGTCAGTCGCCTGAGGTGGGAATTGAACCTGGGTCTCTGGCGCTGTGAGGCAGCAGTGCTAACCACTGTGCCACCGTGCCGCCCCTAAAGGTATCTAAATAGTTTGATTATGATGGAGTGCACAGGATGTTCAGTTCTTTAATATGTCCAGTTATATTTCAAAGATTAAACAGTATAAGTGCTCAGACATTAGTGACTAAATTCTACTAATCTTGAAAATTGGTCAGGCAGGTTGGGTTGGGGAGAAGAATCATGATGCACTCAACATACCAACTCTATCCAGCCTGTCCAATTCAATCAGTTCAGTGTCCAGTAGCATTACTGACACTGTAGAATTTTCCTTACTAAAACATCCACCCTAGATTAAAGCAGAAGTGTTTGGTGGCTGGCGCAGGTACTAGGATCATTCAGAAATAAACCTTTCACATATAACATCGATAGAATGTATATTGAGATAGAGCAATCTCTAATGTTTTCAGAGACCAGACTGCAAGTTTTGGTGTGGGAGCTGAAATAAAGGAAACATATCCCAAAGCCACCGTTGGCTACACACTCAGAAGGCAGTGGGAGAAAATAATTATAGACAGCGAATGTCTTGTTCTTCAGCAACAAGGCGATCACCAAGCTTGCACAAATAGTCAAGGTCAGGGAGTGCTCCTTGAAATGTTCCATATTGTTAGTGTACCATTTTCCTCAACCACTATCCAAAGCACTATGCTCCTCACTCCAACCACTCAGAATCCACTGCAGAGCTTCACGTCATCAACTGACTCTATCCAATTTATTTGAATGTCATTCTGTGGCTAAGATGTTGGATTTGCAAATTAAAAAGAAAATGTCAAAAACATTAGATTCCCTACACTATGGAAACAGGCCTTTCAGTCTAGCAAGTCCACACTAACCCTCCAAAGAATAATCCACCCAGACCCATCCCCCTGGCAGCCCTACTATGCAGCAGTTCAGGTAAAATCTCTGGAGGGAGAAGCAGAGTTCATGTTTCTAGTGTTAATTCTGTTTCCTTCTCCACAGGTAATCCCTGACCTCGTGAAAATCTCCAGTTTTTACTCTTCTTATTTCAGCATCTGTACTATCCTGCATTTTGTGTTACATCATTGTATTATATGCTTTTTGTGTACTGCCAACTTACCAACCATGAACATTGCATGACATTGTACAAGAACAGACCCTGGGCATTGTTAATCCATGAACTAGTGCCACTTAGGATTTCACTGATTAGTCATCTCATTTTGATGATTGGGATGCATACAGACTTTTGCAATTGCCTACAATACAATGGTTGTATTTCAAATCAATAAACAGCTTGTTAAATCTTTTGGGATATCCCTTGGGCGCTAAATTTACAACATAAAAGAAATATCTTTTTTTTCCTAAAAGAATGTAAGTTTTCAATGAATTTCAATGAAAAATATGTGAAAGTTAAAAAATACACCGTTGGCTGTAGAAGTGCTTGGAAACATCCATTGTCCATGAAATGAATATATAACTATATATTTTTTTCATTTCTTTTTAGAAAGGACAGGAAAGTAAAAAAAAAAATTAAATGCTTCAGAAAGCAATTTGGATTGAGTAGGTGGGAAGGAACAACTTCCACAGGTAGGGTTCAGTAACCTGAGGGCAAAGGTTTAATGTAATTGACAAAAGATCTAGAGGAACATGAAAAGATCCTTTAAAAAGCTCTCATCAACATACCTATATTCCAAAATACATTTTCTAAAAATGCAGAGAAAGTGGATTTGATAGTGCAAATGGAAACAGATTTATAATTAAAAATGTTTCATTTGTGAGGCGATGGGGAAGGTGTTACTGTTTCAGAGAACTGGCTGAAGCACAGTGGGCCCAATGATCTCCTCCTGTGCTGTTCGATGATAGAAAGTCAAAAATAACTGAGCTCAGTGGAGAAAAACAGTTGCTAACGAAAAACACAAGGAAGATCATTTAATTGACAATAAGATGTGCTAGAGCTAAAAGATGCTTGATAAATCAGAAGGTGCTTCAGGGTTGGACATCTGACATCCACTTACTAGGAGACAAGGGGAGCAATACATCAGAGAAGAATCAAATTTATGCAGCCAGTGAACTCAGCAAAGAAGTTTCATAGGCTTGATCAACTATACCTAAAATTTGCTGGAGATGGGAATAGCTTGGCTCGAAAGATACATCATACTATAATGGAATGGAGGGCAGGGCTCAAGAGCTTCCTGCAGTGTTAACCCAGTAACATTCTAAGCAGCTGTATAGGTGCTTCCATCCGGAGGAAGCTGGAAGTCAACTGGAAAATCATGATTGAACTTGTTTAATTTTCCTTTACAAGCCTTGAATGAGTTGCATTGTTGACCTAGATTGGGGTAAATCAACCAACCTCACTTCCAACTCATCTGTCCAATTCCTACTCCAATCCAGCCTTTGGAGAAAGGCTGGGAGTAGAATGGTACTAGAAAACTGGCACATAGGTTAGTAGCAATATTGTTTTGGCATCTACCCAATTCCAGCCCTAAGTCCAGCAGGGCCCAAACTTCAAGCGCCCTGCAATAACTTAAGCCACTGTGAATGGTGTAATCTATAACACAGAACAAAGCTAGGCTGTGTTCAAAAGGTTCCACCTACATTTGCAGTGAGAGATGTTATAACAGTCTATTAGTGGACTCAGTGCTAATGACAGGACCAGTTTAGTGATTATTGGAATGAGTCCTGCTATTGGTGATTAGTAATTTATAGAGAAACCGCTTTCAGCGTAAGAAAAAAATCACAAATAACAGACACAAATATAATTGCCAACAGAATCAGAAGTGAGATGATAATATTTTCAAAAACTGCAGTAATTTATAATCTGGAATGCTGGTGAAAATCAAATCCATAATTACTGTTAAAAGGAAATTGGATAATTATTTGAAGGGATGAAGGTTTCACAGGATGAGGGCATTGCTAGCAAGGTCATTATTTATTACTCACACCTAATTACTCTTCAGAAGTTGGTGGTGACCTGTCCTTTTGTACTGCACAGCCACCTGCAGTGCTGTAAAGGAGGGAGTCCCAAGATGTTGACCTGGTGACATTGAAGAAATGATAATATATTTCCAAGTCAGGCGAGGGTCTTGGTGGAGAATTTATGGGTGGTGTTGTTGCCATGTTTCTGCTGACCTTGTCCATCTAGACAGTAGAAGAAGAGCTTTGGAGGTGCTGCCCCCAAAAGACACTCAATGATTTCCCTTGATGCATTTTGTAGATGTCAAACTGCTGCCACCATGCATCAATAGTGGAGAGAATGAATGTTTATGCTGCTGGATCAGTACCAAACATGTGGGCTGTTTTAAATCAGATGGCGTTGAGCTTCTTGTTGTTATTAAGCTCAATAGCTGTTACCATGTTCAGAATCATGGGACTACTTTTCATCGCCTCCTACCTTGATGGCAGTGATTGACAGCAATTCCAGAAATGCTCCCTTGCGCATCATATTGCAACAAAAAATGTTTTGGTACAACTGACATGAAGTTTTCTGCACAATAGTTCCATGAGGAATGTCAAGAGAATTGCAAGTAGAATGCAATATTTGTTGAATAGACAAAAGCCTTCAAAAATGGCTACTCATGGTAGTCTATGGAAGATGATAGCCTTCAGAAAAGTTCATATTGTAGCATTACTTCCATAGTACTTCTATACTTGCTCATTTCCTGAATGGTGTGCAATCTCCCGAGGGCTTTGCCATCACAATAGAGTGAAGTTGGAATGAGTGCTGGTTCCTACACCATTCAGTATGTTGAAGCACTCTGTGTGAAAGAAAGGCTATCTTTATTAGATATCGCAAACAGCAAAGCCTTCACTTTGAGGAGACTAGAAGCCAAAATCAAGGTGCAAGAAGCTGTGGGTAATGCTTTTCTTTTCACTGGTGACCACAAATAGAATCCCTTTCCAAAGCAAAACATTAAGCATTGCTTGGACCTGCTTGTGATCCTATTTCAAACACCCATGGCAACTTCAATCTCACCATCTGCACCAAAATGTTTGAAGTTGTGTATCAGCCTTCTCTGCAAAAGTGATATGTGGAGTCAACAATTACTTGGTAAAAGGCTTGGAGCAGTTTACAAATTTGCATACCTTGGCAGCATCCCTGTCCAAAGTAGTTCACATTTGATGACAAAGTCAACAATAGAGTAGCTAAGGCCTTCATTGCCTTTGGTAAGTTATAAAAAACTGTGCAGATTGGTAATCCTCCTCAATCTTGTCTGTGTTTGGGATATGTGGATAGTTTACTTCAGGCATCCAAACAAGTTGCATTATTTTCATACAGTCAGTTTGAGGAGAGTACTCCAGATCAGATCGAAAGACAATGTTCCAAATACTAACATCTTCTCCCCGACAGCATGATCTGCTGAAGACAGCTCAGATGGAATGAGCAGAACATATTACCAGAAAGCCTAATGGGCAAATAGCAAATTAGACTCTTCTGTGGTGGACTATTTGAAGGGAAGTAGTCATTGAAGGGTTCAAAAAGTACTCCTCAGACACTCCAAAGGTTTCACTTAAGAGTTTTATATTACCTTGAACATGCATGAACTTGGCTCTACATTGAACAATCTCACACAAAGAAAGTAATACTGGATAACTAAAAAGGTGAGCTTCACAAGTCCAGAGCTGCATGTACCACTTCTGCACAACAATACAGCTGTGGATGTGTAATTGTTTCATAGTTAGGGAAGTATCCCAGTTGGGCGCATATTTAATAAAGTTTTGTAGTCTCCTGTGATTTGCTCATATTAGGGAAAGGTGTTTATATTTTCCAACTGGGATTTGATCCCACTTTATGTACAATGTATTTTTATTTACTTAATTTCCTGATTATTACTTACATACAAAATAATCTCTTCAAGTGCACAAGCTCGGCTAAACTCATTGCCTACAAGATGTTTAAGATGTAACAGAGACCCTATTATCTTTGTTTCTTTACCATTTTGTCCATCTCCCTTACTCTGCAATTGACATTGTAAAATAGCTAGTCTTCTGATGTAAAAAGAAAATGTATTCAAGAAAGTGCAGAAATAAATTCGCAAGAATGATTCCAGTTTTGAGAAATTTCAGTTACATGGATAGATTAGAGAAGTTGGGAATGTTCTTATTTGGAGAACGTTGAAAGGAGATCTAATAAAAGTGTTCAAAACATGATCACAACAGAGAGAAACAATGAAGAAGGTGTTTGATATGCTTATTTTTATTGGTCACTGCGTTGATTTTAGAAGCTGGGAAGTCATATTGCGGCTATACAGAATATTGGTTTGGCCACTATTGGAATACTGCGTGCAATTCTGGTCTCCCTCCTATAGGAATAATGTTGTGAAACTTTAAAAGGTTCAGAAAAGAGTTACAAGGATGTTGCCAGGGTTGGAGGGCTTGAGCTATATGTAGAGGCTGAATAGACAGGAACTATTTTCCCTCGAGCATCAGAGGCTGAGGGGTGATCTCATGGTGGTCACCCTTGAGGGGCATGGATAGGGTAAATAGACAAGGTATTTTTCCCTGGGTGGGGGAGTCCAAAGCTAAAGGCTATAGGTTTAAGGTGAGAGGGGAAAGATTTAAAGGGATCCTAAGGGACAATTTTTTCACACAGAAGGTGGAACATGCATACAATCAGCTGCCAGAGGAATTGATGGAAGAGGTACAATTGCAACATTTAAAAGGCATCTGGATGGCTATATGAATAGGAAGGGTCAAATGCTGGCAAATGGGACTAGATTTAGTTAGGACATCTGGTCAGCATGGATATGTTGGATCGAAGGGTCTGTTTCCATGCTGTACATCTCTATGACTCTGTTAGTGTAAGGAAGGATCAAGGGCCAAAGGGTGCATTTAAGGTCATTGGCCAAAGTAGTGGTGGTTACTTGAGAAGAAACATTTTCATGGCAGTGAATGGTTGCGGTGTGGAATGCAATGTCTGAGAGTGTAGTGGAGGCAGGTTTTATTGAGGCAATGAAAAGGGAATTGGATAGTCATCTGAAATAGAAATGTTTGCAGGTCTAAAGGGAATGTCATGGGACTGTTATTAAGAAAATTGCTCCTCCAGAGACCCAACGCAGACTGATAGGTTGAATGCCAGATGCCAACTCGAGGACACCTCATCCTACCAACCCCTCAACCATAACCCCACCCCCCCATCACTCAACCGTCATCTCCCAGACCATAGAGAACCTCATCACCTCAGGAGAGCTCCCACCCACAGCTTCCAATCTCATAGTCCGGGAACCCCGCACCACCCGATTCTACCTCCTTCCCAAGATCCACAAGCCTGACCACCCTGGCTGACCCATTGTCTCCTGCCCCACCGAACTCATCTCTACCTATCTCGACACTGTCCTACCCCCCTCGTCCAGGAACTCCCCACATACATTCACAGCACCACCAAAGCCCTCCACCTCCTCCAAGACTTCCGTTTCCCCGGCCCCCTATGCCTCATCTTCACCATGGATATCCAATCCCTCTACACATCCATCCACCATAACCAGGGCTTCCAAGCCCTCCGTTTCTTCTTCTCCCGATGTCCCCAACAGTACCCTTCCACCGACATTGTCATTCGTTTAGCTGAACTGGTCCTCACCCTTAACAATTTCTCTTTCGAATCCTCCCACTTCCTCCAGATCAAAGGGGTAGCCATGGGCACCCGTATGGGCTCCAGCTATGACTGTCTCTTTGTTGGCTACGTAGAACAGTCCATCTTCCATAGTTACACCGGCACCACTCACCACCTCTTCCTCCGCTACATTGATGACTGCATTGGTGCCACCTTGTGCTCCCACGAGGAGGTTTAGCAAATTCATCAACTTCAACAACACATTCCACCCCGACCTTAAATTCATCTGGACCATCTCTGACACCTCCCTCCCCTTCCTGGACCGCTCCATCTCCATTGATGACGACTGATTTGATGCTGACATTTTTTACAAACCCACCGACTCCCACAGCTACTTGGATTACACCTCTTCCCACCCTACCTCCTGCAAAAATGCCATCCCTTATTCCCAATTCCTCCGCCTCCGCCGTATCTGCTCCCAGGAGGACCAGTTCCACCACAGAACACACCAGATGGCTTCCTTCTTCAGAGACCGCAATTTCCCTTCCCATGTGGTTAAAGATGCCCTTGCCCACATCCCCCCCGCCCTCAAACCCCACCCCTCCAACCGTAAGAAGGACAGAACCCCCCTGGTGCTCATCTTCCACCCTACCAACCTTTGCATAAACCACATCATGCAACGACATTTCCGCTACCTCCAAACAGACCCCACCAGCAGGGATATATTTCCCTCCCCACCCATTTCAACTTTCCGCAAAGGCCGTTCCCTCCATGACTACCTGGTCAGGTCCACGCCCCCCAACAACCCACCCTCCCTTCCTGGCACCCTCCCCTGCCACCACAGGAACTGTAAAACCTGCGCCCACACCTCCATCCAAGGCCCAAAGGAGCCTTCCACATCCATCAAACTTTTACCTGCACATCCACCAATATCATTTATTGTATCCATTGCTCCCGATGCTGTCTCCTCTACATTGGGGAGACTGACGCCTCCTGGCAGAGCGCTTTAGGGAACATCTCCGGGACACCCGCACCAATCAACCAAACCGCCCCGTGGCCCAACATTTCAACTCCTCCTCCCACTCTGCCGAGGACATGCAGGTCCTGGGCCTCCTCCACCGCTGCTCCCTCACCACCCAACGCCTGGAGGAAGAACGCCTCATCTTCTGCCTTGGAACGCATCAACCCCATGGCATCAATGTGGATTTCACCAGTTTCCTAATTTCCCCTTCCCCCACTTCACCCCAGCTCCAACCTACCAGCTCAGCACTGTCCCCATGACTTGTCCTACCTGCCTATCTTCTTTTCCATCTATCCACTCCACCCTCCTCTCTGACCTATCACCTCCATCACCACCCCCATTCACCCATTGTACTCTTTGCTACCTTCCCCCACCCTCCTCTCTGACCTATCACCTTCATCCCCACCCCCTTTCACCTATTGTACTCTATGCTACTTTCTCCCCACCCCCACCCCCTTCTTATTTATCTCTCCACTCTGCAGACACCCTGCCTCTATTGCTGAGGAAGGGCTTTTGCCCGAAACATTGAGTTTCCTGCTCCTCAGATGCTGCTTTTCCAGCCTCACTCTAATCTAGACTCTGGTTTCCAGCATCTGCAGTCCTTGTTTTTACCTACCTGATAGGCTGAATGTCCTCCTGTAAGCAGTCTATGATTCATTGGTCTGATTGATCTTGTTGAGATTTCTCACTTTGTCTTGACTGTGTACATGCTCCTGCTTCTTCATTTATGTAGCCATTTTCTTGGAACCCCTTTAAATTGAAGCCCAGGTGATGTAGCAAATTTGCAGATCAGAAATCCATACTGAGATGAGATTTTGCAGAAGCTGGCCCAGGTCCAGCCTAGAATGAGGTCCAGAGCTCTGTTCGAGCAGTATACAGATTATTTAGCCTCATAATATGTTTTGAGAGGATTTCAGGCAGCCTGGACTTTACTATATGTTTGTGTTTATATTAGTTATGATAAAGGGTAGGGGAGAAAAGATAAAGGAGGTTAGGCATGATCAAAGGGGGTGTAACTGGGATTTGGGTACATAAGGAGTATAATTCCTAATGCATGCTGATGAGCACAAGCAATAAGCACTGATTAACTGACGATGCGCATGTCCCACAAGTGAATAAAAATAAACTTCATGTCAGAAGAGCTGAGGTATGGCAGAAGTCAACACCTTCTCTATACAGGCAACAGTGCACAATGGGCAAATGCCAAAGCAATAATTTTGATTTTATATTGACTTTCCTTTATTTTCACATTATCTACACTAACGTGGAACTGAATTTTATAAAAATAGAAGACTGCAGAGCGCTATAACACAGAGGAATTTGGGGGTCCTCGTACACAAATCATAAAAAGCTGGTACAGTGGTTCAGCAGGTGATAGGAAGGTGAAATGGAATGTTGGCTTTTATTTCAAAAGGAATGGAATATATAAAAAAAGGATGTATTGCTAAAATTCTGTCAGATCACAGTTGGAATATTGTGAACAGCTTTGGTCTCCTTATCTCAGGAAACATACATTGGCATTGGAAGCAGTCCAGAGGAGATTCTCTAGGCTGATACCAAGTATGGAGGGACAATCTTCTCAGGAGCAGTTGAGTGTGACCTCCCTTCACATTTTAAATTTTTTCCAAGGGCAACCTAACCTTTCTAAAGTATGACATTCAGAGTACTCTAAGTGTACTCGAATCAGGGAATTATAAAACAGGAAAATAAATTCCATCTCTTGTATTAATAAATAAGATGCCTTGTAGATTCAGTGGAAAGTTATTCACAGCCTGCACTTGCAAGAATTGGTAATTAAAACGACCACATACAGTACATCACAAGATATCTTCTTCACATTCAAAATACTTCAAGCTGGGTGCTTGACAAGACAGTACCGAGTCTGTGATATTGTGCTGATGAAATATAATGTGCAGCATCCAGTTGAGACCCACACAAATTTCAGGTTTAGAAACTTCCAGGAGCTCTCATATCTTTTCTATTACTCTGTTTTCATTAAACTTCTTTATCTGGATGAGGGACTTCTGTTTGAGCGGTCTGACTGCATAGTTTCTTGTAGTTTTGGAATTTCATGGAGATACATTCAAGGTTTTTCAGCTTTTTGAAGATTGTCAGGTCATGGAAAGATGAATGAGAGAATGACACAAAGGCTATTTGGCTCATCATGTCTTTCCCAGCTCTGAGCATTTTTACTTTGTGCCAAACACTTACCTTGTCACCTTAACCAAGTAGATCATGCAATGCGATCTTGCACTTCTCAGTTGAAACTCCCTCTTTCTTAATCTTTCTTAATCTTGAACTTTCTTAATCTGAGGAAGGAATGGCCTAGAATTAGAATTGGAATTACCTTTATTACCGAGTGGCATGAATGCTAGCCCATTATACTAGAAACTCAGTTAATGCTCTGGGGAGCCACGTTTGAATCCCACCACGGTAGATGCTAAAATGTGAATTCAACAAAATAAACCTGGAATTAAGAATCAGCTGATAATGATGAAACCATTGTCAATTGTCATAAAAACCCATTTGGTTCACTAATGTCCTTCAGGAAAGGAAAGGAAAGCTGCCATCCTCACCTGATCTGGTCTGCATGTGTCTCCAAATCCACAACCAGGTGGTTGACTCTCAACTGCCCTCTGGGCACTGAGGGAGGGGCAATGAATGCTGGCATAACCAGTGATGCCCACATCTTCTGAACAAAATTTTTAAAAATTAGCTTGTGCTTGCTTCTTTTGCAGAATGAAGTAAAATGTTAAAAATATAAGAATATTCTGTAAACATGGAGAACGTATTAAATAAAAGACTCTCCCCAGCCTTCTCATTAACAAGAACTTAGATTTATCTTGCATCGTTAATATATGTAACATCCCCAAAGCGCTTCACAGGAGCATTATAAAGTATGACACTGAAGCACTTAAGCAGATATTAGGTCAGATGTTAAAAGTTTTACCGAAGATATATGTTTTAAAATGTTCTAAAGGAAGAAAGAGAGACAGAGAGGTGGAGAAATTTGGGGAATTCTAACTAATTCTTGGTTGCCCTTCGTGTTGAAGATGATTATGCTCATCAAGGCTGCTCTGTGAGATTCTGATGGAAATGTAGGGAAGTGCTAAGAATGATTTGTGCCAGAGGTTCTTGTTAATTTAGAAAGGATATTGTAGATGATTGCATTTTGGATGAGTTACTGGCTTGGGATTTTGTCGTCTTGCATTTTCTTTCTACTCTGATAGGCCATACTGTTTACTACTGGGCCATGGACATACAGCAATGCATGACAAATTTATCCTAGGAATCAAAGTTGACATTATGGATTCCAAAGGACGTCTACAGTCCTGTAGTTCCTCCTTTGACCATCATGAAAGCACGCAAAGCACAAACTCTGCACATAAGAATTGTTTAGGTAAGTGAGTGTGAGACATTCTGGCTACATGCCCAGCCCAACTCAGTGTGGCTCTTTCAATTTGACATAGGTGTATGCTATGTCAGCTTTTGAGGCAGTAGAGAGGAAACTCAGTAACCATTATTCTGTTCCATCATTGGATTGTCCGATATATTTGAAGCCAGTTTGAAAAGAAAAGAGCTTCTTGGCATGATTCTGGCACAGTTTTCATTTCATGTGCATAAACAGTAGTTTTATTGCTTAATGGGCTTTCAGTTTGATAAGTAGGCTTACTATTCTCCACTCCCTATCTGATGTACAAAGCCTGTCAAAAGCACCACTAATTTTGGCAATTCTTTGTTCCATACAGGCAGTATGAGAGTTGGCTGCTGGGATAAGTTAACTCATCCATTGATAAGGTTTGGGCATGACTGAAACATAGGGTTTGAAATAGGACATTTCTGAAGCAGGCTGGTGTACTACTTTTCATAGGGGGCATTCAATGAAGGTTTGCAATATTAATTCCTGCGATAGCAAGATTGGCTTGCAAGGAAAGATGGAGGAAGCTAGACCTGTACTTCCAAGAGTTTTGAAGAATGCAAGATGAAAATTAGAGTGTCATGGATGGGGAGGAATGGATTGAGATTTGTCTTATATATTAATTAATGGAATGTGAGCATCTTTGGCTGGACTGGCATTTATTGCCCATCCCTGGCTGCCCCTGAGAAGGTAGTAGTGAACTGCCTCCTTGAACCACTGCAGTCTATGCATTCTAATAGACCCACAATGTCATTAGTGAAGGAATTCCAGGATTTTGACCTAGCAACATTGACTGGTGATATAGTTCCAAGGTGAGAGACTCAGAGGGGAACTTGCAGGTGATGGTATTCCCATGTCTCTGCTGATTTTGTCCATCTAGATGGCAATGCTCATGGGTATCGATGATGAATTTTGACAGCACATCTTTTAAATTGTACACACTGCAGTGCATCAGTGGTGGAGGGCCTGAATTTTTGTGCATGTGATGTCAATCAAGTGGAATGCTTTGTCCTGGATGGTGTCAAGTTTCTTGAGTATTATTGGAGTTGCATTCATCCAGACAAATGGGGAATAATCCATCACACTGCCAGCTTACGACTTGCAGATAATGATCAGACTTTGGGGAGTCAGGGAGTTAGTTATTTGTTGCAGTATTCCTCACTTCTGACTCACTTTTGTAGCCACAATATTTGTGGCTAGCCCAGTTCAATTTCTGGTCAGCATCCCAGGATGTTGATAGTGGGGGATTCATGCCATTAAATGTCAAGGAGCGATTGCAAGATTCTCTCTTGTTTGAGATGGTCATAACTTTCATGGTGTGTATGTTTCTTACCATGTTTCAGTCCAAACATGGATTTTGCCCAAATTTTTCTGCATTGTACTGGCCTGGTTTCTTTGCGGTTCACGATGGGTCCTGGCTAGTCTCTCAGCAGCTCATGGTGAGTCCCGGCCTAGCCTCTCAGTAGCTTGCAGCCTGGTGTCTTGGCGGTATGTTGGCTTATTTTTCGGCAGTTCATGGTGGTGTTTTGGCTTGGCATGCAAGTGGACACTGTCTGGGCATGGTCCTGAGACACAGGGATAGATTGGAGAGGTGGCTGCAACATGGAGTGTTTCAGGATCTAAGGGACTTTGAATGACGAGAAGACAGTAGGAATAAATGAATAATTTTCAGTTTTCAGTAGTTCTGGAAGCATCTACAGAGAGAGAAACAAGCCTAACATTGAGAAAAAAGTAATCAGTTTTAAGAAAGTAATAGTAGAGCATTTAGAATCTAATCAAGCAAAGTCATTATAGAGTCATGAAAGACAGCATATAACTGAATAATTTATCAGAGATTTTTGTGGTAGTGTCATAGTGGATAGAAAGAATCATTAGATATGTTGCATTGGACCTCCACTAGGTATTCAACAAAGTACCTCACAAAAGGTTAAGTCATAAGATTAGAGGCCATGATGTTGGAGATAGCACGTTGATATTGATTGGGAATTGGCTAAAATCGGTAGGAAATAGTGAATGTCGATAAGGGGTTGTTTATCAGGTTGGCAGCCTGTAACCAGTAGGTTTTCACAGAGATCACTGCTGGGTTTGCCACTGTTTATAGTATATACCTTTGAATTGGAGGAAGGAAGTTAACAGACTGTTCCCTAATTTGCAGACAAAATAGAATGGCAGGTTGCAAAAGGATACAAACAGTTAACGGAGGGATATTTATATGTTAATTAAGTGCACAAAAAGTTGGCAAATGGGCAATAATATAGGAAAATGTGATTGTGGAAGAGAGAACAAAAGAAAAGGAAATTATTTAAATGGAGAAAACTGCAGAAATTTGCAACACAAGGTACACAAAACACAAAGCTAACATGGAAGCATCAGGAAAGTTAATGCAATATTAGCATTTATTTCAAGGGGGCTGGAATATAAGAGTAGGGAAATCTTACTGCAACTGTACAAGATGCTGGAATATTGCGAGAGTTTTTGTCCCCTATTTAATGAAAGATATCACTTCATTGGAAGCAATCAGAGGAGGTTCACTAAGATGATCTCTGGTATGGAAGGACTGTCTTATGAGCAAAGGTCAAACATGTTGGCTCCCTATTTACTGGAATTTAGAAGATTGCATGGTGATCTCATTAAAACATATTGGATTCCTTAAGGGCCTGACAGGTCAATGACCGAGAGGATGCTTCCCCTCATGGGTGAGTCAATGACCAGAAAGCATAGTCTTAGAATTAAGGGCACCAATTTAAAACTGAAATTAGGAGGATTTTTTTTCTGAGGGGTGTAAGACTTTGGAACTCCTTGACACAGAGAGATATAGGGGCAGTTCTTTTGTATACATAAGGCTGAGATAGATTGATTCTTGATCAGCAGGGGAATCAAAGATTGTGGGGAAAGGACAAGGAATTTGATGTGATGAGTTTTGGATCAGTCATGATCCTAAAGAATGGCATAGCTGGTCCAGGGGGTTGAAAAGTCTACTTCTATTCATGTTTCCTATGGTTAAAGGAAAATATACACGGAACCTCGATTATCCGAACAACACGGGCGGGGAGTATTTTGTCGGATAATCGACTGTTCGGATAATTGAATGCTGGATAACACAGTTTAGCCAAGCAACAGGACCTTGCAATCTTGCCGGATAATCTGAAACTTGGATAATCAAATGCCAGATAATCGAGGTTCCTCTGTATAGGTCTTGATTTCAGCCAGTATAACAGGTTATTAGCACTAAGCTTGTAGTAGTCATAACATTGCTCTTTTGGAAATAGAGTTTTCTTTCCTTAAGCCAAAATTTATAAACACCCAGTCTTTTTCATAAAGGCCAATTTTATTAACCTTTCATGTGCTTTTTTAAAATGCTTTCATAAAATGCACATGAACAATAATTTTCACTGCTCATTAACTCTCGTTTCTTCAGCAAAAAATTGATTAATTTAGACAAAAATAGAATGTATACACTCACATGTACACACTCACACTCTGTCTCTCTCCCTCACATGCACACACATATACATATGGGTTGAATTTGCATTTGCAGAATTGTATTTGCAGATACATTCTATTTTTACTCAAAAAGCACACTCATTGCAGACAGTCAATACAGACAGTCAATTCATGTAACATTTTATAAGTTCCTACTTTGGAAATAGAACCAGACTCACTCAAGATTGGGATACAGACAGTCTGGGCTGAGATGTCATCTTTTTTTTTATAAATCAACTGAAACCTGCAGACCATTCTAAAAGATGAAAGACTTAACAGCAACCTAAGTTTGTTAAATATATTGTTTTAAATGCATGACACTGTGATCTTTTGCTATAAATTCTGTGTCTAATCCTGCCCCACTAGTTACCTGATGAAGGAGCAGCACTCTGAAAGCTAATACTTCCAAATAAACCTGTTGGACTATAACCTAGTGTTGTGTGATTTTTAACTTTGTCCACCCCAGTCCAACGTCAGCACCTCCACGTTCTATTTGACTCAGATGGTTCCATATCTCTGTTAATCTTTTCCCTGATTATTGTCTCAAAAGCCTTATCCACCAGTGATGGTAAATTAACTGGCCTGTAGTAACTAAGGATATCCTGTGTTGAACAAAAATACCATGCTTGTTCGCCTTGTAATTTTCCCTTACAATAAGCTAATATTTTCTTTTATGTGATATATTTTAATGTATTTATTCAAGATCACACAATTTTTAAATAAAAGTAAGGAAGATTCATAATTACACTCAAAATGTTAACTATTTCTCCCACTCTACTGAAGCTAAAAGATCTGCAAAGTGTTTTCCAACATTTTATATTTTCATTATCACTTAATCTTCATTGAATGGACTGAATGAGAAAAATAGCCAAAATATACTTTCATTAGGTTCATACCACACATTTTGTGATAATGAAGCACAAGCATAACTATGAGGCTGATCATTAGGGTGCATCAGCGTTGCTAAACAATGTTAAATCACATTTAGTTATAACCTGAGAGAGAAAGGTTCTGAAGAAGTTCTGCAATAGTCTATCTTGTACATAGAATTATAGCCAATACAACAACATTAATTTATAACTACATAGTTATCAATTATTTTATATTAAAGATATGTAGACCACAGTCATGGTATTAGTGTATGGTGATAGCCATCTTCAATCTATTCTTTAAGGAGCCCTGCTGAATGGTGGAGGAGGCACAAGGGACCAAAAGGTCTACTTCTGCTCTTATGCTGGATGTCCGTATGGTCGAGTAAGAGATTCCATACAAGAAAACAATCTGGTCCTGAAGGGAAGTAAAGCTGGCTAATTCTGAGCAACCTGAACTGATGTGCATTTCCTGTGGTCACCCGAATCATAATTAAGCAAATCTCCTTCTATTGGGAGTTCACTATTATTTGAGCTGGAAACCTAAAGTATTTGCAGGAGTTAGTGACCTACTGAAGTTTATGCTGGCTGTAATGGTCATTTACAGTTTGGAGATCATTAAGACTGTGATAAGACAAAGCAATGGCAACAAAAGTAAGCAGACTTTGCTTTCTGGACCTCATTACCTAACAAAATGTCCTGGTCCATGTGCTCAAAATCTTGCAAATCAAGAATCGATCTGTTAAGTCACACAAAGATCCACTGCAGAAACTCACCAACCTGAGGACAAGGGTCCTTGGATCGCAGGAAAGCCAACGATTGTTCAGAGAAAGGGTGAAAAGAATATCTTCAAGTAATGTAAGAGGGAAAATCAAAGTCCCTTCTCCACGTGTGTTATTTGAAATTCTCACATAGAAAATTAGACAAAGGAGGATCACCAAGATCACCACAGCCTGAAAGTGTGAGATTGGCGGAAGAATGGAAACAACTGAGATACTGCTCCATTCCCAAAACAGCACTTGTACCTGCATGCAGCTTATAGGGTCTGTGCTTTGGACACAGTAGCTATTTGGCACTTTGAGATTGTTCCACCATTCAATATGATCATGGTTGATCCTCCAAATCAGTCCCCTGCTCCTACTTTCTTCACATACACTTTGATCGCTTTAACCCTAAAAATATATATCTGCATCTTTCTTGAAAATGTTCAATTGTTTGACTTCTATTGTTTTCTTTGGCACAGAATTCCACACGCCCATCATTCACTGAATTTCTTCTCACCTCACTCCTAAAAGGTCTATTCTTTAGTTTTAGACTGTGACCTCTAGTTCTGGACTCACCAATCATTAAGAACATGTTCCCTGCCATTAGAATTGTACCGGCTTCAATGAAGATTCCCTCTCATTCTTTGAAACTCCAATGAAACCAACCCAGTCTCTTCCCAGTCCAGTCAATCCCACCAACCCAGGAATCAGAAATCTCCACTGGCTATCAACAAGGCCATCAAGAATGGAAGCTGGATGGGTGTCATCATTTGAGGAGCAAGTTTTAGACCTTCATTGAGCTTGTTTTCCCACAATGGGACTTTCGAACAAACGGGTTGCTCATGAACTCTCAAATCCTTCCAACACATACCGACAGGCAGTATTAGCAAGAATGATTCTTGCTCAGCCACATGATAGAGAGTAAACAAATTAAAGCCTCTGCTATCACTATCCAGAGCTCCAATCTGCAATATCTATATAAAAATGCATGTTGCCACAGCAACTCAGGCTTACTAAGTGAACACACCAACCCTCAAGCTGAAGATTGATCAAAAAACACAGCAGAACAAGTACACAAAGTCTCATAAATGTCAAAGTGAAAGAAGTCCACAGAATTGGGGCTCAAAATTTAGTGTTTTTTAAAATCTACACATGTTGACTAAGTCTTTTATAGTTCAGTTTTCACTTTACACCACTGATGGCACCTTATCATGCAGACCGATGATTACAAATCATCTAAACATTGAAATAAAATCTTTTCATGTAGACAGTGTCCTTACATACAGAAACGTGGAAAACTATATTCTACAAGCCTGAATTTATTAGGGATTCATTCCCCCTTCAAAATTTCAGATATTTCACAGGGTTACCCACAAGGAATATGGATAAAAATTCGTGCTCAAATCAGCCAAATGTCAGTAACCAGCTCTATGTAGAAAGCTGGTTGGTTTGTATACTGTTAATGCCTCTTTGGGCTTAAGCTGAAAGATGCAAAGGTTGTTGTGACCTTAACAGACACTGACAGTGCAATGCTGCAGAGGTTGGAAAGCAAATCACTAACAATGCAAAAACTCTGCAAGTCATATTGCTCTGACCAATTTAAAGGTATGTATGCATCTAGCCATAGGCTCTGGTGTGAAAATAAGTGAGTGCAGAGTGCCTTTGCTGCAGTCCAATAAGTTTCATCAGTTCTGTTAAAGGAAAACATACATTAATGTGAACCACAGTATATTGCTGTTGGAATGCTAGCTAAAGATGACAGGACCTAAACAATTGCTTTGTACCTCATTAGACTAAGAAGAGGTGAGTTTGTTAGGGTAAAGATTTTTGTGCAAATGTTGAACAAACATCCAAATGTCTTTCTCATTCTAATTAAAAGGTGACTTGCAGAAACACATTTCAAGAAATTTACTGCATATGATTGAGTAGCTGGCAAAGACCATATCAGCATGACTCTAGGGAATTATATGCACAACTGTCAGCAAAATCTGACATCATTCATAGCTGGGGCCATTATTATGTACTACACAGGGAGCCATTGCCCCATTATATTGATAACATTGCTATTCCAGGGCACCCCAATACTAGTTCTATTTCCTTGCTTTTTCTTCTAATACTTATGATATTTCCACTTAAAGTTGAAATAGTTGTGGGTTCAGCCATTCCATGTAACTAGTCAGTAATCTAATCTAATATAGTCCTTCTATATTCAACTTTTAAAAAGCCGACATTTAAAAGGAAGAGCTTCTTGCGATGGACAATGTTCAGGAATTGGCCAAACCTGTCTCCCAGTGTTCCACAGCCAACCTGATGCACAGACTGTTTTCTTAAGTGGACTGCACAGCATACCGCGTCAAAGTTTGCAGAACTGTACATATACGTGTTGGAACCTGTTGCCTAAAAGAGACCCCAATTTCTTGAAAATGCTCATCTTCAATAAAGTGTAATGCATAACATCCTTTAACTCACAGACTGCTTTAACAAAAATCTCTTGCCTTTAATATGTAATTTCTCAATAAAAGGTATTTTATTGATTCAGAATTCTAACTTTACATTAGATTCCCTACAGTGTGGAAACAGGTCCTTCAGCCCAACAAGTCCACCCAGACCCATTTCTATCTGACTAATGCATCTAACATTATTGGCAATTTAACATGGCCGATTCACCTAACATGCAGTCTTTGGACTGTGGGAGGAAACCCACGCAGACATGGGGAGAATGTGCAAACTCCACACAGACAGTAGCCTAAGGATGGAATTGAACCTGGGTTCCTGTGCTGTGAAGGATCAGTGCTAACCACTGAACCACCATGCCATCCCAAACTTTATCACAAATATGGGATTCTTAAGAGTATGCCCAGCACTGTCCTTTGTTGACTAGACCTTTTATAATCCAGTTTTTACTTTGCACCACCGACTGCACTTTATCATGCAGACTGATGATCATGAACCACCTAAACATTGAAATCAATCCTTTTCATGTAGACAGTATCCTTACAGGCAGAAACGTGTAAAGTTACACTCTACAAGCCGGAATCTATCAGGGATTCATTCTGTTCTCACTGTTCCAGCACTATCACCTTTATCTGTCATGAGATGGAATGGATCATCAAATTTGAAAGTTGCCATTTTACATAACAAAATAATTAACGCAAATATAAATCTCTCACTTCCAGTTTTTGTTTTCTTAAGTTTCTTTTTGGATCGGGTGGCCAATCAACATACAGCTGAATTTACCAAAAAAAAAATCTAATTGTCAATTTTAGAGAATTTCATGGAAAGGTTTCACTCTGTGAACTTTAATGAGTTCTCTTGAAATTCTCAATGCTCACTTCATTATGCATCTATCACTCTTCTATAGCACTGTTTTCGCACAATTGTATATTCACCAACAGTTGAAGTATTCGCTATTGTCAAGACTTTCTGAATTTCCACCTCTGTCACCATATTTAAAGAGTAGCCATGCATCAAGTTAATTGCTGCCAACCAAGAATAACTTTCACTGTTGACTGGAAGGGAAATGAAAAAGAAAAGCTTGAGGGCCTGGTTCATTGTACATAGAATATCACCTTCAAAGATAGATTGTGATAATTTCATTTATCACCTGCATGATCAACAGTCATTTTAAGTGAAGCTGCACGAATGAGGCTATAGAAGTTACCCTTTCCTGGTCCGATAGCATGCTATACCCTTCCTGAAGGAGAGCTACACTTTCCCTAATGTCCAGTGTAGCATAACAGTTTGTCATTGTTGAATGTTGGAGCAACACGTTGTAAATCCTTTGAACAGTTGTTAACATTAATTTCTATTAAACAAACAAGAAAACCAAGTAAAAATAAACAAAAATGCTCAGCAAGGACTGTTTCACTTTTTGATCAACAACAAATTTATAGTCAATTCATGACCACTTCATCCAATTTGGATCCATGAGAATGGGTGTGTCCAAATCATTCAAGAAATGCCCCATTCCCTGTAGGAACATGTGGTTGAATGCTTATAGTCTTACTAGGTGGAAGTGGGTACTGCAGATGCTGGAGATTAGAGTCAAGATTAGAGTGATACTGGAAAAGCACAGCAACTCAGGCAGCATCCGAGGAGCAGGAAAATCGAAGTTTCGGGCAAAAGCCCTTCCTCATTCCTGATCAAGGGCTTTTGCCCAAAATGCCTGTAGTTTAAGGTGAGAGGAAATCTGTCCCTTGCCTTTGCACAGCCTATGAGCCCTTGGACCGTATTTATGAATTTTGTCCTGTAGACTGTTAAGGTTGCCTATAATTGCTTCTGCTTCACAGAGATGACTATGATCAATCAGGAATGACCAATGACATGATCAAGATTTCTGTGATCAGGAACTGTATCCCACATTTCACATTCGGGGACCATGACCACTGATAATTTTAACTAGTACTGTTTAAGCGCCTGATTAATGTAGACCCTCAAAGAGCCTCACATCACTCACAAGTAGAACCTACTTCATCAGAGAGAAAGAAAAAATGTACTTCACCCACTGTGGTTGTGGTAGAAGCTGATTTTAATTTCAGTAGTGTGTTTGTGATTCAGCTGAGAATGGAAGACAATATAAAGTGGTGAGTCACAGACTAAGTATGACAATTAAGGTCTCCACTTCAAACCCTCCTTTTTTTAGTATTTCTGTTAAATACATCAGTTTTGAGCTAAATTCCAAGCCAACTCTTTTATCTAAGTCAAAAACAACAATTGCTGATGAAACAGAGCAGGCCTGGTAGCATCTGCAGGGAGAGAACATTGGTCTACTTTACCACTTCAGTCCCAGGCCAATAACTTATTTTTTTGACAGCCATTGAATTCTATGATTCTACTGTCTTACACTATACCTCCTTTGAGGCCAGGCTTGTGATGATCATCAATAATCTCCACTCCTCTATCTACCCACAGTAACCTTTTCTCTCTGAAGCTTGATCCATCTCCCACCTGCCTGATATGAAATCTAAACAATGCCTGGTAGCTAACTGTCAACCATCCTAACCTGGAAATATATTACCTTTCTTTTAGGGCGTCCGAGCAAAATCATGGAATTCCCTCCCTAATGGTACTGTGGGTCTATCTACAGCACATTTACAACAGCTATTCAAGAAGGTAGCTCACAAACATCCATTCAAGGGCAGCTAGGGAATGGGCACCAAATGTTGGCCCTTCAACTTTAATTTCATACAATTGACAATAAAACTACTTGTTGCGACCTGTCTGTAGGCACAACACCTTACTGTATGGTACTATCCAACAGTGTCCATCATGGTCTACAATGGGTTAATAACTAGCTAATCCATTCCAATTTGTGAACTACTTTCCATTTCACAACATGGTCACTTTCATTCTTCATTTAACAAGGGATCGGTTTAGCTCAGTTGACTGGATGATTCTTTTGGGAATCAGTGTGATGTCAAAAAGGTGGGTTCAATTCTCACATTGACTGAGGTTACCATGAAGGACTCTCCTTCTCAACCTCTTCCCTTGCCTGAGGTATGATGCCTCTCAGGTTAAATCATCACTGTGTGTGTGTGTGTGTCTCTCTCTCTCTGTCATGAAGTAATAGCCCTATGTAAGACTATGGTGACACACATACATCCCACAATGTAGGGGACTATGACCACAGATAATTTGAATTTGTACTATGTAAGTACCTGATTAATGAAGGGCCTCACATCACTTATTACTGACCCACATGCCATTAGTTAGTGTGCTGGTCAGATAAAGAATAAGTGTGACCAAGTAAGGATGGTTCTGCTACTCATCTCCCTCCAATGTTGCACTCCGAACTCCAAAATGGCAGTAATCAGAAACCCTATTTCGACTTGTCAATCAGCTATTCAGTTTCTTCAGTATTTCTGCAAGAGCCTTTAGCTAGGACACTACATTGCATATTTGTTTAAGCATATCAAAGGTCTGAGAACATATATTGACAGCATTTTTGTAGGTACAGGATGGAATATTGTGGAATTAATCCAACTTGCATTCATTATGCAGCACTTTGAGAAATTTCACCTCCTATAGTGTGTCCTACCAAAGTGTATTAAACAAAGCAGTTGTTCATCTTACATCGATGAGTATCTGCCATAAGTTCATGCAGAGTAAACAAGTTACATGTTATACAAAACATTCCCTTCCTTGGTTTGGTGTGGGCTAGAATGAAACAAAATCAGCATCTTGACATCAATTTTTTTTTCTGTTTTCCCCTTAAGCTTTAAGTAACGACGTTAGCCTGACCTCAGTCATTGGTAAGATTTTGGAGTCCATTGTGAAGGATGAGTTTTCTGAATACTTGGAAGTGCATGGTGAAATAGGGCAAAGTCAGCATGTTTCATCAAGGGGAGGCCATGCCTGTCAAATTTGCTAGGATTCTTTGAGGAGGTAATGAGTAGGTTAGTCCAAGGAGAGCCAATGGATATTATCAATCTGGACTTCCAGAAAGCCCTTGATAAGGTACTACACAGGAGTCTGCTGAGTAAGATAAGGGCCCATGGTGTGAGAGGCATGACACAAGCATGCATAGAAAATTGGCTGTCTGGCAGAAGGCAGAGACTTGTTATGTAAAGGTTCTTCTCAGGATGGAAGCAGGTAATTACTGGTATTCCACAAGGGTTGGTGTTGGGACCACAACTTTTCACTTTATACATTAATGGCTTAGATGAAGGAGCTGAGGGCATTCTGGCTAAGTTTGCAGATGATACAAAGATAGGTGGAGGGGCAGGTGGTATTGAGGAAGAGGAGAGGCTGCAGAAAGATTTAGACAGCTTAGGAGAGTGGGCTAAGAAGTGGCAGCTAGAGTCATACAGTCATAGATATGTACAGCACAGAAGCAGACCCTTCAGTCCAACCTGTCCATGCCGACCAGCTATCCTAAACTAATCTAGTCCTATTTGCCAGCACTTAGCCCACATCCCTCTAAATCCTTCCTATTCACACCCCATCCAGATACCTTTTAAATGTTGTAATTGTGCCAACCTCTGCCACTTCCATAATTGGAGGAACAACACCTCATTTTCTGCCTGGACAGCCTGAAATAAAACGTGGGAAAGTGTGAGGTGGGACGAATAGAGGCATGAACTATTTTTTAAATGGGGAGAAAATTCAGAAATCTGAAATGCAAAGGGATTTGGGAGTTCTAGTCCAGATTTCTCTTTAGGTAAACTTACAAGTTGAGTCAGTAGTTAGGAAGGCAAACACAATGTTGTCATTCACTTCAAAAGGACTAGAATATAAAAGCAGAGATGCATTTCTGAGGCTCTATAAGGCTCTGGTCAGACCATATTTAGAGCATTGTGAGCAATCTTGGGCCCCATACTTCAGGAAGGATGTACTGGCCCTTGAGCGAGTCCAGAGGAAGTTTACGAGAATGATCTCAGGAATGAAAGGCTTGGCACATAAGGACTCTGGGATAATAATGGATGGAGTTTAGAAAGATTGGGGGGTGGGGGGGGATCTGATTGAAACTTTCAGAATACTGAACAGCTTGGATAGAGTCGACATTGGAAAGTTGTTTCCATTGGTAGGAGAGATGATGACCTGAGGGCACAGCCTTAGAATAAAGGGAAGACCCTTTAGAACAGACACAAGGAGAAATGTCTTTAGCCAGAGAGCAGTGAAACTGTGTAATTCACTGCAACCTAAGGCTGTGGAGGCCAGATCATTGAATATATTTAAAACAGAGAAAAATAAGTACTTCATTGTCAAATGGATCAAAGATTATGGGAAGAAAGCAGGAAAATGGGGTTGAAAAGCCTATCAGCCACGATTGAATGGTGGAGCAGACTCAATGGGCTGAATGGCCTAATTTCTGCTCCTATGTCTTCTGGTCTTACATTGAAATCCCACTACTGAGTATCGATTATCTTACTTCTATTAATTTGTATCCTATTATTATCCCAACTTTTCTCATATCTATAGCACACTGAATGCATGCTTTCTTAGCACTTACTCACTTTGGAATAACATGGAGGCTACCAGCCTTTATGGTTTGCATTGCTTTTTAGCACTGAGGGTGAAGCAGACAGCCTGTGACAGTCAGGAGCACTGAACAGTCAAGGGGGCGGACATGTTGCTGTTCAGCACTGTGTTTCAATAACATCATACCTACAACATGTCAGCAGTTTCCATGACAAACATTGTCCATGAATTCATTCCACACACGAACCACCCACTATGTAAAACATTTGCCCCTCATGTCTTTTTTAAATCTCTCTCCTCTCAGCTTACAAATATGCAGTCTTGAAATGCCACATTCTAGGGAAAAGACACCGACCATTAACTCAATCTATATCCCTCATAATATTATAAACCTCTATAAGGTCACCTCTCAACTCCTATGCTCCAGTGAAACAAGTCCCAGTATATCCAGCCTTTCTTTAAATTTGGGCACAATTACAACATTAAAAACAAACACTTGGATAAGTACATAAATAGGAAAGGTTTGGAGGGATATGGTCCAGAAGCAGGCACATAAGGCCAGTTTAGTTTGGGATTATGTTCGGTATGGATTGATTGGACTGAAGGGTCAGTTTCCATGCTGTATGACTTTATGACTTCATGTGTTTCATGTAAGTGGTCAAATCTGGATGCCAAATGGGACTAGTCCTCATTGAAATGTAGGGTGAGTCAGTCAAGAGGCTCATCAAATTCTAGTCTAGGGGTTGCCTTCATTCTGTCAGGTACTTGGTCCTATTAGACTCCAGTGATCTGTACTTTTGTAGTTCAAGGATTGAGCCACAATCAGTCCTGCAGTCAAGTGCAAGCAGGGGATTACAGGTAGCTGTGGTCATATCAGTTTGGGCACTGAGACATTCTCAGACAGGGTTATCCTGACAAGCCAATCCAGGGTTGGGCCATAGTCTGACATATGGATTTGTTCAATTATGGTCATGCGCTTATCAGGGAAGTCATCCATGGAATCCTGGAGAAAGCTATCAAAATTGCACAGTCACTCAGATAATGAATAGAATGAAAGGCACATATATGGATGGAAGATTGGAATCTCCTAAACTATAGAAGGAGATGGACAGCTCCAGGAGGAGTGATTATCACAGGTCGCAATCACTCTTGTCTCTACACGTGGAGGCCAGGAAGACCAAACATGGCCCACGGGATTGCACTTTGAAGCAGCTGGCAGAGCCTTAATGAGCCAAATAGTTGCCTTCTGTGAGATACAATTCTGTGAGTCAATGATTGAAAGTGTGAAGCATTTCTTCCTATGTAATATTGAACTCATTTGGGGGCTCTGTGACACAGTGGTACTATCCCTACCTTTAAGCGAGGTGGCCGAGTTGTAAATCCCACCTGCTCCGGAAGTGTGTCATAACATTTTGAACAAGTTGATTAGAAACACTATCTCATACTTAGAGGAAAAATCGACAAATAGCACTATTGCAATCGCACAAACAGACGCCTGATTTTAATGGTTGCTGTGGTGCAATAATGGCATCTCTTGTTTAGAGAGTCTAAGGTCAAGTCCTATCTCTCCTGAAGGTATATCCTAACATGCTTGAATAGATTGATTAATGTATTTAAAAAGAGTGAATTCAGTTGAGGGTTTCTGTACCACAGTGGTAGTGTCCTTACTTCTGAGCCAGGAGGCCTGAGTTCTAGTTCCATTACTCCAGAAATGTGCAATTGAACAAGTTGAGTTGAAAATATTTAATCCTAAAGCTTTTCTGAATTGGTTCTGTTTCTAAAGTGCCTGAAGGGATTTGCTTACTTCCATTTTATCCACTCATTTCACCATTTAAATATGTGTTAACACACCAAGATGAACTTTCAAGATAGAAATAATATTGTTCCTTTGTATTTTGTTCTGAAAAGTAATGAAACTCTCCACTGTCACAATATTGGCTATTATCAAATTCATTCAGTGAAATTCCTGTCTTGTAATAACCTGTTTTCTTGAGAGATACAATTCTTAACATTGAATTCATTCTGTGAAGTTCCTGTCTTGTAAAATCTCTTTCTTTGAGAGATACTGTTCTTTAAAAATTTTTGAAAACGTCTTCTTTGCTGCTGAAGTCAAGAGATATCTGAATGCTTGAAACCTCTCATCATTTCACTTCCCATCAACCAGCATTTGTGAGTTATCCAAGTCATTCTGAAGCACAATTCTGTGGATGAATTGAAAACCAGAAAGTACTGGAAATGCTCAGCAGGCCTAGCAACACCATTCAAGAGAGAAGCAGACATAAGGTTCTGATTCAGGTTCTGATTCAGATCTGATTCACATATTCTGGCATATCTATCGAAAACAATGAAACCCTGAGTAGGCCTACTTTTATCAAAAGCGAAACAGCATGTATTCCTTTATAAAGGGGCACAACTAATTGAAAACTTAATGTGAAGGAAACCTCACTTGTGTACAAACATTGGGGTGGAGATCCCACTTTGTACACAGGGCTGCAATGGTGTCATGGTGATGCCATAAGACTAGACAAAAACAGAAATGGTTGGAAAAATTCAGTAGGTCTGGCAGCATTTGTGGAGAGCAATCAGAGTTAATGTTTCAGATCCTGTGACCCTTCTTCACAACTTCTTCATATACTGCCAGACCTGCTGATTTTGTCCAGCAATTTCTTGTTTCTAGAATACTAAAGCTCAGATTAATGCTTGGAGAACATAGGTTCAAATCCATCCATGGAAGCTGAATTAACAGAAAATCTGGAATTAAAATTATCATTGATTATTGTTAAAAATAATCATCTGATTCACAAACATGAGCTACTCTAAAATATTAAACATGAATCCACAGCCACAGGAAATGTAAATGACTCTGATCTGCATTTGAAATGATCTGGCAAATTATCCTGTTTAAGGGTAATTTAGGATTGCCTGACCATACCATAGATGCACCAATCCATTTGAGGAATAAAAAGAATTTCACTGAGGTATGTGACTGGAAGCAGTGGTACTTAAACTGGCAGTAGTACTTATACTGGCAGTAGTATTTATACTGGCAGTAGTACTTAAACTCCATAGAACACAGAAAGTCTTTATCACTGCAGAGGCTACGGCTTCTCCTATAGCCAGTATTGGGGATTAAACATTCAAAATGGGGATTTCCTTTTTCTTGCACTCCATTTTCCTCATCCCACAATCCCACCTGAAATGCTGTGAACAATCTCTTCTTGCTTCCCCACACCCCTCATTGTAACCCTACCATGTTAAAATTCTCCTTTGAAGATACCCAAGAACTGAACTGACAGTCGTGGAGCAGGGAGAAGTGGAATCACAGAAAGATTCAATGATGATGAAGAAGCTTGCAATTGGAATCGTTATGTGGTGAGACTATTGACACCAATAGGTTGGAGAACAATATTAACACAGTGCAACTTACTGAAGGGTGAAGTCTCACAAGTGTTCTGCTGCAAAGGATTCAGCTGAAATATTCGATGGGCACAAGACTGATAATATGCACATTGAATAGTCAGTGGCTTGGTAGGCATCAAAGGAAGTCAATGAATTCTGCACAGGGCAAAATTGGCAGAGCTTGGATCTCATCCTTTCGAGTGTGAAAATGATAGCAATATCCTGCCAATATGTATGGATCTGACCATGTCTGATGTCTCACTTTTTACTGCAACCCAAAATGAATCCAACTAAAGCCTGTGTAAAACAGTGAAAGCTCAGACAAATATTACACAAGATCTAGTTGCTGAAGAAGCTTAAATATTTACTGTGATGGCTGCAGACACCAGTGTACAAAGGGGCTCCCAGCAGCTCAGCAGTCTATCCACTTACAAACACATCATTTGGACTGTTGAGGTACTGCCCCAGGACAGTGACAGTCTCGACGAGGAGTATATATCTACTGTCCTCTTCCTCAAAACAGTATTCATGTCACTAACAGTATCACTCTGCCAGTGCTCTTCCTGTGTTGCCTGCTGGCCAGCTCAGGCTTCTGTCACCCATTTTGAGATAACATAATCTGCAGCAGTAGAACCCACTTAGTCATCTTACAAGGCCAGCAGCACTCTCCTCCTTAAAACTCAGCCTTAGGGATTCTGCAGCGACTGGGGGAATACAGGATAGGAAGCACTATGATGGGTAAAAAGAAGGCAGACAAGAGAAATAGACAAGAGAAATAATTGAATGGCTCAGTTTATCATTTCATCATTTTGTTTTTGCTTAAGGGAATCAAAACTGATGTTCTGCTCACTATTACAATTAGAGATGTCAATAACAGAAAGCCTGGCAAGAAAGGGAATACCTTGGTTACCTCATCCCTTCTTGCTCCTCCTGATCTTCTTTCTCCTCAGCTTCTTTCCCGTATGATTGATGGTGAGGTCTGTCTGCTCACAGTGACACAATTGTGCATGGAGAACTCCACCAAGAACCTTGACACCCATGCTACTAAGGAAGGAAGGACTCCTCCAATGCAGTCCAGATAGTGGAATTATTGCTTATAACCACCCCAAGGATATGCTCTTTCCCATTTCACATGGAACAATGGTGGTTATTGTGAGCATGCTGCCTGCTTATTTGGGCAAGGATTGTACGCTGGAGGTGTGAGTCATGTCATACATGAATAGCCATGTTGCCCATTACCAAGCATTCAGTTTTTTCTGCTGGTCCAGAGACAGATGACCAAATGGCCTAATACAGACTGAAGACATCATAAACGCTGCTGGGATATTGATATTTTCTAAAGTGGGATGCTCTACATAGTCACACTTTACCTGGGCATTTATGGAATGCTAACCCTTTTGGCCAGCATAAATCTCAAAATTAACATGAGGTGACCACAAAGCAATGTGTGAGTGTCCAATAGAAACTTTCACCTTGTGGAAGTCAGCAATCCTAAGGAAGCCATGTGTTCATTATTTGCAGACTTCAGCTCTCTTTGGTAAAGAGCTCCAATGCCTTTGCTTATATCCAACAGTGGACATCAACTGGAAAATGATGGAAATGGCACCTACTCCAGTCTTGCAAGAGCCCAATGATAAACATACATGAACACTCCCTTTCATGGAAAACCCACCCACGCACTATTGTAATTGTATAAAATGCAGGAGGTAAGTCAGCAGGCAGCTTGTAGCTCCCCTGCTTTTGATTTCCATTGACTTAAATCAAAATGGTAATCAGATTGCTCTTGCCCATTTATACCATTGCAGAAAGTCACGATCAATCCCTTGGACTATATTGTGTCTGTGTGACTCATGTATCAATTTACTGAGCCTGTCAGGGATGCACTCAGTTTTCATCAATGACTTGAGAGAGGTCAATATTCAACATGGGGACACACTGTAACTAATGGTTCTGACATTAAGAAGCATAAACCAATGGAGTCTCTTCTCCCTGATCATGGTAAACACTGAATCTAAGAATGGTAACAATAGTTGGAGTTTATTTCTGCTTCCAGCTGTTTCCACAATTGTCAGGTTCTGTCCTGAAGTATGCAACTAATTTTCATATTGTTTGTGTCTTACTTTCCTTCAGATATCTTGTCTGTTACAATTTATTTTTTTCTAAGCACCATTTCTTATACTGCAAATTACTGAACAGTCATTATCCAATTCAATCCCATTTCCTCCTTATTACTATTATTTCCTTTTAAAATTATTATGCGAGTTTAACATGAGTCACATCTTAGCTTTCCTACAGTGAAAATGGGAATATTTTACCATGTTAGTACTTTAGAGACTATTTCATCTTTTAGAATACAATCAAACTATATCTTTTCCCTAATATATGGCAGCTGCAGGAATAATTTTCTGAAATGGATCTAATTTTAGAAAACAGAATGACAGCAGCATGCAGACCCAAAGACTGTTTCTCACTCTGTACTATCTGAGCAAATTAAAAATTGTAATTGTGCTATAATATACATGGACTCATATCATTTCCCAGTGAGTCACGTCTACCATTTTCTCAATATAGGTGCACCACTATGATCAAAGTCATTAGTTCTTCAGTACAAACATCATTGTCCATTTAGAATATTGGAACTCTGAATTCATGCTGAATGGCTAATCTCATCTGAAAAAATATATTCAAAGTTGAATCAAAACACTGAATAAAAATAATGTTACATACGCTGTTCCATTCCACGTATGCTCTGTCTGAAGACAAATCCTTGGCTCATTGACTTCTGATGCTTCATTCTGAGCTCTTTCTTATGCATTTTTTTGTCAGTAGCGGTTTGCCATTGCCTTTAACTCTCAGCAGCAGGGCAAGGAGGCAGGTTCCAAGCAAACCTCAGCCAGCATCATGCACTTGGTGTTATTTTGAGCCATATATCAGCCATCTGAGCTAAAAGCTCCCTGACATATTATATACATATGAAAGAATAAACTATATTGCTGTGCTCAGTGAGAACCAGCAATAGGTATCACATATAATTCCTGTTGTATTTTGACCAGTGTTGCAGGGATAACACCCACATGTATCTTTTGATTCATTGTGAACAATTTCAACACATCACAGATGCCCCACTCACCAACAGTCTCACATCTTACCTACTCCATGTCATTGGCTACAATGTAGTGTTAATGCATAAGTAAAATATTTATTTGATACAGTTTGAACAGTATGATTCAATGTTCTTCTAAAAGCAAAGTATCACAGATGTTGGAGATGTGAAACAAGAAAGAAGAGCTTAGAGAATACAGCAGATCTAGTAGCATGTAGAGAGAGAAACAAAGTGACCTGCGGTTTCTCCAGCACTTTCTGCTTTTCCCCCTTTATTTTTGATAGAGTTTTGTTGTTTGACTCCATAGCAAAACAAAATGTACAACTGAGAAGGGCAGGGACATTTCAAATCGCAATATCTCATTTCAGAGGTTGTTTATTCAACCTTTGTGATCAAGTTCTTCTGAACATCTAGTGGTTAGAATTTCGTATGCATTACACTAATTCTTGGCCATACACGGAAACATGGAAAGACAGAAAATAGGAACAGGATTAGGTCTTCAGCTCTTTGAACTTTCTCTGATATTCAAGACAATCATGTCTGATGATCTAACTCAGTATCCTGTTCCTACTTTCTTCCAATACCTTTTGATCCCATTGGTCTTAAGAACTATATACAACTCCTTTTAGAAAACAACCAGTATTTTGGTCTCAACTGCTTTTTGTAACAGAGAATCCCACAGATGTACCACGTTCTATGGGAAGAAATTTTTATTCATCTTAGTCTTAAATAGCTGACCCCATATCTTTTGTTGCATTCCCTCTAGAATTAGTACCTCCTTCTCCAGATAAAGAGACCAAGACTGCACATAGTAATCCAGATGTGACCTCACCAAGGCCCTGCACAATTCAGCAGACATCCTTACTGTCAATGTCAGGCTACCTAGGCTATAATTCCCTGTTTTCTCTCTACCTCCTTTTTTAAATAGTGGGTTGCATATCACAGAAACTGTTTTAGAAGCTTTAGAATATTGAAGATGACTACCATTGCATCCGTTATTTCTAGTGTCACTTCTTTAAGTTCTCTAGGGTGTAGATTATCGAGCCCTGAGGATTTATCGGCCTTTAGTCTCATCAATTTTCCAACACCTTTTTCCTACTAATACTGATTTCCTTCAGTCTTCCCTTTGACTAGACCCTTTTCCCTGCTAATACTTTTAGGACATTATTTATGTTTTCCTTTGTGAAGGCAGAACAAAAATATGTATTTAACTAGTCTGCCATTTATTTCCTCTCCATTATATCCCCCCCTGTTTCTGACTGCAAGGGACCTACTTTTGTCTTAACTAATTTTTAGAATAGATACAAAGCAGAACAATTTAGCAGTGGCAGGTTTGACCTGACCTTGAGATTTGTGGGTGATTTAGTTAGTTTTCTGACCTAGATCCTTATAACAGGCTTTATGTTACTTATTAGATGAATTCCTGGTCTTATCCCATCACAAAATTTTCCAACAGTGGATAAAGGGATAAGTACTGACTCTATGCTATTTAGGAGCCTTTACACAACACATCCATCTCACACCATTACTTCCATCTGGATGTAACTCCAGTATCGTTGTTGTAATTGTGTTCCCTGGACTGCCTCTCCATGTCCTTGTTTTTTACCTTTCTCCATGTACTTGTTCTAGTTTCCTCACAGACTGCTGCTATTTAGTCAGCAAGTCCACTTTCATTGACTGAGGCACTGCTTTGGAAAAAGGATAGAAATATATAGACTCTCCAACCTCTTGGACAATTTGAAAAAGGCACAAGGCATAAATATATTATTATTTGCAGAGAATAGGACACTAAGAGCAATCATCTGCCTTTGGGTAATGTTTAGATGGAAGTATTTTCAAACTTTACCTATTATAGATGGTCATCATCTGAAGCCACCAAACCCTGAAAAGCACCTCAGACCTTTTATCTTGCTTTCCATAAACTAAATTCTTGAATGTTATAGACATTGTGGATTTTATAGCTCTGCCTCATTTTGTTTTCGATCACTTCTGCTACCAGTGCAGATACTGTCAACCACTCATGGCAGTAACACTGAAACACTAATGATCATGGCAGCAATCATTGAAGGTATACAGGCAGGAGATTCAGAATTCTTTAATGAGGTTAACAATGGCTTGTATAACATGTTGTAGTTCAAAATAAAGGGATCAGAATGCATGATTTCTCTATATTTTATTTATGTCTCAATTATATGTACATTCTATTGATTGCTGCAGAACAAAATGAAATTGTTTTTTTAAAAATATCGCGCTGTTTAAGAAAATATGATAATATGGCCTTACTTTCTCTGCATTCCTAGTAAGTACTGCCAATCCATTCATTTCTATTTTATATTTTAATACAGATGTGTGATAACAGCCCAAAAGGTTGCCTGACTTTTAACAATTTACTTCATTAGTGACCATTGTTATCACTAACCCACTAATTTAGTGATCTCAATTATTCCATATTGTTTTAAACCTTCTAATCTGCCACTGAACAGTTTTGTCAGTACCAACTGTTACTGAAATCAGTTTTGATTACATCTTGCCCAGTGCAATCTGTGAAAAGTGTTTCATAATGTAAAACCATGGCACACTGAAGTGAATTATAATCAGTGCCTCTCTTTAAAATGAATTATCATCCTCTTTTATCTTCTATTACTTATGTTGATCATGCTAAAGTTTGTTTAATGAAAGAGAATTGATGATGCTTTTTGGAAATCAGGTTTTAATTGAATCCTGGCTCAAACCATACAGATGAAACTGAGACATACCTAGTACTGATTGAATTTTAATTGAGGTTAATCCAGCTCCATCAAACACAATAGCTGAAATACTTGGGGAGTAACAACCATTTTATCTGTGATACAGACATAGCTTTATTTCAAAAATAGCATTAATGATGTGCACACCAGGTATGGCTGTGCTGGCACTGTTTTGGCAACTGTGCAGGAAGTATCCATCACAATTATGCTGAGTGGACAGACATGAATGTTGATCACTGTGCCTCAAATCTTATAAGGACCTTGATTATGGACCATGCAACGAAGGTGCCTAAAAAGGATCATGCTTGGCAGACAGAAGTCTCATTCTAGTGTACTTCCAGATGCGCAGCTATCAAAATGAATGATGCACATCATTCAGTCTAGCAGTTTAAGATTAGAATTGCATATGAGGCATAGAGTTTAAATTGTTAACAGTTACTTAAAGAGAATACTTACAGATGAACTTCAACTATTCTAACATTGTGACTTTAAAAGACACTTAAATTCTTACAAGACTGCATTAGATTTGAAATGGAAGTCAGTGTACAATATTACTAAGTGCAAATGCTCTCTAGAATTTGAAGCTAACTTGAAATATGAAAGAAACGTCTCCCTTTCAGTTCATGGCAGAAATGTTCATATTTCAGATGTTCATAAGAGTTAAAGAGAAAACACAGATAACATGACACAATTTAAATATGACTAAAAGGAAGAATTTTTCAAGCGTGATGGGTTCAATTTGCAACCTGACAGCGTAGGTTGGAGGCCAAGTACAGGATGACATGGATGTATTTAGTTTGGCCACTTCACGACAGGCTGACTGGGCCAAGTGTTCTTCTCTCCATTTGGAGAGATCTGCCCTGTGGATAGCAAATCTGCCATCTCATTTCATGCCAGCATGTTACTTAGCAGTCAGCCTGAATCAGGATGAACAATGCCATAAGCATCACAGTCAGGTGCCGGCTTTTGAAGCCTGCCTGCCCCTCTTATTGACAATAATAGTTGCATTTTTCCAACGAGAAATGGGAGGAATAAACTAAATTCATACAATAATGAGGTAAAGAATCTTGTAAGCATTGTGCTGATAAGTGAAATGTTACAATTAGAAGGGGCACAGTTGTTGAATAATTTACCCAGCTGGTAAGTAAAGGATTACACATAACAGTCAGAAAAAGCAGCAGTTTGCATTTATATCGCACCTTTAACATAGTAAAATATTTCAAGGTGCTTCGCAGCACCAATTTTGGAACAAGATTTGACATCAAGCCATGTCGAGGGAGAATTAGACAAGGAATGTTTTTGTTCATGTTTCAGATTCTTGTTTGTGATTGGAGTATCTCATTTGCAATTTTAATATAGAATTCAATCATTTCCTTTATGGTCCCTCTTTCCCAGTGGATTGTTTATTATGACATTATCAATTACTTTTGCTTTATTATTCAATACTAATTCTAAAACACCATTGGCCTATCTTGTATTGCTCTGATAAATTACTTTCTCTCAATATATTCTCTAAGGTTCTATTATTCTTGTACTTCAAATATTTCATTTAAGTTACTCATGTAAATAGATCCCTAAATTTATTGAACTTGCCTTATTCATAAGATTTCACAATTTAAAATAATATAAAAACGATCCTTTTTTCAACTAAAATAGGCAATTTTACAAAGGTTTCTGTTGAACTTTAGCTGTTCTACAGTAACCGTGTATGTAGGAAGTGCGTTCAGCTACACATGGAGTGCTGGAGCTATGGATGGACTCACTACAGAGCATCCATAATGCTGAGGACATTGTGGATAGCGCATTTAGCGAGCTGATTGCACCACAAGTAAGGGCTGCACAAGCAGAAAAGTGACCACTAGGGAGACCAGTAAGTGTGGCAGGGAGTGCAAGAGTCCCCGGTGGTCATCCCCCCCTCAAATGGATATGCCATTTTGGATACTGTTGAGGGGATAGCCTCTCAGGAGAAAGCAACAGCATCCAAGTTTGTGGCACCACGGTGACTCTGCTGCACAGCAGGGGAGAGAAAGGACTGGGAGAGCTTTAATGATAGGGGTTTCTATCATAAAAGGAATTGACAGATGGTTCTGCGGCAGAAAATGAGACTCTGGAATAGTAAATTGCCTCCGTGGTGACAGGGTCAGGGAGGTCACAGAATCACAGCAAAAGGTTTTGAAGGTGGAGAGTGAACAACCAACAGTTGTGGTACATGTCAATACCAATGAGAAGGGCAAAAAAATGTTCTGCAGCAGGAATTTAAAGCGTTAGTAGATTTAAGAGGAAGACAACTAAGGTTATAATTGCTGGAGTACTTCCAGTGCTACGTACAAGAGATTATTGAAATAGGAGAATAGATCAGATGAATCCATAACTAGAGGGAGTGTGTAGGATGGAGTAATTCAGATTTGTGGATCACTGGGACAATCTCTGGGGTAGGTGGGACCTGTACAAGCTGGGCAGTTTGCATGTGAACTGGATTAGGTCCAAATTCTTCACTAGGTGTTTTGCTTGTGGTGTTGGAGACATTTTAAACTTATCTGGCAGGAGGAGGGATCACAAAGGGGATATAATGCCAGGAGCAAGGTTCTATTAGATACAGAAGGAATGTTAGGGTAGTCCAATACGTAGATGCGACGTAGAAAAAGTAAGGCACATGGGTGTCTAGAAAGCTCGATTGTATCTATTTTAATGCAAGGAGCTTGACTGACTAGGTGGATGAATTTAGAGCATTAATCAAACTTGAGACATGGTTGAAGAAAAGACAGGACTGGCAGCTCAACATTCCAGGTTATAAAAGTTTCAGGCATAATGGGAGGAGGGAAAGGTTAGAGAGTGGAGGACACTGCATTATTGATAAAGGAAATCATCACTTCTATAATAAGGGAGGACGTCTTAGAAGGGCCTTGAAATTAGATCATTTGGGTAGAGCACAAAAATAAAAGAAGGGACGATTACCTTACTGGAATTATACTATAGGCCTCCCAATAGTATTTGGAAAGGCAAGGACTGATTAGGGATAGTCAACCTGGCATTTTGCAGGGAAATCATGTCTCACAAATTTGATTGAGTTTTTTTGAAGAAGTAACAAACAGGATTGATGTGGGCAGAGCGGTAGACGTGATCGACATAGGATGGAGGAGTAGAAATCGATGCAAATCACAGAGGTGTGACAGAAACATGTTTATAGTTATAGGGAGCTTCAACTTTGCTAATATTAACCAAGATCACCTTAATGTGACAAATGGAATTTTTAAAGTGCATCCAGGAGAGCTTTTTGTTCTAGTACGTAACTTGTCCGACTGGAGATAGGGAAGTGCTAGATCCAATCCAAGGGAATGAAGCTGGTCAAATGGTTGAAGTTTCAGTGTGCATCCATCTTTGGGATAAGTGGCCATAATTTGCAAGCTTAAAACTCATTATGGAATGGGTTCAATATCTTTAGACAGGATTGGCTTCATAAACTAGGAGCAGCAGCTTATAAGTAAGTCTATAATTGGAAAGTGGGAGTTTTTTAAAGTTGTATAATGCAACTTTAGGTTCAGCCAGTTAACATAAAGGACATTGGTTTATAGTCCAGGTAACTCGATGTCAAGGGATATCAAAAGTTTCATAAAAGAAAAGAAGTAGGTCGGCCTTTGTGTGGAGCCGCAGGAGATGGGGGGGATATTAAACGAGTATTTTGCATCAGTGTTTACTGTGAAAAAGGACATGAAAGATATAGAATGGAGGGAAATAGATGATGACATCTTGAAAAAATGTCCATATTACAAAGGAGGAAGTGCTGGATGTCTTGAAATGCATTAAAGTGGATAAATCCCCAGGACCTGACCAGGTGTACCCGAGAACTCTGTGGGAAGCTAGGGAAGTGATTGCTGGGCCTCTTGCTGAGATATGTGTATCATTGATAGTCACAGGTGAGATGCCGGGAGACAGGAGGTTGGCTAACGTGGTGCCATTGTTGAAGAAAGGTGGTCAGGACAAACCAGGGAACTATAGACCAATGAGCTTGACGTCAGTGGTGGGCAGGTTATTGGAGGGATTCCAGAGGGACAGGATGCACATGCATTTGGAAAGGCAAGGACTGATTAGGGATAGTCAACCTGGCTTTTTGCAAGGGAAATCATGTCTCACAAATTTGATTGAGTTTTTTTGAAGAAGTAACAAAAAGATTGATGCGGGCAGAGCGGTAGACGTGATCTATATGCACTAAGGCGTTTGACAAGGTTCCCCTGGGAGACTGGTTGGCAAGGTCACATCTCATGGAATATAGGGAGAACTAGCCATTTTGATACAGAACTGGCTCAAAGGTAGAAGACAGAGGTTGGTGGTGGAAGGTTGTTTTTCAGACTGGAGGCCTGTGACCAGTGGAGTGCCATAAGGATCGGTGTTGGGTCCATTACTTTTCGTCATTTATATAAATGATTTGGATGTGAGACTAAGAGGCATAATTAGTAAGTTTGCAGATGACACCAAAATTGGAGGTGTAGTGGACAGTGAAGAAGGTTACCTCAGTTAACTACGGGATCTTGATCAGATGGGCCAATGAGCTGAGAGGTGGCAAATGGAGTTTACTTTGGATAAATGTGAGGTGCTGCATTTTGGGAAAGCAAATCTTAGCAAGACATATATACTTAATGATAAGGTTCTTGGGAAGGCTGCTGAAGAAAGAGACCTTGGAGTGCAGGTTCATAGCTCCTTGAAAGTGGAGTCACAGGTAGATAGGATAGTGAAGAAAGTGTTTGGTATGCTTTCCTTTATTGGTCAGAATATTGAGTACAGGAGTTGGGAGGTCATGTTGTGGCTGTACAGGACATTGGTTAGACCGCTGTTGGAATGTTGCATGCAATTCTGGTTTCCTTCCTATTGGAAAGATGTGAAACTTGAAAGGGTTCAGAAAAGATTTACAAGGATGTTGCCAGGGTTGGACAATTTGAACTTTGGGAGAGGCTGAATAGGTTAGGGTTGTTTTCCCTGGAGCGTCAGAGGCTGGGGAGTGACCTGTAGGGACATGGATAGGATAAATAGACAAAGTCTTTTCCCTTGGGTGGGAGAATCCAGTTTTGGGATTTTGGGTACAGTATAGTTTTAGGGTAAGAGAGAAAAGATATAAAAGACACCTAAGGGGCAAGAGTTTCACACAGAGAGTGGTACGCACTTGGAATGAGCTACCAGAGGAAGTGGTGGAGGCTAGTACAATTGCAACATTTAAAAGGCATCTGGATAGGCATACGAATAGGAAGGGTTTGATGGGATATGGGCCGGGTGCTGGCAGGTGGGACTAGATTGGATTGAGATATCTGGTTAGCTTGGACAAGTTGGACTGAAAGATTTGTTTCCATGCTGTACATCTCTTTGACTCTATGACTCTAAGGAAGCATACATCAGGTAAAGAGCACTAAAAGGAAATTAGGAAAGCAAAGAGGGGCGATGAAATGTCTTTGGCACATGGGATCAGGAAAACCCCAAGGCTTTTATAAGTATGTAAAGAGGAATACTGGAACTTATTCAAGATCAAAGGTGCAACCTGTGCCTGTATGTGGGTGAGGATTTAAATAAATACTTCTCACCTGTACTCACAGGTGAGTTAGGATGGTGAGGTTCTAGGACATGGTAAGATTATCAAAGAGAAGGTATTTGACATTTTAGCAGGTGTAATCATACTCAAATTCCCTGGACCTGATGAGATGTATCTCAGGCTGCTGTAAGAGGCAAGGGAAGAGATTGCTGGGATTCTGGCAGAAATATTTAATACTTTACCAGGTGGTGAAGTGCCGGATGACTGGAGGACACTAATGTCATTCCTCTGTTCAAGAAGGGCAGCAGGAATAGGCTTGTAATTCCAGACGTGGTACGCTGGCACCAATAGTAGAGAAATTATTGGAAAAAATTCTGAAGGACAAGATTAATCAATAGTTAGAAAGGTACAAAGTTAAAAATCACACAACACCAGGTTATAGTCCAACAGGTTTAATTGGAAGCACACGAGCTTTCGGAGCGACGCTCCTTCATCAGGTGGTGGTGAAGGACACGATTGTAAGGCACAGAATTACAGAATGTGCCTTACAATTGTGTCATCCACATCTACCCGATGAAGGATTGGCGCTCCGAAAGCTAGTGTGCTTCCAATTAAACTATTGGACTATAACCTGGTGTTGTGTGATTTTTAACTTTGTACACCATAGTCCAACACTGGCATCTCCAAATCTTGGAAAGGTAGTGATTGATCAGTTATAGTCAACATGGATTTGTAAGAAAGAGATCCTGTATGACTAATTTAATTGACTTTTTAAAAAATAGATGACAATATATACTGATGAGCATAGTGTAGTTGTCGTGATTTACATGGATTTCTGTAAGGCTTTTGATAAGGTTCCACACGGAAGGCTTGGTCAAAAAGGTAGGAGCCCATGGAATCCAAGGCAAGTTGGAAAAATAGATCCAAAATTGGCTTACAAATAGGGAGCAAAGGGTGATGGTGGAAGATTGTTTTTGTAATTGGAAACCTGTGACCATTGGTGTTCCACAGGGTTCGGTGCTGGGAGTGTTGCTATTTGTTACGTACATTCATGAAATGGATGTGAATGAAGAAAGTATAAATTAATAAGTTTGCAGATAACATAAAAACTGTAGCTGATACTGAGAAAGATTTTCTCATACTGCAGCCTGATATTAATTGACTTGTAACAATGGCAGATAGAAATTAATCTCAGCAAGTATGAGGTGATGTATTTTGGGAGTTCTAATAAGAGAAGGATATGCACAATGTATTATAGGTCCTTAGGGAGAACTGATAAACAAAGAAAGTGTGGTGTACAAATACATAAATCCCTAAAGGTGTTCGACAGGATGGGGAAGGAGACATTCAAGAGGCTCGCCTTCATTAGTTAGGGTATAGGATATAGAAACGGGGAAGTTACAACTATATAAAACATTGGTTAGGTCACAGATGGAATACTGTGTGCAGTTGTGGTTGCCACACTGTTGGGAGACTGCATTGAAGAGGGTGGAAAGGGCATTCAATGGATGTTGCCTGGGATGAAAGATCTCGGTTATGAAGAGAGTTTGGATAAGCTGGTTTGTTATCTTTGGAGCAGAGGAGGCTGAAAGGGGACCTGATTGAGGTACACAAAATTAAGGAAAGTATAGACAGAGTAATTGTGATAATTTCTTTCCCATGGCTGGTGTGTCTAAAACCACATAATTTTAAGGTGAGGAGAAAGTGACTTAAGGGAGATCTGAGGAAATGTTTTTTCATCCAGATGGATGATAGACAATTGGAACGTGCTGCCTGAGGTGGTTATGGATGCATGCACTCTTTCAACATTGAAGAAGTATCTTGATGAGCACATAAAAATGCCAGGGCACAGCAGGCAGTGAACCAAGTTCAGTTAAATGTAATTAGTGTAGCTTGGTGTTTGTTGGTCAGTATTGACATGGTTGATCAATTCCTGGAGTGTTCCTAGGCGGAAGATGAGGCGCACTTCCTCCAGCCATTGTGTTGCTATGGTCTGGCGATGATCTTCCGCCTAGGAACCCTCCAACCACAAGGGATGAACTCAGATTTCTCCAGTTTCCTCATTTCCCCTCCCCCCACCTTGTCTCAGTCCCAACCCTCGAACTCAGCACCACCTTCCTAACCTGCAATCTTCTTCCTGACCTCTCCGCCCCCATCCCCACTCCGGCCTATCACCCTCACCTTAACCTCCTTCCACCTATCGCATTTCCAACGCCCCTCCCCCAAGTCCCTCCTCCCTACCTTTTATCTTAGCCTGCTTGGCACACTATCCTCATTCCTGAAGAAGGGCTCATGTCCGAAACGTCAATTCTCCTGCTCCTTGGATGCTGCCTGACCTGCTGTCCTTTTCCAGCAGCACATTTTCAGCTCTGATCTCCAGCATCTGCAGTCCTCACTTTCTCCTTTGGATACTGAGGATGGAGAGATGAATGAGCATGTGATGCCATGGAGCTGTGGGGGATGTAGGGAGTTAAGGAAGAATGGACCAGGGTGTCCTGGAGTGAATGGTCCCCATGGAAGGCAGATTAGGGAGGGGAGGGGAATATGTGTCTGGTGGAGATTAAAGCAATGTTGCTCACAAAACAGTATCATATATATTTTAATTAACAATCATTATTTACTATTTTTGTGTGTTCGCAGACACAAGGCAGGTAATGATGCAGATCTCTTTGATTTTTTAAATTTGATTGATTGTTGTCACATGTACCTAAGTACAGTGAAAAGCTTTGTTTTGTGAGCAGAACAGGCAGATGATAGCAAACAAGGACATACAGATCATAGTGTGCTTTGACAGAGAGAGAAATACAAGGTTATGGCTACACAGGATGTGCACAAAGCAAGATCAACATTAGTAAGATCAACATTATTTGAAGTTACAGAGGTCCATTCAGCAGTCTAATGACAGCAGTGCATTTGTAATGGTGTAAAATCCATCCAGAGCATTCTTCACAGGAATGGTATCTAGACTGCTGTCAGAATGGCAGAAGTGAATTCACATGGCAGGTAATAGGTACGGAATTTCACTGTAAGATATACTAAGTCCGGGAAGCAGTAGCTTTTGCCAGGGTCACCACATCTGAGCATCAGAAAGAGTTGATTAGGAGGCAGATCCCACTTTTTACCTTACCAAGGATCTCAGCGTGCAAGGCACAGTCAGGTATACTAGGAGTCAACCATGTCTTTGAAAAACAGAGCACACAGCAGTTTATCATTTCCCTGTGGAAGGTAAATCTAGATTTGAATTCATCCATTTTGTTTTCTATAGCTTGGATGTTTGCCAGGAGTATTTGGAAATGGGTTCTTGAAACCTCATTGTTTCAGTCCCACCTGCAGGCCAATACATCAGATTAGAGTAGATTAGATTCCCTACAGTGTGGAAACAGGCCCTTTGGCCCAACAAGTCCAAACTGACCCTCCGAAGAGTAACCCACCCAGACTCATTTCCCTAGATTTCCCCATGACTAATGCACCGAACACTATGGACAATTTAGCATGACTAATTCACTTGACCTGCACATCTTTTGGAATGTGGGAGAAACCGGAGCACCCGGAGGAAACCCATGCAGACACGGGGCAAATGTGCAAACTCCATGCAGACAGTCACCCAAGGCCAGAATTGAACCCAGGTCCCTGGCGCTGTGAGGCAGCAGTGCTAACCATTGAGCCACCATGCCACCCTCTTCCCAATTTTCTGGTAGGTTTCCTGCTTCTGGATGACCCCGGGTATCAGTGGTGCAAGTTTGCTGCTCCAGAAGGTGTGGTTGGGCTGGGCCTCCCGGGGACGCGAAACTGTGAGGTCAGAGTTCAGGCCTGGACTGCTCTGGTCTCCTCCAGGGATGGGTTGCGGGTGTAGGATTCATTCTCCTGGTCGGTATTAGACATTGATGGTGTGAATCTGCTGATCTGGAAGGTAAGAGAGTCAGATCGGGATTGGCTATGTCTCCCTGTGGATGAGTCGCCACATGGTCAGAGTTCAGGGGGGTGGTCCGGCCTCCTCGGGATCGAGTAACCACAGGATCAGAGACCAGGCCAGGACTGGTTGGGCCTCCTTGGGGTTGTGTCAATGCCAGTTTGGAGTACAGTCCTGGGCTGGATGGACTCCCTTGGAGACAAGTCACTATAAAGTTTTGTTCCGGGTCAACATGCCTCACCAAGTGGTCAGGTTGCTGCAGGGTCAGAGTTCGGGTCTTGGTTCTGGGTATTCTTGTGGGTATCAGCTCAGTTATGGTGCTTCAGCAGTTTGTGATCTTTCCTGGGACTTCAACTTTCTCTTCGAAAGTTCTGTTCTGAAAAGCTTTCAAGGACTGTTATGGAGGTATTCTCCATGCGTACTCAAGGCTCCAATGTGTTATTTTTACACTCATTAGATTTCTTACTGGCCATTTCATTGTATATATGAGCTGTGATGTAATCTTTTCTACTGGAGTGAAGCCATGGGAGGAGGAGCAGTCAAGAATAGTAACAACAGGAGGCAACCAAGGTCTGACAGGAGTCTGCCCTTCAATCCCAGAGTCTCTAAGCAAGGGTTGAACAGCAAATTGCCTCAGAATGAAGGAATTAGATGAGCTGTCAGGAAATTTGGCATTCATCTACATAACTTAGTGATGGTGGTTGCACACCACCTGGACTGCGATTTCCTCATTTCCATTTTAGTTCATATTAATGACACGACGGGAACACAAAGATACCCTTGAACTTTGGGAACTCTACCAAGTAGCTGAAATCCTAGTACCTGTGTTTGCTACACACATTCGTTTTGTGAGAAACAGAATGTATTGCTTGCCCCTTGTGAATAATATGTCTGTCGCCCTCATTAATGTGAGCTATATCTCCAGTGGCACTTCTGACACCCGCCCATGTCATAAGTATTGAAGGTTGCAGTAACCTTCACCGGCTCTGGAACAGCAGGGTTGCAAAGGTGAGCAAAGCAGTGTACGGCATAGTAACTTTACTATCCCAGTTCCTATTTGCCAGTTTCTGTGTGAAATTCAGTGCTGTCTTAACTTTGGCTCCCTCATTCTGCAAGTGTTAGTAGGTGAATGTACAGAAGGCCAGGGTCGTTTGTCAAAATGTGTGAAGAGACATGACTTTTTGCAGGAGAAGTCACTGGTATATTTGTTGAAGGAGGCAGTACAGATCCCTGTGGGAACTCACAATTAGCCATGTATGGGCAAACAATCTGATCTCCATGGTGCGTACAGAACTGCCAATTGCTGATGATGGAGTTGATTGATTGCAGGCTTTTCACAGCAGTTATTCTGGAGAGTTACAGCAGAACGCCCAGCATTGTCTCATAGACATATGACAAATGTTATAGAGAGTGGAGAAGTGTGGAACAACTTCCCTTTTTACTGATCTCTTGACTGACTACAGGATGTATTTCTAACAATAAGTGTTTTACCCCTTGAGTGCTGTAAGATCAGAAATGCAACAGATTTTCTCCTGAATGTAAATCAAAAGAAGGGGTGATTGTGCATTTCTCATAACACCCAAATATGTTTAAGTTGAATAAATACCCACTTCTCACTCACACAACCATATAGACACAAAAAAACAGTAACTTTTAAATGTGTAAAATTCACTTCAATTACTTAAAATACCAAGAGTAAATCTTTTTCTATTTCTCCAAGAAGTTTGTTGAAAGCATTTTCAACATTCAACATTTATTGTAGTAGAAAGACAAAATAAAGATTGGTGGTTTCTACGACTAACCTTACCATTATACAACAAATGATTGCAAACATCTGGCTTCGTATACACTTTTGGTTGAGCTTCTGCAGTAAAGAAATAAAATCTTAGAATCGTGGAATCCTTACAATGCAGATGGAGGCCATTCAGCTCATCAAGTGTGCACTGACCCTTCAAAAACATCACATTCACACCCATCCCATCCCCTTAACCTCACATTTACTATGGCTAATGCACCCAGCCTACACATCTCTGGACACCACAGGGTAATTTAGATGGCCAATTGACCTAACCTTGCCCAACTTTGGACTTTGGGAGGAAACTGAAAATCTTGTTGGTAAAACAAATTAGTCCTACTTCTCTACAGCTTATTAATAATAATGGTCCTATAATAGATCTCATCAAGATTAATTAACTCAGTAGATTAATTTATTTAAAGCAGTACAACATATGTCAAGTTCTGAAGGAGACATTACAGCAAAAGCAAGTGATTTTGTGTATGCAGTTTGAAAGCACAAAGCAGAGGCATGTACAACTTTCCTTAAATAAGGTTACCAATACTGTGCACAGTACTCAGATGTGGACTCACAAGTCCCCCATATAACTGAAGCATAATCACACTATTTTTGTATTCTATTCATGCATTATCCTGTTGGCATTCTTTGACTAATATATCATTTGTAGTATTTATTTTTGATGGGACTTTCTTATTAGTGACTCACAGCTCGTCGTACTTGCTTTGGATTTCTACCTGCTTTCTTCAGGTCTATCACTTCTCCAGCATTGTTTTAATTTAAAGCCGATGCTTCTGCAGCTGCGCCTAATGAGTGTGTGCTAGTTGCCCCAGTTCCTTCTGTAAATTCACAAAACGTTCATTGGATTCATGAATCAAAGCTTATCATTCATCTTGCTACCATTCTTTGTCTTTCTGTTCTTTTTGCTTAAGGCTATCATCAGCTCAGGGATGTTGTTCTCAAGTCTTAATCAATTTTGAGATAATAATTCAAAATCTTTTCTCCTGGAATTTTTATATTTCTCTTCACAGCAAACAGCTGAGACTTTAGTTCCACTAATTCAGAAGAAAGTGAGATGTTTTGTTACTCTTTCATATTTGGCTCTGTAGGTATTTCCTGGACATTTGACTACAGTTTCTGTTGTGTCTCTGGTGTTTAATTGAATCCATGGATTGTGACTAGTATGAGATTGCAGCATGTTGGTATACCTGGATCTGCTGGTTCAGCAGTGTGTATGATTAGATTAGATTAGATTATGAAGTAAAACATCAGCAATATTCAAGTGGATTGATGTACTCACACTTCAGTATGATTGGCTCAAAACATGGAATTGGTGAATTATTGTATGCTGGAAATTTTACATTTGTATGTTTCAACATGGTGTCCCATGTCTATATTGGCCCATGTTTTGAGAATTAGTGGTGGGAGTATATTAGCATTTTTCCTCTATCAGTTTAAGCCATTAATAAAGCAGCTAGCTTTCTGAGGACAGATAATTAGAACTTTTTCACAAAACACCTCAGATAATGTGATGGCATTGATGTTTTTCACAAGACTGACAGTATAAAACATATGTTCACTACACTTGCGTTGCCTAAATTGTCAAGTTCAGTTCATTGGTAACTTCATGTATACACCTTTGGATTGTCTTCTCGCCTGGCCTCCGTGCTGGCCCACATGATTCACCTGGACCAGTACTACACGGTCCCGGGCCGGAGGATACACGACAACGTCCACCTGGTCCGGGACCTGATCCATTTCTGTCGACGGGCTGGTCTGCCGAGCACCTTCCTGTCTCTCGACCAGGAGAAGGCATTCGACAGGGTCGATCACGAGTACCTGCTCGGGACTCTGCGGGCATTCGGGTTCGGGACGCGGTTCGTCGCCCGGATCCGACTTTTGTATGCCGCCGCAGAGTGTCTGGTTAAAGTTAATGGGTCACTGATGGCGCCCCTTCGCTTCGGGAGAGGAGTGCGTCAAGGCTGCCCCCTGTCCGGCCAGCTGTATGCCCTGTGCGTGGAGCCTTTCCTGCGCCTCTTGCGGAGGAGGTTGTCGGGACTGGTTCTGCGCGGCGCAGGCACGGAGGGGGGGTCCTCTCGGCCTATGCCGACGACGTGCTCCTCACTTTCACCGACCCGGCTGACCTGGGGAGGATGCGCGAGTGCCAGGCCGTGTACTCGGCAGCGTCTTCCGCCAGGATCAACTGGGCCAAATGTTCCAGACTACTGGTCGGCCCGTGGCGGGTGGACTCTCTGCTGGAGGAGTTACGGGGGTTCAGCTGGAGTACCACCCATCTCCTCTACCTGGGGGTCTACCTCAGCCCGGCTGAGGAATCCTGGCCGGCCAACTGGCAGGAGCGGGAGGCCAAAGACTCGGCTCGCCTAGGCTGCTGGACAGGACTGCTCCGAGTGCTATCTTACAGGAGTCGAGCACTGGTCATAAACCAACTGGTGGCCGCCATGCTGTGGTACCGGCTGGTCACTTTGGTCCCTCCTCCTGGCTTTGTCGCTGACATCCAGAGAACGTTGGTCGACTTCTTCTGGGACAAAAAGATGCACTGGGTCGCCGCGCAGGTTCTGAGTCTCCCTATTGAGGAGGGCGGTCAGTCGCTGGTGTGCGTCCGCACCCAGGTCGCGAAGTTCCGCCTACAGACCTTGCAGCGATACCTTTACGTCGAGCCTCCTCTTAGGTGGTGCGCCCTGGCGATGTATTTTTTCTGCTAGGTGCGTAACCTCAACTACGACACGCAGCTCCTGTTCGTAGACCGTGACGGTTTGGAGGTCGCCCTCAAGACGCTGCCTGTCTTTTACCAGGACCTGATCACTGTCTGGAACATGGTCGAATCGCATCGCGCCTACCCTCCGGCTGGAGTAGCGGCTGTCATCAGGGAGCCGTTGCTCAGGAATTCGTACCTCTGTACTCGCGGGTTTGAGTGGCTGTCGGAGGGGAGGGCCGTGGCAGTGAGGGTGACCAGGGTCGGGGACGTGCTGGGTGCCGGGGGCCTGGGCTGGACGCTACCGCAGGACGTCCGGTACGTGGCCAACGCCATCCGACGCCTTAAAACGGCGGTGCTCGGACCCGACGTAGTGCACCAGTTGGAGGACGCTCAGGTGTGCGGTGGGATCCCGTCCGCGCTCACCCCAGCCTGGACGGAATTTCACATTGGCCCCAAGGTCCCGTACTTCCCTCGGGAGCCTGTGCCCCACAACCTGAGCCGCCTCCGGAATTTTAATTTTGTTTCTTTCATAGATGTAAAAAGGCGGGCCCTGTATAGACTGCTGATGCACACCGTCCACCTCTTCTCCCTCATCCACCGTCCAAACACGCCTTGGCATGCCCATTTGCCACCGGGCGGTGGGGATCCCCAGTGGAGGGCTCTCTATGCGGGGGTCCCCCCCCTTTCTCTCGGGGATCTGGGGTGGAGGGTGCTGCACGCAGCAGTCCCCTGCAACCGCAGGTTGCGGTGGTTTACGGACTCCCAGCCCAACTGCTTGTTCTGTGGCGCTGTGGAGTCTGTGGGCCACATGTATATTGGGTGTGGGCGTTTGCACTCCCTTTTTGATTTTCTGAAAAACCTCCTCCTCTGCTTTTGGTTGCACTTCAGTCCCACGCTCCTGATCTTCGGGCACCCGGTACGGAGGAGGGAGGGCAGGTCTGAAGACCTCCTCGTGGGTCTGCTCCTGGGCCTGGCCAAACTGGCCATCAACAGGTCGAGACAGCGGGCCATGGAGGGGTTCGTTAGGGCCGACTGCCTGCCCCTCTTCCGCGGCTACGTTAAAGCCCGGGTGTCCTTGGAGAAGGAGCGCGCGGTGTCCACCAATACCCTGGAGTTGTTCAGGGAGAGGTGGGCGCCACAGGGAGTGGAGTGCATCATTTCTCCCTCCAACTTCATTTTGATTTAGTCCCTACCCTCCCCTTCACTGTTTTGATCACACAGCACTGCGCTTTGATGTGAAGGGCAGTGTTTGTCACTGGGCACCCGGGTGTTTTCCTATCTTCTTGGTGGTGGAAATTGAATAAAGATTTGTGCACTTTGTGTCTTTCACTGTGTCTCACACCTGTGCACACACACACACCATGGGTGCTGGGGAAAAAATAAGCACTACCGCAATTAGGTGGTAGTGTGGGGGTTAATACAAAAAGAAAAAAACCCAACAATAATCAGGGAAAAAAAAACACCTTTGGCATGAGACCAGATGGTATTTATTGTAGCGTATAGGCATGCCGTGTGGCAGCCTATTTGGGTCAGTACATGGAACTTTTGAATAGAAATATCTTTTACTATAGCCAATGGCATTGTCTGCCGCTTATATGAATCTAAAAGCATGTTCAATCTTAGATTCTTCTGAGCGGAAGACAAGTTAATAGCATTATATGTTTACCCTACTTGACATAAACCAACAATATAAAGATCTTTCCATTAACTCTACGGGGATCTGCAGTCATCTACTTACTGACAAAAGATTGAGTTAGGTCACTGTTCCTGCAGGACTCTCTGGCCTGGTGACTTTAAAAAAAAACTTTTTCAGAAGTAACCAACATCCATCTGCCTTTAATTTGAAATTCAAATTCCAATAATAGTATTAACATATATAAATTATATACCTTCATCACACTTGGTTGTTGTCAGGATACAATTTTCCCTGCCTTTTTACTTGTTTACACAAAGTTATTCTTTATCTCTGCTTCCTCCCCATCTATTAAGTATACTCCATCCATAGACTATTATCACATTGGGATCTTATTTTTCCCTTGATCATTCAAGGAGTTGTTTATTTATTGGAGTTTATCAAATGGATGAAATCCTAGGAATAAAATTAGGTGTCTGTCATTTGCGTATAGCAGCATAGATTCATAGAGCTATACAGCATGGAAACAGATCCTTTGGTCCAACTCGTTCATGCCCAACCAGATACCCTAAATAAATCTAGTCACATTTGCCCTATATCCCTCTAAACCCTTCCTATTCATATACCCATCCAGATGCCTTTTAAATGTTGTAATTGTATCATCCTCCACCACTTTCTGTGGCAGTTCATTTCATAGACATACCACTCTCTGCGTGAAAACGTTGACCCTTAGAACCCTTCTAAATCTTTCCCCTCTCAACTTAAACCAAGGCCCTGTAGCTTTGTACTCCTCCATCCCAGGGAAAAGACCTTGTCTATTCACCTGCCCTGACTTGCCTTTCCAAAATGCAGCACCTCACATTTACCTACATTAAACTCCTGGCCAGATGGGTGATATGGGTGTGGGACAGCAGAGATTAAAAGAAATTGGTATAAACACCGAGGAGAAACATTTTTGGCCATGGAATGGTGAGTATCTGGAATGTCTGTAAAGGTGGACAAATTAGGAGCTGTCTTCACATATGTAAGAATACTTGGATATGGATTTGATGTTCTGAAACCTCCAGGATTACAGATCAAGAGAGAGCAGCTAAACTGAAGAACTGTCTTTCAGCCACAATGGTCATAATAGCCCCAATTCTGGATCATAAACTTTCTTAGATTTTTTGAGCACAATGGACTCCCAACCCTGAGTTAAAGGAAAAAAATACTTTCTCTGAATGCTTTTCCACTGTGGTCTTTAGGGCCAGTGCTGATTGGGAGCAACAACTATAAGAGTGGACACGTAAATAACATAAAACACTGCAACATCTCCAAAGACTTCTGTTGAGTGTTTTACCAATGCTTGATGCTGGGCTGCATTTGTGCAGTTGACTGAGAGTTTGATAAAAGAGTCAGGTTTTACAGAGGATCCTCCAAATACAGGAAAAAGAGGGAGACCAAGTATAGGCCTTTGAGGAAAGAGAATTGGAGCTCAGGACCCTGCCAGCAGAAGGCACAACCAGCCAAGCAGGAACAGTGAATATCAGTAATACTCAAGAGTCCAGAACTGGGGGAAGTGAATTCATCTCAGAGGGTCATGGGACTTGAGGATGTTATAGAGATAGAGAGATATGAGGCCTTGGAGAGTTTTAAAAACAAGGATGAGCATTTTAAAGTTGAGGCATTGCTTAACCATAAGCCAATATACATCATTGAATAAAGGGATAATAGGGGAGTGGAATCACGTACAGGGAAGGACACTAGCAACAGGAATTTGGGGACTTTAAATTTCTGGAGGAGTAGAAGGTGAGAGGAATGTTTTAGACATGGAGTGGACATTTCCCCTTGTGTAGAATGAAAAGTCAGAGTTTTAGGATAGTTGGTGACAGAGTTAAAACAGAGATGAGGAGACATTCATTTTTGTCAAAAGGTTGTCAATCTTTGGAACTCACTGCCTGAGAGTGCAGTGGATGATGAGTCATTGAATAAATGTCAGGAAGAGAAGACAGATTTTTAATTAGAAATGGGTTGGATGATTCTGAAGAGCAGATATGAAAGTGGAGTTAAGACCGAGATGTTGGCCTCCCACATTGTGCCCACCATATTACTTCCCTTCTGCCAGCCCACTTCACATGCCCAGTCCCTGTACTTCCTGACTGTAGGTTTTGGTTGCTGGATGACAGTAGATCATGGATGGTTTCTTGGTTGAGTGTGCAGGATGTCAGTCAGCTGCATGTTATTGAAGCCAACTTGGATTAAAATGACCCTGGCCTCATTCTGGTTGTGTGGCAGCAGCAATAGCTCAACATCTCAAATAACATAGAATCAGCACAGAAAAAAAACATTCAGCTGTCATATCCACAATACCTCTCCGAATGAACAATTTACTTAGTACCATTTTCCTGTTTTTTCCCTCTGCTCTTCATATGCTTCCATTTCCAAATAGCTATCTAATTTCTTTGTAATGCCTCAACTGAACTTGCTTGTGCCACACTCGCAAGCAGCACAATCCTGACCTAATTATTTGTTGTGTAAGAAAATTTTCCTTCATTTCATTTTTATATCTTTTATTAATTACTTGATTTCTTTTCTCCCTAATTAATTGGTCCTGATTTTAATTGCTTCTTTAAAGTCTCTTCTCAGCCACCTCTATTCTAAGAAAAACTGTATCAACATCTTAAATCAATATTTATCTCTGAAACCATGCTTGTAAACTTGTACACCAGCTCCCATTCCTTCAATTCTTCCAGAAGTGTGGCACCCAGAACTAGATGCAATATTCCAACTGAAGGCAACATGGTGTCTTATACTAGAGCCAGTTTAAATGTATTTGGTGCTGACACCATATTCCCTCCACTGTAATAGTCAAGACTTCACTAAACGAGTGACGAGTGCATTTTTCACTACCTACACTTAGAAGAGCAGCACGGTTAATCTTTAATTAGTACATCACTCATTGAAATTTTACTGTCATAAAACATACATACACATTACAAACAGAAGGCCTGTTCATTGGCACAGAACTCCTTTCAAATGGCAGTAATTACATTATTTAATTTTTGATGATGATTAAGTTACAAACAAAATATTTTATTCATTATTTTACTTATGGATGCCCAGATTTTGTTCAGTGTTTTTTGATCCTTTAGTTGTTTTATCAATTCCAGTCTTTGAATCGAGATACCACTTGTGTATTTATTGCCTGATTGTTAGACAGGACTTTTAATTGGTCTAATTCAGAATTATCCAAGTGATGAATTAGCTACATGCTGGTTTTGCCACTGTATTCTTCAAGGTATGGATCTATCCAGGAAAATGCAAAGAAATTGAATTTGTCAATTTTGCATGTTAAAGTTTTCTGACCATCCTACCTATTTCTCAAGGGCAAGTCCTTTCCTCTGGTAGTGCACCAGTCTATGCAGCTTTTGCTCTCATGATGTCAATGTTTTGCCCTCATGATGTCAATGTTTTGCCAAATCATTGGCAAGAACAGGGGAGATAAGTAAACGAGATTTGATTTGGTATTGGAAATAAACAACAAGGTTTTCAAACAGCTAATTTTGGAGTCAGCAAGGTGAAATGCTGACTAGCAGACCACTGGAATATGTTACGAATAATCATTTTAAAACTATTCTTAGAGCAATTGGGTCTTAGACTCAGACTTTTTGCCCAGAGTTAGGGACAAAAAACCTGTGTCACAAGTGTCAACAATATTTTTTAGTATGTGTTGTGAACTTTGATCAATCAAAGTAGAAATTAGCTAGGCTAGTTCAGAGTTAACAACTATCGATTAAGGAGGAAACATTTGTTGCTTTCAAAGTCCTGAGGATGCCTCAGCTGACAATAAGCATCAATTTTCTTCCTGCAGAGTTGGAGTTGACCAACAGCTTCAGTAAAACTAGTACAGGTCCCAGAACAGGAATTGTAGCATGATGATCGTGGAATAAATTTGGTGATTCAAAGACCAGATACTCCATAATCCTGGCTGGGGATTTTGAATTCAGAGAATGAAATGAAGAAACTGATGACTCTGTAGGATACTGTAAAAATCTATTTGCTTCACTAAAACTCTTGAAACTAAAGCAAACCTCTGCCAACCTAGCCTATAACTGTCTGCAGACCCATTATGATTTGGTTGCTTTTGACAACCATCTAAAAGAATCTAGCAAGCCTCTTGCTTGCCAAGAAAATGGCTTTCTTGTCATTTTATGAGAACAATTAGTCACAGTGCAATAAATACTGACGAGATCCAGATTGTTGTAAGTGATTGTAAACAGTGAATCCTCACCATATAAAGGATCAATTCTCTCCCTTCCACCTTAATTTACATCAATTTTACATCTTTTTTTTCTCTCCACTATTAACAATCACGTTGCTGTTTGCACTGAGTCTCTGCTTCTGTCAAGAGACATGAAAACAAATTTCAACTCCTAATAATTCTCAAAAACTTAATTCTGTTTTTCTTTCCACAGATGTCTGAAACTCAGACCTGCTGAGTTTCGACAGAATTCTCTGTGTTTGTTTCTCTAAACAATGGTGTTGGAAATGGGATAGAAAATGCAGGATATGATCCCATTTAGTTGTACCTACCAATTATCATGAACAAAGGGAAGGATAATAAGGAATTTGCAGTTAGAAGATTGATTGCCTTCCTGATTATGAAACATGTTGTTTATGCAAAGGCAATGGAAGTTAAAAGACACATTTTGCTACAGTTGTATGGAGAATTGGTGAGGTCACATCATGAGTGCTGTGTACAATTTGGTCTTTTTATTTTTTAAAAGTGTAATTCTATTAGTACCTGTTTAGAGACGCTTAACTGATCTGATTCCCAGGATGAAGGGCCTCTTTTATGAAGAAAGGTTGGGCAGTTTCAGCCTGTGTCATTGGGTTTTATGTGTTAACAAGCTGGATGAAGAAACTGATGGCATTGTTGCTAAGTTTGCAGATGACAAAAAGTAAGCTGGAGGGACAGATAGTAATGAAGAAGTGGGGAGATTGCAGAAGGATTTGAATAGGCTAGGATATTGGGCAAAGAAGTGGAATACAATGTGGGAAAGTGTGAGATTGTGCATTTTGGTAGAAAGAATAGAAACATGGACTCTAAATGAGGAAAGGAAATCTGAAGCATAAAGGGACTTGAGAGTCCTAGTTCAGGATTTTCTTGAGGTAAAAATGTCGGTTTAGCTAGCACTTAGGAAGGCAAATGCCACGTTAGCATTCATTTAAAGAGGGCTACAATACAAGAGTAGACATGTACAGTTGAGGGCGTACATGCCTTTGGTCAGACTGCATTTTGAATATTGTGAATGGTTTTGGGACCATATCTAAGGAAGGACATGTTGGTAGTGGAGGGTATTCAGAGGAGGTTTGCATGAATGATCCTATGGATGAAGGGCTTCTCATATGAGGGTTGAGGGCTCTGCATTTGTACTTGATGGAGTTGAAAAGAATGAGTGGGGAATCTGTTCAAAACTTACAGAATACTGAGATGCCTCAATAGAGTGGATGTGGAGAAGGTGTTCCCATTAGTAGGAGAGACTAGTAGGAGAGGATGTAGCCTCAGAGTGAAGGGATGACCCTATAGAACTGAGGTGAGGAGGAATTTCTTGAACCAGAGCGTTGTAGAACTCATTGCCAAAGATGCCCTCCATTTTGAACAGAGCGGCGAGGAGAGAGGGCGGAAAGAAATGAGGGCTGCCAAGAAGTTTTTAAGTGAGTGATATCTAAACGCAAGACTGTACAGCATAGGGTCTCCCTCCCACCACCTCCTGTAACCTTACTAACTTGATACATTTTCAGGTTTTCTCATTTTTTGTTTCTTTTCTTCTCTTCCTTGTTTAGTCCTGTGTGGGCTTTCAGATTAGTGGGGTATGGTTGATAGGGCAGTTGTATGTTCCTCTTGCAGGTGAGAAACACGACACATGTCTCTGCCGACCACATCTGCGGGAAGTACACCCAACTCTAGCTCCTCAAAAACGGAGTTAGGGAACTGGAGCTGGAGTTGTATGAACTGTGGATCCACCAGGAGGCTGAGGGAGAAATTAAACGGATGTATAGGGACATGGTCACTCCACAAACACAGGATAAGGACAGCTGGGTTACAGTCAGGGGGAGGAAAGGGAACCAACAGATAGGGTAGGTATCCCGTGTGTCCATTCCCCTCACCAATAAATATACCATTTTGGATGCCACTGGTGGGGGCAGCCTACAAGGGGAAAGACATAGTTGTCAGGTCTCTGGCGCTGAGCCTGGCACTGTGGCTCAGAAGGGAAGGGGGGAGAATAGGAAAGTGCTAGTGGTAGGGAATTCAGAAGTTAGACGGATTGACTGGAGATTTTGTGGTCAGGAACTGGACTCTCAGAAGGTATTATGACTCCCTGGTGCCAGGATCTGGGATGTCGCCGATCGGGTTTACATGATTCTGAAGGGGAAGGGTGAGCAGCCATAAATTGTGGTACATATTGGCACCAATGATAAAGCCAGGAAAGGGATTGAGGATCTAAAAGGTGACTACAGAGAGCTACGTTAGAAACTGAAGAGCAGGACAAGTAGAGTAATGATCTCAGGTTTGCTACCGGTGCCATGAATAGTGAGGTGAGGAACAGTCAGCGAGTGCAGCTTAACATGTGGCTGTGAGGCTGGTGCAGGAGGGAGGGCTTCAAATACCTAGACCATTGGGATGCCTTCTGGGGAAGGTGGGACCTTACGGGTTGCATCTGAACTGGAGGGGCACAAATGTCCTGGGTAGAGGATTTGTTTGTGTGGTTCGGGAGGGTTTAAATTAGTTTGGCATGGGGTGGGAACCAGAGCCACATATCTGAGAAGGAGGTAGTTGTAGATGGGACACTGACAGGATGGAATTAATCTATCGGAAAGGTTTTTCATTTGATAAAACAAAGGGATCAGTTAAAATTTGTCTGCTTCAATGCAAAGAAGTGTCAGAAATAAGAGTGATGAACTTAGAGAATGGATCAGTACTTGGGGCTACGATGTTTTGACCATAACAGAGATGTGGGTTTCACAGGGTCAGGAATGGTTGTGAGATGTTCCAGGGTTTAGAATAATTTAAAAAATACAGATGGGGGGTGGAAAGAGGAGGGGCTGTAGCATTGTTAATCAGAGAGTGCATCACAGCTACAGAAATGAAGGTTGTTGAGGAAGTATGGGTGGAAATTAGGAACAGCAAGGCAACAGCCATCTCATTGGGGTTTTCTGCAGACGCCCTAATAGCAGTAGGGAAACTGAAGAACTTATAGACTGGCAGATTTTGGAAAAATGTAGATGTAACAGAGTTATTGTTATGGGTGACTTCAACTTTTCCAGTATTGACTAGAACCTCCTTAGAAGATGGTTTGGATGGAGCCGTTTTTGTCAGGTGTGTTCAGGAGGATTTCCTTACTCAATATGTAGATAGGCCGATGAGGGGAGAGGCCATTTTAGATTTGGTGCTCTGCAACGAGCCAGGCAGATCTCACAGTGGAGCACACTTTGATGATAGTGACCACAACTGCGTCACATTTAACATAGCCTTGGAGAGTGAAAGGAGCAGTTACCGAGGGAAGATATTTAACCGGGGAAAAGGAAATTATGATGCTATCAGACAGGACTTGGGAAGTACAGATTGGGAGAAATTGTTCCACGGAAAGGGCACAACAGACATGTGGAGACTGTTTAAGGAGCTCTTGTTGCAATGATGCACAAATTTGTCTCTCTGATACAGGCAAGAAGAGGTAAGATTAAGGAGTCTTAGATGATGAGAACCCAGGAGCTCCTTCGTCAAAAGGAGGAAGGCAGTTTACGTAAGGTGGATGAAGCAAGGATCTAGCACAGCTTTAGAGGATTATAGGCTTACCAGAAAGAAGCTCAGAAATGGACTGAGGAGAGTCATAAGGGGAATGAGAAAGGCTTGGCAGGAAGGATTAGGGAGAACCCATAGGTATTTTACTCATACATGAGGAATAAGAGAATGATCAGGGAGAAGGTAGGGCTGGTCAGGGATAGCGTAGGGAATTTGTACATGGAATCTGAGCAGATAGAGGAAACCCTAAATGAGTTTTTTGCTTTGGTTTTCATGAAGGAAGGGGACCTTGTTGTGAATGAGAACTTTGATGAGCTGGGATACAGGCTTGAACAGATCAAGATTGATGAAGTTGATGTGCTGGAAATTTTGGCAAACATTAAGATTGATAAGTACCCAGGGTCAGACCAGATTTATCCAAGGCTGCTCAGGGAAGCGAGGAAGGAGGTCGCTAAGCCACTGGTGAAGATCTTTGCTTCCTCACTCTCCATGGGAGTCATACCAGAGGATTGGAAGAAGGTGAATGCTGTTGCTCTTTTCAAGAAGGGGAATAGGGAAATCCCTGGCAATTACAGACTAGTCAGTCTTACGTCTGTGGTCAGCAAGGTTTTGGAAAGAATTCTGAGGGATAGGATGTATGACTATTTGGAAAAGCATAGCATGATTAAAGGCAGTCAGCATGGCTTTGTGAGGGGCAGGTCATGCTTCACAAATCTTATTGAGTTCTTTGAGGAGGTGACGAGAGAGGTCGACAAAGGTCGAGCAGTGGATGTGGTGTATATCGACTTAAGCAAAGCATTTAATAAGGTTCCCCATGATAGGCTCATTCATAAAGTCAGGAGGTATGGGATACAGGGAAATTTGGCTATCTGGATTCAGATTTGGTTCGTTGACAGAAAGTGGTTGTAGATGGGAAGTATTCTGCCTGGAGGTCAGTCTTGAGTAGTGTCCTGCAGGGCTCTGTTCTTGGGCCTCTGCTCTTTATAATTTTTATAAATGACTTGGATGAGGAGGTTGAGGGGTGAGTTAGTAAGTTTGCAGATGACACAAAGGTTGGAGGTGCTATTGATAGCATCAAGGGCTATTGCAGGCTGCAGCGCAACATAAACAGGATGTAGAGTTGGGCTGAGAAATGGCAGATGGAGTTCGACCTGGATAAATATGAAGTAATGCATTTTGGAAGATTGAACTTGAATGCTGAGTATAGGATTAAAGACAGGATTCTTGGCCATGTTGAGAAACAGAGGGATCTTGGTGTTCAAGTACATAGATCCCTCAAAGTTGCCAACCAAGTGGATAGCATTGTTAAGAAAACATATGGTGTTTCGGCTTTTATTAACAGGGGTATTGAGTTTAAGAGCCGTGAGGTTTTGTGCAGCTCTACAAGCCCTGGTGAGACCACACTTGGAATGTTGTGTCCATTTCTGGTCGCCTTACTATAGGAAAGATACAGAGACTTTGGAGAGGGTGAAAAGGTTTACCAGGATGCTGCCTGGACTGGAGGACTTGTCTTACAAAGAGAGGTTGACTAAGCTCAGACTTTTCTCTCTGGAGAGAAGGAGCAAGAGAGGCATGAGGGATGAGGGGTCATAGTTTGAAGATATTAGGAGGAAGGTATAGAGGAGACATCAGAGGTAGGTTCTTTATGCAGAGAGTTGTGAATGCATGGAATGCATTGCCAGCTATGGTGGTGGAAGCAGAGTCATTGGGGGCATTTAAGTGACTGCTGGGCATGCACATGGATAGCAGTGAGTTGAGGGGTGCGTATTTTATTTAAGATTAGGAATAATCCTCGGCACAACACCGTGGGCCAAAGGGCCTGTTCTGTGCTATACTTTTCTATGTTCTATGTTCCATGTCTGCGGAGGCCAAGTAATTAAGTCTTAATTAAGAGATGGATAGCTTCTTAATTGGTAAGGTAGGGGGAGAAGGCAGAAGAATGGGCTATGACCAGCATGACTGAATGGTGGAGAGATTCAATGGGCTAAATGGCTTAATTCTGCTCCTACATCTTATGGTCTTATGGTCTTTGAGGAATGAGAGGTGATCTTATTGATCTTATCCTATCCCTCAGAATTGTTTCCAAATTCACAGGATGGATACTGAATGGAGATTTCCTATTCTCGGAAAGACTGGAGCAAGACAACTCTGCAAAAAATAATGGGTTTCCCCTTTAAATCAGTAAGGACTAAATGTTTTGGTGTAATGAGGGGTTATCCATCTCATAGAGTCAGAGAGTCATCGAGATGTACAGTGTGGAAACAGACCCTTCGGTCCAACTCGTCCATGCCGACCAGATATTCCAACCCAATCTAGTCCCACTTGCCAGCACCTGGCCCATATCCCTCCAAATCTTTCCTATTCATATACCCATCCAAATGCCTCTTAAATGTCGCAATTGTACCAGCCTCCACCATGTTCTCTGGCAGTGCATTCCATATACATACCACCCTCTGTGTGAAAGAGTTGCCCCTTATTTCTCTGTTATATCTTTCCCCTCTCACCCTAAACCTATGCCGTCTAGTTCTGGAATCCCCAACCCAAGGAAAAGACTTTGCCTATTTACCCTATCCATGCCCCTCATGATTTTGCAAACCTCTATTAGGTCACCCCTCAGCCTCCAATGTTCCAGGAAAACAGCCCCAGCCTGTTCAGCCTCTCCCTATAGCTCAACTCCTCCAACACCGGCAACATGCTTGTAGATCTTTTCTGGACTCTTTAAAGTTTCACAGCATCTTTCCGATAGGAAGGAGACCAGAATTGCATGCAATATTCTAACAGTGGCCTAACCAATGTCCTGTACAGTCACAACATGACCTCCCAACTCCTGCACTCAATACTCTGACCAATAAAGGAAAGCACACCAAATGCCTACTTCACTATCCTGTCTACCTGCAACTCCACTTTCAAGGAGTTATGAACCTGCACTCCAAGGTCTCTTTATTCAGCAACACCCCCTAGGACCTTACCAGTAAGTGTATAAGTCCTGCTAAGATTTGCTTTCCCAAAATGCATTTATCTGAATTAAACTCCATCTGCCACTTCTCAGCCCATTGGCCCATCTGGTCCAGATCGTGTTGTAATCTGAGGTAACCCTCTTCGCTGTCCACTACACCTCCAATTTTGATGTCATTTGCAAATTTACAAACTCTACCTCTTATGCTCGCAACCAAATCATTTATGTAAATGACAAAAAGTAGAGGACCCAGCACCGATCCTTGTGGCACTCCACTGGTCACAGGCCTCCAGTCTGAAAAACAAACCTCCACCTCCACCCTCTGTCTTCTACCTTTGAGCCAGTTCTGTATGCAACTGGCTAGTTCTCCCTGTATTCCGTGAGATCTAACCTTGCTAATCAGTCTCCCATGGGTGACCTTGTCGAACGCCTTACTGAAGTCCATATAGATCACATCTACTGCTCTCTGCCCTCATCAATCCTCTTTGTTACTTTCTCAAAAAACTCAATCAAGTTTGTGAGACATGATTTCCCACGCACAAAGCCATGTTGACTATCCCTAATTAGTCCTTGCCTTTCCAAATACATGTACATCCTGTCCTTCAGGATTCTCTCCAACAACTTGCCCACCATTGACGTCAGGCTCACAGGTCTATACTTCCTTGGCTTATCCTTACGACCCTTCTTAAACAGTGGCACCATGCTAGCCAACCTCCAGTCTTCCGGCACCTCACCTGTGACCATCGATGATACAAATATCTCAGCAGAGACCCAGCAATCTCTTCTCTAGCTTCCCACAGAGTTCTAGGGTACACCTGATCAGATCCTGGGGATTTATCCACCTTTACCTGTTTCAAGACACCAAGCACTTCCTCCTCTGTGATATGGACTTTTTGCAAGATGTCACCATCTATTTCCCTACATTTTATATCTTTCAAATGTTTTTTCACAGTAAATACTGATGCAAAATATTCATTTAGTATCCCCCCATTTCGTGCGGCTTCACACAAAGGCTGCCTTGCTGATCTTTGAGGGGCCCTATTTTCTCCCTAGTTACCCTTTTGTCCTTAATGTATTTGTAAAAACTCTTTGGATTCTCTTTAATTCTATTTGCCAAAGCTATCTCATGTCCCCTTTTTGCCCTCCTGATTTTCCTCTTCAGTATACTCCTACTGCCTTTATACTCTTCTCAGGATTCACTCTATCTATCCTGTCTATACCTTACATATGCTTCCTTCTTTTTCTTAACCAACCCCCCAATTTCTTTAGTCATCCAGCATTCCCTGTACATACCAGTCTTTCCTTTCACCCTGACAGGAATATACTTTCTTTGGATTCTTGTTATCTCATTTCTGAAGGCTTCCCATTTTCCAGTCATCCCTTTACCTGCGAACATCTGCCTCCAATCAGCTTTCGAAAGTTCTTGCCTAATACCAGAACTCTCTTTCCCAACAGCAGTAAACACAGCTATTGAATATTTCTAAGGCTGCATTAGATCGATGCTTGACTAACATCACGTAAAAGGGGACTGGGGACAGACAGGAAAGAAAATTGAGACTACAATTAGATCAATTTTATTGAATGGTGGAACACCCTCGAGTCAAGTGCAGCCTATTGCTGTTTCTAATTCATGTGTTCTTTGGTTCAGTCATCAGCATTTTATGTCAACCTTGGACACCAGTGTGGCTCAGTAGTCACACACTTCTCTCTGAGGTAGCAGGTCATGGTCTCACCTGAGTCTTATGTACATGAGTCAGCCTGGTTACAGTGTATGTTTGAAAACGCTTCATTTCACAAGATGTGGGCATCACTACATAGACTGACATTCCTAATTGCCTCTGAAGCACTAATAGTGAGTTGCCTTCATGAAGCACTGTCTAGCTTAATCTAGCTTAATCACATTGTAATTGCCTTTTACCCAGTTAGACCTCTTGCTCTGTGGTATGCATCTATTCCTTTCCATCGCTAAAGTAAACATAACCGAATAGTGGTCACTATCACAAAAGTGCTCACCTACCTTCAAATCTAATACCTGGCCAGGTTCATTACCCAGTACCAAATCTCATGTAGCCTCGCCCCTTGTTGGCCTGTGTACATTCTGTGTCTGGAAACCCTCCTGCACACATTGGACAAAAAGTGACCCATCTAAAGTACTTGAACTTTACTATTCCCAGTCAATATTTGGAAAGTTAAGACCCCATAACAACTACTTTGTCATTCTCGCCCCTATCGAGGATCATCTTTGCTATCCTATCCTATACATCTCTAGAACTGTTTGGAGGCCCATAGAAAACTCCCAAAAGGGTAACCTCTCCTTTCCTGTTTCTAATCTCAGGCCATACTACCTCAGGAGAGGAGTCCTCAAACATCCTTTCTGCAACTTTAATACTGTCCTTGACTAACAGTGCCACGCCACCCCACTTTCACGATTTTGTCTGTTTTTACTGAACCATCTAAATCCTGAAATCTGCAACAACCATTCCTGTGCCTGCTCTATCCATATCTCTGAAATGGCCACAACCATGAAATCCTGGGTACCAACCCATGCTGCAAGTTCACTCACCTTATTCTGGATGCTCCTGGCATTGAAGTAGACACACTTCAAACCAACTTCTTGCCTGCCAGTGCCTTCTTACAATCTTGAAGTCTTAGTTCTGACTTCACTACTCTCATCCTCCCGTCTCCTCAAACTACAATTTTGGTTCCCATCCCCCTGCTGAATTAGTTTAAGCCCACCTGAAGAGCATTAGCAAATTATCTCCCAGGATATTGGTATCCTTCTGGTTCAGTGAAGACCATCCTGTTTGTAGAAGTCCCACCTACCACAGAAAAAGCCACAGTTATCTAGGAATCCAAAACCCTCCGTCCTGCACCATCACTATAGCCATGTGTTCAACTTCTCTCTCTCCCTATTCTTTACTTCACTTGCATGTGGCACAGGCAACAAACCAGAGACAACAACTCGGTTTATTCTAGTTCTAAGCTTCCACCCTAGCTCCCTAAATTTCTGTCTTAGATCCCACCTTTCTTCCTACCTATATTGTTGGTGCCTACATGGACCATGACCTGGGGCCGCTCCTACTCCCCTCTTCCTCAAGGATCACAAAAACATGATTAGAGAGATCACAAACCCTGGCAATTGGGAGGCAATACACCAATCATGAGTCTCCCTTGTTCCCACAGAACCTCCTATCTGTCCCCCTAACTATGGAGTCCCCAATGATTAATGCTTTGCTCCTCTCCCCACTTCCCTTCTGAGCAACAGGCATGATTCTGTGCCAGAGACCTGTGCCCCATTGCTTAGCCCTGGTAAGTACATGCTCCACCCATCCCCACAGTATCCAACATGGTATACTTGTTGTTGAGGGGAACAGCCAAAAGGGATCCCTGCACTGCCTGCCAGTTCCCTTTCCATCCCCTGATGGTAACCCACCCATCTTCTTCTTTTACCAGAGGTGAGACTACCTCCCTGTAACTACTATCAATAACTGCTATGCCTCCCGAATGGTTGGAAGTTCATTCAGCTCCAGCTCCCATTCCCTAACGCGGTTTTCGAGGAGCTGGAGTTGGGTGCACATCCCACAGATGCAGTCAGCGGCGACATTAGTGGTGACCTTTGCCTTTCTCATTCTGCAGGAGGAACATTCAACTGCCCTAACCTCCATTCTGACTATTCTAAATCACCAGTGAGACTACTGAAAAACTAAAAATGAAACAGCTCTATGACTATGTTTGATAGTTTGATACTTTAACCAGGTTTGTAAAATGTGACACTGGAAAAGCACAGTTGGTCCAGCAGCATCCAAGGAGCAGATGAGTCAATGTTTTAGGCATAAGCCCTTCATCAGGAATGTGGTGGGGGGAAGGAGGCTGAGGGATAAATAGGAGGATAGGAGTTGGTCTGGGGGGAAGGTAGCTGGAAAGGTGGATGTAGATGGGGGGGGAGGGACAGTAATAAGTCAGTGGGGAGGATGGAGCAGATAGATGGGAAGGAAGATGGACAGGTTTGACAGGTCAAGAGGGCGGTGTCAAGCTGGAGGATTTGATCGTGGATGAAGTGGGGGGAGGGGAGATTTGGGAACTAGAGAAGCTGTGTTGTTGAAGGGTTCCAAGGCAGAAGATGAGGCGTTATTCTTCCAGGCATCAAGTAGCTTGGATTTGGCGATGGAGGAGGCCCAGGACTTGCATGTCCTTGGGGGAGTGTTGGGGGGAGTAAAAGTAGTTGGCCACAGGGCGGTGGGGTTTTTGCTGCAAGTGTCCCAGAGATGTTCCCTGAAATGCTGCACAAGTTGGCATTGACTTTAACCAGTTATCAAACCAATCTCTGCTGTATAGTCAGGGTCTTAGAATCTCATTCAGAAGATGATAGCTTTCAAACTTTCTTACTGTTACCCAGTTTGACTGCAGTACTACCCTTGACATAGACAGATTGTGATGTTGTGAGCGCCAAACAAGTCTTATTCATTATTGGGGCTGCATTCATTCAGGCTATTGGAGAATTTTCAGAAACAAAAACAGAAGTTGCTGGAAAAGCTCAGCAGGTCTGGCAGCATCTGTGAAGAGAAATCAGAGTTAATATTTCAGGTCCGGTGACCCTTCCTCAGAACTCTGTCTCTACTTTAATCTGTGCGGCATTCAGAACAACATAAAATAATTAATTACACAAGGAGGCTAATGGGTATGATCTTGTAGTCATTATAGAGACATGGTTACAAGGAGATTACAGTTGGGAATTAAATGGTAAGTGGGACGTGATGTTCTCACAAGGGTCACTTGACCTGAAATGTTAACTCTGGTTTCTCTTCATAGATGCTGCCTGACCTGCTAAGCATTTCCAACAATTTCTGTTTTTGTTTCTGATTTACAACATCCGCTGTTCTTTCGGTTTTTATTTGCAGAATTTTAATGCTGCTCTTGACTTTTGCAGTGGAAGACCAAGCTTAAGGGGCTGAATGGGCCATTTTTGCTCCTTGCTTTGCAAGCTGCAATCAGCAGTCATTTGGGTCTTACAAAAATGTTACATTTACAAAGAAGTGAGGCATGTTATCTGTCATTTTAATCTTTTCCAAAACAAACCTTAAAAAGGGCCTTCCTTCTTATTTCAGGTTCTCCACTTTGTAATCGAGAGGCACTGCAACCTAGAGACAATCATTAATGGGAAAATCACAGCAGATGACACTGTAAGATTCAAACCAGAACACGCTAATGATTCTACATTTCAAACTATTGCCTGGAGCAAAAGAGTGTCACAGTCTCTATAAAAACCTTCTTTTCCCACTTTACTGTCTCTGCATTATAAACTCTCATTCCTGGAAGACAAGTGTCTGAAAAATAGTTTTACAGCTATTGCTGAATCAGGGGTGTTAGAGAGTAAGTTGTGGCTCTGGTTTGCTGACATAGCCTGTGGGGGTTGAGGGATTGTGGGGGAATTGGGGAAAGCCTCAGTGGGGTGAAAACAATATCACAACATCTCCTTACCATAGTAAACCATTTAACCCATCACACAGATGGCATTATTGTTGCTGTATTAATCCCTCAAATCAAAGGTGATATCTGCCAGAATTCCAGATGTCTGTGTCCTCAGTTGATTCAGCAGGTCAAACTTGGAGCTACATTCTTTGGACAGAGAGGACAAGGGTTGCCCTAAGGTTCTGAAGTCAGGATTGTGCTCTCTCTCCTTCTGTCTCTGTTATTTCAATGCTGTATGACTTTACCATCCATCCCCAGCTGTGTTGTGGATTGTTGGAGATGCCTCCATCACATCATCAAAATACCTTTCTACAATGACTCCATACATCATCTAGGAAAGCTCAACACTACTACCAAATGGTCCCTTGCCATTGCCACTGGTCCTTTTACCAAAGAGATTAGTGACTGTGGTTCAGTTCACAGCTCATCTTTTCATTAGTCCATAAGAAATAGGAACAGTAGTAAACCATTCGGTCTTTCAATTTAATAGGATCATGGCTGATCCAACATTCCTCACATCCATTTTCCTGCTCTTTCCCATAACCCTTGTTTCCCCTACTGGTCAAGAATCAATCTATCTCAGCCGTAAATATACACAAGGTTCTCTGTGGCAAGGAGTTCCAAAGACTCATAACTCTCTGAGAGAAGAATTTCCTCCTTAAATCAGTCTTAAATTGGCACCCCTTTATTCTTAGACTATGTTTTCAAGTCCTGCACTGCCCTTTCAGCATTTACCCAGTTATGTTCCTTAATAATCCTATATGTTTCAATGAGATCACCTCTCATTCTTCTAAATTCCAATGAAAAATGTCCCAGCCTTTATAATCAATGCTTGTAAGACATACTCTCCACACAAGGGATCATGCTGGTGAACCTTCTCTGAACAGATATCTTTCAATAAAATGATATCTTTCATTAAATAAGGGGACCAAAACTGCTCACAGTATTCCAGGCATGATGTCACTACCACCATGTTTAGTTGCAGTTAAGGCTTCCTTTCTCTTACACTCCAGCCCCCTTGAAATAAGGGCCATTATTGCATTCACCTTCTTGCATCTGTGTGTTAATGTTCCATCTGTCATGCACAAGTACTCTCAAGTCTCTTTGTGTTGCAACTTTCTCCAGTTTCTCTCCATGGAAACAATGCTTTATTCTTTTGTTCTCCCTTCAAAAATGAACAACTTTGCTTTATCTCACATTATATTCCATTTGGCAACTGTTTGCTTTAACCTATCAATCTCTCTGTTTGTATCCCTGTCACAATCTATCTTACTATCTATTTTTGGCAAATTTGGCTACGGTGCATTCACTTCCTTCCTCCAAGTAATTATTATATATGGCAAGCAGTTTCAGTCCTAGCATTGATCCTTATATAACTCCAGTGATTACAGGGCAGCAAACTGAAAAAAAAACCCTTATCCTCAGTCTCTGTTTCCTGCCTATGAGCCAATTCTTTATCCACGCCAATGTACTATCTCCAAAACCATGGTCTCTTATGACTTAACCTTTTGTGATATACCTTGTAAAGTGCAATCTGCAAAACCAAACGAAACAAACTACTGGTTACCCTTGATCCAATCTGGCTGAGACATCTTTGAAAAACTAATTAATTAGTCAGACATGATTCCCTTTCATGAAGCTATGCTGACTCTGCTTTATTAGTTTATGTTAAAAATCACACAACACTAGGTTCTAGTCCAGCAGGTTTATTTGGAAGCATTAATTGTGGAACAGGACCATAAGGCACAGAATTTATAGCAAAAAATTACAGCGCCACGCAACTGTAATGATATTTTGAACAAACCTAGATTGCTGTTAAGTCTTTCATCTTTTAGAATGGGTTGCAGGTTTCGGTTTCATTAATATGTAAAAATGTTAGAGTCTGTCTGTATCCCAATCTTGAGTCAGAAGATTGGAATATAGACAACTTTAACCTCACACTTTGAATACATTGTCTAAACTGAGATGCCACCTTTTTTTATAAAACCTTAAGTTATCTCACAAATGTGATTTAAAAGAAGTTCTGAGATTTACATATTAATGAACTGAAACCTGCGACCCATTCTAAGAGATGAAAAACATTAACAGCCATCTAGGTTTGTTCAATATATCATTTCAGTTGCATGACACTGTGATCATATGCTATACATTCTGTGTTTTATGGTCCTGTTCCACATGAAGGAGCAGCACTCCGAAAGCTAGTGCTTCCAAATAAACCTGTTGGACTATAACCTGGTGTTGTGTGATTTTTAACTTTGTCCACCCCAGTTCAGCACTGGCTCCTCCACATCGTAACATTTCATATGGTAGCACAGCCCATTGCCAAACTCATTCAGTTGAGATGGGGAAATGATTCAGTTGTGGAAGAAACAAAGTATTTTTACTAGGTTCAATGAAGTTAAAGTCTATAGCTGGAAATTCTATAGCAGCCTTTTGGCACAGGAGTGTGCAGCCAGTAATAGATGTGTTTGAGCTGCTATGCTTAATTTATTTATGCCCCATTGGGCAAGCCATAATGATTTTAATCCTAATGGACACAGCCTCAGAGGTATGTGAATGTAACAGTTGAGGAATATGGTCATTCATTATGTACTTAAGGAAGTTAAGCAGTTAGAATCCCTCGTTGATATTGATAGAGCTATGACAATAATTGGTTTATGCATCGTTTACAAAAACAAGTCAATGAGTATTTAACAAATCAGTTACACTCAAATGAGAGGCTGAAAAACATGCTCTGAGAGTTTAGAGAAATATTGATCAAGAGAAGCAATGGCTCGAGTTAGAATCTAACAGTTGTTCTAAAACAAAAGTAGAATATAGCAGATACTGGGAATCTGAAATCGAAACAAACAATTCTTGAAAACACCCGAGGATCGGGTAGCATCAATGAAAAGAGAAACATAAAAACAAGACAATGATGGTATAAAAACAAGACAATGATGGTGGTGCAGGCCTGAGGATTGGCGAAGCCAAGTAAATGACAAAGGAGAAGGCATCTGGTGGCAGTGACAGCAACGCTAGAATGAGGCAGACTTGATTCCACCCCAGCCAGAGGTCTCTTGGCAAACGTGGAGCAGGTCCCAGGTTTAATCTCCCGGCCCAGACTCACAGGCTGAGCTGAGGCTCCAAGTCTGTGGCTAAATCCAGGCAATTGACTGCAGAGGAGGCAACAACGGCAAGTTTGGTCCCAGTGCAAGACCTGATCGGCGAGGTCGGTCCAGCAGAAACTCATAGCGACGGTGTTGCTTTTGGCAAGATGGCAGCAGAGTGGGAACTGTTTCTTCCAAAGGCAACATGGTGAAGTGCAGTTGCAGCAGTATAGTTAGTTTAGCAGCAGGAATTCAAGGCACCAGGGTGAAGGAGCCTGGATCCAGGCACATGGCTAAGCTAGAAGTGGAACTGTTCCAAAGACTATCTATCTTTGTTGAGATAAGACTATAAGATTAACTTTATTGTTTTATTTTTGTGATTATATATTCTGTGTTGTGGTTTATTTTCTGTGTTTTAAGATAGTATCAGAAAGTGGTGACACTAAACAACACTTTTCACCATATTTATAATAATTATACATGAAAATAAATCAAATCAAATCAAGAATTAACATTTTGTGCTGATGACAGCTTATCAGAACTAATGTTGTCAAAAACCTATTTGGCCAAAACTCACACAATGGGAAGTTGTCTTTAAAAAGTAGATTTGGTATTTGATGCAGGAGTGAACCTTTCCTCATTTTGTACATAGCTCTTCCAAAGAGTTAAAACAGCAGCAAAACAGCAGCAGAAGATTTAGGCATAAGTGAGGACTGCAGATGCTGAAGATCAGAGTCTAGATTAGAATGGTGCTTGCTTCGTCCTGGCACTGTGAAGATCTCTCAGTCACACACAAGCATGTGTTGCCTGCAGTCAAGATTCCAGAATGAGCTTCTGAAACCATGGGACTGTGAATGAGGGGGAAAGTTCGTGAGATGGTGAGTGAGAGATACAGTGTGAGAGAGGGAAGAAGGGAGGCTCTCAGGCAGGTAGAGAGATTGTGTGAGTGAGTAAAAAAGAGTGAATGATGGAGGGAGGGACAGTGAATGAAAAGGCATGTGAGTGAGGGATGTGAAGGAGAAAGAGTATGAAATGGAGGGAATTTGTGTGAATGTGAGGGAGCAACAGTGTTGTATGTGAGACAGAGAGAGTGAATGAATGTAAGACTAGGAGAGTGTGCGTGAGTGAGTGTGAACAAGGGAGACTGAGTGAGAGTGAGGGAGTGACTGACTGAATGTAACAGATGGAGAGTATGAGTGAGGGCGGTGGAGTAAATGAGTGTGAGTAAAAGAATGAGGGATGCAAATAAGCTCGTGAGATGGTGGAAAAGTATGCGTGCGTGAAGGAAGAAGACAGATCAGAACTAATCTCATCACTGACACAATCCAACATATAAACGTGTTTTTCACTATCATCCATGATCTGACAATTTTACTTAGAATTAGATGAGCATTAACTGTTGTTCGCCAAAATACCTCAATGGAAACAATACTCAGTTTAAATACTACTGCATTTTAGTTTTTGTAGCAATTTGGTAATGTGGACACAGGTATTTTGAAATCAGTTATTGAGCCTCATTCTCTTTCAGAGATTGATTAAATTTATAGAGATTCAATTTGACCTCAGGTCTCTAAGTGACAGAATTTTCCATGCAAGAGAAAAGAGGCAGACTGTTAAATCAAACTTTGGGCCATACTGTAAAATGCATAAGATTGAACTTTACATTTAATTTTCAACATTTCTGATTCATTATTCCATTGAAGTCAACATAAGGTAAGTTGGGCATACTTGTACAAAGCCACTAATGCCCAAAGTGATTCCTTAGATCTCAGTTTACTCAGACCTGTGTTAGATCTGACTTTGTTGCAAATGTGTGTATTAAGAACTTAAGGAAGCAATTAGGAGAGCAACAAAGGGCATGGGAATACACTTGCAGGAAAGACTAGGGAAAATCCCAAGATATTCTCCAAGTATATCAAGGGGAAGAGATTAACCAGGAAAAGAGTAGGACCTATGTGGACAAAGGGGGAACTCGGTGTGTGTGGAGCCAACAGAAATTGATAGTGATAAATGGATACTTTATGTTGTATTTACTCAGGAGAAGGAGGATGTAGGTACAAGATTTAGGTAGCTGATAGACTGTGAAGTTCTTGAGCAATTTGATGAAAGAAGTGAAGAGGTATTGGAGGTTTTGGTGGGTTAAAAGTGGACAAGTTCCCAGGTCAAGATAAGCTATATCTTAGGCTGTCATAGGAGTAAAGAGAGAAAATCACAAGGGCCCTGACCCAAATGTTTAAATTGTCTCTGGCCACAGGAGAGGTGCCAGAGGACTGAAGGACAGCTCATTGGTTCAATTTTTCAGGAAGGTTGCAAGAGATAGACCAGTGAATAATAGTCCAGTGAACTATAGATCTGTGTGTCTAACATTAGTGGTAGAGAAACTATTAGAGAAAATAGTGAAGGAAAAGTGAATCTCCATTTAGAGAGGCAAAGTTTGATCAGAGGTAGTCAGCATGGCTTTATTAATAAATGTCATGTCTAATAAATCTGGTTGAATATGTTGAAGGAGGTCACCAACCATGTGGCTGAAGGTAGTGCAATTGATGTAGTTTATGTGGATTTCAGTCAGACCTTTGACAAGGTCATACCTCGGAAACTGAAAGAAAAATTAAAAGCATGTGGGATCTAGGGTAACTTGGCAAGTTGGATCCAAATGTGGCAGGGGACAGCATGTGGTGGTTTGTGTGACTGGAGGCCAATGCCCAGTGGTCTATAACCGGGATCAGTGTGGCTCCATTATCATTTATGATATTCATAAATGATGTAGATGAGAACGTGAAACTGTGGGAGGGAGAAAGCAGGAGGATGATAAGTAAGTTTGTGGATGGCACCAAAATTGGCCAGGTTATTGACAGTAAGGAGGAAGGTGTTAGGTTACAGGCGGATATAAACGGATTGGCCAAATGGGTAGATCAATGGCAGATGAAATTTAACCTTGTTAAATGTGAAGTGAAGCACTTTGTAAGTAACAACAAGACAAGGGAGTACTCAATGAATGGCAGGACACTAGGAAGTTCAGAGGGATATCGGGATGCTTGTCCACAGGTTTTTGAAGGCGGTAGAACAGATTAATAAGGTAGGAAAGAAGGCACACGAGACAGTTGATTTTTACCTAGTTGCCTTTATCAGTTGATGCATAGATTACAAGAGCTGAGAGGTTATGTTGGAACTTTACAGGTTAGGCCTGGGGTACTGAGTGCTGTTCTGGTCACTGTGTTATAGGGAGAATATGATTGTACTGGAGGTCATGCAAAGGAAGTTCACAATGATGTTTCCTGGAGTGGAGCATCTTAGCTCTGAAGAGAGGCTGAGTAAGCTCAGGTTGTTTTCTTTGGAGCAGAGGACATTGGGGGAGTACAGATGGAGGTATATAAGATGATGAGGGGCATTGAAACAGCTGTTCCCCTCAGTTGAAGGTTCAATAGCAATAGGCCTCACTTTTAAAGTGAAAAGCAGAAGGTTTAGAGGAAACTTGAAAAAGTTCTTTTCATCCAGATGGTAATGTGGGTCTGGAATCCACTGTCTGGGTGGGTAGTTGAGGTGGGTAAACCTAGATGAGCACATGAAGAGTATTAATAAATAAGGCTCTGGGTCTAGTGTTGGAAAGCAGATTTAGTAAAATTTTGACAGTACAGACTTAATAGGCCAAAGGGTTATTAACTGTAAGCTGTAAACAGGTGGTTAAGGAGTTAGTTAGTGAGGAATTAGTTGGGTCATCTCAAGACAGAGGATGGTCATAGGAGTTTTGCATTGTATGATTCTAGGAGGACTCATTGATCTCACTGTATTACTGTCACTCTGAATACAACTCAGTCAACACCTTAGTGAAAGAAAGAGAATGAGGAAGTCACATGTCTCAGTGCACCCCTGTACATTGCTGAAAACAGAGCAGTATCACAGAACACATGAGGCATAAAGTCCAGGGCCAGAATGTCTCCTTCATGGCAGCCACAGACATTTTCTGTACACTTATGGAACCCCTTAATGTTGATCCTCGACTTCTTATCCTAATAGAAGCAAAGTTGAGCCAGCAAAGTTTCTCCAGGAATGAGTGGACGAGGCATTCACTTCATCATTGAGATAATTGTTTAGGATTCAAATTAGTAAGTGAGCGGGCTAGTGAATGGGCAAGGTGGCTGACTAACTGGATGTTGGGTAGTAGAGCAGATGAGGAGGAATCTGGAGCTGTAAACAGGTGGTTGGGAGTTAGTTGGTGGGGGTTTAGTCCAGTCATCTCAAGATAGAGGATGGTCATAGGAGTTTGGTTTTGGTACTTTTTTTCTCTCTCTTTTTCTTTATCTATCTGTTAATCTATCTACCCTACTATACAAGCACTCTTGACTAATGGGTGCCTCCATGGACTTCATCCAGGACTGCTCCCCTAAGACCCTGCTTGCTGCACATCGTTTGTGTCTGCTGTGTAAGCTTCTGACATATGGAGCAGATGTGAACTTAACCTAGCACACTGCCATACAGCAAGGTGTGTGCCCTCTTGACTGAGGATGTTGACCAACAAGGTCAGCTGCCTGATTGTGTGACTGCACCAAATGGCAAGGTAAGGATAGTGAGAGCAGGCAGGCACTCAGTGAGTGAGTGCTAAGAGAGCGAGTGAGCACCTGAGATGCAGCCTGGTTCTGTCAGTGAGCTGGCTGCCTGAACCTGTGAGTAAAGTGCCTTGCTGCAACCTTCTAATGCTCACTGCTGGGTTATCCTGCAATGCAAGTTTGTGCATTCAGAACATAGTGCCAGTAAGCTCCAGGATAGCCATGAGGAGTTTGCAGATGCCGCATATCTCCTTCTGTGGCTGAGGAATATGGGCAGCTGGTGCCCATGGCTAATGCCCTGGGCTGTGGTTTGGTTGCAAGCAACATTGAGGTCAATCAGAGCAAATGGTGAGCTGTGTCTACCAAGTATTTCTCTAGTTTCCTTGTCAAATTTCCCCAATGTTGAGCTTGAAGAAAGTGAGGAATGCAGATACTGGCACTGGCAAATAACAGCAGGTCAGGTAACATCGGTGGAACAGGAGAATCGATGTTTGGGCATAAGCCTGAATTATGAAAGGCTTATGCCTGAAACGTCGATTCTCCTGCTCCTCAGATACTGCATGACCTGCTGCGCTTTTCAGTGCCACACTTTTTGTCAATGTTGAGCTTGTTTAGCAAGTTTGGGAGGCTGAATTTTAATGAATTGAATTGTGCCATTAACTAAATATTTAACAATCAACAATGATTGCCAATTAGTATCTTGCACTGCCTAGTGGGAATCTCACCATGCCACTTGTGAAACTCACAAAAGATCTATTTTCAAGATGGACTTGGCTGTACTTAACACCTAATTCTGCTACAGATATTATGATTACCTTAGTCATTGGAGACAGGGTAGAGGTGGAAAGATGCTTTACGGAATGGAAGGATGTAACGAGTGGTGTTTCACAGGGATTAGTGCTGGAACCTCTGCTGTTTGTGGCCTATATAAATAAATTGTTGGAAACTGTAGCTGATCTAATCAGTAAGTTTGTGGACAATATAAAGGTTTATGGACTTGAATGTAGTGAGGAGGATATAGCAGGGCATAGATCAGTTGGAGGCATGGACAGCAGAATGGCAGATGGAGTATAATCTAGACAAATGTGAGGTGTTGCATTTTGGAAGGTCAAGTACAGGTGGAATGGCAGAATTCTTAGATGTATTGATATGCAGAGGGATCTGTGTATGCAGATCACTGAAGGTAGTAGTGCAGGTAGATAAGGTACCATAAAAAGGTCTACAGCATACTTGCCTTCATTGGAAGGGGCATTGAATATAAGGATAGGCAAGTTATGCTGTAGCTTTACAGAATTTTAACTAGGCCACACTTTGAGTAATGTGTGCAGTTCTGGTCACCACACTACCAGAAGGATCTGATTGATTTGGAGAGGGTACAGAAAAGGTGTGCGAGGCAGGTTTTTCACACAAAAGAGTGGAGAGTGCCTGGAACGAGCTGCCAGAGGAAGGGGTGGAAACTGACACAATAACAGCATTCAAGACATGCCTGGACGAATGCATGAATTGGAAGGGAATAGAGGGATAATAATCCTGTAAGTGAAGACAGTTTTAGTATGGAAGGTCAAAATGTGATGGCGCAGGCTTGCAGGCCTGAAGGACCTATTCTGGTGCTTTATTATTCTTTGTTCTTTGTTCTATGTTGATGATAACCCTATAAGATTCTGCCCTCAGTTTCTGTGGAGTTTATACTCCAGTATTTGCCCGTGGAACTGTACCCCAGTGAGAGATGTATCTGTACCTCTTTGTCATAGTTTGTAACTAATCCTTGCAGCATTACACAAAAGTATGCAATCACTTAGCAATGTTCCACATTGTCAAGAGAAATTTGAAACCAAGCCTTTCAAGAATGCATCAGGGCAGATGATTAAATATTTAGTCAAAGAGGTTAGTTTTAGGGAGAATTCTAAAGTTGAAGACAGAAATGCAAATATTTAGTCAGGGAATACCAGAGATTAAAGCCTGAATGCATAGTGACCAATTAAGGAGAGGTTGGAACTGATAATGCTCAAGAATCTTGAATTGGAGAACCACAATTTTTCAGAGAGTTTTAAAACTAAAAAAGGTACAGAAATAGGTCTGGCAAAACCAGGATGTTATTTGAAGACAGGAATGAGAGTTTCAAAAACAACAAAGCAAGAGGGGAGGCGATGACCTAGTGGTATTATTGTTAGTTTATTAATCCAGCAACTCAGCTAATGTTCTGGAGACTTGGGCTTGAATCCCATCACAGCAGGTGGTGAAATTTGAAATTAATTTAGATAAAAACTAGAAAATGAATCCTAAAAATCAATTGTCAGGAAAAATCTATCTGGTTCACTAATCAGTCCTGAGGGAAGATCACTGGACCTGAAACATTAACTGCCAGACCCACTGAGCTTTTCCAGAAATTTCTGGTTTTGGTTCACTAATATCCTTCAGAGAAAGAAATCTTCCATTCTCACCTGGTCTGGCCTATGTGTTACTCCAGACCTACAGCAATGTGGCCTTAATTTCCCTCTGAAATGGCTTAGGAAGCCATTCTTTTGAATCAAACATTATAATCTCAAAGAAATGAAACCATGTGGATCACCTGGCATTGACCAAAGCACCGTGAAAGACAACAGCAGAAACAGCCTTGCCAACTGTCCTTCTTATTAATATCTTGGGCCAGTGCCAAAATTGGGAGAGTTGTCTCAGAGATTATTCAAGCAACATAGTCATGCTCACAGAATCATACCTGACAGACAATGTCCCAGACACCATCATCACCATCCCTGGATATGTCCTGTCTCACCAGCAGGATGACCCATCAAGAAGGCAGCATATTGGGTGAAGAAGTTAGAAAGCCAAAAGGGATCAGTTCCATGTTTTACTTCTCTTTCAAGGTATACTGGGGACTCAAGGGTTAAACATTCCACTACCAAAAAGACTCACTGCAGTATCAATTGTATAGACAGAACATCTCAGTTGGGAGGAGGCTGACTGAAGTTTAGAGAAATAATTCATTGGAACCACACATGTGGATTCCTCTGCAGCCTTAGGCAAAGGTATTTGTCCTCCCCAGACAAGACCGATAGCCTTGGCCACAACCCTGTTGAACTGCTTCATGTTCCCATTATCTTGCTTCCCCTCTGTATCAGCATAAGTATGTGAATCCCCCATTAAGAACAGACTAAACCCTCCTGTTTTAATCTCTTCCCATCAACACATGATCATAAATAATATGATAATCGGTCCCTGTAATTCATTCACTTGTTATCACAGGACATTGACATTCACCAGCTTTGTAAAATTATAATTGTCCATCTTAAGCAATGTAACGACAACTCGACAATTAACCATGTGACTTATAGACCTTTTGTTTTATTCCTATAAAAAGTACTGCCTTTGTGTGTAGAGCAGAGACCCGTGGAGAAGTGTTACCACAAGTAGACGCACGACTACTTTTGGGGACATTGAGAATCTCTCACCGGCTGCCCGATAATAAAACATCTACCATTGTACTGAAACTTTTGTGTTGTCCAGATTTGTGGAACAAATATACCTCAACAGTGGTACACAGTCAGGAGGGAGTTGCTCTGGGAGTCCTCAACATTGACTTTGGACCTCATGAAGTCTCATGTCTTTAGGTTATCACATACTTTTCTTTCTCAGCTGATGAATCGGCACTTCTCCATGTTGAACAGCACTCACAGGAAGCACTGAGGGTGGCAAGCGCACAAAATGTACTTTGAGTGGGGGATTTCAATATCTACCATCAAGAATGGTTTGGCAACAGTATTATTGATGAAGTTGGTCCGGTCCGAAAGGACATTACTACTGCAGCAGGTGAAACCAACAGAAGGAAAACATATTTAATCTTATCCTTTCTATCCTGTCAGCTGCAGATGCATCTGTCCATGATAGTTTTGCTAAGAGTGACCATTGCACAGTCCTTGTGGAGATGAAGTCCCACCTTCACATTGAGAATAACCTCCATCATGTCATATGGCATTATCAATATGCTTAATGCGACAGATTTCTAACAGATCTCGCATCTCAAGGCCAGGCATCCATGATATGCTTGGGCCATCAACAGCAGCAGAATTGTACTCCAGCCCAATCTGTAACCTCATGGCCTGACATGTCCCTGACTCAATCATTAACATCAAGCCAATGGATTGACCCTTGTTCAATTGAGAGTGCAGGAGGGCATGTCAGGAGCAGCATCAGACATGTCTAAAAATGAGGTAAGACCTGGTGAAGTTACGAAACAGAACTACTTGCATATCAGACAGCATAATCAGGACATGATAGACAGAGCTCAGCAATCCTACAATGAACAGATCAGCTTGAAGCTCTGTGAATGGTGGTGGACAATTAAGCAACTCACAAGAGGAGGAGGCTCCACAAATATCCCCAAACTTAGTAATGGAAGAGCCCAGCACAGCAATGCAAAAGACAAGGCTGAAACTTCCACAGCAATCCTCATCCAGATGTGCTGAGTGGATGATCCACTTCGACCTTCTCCAGTGATCACCAATGTTACAGATACTAATGTTTCAGTCAACTTGATTCACTCCACATGATATCAAGAGACAGCTGGAGACAATGGATACTGCAAAGGCTACGGGTCCTGACAATATTCTAGCAATAGGCCTGGACACATATGTTCCAGAATGTGCCACTCCCCATGCCAAGCTGTTCAAGAATGGTTACATCACTGGTATCTACCTGACAAAGTGGAAAATTGCCCACAAATGCCCTGTACACAAAAACAGGATAAATCCAACCTGGCCAATTAGTGCCTCATCAGTCTACTCTCTATCATCAGTAAACTGATGGAAGATGTCATCAACAGTGCTATCAAACAGCACATTTTCAGCAGTAACTTGCTCAGTAATGCCCAAATTGGGATCTGCCAGGCCACTCAGCTGTTGGCCTCATTACAGCCCTGGTTAGAACATGAACATAAGAGCTGAATTCCAGACAGAGTGACAGCCATTGACATCAAAGCTGCATTTAACCAAATATAGCATCAAGAAGCCCTGGCAAAACTGGATCAATGTGTATCAGGGGCAAACACCCTGCTGGTTGGAGTCATACCTGGCAGATGGGAAGATGGGTGTGGTTGTTGAGGGTCAGTCATCTCAGCTGCAGGAGCTCCTCAGGGTAGTGTCTGAGGCCTAAATATCTTCAGCCGCTTCATCAGTGATCTCGTCTCCTTCATGAGATCAAAAGTGGGAATGTTTGCTGATGATTGCACAATGTTCAGCACCATTCATGATTCCTCTGAAAGTCCATGCTCAAATGCAACACAATCTGTACATTATCCAGGTTTGAGCTGACAAATGGCAAATAACATTCATGCCATGTAAATGCCAAGCTATGACCATCACCATCCAGGGCGAAGCAACCCACTTGATAGGCATTACATCAATAAACATCCAATTGCTCCACTGTCAATGCACAGTAACAGCAATGTGTACTATCTGCAAGAAGCATTGCAGAAATTCACCAAAGATCCACAGACAGCACCTCCCACACCCACAACCGCTTCCATTTAGAAGGACAAGGGTAGCAGATACATGAGAATAAAACCACCGCCATGTTCACCTCAAAATTACTCACCATCCTGACTTAGAAATACATCATGGTTCTTTCTCTGTCACTGGGTCAAAATCCTGGAATTCCCTTCCTAATGGCATTGTGGGTCAACTCACAGCCGGTAGACTGCAGTGGTTCAAAAAAGCAGCTCACTGCCACCTATGCAAGGGCAACTAGGGATAGGCAATAAATGCTGGCCAGCCAGCAATGCCCACATCCTACAAATCTGCCCAGGACCGTAAGAAACTACAGAAGGTTTTGTGCACAAACCAGACCATCCCAGAAGCCAACCTCCATCCATGGACTTCATTTGCATGGCCTATTGCCGCGGAAAGGTTGCCACCATTATCAATGACCTATTACACCCTGGTAATACTCTCCTACAACCTTTTCCATTAGGCAGAAGATGCAGAAGCTTGAACACATGCATCAGCAGGTTCAATTAGTTGATAAATGGATTCTCTAACTTCAAATAATGCTGATCTTGGCTAGCATGCACCCTGTGCGATGTAACTTGTAGGCAGGGAGGGCATTTAATAGAATCATAAAATCCCTAAACTTTTGAAACAGGCCATTTGGCCCAACAAGTCTGCGCCAACCCTCCAAAGATTATCCCACTCAGACCCATTCTCTTGCGCTGTTATTTTACGTTTCCCCTAACCTACACATCCCTGGAAATGATGGGCAATTTAGCATGGCCAATTCACCAAACCTGCACATTGTTGGACTGTGAGAGGAAACCCACACAGACAAAGGGAGAATGTGCAAACTCCACACAGATAGTTCCACCTGAGGCTGGAATCGAACACAGGTTCCTGGAGCTGTGAGGCAGCAATGCTAACCACTGAGCCACCGTGCCACCTAAACTTGAACAAGAAAGTGTTAGGTTAGCATTCTCTCACCTTCCCAACTCAATTCTAATTTAGTCTGGGGCAGGAAGGCTTGTAGTTAACTTTCCTACTTTACAACAATTTGAAAATTCAGAAGTAGTCAATTAATGACCACTGAAAGGCCTCAACCAACTCCCATGAATATTCATCCAGTTGTTCAAGGGAGGCAGTGACATCGTGGTTACGGCATTGAACTATTCACTATCTCTGCAAAATTCCACCCTTGAACTCTGTAATCACTCCCAGACTCATTATCCCTCTGAGATATCTATGTTTTTGATGAAAAGTAAATTCATCGAGTTATAGAATCCCTACATCGGCCTGTCAAGTCCTCTGAACAACATCCCACCCAGACCTACCCTTCTACCCTACTTTCCCACAGCTAGCCCACCTAGCATGCACATCCCTGGACATTATTGAGAATTTAGCATGGCTCATCTACCTAATCTGCACATCTATGGACTGTGGGAGGAAACTGGAGCACCCAGAAGAAAACCAGACATGGGGAGAATGTGCAGAATCCCCATAGTCAGTTGCCTGAGGTTGGAATCAAATCTGGGTCATATATTGCGAATTATAATTTTAGATTTCAAAATAGAGGCAGATGGATATTGGTCAGCTCAATGAAAGTTTTGTTTTGAAAGGTCAGAAAGTCAATTTTGAGGAGTCGTACAAATAAATCAGTTCCAAGAAAGCAAGTGATTGCAGGTGAGTACCTGGAAGGTTATTGTCACGTTAATGAATACAGTGTTTATACTGTTGAGTTTATGACAAGCAGAATAAGCCAATTAAATGGAAAAACTTGGAAATGTGATGGAGGCAGATATAACTGAGACATTCAAGAGGGCATTGAATGGTTATTTATATTGTAATGTTAAGCAGGACGATAGGGAAAAATTGACATAAGATAATAAATTTAGTGCAGGCAAATTGGGCTGAAAGGCACCCTTCTGCATTGTAATAATTCAATGATTCTTTGATTAATGCAAGACTCTATAAAAGTTCCAACTTTTAGTTTGGAAGAACTCCGAGTTTAGTTCAGATGACAAAACAGTTGCTCATAGCAGGTGAGTCAAGTCAGTTCAAGGAAACCAATCACCTGAGCTGAAGTAAAACAAAGAACTGCAGATGCTAGGAATCTGAAATGCACCAAAACAAAAATTGGAGCCCTCACTGAAGGCATGTAATGTGGAGTTTCCAAGCTAAGAGATTTTTATTGAAACCTTCCAGCTATTACAACTGAAAATATTTAGGCCTCTGAACTGTGAGAGGGTCATGCAAATAGACTTGGAAAGTAATTGTAAAAAAGATTCAACCTGCCCAAGGACAGGATTAATCATCACTTGGAAAGGCAGGGATCGATCAAGATTAGTCAGCATAAATTTATTGCAGTGATGTCCTATCAGACTAATTTAGTTGAGTTTTTTTGAAAAGATGCGAAATATTTTGAGTGTATGCCATCAATGTAGTTTGCATGAGCATAAGGAAGGCCTTTGAGAAGTTCCTACATGGAAAGCTGGTCCAAATGGTAAGAACCAGGGGTGGCACGGCGGCAGAGTGGTTAGCACTGCTGCCTCACAGCACCAGAGACCTGGGTTCAATTCCTGCCTCGGGCAACTGTCTGTGTGGAGTTTGCACATTCTCCCCGTGTCTACGTGGGTTTCCTCCGGGTGCTCCAGTTTCTTCCCACAGTCCAAAGATGTGCAGGTTAGGTAAATTGGCCATACCAAATTGCCTGTAGTGTTAGTGAAGGGGTAAATGTAGGGGAATGCGTCTGGGTGGGTTGCTTTTTGGAGGGTCGGTGGGGACTAGTTGGGCCGAAGGGCCTGTTTCCACACTGTAGGGAATCTAATCTAAAAGCCCATGGGAACCAATGTAAGATGGCAAACTGGATCAAAAACTAGCTTAAAAATAGGAGGCAAAGGGTGATGGGGGAAGGTTGCTTTTATAATTGAAAGCCTGTGACCAGTGGTTTACCACAGGGATCAATGCTGGGACCTATGCTGTTGTTCTGTATACTAACGATTCAATGTGAATGCATAAGGTCTGTAGATGACATGAAAATTGCGGGTGTTTTTGATAATGAGGAGAATGATCTTAGGGTACAGCCTGATATTGTTCTGCTGGTAAATTGTGCACAGCAATGTCAAATGGAATTTAATCCCGATAAGTGCGAAGTAATGCATTTTGATAGGCTGAACAAGGGAAGGATAACCACAACGAATGGTATGTCCCTATGGAGAACTCAGGAACAAACAAACCTTGTTGTACATGTCAATAGATCCCCAAAGGTGTTATAACAGGAAGACAAGTTGGTGAAGAAGGCATACAAGATCATCCCTATAATGTGGAAACAGGTCATTTTGGCCCAACAAGTCCACACTGATCCTCTGAACAATATCCCACCCTGACTCATTTGCCTACCTTATTACTCTCCAGTTCCCATGACTAATGCACCTAACCTACACATCCCTGAACACCATGGGCAAAGTAGCACGGCCAATTCACCTAACCTGCACATCTTTGAAATCATAGTCATAGAGATGTACAGCATGGAAACAGACCCTTCGGTTCAACCCGTCCATGCCGACCAGATATCCCAACCCAATCTAGTCCCACCTGCCAGCACCCGGCCCATATCCCTCCAAAACCTTCCTATTCATATACCCATCCAAATGCCTCTCAAATGTTACAATTGTACCAGCCTCCATCACATTCTCTGGCAGCTCATTCCATACACATACCACCCTCTGCATGAAAACTTTGCCCCTTAGGTCTTTTTTATATCTTTCCCCTCTCACTTTAAACCTATGCCCTCTAGTTCTGGACTCCTGAAACCCAGGGAAAAGACTTTGTCTATTTATCCTATCCATGCCCCTCATAATTTTGTAAACCTCTATAAGGTCACCCCTCAGCCTCCGATGTTCCAGGGAAAACAGCCCCAACCTGTTCACCCACTCCCTGTAGCTCAAATCCTCCAACCCTGGCAACATCCTTGTAAATCTTTTCTGAATCCTTTCAAGTTTCACAACATCTTTCTGATAGGAAGGAGACCAGAATTGCATGCAATATTCCAACAGTGGCTAACCAATGTCCTGTACAGCTGCAACATGACTTCCCAATTCCTGTACTCAATACTCTGACCAATAAAGGAAAGCATACCAAACGCCTTCTTCACTATCCTATCTACCTGCGACTCCACTTTCAAGGAGCTATGAACCTGCACTACAAGGTCTCTTTGTTCAGCAACACTCCCTAGGACCTTACCATGAAGTGTATAAATCCTGCTAAGATTCGCTTTCCCAAGATGCAACACCTCGCATTTATTTGAATTAAACTCCATCTGCCACTTCTCAGCCCATTGGCCCATCTGGTCCAGATCCTGTTGTAATCTGAGGTAATCCTCTTCGCTGTCCACTACACCTCCAATTTTGGTGTCATCTGCAAACTTACTAACTGTACCTCTTATGCTCGCATCCAAATCATTTATGTAAATGACAAAAAGTAGAGGACCCAGCACCTATCCTTGTGGCACTCCACTGGTCACAGGCCTTCTGTCTGAAAAACAACCCTCCCCCACCACCCTGTCTTCTACCTTTGAGCCAGTTCTGTATCCAAATGGCTAGTTCTCCCTGTATTTCATGAGATCTAACCTTGCTAATATGTCTACCGTGGAAAACCTTGTCGAACGCCTTACTGAAGTCCATATAGATCACATCTACTGCTCTGCCCTCATCAATCTTCTTTGTTGCTTCTTCAAAAAACTCAATCAAGTTTGTGAGACATAATTTTCCACACACAAAGCCTTGTTGGTTATCCTGAATCAGTCCTAGCCTTTCCAAATACATGTACATCTAGTCCCTCAGGATTCCCTCCAACAACTTACCCACCGCTGAGGTCAGGCTCACTGGTCTATAGTTCCCTGGCTTGTCTTTACTGCTCTTCTCAAACAGTGGCACCATGTTTGCCAATCTCCAGTCTTCCGGCACCTCACCTGTGACTATCGATGATACAAATATCTCAGCAAAAGGCCCAGCAATCACTTCTCTAGCTTCCCACAGAGTTCTCGGGTACACCTGATCAGATCCTGGGGATTTATCCATTTTTAACCATTTCAAGACATCCAGCACTTCCTCCTCTGTAATCTGGACATTTTGCAAGATGTCACCATCTATTCCCCTACAGTCTATATCTTCCAAATCCTTTTCCACAGGAAATACTGATGCAAAATATTCATTTAGTACCTCCCTCATTTTCTGTGTCTCCACACTAAGGCTGCCTTGCTGATCTTTGGGGGGCCACATTCTCTCCCTAATTACCCTTTTGTCCTTAATATATTTGTAAAAACCCTTTGGATTCTCCTTAATTCTATTTGCCAAAGATATCTCATGTCCCCTTTTTGCCCTCCTGATTTCTCTCTTCAGTATACTCCTACTTTCTTTATATTCTTCTAAGGATTCACTTGATATATCCTGTCTATAGCTGACATATGCTTCCTTCTTTTTCTTCACCAAACCCTCAATTTCTTTAGTCATCCAGCATTCCCTATACCTACCAGCCTTCCCTTTCACCCTGACAGAAATATACTTTCTCTGGATTCTTGTTATCTCATTTCTGAAGGCTTCACATTTTCCAGCCGTCCCTTTACCTGTGAACATCTGCCTCCAATCAGCTTTCGAAAGTTCTTGCCTAATACCATCAAAATTGGCCTTCCTCCAATTTAGAACTTCAACTTTTAGATCTGATCCATCCTTTTCCTTCTCTATTTTAAAACGGATAGAATTATGGTCGCTGGCCCCAAAGTGCTCCCCCACTGACACCTCAGTCACCTGCCCTGCCTTACTTCCCAAGAGTAGGTCAAGTTTTGCACCTTCTCTAGTAGGTACATCCACATACTGAATCAGAAAATTGTCTTGTACACACTTAACACATTCCTTTCCATCTAAACCTTTAACACTATGGCAGTCCCAGTCGATGTTTGAAAAGTTAAAATCCCCTCCCATAACCACCCTATTATTCTTACAGATAGCTGAGATCTCCTTACAAGTTTGTTTCTCAATTTCCCTCTGACTATTAGGGAGTCTATAATACAATCCCAATAAGGTGATCATCCCTTTCTTATTTCTCAGTTCCACCCAAATAACTTCCCTGGATTTATTTCCGGGAATATCTTCCCTCAGCACAGCTGTAATGCTATCCCTTATCAAAAATGCCACTCCCCCTCCTCTCTTGCCTCCCTTTCTATCCTTCCTGTAGCATTTGTATCCTGGAACATTAAGCTGCCAGTCCTACCCATCCCTGACCCATGTTTCTGTACTTGCTATGATATCCCAGTCCCATGTTCCTAACCATGCCCTGATTTCATCTACATTCCATGTTAGGCCCTTTGCATTGAAGTAAACACAGTTTAATTTATTCGTCCTACCTTGTCCCAGCCCGCCCTGACTGACTCACTTCTGTTCTCAACAGTGTCAGAATGATCTCTTTCCTCACTATCTCCCTGGGGCCCACCACATCCACCCCCTCCCCCCCCCACCCCCAACCTTACTCATTTTAATCCTCCCAAGCAATTCTCGCAAATTTCCCTGCCAGTATATTAGTCCCCTTCCAATTTAGGTGCAATCCGTCCTTCTTGTACAGGTCACTTCTACCCCAAAAGAGATTCCAATGATCCAAAAATGTGAATCCTTCTCCCATACACCAGCTCCTCAGCCATCCATTCATCTGCTCTATCCTCCTATTCCTGCCCTCACTAGCTAGTAGCACTGGGAGTAATCCAGATATTACTACCCTTGAGGACCTCCTTTTTAAATTTCTGCCTAACTCTCTGTAATCTCCCTTCAGAGTCTCAACCTTTTCCCTTCCAATGTCATTGGTTCCAATGTGGACAATGACCTCCTGCTGGCCCTTCTCCTCGTGAGAACATTCTGCACCCTCTCTGAGACATCCTTGATCCTGGCACCAGGGAAACAACACACCATTCTGCTTTTTCTCTGCTGGCCACAGAGACGTCTGTCTGTACCTCTGACTACAGAATCCCCTAACACAATTGATCTCTTGGAAGCCGATGTACCCCTCGTTACATTAGAGCCACTATCAATACCAGAAACTTGGCTGTTCATGCTACATTCCCCTGAGAATCCATCACCCCCTACATTTTCCAAAACAGCATACCTGTTTGAAATAGGCCCCTGCCCTAGGTGCCGACCTCTCTCACCCTTCCTGGAGTTAACCCATCTATGTGACTGTATCTGAGACTTTCCCCCCTTCCTATAACTGCCATCCATCACATACTGTTACTGTTGCAAATTCCTCATTGCTTCTATCTGTCTCTCCAACTGATCCACTCGATCTGATAAGATTCGCATCCAACAGCATTTATGGCAGATATAATCCATAGTAACCCTTAAACTCTCTTTAAACTCCCACATCTGACAAGAAGATACATATCATTGCAAAGGCCATTTTTGCTCTTTCACAATCTACAGACCCAGAAAGTATTCCTCTACAAACACTGCCCCAGGTTAAATTAATAGCTATGGCTTATATTTTAAGTTTAATCAAGAGACTTATCTCCAAAAACATATAATCAAGAAAGAATCCACTGTACCCACTACTGCAGCCTTTCTCTTGGACAGACTTAAAACAATTAACTTATCTGATTCTGTGCTGTGAAATTTGCCCAACAGTTCCTCCAAGATTAGTTGTGAATGTCACTGTTTGTTAATTTTCCCAGATGCACTCCGATGTCCAGCGAAACACGAATTCAAACAGTAAAGGCGGTAACTGTGCAGGTTCGTTCTGTCTCTCTCTCTCTGTCTCTCTCTCTCTCCTGCACTGTCCTCACCATGTGCTTCCTTTGTCTGCTCTTCTCCCTTTTAAACTGCTGCTTTTTGACTTTTCTTTTCCAAAGTTCCAAAACAATGCAACAGCATATAAAACAGTAATTGCTGCTCCTGGAGTTTGAGAAAATCACCTCCAACACCTAAAATGCCTCAAAAAAAGGAGCAGCTCTTACAGCCAGAAATTTTTCCTGTCCTCCATCTTGGATTACCCATGTGGGAGGTAACCCGTGCAGACACTAGGAGAATTTGCAAACTCCACACAGACAGTCACCCGACGCTGGAATCAAACCTGGGTCCCTGGCACTGTGAGGCAGCAGTGCTAATCATGAGCCACCGCGTTGCTCTTCATGATACTTGCTTTCATGATCCAGGGCACAGAATATAGGAGTAAAGAGGTCTTGTTACAATTTTATTAAACACTGGTTAGGTTACAAGTGGAATGCTATGTACAGTTCTGGTCATCACACTATTGGAAGGACACGATTGCACTGGAGAGGGTACAGAGGATATTCACTGATGTTGCTTGAGATGAAAAGTCTCAGTTATGAGGACAGACTGGATAGGCTGGATTTGTTTTCCTTGGAGCAGAGGAGGCTGAGGAGAGTTCTGATTAAGGTATACACAATTATGAGACACAGAGGCAGACTAGATCATGAGAATAAAAATAAACTAGAAGCGCTGGACTTTTTTCACTGGAGGATAAGAGGTTGAGCGGTGACATTATTGAGGTATATAAAGTCATGAGTGGCGTAAATAAGGTGATTGACAACGGTCTTTTTCCAAGGGTGGGGAGATCAAAACTAGGGGGCATATTTTTAAGGTGAGAGGAAATATTTAAAAAGGACATGAGGGGCAACATTTTTACAAAGAAAGTGGTTTGTGTGTGAAATAAACTGCCAGAATAAGTTGTGGATAATGTTACAATGTTTGAAAGACCTCTGGATAAGGTCATGAATAGGATAGGTTTGGAGGGATATGGGGCAAATGCAGACAGCTGGAAATCATTTTGTTTGGGAACATGGTCAGCTTGAAGTGGTTGGACTGAAGTGTCTGTTTCCATGCTATGATAGTGAAATCTCTTCCCCATGGCAGACTACAAGACATACATCTAAGGTGAAGAACAATAGTTTAGGAGCGATCTCAGAAAAAGAATTGCCCACAGGGTAGTGCGGAACATAGCTTGAGAGGGTGGTGGAGGCAGGTATTCTTGCAACATTGAAGAAGCATCTGGATAAATACGTGGCCCAGGGTATAGTAGGCAATGGAGCAAATGCAGGTAAATTGGGTGATTGTAGTTTTGTGATTGTTGGTTGGCTTGATGGGCCTGTTTCTATTTATATGACTCTACAGCTCTATGACTGTCCAATAACTTTTGGATAACTGCCTGAGTCAAAGACAAACTTGCATAGTATAGGTAAAGTCAAGGAGTTAAGTGTGACACTCAAAGATGGATGAAAGGGTGGCATGATCGCTCAATGGTTAGCACTACTACCTCATAGTGCCAGTGATTGAGTTCAATTCCAGTCTCAGGTGACTGTGTGGAGTTTGCACACTTTTCTCCCATATCTGTGTGGGTTTCTGCTGGGTGTTCCAGTTTTCTCCCATAGTTCTAAGATGTGCAGATTAGGTGGAATGATCATGCTAAATTTCCCCATAGTGTTCAGGAATGTCCAGGCTAGATGGATTGGCAAAGGTAAATGTGGGATTGCATGGATATGGTGGGGCTATGGGTCTAGGTAGGTTGCTGTTTGGAGGTCAGTACAGCTTGCTGGACCAAACAGCCTCTTTCCATCCCTAAGAATTCTATAATTCTATGAAGAATGCTGCTCACAGTGTAGTCTCCTCTACACTGGGAAAACAAAGCACAGACTGGGTGACCATTTTGAAGAACATCTTTGTTCTGCCTGCAAAAAAGACTTTGAGTTTCCAGTTGCCTGCCACTTTAACACAACACACCGCTCCCTGGCCAACATCTTAGTCTCAGGCTTGCTGCAGTGCTCCAGCAAAGCTCAACACATGCTCGGAGAACAACACCTCACCTTCCGCTTGGGGACCCTGCTGCCCTCTGGACTCAGTATCGAATTCAATAATGTTAGGACCTGAACTTCCACATGTCCTAGCCCCCGATCCTATATACCAGACTTTGTTATCACATAGTCTGCCATTACATGCTGCCTATTGGTATTCACCCTCCCAAACAGTTCGTTATCAACTCCTTTGTTTGTTCAACTGTTCTTCTCTCTCTTAGGACTCTATCCCCACCTATTGTTTACTTCTTATCCCTTTCCCCCACACTATTTTATGCATTTAATCAACATTTTCCTAGCTACTATCCGTCCTGAGGAAGGGTCATTAGACCTGAACATTAACTCTGATTTCTCTTCACAGATGCTGCCAGACCTGCTGAACTTTTCCAACAACTTCTGTTTTTGTCTAAGATTCTATGAAATGGCTTTCAGTTAATGGGGCACTAACACAAGTATTGGGGAGAAAGGGAGCAGTTCTTGGAGGACTACTTCACTTGAATGGTACTGGGATCAACCTCCTGGCAAATTGAATAATTGTAGCAAAATAATGAGCATTAAACTAATTGGAGGCAGAGTTTGGGAGATGGAAGAGGATATAGCAGTATTACGAATCAGCTGTTTGGATAATGATATGCAGAGAAGGATACAGTGTACAAACAAAGAGAACAGCAGTAAATAAGGTTAAAGTGAAACATATATTAATAAGACAAAATTAATGTCTCTTTACTTTAATGTGTGTCATACTCAGAACAACATAAAATAATTAATGGCAAGAAGAATTTAATGGGTATGATCTTGTAGTCATTATGGGGACATTGTTACAAGGAGATCAAAGTTAGGAACTAAACGTTCAGTAGTACATGACCTCTCCAACAAAGCAGTCAGGATGGAAAGTGTGGTGAGATAAAATTCCTAAGACAGGATGGAATAAGTTCAGAAACAAGAAAGGGTCTTGGATCAGAAAATGTAGAATCCATGGAGGTACAAAATAACTAGAGGGAGAAGTTAGGGATAGTCTATAGGCCCCTAACAGTAGTTATATGATTAGGCAGAAAATAAATTCATAAAGTCTATTCAGAACAGTTTCCTCAAATCATGGTATGGTTTCAAGCAGGGCTTTTTGGATCAGGTGATGCATAATGAGGCAAGTTTAATAAATTATGTCAGAGCAAAAGATCCCCTCAGAAACAGCGACCATGATATGGTAGAATTTAGCATTCAGTTGTAAAGGAAAAAAATGTGTCTGAAACAGCTTAAAGGGAGGCTCCTTATTTTGTAGCTGTGTCTTCTAGTTCTAGCCTTTCTTCACAAATAAGAGAGATCCTTTCAGCATTCATCCTCTCGAGTCCCCTCAGGGTCTGATATGTTTCAATAAGAACACCTCTCATTCTTATAAATTCCAATGGATACAGGCATACTCTATCCAAACTTTCATCATGAGATGGTAGCTGTGGCATCTTTCAAGCCCCTTTAGACAAAATAGTTCACAATGATGATGACAACAGTCTGACTTTGAATGGCATCATATTCCTTGTGAATAATTTCAGGGAGAATCTAAATTAGCTCTCCCTCCCCTCCCCCATATCCAAAATAGTTGCTAGCTCAAGGCTGTCTCTTTTCTGTCTTCTCACTGACAAGCATAAGAATGATGTCCTTTGATAGAATATTACTGGAACTGCCTTCCATAAGTACAATTACTGTTGACAGGCTTCACTCTTCCAGGCATCCTTGGCTTTGGGCCTATGTCTGAGCTGTAATGTAATAAGCATTTCTGCTGTCAAGGCCTTTTAGTGTTTAACAGATGGAGCTGTAATCTACAGGGTCAGCTGTACTCCAACCATTTTGTTTATTCTTTTTGTGATTTCCTTTCTCTCACTGACACTATGTTTCAATCAACCCAACATGTGTTAACGATAGAGATTTAAGTTCCTCTCATCAATGCAATGGCTGTTTCTAAAAAAGACTGTTTGCTTTGAAATGGTTTTAATTATAGTTTAGAGAGGTGTACCAGTGTTTCACTTCAGCCTGAAGAGTTCCTTAAAGTACAAAATTTTGAATGTTCATATATATTTCTTGGGATCAATACAATTGAATTCACTTAAAATGCCCATCAATTTCTAAAACAAATACCCCCACTTCTTCAGTTAAAACCTTAATTCTTAAAACTAAAAAATGTATTAAAACACATACAATGGAAGATATGCACATTGGGAAATTTCATTTTTTTCTAGTGAGGTCTCAGTGTTTACTAAAGTACACACTACTTGATTGTTGAAGAACACTTGCTTCATGTTTGATAATAGCACCTCCCTGCTGTGTAACATTTACTTCTATAACAAACATCTCCTGTAATGTCACACACTTTCTGCCACATTTTGTCACTTTGCTTTCTGTCACTCTTCAGCTGTCATTCCTTTGTTGCAAAATTCTTTGCTGACTGCACATCCCTATTACAAGTTCCCATTCATATTTATCTTTTCGTCCTAAGTAAGTTATCTGCCAAGCCACTCACCATCCCGACTTGGTAAAAAATTGCTGTTCTGTCACTGTTGCTGGTTCAAAATCCTGGAACTCCCTCCTTAACAGCATTGTAGGTCCACCTACAGTATATGGACTGCAGCAGTTCAAGAAGGCTCCTCACCACCACCACATCAAGAGCATATAAGAATGGGCAATCAATGTTGATCAAGACAGGAATGCCCACTTTCCATGAATTAATAAAAAAGTGAAGATTTGATGATCAAATGTTTTATGAATTGTCTATCTGCAGAAAAAAAGGAAAAAGAGGATCAATAAAACAATTATATGAGCTGACAAATAAGTAAAGCGTACAGTCATTTGAGATTTCTAATGTCCAAGATAAATGGCACTGCATTTTTGTTTTCTCTTGAAATAACATAGACAAAGAAAATAGGAGCAGGAGTAGGCCATTCAGTCCTTCAATATGACTATGTCTGATCATCAAAATCAAATGTGTATGTGTTCGGCAAATATGTGGTGATGCTGAAATCTCCATGTCCTGGAAAATAAGGTTCATTGTCCATTGCTATGTGGCTCTCCCATTGCCCCTGCTATCAATGTAATCTTAGCATTCCCAAGTTCTACACCTTGTTTGCAATACATTCTCTTTTGTCCCTTGAGGGTACAGGTGGAATCTGCACAGTCTGTGTGACCAAGAGGCCAACTGCACAAGACATCTTTCCCCCACCTCTGAGGAAGTAGACACAGATCCCTTAGAGGAAGCACCGTTAAGGTTGTCGCTAGTCTCCACCAGGTGTGATTCTGACACCTCAGTGGGTATTTTAGCTTGAATACAGTTTGGGAGCACACATTGTTGTGCACATTAACTTGGTTAGAAAAATGGGGCTTTTGCTCACAATGTTGAAAATCTGCTTAATGCTGATTTCAGCCTATTTTGACAATATCTTCACCAAAGCCTATCTTGTTCAGAGCTTTCAAGGATTCTGCCCAAAATGTGCACATCCATGAAGCAGAAGGATAAATCAGTCAAAAGTAAACCTGTAGAAAATTGAAAAACAATTGACCTGAGATTTAAATCTGCCTCTCTCCCCATAGATGCTGAAGTGTCTGCTGAGCTCCTGAGTGTTTCAAGCAATTTTTGTTTTAATCAGATTTTGAGCATCTGCAGTATTTTGCTTTTGCAGAGGAGGTAAGCACTTCAAAGTTCAGAGATTATTTCAAACTTAGAGCTAAAAGAATTGTTCAGGGATTTGCTCATAGAGCTTTCATCAGAAAAAGTGGAGATGTTTATCTTGAGTCTATGGTTTCATCTTCCGAGTTGAATGTGAGTCTTCCTATCTGAATACCTCTGAGAATCCAAATAGACAACTTCTACTGCACATCTTTATTCAGCCCATTGACTATGAAAAGAAGGAAATTAGTGGCTAGAATAGGTCACTGGAAACATTGCAACAATCAAGTGCAAATCATTTTTACATTTGTATATGAATGCACATTTCTAAAGAAAAGGTAGAACTCACAGCAAGCTCAATGGTTTGAGTAAAGCTAACACTTGTGGTGTTGGAAAAGCACAGCCGGTCAGGCAGCATCCAAGGAGCAAGAGAGTTGACATTTCAAGCACAAGTTCTTCAGCCACACTTTTTGACTCTGATCTCCAGCATCTGCAGTTCTCACTTTCTCTTAAAGCTAACATTTGTAAGGTTGTGTTCAGGAGATAGCTTCATTCTGGTTCTGATATAGCTGCAATTTCTGTTTTGTCAGTCTCTCATACATTAAACATTGTATACCTTGGGAGCTTTTCTCTGACTGTATATGCAAGCATGCACATGTGCTGTTAAGTCTGAAGCCAATCTATTCGGTAGTTCAACTCAGATCTACCAACTGAGTGTTGTATTCTGAAGACATCAATATGTGACAATACAAATTTAGCTTTGGGTATGATTATTAAAACTCATTTGAAAAAGATTACAAGCTATGTTTCAGTAGAATGGAATTCCTGGGGTAAGACATTTAAAAAAATGAACATAGTTTAATTGAATAAAATTGATTTTCCATTCTTAGCTCCAATCTCTTCTTTACGGTTCAAAACTTTCTTTTCTCTCCAAATATCAGTGATTATTGTAGCTTTTAGCTTTCTTCTTTCATTTCTCCTGAGCTGTAACCACGTTGCCACATATACTTTCCTACTTACAATATTCAATTCATACTCAGCTCAAAGGTCTACTCTAAACCTTTTGTCCTCTAGCTATGGGCCTCTATTACTTCCTTTGTACCTTCCTAATCCTCAACAGTCAACAGGCATGTAAAACTCTGACATAATCACTGCTTTATGATTTACTTTATCATCTGCCAAAGTTCCAGTGTCTTGCATATTGTTTCTTTGCATTTCATCTAGGTTTGACACATAAACACAATGGAATCACAAAAGAATCATTAAATACTTAATCCACTCATTCAAACAGAAAATACTGCTACTCTGCCTTGTGAATTTATGTTTAATTGCGCATAGCTCCTTGGTCTTTGACTTTCATCCTCACATTTATTGGCTGCATAAGTAAAATAACATAAGAGGTCACAACATTCATAATCAAAATGAATGCTAGTGTAAATGTTGCTTTGTGGTATGCATGTGATTGGTTTATTGATGGATTGGATTTATAGGGATTGTTACCCAGACATTTTGTGATCCTTATTTCAATTTGATTTTAAAATGACCTGTCTACCAGTTATTTTTCATCTTTTCATAGTCCATCCAGTCATCTCACCTTTATTTATTCTTGTTAAATAAAGTAATGTAGAAATTAAGCAACTACAATCTTGTCCTTGAGCATTAATCCAGGCCAACATTTCAGTGCATGACAGAGAGTCTGCATCATTGTCTTTCTAGAGACATTAAGGAAAGGCTTGTGTTTGCCACCATGAATGAGTCTTAGGAGTAATTATAGAAAATAACAGGGGACCTGTCTCCTGTGGCCTAGCCTTATCTTGTGGCCAAATTATGCTTTTTTTTTAAAGCAATCCCAACTGAATAGAGGAGAATCCATATATGGCAATTAGGTGAAACTAAAGTTCAATTTTAGTCTGTGGAATGTTTCTGCAGAACTTTGGTGATAATGTCAACTCTGGATCATGCTTTAAAAACTACTCATTATATACCTCTCATGTTCTTCAGTGACATCAGACGGAAGCAAAGTCAGGGAACATATACAAAATGTGGAGGAACTTTTATCATCCATATTTCAGGAAGACCTAAAGATGGAATGACTATGAGTTAAATTAGAAAATTGTGTAATGAGAATTTATTTTAAAAAGTAACAATGTATGTGCTGTATTTATTTCTACCCGAGTTTAATAAGTCTGTGACTTGATTGACTACCATGGTGAAGCAATGTCAAAAGCCTTTTGATGCATGAGGCACTTCCCATCTTCACAAATCAGCTATACCTTTGGATGGGCAAAACCTTATGGCTGAAAAAGCTGGTCATTTTGCAAGGGTGAATGTAACATAATGTGCATTCAAGCTCTGATCTTCTGCACCTTGGGGAAATCTGATTTACTTGCAATTCCTTTTATCTTGATGATCTTGGTGGGCTGCAAACTTTAGGACATTCTGATGTAACCTGTTGCACTAGATAGGGTCCCATGACATAAGGTTTGAGATCCACATCCTTTAGGTGAATATTAACCCACTTGGATCACTGATGCTCTTCAAGGAAGTAAATCTGCTGTCCTTACCGATTGGCCTACATTTTATTCCTGAGCTACCGTGACATGGTTGGCTCTTAAATTCCATTGGCAAAGCCAATATGTGTTGCCCATCCTTAACTGTTTTCAGAATGGCTGACTGGCTCATAGGGAGCAGTCAAGGTACCACACCGATTCAGGTGGCAACCCCGGAGCAGATAGGTAGGGGTTGGAGTCATGGTCTTTTCTGCCGGCCCTAGGAGAAGGGGATAGCTGTTCTGTGTACCAACCCATATACCAGGCACCTGTCTGTAAAGCAGGCACCAATTCCCCTGTGTTTGACATATCTGGGGTAATTCACACAAACTGTGCAGGGATGCTCTGGACAGACAACACTTGACCTGGTTTAAATATGGCATTGATGCCAAGAATCCAAGGAGCTCCCATTGGTGGCAAGTATTTTAACCTGTGATGAACAAAACAAGTAGATTGCCATACAGATCATAGTTAAAAATCACACATCACCAGGTTACAGTCCACTAGCTTTCAGAGCGCTGCTCCTTCATCAGGTAGTTGTGGAGCAGGATCATTGGTAATGCGGTGAATGTTGCAAAATTGCACAAGAAATCTCACAAAGCTGCAAAGAGAGAAGCCCTCTATGGAACTCAACAAAATTCATACTTCACTGAATTCTGGTAAAATTGAGTCCATGGTAAATTATCTCATTACTGTTTATCACTAACCTATGGTGACTTTCTCCACCACCTTTTGCATTCTCATAACTCTTTGCCCACACTTTGCTGTCACTGTAGCTTAAATGTTATGGTGACTGCATTACTTGGCTTCAGCACCATTGATATCAAGTACAATATCTATGCCGGCTGAATTCACACAGAATGTCAATTTTGGGGAGTTCAGTGGGGATTTCTCTTCATGTAATTTAACAATGCTCACCTCATTAAGTATCACCCTGTCTGCACAGAGTTGCTCTTGCATTATCTTGTGTTCATTGGTACCAATTTTGGGGGCCTCATGGTGGTCCCAATGCAGTGGAAATTGCCTTTCAGTCTTTGAGTATGTGAAGAATCTCATATAGGCAATGACTCATTGAAGAAAATTGACATTTCAGTTTGAGTACAGGAACCTAGAGGTCCTGGTGGGTAGGAAGGTTGTCCTTTTCGCCCAGGGACCAATTAAGGAACATATCAGCCTGATCTGGAATTGCCACTTGGGTCAGTGTAATGTTCACATTCCAGAAAAATGTCCAATTCTGCAGGGAAAAAAGAATTAAGGACACTCTGCGCTCCACCAGAGTAAATATCATCTTCTCTCTCTTACGTCACACTCACTCTATCTTTGCTACTGCACCCATGTTCCAGCAAAGGTTATGGTCTACCATCCAAACTGTTGCATTTAGTGTCTGCCTTTAAGGATCCCATCCATATCATTCTCTCATATGAGAAAATCAGAGAATAGGTGCATAAATGCTAAGTATGTTTAAACTTCTTGTTATGCCTTTAATATATATGTGGCACCTTGTGCCTTTTTGAAAGTTACCAATTCATTCCACATTCTCCATGCCCTGCCAATATACAGGAGAGGACAGAGACTACTCATGTGGTGATGCTGAGATATCCATGTCTCAGTAACCCTGGAAAATGCATTGTTAAATGCTATGCTGCTCTGCCAGTCCCACCACTGTGAACTTACTCTTAAGACATTCAAGATTTCACTTCTGTGGTGCAACTCATTCCCTTTTTGTCTCTGACAGGCACGGCAGTGCATCCATCTGTATGGGGATAGACCCTCTGGTCATCAGTTTCTCCTCCGTCTCTGAGAAAGAAGATATAGGTTCCTTGGAGGAAGCATTGAAAAGCCTGCATTCTGCACTCTGCACCAGCTCTGATAATGACATAACGGTTGGTACGTTAAGTGGGTACACACTTCGAAGAGCTGAAAAATATGTTGCTGGAAAAGTGCAGCAGGTCAGGCAGCATCCAAGGAGCAGGAGAATCGATGTTTCAGGCATAAGCCCTTCTTCAAAAATTCCTGAAGAAGGGCTTATGCCTGAAACGTTGATTCTCCTGCTCCTTGGATGCTGCCTGACCTGCTGCATTTTTCCAGCAACACATTTTTCAGCTCTGATCTCCAGTATCTGCAGTCCTCACTTTCTCCTAACACACTTCAAAGAGTTGGTCATGATAACCACAAATGAGTGGGACATTGATAAGATGGAAATCTGCTCTATGAATGAAGTTAGTTGAATTATAATGCTATATGTGTATAGTCTTGAGTGTCCTGCCCTGGTGTGCTCCAGCAAATATTATGGTTCTGTCAAAGTGCTCCAGGACATCATCCTTCAGTGACGGTTTAGTACTTTGCTCAACTAGACAATATTCCATTGAAGAAAGACTGGACCTCCAGCACTATCACCGCATCATGAGTGGACATTTTGCTGCAAACTTTGCAGTTTCAGTTGTTATTCATTCATGGGGTATTGATGTCTATGCCAGCATTTATCACCATTCCTTTAGTGTCCTCCAGAGCCGAGAGTGTGTTGCTGGGAAAACACAACAGGTCAGGCAGCATCCGAGGAGCAGGAGAATCGAAGTTTTGATCGTAAGCCTTTCATTAGGAATGCTGCCTGACTTGCTGTGCTTTCCCAGCAACACACTCTCGACACTGATCTCCAACATTTGCAGTCCTCAATTTCCCCTTCAGTGGCCTCTCATCAAAATCCCAGAATTCCATGGCCGTTAATGCTGTAGATCAAACTACAGCACACAGATTGCAGTAGGTCAAGAAGGCAGCGCACCACCATCTTCTTAAGAGCAGTTAGGATGGACAGTAAATGCTGAACCAGCTAGCAATGCCCACGTCTCTTGTGAGATGGCCTCTTTGAGTCAGCCATGGTAAGTTGTTTTGAACAGCTGGCTACTTGTAAAAAGTATACGAAGGAAGTGTTTATTCACTTATATGTAATGCTCTGCTTGCTGTGCTGTGCTTCTGGGCAAATGTCCTTTCGTTTAATGGGGAGAAAGAGTAGGAAGGCAGGGCAGGTGTCCTCTGTGGTCAGAGGTCTGGATGGGGCAGAGTTTGTAAGGAGCATCCAGGAAAATTTTCTAGAGCAGTATGTCAATAGTCCAATTAGGGAAGGGGCCATATTGGACCTGGAGTTGGGGAATGACCCAGACCAGGTGGTAGAAGTTGCAGTGGGGGATTTCTTTGGGGATAGTGACCACAATTCTGTAAGTTTTAGAATACTCATAGACAAAGATGAGAGTGGTCCTAAGGGAAGCCAAGGCTAATTATATTGAAATTTGGCAAGAGCTGTGAAATGTAGATTGGTGGCAGTTAATTGAAGGGAAGTCCACATTTGATATGTGAGAGACTTTCAAAGATGGGTTGAAGAAAGTGCAGGACAGGCGTGACCCTTTGAAAGCAAGGGATAGGAAAGGCAAGATCCGTGAGCAGTGGATGACAAGAGAAATTGTGCGACTAGCCAAGAGGAAAAGGGAAGTCCAGGCAGCTAAGAACAGAACAGGCTTTGGAGGAATATTGGAAGAGTAAGACCAATCTTATGCAAGGAATCAAGTGGGCTAAAAGAGGTCATGAAATAACTTTAGCGAGCAGAATTAAGGAGAATCCCAAGGCCTTTTATTCATATATAACAGGCAAGCGGGTAACTAGATGAAGTGGTTGGTCCACTAAAGGATAAGGAAGGAAGGTTGTGTGTCGAACCTGAGACAACGGGTGAGATTCTCAATTATTACTTTGCATCAGTGTTCACTGAGGGGAGGGACATGATGAATGTCAAAATTAGAGATGGAAGTTTGTTTACTCTGGATCACATTGACATAAGAAGGGAAGATGTGTTGGATAGGTTTAAAGACATTAAGGTGGACAAATCCCAGGACCGGATGGGATCTATCCCAGGTTGCTGAGGGAGGTCAGAGAGGAAATGACAGATATTTGTAGCATCCTTAAACACAGGTGAAGTGCCGGAGGACTGGAGAGTTCTAATGTTGTCCCCCTGTACAAGAAGGGTAGTGGGGATATTCCAGGTAACTACAAACAGTGAGCCTGATGTCAGTGGTGGGAAAGTTGCTGGAGGAGGTACTGAGGTATAGGATCTATTTATATTTGGAAGGGACTGGGCTTATCAGTGATATACAACATGATTTTTTTGCGGAGGAGATCATGTCCTCTTTGAGGAAGTGACCAAGTTGATAGATGAAGGAAGGGCTATAGATGTCATATACATGGACTTTAGTAAGGCATTTCATAAGGTTCCCATTGGAAAACTAATGGAGAAAGTGAAGTCACATGGTGTGCAGGATGTTCTAGCTAGGTGGATAAATAACTGGTTGAGCAACAGGAGACAGAGAGTAATAGTTGAAGGGAGTTTCTGGAAATGGAGAAAGATGACCAGTGGTGTTCCACAGGGAGCACTCCTGGGGCCACTGTTGTTTGTGATATGCATAAATGATCTGGAAGAGGGCATTGGTGGTCTAATCAGTAAGATTGCAGATGACACGAAGATTGGTGGAGTAGCAGAAAGCATAGGGGACTGTCAAAGAATATAGGACAAAATAGATAGACTGGAGAGTTGGGCAGAGAAGTGGCAGATGGAGTTTAATCCAGGCAAATGTGAGGTGATGCATTTTGGAAGGTCTAATTCTAGAGCAAGCTATACTATAAAGGGAAGAACCTTGGGAAAATTTGATGAGCAGAGAGATCTGGGAGTTCAGGTCTATTGTACCCTGAAGGTGGCTGCACAGGTGGATAGAGTGGTCAATAAGGCATATGGTATGCTTGCCTTCATCGGATGAGGTATTGAGTATAAGAGCTGGCAGGTCATGTTAAAATTATACAAGAATTTTGTTCAGCCACATTTTGAATACTGTGTGTAGTTCTGGTGGCCACATTACCAAAAGGATGTGGACATTTTGGAGAGCGTGCAGAGAATGTTTACGAGGATGTTGCCTGGTATGGAAGGTGCTCGCTATGAAGAGAGGTTGAGTAGGTTAGGATTGTTTTCATTCAAAAAAAGGAGACTGAGGGGTTATCTGAGGACTACAAAATCATGACAGGGTGGATAGAGATAAGCTTTTTCCCAGGGTGAGGGATTCAATAATGAGAGGTCATGTGTTCAAGGTGAGAGAAGAAAAGTTTAAGGATGATACACGCAGAAAGTACTTTACACAAAGGGTGGTAGGTGGCTGGAACGCGCTGTCAGCAGAGGTAGTAGAAGCAGGCATGGTAGATTCATTTAAGGTGTGTCTGGACAGATGCATGAGTAGGTAGAGAACATAGGGATACAGATCCTTAGGCATTGGCGATAGGTTTTGACAGTGGATTTGGATCGGAACAGGCTTGGAGGGCCGAATGGCCTGTTCCTGGTTTGCAAATGCTCTTTGTTCTTTGGTCTTAACCTCAATTATCTCAAGAACACTGAAGGGAGTATTTTGTTCCGACAATTGAATGTACGGATAATCAAATGCTGGATAACACAGTATAGGTAAGCATCAGGACCTTGCCATCTTTTTTGGATAATCTAAAATTTGGATAATCGAATGCTGGATAATCTGGGTTCCTCTGGGTGATACGGTGGCTCAGTGGTTAGCACTGCTGCCTTACAGTAACAGGGTCCCAGGTTCAATTCCAGCCTTGGGCGACTGTCTGTGTGGAGTTTGCACATTCTCCCTGTGTCTGCATGGGTTTCCTCCTGGTGCTCCGGTTTCCTCCCACAGTCAAAAGATTTGCAAGTCAGGTGAATTGCCCATGCTAAATTGCCCATAGTATTAGGTGCATTAGTCAGAGGGCAAGTGGGTCTGTTTGGGTTATTCTTCAGAGAGTTGGTGTGGACTGGTTGGGCCAAAGGGCCTGTTTCCACACTGTAGGGAATCTAACCTAATCTCTGTATTAATGATGCTCTGCAAGAGGAGATGGGAAAGCTTCTTTCATGTGTTGAGTTGTTACACTCAGGAATTCACTGCCTGAAAGCAGATTCAACATTAACTTTCAAAAAGGAATTGTATATCTGACTGAAAGATAAGAGAGTTTGGCAGCGCCGCGGAGTGTTTGGGATAAGTTGGTAAGTCTTTCAAAAAAGCAGCTTCAGACACAATGTGCCAAACATATATTAAAAGCAAAACAGAAAGTTTAAATGTACTTACCATTTATGCATATATTCACTACCTTTTACTGTTGTGTGTATTCATCACGAACATCTATTTTACACCAAGTATCACACTGGTATGATGGAGTAATGACGTAGATGATAATTTTACCAACTACTGAGGTACTTACAGCATGAGAGACCAATGACCCTCCTCTGCAATGAGAGGACTTCTTTGTTGGATTCACAGAAGCTTTGCTGCTTTCTCTCAATGTTCACCCTCTACATGATTCTTTTAACCTGATATAATCTTATATGATGATGCACTCTCTCTCTTCACAGCGAACTGTGGAATTGGAAACAATCACTTTGAATCTTCCCGAGTACATTTGTCCAGTTCTCTTCTAATCAATACCTTTCATACTCACAAATCTTGAAGTCTCCAAAAGCCTCAGTATAAAAATTCTCACCCTGGACTTTAAAATCCTCCCTGGCTTCAATCCTTCCTATCTCTGTAATTTCCTCCAACTCTATAATCCTTCATGACTTCCACCTTCCTCCATTTCTGGCCTCTTGTGTATTGGTTTGAGTTACCATAAGGCTTGTGGCCATGGACTCTATTCCTCATGTTGGAGAAATGACTAGCCATGATTCCTCTTAGTGGTAAGTGTAGTATAATGTATTTAATAATTAATCTTGTAAATTATGATGGTATAACTCGTCACATGACTCTGCCATCTGTAAGGGGGAGACACCAATCAAGAATGAGCCTGTGAAAAGAGAGGTCTTAGAAACTACACTGGTGAGCTGTACTTGAAAATATGTTATGCACAGATACAAATAAAGGAGTAGTACAGTATGTATGGAGTAGAAGACCCTTACATTGCAAAAAAAGAGCAAGCAGCCTCAGGGACAGTGCATGTTCAAACACAGTCTGAAGATGCACCAGACTGTTATCTCAATGTGTCAATAACAGTATGGACTTAGAGCACAAGATATACAGTATGTGGCCTATTAAAGACGTCTTACCTATCAGTGACTGATGTCTGATGCTCAGAATTTCCTCCAAACATTTTTTTACACTAATGCATGTAATACTCTCTCTTTAATACATAGATCTTCCATCCTTTCTTCACAGTCTCTTGTACTTGACTACTAATGTCACTGTTATGCTACATTGTACATTATTATCCCATGATCATCTTCTTTCTCAATGTGCAACATGCACTTTCACCTTTCTTCGTCTTACGGCTATGCCTGCAGCTGCCTATGATTAAGCTTTGCATTTACCTCAATCTCTCTCATTCTCTGTGATCACCTTTAAAACCAACCTCTTTTACCAAACTCAGCATCTTCATCTGGCTCAGTGTCAACTTTTGTCAAGTGAAACTGCGATAAGTTTTGGGATACGGTACTGCTTGAGAAGCACAATATAAATTGTAGTTGTTGTCATATTAATGTTGTAGTTATTTGAATTAACCTGTTCAGGCATTTAATGGCACATCTCTGGAGAAGGTGGGACTTGAACCTGGACCTTCTGCCCAGAGGGAGGGACACTACTACAACACCATAAGAGCATTTTTTTTTAATAAAAGATGCAAACATTATCTGGTCATTTATAAATGTTTTACAATCAGCCTGGTCTGATGTGTTATGACACACCTCTGCAGTAGGTGGGATGTGAACCCCTGACATTCTGACCCGAAAGCACAATGTTGTCATCTTGAATTTATGGTCCCTCATTCTGGATTACTTAATTAAACAGGGTTCATTATCAGTTTAGACTATCTTTCTCTATCATCTGAGTGCTCCAATTCAAAGTGGGGATTCTAGTAATAATTTACAGTTGTTTCTGTTGATAGAAAATCAAGAATTCATCCTTCACAAGACATGATTATTTAATATATTGGGTCTAGTTGAGAAGTCAAGGTCAGCAGTAAAATAACAAGCAAATCAATGAAAGGATAAATCATTTAACACAGCGACTGCTGTTATCAACCCATCCCTGTTTAAATGGAGAGAAAGAATAGCAGGAAAATTTGAATTTATTTTCAACTAATTCATAAAACCTTCTGAGTGGAGTAGAATAATGCAAAATAAATGTTGGAAATAGAGTACAAAAGTAAATATCACGTTTAATTAGAGGGTATAGGTTGAAGGTGAGCGGGGAATTATTTAAAAGGGACCTGAGGGACAGTTTTTTCACGTAGAGGGTGGTGTGTGCATGGACTGAGCTGCAGAGGCAATGGTGGAGGTACAATTACAACATTTAAAAGGCATCTAGATGGTATATGAATAGAAAGGGCTTAGAGGGATATGGGCCAAGTGATGGCATATGGGACTAGATTAGGTTAGGATATCTGGCTGGCATGGATGAGTTTGACCAAAGGGTCTGTTTCTATGCTGTGTACATCTGTAAGACTCTGTGACTCGACAACTAACAAAAGTATTTTGAAGCGGTAACAGAATGTGTGGTTAACGTGGTATATGTGGACTTCCAAAAGGCATGCAGTCGAGTTCCATACAACAGCCTTGTGAGGATAGTTTCAGCTCATGGAATAAAATGAACAGACTCAACATATACATGGGTAATGCATGAATCTGAATATAACATAGATACAAAATTGACCAAGATATAGGAAGCAGAGAGTAATATTAAATAGAGTCATAGTTTACATAGATCACATCTGCTGCTCTGCCCTCATCAATCCTCTTTATTACTTCTTCAAAGAACTCAATCAAGTTTGTGAGACATGATTTCCCATGCACAAAGCCCTGTTGATTATTCCTAATCAGTCCTTGCCTTTCCAAATACATGTACATCATGTCCCTCACCACTCTATAGTTCCCTGGGTTGTCCTTACCATATTTCTTAAATAGAGGCACCACATTAGTCAACCTCCAGTCTGCTGGCACCTCACCTGTAGCAATTGATAATACAAATATCTCATCAAGGGACCCAGCAATCACTCCCCTAGCTTCCCACAGAGTTCTGATGTACACCTGATCAGGTTCTAGGGGTTTATCCACCTTAATTAATTTCAACACATCCAGCACTTCCTCCTCTGTAATATGGACATTTTTCAAGATGTCATCATCGATTTCCCTACATTCTATATCTTCCATGTCCTTCTCCACAGTAAACACTGATGCAAAATACTCATTTAGTATCTCCTCCATCTATTGCAGCTCCACACAAAGGCCGCCTTGCTGATCTTTGAGGAGCACTATTCTCTCCATAATTACCCTTTCATCTTTAATGTATTTGTAAAAACTCTTTGGATTCTCCTTAACCCTATTTGCCAAATCTATCTCATGTTCCATTTTTGCCCTTGTGATCTCCCTCTTAAGTACACTCCCACCGCCTTTATACTCTTCTAAGGATTCACTCGATCTATCCTGTCTATACCTGACATATGCTTCCTTCTTTTTCTTAATCAAACCCTCAACTTATTTAGTCATCCAGCATTCCCATACCTACCAACCTTTCCTTTCACCCTGTCTCTGGACTCTCATTATTTCATTCCTGAAGGCTTCTATTTTCTGGCATCTCTTTAGGTGCGAACATCTGCCCCAATCAGCTTTTGAAAGTTCTTGCCTAATACCGTCAAATTAGCCTTCCTCCAATTTAGAACTTCAACTTTTAAATCTGGTCTATCCTTTTCCATCACTGTTTTAAAATGAATAGAATTATGGTCACTGGCCCCAAAGTGCTCCCCCATTGACACCTCAGTTACCTGCCCTGCCTTAATTCCCAAGAGTAGATCAAGTTTGCACCTTTTCTAGTAGGTACATCCACACACTGAATCAGAACATTTTTCTTGTACACTCTTAACAAATTCCTCTCCATCTCTCTATGACTCTATGACTTTAAACCCGAAACACTGTGGCAATCCCAGTCTATGTTTGGTAAGTTAAAATCCTCTACCATAACCACTCTATTATTCTTACAGATAACTGAGATTTCCTTACTACTTTTGAGTATATTTTCAGGCTGGATGAAATTTTTTAGTCGAGTTTACTAAGGATCAGTTATGGGCCCTTTGTATTTTGTGATGCATAAAAATACTCCAGATTTTGCCATGCAGGGAGCACATTCAATGTTGGCAGACAATATATAATTTATGACCATTTTGAACTGTGAAATTGGCAATGTAATTTCAAAAGGGTATTGGCATGTTGGTGGAGTTGACAGTATGAAATAAAATGCACACTCCAAAGGGTATGTAGGAGCACACAAACCTAGTTTTTATGTTCATAAAGTGACAATGGAGATATAATGCATACAGTATTGAAGGTATTATTAATGCCAACATCTAAGATCACGGAGCTAATGCTGAACTTACTTCGGACACTAGTTAGACCTCAGCAGATTGTCACGTACAGTTCTTGGAACTACACTTTTGGAAGGATATGGAGAGTGCAGAATGTTTACAAGAACAGATCACGAGATGAGACACTGCAGTTATGAGGTAAGTTTGAAGAAGGTGGGACAGTTTTCCTTGGAAAGAAGAATGCAAAGAGGAAATCTGATAGAAGTTTTCAAACTTACAGGATTCTGGATGGAGTGGTGAAATAAAAACAGTTCCTGCTCATAGGTGAATTGAGAAACAAAGGGCACACATTTAAAATATTTTGAGAAAGTAGTAAGTGTGGGCTGAGAAAAATATTTTCACACAGCAAGTAGTTTGAATCTGGGATGCGCAGCCCAGAATTATTAGATGACTATATTATGAATCCATAGAATCCCTACAGTGTGGAAACAGGCCCTTCAGCCCAACTAACTCTCTGAAGAATAAACCACCCACACCCCGACCCTATTATCCTGCATTTACCCCTCACTAATGCACCTAATCTACACACCCCTGAACACTATGAGCAATTTAGCACAGCCAATTCACCTAACCTGCACATCTTAGGATTGTGGGAGGAAACTGGAGCATTGAGAGAAAACCCATTCAGATATGAGGAGAATGTGCAGACTCCACACAGACAATCGCTTTAAGCTGGAACCAAAACCAGGTCCCTGACACTGTGAAGTAGCAGTGCTAACCACTGAGACACCGTGCCATCTGATCATATTAATACAAACGATGTAAAAGGTTGTGGGCAAAAGTCAAGAGAATGATGCTAATTCAAAATACTTGGAAAGCCAGTGCACACAGTGTCACGTATGTAGTTGGTGTGTGTGTTGTTTCTTTAAGAGAGTGGATGAGATGACCTGGATCAGAAGCTCAAGAGGAAGTCTAAAACTGTGGAGCTGAGAGGACCGACAATTCTTGTTCAAGTCTACCTTGTATTTTATTTATTGGTTAAACTGTGTGTGAATACTGTTTTTTTTAGTTGAGTGGAAGGATGTCACCTGTACTTTGAAAACAATGCATAATTTTGAAAGTTAAGTTAAGGAAAGTGGTCACGAGGGGACTTGGGCTGCAGTCAATACCAAAGTAAACTGGGACAAACCAGGGGAAGGGCCAAGACCGTGGTTGTGAGTGGACTTGGGCCATAGCCAATGGGTGAAGAAGGGACGACTCACCTGGGAGCTTACCTGAGTCAACACAATCGGCAGTTATGAGGAGGCTCAAGTTCCAGGCAATACCAGGGAAGCACAGTATGCTAACGGTCAGTGAGAATGTGGCCAACATGGAGAACATTTCCCAAGTGGACTTGGGGCTGCGACTGGCTACAGTACTGAAAAATAAATTTGAACGCTTGGAAAACAAAGTGGCAGGCCAATTTAGAGCGATGGAACCATTTGATGAAGAGACAGAAAATTGGATTCTATACACCGAACATTTTAATTTGAATTTTAAGATGAACAAAATGGCTGGTTTTCTTGAGCACCATTGAGAGTAAGACCATTGAAATTCTAGGGAGTCTGGAGCAATAGGCAAGTCTGCAGAGAAGACATATTAAGAACTATGTAAACTGTTAAAAAGTTATTTTGCAATAAGACCACTTACGATCACAGAACATTTCTGTTTCTATAAATGGATAAAGCACAAAGAAGAGTCTATTGGCACCTTAAAGAGGTTCGTGGAACATTGAGAATTTGGAAGATTCCTCAAGATGCCTTGTAGAACCATTTGGTTTCTGGCCTCTGACATAAAGCCATCCAACAGAAGCTGCTAACAAGGAGGGAACTGGATTTCATAGCAGCCTTCAAAGTTGCTACCTTGATGGAGGTTGCCAGAAAAACAACCCAGTTGAGTGATGATGCCCGGGTGCATCAAGTAGTGGACACTCAGCAGAGTGTGGTGCCTACTATAACATGCCACCGAATGTGACAAGAATGGCCACAAGGAGTCAATATGTTAGACTAGAGAAGACCAGTACTGCAGGTATATGTAAGGAGGCCATACAGCCTGAAGTGTAATCTCAAGCAAGAGAAGGACATCAAAAGGAGACAATTCTGAGAATAAGACTTAAGCTATATATTTTGGCCCATATACTGGAAAATGTCAATGGTGGCAGAACACTTGCAAGATAGGCACTGACTCTGTTAGCCTACTCATATGAAATCAGATATTGACAGTGAGAGAAGCACAGCAATGCAGATAATTTGTCAAGGTTACCACAGGAAATAAGGAACCTGAAATTTGTGTACCCTTCTCATGAAGATTAGGTACCAGTGTCAGCGAGTCAGATGTGGAACATGACCTGGAATTATCAGGTCTTGAGCCCAGTGTTGGACTTGCTGAGAGGAAGGGCTTGTCAAAGAAACAACCCAGAATTGCACCCTTACCTGTCCAGGAGGTGGGAATTGTTATTATCAGGTTAATGCAAAGAATGAGAGTTGTCATTCCTCCCTTGTTAAGAGGAAATGTGCTGGACCAAGTGCACCAGTTGTACCCCAATGTGGTGAAAATGAAAGAAATAGCATGGTGGCATGCTTTTGGTGCCAAAAGGTGGACTTCCAGACCAAGGAGAAAGCAGATCAGATGAATCCTTGTGCATTTGTAAGGAAGACACTGCCATTGTCATGCTTCACTCATATGAATGGCCTCAAACTCTGTGACAGTGGATTCATGTTGATTTTATGGGACCAATAGAGGGACAGATGTTACATGGTTTTGGCTACCCACTCCAAGTAGCTTGTGTTGATAGTCATGAAGTCAGCATTAGTCAAAGCAACAATATAACCCACTGGATGAAATATTTGCTAGGTTCAGGAGCCCTGAACATGTCGATTTTGACAATGGTCCACAGCATATGACACAAGAGTTTGAAAAATCACAGAGTCACACATGTGACATCAGCTCTGTATAACTCTGTGGCAAATGGCTGGAGATAGGGATTTGTACAAACCTTGTAACAGGCCTTTCGGCCTCACAAGGGGTGGGATCACTGGGATGGTGACTCAACAAGTTTCTCAGCATGTGCAGGAATACGCCACACATGATGACCCAGTATTCATGGCCATCCTTAATGTTCAACTGTCAGCGGAGAACCATGAATGACATAATGTGTCTGGAAGAGACGAGAGGGGTGCTGGAGCAAATTCAAGAAGTGTAGATGGTCAGAAGGGTGGGAACCTCAAGATTCCAAAGAGGAAAAGCTACATTGGCCTGGTATCATACATCTGGGAAAAAATGAATCCGAGCAGTAGCTCAAAAAGTATTGTTGTTATATACAGTGCAGGCTAGGGGTAAACTGGTCTGGAGGAGACATATGGACAAGCTGATCACTGCATATCACCAATGGGGGGGTGGGGGAGGTCCCTCAGAATACCAAGCAAATCTGGATGATTCAATACCGTTGGTCAAGACATGTCATCCCAGCTATTGTTGGCCATAGCCAGGGGCAAGACAACAGCAGCATCTCTGGGGAACAACAACCAATCAAAGAAATGGATCCATGGAACAACAGAAACTTCCAGAAGCTTGTAGACTACACTAGGAATGATTCCTAAGGTGGGGAGATGGTTTTCTAGGAGCTGCCATCCTCATATCAATGTAAACTATGGAAGGGTTGCTTTCATTTTCCTTTTTTTTGTAAATATCTCTGATGTACACATGTTAGCTTGTTTAATAGCTATAATTGTTGCATGTTTCTCTATTATTCAGGCAAGTATTGAAATAAAACGGGAGGAGCGTTACAAATGGAATAGAGTGTGTGTTGGCCATTTAAGAGAATGGGTCATGGGACCTGGAGGCGGGAGCTAGAGGGTGCAGTCTGAAACTGACTATGGAGCTAAGAGGACACACAATAAAGTGTTCCCTGTTGAAGTTTACCCTCTGCTGACCTCATGTAATGGACCACAAATATAATAGACACGATGGGCTTTGTCTGCATTGGAATAATTCTGTTATTCTGTGAGACCCCAACTCTTAAAATTAACTATTTTATTATTCCATAAGATAAACAACTAAAAAGTGCACGTGACATGTAACTGTTGTAGGAGGTCATGATTTGGAGTTGCCGGTGTTGGACTGGGGTGTGCCAAGTTAAAAATCACACAACACCAGGTTATAGTCCAACAGGTTTATTTGGAAGCACTAGCTTTTGGAGCGCGGCTCCTTCATCAGGTGTTTCATCAGGTCATCAACCACCTGATGAAGAAGCAGCGCTTCAAAAGCTAGTGTTTCCAAATAAACCCGTTGGTCTATAGCCTAGTTCTGTGTGATTTCTAACTGTTGTAGGAGGATTGAGATCTCGTTAAAGGTACAGAAGAGGTTTACTAGAAGTACAAACAAAGAACTGTGGATGCTGAATATTTGGAACACATAGAGAAAGATTACTTGAATGGTGTTTTGTTATCTTTGTTCCCATTCTGTAAATTGAGGCTCAATTAGATTTTTCTTAATCTGGTAAGTAGTGATAGATTGATTGAGAAAACAAAGAACATGGAATTAAAATGTTTTGAAAAAAGTAGCAAATATAGGGGAAAAAATACTTTCAAGCAGCGAGTAGTTTAAGTCTGGGTGCATTGCCTTGTATTGTTTGTTATAATGTTTTCTTTGAACACCACTAGTATGGCAGGGCTTCATTGTAAGCAACATGTCTTCCCTATTCTGTTTCTGATTGTGCCTCTGCTCAGCCCCTGTGCTCACTTTATCAATTACTCACATGTTTACATGAACCTTTTCCATACCTTTACAAATGGTCGAGTAAAGAAGAGGGACTGGAGAAACTAAGGTGATTCTCCTTAGAACAAAGAGGCTTTGGAGGATATTTGAAATCAGTGTTAAAAATCATGAAGGGTTTTGTGGGAGTAAGTAAGAAGAAACTGTTTGCACTGATCAAGGTTCAGTCACGCGAGCACATTTATAGTAATTGTCAACAGAATCAGTGTTGATAAGAGGTGTTGTTGACATGAGGAGCTAGTCATTATGATCTATCTGAAAGGAAGCAGATTCAATAGTTCTTTCAAACATGAATTGAATAAATACTTGCTGGGGGAGGGGAAAAAATAAAACAGTATTGTAGGGAAAGAGCCAGGGAACAGGACCAATTGAATAGATTTATGAAAGAAACTACACAGGTTCATTGGACTGAATGGTTCCCTTCTGAGCTGTGTCACTTAATGATTCAGTGAACTGCTAAGTCCAGAATGGAAGCAAGAGTATTTTCAGAGAGTTGTATAGCTTCACAGCAAGCAACAGTAAAAGCCTGAGAGAATCAAACCATGAATTCACCCTCAAGGTTAAACTTTTCAGCGGCAGTACAATAGTGATGATGAGCTGTCTTGAAACTAAAAATCTTTCATTCTTTCTTTCCTTTCTTTATTACACAGATAAGACTCCATTTTGCATTGAAGACATGGCATAAATTTGTCTACATAGCCTAAATATAATGCAAGATTATCATCAATAAACCCACCAAGCACTACAGGAGTAATCTCTTCATTCAGAAAGTGGTTAGAATGTGGAATAGGGGAGTTGAGGGGAAGACTAGGGCAGCACAGTGACTCAGTGGTTAGCACTGCTGCCTCACAGCACCAGGGACCCAAGTTCAATTCCAGTCTTGGGTGACTGTGGAGGTTGCACATTCTCTCCGTCTCTGCATGCGTTTCCTCTGGTTGATCGAGTTTTCTCCCTCAGTCCAAAGATGTGCAGGTTAGGTGAATTGACAATGCTAAATTAACCTGAGGATGTGTAAGTTAGGTAGATTAGCAATGGGAAGTATAGGTTTACAGGGATGCGATGGGTCTGGATGTGAAGTTCTTTGGAGGTTCAGCATGCACACAATGGGCTGAATTGCTGGTTTCTACACTGTAGGGATTCTATGACTATAGCGTGAAAATCTTCAAGATGATGCTAGATATTCATGTGAAGTGAAAAGGAATGGATGTGTTGAGAGAAAGAGAAAAAAATAAACTGGAAGAAGGTTCACATGAAGAATATTCACAGGCATAGACTAATTAGACTACTTCTTTGATGCCTTTATTGAACAGTAGTATACAACCTCAAGAAGTGCAAAACTTGTGCCCCTCACCTCCCTCCAAGGCCCCAATGGATCCTTCCATATCCATCGCAACTTCACCTGCGCCTCCACACACATCATTTACTGTATCTGTTGCACCTGATGTAGTCTCCTCTACATTGGGGAGACAGGCCGTCTACTTGCGGAACGTTTCAGGGAACACCTCTAGGACACCGCACCAACTAACCCAACCGTCCCGTGGCTGAACACTTTAACTCCCCCTCCCACTCCACCAGGACATGCAGGTCCTTGGCCTCCTCCATCGCCAGACCCTGACCACAAGATGCCTGGAGGAGAAGCGCCTCATCTTCCGCCTAGGAGCCCTCCAACCACACGGGATGAATGTAGATTTCTCCAGCTTCCTAATTTCCCCTCCCCCCACCTTATCTCAGTCCCAACCCTCGGACTCAGCACCGCCTTCTTGACCTGCAATCTTCTTCCCGACCTCTCCTCCCCCACCCCCTCTCCGGCCTATCACCCTCACCTCCTTCCACCTACCGTATTCCCAGCGCCCCTCCCCCAAATCCCCTCCCCCCTACCTTTTATCTCAGCCCGCCTGGCACACCAGCCTCATCGCTGAAGAAGGGCTTATGCCTGAAACGTCGATTCTCCTGCTCCTCGGATGCTGCCTGGCCTGCTGTGTTTATCCAGCATCACATTTTTCAACTCTGGTCTCCAGCATCTGCGGTCCTCACTTTCTCCTACATATTTAAACCATGTTTTAGCTTAAGGATGGTCAAATAACTTTGGGAGTTGAATGGACTAGAATCAATTTTCAATTGCTACCCAAATCCAAAACTGATGATGTAGAATATTGTCCTTTAAAGGAACTGCCTGATTCTCATTGCCATTGAAAGTAATGGCACAGAAGCAGGGTCATATCAAGAATGATCAGCTAATTTTATTCATCTGTGTCAAGTTAAAAATAGATGATTTAAAGTGTATGTAATTTTAACAACAACTACTCATATTTATATAACAATTATATAACTAACTGAATAAGATTTCGCAGAACACCTCACAAGAGTATAATAAAACTAAATATGATGCTTAATGTCCTTAAGGAGCTAATGGGTCAGAAGACCAAACACTTGCTCAGTAATGTAGGTTTTAAAGAGGATCCTAAAGGACATCCAACGCAGCGGTCCTATCTCGCGTTGGTCTTCCGCGCATGTACACTCTGCTCATGCAGCAGAGACTGCGCTGACTGGGCCACGTCTACCTCATGGAGGACGGCTGCATCCCAAAGGATATCTTCTATGGAGAGCATGCATCTGGGAAGAGACCCACCGGGCATCCCCCGCTGCGCTACAAGGACATCTACATGAGAGACATGAAGGTGCTTGATATCATTATAGCGTCTTGGGAATGGCTTGCAGCTGACTGCATGAGATGGAGAAGCACTCTGAACCAACATCTCAAAACAGGGGAAAAGAAGCTGATGAGCACTGCAGCAGACAAATGGGCACGAAGGAAGGAGTGCAGCAGTTCTAGCAGATCAGTGACTACATATAGATGTGACCTCTGCGACCGGGCCTGTCACTCCAGCATTGGTCTCTTCAGTCACAAGCAAAGTTGCTTCAGGAAAGCAGAAAGCTCGAACAACAATGACACAAATGAGTATTGTGAGGTAGAGAGACAAGAGTGGTGTACAGAGGGAATCCCAGAGGCGCACAGACAAATTAAGAGTGGACCACCAATGGTGATGTGATTATAATTGGGAATGTGGAAGAATCTGGCTTTCAGGACTGTCAATATTTCTAAAAGATGTGGAGTTGGAGGAGATCACATATTTAGGCAGGGACAAGATCATGTGGGATTTAGACAATAGACAATAGACAGTAGGTGCAGGAGTAGGCTATTCTGCCCTTCGAGCCTGCACCACCATTCAATATGATCATGGCTGATCATCCTTAATCAGTATTCTGTTCCTGCTTTATCTCCATAACCCTTGATTCCACAATCCTTGAGAGCTCTATCCAACTCTTTCTTAAATGAATCCAGAGACTGGGCCTCCATTGCCCTCTGGGGCAGAGCATTCCACACAGCCACCACTCTCTGGGTGAAGAAGTTTCTCCTCATCTCTGTCCTAAATGGTATACTCCGTATTTTTAAGCTGTGTCCTCTGGTTCGGCACTCACCCATCAGCGGAAACATGATTCCTGCCTCCAGAGTGTCCAATCCTTTAATAATCTTATATGTCTCAATCAGATCTCCTCTCAGTCTTCTAAACTCAAGGGTATACAAGCCCAGTCGCTCCAGTCTTTCAGTGTAAGGTAATCCTGCCATTCCAGGAATTGACCTCGTGAACCTAGGCTGCACTCCCTCAATAGCCAAAATGTCTTTCCTCCAATTTGGAGACCAGAACTGCACACAGTACTCCAGGTGTGGTCTCACCAGGGCCCTGTACAGCTGCAGAAGAACCTCTTTGCTTCTATACTCAATCCCTCTTGTTATGAAGGCCAGCATGCTATTAGACTTCTTCACTACCTGCTGTACCTGCATGCTTACCTTCATTGACTGGTGTACAAGGACACCCAGATCTCTCTGTACTGCCCCTTTACCTAAATTGATTCCATTGAGGTAGTAATCTGCCTTCCTGTTCTTGCCACCAAAGTGGATAACCATACATTTATCCACATTAAACTGCATCTGCCATACATCTGCCCACTCACCTAACTTGTCCAGGTCACCCTGTATCTCCTAACATCCTCATCACATTTCACCCTGCCACCCAGCTTAATATCATCAGCAAATTTGCTAATGTTATTGCTGATACCATCTTCTATATCATTAACATATATTGTAAAAAGCTGCGGTCCCAGTACTGATCCCTGCGGTACCTCACTGGTCACTGCCTGCCATTCCGAAATGGAGCCATTTATCACTATTCTTTGTTTCCTATCAGCCAACCAACATTCAATCCAAGTTAGTACTTTGTCCCCAATATCATGTGCCCTAATTTTGCTCGCTAACCTCCTATGTGGGACTTTATCAAAAGCTTTCTGAAAGTCCAGGTACACTACATCTACTGGATCTCCCTCGTCCATCTTCAGAGTTACATCCTCAAAAAATTCCAGAAGATTAGTCAAGCATGATTTCCCCTTCATAAATCCATGCTGACTCTGACCTATCCTGTTACTGCTATCCAGATGTGTCGTAATTTCATCCTTTATAATTGACTCCAGCATCTTTCCCACCACTGTGGTCAGACTAACTGGTCTATAATTTCCTGTTTTCTCTCTCCCACCTTTCTTAAAAAGTGGGACAAAATTAGCCACCTTCCAATCCGCAGGAACTGATCCCGAATCTATCAAATTCTGGAAAATAATCACCAACGCATCCATGATTTCTCGAGCCACCTCCTTCAGTACCCTGGGATGTAGACCATCAGGCCCCGGGGAATCATCAACCTTCAGACCTAACAGTCTCTCCAACACCAATTCCTGGCAAATATAAATTCCCTTAAGTTCAGCTCCTTCAACCACTGTTACCTCAAGGAGATTGCTTGTGTCTTCCCCAGTGAACACAGATCTGAAGTACCAATTCAATTCTTCTGCCATTTCTTTGTTCCCTGTAATATATTTCCCTGTTTCTGTCTTCAAGGGCCCAATTTTAGTCTTAACCATTTTTTTGCCTTTCACATACCGAAAAAAAACTTTTACTATCCTCCTTTATATTATTGGCCAGTTTACCTTCATACCTCATTTTTTCTCTGCGTATTTCCTTCTTAGTAATCCTCTGTTCTTCTTTAAAAGCTTCCCAGTCTCTGTTTTCCCACTTATCTTTGCTATGTTATACTTTTTCTCTTTTAACTTTATATGTTTCTTAACTTCCCTCATCAGCCACGGCCACCCATGTCTCCTCCTAGGATCTTTCTTCCTTTTTGGAATGAACTAATCCTGCAACTTCTGCATTATGCACAGAAATATCCGCCATTGTTCCTCCACTGTCATCCCTGCTAAGGTATTGCACCATTGAACTTTGGCCAGCTCCTCCCTCATAGCTCCATAGTTCCCTTTATTCAACAGAAATATTGTCACTTCCGATTGTACCCTCTCCCTCTCAAATTGCAGATTGAAGCTTATTGTATTATGGTCACTACTTCCCAATGGCTCCTTCACTTCGAGGTCCCTGACCAATTCTGGTTCGTTGCACAAAATCAGATCCAGAATTGCCTTCTCCTTGGCTGGCTCCAGCACCAGCTGCTCTAAGAATCCATCTCTGAGGCACTCCACAAAGTCTCTTTCTTGAGGTCCAATATCATCCTGATTCTCCCAGTCTACCTGCATGTTGAAATCCCCCATAACAACTGTAGTAACATCTTTGCGACAGGCCAATTTCAGCTCCTGATTTAACTTACATCCGACATCCAGACTACTGTTTGGGGGCCTGTAGATAACTCCCAAAAGGGTCTTTTTACCCTTAGTATTTCTCAGCTCTATCCATATTGACTTTACATCCCCTGATTCTAGGTCCCCCCGCGCAAGGGACTGAATATCATCCCTTACCAACATGGCCACTCCAGCTCCTCTGCCCGTCAGTCTGTCCTTACGATAGCACGTGTAGCCTTGAATATTCATTTCCCAGGCCCTGTCCACTTGAAGCCATGTCTCAGTTATCCCCACAATATCGTATACTAATTTCCAAAAGAGCCTCAAGCTCATCCATCTTATTTCTAATGCTTCGTGCATTCATGTATAGTATTTTTAATTTGTTACTGCCCTCACCCTTGCCATCAACACCTATTTCACTCAACCTTACAGCATGATCCCTTTCTGAATTTTCTGCCTCATTGATACAGTTGTCTTTCTTGACTTCCCTTGTTCTAACTTTCCCTTCTTAAACATCCAGTTTGTCCCCTCCCCCCCGCGACTTAGTTTAAACGTAGCTATGTTGCAGGAGCAAACCTGCCTGCCAGAATGCTGGTCCCTATGCTATTCAGGTGCAAACCGTCTATCTTGTAGAATTTATGCTTACCACAAAACATACCCCAGTGATCCAAGAATTTAAATCCTTGCTTCCTGCACCAGTTCCCCAGCCACACATTCAAGTCCATTATCTCCCTGTTTCTGGCCTCACCAGCCCGAGGAACTGGAAGCAAACCGGAGATAGTCACCTTGGACGTCCTGCTTTTCAGCCTTCTTCCTAATTCTCCGAAGTCCCGCTGTAGTATGTTCCTCCTCTTCTTCCCGACATTATTTGTGCCGACATGTACCGCCACCTCTGGCTCTTCACCTTCGTCCTTGAGGATTTCCTGCACTCTGTCTGTGGTGTCTTTAACCCTGGCACCAGGAAGGCAACACACCATCCTTAAGTCCCATCTGCTGCCACAAAAACCCCGGTCAGTTCCTCTCACTAGGGAGCCCCCTATTACCACGGCTCTGTGCGATGTCCGACTCTTCCGCTCTGTCTCCACACCAACTTTTGAAAGATTTGAAAGATTAAGGACTGTCAAACAAACATGCCTTCCTTATACTTTCTAACAAAATGCACCAACTCCTAATTATCATTATTGAATGTTGTTGAAAATCAATAATCGTGAACATGCAATGAAAATTCCAGTATGGTTTGAAACTATTTGCATTCACCAGCAATGTTTAGGAACGAAAATCTGCCATCCTAACCTGCTCTGGCCTACGCTTGAATCTAGGCCCACTGCAATGGGTTGACTCCTCATTGCCCTCTGAGTAAACCATTCAGCTGTATTGAAGAAAGCGGTTCACCACCTGTTTCTTAGAGGCAAGTACAAAAGAACAATAAATAGATTCATATAGGTGTACAGCATAGAAACAGACCCTTCAGTCCAACCTGTCCATGCCGACCAGATATCCCAACCCAGTCTAGTCCTATCTACCAGCACATGGCCCACATCCTTCCAAACCCTTCCTATTCATATACCCTTCCAAATGCCTCTTAAATGTTGCAATTGTACCAGCCTCCACCACTTCCTCTGGCAGCTCATTCCATACACATACCACCCTCTGTGTGAAACAGTTGCCCCATAGATCTCTTTTATATCTTTCCCCTCTCACCCTAAACCTATGCCCTCTGGTTCTGGACTCACCGACCCCAGGGAAAAGACTTTGCCTATTTAACCTATCCATGCCCCTCATAATTTTGTAAACTTCTATAAGGTCACCTCTCAGTCTCTGACGCTCCAGGGAAAACAGCCCCAGCCTGTTCAGCCTCTCCCTGTAGCTCCGATCCTCCAACCCTGGCAACATCCTTGTAAATCTTTTCTGAACCCTTTCAAGTTTTACGATATCTTTCCGATAGGAAGGAGACCAGAATTGCATGCAATATTCCAACCATGGCTTAACCAATGTCCTGTACAGCTGTAACATGACCTCTCAACTCCTGTACTCAATACTCTGACTAATAAAGGAAAGCATACCAAACGCCTTCTTCACTATCCTATCTACTTGTAACTCCACTTTCAAGGAGCTATGAACCTGCACTCCAAGGTCTCTTTGTTCAGCAATACTCCCTAGGACCTTACCATTAAGTATATAAGTCCTGCTAAGATTTGCTTTCCCAAAATGCAGCACCTCACATTTATCTGAATTAAACTCCATCTGCCACTTCTCAGCCCATTGGCCCATCTGGCCAAGATCCTGTTGTAATCTGAGGTAACCCTCTTCGCTGTCCACAGCACTTCCAATTTTGGTGTCATCTGCAAACTTGCTAACTGTACCTCTTATGCTCACATCCAAATTATTTATGTAAATGACAAAAAGTAGATGACCCAGCACTGATCCTTGCGGCACTCCACTGGTCACAGGCCTCCAGTCTGAAAAACAACCCTCCACCACTATCCTCTGTCTTCTACCTTTGAGCCAGTTCTGTATCCAAATGGCTAGTTCTCCCTGTATTCTATGAGATCTAAGCTTGCTAATCAGTCTCCCATGTGGAACCTTGTCAAACGCTTTACTGAAGTCCATTAGATCACATCTACCACTCTGCCCTCATCAATCCTCTTTGTTACTTCTTCAAAAAACTCGATCAAGTTTGTGAGATATGATTTCCCATGCACAAAACCCTGTTGACTATCTCTAATCAGTCCCTGCCTTTCCAAATGCATGTAATCCTGTCCCTCAGGATTCCCTCCAACAACTTAGCCACCACTGAGGTCAGGCTCACTGGTCTATAGTTCCCTGGCTTGTCCTTACACCCTTCTTAAACAGTGGCATCACGTTAGCCAACCTCCAGTCTTCAGGCACCTCACCTGTGACTAACGATGATACAAATATCTCAGCAAAAGGCCAAGCATTCACTTCCCTAGCTTCCCACAGAGTTCTAGGTTACACCTGATCAGGTCCTGGGGATTTATCCACTCTTATGCGTTTCACTTCCTTCTCTGTAATATGGACTTTTTGTAGGATATTACCATCTATTTCCCTACAGTCTATATCTTCCATGTTCTTTTCCACAGTAAATACTGATGCAAAATACTCATTTAGTATCTTCCCCATTTTCTGCAGCTCCACACAAAGGCCGCCTTTGTTGCAAGGTCTTGCAGCACAATGGAGATAACATCTTTGTCTCTGACCTAGATGCTTAAACTTGAAGTTCCACTCCTGACCTTGATATCAACAGGGATCTCATAATGATTATCAACTTGTAAATTCTTTCAACATGCCTATGGCAGATGATAGGAGTGGGATCGTCTCGGAGTGATAACCCTCAAGCAATATGTAGCTGAAGGTGAACTATGATAAACTAACTATGGAAACAGACAGAAGCATATGTTTCATTAGACTTCATGTGTCACAAGGATGAGGGAAGCTCCAAAGTCTAATATTTTCTGATTTTACCAGAGACATTTATATCTAGTGAATGAACAAAATATTTGGGCAAGTTCTATTGTCACTGAATGAATTCATGCAGTTTTGAGTGATACTCCTGACAGTGTTGAAGAAGACTCTCAGTTGAAATACATTCAAGTTTACTTAAAGATTTAAAATGAAACCCACAAATTGTCATTCAGATATGACGCCAACTTCACCACCCACCATATGTTTGAAACATTAGAAATGAGTGCCCAAGATAGCCAAGCATATCCCTTTGTGGAAAACTCTCACCACATGGTATCCTGAGGCCACTATTCTGACTTGCCTGGTCATGCTTCTTTTCATCCTTTTGACTTTTCTGATTGAAATAACATTTTGGAAATTGAAGTGAAATAATGCATTTTCCTGTCGATATTTCACCACACAAGTCTGCCCTCCAGGCATATAAGAAGACTGACAGAGAACTGTTGAGGAAGATGAGTTTATACCAGGGTAGTCTTCACTCAGCAATGAAAACAAAATGAAAACCAGCAGGTTTTAATTGTCATGATTTAAAGATCTGACACCAAAGTGAATAGTGGTCAACCATGTCAATGCACACAGACACACACTTACCTCAAAATTTTGGGTAACAAGCTCCATGGTAACGGATAGCAAATACAGAATTATGCCACTTACTATAAACAACACTATCAGCTAATATACATAATTGAATTTCAACTGTTCATAGTTGTAACTAAAAAATAACCTTAAATTTGGGCATGCTGGCAAGGCCATAACTTATTGTGCAATCATAGATACCCAAAACAAAAGTCATGAGAGGTTACTTCCTCCTTGAACTGCCAAGGTTCTTTAGATAGTTTGATATCACTGGTCTTGCTGAACTAATTCTGGGAATGATTTAGAAGCAAATGGGGAGCTGCAAACTCTATTGGCCAGATGACCAACATGTGAAAGCAATGGCAAACCATCCCTGGATCTGTAAAATACATCTGCATACATAGCTCAGAACACCAAAACGAGGTTTGATATTGGCCTCCTTGTAAAGCCTCCATAGTACACTTTGTAAGAGCATAACATGTTACTTCATAATGATTGAAGTAAGGGATCAGAAGCATCACTAATTCAGATACTCCACCTAGATTACCAGTTCACAAATCTAATGTGGAACCCACACTTGGCAATTCCTTGTGGTCTTGTCAGATATGTGATGTGGAAGAAGGGAGAAAATAAAATGTTGTCACCAAATCAACAAGAACAGCAATTGCTGCACAACCTCAGCAGGTGAAGGTTACCAAGGAGGTGGAGGGGAATGACCCTGTTGTGAATCTACACGCTTCGCTGTTATTACTTATTTTTCTTAGGGAACCATTGCAAGCAAAGAATATGGATATCTCAGTCCCTTATCAGCAAATTTTGTCACCTGTTAGAGCAGAATTCATGCTTGGAAAGAATGGATAGCCATCTGTGATGATGCTGCCCCTTTGACAAGGTTATTTTGCCTTTGATATTTTTCAAGAGGGGTCAAAAAGGCAGAGATGCTGATATGTCTGAACTGGCTACTTTGATAATGGCTGGCAGATCCTGCTTAAGTCAAGAATCAGAGGAGTCCTTTAGGGTTTTTTTTTAATACAGTTGTACAATGAAAAGGGAGTGGCCATCTCTGCCAGATCAGTTTATTTTTCTAGCTTGTTTACTTTGAAGCTGCTGGTCAAAGAAAGCTGCTGGGGAGAAAGCTTCCCTGATTCAACACATGTTTTTTGGCTGACTCTCCCTCTGACGTCTCTCCTGTAAGAACTTGTGTATGATTTTACCTTTTTTGCTAAGGGGGTATTTATGGGGATGTTGCAAGAAACTGGAACAGCATCATTAAGTTGCGATAGAGTTGCTTGGTTTTTCAGATAGGTTAAGTTATTCTATTGTATTTCAAAGCGAATAAAGGGGAGATTGATTAGTTTGGGCATGTACTCATTGGAATATAGAGGAATTTGAGGCGACCTTATTGAAACATGCAAGGTTCTTAGAGGACTTGACAGGATAAATGTAGAGAGGGTGTTTTGCCTTGTGGTACAGTCTAGTACCAGAGGACATAATTTCAGATCAAGAAGTCACTCATTTAAGACAGAGATAAAGAGGAATTTCTTCACTTAGAGGATCGTGAATCTGTGTACTTCTTTACTACAGAGGGGAATGGAGACTATATTATTAATTATGTTCAAAGCATGCCTTTAATCTGTAAGGAAGTTAAGGAATATGAGGAAAAGGCAGGAAAGTAGAATTGAGGATTATCAGCTCAGCAATAATCTCAATAAATGATGTAGAATGGATGGACTCAATGGCCTGTTTCTGCTTCTGTGTCTTATGTTTTATCCCCAGTTCTCAGCCTATGAATGCATCTGGATATCTCTGATTCTCTTTGCTTGATGCATGTGATACTGAAGGTTGCAATCCATCAGTCTTTGTGATGTCTATGTGCTTGCAGAATGAAACTAAATGCTGATCCTTGGAGTGTAATTCTGCAGAAAGGTGACAGTGACACTTTCCCTTTGTGGAGCACATGAGATAATTGACCATCTTATAGTGCTGCTGGATGCATGTGAGACCCTACACTGACATGAGTTTATTCCAGCTGGCTATGTCTGGTGGTGTGGCAGTCCACTGGGAAGAAGTGTGCCCTTCCCTCCAAATCTCTGCTTGTGAAGCAGGGAGTGAACTTTCTTTTCTTCTAGGCCATCTCTTTGGTGATTAGTGTCAGGTAGTGCCATGTTATGGATTGTTCCTGACCGGCAGTGTCTGAAGTGGTACATGGTTGGGTTTTAAATGTGGCACTAATGAGGTGGAAGCCCAAAGGTTCCAACAATGGTGAGTATTTCCATCCCATTCCCTATGTGGTTCTGTTAATAACAAACCAGCAATGTGCTTGTGTAGTTAAGGAGGTAAAAAGTGGAAGATAGTACAAAATAATTTGTCTCAGGCAATAATGGACTGGACAGCAGGAAATTAATTTGCTAACGCACTTAAACCACAAATGGGAAAACGCAAGCTTCAATGAAAAGTGAAGGCTGAGATACTGACATGTTTATACAACATTGATAAAGGGAAACTGTTCATTATAATTTATGGCACCAGTGCTAGGACTCACAGATTTAAGGTCTAAGACATAAGATTTGGACATAAGATAAAGGACACACAGCAATGATCTGAAACTCCTTGCTCATTAGGAGAGCAGAAGCAGAAGCAAAGGAAAATTCGATGACTGCTTGAGCAAATGAAGCTCGAGGACATGATGGAGAATGGGACTGATCGGATTAGATTTCTTTGCAAAGAACTGGCATAGAGTCAATGGCCAAATGACATCCTTATGAGCTTCTATAATTCTATGATTTTAACTTGCACCATTAAAGTATATGATTCTGTTGTTCATTGAGAAAATCGAGCAAACACCAATTGGAAATTGTGCATTTTATTCCGCCAATGGAGATAATGAACAATGAACCGTGTGTCAGTTTGACAAACATGCGATCACGTCAGTCTATGCATATCTTCTCAAGCATGAGATCAGAATATTCAACTGTTTAATTAAGTGATACCCAGTGACCCAAGGAAGTGGACACATCTGAAATGAATTATTTGGCAGGGTCATTTGAAAGGTTAATTGGATTTTCTCCCTCCCCCTCCCCCACCACTGTCCAACCTACATAATTGTTTTCACTGATGTTTTTAGTTCACTGTCAGGCATATTTAAACTCTATAGTTTAAATCAATATTAGAATATACAAATTGGACATTAAAGCTAATGTGTCCATAGTGTGTGAAATCAACTGTAAAATTAGTAACAAAACTATCAATTCCTCATGTATGTTTCAAACGTAAAATTCTGAGGGGCACTTGACAGCATAGATGTTGAGAGAATAGCCCTCCTGTGGGCTAATCTAAAAATATGGGGTACAACTGTGAAGGATGATTTTTTTTTTCTTTCAGAGAGTCTTTAGTATTTGAATTCCTTCCTTCCAGAGAGGAGAGGAGGCTCGATCATTGAACATACTCAAGTCTGAATTAGATAGATTTTTGACTGACAAGGGAGTCAAAGATTATGGAGACAGAGTGGAAGAAGGCCACAATCACACCAATCATAACCCTATTAACTAGTGGAAGGAACCAAATGGCCTATACCTGTTCCTATTTCTTGAGTACTTTATGTGACCCATAATTTTTAGTTCAACCTTTTCAAATCCAACCTCTTGAGGCCAGGAAGTGTTACTTCAGCCCGGTAAGTCACCCACTGATCTGATTAGTCACAGTTCTCTGCTGTTGGTCATGTGAAATCTGAGGTTTGCAATCAATTAAAAACTTATTATAATCCTTAAGTCAGATTGCTACTTCAATTCCTCAGAAAATGTATGAATTGACTTTCCTGTATATTTGAGTCACCTCTGATCTAAAACTGAAATGCCGCCATGGCAACAAGATCGCAGCTAACAATATCAGGAGTAGTGGCTTTCTTTCACTGCCACAGAATTGTTATGGTACAGGTAGCCATTTGGCCCGTCATGACTGCACTGACTCTCTGAAGGTCGTTATGACTTAGTGCCATCCTCCTACCCTGTCCCCATAACCCTGCACATTGTTTCTAATTACTTGACCACCTAATACCTTCTTCATGGTCTTGATTGAACTTGCCTCCACATCCTTTCAGGCAATCCATTCCCTACGCACTGTCTTTTTCTCACATTGCATTCAGAGGAAATGTAAGTGTAAAACTGCATATAAAGACAAAAGTAGTGAATCAAGCAAAAGAGCTAAGGACTGTTAATATGCAAGAGACAAAAAAGTTCAAACAAAACGAAATGTTTATCTCAACTGGTATTTTTAAAGAAGAATTTGCAAGTGCTATCCTTTCCTAATTTTCAACATTAGTTTTGGAGAAGTGAGAATAGATAAGAAAGGAATCGAGGTAATACCCTCGCATGCTTGACAATAACCTGAAATCATGCTAATCTCTGACACACTGGGATTTGATCGCTCCGTTAAAAAAAAACTGAACATCATTGCTTCAGGCAAGGTGATGGTGGTAATCACCTGCTATAATTCAAGTTGAAGACCTGAATGTTAGGGAAGAAATTGTAATATATGTCCTTGCACAAAAATTTTCATTACTGGCCTCACCTTTTGCAACAGAAATGGATTTCTTTTGTAGATCTTAAATTTCCAAAACAGTTGAAATCATTCAATAGCTCAACAAATAAAGTGTGCATTTGTAATGTGAAATGTTACCGTTTTGATTTAACTGAGAGCCAAGCAAATTGGATTCAGTGGAGGCAGAGGCTGGTGGCAGCAGAGTGTTCGATTCTCTTAAAAGATATGAAGAGGGAGTAGACATTGGCTGGGTTTTTCTTCTCAACACAAAGTACAAATTTCCATCGGCATTTCACAAGCAAATCAGCCAATGCAAATGAACTATCCCCAGCAACGAAAAATAAAATGTTTCTTTACTCAGCGAGTTGTGAGTTCATGGAATGCCCTGCCAGTAGCAGTGGTGGACTCTCCCTCTTTATGGGCATTTAAACGGGCATTGGATAGGCATATGGAGGATAGTGGGCTAGTGTAGGTTAGGTGGGCTTGGATCGGCGCAACATCGAGGGCCAAAGGGCCTGTACTGCGCTGTATTTTTCTATGTTCTATGTTCTAAGTTCTAAGTCAGTAGTAATTGTATAACATTGAGAATGTGGTGCTGGAAAAGCACAGTAGGTCAGGCAGCATCCCAGGAGCAGGAGAATCGACATTTCAGGCATAAGACCTTCATCAGGAACTCCTAATGAAATTCCATAAATGTTGATTCTCCTGTTCCTCCGATGCTGCCTGACCTGCTGTGCTTTTCCAGCACCACACTCTCAACTCTGATCTCCAGCATCTGCAGTCCTCACTTTCTCCTAACTGTTTAAAATTATCACTTTCACAATAGGAAATAAGTTATTGCACTTGATATTTCATCCTACATGGACAGCCGAGACTGTAAAGTGTCAACACAGGCACACTGCAGCAAGTTACATTTTCTACATTGGTTCCAGGAGTCAATCTAAAACAATTCATAAGAGTAAAAGCCTTCAGGCTGTATGTTTTGACATGCAATGAATCTCGTAAATACTAACTGTAATTCTAAATGTAGTGAGGAATATCCATTATCCGAAGTAGTTGATTCATTTGGCTCCTTACTTTATATAACGTCAACATTATATAACGATTGTGTTATATACTTCAATACAATATGAAGTCTTTTTGGGTTGTAAAAAAGAAGGGGTCAGCTATGGTGTCCCTGAATTCGATAAGATCACAGTTACCATGTATCTGAACTCCATTTACTATCTCAACTCCAAATCCTTTTTAGGCTTTTATAGAATTGCCCCTTTCATCAGTCAGTTGTGTATGTGTTAAAGGTCTCATATCAGGCCCAACATTGGTTAATCCAAAATGGAGGTCAGAGCCAGTTAATGCATGAGCACCACTAGATGTCTAGATGGTTAAAATTACAAGGCCAGATGCAAAATAGCCAAGAAACAAAATGGTCTTTGATTTGAATAAGACAAAAATGAAATGATGAGAAATAGCCAAAGAATGAAAATGACCCAAAAGTCAAAAATCATGATGATGGCTATGTATGTTAATGTGTCTAGGTTGGAGAGCTCTGACTGCCAGGGACTTGATCTTCTAGTGTGTCGTGGTGCAAGCATTGGAACAATTGCCTTCGTAAAGGAAGTCTCTGTCTCTGATCTAGAATGCTGCAAAAGACATTTTCTTAGATGCATTATTTCGAGCCAATCCTTTCACTTCAGGGCTGCTAAACATCGAGACCTGCTTCTTCTGGCTGGACTTGTTGGACACAGCTGTCATTCAGTTTTCATGGTTGAGGCTTCAGAAGGGATAGTGTTGAGGCTGGTCCAAGATCATGGCCTGGATCAGTAACTGGGTCTGGGTCTGGGTCTGATTTGCGATCAGCAATTTGGATTGGATATTCATCAATGACTGGGTCAGGGTTTAGATCAGTGTTTGAGTTCGGATCCACTTCCGCATGTGACTGTTGGTTTGGGTTCCATAGGCCTTTAACTGAACAATGTGGTACCACCTACTTTTGCTACATCTAACAAAATTCTGTAAATGAATGGGCTGGCTATATCCACAACCAAATAGAGACCTGAATACCTGGGGGACAGAAATACTCCCGGTTGGAAAATTTGTAACATCACTCAATACCTTAGCTCACACTCTACTGTGTTCCCCTTCTCATCAAAATATGACTTGCTCCACTGCTTCCTTTTTGCCATTCTGATGGCCAATGCTTTTGTGCAGACTGTACAATTTCTAATATAATGTTCAGTTTTTTCATGGCAGAGGACTTTGCCCTCAGTCTCCGTCAAGACGAGTCCTATTAAACATTCAATACTTCTCATGGGACATCTAGTCTTTGGCATGTGTTGAGGGAGGTGAATCCAGTTGAACTGGAGGGTGAGTTCCATATGGTCATGAGGACAAAGGAGGACTACATTCCAGGTTGAGTTCTTTTGCTGGTCAACCTTTCGCAGCATTACTTTGAGAGTGTGATTCATCCACTCCACCATCCTGCTGGATTGAGGATGGTAGGTGATATGAAAACTTCAGTTGATGTTCGTCACCACCTACATTACCTGGGCTGTGAAATATGTTGCTTTGTCCAAATCTATGCTGTGGGAAGACCCCATCTAGTGAAAACTTGTTGAATTGAGATGTTTACTGCAATTTTACCAGTGTTCGGTCGAGTGGAGAATGCTTATAATCGCTTACTAAAAATGTCCATGATGACCAGGATATCTCTATTACCTTCTATACAGGGTCATAGGGAGCCAACACACTATATTTGAAGGTTAGCCCACAGTCTGCTATTGGCCTAGTATGACTTCACTCCTCATGATTAGCATATTTAACTGGATTATCCTAGGTGCAGATGATACAATTCTTGACATAAAATATTATGTCTTTTCTTACTTCTGGCCACAAATACAATTCATTAATTCGGTCAGTAGTAGCTTCTGTCCCTTGATTACCTTGGATGTCATGGTATTAATAAATCATTTGATTTGGTCCTTGATTGGTACCATGTACCATTCATCTTTGAGTACAAGGTCATGGTTTTCCATTGGGTGAGCCAAATCCCTCACTTCCAACAGCGGCAGGGGGACATTTGCTCTGTTTTAGAGATATATACTGGCTGAGTGTATGACTGCTGGTGGGGACATTTTCCAGGGTAGCTGACCGCATAGGCTATAGCTGTTAGCTCTGTAGGGGGAAGTTTGTGGGGGAACTTCAGCACCTACTCTATTAGAGATTCACCTCTGTGGTTCTCCACATTTATACCACATCCTGTCTTTCAGTGTCCATCCTCCCCCAGAGAAAGTCCATCTACAAGCTTTATTACTCTGGGTCTCTTTTCTGCTTCCAAGTTTTGCTTGAATCCTCCCCTGGGAACATTCGTTGCCACTACCTGACACTCATGGGATTCTCCTTTGTAGCTCAATAGAGAGAAAGAGAGCTCTTTAGAGAGAAAGCAGAGTTAACATTTCTGGTCCAGTGACCCTTCTTCAGAGCTACCTTTTACCTCATAGGTCCTAGATCCTCCTCTGTATCCTTGTGAGTCCCCTGCCCCAACATCTAGCTTCTTGGCACCTCGTGTGTCCTCTGACCCTGTGTTCAATTCTTTGCCTCTGTTTTGTGCAGGTCCCCATTTCGTATACTAGCTTATGCTAGATTTTGTTTTCCAATGAGTCCCTGACTTTGTGCTAACTCTGGCTGTTTGTCCTTCTCACGTTGGCTAATGGCCCAAACACAGGTCGGAAGCCTTCACCTCTTTCATCCATTTGTATCCTGGCCACCACATAGAGCAACCGCCTTCTTAATTCAGTCTCATGTTGGATATTAAAAGTTGGTAAGGTTCAACGTTAAAGATTATACAAACACATCTAATATGGGACCATCCAAGGACACAAATGTTTTCCATGCTTTGGACACTTTAACCAGTTTATGTATTAAAAACACTTTACCCAAATGCTCTTGACAGTGAGATAGACAAAGGACACTAAATTAATTTTATGGTTCAATTTGATTTTATTAACAAAATATTCTTTACTAAAAACACTCTCTGAGAGTTTTCCAAATTCCTACAGTATTTAGTTTATTGAGCTCTAGCCATCTGAGAAATGACGTTACCCACAACAAGCCATGCGGTTGAACTGGCCCATTGGAATCCCTTTCCTCTCCAATGTAGGGCTGTCTCTCTTCCACTAAGATCAGGGCAAATCTTCTACTGAGTCTTCTTGGGTTGCTGGATGCCTTTTGCCACAAGTCTTGCTGCATGTCTTTGCTGAGCAGTGGCTTCTAATTGTCCATTTTTAATCACCCTTCATGCCTTACCATACAGAATATTCTGTGGCTTTCGCCAATGGGATTATTAGCTGAGTTCAAATCATCCAATAGGGATCATCCCTTCACTTTTGCCATTTTGGGGAGGTGTAAAGCACACGTCTTCAGGCACTGGCTGGAAATCAAACTGCCAGATAGTCTGATTGATATTTCTTCAATACACAATCCCCAAGCTGGTTGCAATTGGTTCCACCTGAACCTTTGTAACCTCTCTGTCCTTGGTTTTCCCTTACTTCCATAGCCAATAGCTGCTGGTTGCTGGTAGCTTGGCCAATTTGCTGCTCCAGGTTTGGGTAAATTTGTCCAGCTGCGGGTCAACTTAGAATGTCCAATTTTGGGCACATGGTCACTTGATCACATGGTGATGAAAGCAGCCCACATGTTGACAGGTCCTAGGGTGTGGGGGTGGGTAAAGGACATGAAAGAAAGGATGTTCAGGCCCTAAACATATGGAAACTCTATATAGAGTCCTGAAGGCTACAGAGTCCCCAAGCATAAAATGAGGTGCTGTTCTTCTAGCTTGTGCTGAGCCTTGCTGGAGCATTGCAATAGGCCCAAGGCAGAAATACTGGACAGAGAATACAATGGCAGCCAACCATGTGGGTCATTTTTGCAGACAGAATATATGTGTCTCACAAACCGGTCACCCAGTCTATGTTTCATCTCCTCAATGCAGAGACTATATTGTGAGCAGTGAACATAGAGACTGGATTGAATGAAATGTAGGTCAAAGCTGCTTTAGCTGGAAGGTGTGTGGGAGGCAGGTGTTACACCTTCTGGGATAGCACATGAAGGTGGCATTGGAATGTGGGGAGGTGTTGGCAGTGGAGGAGGAGAGAATCAGGTTTTCCGAGACGGAACAGTCACTGTGGATTTCTGCAAGGGATGGGAAGAGAATATGTGTCTGATCGTAACATTCCGTTGGAGGTGTTGGAAATGGCAGTTTGTGATCCTGTGCATGTGGATGCTGGTCGCTTGAAAAGTGAGGATCTGGGGACCCTATTGTTGTTGGAGGGGATTAGAAAATGAGCGAGGGAAGAAGTGCTGAAATGGATCAGACACAGTTGAGGACCCTGTCAACTATGTTGGTGGGGAACCTCAGTTGAGGAAAGAGGCGTACATTCTGAGTAAGGTGGCATTATCAGAACAGATGCGACAGAGACAGAGAAAATGGGAGAATGCTTGCCTGCCACTTCAATACACCAACATGTTTACTGGGCAACATTTCCATCTCAGGCTTGCTGTAGTTCTTCAGTGAGGCACAGTACAAGTTTGAAGAACAGCATCTCATTTTCTTCTTAGTGTCCTTGCAGCTTTCAGGATGCAATATCAAGTTCAGTAATATTAGAACCTGAACATCTCCTTCTATGTCCTTTACCCATCCCATATCCCTCACGCTATCATCAAATAGGCTGCTTTCACCACAGGCCCTCCTGTTTTCAGCATATATACCACCATTTTCTGGCTACAAATCACTTCTGAAGAAGGGTCACTGGACCTGAAATGTTGACTTTGCTTTCTCTCCACAAGTGCTGCCTCTCCTTCTGAGTTTTGCCAGCAATTTCTGGTTTACTTTTAGGTTCCTCTTCATTTCTCTTTTCTCCTTGAAGATCAAGTTTTAATTTTATCTTGCATCCATCATTACAGGAAAGTTTCTTTATATTCATGCCATTAAAGCCTTTGGACATTTTAACCCTTTGATCAAATCACCCTTCAATCACCTGTATTCCAGGAAATATAAGACAGTTTACATAACTTTTCCTCATTATCTAATTCTTAAAGCCTCAGGCTTATTCTAGTAAATCTGTAGGACATTCTCTCCAATGCCATGTATTTTGTCTTATTCACCTGCAAATCCTTTATGCATTGAATATCTATTGAAAATGAAATGTTTATAATGTATCTATGTAAAAAATACTGTTATAGACATAAACATCTATGGCCTATTGTGCAGAAATCCTATGAATGGAATAGCTCAAGCCAAGTATTAGTAGTGAGAGACAGCGAGAGCAAGAGCGAGAGTTTTCACCCTAAGCTGAAAGACACATCATGTTCAGTAAAATGTGTGAGGAGATCAAACATTTTCATTTCTAATAAAGCTCTCATGCGGAGGGTCAATGTTTTTTTCAAATCCTTTTTCCTTCATCGCATAATCCAAGGAGGCATGAAAAACCTGACAGATCAAAACTGAAATGATAAAAGGAGAAACTGGTAATGTGTACTCCAATGTCACATATGCAGACTTATAATTAAATGTCATCAGTAAGACCAGCTTTCAAAAAGGAAATGCCATACTAAATAGAAAAATCTATTGCAGGTAGCTATGAGACATGGGCTGATTTTACCCATCGCTGTGACTCCATGTGCACACAACAAGAAATTTGAGGGGACAGGGGTACAGGTATTGGGTAAAGTAATCCTAAAAATAATAGTTAAACTTGTGGATAATGCATACTATTAATATTGTGTACCATAAAATTGAGGTCTACTGGAACCAAAATGGTCATTTAAGTGTTTTATTTTCTTGTTTAGAGTGAATAGGATTAGGGTGAGAAGAGCAAGATATAAAAGAGACCTATGGGGCAACTTTTTCACACAGAGGTTGGTACGTGTGTGGAATGAGCTGCCAGAGGAAATGGTGGAGGCAGGTACAATTGCAACATTTAAGAGGCATTTGGATGGGTATATGAATAGGAAGGGTTTGGAGGGATATGGGCAGGGTACTGGCAGGTGGGACTAGATTGGGTTGGGATATCTGGTCGGCATGGACGAGTTGGACCGAAAGGTCTGTTTCCATGCCGTACATCTCTATGACTCTATGATCTAAGTGCTTTTGGGTTTAAAAAGCTGCCAATCAGTAGCCTTTTGGATTTTTAAGGTTCAGTTTTCAGAGAAGTTAGAACAAGATTGCATTCAGATCTATAGGAAGCCAAGAAACAAACACAGGTCATACTCGCTCTCTCTCATACTTTACACCTTTTGTTAGTAAAGAGTGTGCTTCAATTTAAGCCCTCAAATACTCTGAAAAGAAGAACTTCTCACTCAAGCAAAGACCGATGTCCAATTGACCAGCTATGGAGTTGAGAATTATGTTTCACTGCTGTCAATACCACTGTGATCCCCTTGCCAAAAATCAAAACAATTGTGGAAATATCTCTGCACTCCACCCCCAACATTTGAACCGTAGATCCACAGATTTTGTTCGCATTTCATCTTTATAATCCTCCCATATTTCTGTAAAGCTTACTGTCTTGATCAGTCCTATATGTGAATGAATATATGTATCTTTGGATTTAAAGGGGATGTAATTTAAATTTGAAGAGTAGTAGTTAATAATTAATGTTGCCACTTGTTAAAACTTGTTACAGGATAAGTTTATTGATGAAACTACATGAGAGTTTCTTTTGACCGAGATAGCAGTCAAAAAGAAGTGAATTAACCACCTTGGTGTTTCGACTTGTCACTTAATCATTTTTGACAGCCCATGGAATACTGTGACTAGATTTCCAATGCACTAGATTCATGACAAACTGCAAAAGAATTCAGCAAGAGCTTGTTTCTTTTAACCACAGAAAGCGCTGGAGGAACTCAGCAGGTCTGGCCGCTTTTGCAGAGAGAGAAAAACTGAGGAGAGTTCTCAAATGTAACAGACACATTCTCCTCCCTCTAAGTGCATGGGAGGCCACAGTTGTTGCGAGGCAACATCCAGACGTGGCATACAACTCACTCCCTGACTGCTGACAAGAACAGCAGCGGCATGGCAACATCACCACCTTCAAGTTCCCCTCTAAGCCACTCACCGTTCTAATTTGGAAGTATCCTTTACAGCTGCTGGATCAAAATCCTGGAACTCTCCTCCTGACAGCATTTTGGGTCTCACTACACCACAACTGCAACTCACCACCATTAAGGCAATTGGAACCGTGCCACAAATTTTGACTTAGCCAGCAATGTCCACATTGCTGAAGAATTGAAGAACTATTGAAGAATTAAAAAAATAACATTATTTTGTAATTTGAGGAATCCTTCAAGGAAAGGTTATCCTTGACTTATCCACGATTCAGGAATGGGAAGAAATCAGGAAGGCAACACACAGTCTGTTTCAAAGACATCACCCCGTACCCCTCACAACCCCCAAACTTTAGGCATTTGAACTGCTGAAGGGGAAGTAGATTGTAGGAAAAATCCGCTTGTTTTGTGCCAGAGCAGGCAGTTTTAAAGCAATGTGTGCTAAAGGAATAAAACATAATGAGCCTTTCATGTGTTAACTGCTGAAAATGTGTTCATTCCTCATTCCTGAAGAAGGGCTTATGCCCGAAATGTCGATACTCCTGTTCCTTGGATGCTGCCTGACCTGCTGCGCTTTTCCAGCAACACATTTTCAGCTCTGATCTCCAGCATCTGCAGTCCTCACTTTCTCCTTTCATGTGTTAATCCTTGGACTGTTTTTTTTATTGTTTTCAATCCACTTTTTAACATTCATCACTCTGAGTGTGAGGGTCAGAAATCTGACTGTAGTCAGTTCAGTGAAATATTGTAATTTCCTTTTCTGGAGATGACAGGGAGCTGACGGGGTCACAATGTGCATGCAGTAATGTCTTATTTCATTCTTCTCTAACAGCACTAAGTTATTTAAGAAGTCTCAATGTCTCTAATCCATAAGTACATTAGAAATAGAATAGGAGCAGGCCTCAGAGCCCGTTGAGCCTGCTTCAGTCAATCCACTTATGGCTGAAGAGAGAAAAGAAATCCCTGCATTCATATAGCACATTTCATAATGTCTTGTTTGCTGAATTATTTGCTGAAATGTAATCATTGTAGAATATCCAGAAACAAATTTGACATAGCATGGCTCTTTAAACAGCAATAGAATAAATGCCTTGATCATCTCGCTTTAATGGGTCCAGCATCACCATTGATCAGGACACGAGAGAGTTCTTTAGCACTTCAAGCAATGCTGAAGGTCTGTTTTGTGGCCCTGAGAGGGCAGAAATGATCTAATTTGAAAACTAGCTCTTCTGATAGTTTACACTCAGTATTGTTCTGGTTTGTCAACCTTCGTTAAATCTATGCGTGAAATCATGGCATTCTGACTCAAAGCAAAACTTGTTGACTTACTGCACGCAGTGCTGATACCAATAATCTGGAGAACTGAGAACACCCCATCTCAACTCTTTGAACCTGACAGTGTTGCTACATAGCGTGTGACAAATAGAGTACTGAATGACAGGTAGAAAACTAAACTAGATTGGTGATGTGATACAATTAGATTTGATATTTTAAGTGTCCAAACAGAATTTGGTGGAAGCAAGTGTTATAACTTGATTTCCAGGTGAAAATATTGTTGTAAGAAGAATGACATGATTCATTTTGGTTGGAGGAAAGAGGAAATGCAATATAAAGGAGATAATGCTCTAAAATGGGTACTGGAACAGAGGGGCATGGGGCTATATGTACATATCCCATCAAAGCTGGTCAGACAGATTGAGAGAGTGGTTAATAAAGACATCGGCACCAACAATAAGCAAGAATTATAGGTTAAATTTGTGTAAAAACACTGGTTTGACCTCAGCTGGATTATTGTTTGATTCCAATCCTGCTAACGTGACAAATTCCTGACCAAATAAGCAATTGTGTTTCAGCATCATCTGCTCCAGCCTACTGTGTTTTTCCACAGCCAAAGAATAAGTAAGTCAGAACACCACAGATGCTGGAGATCAGAGTCAAGATTAGAGTGATGCTGGAAAAGCACAGCAGGTCAGGCAACATCTGAGGAGCAGGAAAATTGACATTTCGGGCAAAAGCCCTTCATCAGGAATAAGGCTAGAAGCCTCGGGGGTGGAGAGATAAATGGGAGGGGGTGTTGGGACTGGGGGGAAGGTAGCTGAGAGTGCTAAAGGTGGAAGGAGGTAGGGGTGAAGGTGATTGGTCGGAGAGGAGGGTGGAGTAGAGGGGGTGAATGAGGATTGACAGATGGCACAGGTCATGAGCACAGTGCTGAGCTGGAAGGTTGGAACTTGAGTGAGGTGGGGGAAGGAGAAATGAGGAAACTGGTGAAGTCCACATTGATGCCATGGGGTCGAAGGGTCCCGAGGCGGAAGATGAGGCATTTTTCTTCCAGGCGTCGGGTGGTAAGGGAGTGACAATGGAGGAGGTCCAGAACCTGCATGTCCTCGGCAGAGTGGGAGGGGGAGTTGAAATGTTCAGCCACCATCTGGTGTGTTATATGGTGGAACTGGTCCCCCTGGGAGCAGAAGCAGCGGAGGCGGAGGAATTGGAAATGAGGGATAGCACTTTTGCAGGAGGCAGGGTGGGAGGAGGTGTAACCCATGTAGCTGTGGGAGTCAGTGGGTTTGTAGAAAATGTCAGTGTTGAGTCAGTCACCATTGATAGGGATGGACACCATTTAACCTGTCAGCAAATCCTTTTAACTAGTGAGCACATCACTTTAACCAGTCAGCACACTCCTTTAAAGAGGGAAGGCACCACTTTAATCACTGAGCACATCTTTCAATTAATCTGCATCCTTTAACTAACAAATTACATCCCTTTGACAAGTGTACCTAACCTTTTTAACTAGTCAGCACCACTTTTAGCAGAAGGCACAATCCTTTATCCAGGAAGCATAATTCTTCAGGCAGTGAGCATAACCCTTTAATTATAGAAAATATGTCTTCACCCAGGGAGCACATGCTATTAACTACTGAGAATACTCATTTAACTAGAGAGTACAGTTGTTAAACTAGTGAGCAAAGTCTTTAACTAATGAGCACTTGGTCTGAATAGGAAGATTTTGCTCACGCATGCTCACTGCTCAAAAAAACTCTGTGTTTAACACATCACTCATGATAACTTTGTAATTTCCTCCTGTCGTGGCAAACAGTTAGCTCTATATGCCTAAAATATATCCCAGCTGGTTAGAAATCTGCATAAAACATGAAGCAAAGCTTTGTAATGAAGGAAAGATGTGCATTTATAGAGTGGCTTTCACAATCCAAGGCATGAGGAAGATCTTTTTTATGCAGAAAGGATAATAATCTGGAACTTAGTGCATACAAGGGCAATGGAAGTGAAGGGGAACAATGATTTCAAAGGAAAGTTGGATGGTTACTAGAAAGAACTGGGACTAAAAGCCTACAATATTAGAGTAGGCAAATAGGACTGACTGGATTTCTCTACAGAAAGCTGGCATGAATTCTATTGCCATGTTCCATTACTTGTTTACTGCTAGGAACTAAATATCGTTTGAATGTGTTTCCTGAGTGCCACAATACACTATAATCATGTTGAGTAACAGGTCTACAGATCACATGAGGAGCAGAAGGAAAGGAAGCTTCAAAATTTTAAATCTAAAGTATTTCAACTTTTGAGAGCCAAGGGACATAGCTGATCCTTCAGGAAATCCAAATAATTTAAGCAAAGTTAATGCCAAAATGGATAGAAAAAAATTCTCTCTGAATGAATGTCAGAGAGAGAGTGAGAAGTTGAATAATCATATGAAAATGATATAGACACCTGAGCAATAAACACACATGATAAATCGGGAGGCTGACACTGTTGTAGATGACTTGAGAAGGTCAAGCAGAAGGGTGAACTGATATGCAATGTCTTTCCAAAAAGGCATCAGTTAAGTGGAAAGGATCAGTTGCTTCTTTTTGTGAGCAGGAGATAAAGGATTAAATTGGTTCACTTGCAAAAGACAATGTTCTTGAAAGCGCTTGAAATATTCCAAACTCATCCCCAGCCAAGGTCAAAACTTTAGACTGAGGGATATGAATTTCAAGGCCTGAGGCAGCAGTGAAGTGAGTCTGTTAACAGCTTCATAACAAGATGGAAAACTGCACCCAGAAAATATCAATGTAACAACACAGATGGAAAGCTGCTGGATCAGCTTATTTAGATTTTGGCACACTTTGAAATGCAAAAAGAATTGATTGGGAAGGACAAGCTCTCGGTTGCAGGCATTGTGAGAGCACATAAAGCAAAGAACCATTGACTATCAAACAGCTTACCTTCAGGTTAAATCAAGAGAAAGGCAGCATGTATTTTACAGTTAAATGGCAACACAAAACAGAGGTGGATATGCAAGAGCTCTGAATGACCACATGAGTTCACAAGAGAAGGAAATGTACCTCCAATGAATCAAGCTGCAGAGTTTGTGGGAAGTCCTGGACAAATAATAAAGAAACAAAGAAATAGATGAGATATCAGAGACAGAGTAGCAGGTGAATGAAAAGATAAAGAAACCAATACATACACACCCTGGAAGATGACAATGAGTTTGAGGACACAATAAACATAGGAACCAGACAATTGTATGACAAAGAGTTTAGGGAAAAAACAAAATCACACAACCATTCAGATCAACATAAATCAAAAAGCAATGATTGATACAGCATAAAATAATGTCATCCCTCTCCAACAGCACCAAAATATATTTCCTGAAAATTCTGAAAGGAAATGAAAGATACTCCGAAACTGACTAACATATTGTCTTTCAGGGGAAATGAGATTCGATAACATAGAACAGTGTAAGTCGCAGGCAATGATAGTAGAATAACCTTTTTCCTTTCACCTCAACTCTTAGTTGTTCACAAGATGTTCTGTTTTAGAAGGAGCATCTTAAATCTCCTGAATGTTATGGTGTTCAATAATAAAAATGTAGCAAGGTTTTGAGTAAGTTTAAAGCAGAAGAGAAGATCATTTTATTCGTGCAACATTCTAGTTTGCAAATGCAACAAAATGCTCATCCTCACACACTCAGTCACACACACTCACACGGACGTATGCACACATTCACTCATGCAGATTTCTCTATAAGCATCTGCATCTACATATTTACACATGTAAAGATGGATCCCAGAAAGAAAGCATGCATTTAGGCTATTACCAGAAAAACAAGAATCAGATTTGTGTTTAAACTTAGTCCTTTAAGATGTATGTGTTTCAGGCCTGATGGACTCTCTCTCCTGATTCTTTATATCAACAAAGCCCCTGCATCTCTCAATGTAGTGATGAATCTTTGCAGGCTAAGACAAACTAGCACCCTTTACCTCCTAACTACCAGGGTTGTTTGGCTGTTCACACAAGGTTTCATTCTTCCTACTGGAACAGGAATTCTTTTTAATAATGTCCTGTTTCTCACTGGTTCTTAGAATGATAAGATTTGCTATCTGAAGTCCATTTAAATCATGTGACTAGATGGTCAATATGTTTATTGTTCAAATGAATAATTCCAAATTATGAGCTATTTTTGCTCAATGGGGGAAGAATTATGAATATTCACAGCTGCTAGTAGTAAATTTGTTTCTCCACATTCACTTTGCTAAGTGCAGAGCTCAGAGACACTAAATCTGTAACAGGGCTATTGACTTTGAGTTTCAATAAATAACCAGTCAGTAATATGTATTAACTTCACAATATTTTAAATGCCTTTTCAAGAGATAGTCTGCAACTCTGGTCATATATGTCAGAGGAACCTTCCAGAAACTTGAATTAATTATTTGTGCAGAAACCATTAAAGATCACCTGACTATCAACAATCACCTTTACAAAATATAAAATCAGTTTCAAAAAGCCCATATCTTGAAAATTGGGAACAAGAAATCTTTATTGGATACAACAAAACACAGAAAAAGAAAAATGTTACTGTTTTGCATTAATTAATCAGATGGGTCTGCCTACCTGAGATTGAGCAGTTGACAAAGGCTACAGCTTATCTCAGTAACCTATGAAGAGAAGGAGGTGACACTCAGAGTTGAGGGCTGTGCACACATTGAAAGTACACACCAATCAGAAACAAGGAAGATCACGCAACAATGCACCTTATTGATTCAACAAGCTAACTGAATGATTTGTACATTTTGAGTATGAAGTCAATGATAAGACAGAAAAGAAATGCTTAAAGTATTAAAAGAACTCACATGAAATATTAATAGAATTCAAAAGAAATCTTGAACAAGACTTCCAAAATGTCAAAGAAGGTTATTATCAGAGCTATAGAACCTATAAACTGAATAAATTCCATCAAGGCAATGATAAGCAAAGTGAACGGATCATTATTTACCCAGAACCAAAAGATTTTAACCAAGTCTGAAAGAATGCCCACTACCTCATTCCAACACTGGAAGGGATCACATTCGCACTTGTAGGGGCAAAGGATTTCAGTAAACCTGATGTTAAAAATGGATATTGGAACCCGGAGCTTGAGGGGAAATCTTTGATGTTGACAATATTCAATATGCATTTTGTCAGTTGAAATTCTACCTTTGGCCTGAAAGTAAGCCAAGACATGTTCCAGCACAGAACCAATGAAACGTATCTCGGATGTAGAGAAGTACTCAGCAGAGCTGATGTTATCCCAATCTATGATTTATTTGAAACAGGTCATGATGACCATCTTCACCTTATTGAGAGAAGCAAGAAAATTGGTAAAGTCAGGAACGTTGATGTAGCAAATTGATAAATGCAAATAGCCACTTTGTGAAGATGGCAAAGTGCCCATTTTTGTAGAGTCCAGCTGAGTCCTGAAAAAGATCAGTCACATCTGAGATGGAAGCCCCAAAAGACAATGAGGACTTAAGGATCTCCATTGATTTGATCAAAAAGATGGGCTCCCGCATACCTTTGTGTCAAAAAGATGCAGCAAACCTTTGAGAGGCAGTGAAAGAAAATGTCAGATACTAACGCTAATATCACAAACAAAAGAGACTTTCACCAGATTTCTAGACAAATCTCAAAAATAACATTTTATTGTCAGCAAATGTATTATTTAAATACGTAGCAAAACTGATTATCAACTATTACCAGAAAAACAAGAATCAACTACTGTTCAGAGTTAAAATATATCCCCCTTTTAATCCTAAACCGTGACCTGCTTTAGTGTCCTTATTTCTGGGAAAGTATTATTACCATAGAGGGAGTGCAATGAAGATTCATCAGACTTGTTCCCTGGATGGCAGAACTGTCCTTTTAAGAAAGATTGGGCAAACTGGACCTGTCTTGTCTAGAATGTCAAAGTATGAGAAGTGGTATAATCGAAACCTACAAAATAATTAAAGTAATATTCAGAGTAGATGCAAGATGTGTCCCATGGAGAGGTTGAAGATTCTTCTAACCAGAGGAAATAATATAAAAGTAAAAAGGAAATTACTCAGAGTGTTGTGAATCTTGGAAATTTGCTGTCTCAGAGGACTGTGGAAGCTTATTTTTTTGATATATTAAACAGAAAAGGTAATAAATGTTTGATTACTGTTGGCATAAAGGGATGTAGGGGTAATATGGGTAAAAAGCATTGAAGTACTGAATTAGCCCTAATCATATTGAATAGCAGAGAAAACTTGAAGGGCTGAAAGTTCTGCTCCTGTTCCTATATTCCAAGACACACTCATGTATAAAACAAGTCAACATAATTCTGCAGAGATGATATGGGTTTTAAGAAAAAAAGATTGAATGATTAAGCCTCTTCAACCAGAAATGCCCAATTAGTTCTGCATTCCAGTTTTTCATAGTCATAGAGTTCAAGAGTCATAGAGTCAAACAACATGGAAACAGACCCTTTGGTCCATGCCGAGCAAGTTTCCCAAACTAAACTAGTCCTATTCACCTACATTTGGCCCATATCCCTCTAAACCTTTCCTTTTAAATGTTGTTATTATACCGAAATCTATGACTTCCCCTGGCAGTTTATTCCAACTACAAACCAGCATCTGCATGAAAATGCTGCTCCTCAGATCCCTTTTAAATCTTTCTCCTCTCGCCTTAAAAATATGCCCTCTAGTTTTGAACTCCCCTACTCTAGGGAAAATACTTTTGCTATTCAACTTATCTACACCCTCGTGCTTTTATAAACCTCTACAAAGACCCCCCTCAACCTCCTACTCTTCAGTATCCAGACTTTTCTTATAACTGAAATTCTCCATTCCCAGTCACATCCATGTAAATATTTCTGTACACTTTCCAATTTAACAGAACAAACAGAATTATACACAGTTAAAAATCACACAACACCAGGTTATAGCCCAAGATGTTTATTTGGAAGCACTAGCTTTCAGAGCACCACTCCTTCTTCAGGTAGCTATGAGTAGGACCGTAAGACGCAGAATTTATAGCAAAAGATCGCAGTATCATGCAAGTAAAATGATATTTGCTCCGAAAGCCAGTGCTTCCAAATAAACCTGTTAGACTATAACCTGTTGTTGTGTGATTTTTAATTTTGTCTACCCTGGTCCAACACCAGCTTCTCCACATCAGAATTATACACAATACTCCAAAACTCCAAAATATAAATGTATTCCCAATATGTTCATCAATAGTAAAAGGGTAGAAAGACTAGAGTGGGACTGATTAAATACCAAAGATTGATTTATATCCAGAGACAGAGAGCGCAGATGAGATCTTAAACAACCATGTTGTGACTGTCTTTACTGAGAGAAAATGTTGCAAAGAAGAGCTTGTCAAGACACAGGTTGGACTAAAGATTGATAAAAAATGTGTTATTACAAAGGCTGTCCATACTTAAAATTGATTAGTTCCAAACACTGGATTAGATGCATTCAAGGATACTGAGGGAAGTAAGAGTGGAATTTGCAAAAGCATTGGCCAAAATCTTTCATTCTCCTCAGATATGAGGGTGGTGCCAGAGGACTGGAGAATTGCCAATGTTACACTCTTGTTTACAAAAGCATTGGATCATACCATCAAACACAGATCACTCAGTTCAAACTCAATGACTGGAAAGCTTTTAAAGAAGATAATCTGAAATAAGATTAACAGCCACTCAGAAAAGTGAAGATTAATTGAGGAAAAGTAACACAGATGTGTTGAAGGCAAATCAAGATGCTTAAATAGAATGTAAATGATTGAGAATTTAATGAAGTTAAGCTGGCAGCATATGATCAACGGGCTTCAATACAAAATATAGAGTCCAGTAGACCTTTTATTTCGATTAAAGTAACTTACATTTTTCAAGTTATTGTAATCATTTGTACAATCTGAGAGGAATATAAATAAAACAAACCTATCCAGCTTTCTGAAAGCATGCAGCAGTCTCCAGCAAGCATCATCATTATTAAGTCTGGATGGAGAAAGTGAGGTCTGCAGATGCTGGAGATCAGAGATGGAAATGTGTTGCTGGAAAAGCGCAGCAGGAAGGGCTAATGCCCGAAACGTCGATTCTCCTGTTCCCTAGATGCTGCCTGACCTGCTGCGCTTTTCCAGCAACACATTTCCATCTCTTAAGTCTGGATGGACAACCAGACCTGTAAAATGTTTTCAAGACTTGTAAAATATTTTCCTCTGTAGTAGAGTACATACAGACACTTTTTAAAAAGTTCTGCCAGATAAATAAGTGAATTCTTTAAAAGTAAACATTTAGTCTAGATAAAAGGGAGTGTTGTGACATGATCTGCATGTACATTTAAGGCAGCATATCTCATGCTACTAGGAGAAGGTGAGGACTGCAGATGCTGGAGGTCAAAGGCAAAAAGTATGGTGCTGGAAAAGCACAGCTGGTCAGGCAGCATCCGAGGAGCAGGAGAGCCGACGTTTCGAGCATAAGCTCTTCATAGTCTCACGCTACTGTTGATCAATATCTTAGTCAATAGGATGGCCTATGTCTTGTAGTCAGTCTATAAGAGCAATAGCTGAAGTCGCTCTGTGGTCATAATTGCAATAACAGAATTTCTTTGTACTCAGCAGCATACCTCACAGGTTCGTGATGAATATTATTTCTATAAACTTCTATCTTCAAATAAAGAACTCACACTTTTGTTTCGCAAATATATCTGTGTGAATGGTATATTTACATCAAAGAAAATCTTAATGATAGACTTGAGGAGGATAAAGACAAATTGGTGAAATTGGTGGATATTTGGCAGATGAGGCTAAATGCAGAAGTGTGAAGTGTGATATTCGTTTGGCAGCCAGAATGGGAGGTGATGCATACTGCAACTCTGAAGTGAGTGCAGGAGCGGAAGGACCTGAAGGTGTATGTGCACAAATCCTTGAAGATGACAGGAAAGGTTGGAAAAATGGTTAGAAAGACAGATAATTTTGGGTTTTATTAACACAGGCATGGAGTAAAAAAAAAAGGGCTTCTGAAAAACACTAGTTTATTCTCAACTGAAACATTGTTTCTGATTCTTGGCAATAAATTTTAGAATGGCTATGAAGGCTTTGGAAATGGTTAGAAAAATGTTTACGAGTACAGTTCCAAGAATAAGGGACTTCAGTTACATGGCTGGATGAGAGAATCTTAACTGGTGCCCTTAAAGACTTAAATGTTAACAGGAGATTTCATAATAATGTTCAAACTCATGAGGAAGTGATACAAAGTAAACAGAATTTGACCAAAATTTAACCTGTATGTGAAAAGAGTGCTGAGGAAGAATCACTTGACCTGAAACATCATCTCTGATTTCTCTCCACAGTTGCTGCCAGAACACCTGAGCTTTTCCAGCAATTTCTACTTTTGTCTGAGACAAGAGTGCTGATTGGTTGTATATGAATAGGAAGGGTTTGGAGGGATATGGACCGGGTGCTGGCAGGTGGGACTAGATTGGGTTGGGATATCTGGTCGGCGTGGACGGGTTGGACCAAAGGGTCTGTTTCCATGCTGTACATCTCCATGATTCTATGACTCTAAGTAGACCTGTTGTTTTCCCGTTTATTGGTATTCTTGCAAATTGTTCTGATAAGTGTAAGATGAAAAACTTTACATATATCTTTTCCTAGCAATACTCAAATTCTCTACTACCAAACAGCCAACAACATTAGATTAGCCAACAAGTCCACACTGCCCCGCCGAAGCGGGGCCCTTACATTTACCCCTTACCTCACACTACAGGCAATTTAGCATGGCCAATTCACCTGGCCTGCACATCGTTGGACGAAGAGGAAACCCACACAGACACGGGGAGAACGTGCAAACGCAACACAGTCAGTCGCCTGAGGCGGGAATTGAACCCGGGCCTCTGGCGCTGTGAGGCAGCAGTGCTAACCACTGTGCCACCATGCCACCCACGCAGCCTATTAAACTTTCCCATGTCAATTATTTGTAAAAAGGATAATATTATTGAATGCAACTGATCAGTTCCCAAAAGCTAAGTATTTGACTAAATTTACTAGTGTGCTTTGAAAGTCTTGGGAGTATCTCTGATAGGCTTTGTGAAATTCTTGAAGAACCTGCCACATTGCTAAACTGTTTTTTTTTTGTTTTTTTCAGAGGACTGATTAAATAATCTGTTTGGATATAGACACAATATGATGAAGCAAATCATCAGTAGCTCAAGGGAGGTAAGCAAAACTGGTGGGATTTGCAAACAGGACACAAGTAAACTTTTTTATAATATATATACTGTGATCTAACCATCTGTTGGTGACTGCTACAAATTTGTATGCTACTTAACAATAAAGGGCCGATAAAACAAGTCAGTACATCACATCTGTCATCTGAGAAACAAACAATGAGAAAAAAGACTGAAACTCAAAATCAGAGGAATGCCAAAGCTTTCCATTCCTTATTCCATTCTCATTCACTTTAAAAGTGTATGCCAATCTAAGGGATTATTTATTTTAATCTTAATCTCAATCATTATTTAAAATTGTTATTGCCTGAATGCTCTATTATGCCTACTTACTTTATCTGTACTTATTCATTCTTCATTCCCACACTGAGTCATGAATCTTCAGTTGATGCATCCCCTATGTACTGGACAAGCAAATTAATAACTCCATTCCCTTGCCTTTTTTCCTGTAGTCTTCCTGCCATTTAATTTGGAGGTAAATGGAATCTACCATGTATAATGCTTTTCTCATATTTCATAGATTTGTCTACATTATTCTGCCTACATTTGCTTCCAATTTTAGGTAGTTTGTTGAACACCCCTGTTAACATGATTCAACAATTCTGACCTTTTGCCTCAATCCAAATGGCTTCCGCTTCTGTCTCAATGTCATGTTCCATTTTCATACTCCGTTACATTCTCTGTAATACGTACAATCCCCCAACATCCCTTCTTCTGACCCTAAACATTCGAACTATCTTACATCCCACCTTCATGCATATTGACTTACAAGTCAGCTGTCAGCATGCAAAACAACAGTCAACTCTATCATGTATACAAGAGCAGTCATGATGTTATTCTGAACTAGGCATGCTGGCCTGTATAGAGAAAGGTTAGGAAGTTATTTTTGCTTCACAATTAAGAATATAAAACTGTATTTTTGTTGAGGATATCATTGCTGGTTTAATAATACAGTAGAATGCCACTGTCCAACATGAGATCTTTTCCACCCTCAGCACAATTTTCCTTGGCATGTGAAAGAGACATGAGAATGAAGAACAGATGATATGATAGCAGAGTATTTGTTAACATAAAATGTCTATACCCAAAATGTGTTCTTTCCTGTACAGGCAGTGCAGTAACATAGCTATGATGAAGTGACACATTAAATCATGTGCTGTTTACTTTATGACCTCTGCGCTATAGAATGTGGAGACAGTATAGATATATCTGTTGATATTGTTGGTATAGTTAGCACAGGTGGTATTGCTGACACAGCTGGGGTTTCTGGCAGTTATCTCGGCTTGCAGACATCCATGGCAATGATACATTGAGGTTGGCACAGCTGGCTGGGTTAATACAAATATTGCAGTGTGCCAAGTTGACAAAGCTCTCAGGTTTTCATGTTCCTACAGATGTTGCATCTGATTTAACTGGCACAGCCAATGCAGAGGAGGAAGGTGAAACTGATGGCAAAGACAGCTCTGTTGGTATTGATGATTGAGCAGAGTAAGTACTTGCAATATGGTTTTCACTCACATTACTTAAACTATTCAATGTCAAACTAATGTCAAGTTGAATTCAGTCCAACACTGCCTAACTCACTCCCTTTCTGGAAATACAAGCCTGGGTAGACAGATTAACCCTTGGATTCCCGGTACCATTCTGGATATCTTGTTTCTTAGCATTGTGCTTGAGTTGCTCAGTGTATTCTGGATGAGATTCAACCAGGCTATTCGTATACATGAGGCCTCACCTCTACCTAGATCTTGTGATATAAAGGCTTCCATTCCATAAGTCTTTTTGATTAGTTTCTTTGTTCTTGTCATTTTAATGAACTACGTATGAGAATCCACAAGCGTCTTTAAATCTCCACTTTTATTAACTTTTCACCTTGTTGAAAATATTCTGTTTAGCTTAATGTTGTCACCTGCATTGAAATCTAGTTGCCATAATTTTGATTGCTAATTATATCTTTGCAGTTTAAGGCTTCCATGTAATTTCCTCCATATGAAGTCCCTCATGCTTGAGGATGACTTGATTTCACTCCCTTGTGCTGGGTGCTGTGATGCCTAATCAGTGTTAGCAGCATGTTCTGCCACATATGGGCAGCTGCCATTTGAAGGATTAGATTGTTGGGATATTTGGAGGTAATAAAAGATCAGCCATGAAGTAATTTAATTATGCAAAAGATTTATCTGATTTTTACATTCCAAAGTGATAATGGCCTTGATTCCATCAAAGTATAAATGACACATAATGTCTCAGGTATCTCCTTGGAGACATGGGTCGTGTAATAAAAGTACTGTTGACGTACTTCATATCAATCCAGCAAACACAAGTTGAGAACAGACAAGTCTAGAAATATGGAATATCCAGGCTCCCATTGGATCCATATTGGAGGTTCAAATAATGGTAACTGTGCTCTCCACTTCTCTGGATGCATGCAGGTCCATCAACATACAAGATGCTCGGCACCATCCAGGATAAAGCAGCCCATTTGATGAGCACCACATCTACAAACATTCACTGCCTCCACTACTGATGCTCAATAGCAGCAGTGTGTACCATCTACAAGATGCATACAGAAGAAACTCAATAAGGATTCTTAGACAGCAGCTTCCAAATCCACGACCTCTACCATCTAGAAGTACAAGGGCAGCAGATACATGGGAACACCACCACCAGAAACTTCCCCTCCAGGCCATTCACCAGCTAGACTTGGACAAATATTGTTGTTCTTTAAGTGTCACTTGGCCAAAAACCTGGAATTCCCTTCCTAATGGAATTGTGTGTCTAACTACATTAAATGGGCTGCGATGACTGAAGGAGTCTCCCCAGCACTTTCTCAAGGACAAGCAGGGATGGGAAATAAATGCCCATAACACAAGTGATATTTTTAAAATCAAAGAACGCTGACAAATCCCATATTATGTAACACACCGTATTGCTATAGGTAATAACTTGAGAAAGAATTTACAAAAGTATCAACAGAGAAAATGTGCCTCATAGTAGAAATTGGGATACACTTAAAATTGAATATTTCTGGGATTTTCTGTGCAGCATGGGGCTGATGGAACTGTTGGTACTTTCTTTCTCTAAATATAAACAATTTATTATGAACACAGATAAAAGGAAGGTGACTATGCTGGCCACTAAGGGCACTCTGTTCCATTAGCTGAAATCAAAGAATTATCTGGCATCATGTGTATAGCGTAGTATCAATGCATTGCTCAGAGAAACAAAAGTTTTATTCCTTGAAAAAAATGAAAATGCAGCATCAGACGAAGAAGGACAAGCATGTGTATGGTTATCATGAAATGGGAGTAGTTCTCCTTACTGTAGTTGACAAAAGGATTCAAATGATTGATTGGCACAGGGTGAAGGACCAACCCTTGAAATACATATGTCAACAAGGCAGCAGTCCTGGTCAGTGGACAGTCCTCATCAGGGGGTAGTCCTCATCAGGGGACAGACTTCATCAGGGGACTGGTTTGCCATGTGGTAGTCCTTGTCAGACAGTTCTCTCCATCATATGAGAGGGGGGCAAGAAACCCTTCAGCTCAGGGCAAAGATACTGCATCCACCACCACAATCTGTTATAGATTGCATAGTCGAATTCTATCTACTTTCCTAATGTACCACAGCTGCAACTGAACAAACCATCCGAGAATTTGTTATGGATGATGTACGAGCTGCATGAGGTACCTGTGGTCCTGAATCCTTGAAATATAACTTCAGGGAGATGATGAGGGAATTTAATCAAGAAGACAGACACATCAAAATATGTTTTGTTAAATAGGATGATTGACTGACATATTGATTTAAAGTCAAATAATTCTATGCAGTATTTGAATATAATATTGTTTCAATACACATATTGTTAAAGTGTCTATGAGAATACATTTTGAAAACTATAGTGTCACTGCCAGGGCATTTCATACATTCCATGGATATCTGGAAAGTCATGGGCATCCCCTTTGGGATTTTCCAAGCTGCCTATGATATTGAATTTATTTGACATGTAATTGCTGGACTGCTTGAAGTTGGATGTCTTGTATGAATTTATTATGAATAAATATATAGTATGAATACATGGGTGGTATGGTGGCTCAGCAGTTAGCACTGCTGGCTCACAGTGCCAAAGACCAAGGTTCAATTCCACCCTTGGGTGATCGCATGTAGATTGTACATTCTCCCAGTGTCTGTGTGGGCCCCTTCAGGGTTCTCCAGTTCCCTCCCACAGTCCAAAAATGTGCAGGTTATGTCGATTGGTCATTCTAAATTGCCCATAGCATCCAAGGATGTGTAGGTTTGGTGTATTAGACAAGTGAAATGCAGGGTTACCAGGGTGGGTCTGGGTAGGATGTTCTTCAGAGGGTTGATGTTGACTCGATGGGTCAAATGGTTTGCTTCTTTACTGTAGGGAGTCTGTGGTTTGTTATGGTCAGTAAATGGTCCATTAGTTTCAAATTATGGAACTGTTTTGAGTTTAACAGGGAATACAATATGCAAAGGTATTTTAGTCCAATTTCTTGGGATTTACATATCTTCTTGGGCTGTGATTGACATAAAGCCTGCACAAAATATCATTAATCATTGAGAGGCATGGAACCCGGCCTATAAAAAGTCAGATCTGTTTAATTTGATGCTGTTTGCCATTGTTGATTGCAGCCAACTCCCACCAAAAGAGCCTTAGTAAATGTTTTGCGTGCGTGTGCGTGTGTGTGTGTGTAGTGGTCAGCTGAAGGTACTGCTTAAATCCACTAAGTGTTTGCTGGTCAGAGCATGGACTGCTTCACCTGCTGAACCCAGGATATTTCACCCTGTGAGACCTGCCGATAAAAAATGGTGTGCTTACACATAATCAATCATCTTTGCATATTTGATATGGGCTAAGTAGCCGACAGTGTGTTAAAATAGCATTGTACGGTTTATGACCACTTGACTCAGCTGCAGACATGAGATAGAAAGGATTCTTTAGCATAGTCTCCTTTCCAACCTCTCTTGGTAAAGCTCCTCAGGCAAAATGCATCTTCGAATGCATGCTAAACTGAGCTCTAGAGCCCCCGAACTTCATTCCATGACATAGTCTACCTTGTCCACATTTATAATGTTCGGGAATCAGATTACAATTCCATCATAGACACAAACCTCAGTAATATCAATACAGTCCAGAAGCCTATGTCATGCATGTCTCAGCTGACACCCATGACTGAAGAACCATCTAACAGACCATGAATCACATTTATGCTCAGCACCCATCTGCCTTCATAGTGGCACTTGCTGCTAACAGATCCATCCTACTCACAGATGGTGATTTCATTAGGACTGGGTGGAGAGAGTGCCTAAATACTTTACTCAACTGTGACATGACAATCTTGGATTCTTTACATCAACATCCCAGGAGTGAGTTGCTAAACTTTCTCCCAGAGATCTATGCAATGTACAGCACATGGGCATGCAGACTGCCTACCCCCTGACCATCCCCTAGCCAAGTCCCTTTCAGTGTGTTACACTTGCTTGTCACTGCTATTACTGGGCAGCTCATGGACAACTACTCCTTTATGCATAGAGGGAGCAAAACATTAACGGTGTTGAACAAGGAGGAACAAAAGTGTCATCATGACCCAATGCCATGTGTACTCATTGCTGCCCTTTTTTTCAGATGGTGCTGTAGGCTCTCAAACATTGAGCCTCCTCTGTGACCATGAAATGGTATTGGATAGTCTGAAACAAAAACAGAAGTTGCTGGAAAAGCTCAGCAGGTCTGGCAGCATCTGTAAGGAAACATCAAAGTTCTGAGGAAGTGTCACTGTACCCAGATGCTGCTAGAGCTACTGAGCTTTTCCAGAAAGCTCTGTTTTGTTTTTGATTTGCAGCATCCGCAGTTCTTGCAGTTTTTATCTGGTTAGTCTGAAAACATGTTAGCACATACACACACTGTTTCACCACCACCTGAAGGTTAAGATCAGGCTATGTATTCAGAAATGGAGAGATGTATGAGAAATTTTACATCTATGCTGCAAAATGCCCTCAATGTGCTTTCTTCTTTCTCTCCCTCCCACTGCATTTTAGTGCATTCCCTGGTCCCATAGCTGGGGTGGAGGGATTTTACTCAGTACTGAGCCTGTTGGCCATGGACTTTTGGTGAGCTAACTCTGGGGGTGTTTATATCTAGATGAGCCAGACATACCAAGGAACTACCTGCCAGAGTCAGCTTGAGCTACCAAGGGTTAGCCAAGGACTGCCATGGTGGAGGTGGTGGGACCAGCCACCTCTGGAATGTCCTGAGTAGAAAGAGCAGATGGGCCTGTGTGTGATTCCTCTTCGGGCTGGGTGCCTCCTGGATCCTCACTGTCTCTTTGTGAGGAGGGAACTGCAAGTATGGAGTCAAGATTTTCTATCCCTTGTTGCCACATTTTTGGTCCTGAGGACTGAATTGATTTATACTATTTGGCTTGGTTTGGCAAGATTTGCTCCCATAACTGCAAGTAGTGGCATTATCAAGCCATTGTGTACTTTGGCAACTGACTGGATGCTCATCTTTGCAATAGAACACCTTCATAAGGAGCGGACGAGATGGGCATGTTGATGGGGTGGGAGGTTGGCAGCACTAATAACAGTGATACAGTCACTGATAGTCACTGGTACTATTCCAATTTCTTGAAGGGGCAGAATGACTGAATAAATCACTTAACACCAAAGGTTCATTGCAATCATCAAAAAGTTTAATGCTTTGCTTGGGTCAGGAGAAGGGTTTATCAGGTCCCCTTCCTATCAATTATCCTTGGGCCTTCTCAATACATGTTATTCATTGTAGATTCTTGCACCAGTTGTACATCAGTCTCATAGAATCCTTACAGTGCCGATATATCGAGACCACACCAACCCTCTAAATACCCCACTATCCTAACTCTGTAACTTTGCATTTCTCATGGCTAACCCACCTAGTCTGCACAATGCCAGACAGTATAGGGCAATTAGCATTGTCAACCCACCTAACCTGCACATCTTTGGACTGTGGGAGGAAACTGGTACACCCAGAGGAAACCAGTGCAGACATGGGAAGAATGTGAGTTGAAGAGTGTGGTGCTGGAAAAGCACAGCAGGTCAGGCAGTATCCGAGGAGCAGGAGAATCGACATTTTGGGCATATGCCCTTCATCAGGAGAGAATGTGCAAACATGACACAGACAATCACCTGAGAGTGAAATTGATTCCACGTCCCTAGCACCGTGAGGCAGCAGTGCTAACCACTGACCTACCATATCTCTTGCTGGTTGGAGGGGACCTTTTCTAGATGCCTTAGCTGCCCAGGACACACGACATCTGGCTACACTTTATTATAGAACACATTAGATTAGATTAGATTCCCTACAGTGTGGAAACAGGCCCTTCAGCCCAACAAGTCCACACTGACACTCCGAAGAGTAACCCACCCAGACCCATTTGCCTCTGACTAATTCACCTAACACTATGGGCAATTTAGCATAGCCAATTCACCTGACCTGCACTCTTTGGACTGTGGGAGGAAACCAGAGCACCTGGAGGAAACCCACGCAGACACGGGGAGAATGTGCAGACAGGCAGTCACCCAAGACTGGAATCGAACCTGGGACCCTGGTGCTGTGAGGCAGCAGTGCTAATCACTGAGCCACATGCCACCCCTACGCTTAACTATGCTTTGCTACATTACACAATATGTTACTGCAGGTAGCTACTTCTGCCATAAATTACCCGAACACTGAGCCAGAAGGTCCATTCATGTCCAACCTTCTCCAGAGATTTGTAATAACATCTCTGAATAGGTTGAATAGAAGATTTCCAGAATCACTGAAGGCCACATGTGTGAACTAATAATGTCCTGCACTTTAAGGAATTCAGCCAGATATCTGAATCATGTGCCTGCCAATTAGCACTTAGAGCAAGCCAATTCCAGTTTGACTCTTTTCCAGAATAATCATGTTGGTCATTTTGTTTTATCACTGGGTAAAGGAATAAATAAAGCAGACACCTTTCTCTGGTTCTCATCAAAACACGTCCTGTTTGTGACACTTACAGGCATAGTTTTACTGCATCTTAGTACCAAGTCCTTATCAGTAAAACTTATTTCAGCTCTGAGTCCTCATAGGAGTTTACTTTCACATAGCATGTGTGGGTGTGAAAGTGTATGAGACTCATGGGTATCTTAGAAGCCTCAATCAGTGAAACAAACTTTAATGACCCTTTGCTATTAAAACCATTATTCAAAAACTTTTTAACATTTGTAGCAGTAAAATGGCCCTTCAGCAAATGGAGATAACATCAAAGAACGATAGAGTGCTGAAGGAGGCCATCATGCTTATACAGGCTCTCTAAAACCAAGCTATCTAATTAGTGCCACTCACCTGCTCTTCCTCCATAGCCCTGCAAATTTTGCTTTTTTAAGTGTGTATCTAATTTCCCATTTGAAATGAAATATTGAATATGTTCTGACCACCATTTCTTACAACGCATTTAAGATCATATCAACATGCTGCATAAAATGATGTAATCATTTTCAACACCCTGACTTTTTTTTAACCAATTAGCTCAAATCTATATCCTCTAGTTAATAATTTCCATGACAGTGGGAACAATTTCTTGTCATTTATTAGAACGTGTGTTTCTTAAAATTCTCTGCTTTAAGGACAGCAGTGTTATTGTATCTGTAACCTCTCCATGATAATGAAATCATTTAATCCTGGTACTGCTCTAACCTGAACCTTAACTTGAGATGTATTGGAAAGCCATTATGCTAAGTCCATCATGATTGATCAAGTTTTCCACTTTTTAAGCTGCTGTAAACCATTAAAGTTTCTGTTAGGAAATTGTTTATTTTTTTTGTTTATGGGTGATTAAGAAAAACAGATTGCAATATGTATAAGACAGTAGCAACAGGACACATGACTCTTCCAACTGGCTCTGCTTAAGAAAGAAAGATTTACATTTTAATATCACCTTCAACAATGTCAGGTCATCCCTGTGCACTTTGCATTTGATGAAGTACTTTGCAAAAGTAATGTTTGGATTAGAATGAGCAGAAGAAAAAAGCCACCAATTTGTATTTTATGAGCTTTCACAAACAGCAATGGAATAATGACCAGGAATCTGTTTCATGATACTAATTGAGATAATGTGATATTTTGCCCTGATTATCTATGCTGGGATTTTGTGATATCTGCCACTTTTATCAGTATGTCATACAAGTTAAGGGCTATGAAACAGTACATTGCCACCATTTCTCCTTTGTCTTTACCATGTATAGGGTTATCTAATGATCAGTGGTAAACAGTAGACTGCAGCTGAGTCTAACACAGTGGTTTATTGCAATGAGAGCAATAAGCGTATTGATAGTCAGATATAATTACGCAGGAGCTGTACATTTGATTCCTATAACGGCTTGTATCGAACTCCCTGTCTCCACCCACTTACTGTGTGTGGTGCCCTAAAATGGGGTGGACCTAGTCCAACTTCAACATTAACTTTTTCAGGGCCATTATCTTACACAACACATATTAACCAGGAGCCAGGAATGACTTGCCTGCTTTTCTTCAGAATGGTGGCTTGGATCTTTGGCACGCACCTGAGAAGGCAGAATCTTAGTTTCACAGTTCATGCAAAAGCCAGTGGTACCCTACTGAAGTGAAGCTTTGATTAGGAGCTGTGATGGAATGTGTATCCACAACCCTTTGAATTAGATTGAACAGAGCTACCCACTGTGCCATAGCTGGCACATCTGTGTAATAAAATTAAATACAGCAAAAAAGAAGGCTGGAATTAAAATTGGCCATCCCAAATCAATCGGTCACTTCAATCCAAATGCAAGGTGCCACTAAATTAGCTTCATCACCCTCTTCCAGATCATAACCACTTTCCGACTAAAAATAATTCTCACCATCACCCTCCCACCATCCCAAAAAATGCCTCGGCATTTATCTTGTCTTAAACTTGGTCAGAGTATTTTTTTGTTCAGCATAGTGAATAAATGTTAGGGAGGGAATCTCAAACTAAGGGAAATAGTTACAGAATAAGGGGACATTATTTAAAACTGAGATGCAAAGAATTTCTTATCCAAGAGGGCAGTGAATGTTTGGATTCTCTACCCCAGGGATGTATGGAAGATAGATCATTGGAGGATTTTAAAGAGATTTTAGGTAGATTTTCAAAATATTTGGAGGTGGACAGCTATGAGAAACTGCCACAAATGAGGAAATGAGACCTGAAGCAGATCAACCATGATCTTGTTGAATAGCAGGGCAGGCCTGAGAGAATAAATGTTTAATTCATTGAGTCACAGAGTCATAGAGATGTACAGCATGGAAACAGACCCATGGGTCCAACTCGTCCATGCTGACCAGATATCTTGTCCAATTGCCAGCACTTGCCCCATATCCCTTTAAATCCTTCATCTACAAGTACCCAACAAGATTCCTTTGAAATGTTGTAATTGACCCAGCCTCCACCACTTCCTCTGGCAGCTCATTTCACACATGCACATCCACCCTTTGCATGAAAACGTTGCCACTTAGGTCTCTTTCATATCTTTTCCCTTTCACCCTGAACCTATGCCCGCTAGTTCTGGACTCACCCAACCCAGGAAAAAGACTTTGTCTATTTACCCTATCTATGACTCTCATATAAAATCATAACCACTGTGACCCAATGGTTATGATTTTATAAACCTCTATAAGATCACCCCTCAACCTCTGACACTCCAGGGAAACCAGCCCCAGCCTATTCAGCCTCTCCCTATAGCTCAAACCCTTCATCCCAGACAACATTCTTGTAAACCTTTTCTGAACCCTTTCAAGTTTCACAACACCTTTCCTATAGGAGGGAGACCAAAATTGCACACAATATTCTGAAAGTGTCTGAAACAATGGTGTGTACAGCTGTAACATAACCTCCGAACTCCTAAACTCAATGCTCTGACCAAAAAAGGAAAGCATGGCAAACACCTTCTTCACTACCTTATCTGCCTACAACTCCACTTTCAAAGAAAAATGAAAGTGCACTCCAAGATCTCTTTGTTCAGCAACATTCCCCAGGACTTTGCCATTAAGTGTAAAAGTCCTGTCCTGATTTGCCTTTCCAAAATGCAACACCTCACAGTTATCTAAATTAAACTCCATCTGCCACTCCTCAGCCCATTCGCCCATCTGATCAAGATCCCATTGTACTTTGAGGTAACCTTTTTCACTGTCCACTACACTTCCAATTTTGGTGTCATCTGCAAACTTACCAATTACTGTATACCTCTTATGTTCAGATCCAGTCCTTTCATTTTTGTAATAAAGAGTCCTACTGTGACAGGGACGAACGTGATAAGGATTGCTACTTAAAAAGAAGCTTCAAAATGGTTGAAGGTAAGTTAATTATGATCTGGAATGTACTCCCTAAAAGGGTGATGGAGGCGGGTTCCACCTTCCAATGAGAATTGAAGGGAGTTTGTGTCTATCTGAAAAGGGAAAACATTGTTAGACTATGGGGAAATAATAGGGGAGCTGGACAAATTGGAAAGTCCTCGTCCAGGCAAATAGACAGAACGGTTTAGCATTGCGATATTCTGTAATTCTGAAACCATTATTGAAACATTCACCATCTACCTTCACTAACAACCTCAGCATTAGCAAGCTAACTAGGTTTTCATCATAGGACAAAGGTAGAGAGAAGATAATAAGTAACTAGTTGGATAACATCTTCCAAAGATGATGATGCAATTATAATTGAATGAATGGACTCCTTCCAAGATGTAAGGTTCAATGAATCTATGAAAACTTCACTAGATGGTGACTTGTCCCATTTATTCACAAATTCATGATTCTTAAGCTTGCTGTAGTCTCCAGCAATTTGCTTAGTTAGATTTAGCTTTTGGATTTTGTGCTCTATAATTACATTCGACAATCCCCCAGAAATAAAACAGATAATGAAAGAGTTATGCCAAGAATGGGTTGAATGATTTAAGTTGTCATGCTGAATTCAACAGAATTACCAAAGCTCCTCCTGATCTTCAGATGGGTGCAGCCTGTTGAGAAATAATGCACTTCACATATGGATGTTGCAGAACCTACCCATTCAAGGTTACATAACGTGAACCGTATACAATCCAATTCTACAACGATGACACAGCTCCTTCTGCCTGGAAGAGTGCAAACCTATTCAAGTTAATTGTTAATCCTCTTCCTGGTTGGTTGCCAACCTTTTTTTTAGTTTAGTAATATCCTACAGGATGAAATTCTGGGATGTTGTTTAATCCTTCGGGCCTGAGTTTTAATTCTGCATGCTCCACAAACAAAAATTTCCATTACTTTGTTGTCAAAATCCTCCACAAGATTGATATGTTTAAGTTCTTTACTAATCTCAGAATTTCTATTGCAATCATTTGCATATTGTACCTTGGCAGTTATTGCATCATGGCACTGAGCACTGGTTTGTGTATTTAATAAAAAAATGATGGTTATTAAATGACGTGCACGCAAAGGACAACAGAAACACAGTAATCAAACCAAATAATACAATTAAAATCCCACACTACATAACAACCTTCTGTTAGTGCAAACAACTATTCAACAGATTTTGGAAGCAATAACAAAATAAGTGGGGGAAAGTATTGAAGCACATTTCAATGTAGTCACCTTGGTAACGTAGGATAGCACAGCACAAAACAGTGCACAGCAAACTTCCACATTGGCAATATACTAATGCCCAATGACGTTGCTTGAGAGATAAATGTTTAGCAACACATCAAAGACAAACTTCCTGGTCAACGACAAAGTAGTATGGTGTGTCAATTTGGATCCAAGGTAATTGGTGAGACAGGAAACCAAGACATTTTTGCACCTTTCACATCCATTTTAAATCTCTGATTCCCTTTTTTCATTCTCTTCTATATGGGGAAACATTCTTTCGGTTTTCCCTTTTGAAATCCCTCCTGAATAACATTGTGGGTCAACACACAGCAGGTGAACAGTACCAGTTCAAGAAAGCAGCTTGCTACCATCTTCTGAAGGGCAACTAGGGACTAGCAATAAATGCTGGCCAGTCAGCAATGTTCACACCCTACAAATGAATAAAACAAGAAAAGAAATCTTGTCAGGGAGGGCTTTTCATGTTTTAATAAGATCACCTCTCATTCTTTTAAACTTCAAAGCATACAATCCCAAATTGTGCAACCTGAAATTATAGGATATAGGATAACCCCTTCATTTCAGGATTCAATTGAATACATTCTTTGAATTGCTTTTAATGCATTTGTGTTATTTCTTAAACAAGGAGACCTAAACTGTACAAAGTGCTCCAGATGTGATCTGACCAATGTCCTATAAACTGGAGCTATAAATGCCAATATTCCATTTGCCTTGCTAAACACTTGCTGGGGGAAAGTGAGGACTGCAAATGCTGGAGATCAGAGTCAAAACATGTGGTGCTGGAAAAACACAGTCAGTCAGGCAGCATCCGAAGAGCTGGAGAGTCAACATCATTCCTGATGAAGAGGTTATGCTTGAAACGTTGACCCTTCTGCTTCTTGGATGGCGCCTGACTGGCTGTGCTTTTCCAACACTACATTTTTTGACTCTAAACATTTGCTGTACTTACATACAAATGCTGTGAGATTCCTCTGTATCTCAACATTAGAGTCAGAGACAGTCAGGTTCAGAGTCAGAGTTATGCAGCATGGAAACAGATCCTATGGTTGAACCAGTCCATGCTGACCATAATCCCAAACTAGACTAATCCTATCTGTCTGTGCTCAGTCCATACCACTCCAAACATTCTTTCTCATGTACTTATCAAATTGTCTTTTAGACATTATAACTATACCTGCATCTACCACATTCTTTGGAAATTCATTCCACACATGAACTACTCCCTGTGTAAAAACATTGCTCCTGATGTCTTCTTAAAATCTCTCTCCTCTCACTTCAAAATGTGCCTGCTAGTCTTGAAAACTTCTCACTCTTAGGGAAATATACCTGCCATTTACCTTATTTGTACCTCTCATGATTTTAGATTAGATTACATTACAGTGTGGAAACAGGCCCTTCGGCCTAACAAGTCCACACCGACCCGCCGAAGCGCAACCCACCCATACCCCTACCCCTACATTTACCCATACCTAACACTACGGGCAATTTAGCATGGCCAATTCACCTGACCTGCACATCTTTGGACTGTGGGAGGAAACCAGAGCACCCGGAGGAAACCCACGCAGACACGGGGAGAACGTGCAAACTCCGCCTAGTCGGTCGCCTAAGGCGGGAATGGAACCCGGGTCTCTGGCGCTGTAAGGCAGCAGTGCTAACCACTGTGCCACCGCGCCCAGTGGGCATCTATAATGTCATCCCTCAACTACCTACTTTCCAGTCAAACAAATCCCAGCCTATCCAGCTTCCCATTATTTTCTGCAATATCTCCCTATTTAAATAAAATGTATTTTTAAAAATTCTTCCTTCTAAAGCAAATTTTATTCTTCAACTGCCAATTTCTTTTTATCCATTCATGTAACCTACCAAAATCTGGCAAAATGGCAGCAGAGTAAGACACTCCACATGGAGCTCCTCTGCTCCGCCTGTTATTTCTCCTTGTCTTTATGTTTTGCTCCTTTTAACAATCCCAGAGCAGTGCAAGGGGAGTGGGTCCCAGATTAGTGAGAGGGGAAGTGAGTTCTGGAGCAGCACGAGGCGAAGCGAGTCTTGCTGCAGCCTGAGGTGAAGAAAGTGTTGGTGCACTGTGAGAGGAACGAATCCTGGAGCAGCTCAAATTAATTGGTGCAACTGAGTGCCAATGCAGAGCAGACTAGGGGCTTGTTGAGGAGCGGGACAGTTGTTGGACTGGGGCCTAACATGGGCATAAGACCACATGCTGTGCTGCTGCTATTTGCCACTCTTTACCAGACTGTAATGTCAATCCTTTGACTATGTTATAACTATCTTATTTCTAACTTATCTTTTAGACACTGTAAGTAATGTGTCTGTTTGTCCTTTTATTCCTCTTTTGTATCCAAAATTTGTACTTCGGCACCAGTAGAAGCAGTAAAATGTTTCACTGTACTCCTGTACTTCTGTAATGGAGTACAAGTGGCCATAAAGAATATTCTATTCTAAAACATGCATTTGATTTATTTCATCCTCAAAACTTGCTTTTCTATCTATCTAATTAATGTCAGCAACAAATTTTGCTTTGGCCCTTTGTTGCACTTCTAAATAGGATAGTGAAGGAAACGTTTGGTATGCTTTCCTTTATTGGACAGAGTATTGAGTACACAAATTGGGAGGTCATGTTGCGGCTATACAGGACATTGGTTAGGCCAGTTTTGGAATATTGTGGGCAATTCTGGTCTCCTTCCTATAGGAAGGATGTTGTGAAACTTGAAAGGGTTCAGAAAAGATTTACAAGGATGTTGCCAGGGTTGGAGGATTGAGCTACAGGGAGAGGCTGAATAGGCTGGGGCTGTTTGCCCTGAAGCATCAGAGGCTGAGGGGCTATCTTATAGAGGCTTATAAAGTCATGAGGGGCATGAATAGGATAAATAGACAAAGTCTTTTTCCTGGGGTGGGGGAGAACAGAACTAGAGGGCATAAGTTCAGGGTGAGAGGGGAAAGATATAACAGAGGCCTAAGGGGCAATCTTTCTCACACAGAGGGTGATATGCGTATGTAATGAGCTACCAGAGGAAGTGGGGGAGGCTAGTAAAATTGCACCTTTTTAAAGCCATCTGGATGAATATGTGAATAGGAAGGGTTTGGAGGATATGGGCTATGTGCTGGCAGTGGGATTAAATTTGAGTTGGGATATCTGGTCGGAATAGATGAGTTGGACCGAAGGGTTTGTTTCCATGCCATACATCCCTATGACTCTATGATTCTATGTGAGACATAAATGTTTTCAGCAAGGGGAGGTTTTGTTAAGTTAACCATTTCAACCACTAAACATGAACATGCACACAGAAAAAAAACACACACAATTCAATTTCTCTCATTGAATCTTGCTGTGTTGTTTCAAAGGAGCTGGCAGCTTACCCTTGGCCTGGTCTTAGGGACTACTTTTATTGCATGTGTCCACTTACAAGCTGACAGGATAGGTGCAGTAAAATTAAGCTAGTTATTGCTCTTTAATAACAAAACCAGTAATTGCTGGAGAAACACAGCAGGTCTAGCAGCATTTGTGGAGAGAAAACAGAGTCAGCATTTTAGGTCCTGTGACCCTTCTTCAGAACAAGACTGCTTGGAAAATAGTTGATTCTCCAATTTCCTTTCCCACCATGTGCTGTTTTCAAGTTGACATGCAGGGAAAACGGACAGAAAGAAACTTCTGGTTCTTGCTGCTTAAAGTTTGATTTTCTTTCTCTCTTTCTGCTGCTTAGTAATAGTGACTAAAATATAGTTTATTTCTATACACCGAATGATGGCTCCATTGTTTTTTTTCAAGCTGAACAGTTGTAGACAACTTTTGATGTCCAATATATGCATTTATTATACATATGTTTGAGGAGATGCAAATGTTTTGATGTTGATTCTGTTGCCAGATTTTATTGAAAAAAAATCCATGAAAGGTCTCAGGTATAACAATCATAGAATCCCTACAGTGTGGAAGCTGGTCATTCAGCCCATTGAGTCCACATCAACCCACCAAAAAACATCCCACCCAGACACGCTCCCTAATCCTATTTCCCATGGCTAGTCCACCTAGTCTACACATCCCTGGACTGTGGGAGAAAACTGAAGCATCAGGAGGCAACCCAAGCAGAAATGGGGAGAATATGCAAACTTCACACAGACAATTGCCTGAGCTTGGAATCAAACTTGTGTCCCTGTCGCCGTGAGGCAGCAGTGCGAGCCACTGTGCCACCCATCAGATAATGGAAGTTAAAAATACTCCAAGTTTACCACTTTCATAACAAACTCAAATATCATTTGAGGCACAACAAAAATATCTGAGATCTTTGGCAACTCAGGGAACATTGGCAACAAAGGTCAATCTCCTCAACCAATGAGGTTTAAAGTTTGAGAAAGAAAGATGAGAAACAATGAACTGTGGGGACATGGATAATTAGAGTCAAAGCAGATGCTTAAATGAAGAAAACATCTGGATTAAGAGAGAGATATAAGGAAACATAAAGTCTTAAAAAGAATGATTCCAAAAAAAAAGCCATAGTGCAAACTTAAAGAATAGATTACATGCAGGAAGGAGACACTTCAGTTAAATTGCTTCTTTTCTGGGCCAAAGAGGCTTTTAGGCATTGTATAAACAATCATCACAATATAAAACAGTACTTACATTGTTAACTATGAGACTTAATTTGTTTTTGCAATTCTGTGAGAGTAATGGAATAGCTAAGGGAGAGATACTGTTTGTGTGGAGAAAACAATGATAGGGCTCTAAATGTACTCATGAGTTTTAGAGATTCACAGCTCACATTGTGCCTTTCATTTCTGAACTCACTACATAGCTGTGGCTTTTCAGTTAAAGAAATGATGGTGCAATGATGGTGTAAGGGTACAAGGGGAGAGAGCATTTGGAGAGATACCTTATGGAGGAAATACTCTATGCTCTTTTAGAGCTCTAACTATGTGAAAAGAAAGTCTGTGAATAAAAAGCTCTTTTGAAATAAACAGAGACTGAACAAAGTCATTTTAAAGACAATGAGACACTTGACATCCCAACAATAAAGCAAAGCATTGATAATAGTGTATCACTATTAGCCAAGAAAATTTAGCTCACTATTCCATTTCTCTTTACACCGAAAAGGGAGAAATAAAGCTCAAAAATATTAAATTCAATCCTTATATGGCTGTTCCTAACATGCTTGTTCAACAAATTTAGAGTAGGTTTGTTGAATATTTTAAATTAAAATGGGGTTTGGTTTGATATTGCAACAATTTCAAAGGCTGGAATGAGATCTTTTTGAAGCATATGGTGAGTCAAGCAGATAAAAACAATTTTTGGACAGGATTTCTTGTTCTTCTTAATAAATTCAGTCCTAAAAATGTTTCAGCATAAAATTATGTTAAAGTGGCTTGCAGATGGGTACAAGACAAGATGAAAGCCGAGGAACTCTGTGGTGAGTAACTCTCCTCCAAACTCCTCCAAGCTGACCTAGTCTGCCATCCACAAGGAAAAATTAGGAGTTTGATGGAATACATGCCGCCTGGTTGGATGAATGTGGCTCCAACAACATGCAAGAAGCTTGATATAATCCAGGACAAAGCAGCTGCATGAATCAGCACTCTATCCATGAGCTTCAAGAATTCTCTCTCCACCACTGACACACAGTAGCAGCAGTATGTATCATCTACAAGATGCACTACAACAACTCACCAAGGCTCCTTAGTCAGCACCTTCCAAATTCACCACCCTGATCAGGCAGAAGAACAAGAGCAGCAGATTCATGAGAACAACACCACCACCTGTAGGATCCCCACCAAGCCACAACATTTTGACTTGGAAATATATTGCTGTTCTTCCATTGTCACTGGGTCAAAATCCTGGAACTTCCTTCCTAACTAAAAAAATGTGTCTACCTTCACAACATTGACTGCAGCAGTTCAAGAAGGTAGTTCACTACCACCTTCTGAAGGGAAATTAGAAATGAGTAAAAACTGGCCCAGCCAGAGTGACATTCACATCCTTGAATGAATAATTAAACATAAACACATGCAACATAGGGAAACAAAGTTAGTCTGAGTGCATTAAGCCTGTCACTTAGTTTAACAGTCATGAATAATGCCTCAGCTATTGCAGTCAATGGGGAACAAATGGCACTAACCAATCATTATCATTAAATTTTCTGATATCTTATGCGCTTTTGCATTAGAATGTGCAGTTATTAGCAAAGCGAAACAGTGTGGAGCCATCCACAGAGCATCTGCGACATGGTTAAACAGCACAACAGCACAATCAGAATTATAAATACATAATGAAACATGCTGGATTGAATTTTCCCATTTGGAGGAATTGGAGGAGGTGTGGGGTGAGGGCTGAGCGTAATGGAGCTGGGGGGAGGATATGGGTGGTGCTGGAAAAGCACAGCTGGTCAGTCAGCATCCGAGGAGCAGGAAAATCGACGTTTCGGGCAAAAGTCCTTCGTCAGGACTGAAGTAAGGGCTTTTGCCCGAAACGTTGATTTTCCTGTTCCTCGGATGCTGACTGACCAGCTATGCTTTTCCAACACCATTCTAATTTAAACTCTGATTTCCAACATCTGCAGTCCTCACTTTTATCTGGGGGGAGGATATGGTGTTCTGACAACAGTAGGATGGGTGGAGGGAGCTGCAATAGGATATTTCTTTGATGCATTCTCAGATGGTGGGCAGCAGAGGGTAAGTAAAGTCCTTTGAAATATGTAATGAAGGCCATTTTGTAGTAGCCATGCTTTTCCTGCCATTGAAGCAGCCCTTTCTCAACCTCCATCAAATGCAGAAGCTATTAGTTAATTCGAGGTAGCCTCCCAGGGTGTCATCCGCATGTCAGTTTAATTATCTCTTGATAATTTCCACACCTCAGCAAGAAATGGGGGCTGACGGCAGGACACAGGCAATTGTGGAGTGCATTCTCCCCCACAATGATGCCTGAGCTCTTATAGCTACAATTATTTTTAGCAATTTCATAAGTCCGCAGAAAGTATCTCCATCTTGAGGCATCCTCAAGGTCCACAATCTACCTTGAGAGTGCCAATGTGGGACGGCCCATAATGGTACCATGCCTCAGGGCACTCCAATTAGTCCCACCACCCTGCAAATTGAACCATTGTCTCTAACTAAATGGTGCTCCAACAACATCCTGTTAATTGTTTGCGTGTGGGAGATCACACAGGCAAGTGGCAATAATTAGTCTGAAAGAATGAGATACCATACGTATAAAAGTAAATTTAATGATCAGAGAGTTTGTTTCATACTATTTAAGATTTATTGTGTCTTTATGTTTTAATTATGCTTGAATGGTCAAGCCCCACTTTTTTTTGGCAAGTTTTGTGGCTACTTATTTTTCACATTGGCTGCATTGCTGGTAGTCCAACATTTTTGTCCAATCCTAAATGTGCTTTAAAAAGTGGCAATGAGTCTTTGGTGTAAAGACATCTACAGTATTGTCAGGAAGGGAATTGGATTTTGACTCAGCAACAAGGAATAGAGCTGTATTCCAAATCAGAATAGAGCTGTATTCCAAATGATGTTGTGTGGTTTGGAAGGGATCTTGCAGCTGCTAATGTCCTCTTGTATCAGTTTTCTAATTTGTTTAGATGACAGAGTTTTGAGAGATGTTATCAAAAAGACTTAGTGTGGTGTTGGAGAGTGCATTTTGCATATAGTGCAGCTGCAACCAGTGTATTGGTGATGAATGAAGAAGATATTAGTACCTTGAATGCCAGTTGCTCCATCAAACATCAGAAAGAAGAATCAAATACAATGGTTTCAAACAATAATATCAACAGCTCTTCCCACCTAACAGTCATCATATGACTGTTGAGGGTGCTGATCAAATGGGCTACTTTGATCCGGATAGTATTGAAGCTCTTGTCTATTGTTGAATTTCACTCATCCAGGCAAGTGGAAAGTATTCCATCATGCTTCTCACTTGTGCCTTGTAGATTGTGAACAGAGCTGAAAATGTGTTGCTGGAAAAGTGCAGCAGGTCAGGCAGCATCCAGGGAACAGGAGAATCGACGTTTCGGGCATAAGCCCTTCTTCAGGTTCCTGAAGAAGGGCTTATGCCCGAAACGTCGATTCTCCTGTTCCCTGGATCCTGCCTGACCTGCTGCGCTTTTCCAGCAACACATTTTCAGCTCTGATCTCCAGCATCTGCAGACCTCACTTTCTCCTCAAAGATTGTAAACAGACAGTGGGGAGTCATAAAATGACTTATTGCTGAATTCCCAGAATTTATTTAGTTAAAAATTACACAACACCAGGTTATAGTCCAACAGGTTTATTTGGAAGCACTAGCTTTCAGAGCACTGCTCCTTCATCAGGTGGTTGTGGAGTGTAAGATCCTAAGGCACAGAATTTATAGCAAAAGATTACAGCATCATGCAACTAAATTGATATATTGAGCAAACCTGGATTGTTAAGTCTTTCATCTTTTAGAATGGATTGTATTCAGCATTTATATGGTTGATCCAATTCAATTTCTGATTGATGGCAACTCACAGGATGTTGATGTTGAGATATTCAGCAATGGTAACTCATGAACATTGGGACTCATTATTGTCAGAGATTGTCATTGCCTGGCATGTGTGTGGTGTAAAAGTTGTTTTCTAGTTATCAGTTCTAGCCTAAATATTGTCCAGCTCCTGCCACAAAAAGGAATGGTCTGGTTCAATAACTGAGGAATTGTGCATAGGATTGAACAATGTTTAAGCATCAACAAACAACCTACATGTGATGTTATGATGTAGGGAAGGTCATTGATGAAGCAATTGAAGATACTTGGACCTCGGACACTATCCTGCGGAACTCCTGCAATGATATACTGGAACATGAGATGATTTGCATCCAACTACCATGACCATCTTTCTTTGTGCCAAGTATGAGTCTAAACAGTGGAGAGTCCACCTTCTAAATCCCATTAACTGCAGTTTTTCTCAGGCTACATTTGATTAAATGTTGCCTTGACATCATGGACACTTCCTTCCACCTCACAGAAGTAAAGCAACTTCACTTCATGCCCTTCAGTTCTGAAGAAGAGTCATACTGGATTCAAAACATTAATTCTGTCTCTCTCTGGACTTGTTAAGCATCTCCAGTATTTTCTGTTTGTATTAGACTTCCAGCTTTTACAATATTTTGCTTTTATTATTCATGCCTTCTGATGTGTTTCAATTAGCCAGATGCTCTTAGAATGAAGCTTCAAGATGAACAAGGCAACTTGAATGCAGCTTTCTGGTTTTCATGTTTAATTGCACAATGCAGATGCAGGAAATACTCATTCAATATGCTGTTTTGGAATATTGGGCTTAATTTTATGTTTTTGGCTAAGTATCAATTCTGTCACATTTCATGGAGGGTTTCTCTCTACAAGACTGAACAAGTTTTCTTGCAATATTCTGTCAAACACACCTCATTTACCTGCTATCCTGCCCTTATAGCTCTCCATATTCTGATGCTAGCCCGATACTTTCACTGAACATAGCCAGACAAATTCAACACTGTCAAGATATTGTGGAATGGACCATATCCCTGGCACTGCTGATATCCTTAAAATCCCATTGTACACCCAGACAACCACTGCCAGTAGGAGCTGCCCTCACACTTCCTGACGTCCATACAGGCCATGGCAGATAAGGAGAATTTGATGCCCCCTTTGCAGCAATTTGCCTAGAAGTCCTGGTGGATACAGAAATGGACTGCTCTCTTTCTCCAGAATAGGCAGAGGAGGGCAAGAACCAGACATTGCCAGCCCTGGTCTGTGGTTCCACTCAGATCAGAGCACTTTGAGTCATCTGGATGATTTACCTAGCACTGTAGGAAGAAAGTCAGTGTCCTTCTCCACTCTGCCAGTCTATGTGTTACCATATTCTTTCTGCTATCTCACACTCACGTTGTCTCTGGTACTGCATACAGCTCCCAACAAGGCTCATGCTCTACCACAATCATTATTATAAACAACCTCTTCTGTAACTTGATCTCACCATCCAACTCCCCACATTGCAAATGGTCAACTGCCTCCGCGCTGCTCGCTTACACACTCGGGTCTTCTCACCAGCCCAATGTGCACCAGAGTCAACAGCTGAGTGATCTAATTTCATTAATACCTCCCTTTCTCTCATTCCAGGAAGGAACAACTCACTATAGGACAGAAAGAGCCGGGGCAGGTTGTGGGATGCCCTAACTCTCCCCTCGAATGAGGACAGGATCCTGACTCTGACTGCCCTGACTGACTCACTGATTGTGCCCAAGCCCCTGGACCTGTATTGGAGAATACCCTTAACTTACTGTGCCTTTTGACTGTCGGGTGTCTCCCTTGACTGGACTAGACTGGACAACCACAATAAGTTTCCTAGCTTTGTTTGCAAGTTGTGCCTGGGGAAGCAAATCACAAAGCAATGTTGTGAGCATCCAATTAGATTAATAGAAAAGAATTCCTGTTGTGTGGAAACGGGCCATTTGACCCATCACGTCTAAAACTACCCTCCAAGGAGTATGCCACACCTACCCTATATTCCCCATAGCCAACCCATCTAGCCTACACACAATGGGCAATTTAGCATCATAAATTCACCTAACCAAATACCTTTGGATTGTGGGAAGAAATCCACGCAGACATGCAGAGAATGTGCAAACTCCACACAGACAATTGTCCAAGGGTGGAATTGAACTCAGGTCCCTGAAGTAATGAGGTCACAGTGCTAACCATTGAGCCACTATACCATCAGGCTTTAGGTAGGTGAGCAGTAAGAAAGCAAGCAGTGATTATGTAGCTGCAGCTTGGTCTAATCGTTGAGCTCAGTGCTTGTCCCTGCACACAAAGTGTCCTTGCAGCAGTATTGCAACAACAACTACCAGTGTAGCCTGCAGCATGGCCATGCTGCTGCACGGCTCAGGTGGATCAACGATGTACCACGATGATGTGAAGAGGCTGCCAAGTGTGCAATGCCAAAGTCTATGGATGTGGGGTGTATGTGGCCACTGAGTTCGGGCTGGGTGTCCAAGACAAAAGTCTGGAGGTGGAAGCAGCAAAGTGGAGATGCCAGTACCTGCTCTGACTTTTACTTTGGGAATTCTCAATATCTAGTTCACTTGTGGAATAGAAAGTTTCATATTAATGAGGTAAGATTTGCAGTTATTGAGACTGAAAAAAAGCAGTAATCTTGCTCAAGTGGCCTATTATGTCTTCTTTTTGAGAATCTTGTTCTGAAGCATGAAACTTTGTTAGAAAATATGAATAGATGCTTTTGACATTAAGAAAGGCCTCGCTCAAATTCTCAGACAATTTTTCACATTGCTTAAGCCCTGACAAGAGATCACACATGATAATTCACACTACAAAACACAGGTCAATGTTTCTTTTTTAGCAGATCAACCAATTTTATTGTGTTTTTCATAAAGTAGATGAGCTCAGCTGTTTTTCTCAATGTGGTCTTCTCTATATTGGGGGAGCCAACTCACAGAGCGTTTCAGGGAACATCTCTGGGACACACACACCAATCAATTCCAAGGCCCACCACTTCAACTCCCTCTCCCACTCCAGCAAGGACATGAAAGTCTTGGGCCTCCTTCACCACCAAATCAAACCCACCCACCAACTGGAGAAAGAACGCCTGCCCTTTTGCCTTGGGACCCTTCAACCACATGGAATCAACATTAACCTGACCAGTTTCCAAATCTCCCATCCCCACCACCTCATCCCAAATCCAACGCTCCAACTCAACACCGCTGCCTTGACCCGACTCATCTATCCATCTTCTTTCCCACCTATCTGCTCCACCATCTGTACTGACCTATCACAGTTACTCCCCACCTGCATCCACCTATCGCCTTTCCACCAACTTTCCTCCCAGCCCCAGCCCCAATGCCCCTATTTATCTCTCAGTCCCCTTCCCCCTCCATATTCCTTATGCCCAAAACGTCAACTCTACTGCTCCTCGAATGCTGCCTAACCTGCTGTGTTTTTCCAGTGCTACACTTTGTGACTCAGAATATATCAGCCAAGAAATGTCCGTTGGTTAGAAATGACTGTCAATAATGCAATTATTTAACAGTTTTATATGTGATTCTTCAGACAGCTTTTAGTGGGAGTATTAATCTATTGACTGAGAGTGTCCCTGTTAAAATAGTACACAAAAGAATTTTGTATTCAGTGTTAATACAATAATATTGTTTACATGCATTTCCATCCACTCATTTTCTGCAGTGAAATTCGTGCAATCAACGTGCATCTTAGATTCGTAAAACAGTGCAACAGAAGGAGGTCACTCAGTCCATCATACCGCTGGTGGCTCTTTGTTTGAATTATCAAATTTATTCCACTTTCCCCATAGCTTATCAATCTGTTCCCAATAATTGTTCTTTCCTAAAGTATACCTCATTCATGAGTGTGTACAAGTGTATTAACTAAATATTTCAGCTCGAACATTGCAGGAATAAAATTCAACTTGTCTCCATGGAACACATTCCACACTTAGGTGGTTCAGCATAATTGCAATACTCATAATCTTTCCAATCTACATTTCAAGTCAGGTGTACAGCCTGAGGAAAGATATTTGAAATTGAAAATTATAGGAAGTGCAAATAAACTTTGCTTCATCCACCAGGCTTGGCTCTGAGGTGCTGCAATATAATTACATTCTTTGTCAGGCATTCAGCCTGAGGGATTCCACAGTTTCCAGCCCCTCAGTGAACTACAGCTGAAAGGTAACATACAAACTCCTGAATGTCCCCAAATCCCCCTGCAAAGTTCACTGTCTGGAATGAGAAATGTTGCTCTCACCTACCATTAGAAAAAAAGAAGGAAATGGTAGAGGTCTGCTCCCCCATTAATAGGCTGGTTCTCTCTATGCTTGCTGCTGATAGGCTAATGGAGAACTGCAATGGACTAAGCAGAGATGGGCAGGGGAGATAGGTGTGGAGGGTGGCTGGTGTTTGTGGATAATAATGTTGCACAAAGGGGCCCATGGTGGGAAGGGAAAGAAGGAGCATATGGGGAGCAGGGGAGGGGCAAGGGGGAAAGGGGGCAGGGGGCTTGTGAGATGTATTTGGCTGCAAGGAAGCTGGAAGGCTGTGCGATAGGAGCTAGGAAGTAGCGGCTGTCAGGAACTTATGTGAGGGAGGAAGACTACTAAACACACTGAGGTATACAGGCAGGATTCTTCAAGATGCTTGGAGAGAGAGAGAGAGAGAGAGAGAGAGAAAGCTTTAAGGGTATCAGAAATTGACATCTGTAAGGGAAAGGAATCGAGAAAGAGTTTGTAAGAGAGAACAGTTTCTGATCTATGACAAACGAACACTCATATAACTAGGATTAGGAAAATTTGAAATAACCAAGGTAATGAGTTACTTGCAAATTAATTTGATATTTCAAGTTGAAGGCTGCATATGTTCAGGAACTACTGTATGGGAAATATTGTAGTAGTCTTTTGATAATGAGTGCTGTGTCATTTATTAAATGTATGTGTAAGACTTAGATCTAAGATTCAGTAAACAGGCTAGTAACTACCTGTTAAAATATTTCAGCTTTGTAAATATGTGGTGAAAACACATTAGGTGAGATTTCACTGGGCTGCAGAAGGTCTGCTTAAAGTGATAGCTTCTTTCATGTCGAATTATCTGTCAGTTATTTAAAAAAAAGGTGATAAATTATGCAAATTTAAATACAGTGTTATTGAGAAAATTAATGCTTTCCTTGAATATTATGACTTTAAGTTTAATGGAGTTGACAATTACTTAGGATATTGATGGATTTTTCTAATTCTGTCTCTGAGTAAGCCCAGATACCCATATATCAACACAAATACAGAAGGTAATGTCACTATCTAATTGCATTACCCAGCAGAAAGAAAAGGTAAATTGGAAAGTAACCCTCAAGAACAGCCCGGAGAAAGTGAGGCCTGCAGGTGCTGGAGACCAGAGTTGAAAAGTGTGGTGCTGGAAAAGTGCAGCAGGCCAGGCAGCATCCGAGGAGCAGGAGAATCGAGGTTTCGGGCATAAGCCCTTCTTCAGGAATGAGGCTGGTGTGCCAAGTGGACTGAGATAAAAGCTAGGGGGGGAAGGAAATTTGGGGTAGGGGCGCTGGGATACGATAGGTGGAAGGAGGTGAGGGTGAGGGTGATAGACCGGAGAAGGGGTGGGGGCGGAGAGGTCAGGAAGAAGATTGCAGGTCAAGAGGGCAGTACTGAATCCAGGGGTTGGGACTGAGATAAGGTGGGGGGGAGGGGAAATGAGGAAGCTGGAGAAATCTATATTCATCCCGTGTGGTTGGAGGGTTCCTAGGCAGAAGATGAGGCGCTCTTCCTCCAGGTGTCGTGTGGCCAGGGTCTGGCGATGGAGGAGGCGGGGTTCAAGGGTGGAGGTGCGGGAAGTGAAGGAGATGCAGTGGAGAGCATCGTCGACCACGTCAGAGGGGAAATTGCGGTCTTTGAAGAAGGAGGCTATTTGGGCTGTTCGGTAGTGGAATTGGTCCTTCTGGGAGCAGATGCGGCGGAGGCGAAGGAATTGGGAATATGGGATGGCATTTTTACAGGGGGCAGTGGGAGGGGGAGTTAAAGTGTTCAGCCACGGGGCGGTTGGGTTGGTTGGTGCGGGTGTCCCAGAGGTGTTCCCTGAAATGTTCCGCAAATAGGCGGCCTGTCTCCCCAATATAGAGGAGACCACATCGGGTGCAACGAATACAGTAAATGATGTGTGTGGAGGTGCAAGTGAATTTGTGATGGATATGGAAGGATCCATTGGGGCCTTGGAGGGAGGTGGGGGGGGGGGGGGGGGGGGGGAGGTGTGGGCGCAAGGCTTGCACTTCTTGTGGTTGCAGGGGAAGGTGCTGGGAGTGGAGGTTGGTTTGGTGGGGGGTGTGGACCTGACGAGGGAGTCGCGGAGGGTGTGGTCTCTCCGGCACGCTGATAGGGGTGGGGAGGACATATATCCCTGGTGGTGGGGTTTTTTGGAGGTGGCGGAAATGACGGAGGATAATACGATGTATCCGCAGGTTGGTGGGGTGGAAGATGAGGACCAGTGGGGTTCTGTCCTGGTGGTGTTTGGAGGGGCGGGGTTCAAGGGCGGAGGTGCGGAAAGTGGAGGAGATGCAGTGGAGAGCATCGTCGATCATGTCGGGGGGGAAATCGACTTTTCAGGCAAAAACCCTTCATTACTTTCGCCTAATGAATAAGAGTAGGCCACTTCTCCAATCCTAAATGCTCTGCCATTCATTAAGGTTATGGCTGATCTAATTTTATCCTCAACTTTGCATCGCTGCATATCCCCAATAATTTTTCATCCTTTGGTAATCAAGAATATACCTACCTCTGCCTTAAAAATATTTAAAGATTCTACATCCATTGACCTTAGAACATAGAACATAGAACAGTACAGCGCAGAACAGGCCCTTCAGCCCTCGATGTTGTGCCAACCTGTGAACTATTCTCAGCTCGTCCCCCTACACTATCCCAAAATCATCCATGTGCTTATCTAAGGATTGTTTAAATCTCCCTAATGTGGCTGAGTTGACTACCTTAGCAGGTAGGACATTCTCTGCATAAAGAACTTGCCTCTGACATCTATCTTAAATCTATACCCCTCAATTTGTAGTTATGCCCTCTCATACAAGCTGACGTCATCATCCTAGGAAAAAGTCTTTCACTGTCTACCCTATCTCATCCTCTGATCATCTTGTATGTCTCTATCAAATCCCCCCTTAGCCTTTTTCTTTCCAATGAGAATAGACCCAAGTCTCTCAGCCTTTCCTCATAAGACCTTCCCTCCAGACCAGGCAACATCCTGGTAAATCTCCTCTACACCTTTTCCAATACTTCCACATCCTTCCTGTAATGGAGCGACCAGAACTGTTCACAATATTCCTAGTGTGGCTGCACCAGCATTTTGTACAGTTGCAGCATGATATTGTGCATCCGGAACTCAATCCCTCTACCAATGAAACCTAACACACCGTATGCCTTCTTAACAGTACTATCCACCTGGGTGGCAACTTTCAGGGATCTATGCACATGGACTCCAAGATCCCTCTGCACATCCACACTACCAAGAATCTTTCCATTGACCCAGTATTCTGCCTTCCTGTTATTCTTCCCAAAGTGCATCACCTCACATTTAGCTGCATTGAACTTCATTTGCCACCTCTCAGCCCAATTCTGCAGTTTATCCAAGTCCCTCTGCAACCTGTAACATTCTTCCAAAATGTCCACTACTCTACCGCCTTTAATGTCGTCTGCAAATTTACTAATCCATCCACCTATGCCTGAGTCTAAGTCATTTATAAAAATGACAAACAGCAGTGGTCCTAAAACAGATCCTTGTGGCACACCACTAGTAACTGGACTCCAGACCGAATATTTTCCATCAACCACCGCTCGCTGCCTTCTTCCAGAAAGCCAGTTTCTAATCCAAACTGCTAAATCACCCTCAATTCCATGCCTCTGCATTTTCTCCATCAGCCTACCATGTGGAACCTTATCAAAGGCTTTACTGAAGTCCAAGTATACCACATCAACTGTCCTATCCTCATCTAAATGCTTGGTCACCTTCTCAAAAAACTCAATGAGGTTTGTGAGATACGACCTGCCCTTGACGAAACCATGTTGACTCTCTGAAATCAAATTGTTGCTTGCTAGATGATTATAAATCTTATCTCTCATAATCCTTTCCAAAACCATTCCTACAACAGAAGTAAGGCTCACTGGTCTATAATTACCTGGATCATTTCTGCTGCCCTTCTTGAACAAGGGCACAACATTTGCAATCCTCCAGTCCTCAGGTACTAAACCTGTAGACAATGACGACTCAACTATAATGCCAAAGGCTCGGCTATCTCCTCCCCAGCTTCCCAGAGAATCCTCCGATAAATCCCATCCAGCCCAGGGGGCTTGTCTACTTTCACTCCTTTTAGAATTGATAACACCTATATGTAACTAACCTCGATCCTTTCTAGTCTAATATCTCGTACCTCATTTTTCTCCTCTACAATATTCTCCTTTTCCTGAGTGAACACCGATGAGAAATGTTCATTTAGCACCTCTCTGATCTCTACAGGGTCCACACTCAACTTCTCACTTTTGTCTTTGACTGGCTCTATTCTTCCCCAATCATCCTTTTATTCCTCACATACCTATAGAAAGCTTTAGGGTTCTCCTTTATTCTATTTGCTAAAGACTGCTCGTGTCCTCTCTTTGCTCTTCTTAACTGTCTCTTTAAATCCTTCTTAGCTGATCCGTAACTCTCCATCGCCTCGTCTGTACCATCTTGCCTCATCAACACATAAACCACTTTCTTCTTCTTAACAAAAGATGCAATTTCCATCGTAAACCACGGTTCCCTTACCTTATCGCTTCGTCCCTGCCTGACAGGGACATACCCATCATCGCCACGCAATATCTGTTCCTTAAACCAGTTCCACATTTCGATTGTCTGCTTCCACTGCATTTGAGGAAAGGAATTCAAAAGACCCATAACCATCCATGGGAAAAAAATTTGTCTCATCTCTGTTTAAGTGGGCAGCCCTTATCTTTAAATTTTGACCCCTCGTTCTAGATTCTCCACAAGAGGAAACATCCTTTCTGCCTTCATCCAGTTCAGTTCCCGCAGGACTTTATATGATTCAATTAGGTCAGCTCTGAATCTTCTAATTTTTTAAAGTTTAACATATCTTTCTAACAATCCATTCAGAGATGTTATGACACACCTCTGAAGCAGGTGGGACTTGAACCCAGGCCTCCTAGTCTAGGGTTAGGGAACAATATCATTATGCCATAAAGGGGCCTTTTCCAAGCCTAGCCTATCTAACCTTTCCTCATAAAGAAACCTGCTTATTCCAGGAATTAGTCTAGCAAGCTTTCTCTGAAGTACTTCCAACATTAACATTTTTCCATATGTAGCAGTCTTCTGATTGCTAAGACACAGATTGATCACTAATTTGGCCAAACAGCAAGGGATGCTGGGTACATTGACCAAATAAAACTCTGAAATCACAAAACCCACACCCCAGACATAGCAGCCAGATGCTAATGACATTAGCATAATGTAAAAGGCAATGGTTATTCTGGACAGACATACTCCCAACTACATATCCACTAAACAAAGGAGGGTCCGGGCAGAAAGGCATTGGGTCCTGCTATGCAAATAAACTAACAGTAGCATTACATTTAAATGATCAATTCTTATTTCAAACTATTAAATGTATCTCTCTGATTTGCCAGAATCATACAAAGTTCCAGAAAACCAGCTAAAAGGCATAAAACCAGGCTTCACCAACCGATCTTTCTATTGGAAACTCTGGAATCATCTGACGTCTTCTTAGGAGACCAGCTTGGCAAAAGGCAGAGACCAGCTGACCATCCAGATGGAGACAGGAAGGAAGCAGCTATGCAGACCCACAGACAGACCCAGAGAGAGAGAGCGACTGTGTAAATCTACAAGAGGCCGTAAAGGGCCAAATAGGATTTAGAGAGAGGATGTCTAGTCTTAAAGGTTATTGTAACTTTGTTCCCAATAAAGTTGGGACTGTTTTGCTTTGGTATTGGCTTGTGCTCGAATTCATTTGAAGGCTTCAGTACTGTGGGGTATCTGGGCAAATTCATTCATAATATGCATGTCAGAGTTGTCTCACTTGTTTAAAAGAGGAACTTGACAACACATAGGAATTGTGATCAGTACTGCATACAGTATTCCAGAAGTTGTTTGTGTATCTTTGCCTCTGCAGTTTCACCCACGGGTTAATTTTCAGGTATGTTAGAATACAATGCACTTTTACACTAACAAAAATGATGGCTTTCTTTGGAGTTTGCACATCACAGTGAGAATGCTTGAATATTTTTTATAATAGATTCATTTTTATACATGATCAAAGGAAAATGAGCCAGCTGCTGTTCTGCACTGCATGCGACACATCTGAAACATATAAAAGTGGCAAACACATTCACTATATTCAAATTATGGAGGATAATTGACATCTCATTTCCATTTTAATTCAATTGGTTTCAGAATTCCATTTAGAAAACAACATTTCAGTGTTACACCCAATTCTTCCAGAAAGGTTAGACTGCTTGCAGAAATAACAAACTTAAGTGTAATTGTCAAATTTTCAATTATTTGACCAAATAAAACAGTTGTAAGGGCAGATAATGCTAATGTGGCAGAGTTAGTAAACCTGGAAGCCCACCCCAAAACCTCAGAGTACAGCTTCAAACCCCACATCACCACAGCAGCTAATGGAATTTGAATCCAGGTACTAAAGCTAGTCTCAGTGATAATGATCATCAAGTGATTGTTGTGAAAAGCCCTTTGTTTCATTCATGTCCTTCAGGACAGAAAATATGCCTTTCAAATCTGATCTGATGTATATGTGACTCCAGTTACATATGGTTGACTCTTAAGAGTCCTCTGAATTGCCCTGCCAAGCCAATCTGTATGAAGGCAATTATGAGGTAGGTAACAACTGCTGGGCATATGCGATTCCTACATCCTATCTATGGAATAAGCAATGTAAAGTCTTAATGATGTATGATGCCTTAGAAAGATGAATTCAGGCTATGCCTAATGTTTCTGCACTTACTCCTTTTTGCATATGTTCATCACCTGTGCTAGAGAGAGATAGTCTTAGACCATTGAAGATAGACACATAAATCTTTTGAGGTCACCGCATCAATCTTATCTACTGATCTTTCACGAAGGAGTCACTAATACTACTACTTCTGACTGAGAAGATTTGGGGTTCGATCTCGTCCCATTCAACTTGAACACAAATTCCATGATGATAATCTAGTGAAAGAATACTACCATTTGACCCTCAGCCATCCCTTCTATTCAATAAGACCATGATCAGATTGTGACTGCAACTCTTCATTCCTGTCTTTTTCCCATGCATTTTTGCTCCTTGAATCTATACCTTAAAAATACTCATGATGTGGAGGTGCTGATGTTGGATTGGGATGCTCAAAGTCAGAGGTCACATGATATCAGGTTGTAGTCCAATAGGTTTATTTGAAATTACAAGCTTTCGGAGCACTGCTCCTTTGGCAGGTGAAGTTTGTGATTTCAAATAAACTTTTGAGCTGTAAGTTGGTGTCATATAACTTTTGACTTTAAAAAACTCAATGGCTCCCCAATCATACACAAGGTCACAAAATAATCACAGAGAATGCTTATTTTGCATGAGGATTTGGTGGTCAGATCATGATAAAAGCCAGAACAAACATTAGAAAATTAACAGATTAACAGAAACTAAACTGGATTAGTCATATAAATACAATGTTTAAAGCAGATCAGAGGCTAGGAATTCTGCCACGAGTAATGTACCTCCTATCACCCAAAGCCTATCCAATATCTACCAGGCCAGAGAGTGTTAGAATAATTTTCAGTTGCCTATCCTCCGTCTAGGATGATATGATATGATGCGCAGTGACAGCAGTGCAGAGCATAGCCACAAACTGCATTGCAGAAACTCAAAAAGGCTCCTTAGATACCATTTTCCAAACCCACATCCTCTACCACCTGGAACAGCAGACGCATAGGACCATCACCAACTGCAATTTGTCCTCCAAGCCACTCACCATCGGAAATATATCACTGTTCCTTTAGTGTACAAAGTTAAAAATCGCACTACCCCAGGTTATAGTCCAACAGATTTATTTGGAAGCACTAGTTTTCGGAGCACTGTTCCTTCATCAAGTGGCTGTGGAGTATAAGATCATATGACACAGAATTTACAGCAAATGTTTACAGTGTGATATAACTGGAATTATATCTTGAAAAAGCCCTGGATTGTTTATTAAGTCTCTCATCGTTTAGAATGACCGTGTTGGTTTCAGTTCTTTCATATTAAAACCCAGAACCTTTTCTAAAGTTACATTCTCAAGTGAACTTTAACAATTGGTGCCATGTCAGCTCATATAATGCATTGAAGATGTGAGGTGCCCTTTGTGAGGCTGTCTGTGCCTCAATGTTCAGACTGATTCTACTTTTAAAAAACGGGATCTACAGAATTTTACATGGATTCATGCAGATTTTGAACAAAATAAAATGCAATTCTGCCAATACAAATTCACCCCACAAGCTTGTATATGTGTGTGTTGTGCAGTGGGGTCACCTGTAGTGTGACATGAACCCAAGGTCCCGGTTGAGGCCATCCCCATGGGTACCAAAATTGGCTATCAGCCTCTGCTCGGTCACTTTGTGTTGTTGCCTGTCCCAAAATCTGCCTTGGAGGACAGTCACCTAAAGATCCGAGGTAGAATGTCCCAGAGTGCTGAAGTGTTCTCTGACTGGAAGGGAACAATCTTGTCTATTGATTGTTGTGCAGTGTCCATTCATCCGTTGCCATAGCCTCTGCTTGGTCTCACCAATGTACCATGCCTCAAGGCATCATTGCCTGCAGCGTATGAGATAGACAATGTTGGCCAAGTCACATGAGAACTGCTGCGTACATGGTGGGTGGTGTCTTCTCATGTAATGGTGGTATCTGTGTCAATACTGACATGCCTTACAGCGTCGGCTGTGACAGGATTTAATGGGTTTGTCCTGAAAGCCAGGCAGTTTGCTACAAACAATGACTTGTTTGAGGTTTGGTGCTGGTTTAAAGGTGAGAAGTGGAGGCGTGGAGAAGGTCTTGGCGAAGTGTTCATCCTCATTGATAATGTGTTGCAGGTCACGAAGAACATGGCAGTTTGTCAGCTCCTGGGAAGTATTGGATAACGAAGGGTTCCCTGTCAGTTGCCGCTCATGTCTAGATCAGGTACTAACTGATAACCAGCCATATCCAGCCTGTGCTTAGGCTGTGCATTCTCCTGCAGCTCCTCAGCTCTTCTTGGGATCTCCTTTACTACCTTCACTAATGCCACTGGCTTAGCTTCTTTTACCACATCTTTTCCCACAGTGCCTTTCTTTAACAACCAGCATGGTAGGCTGCATGGTGTCACAGTGACTAGCACTGCTGCCTCACAGCGCCAGAGACCCGGGTTCAATTCCCACCTCAGGCAACTGTCTGTGTGGAGTTTGCACATTCTCCCCATGTCTGCTTGGATTTCCTCCGGGTGCTCTGGTTTCCCCCCACAGTCCAAAAACCTGCAGGTTAGGTGAATTGGCCATGCTAAATTGCCTGTGGTGTTAGGTGAAGAGGTAAATGTAGATGTCTGGGTGGGTTGCACTTTGGAGGGTTGGTGTGGACTTATTGGGCCGAAGGGCCTGATTCCACACTGTAAATAATCTAATCTAAAAAAAAAGCACTGTGACTTTATGTGTCCCACCTTTTGGCAGTGAAAACACCTGTTTGCAATGCCCTTCTGAAACCAACAGCACTGTAATTTTCTGTGTCCCACTCCATTACAGTGAAAATACCTGAGGTCTTTCACTTCTTCTCCACCCTCTTGGGCTTCTTTTTTTATCCTGTGGTAAATTCTTACCAGTGTTATCTATTCTTTGTGCCATAGTGTAGGATTTCCCCTTCTCGTAACTTCTAACCCTCACAGGAAGAAATTCTGGTTGAAAGCTTGTCTTATGCACCAACATGTACTCATCTGCCAATTCTGCAGCCCTTCTCACTTCCTGAACTTTCTGTTTCTCCACATAAATTCTTAACATCTCTGAAAGTGAGTTTTTAAACTCCTTCAGCAGAATAATCTTTCTTAGAGCCTCAAAGATCTTATCTATTTTCAAAGCACGCACCCATCAATCAAAAAGATCGTGTTAAATCCTTTTGAACTCAACATAAGTCTGACCTGGTTCCTTCTTTGTGGTTCTGAACTTCTGTCTATATTCTTCTGGTACCAATTCATAAGCACTTAAAATTGCCTGTTTAATGTCTACATAACCTGTTGATACCCCATCTGACAGTGTGGCAAATACCTCACCAGCTCTGCCTACCAGTTTATTCTGACATTACCCATAAATCCTTGGGCCATTCCATCTGTCTAGCCAATTGTTCAAATGAAATAAAGGAGGTTTCAACATCTTTCTCATTAAAATGTGGCAGAGATTTGACATGTTCATATATATATACCTTCTCCTTTAATCTTCATCCTGTTAACTTGACTTTGCTGACTAAGTTGCAACTTCTCATGTTCAAACTCAATTTTCCTCAATTGTAATTAAAGTATAACAGAGAATAATTAACTAACAACTATTTCCAAGTCCTTCCTCTTTTACCATTCCCTTCTACAATACTAGTCCGTTAAAACCCCCGATTAAGATTTACAAAACAGAACTTCTTCTCTCAAAACCAGGCAGCTTTCAGTTTTCTCTGTATTCCTGACTTCTTTACTTCTTCTTGCAGATTCTGCTTCACAGATTATTGATCGATAAAGGTACGTTTTAAGAGAGCTATTTTTCAGACAGTCTTTACATGCTTGTAGCTTGGCAGTTCTCCTCTCAACTGATCAATTTTTCCAGTCTTATACCCCTAAAGCATTGGATTGTTTGTCATTAGCTTTTAAGATTGTCAATGTATTAAATTCAAACTACATTTTTTTAGGGATATTATTTAAACTGCTTTACCTAATTCGAATCTGTTTTGTAATTTCCAGGAAACCAGCTACCCTAGCTACCCCAGTAGCTAGAGCACATGTTACATTGTATCCTATTGAAAACACTTGATGCTGTCACTGCCAACATTTAACTGTTTTACAGGTACAGTACACTCTCATCTTCATAACACTACTACATTGAGGCCATAATTGGGGTCAATGGTTTGCATGCACTCAAGGGAAAATCATAAAGAAGTTGAGGAAAATGTTTGAGAGGAGATGGTGATGTGGCAAGATAAAGTAAGATGGAAAGGGAGTAGGCTATGTAAAGGATAAATATTTGTGGACCTTTTCAGCTGAATGTGGACCTTTTCAGTTTAATGTAAAGTCAGTCTGTAGGTTTCTTTGTCATCTGCCAGTGCCCTCAGTGAAAATAGAGTAGATTGAATTGATACTTTAAAGCTTTTGGTATGGATGCTGACCTGACTAAAAGGGAGGTTTTTTGTGGACCTATAGCTTTACATGTGAAGTACTGAGTGTAATTTTTCAGTCCTCAAAATGATTCTAAGATCAGGGTGCATTCAATTGATATTCACTTCATTTGTAAAGCAGTGGGCTGCTATTGTGTCCAGATTGTGTTGTTTCTACTTATTGTGACATAGGGCTTTGTACCCATTTGTAAACTGTTTCTCTAATGACCAATGTTCAACTCTGTGACAGACAGAATCTGTTTCACGAAGATGCAATTTGATTTTGGTTTACAATTGCTTTCAAGGATTCAAACAGATCTATATCACCAGAAATAACATACTTTCAGTAATGGTAAAGCAAATGTCAGAGAAGATGAAAGTAAAAGCTGTAGATGCAACTGATATCTCAATATTTTGGCTGTTTTTGCATCCCAGTATTTTACTTATCATCTATGAACTACTTTGTCAAAGACAAGTTATTTTCTTTTTCTTTTATTTATTTATTTATTGCTGACTTACTTCATGCTCAAAACAAATAGATGTTCGCTTAGTGGCCTCCACTGACTTTATGGTCAGTCTACAGTTAACCTGCCATGTATCTATAGCCCCAAGGTAAGCTGCAACCTTGAATAATATCTCCTAAGCTTGTAAAATCTCTGAGGAATTTTATGACTGTAATATTCCTCAATAAAATGTCACCTTTTCATCGCACAATGACCTTTGCAGATTGGAAGACTACTTTTTTTTGTGATACCTTCTTTTAAAAACCATCTTTAGAAAAGCCTCAGCATAGTTACTATCACAAATGCAATGATTGGAAGACTACAACAAATTCAGGCTTCAGTTGATTTCAAACTATGATTTGGTTTCAAGATATTGTGGCAATTGTGAATATTTATAGGTATGTAATAATTTATAGGTATGTGAAGAGAAAAGAAAACAATGAATACAAATGAAGTTCCCTTAAAGTCAGGAAGAGGGGAAGTTATAATGGGGAACAAAGAGGTGGAAAAACAACTAAATATGTACTTTGGTTCTGCCTTCACAAAGTAAGACACAAATAAAATCCCCAAAATGTTAGGGATCACAGGGTTTTCCTTGAGCTGAAGAAAATCAGTATTAGAGGAAAGTGTCATTGAAGAAATTGATAGGATTGAAGGCCAAGAAATCCCCGGGGCATGATAATCTATATCCTAGAGAGCTTAAGGAAGTGGCCATGGAAATAGTCAATATATTGGTTGTCAGCTTTCAGATCAGAAGGTAACAAATGTAACCCCACTATTTAAAAAAAAGTAGTCGGGGAGAAAATGCTAGAGCCCGTTAGAAAAGATTTCATAAAAGAGCAGTTAGAAAATAATTATAGGATCAGACAGAATCAGCATAGATTTATAAAAGGGAATTTGTGTTTCACAAATCTACTGAATTTTTTGAGACTGAAACTATAGGAATGAATAAAGGGGAATAAGTAGATATGGTTTACTTGGACTTTCAGAAGTCATAGATAGAGAACTATCTGGCAGGCAGGAAACAAGAGTAGTCTTTTTAAAGAATGACTTTCTTTTTCTAAGTGGCAACTAGTAACTAGTGGGGTACCACATATAAATGTGCTTAGACCCCAGATTTACATAATACATATTCATCATGTAGATGAGAGATCTAAACATATTGTCCATAATTTTGTAGATCACATAAAGCTAGGTGGGAAGGTAAACTTAGGAGGATAGAGTGATATTTCTGTGTGATTTAGACAGGTTGAGCAAATGGGTAAATGAATGGCAGGTGAAGTGAGAGATTGTCCACTTTGGTACAAAAACAGAAAGGCAGATTATTATCTGAATGCCTATAGATTGGGAAAGGGAGAGATGTAACATGACCTTGTTCCCTTGTATACCAGTTGCTGAAAGTAAGTATACATGTGCAGCAAAAATGAAAAAGGCAACTGTTGTGTTGACCTTTGTAGGAAGAGGACCAGGGATGTCTTGGTTTAATTGTACAAGGCCTCGGTGAAATGGTACCAGGAGTATTCAAACATCAAACATTTTCAAGAAGGAGTTGGTTATAGTTTATAGGACAAAGGGATCAGAGAGTATTGTTAGAAAGTGCAAGCAAATTAGTGGGCACAAAGTGGGGACGAGCAGCCTCAGTTTCTCACCCAATGACTTTGTGTTACACTGGATCAAAGGTGCTCATTGGAAAAATCACAAAATAATTGTTTGAACACAGTTATGTGGACCTTAAAAAATGAGCCTTCCACCATTAAAGTTACATCATTCAACAATATCCTGGTTTACCATGAAAACTAAGATTTCTTTCAGGCAGCCTGATATTTTGAAACAATTTATCATCTTTGCAGCAGATATGAAAATTGGGCTGAAATAATTACCATGAGGCATGCAGTGGATATTTCCATTATGCATTCATTAGAAATTCAATCAGTGAGAATACATGACCAGCTACCTCCAAAAATATAGCAAATATTGTTGTCTAGCACCTTATGAATTGACTAATATTTATCATATAGACTTGATTTGCCTGTTTGTAGAATTCTTTGCTGTTAAACAATTTAATAAAGGTTGACTGTGCCTCATTCCAATGCATAGTGGATTGAGAGAACAGAATGTCTTCAATGCAGTGATCTAATTGTTAAAAGGTACAGGATTGACAAATCTGTTGCATTGACGTTGTTATCACAAACAGTGCCAATATATTATCAGATAAGACAGGACTGTTTAAGAGATTGAGGAAGTATAATACTGATTTCTCTGTCTATTACTGCATTCTGCCTCAGTCATCTCGGTGTTAATCGCTGATTTGTGAAATGTAAAAGGCCCAGGGAATCTTCTGTTGTCAAGACTCCACTATAAAGGCAACACCATTGTGGCCCGAAGAGGTATTCATACATGGTGGTGTCAATTGGGTCTGACAGCATATCACCAAGGCCCTCCTGCACTCCAGACAGGTAGCTCCAGAGGACTAGAGGCAGCAGCTGTTCCAAGTATTTCCTCTTTGTTCCTCACAGATATTTATTCAGGAGAGCTTTAAAGAAAAGACAGTAAGATTGATCAATGCGTTCCACATATACTTTTGCAATGCAAGTGAGCTCAGGTAAAACAACCAAAAATCAGTGTGATTATCCATGATGTCAAAATAGCTCCTGAATACTGTAGAACTCCCTGGCACTGTGAGACATTAGTGCTAACCACTGTGCTACCATGCCATCTTTGCCATGCCACGATGTCAACTGATTGTGTCGAGCGGAAGAAAGTGCGTACACACACAACACTGATGTCACCAGGCTTGGGATGCATGGATTAGGGATACTGTGGAGTGAGGATGATGCAGAGTTCAAAGCTAGCACCAACAAAGTGGAATTTCTCTGTCCCAGTAATGCTACTACAGAGTAGGTCTGTCTGCTGCCGTGCTCACACTGCCTTGGTACTGCCTGGGGAGGGGTTGGTCCTTCTCCTTGCACTGACATCAAAATGGCTGATAAATTCATCTTAGCCTTTGAACATATGGGGTTGACATTGCTAGCTGGCCATCACACAGTGCATGCATACTTGTTTCTCCACCTAGTGGTGGTGTTCACAGCAAACGTCCTATTCCAAAATCACTTGGTTAGAGACAAAAAAAAACTGCAGATGGTGGAATCCAAGGTCAACAAGCAGGAGACTGGAAGAACATAGCAAACCAGGCATCATCAGGAGGTGTGGAAGCTGATATTTAGGATGTAACCCTTCTTCAGGACCCGAAAGAGTGAAATCTAGATGTACCATACTTGGAGCTAGTACATAGAAGTTTGACGTTCTCCTTTAGATGTTATCAGTCTACAGAGAAACATCCAGTCTATTGCACATCATCTCACACCCAAAATATCAACTTCTCCATCTCCTGACACTGCCTGGCTTGCTGTGCTCTTCCAGCCTTCTGCTGTTGTGGACAAAATTGGGAGAATCACCAAGAGTCACAGAGAGTTCTTCAAGAAGTAGGTCCTCTATTTGCAAACAAAAAAACTGTGACACTGAGAAAGCAGATTCTTGAATGCCCACGAACCTCAGGGTCCATGGATTTTTATTTCTTTTTATGTTTCTGTTAGTTTATCAGCATGTCCAACTATATTAATCAAAGTACCTCACTCTAGCTACACAATAAACCAGTGATGTTAGTTCCCATTGTCTCTTTAGTTGTACATTCTACTTAATGTTATTCTAAAGTCACGGTTAGATATTTATTGCTAACTCTGCTACAGTGATCTTCCATTCTAGACTAACCTGTCATGGTAGGTAGTTAGCTATTCCATCTATTACAATAGTCTCCTGTCTCAAGCTGACTCTACTAACTATTAATTAGATATTTTAATGTCATGTCTCAAAAATTAAAGGTCCCAATCCTGTCATAATAACACTTAACAGAGAAACTTGCTTTATTACTTGTGTTATCTCATCTCGCCATAGTGACCTTTCAGCCTTAACCTTACTCTGCTAATTGGTTAAGAGCATTCCACTATTCTTATCCCATCCTGCCTTCCAGACTCCACAGATTGCCAGTGGTCTTCATGCTTTAACCCTTCTCATGCTTTCATGTTCTTTATTTTCCATACTGCTTTCCCACCTTCAAAAATCACTAGCAGGCAGCACTTTTAATGTTTTGGATAACTTTCTTCCCTAATGTTTATTTTTTGCTGTTCCCATGTGGAACTCATGCTTAAATGAATATTGATTGAGTTCACTAATTATATGATCTTCATTATCTTCAATCGTTATCAGGCATTTCAAATATTAAGCTCGGTTTGAGAGCCAGGCATCACTGGGTGTGAGAGGATGTGCAATAGACTGGGCATTTCTCTGTAGAGTCTGATAACATCCAAAGGAGAACTTCAACCTTTTAAGTATCAGCTGAAAGTATGAGACATCTAGATTTCATGCTTTAAATCTAGGCCGGGAAAGGTGGTGGATTGTCAGCATTGTTCACCATGCACAAAAAGCTACTTATCCTTGCAATTATAGTAAATCTGTCCAGTATACTGCCTTCAAAACCACCCCATAGCTAGAGAGTGGTTGAATGCAAATGAGCAGGTAGGGTTAGGACTGTTAAACTATTTGCTGGACTAGTGGTAGATGGGGTAATGATGTGCTGTATTTGCCTGAAACAAAATAAAAGACACTTATGTAGTTTGGAGGAGCATCATGGTAATGGGCATTGATTTAATTCATAATAGTACAATTGTTCATGCAAATACAAGCACATTAAACAACTAGGCAGATACAATTATGTAAACTATTTGCAGTGTTATGATTTTTAAACATCTCTCTAATGAGATAAATGATCCAAGCTCTGCTGGTAAACCTTAATTCACATAATGTAATGAGAATAAATGTTTGTTGATACTAAAATAACCATTTTCATAAAGTCTTTCTGAGTCACAGGTTAACATCTTAAACACAGTCAAACTTAAAGGTTTGTTGAGCATCCCTCAATGAATGGCTATTCTCTACAATAATTTATAAATGGAAATATCTCATCTTATCGGAAACAAAAAGGAAGAACAAAAGACAGGCATGCAGTCTGAAGTACCAGAATGGGGTGGCAAGATAATATCTTCAGACCAATGTATTTCCCATTCCTGAGCAAACTGATCTGTTGACGAGGTGTTTGGTTATGGATTGACTTTTCTCTCAATGTGCAAACTGCATCAAATTGTCCAACTTATTTCCAACACCATTCAACAGAACACACATCGCCTCACTCTCAGAGAAGAAACTGGCCGCCAGCACAGACATTTTTCAAATTGTGAGTAATGCTCAGGTTTCTGGCAGAGGTGAATATTCTGTACTTCCTTAGACATGAACAGAAAATGTCAAATTTGCACACAAGTTTGGTTACATCTGATGGCTGTTTTTGCCATGTTTATAATGCAGAAAAATTGCTTCAAGTACCAGTAATAAATAAATAAATATGCTTTACTATTTACACATGCATTCAAAGCCACCCGTGTCTAGTTCTGGATTCCCAGCAATACACTGTCCACTGTCCCTCTCCAGCAAGGAATGAGTAAACATAATAATGGGGTTGGGGAAAATTATGTGTGTGTGCTTATTACATCAACTTGCATGAAATTCATGTTTATAGTGAGAGAATAATTGACACTTTCATTTTCAAATAAGCCTTTCAGATGATACTGTAATGCTGTAAAAATCTTTAGATCAGAAGGTTCTTGTTAAATAATAGGATGAAAGGTTATCAAAGATAGGTGGGAATGTGGATTTGAGATTAAAACCAGACTAGACATGGTCTTATCGAATCGCTGAGTAGTCACAGGGGCTGAATGGTTTACTTCTGCTCTATATTTGCATATTCATGATGGGGTGCAAGGATGAAACTTTTGGTGAAGGAAAACACAATTTTGTATTTTTTCAATACCTTGCATCATCACAAAATGTTCCAAAGTGAATTAAGTTCTTTTCAAGAGTTGTCAATGTTGTAACCTGGCAGCCTGTTTTCACACAGCATGGACATAATGAGCAGGTCATCTAACTCTGCAATAATGGTTGCAGGATAAACATTGACCAAAGTGCACACAGACTTCCTCTAATCTTTCTTGAATAGTGATAGTGGGGATATTTTACATTCACTTGAAAGGTTGGATGGAGCCTCGGATTCACATCTCCTGGAAAAATGACATATTAAACTATGCAGCACTCCCCCAGTACTGCATTGGAGTGTTGACCTTGATTCTGCATTTGAGGGTCTGAAACGAAGCTGAATTAATACACTTTCAATATAATTAATGTCACCTATTTATTTAACTTGCCTTCAAATATTTATTGTCATGTGCTTTGATGACTTTTAAATAATTCACTGCCCAGAAGCTTCCCCAACTCTTATATTTTATTTAGTACACAAGTCCACAGCTGTGTTAGTCCATATTCAAATAGGTTTTTTGATTTAAAAAAAATTAAAAGTTTCAACTATTGAGAGTCTCAGAAAATATAGCTCCTAGCACATTGCATTTTTCAATTCATGTATAAGATGTGGGTGCCACTGGATGGGCCAGCATTTATTGCCCAGAAGGCTATTATGAGGACCTGGCATCATATGGACCAGTCCAAAAAAAGGATGATGGATTTCCTTCCTTCCTTAAAGGGCATTTGTGAATTAGGTGATGACTTTACAACAATCAAGAATGGTAAGATAGTCTAGTACTGTATTCAAGACTTTTATTGAATCCAAAGTCAGTTAATTGCTATGGTTTGGGGTGCTGGATTCTGAGTTCAGTGACATCACCACTACTTCACCACTTTCCCACAAAGTGTGTGAGAATGAGAAGCAAGGAGCATGTTGTTGGCCAGGGAGCGCTGAGGCTCTCTAAAAGTACCTTCGTGCACAATGGCACCAGCCCATTAAGAAGTCTACTGGTAACATAATTAAATTCTAATGAGTAATGATTGACTTTGAATGAGTTAAAGAATAAGAAAAGAGATGAAGAATGTCAGAAGTTTTCAAACAGGAATCAAACTTGAATTATCTGAAAATTGGGGAAAAGAAAAATCATGTGTATTTCTTGAAATCATAAAATAGGTATCAGCAATATCATCTCTCAGTTCTAGAAACGTGGGGGAATATTGGCCCAGGTTTCCCAATCTCTCTTCATAAAACAGTTCTGCCATCCCAGAAACAAGTCTGATTAACATTTGTTGCACTCCCTGTATACATCCTTCCGAGGTAAGAAGACCAAAACTGCAAAGGAAACAATCATCCCAACTCCGAGAAAGGAAATTCCCATTGAATATCGTAGGATTCAAGCCCTCAGGGAACCTAAGGACAGGCAACATCATAATTGTTGCCTTGACAGTGCCTCTTATATAACAAAAAGAATTAAACAATAAACTAAAGGTGAGAAGCCTTAATTTGGCACAATTCTTCTCTTTTTTGAGAAATAATTATATATAAAAGAAAACTCAGAAAGACCACAGCTTGTGGTGAATGAGAAAAGAAAATTGAGTGTTGTCGTCAAGGGAACTCGGCTAGAATGGGAGAAGGGCTTATGTGGGCTGGCAGAGACACCTTTGCCTCCAGATTCCTGAATTGATATCCATCTGGAATCATAAGTTTCAGTCATGAGCAGGAATTGTCCAGAGGGACAAGGCAAGTCTCAGGTGAACTTGACAGCATGGAGAACAGGCAGTTAATTGTGGTGTCTTTACCTCTCGAAGGGTGGAAGTAAGTGGGTAAAGGAGGATGTTATAGAGAGCAGGATTTCTGATGATAGGAGGCTACTGACATGCACTAAAGGAACAATGATGGAGTCCATTTTCAGCAGGACATTGCATTGTGAAAAGGAGAAACCAAGCTACACAAGTCCTAAACCTTCCTTATTTTAACACTGAGAGACAAAAAAAACTATTGCAAAATTTTTAAGGATCATAATTAAACAATTTGGGATCAAAGTTGAACCTCTGTGGACTTAGGTCAACCCAGATTTAATCACGAGTTCAAACTATCTGGAATGCTAGCATTCTCTGTGAAAATATTGCTTGAATATGTAAGAAAACATTTGCAACAGTCTTTTTCTATAAATTATGAGAACATGCAAGGCAACCTCAAGATAAAATAAGCAGAGAAACAGTCTTGGCTGTGTTTATTTGTTAATAATTTGCCGGAGTTGCATGTTGAGTCTTAAAATAAATCACTCAAGGCATTGCTGTTGCTTTAAGAGGATGGTTTCAAAACAAATTACGCTTTTAAATCATGCCACGTTTCACTGCACATCCAGACTCCCTGTCGTGTCCTTGATCTCAATGGTTTTCATCACTCCAGGCCTTAATATTCCTCAAAACCTCAGGCAAACCACCTGAACATTGAAGTGAAGGGCTGACTGCCAAAGGGTTTGCATCATTATAACTTTTGATCTCCTTTGAGCATTTCAATTGCTCAGTGAAAACTTGTTTCTTTCAATTCTTCAAATGCCCAATCATCTTATGTCTCTTGCCCATCTAACTTCTAGCTCTCACTTCTTTGAGAGATGCAATCACATCCATGTCTTCCACATTGTTAACCTCAGCTTTACCCAAAAGAAACTCCCACACAATATTTATTGCCTGTACCATGCTAATGCTGGCATTTTTTCCTTTCCTTTGGGAAGACCAGTTGCTAACTTGGTTTCTCCTTTGCCAAGCTTCTCCATGATTTGATTTGGTTTGTTATTGTCACGTGTGCCAAGATACATTGAAAAGTATTATTTTGTCTGCTAACCAGACAAATCGTCCCTTATATAAGTACACCACAGTAATAGAACAGAATGCAAAATGTAGTTTTACTGCTACAGCAGAGAATGATCAATTCTAATATATGAAAGGTCTATTCATAAGTCTGATAACAGCAGGGAAGAAGTTGTTTTTGAGTCTGATAGTATGTGTTTTCTGTCAGATGGAAGAGGGTTGAAGAGAGTATAACTGGGGTGGGAGGGGTCTTTGATTATGTTGGCTGCTTTCCCAAGGAAACTGAATTGTAGATTGAGTCAATAGAAGGAAATCTGGCTTCCATGATGGACTGTGCTGCACTCACAACTCTCTGTAATTTCTTAAAGTCTTGGGCAGAGCAGTTGCCATAACAAGCTGTAATGCATCCGATGAGGATGCTTTCTATGGATTTTCCAAATTTCCTTAGCTTTCTGAGAAACTGGTCTCTTTATTCCACGCCACAAAGCTGGCTAAGTCTTTCCTAATTTTATCTCATCGTTGTTTGAGATCTGATCCACTATGGTGGTGTCATCAGTAAATTTATAAATGGAGTTAGAACTGAATTGGCCACAAAGTGATGAGTGTATAAGGAACATAATAAGAGAGTGTGTATGCAGCCTTGTGGGGCACTGGTGTTGAGGATTATTGAGGAGGAGGTGTTGTCGCCAATCCTTACTGATTGGAGTCGGTGTGTCTGGAAGTCGAGGATCTAGTTGCAGAGTGGGTAGGGGAGTCCTTAGATCTCAAAGGCTGGAGATGGGTTTGGTTGGAATTATTGTTCTGAATGTGGAGCTAAAATCATAAATAGAAGCCTGATGCAGGTGTCCTTGTTATCCAGATGTTCCAGGGGTGAATGTAGGGCGAGGGAGATGGTGCCTACCATGGATCTATTATGACAGCAGGTAAAGTGTAGTGATTCAAGGTGATCTGGGAGGCTGGAGTTGATATGTGCCATTATTAAGTTCTTGAAGCACTTCATAATGATGTATGTCAGAGTCACAGGTTGGTAGTCATTAAGGCACATTGTCTGATTTCTCTTTGGCAGTGGGATGATACCAGCCTTAACTACATATTGTAGTAAGGAGATGTTAAGGATATCTGCAGATACTCCCACCAACTGGTCAGCGTAGGATCTGAATGCACAGCCAAAGATTCCATCCATGCAATTCGATTTCCATGGGTTCACTCTCAAGAAAGCCGATCTGATACCTGCAGCAGTGACTGTGCAAATAGGTGCACCCAAGGGATGCATTGCTAGCAGCGATTCTACTTAACTTTGCTTTGTTGCCTGATATGTCATGCAAGACTTGCCACAGTCGACATGTACTTATGTGGTTAGTCTGGAGTGCTAGTTTACTCTGGTATTATCTCTTGGCTTCCCTGATGGCTTTGTGGAGGGAGATTTCACATATAGGTCAGAATCCCCAACTTGAACGCTATAGATATGGACTTTAGTAGGTAGTGGATCTTTCAGTTCATCCATGGTTTCCAGTTGGTGAATGCTTGGATTAGTTTTTTTGTCATGTAGTCATAAACGTAATGGTAGTGGCATACTCATTTAGGTTCACCACTGATTTCTTGAATATGGACCAGTCCACAGACTCCAAGCAGTCACGTAGGTTATCTACAAGCTTGGCTTAAAGCTTTCAATACCTCAACACCTCAATGATGTGAGGGGGATAACAGCACAGGTCCAGGATGGATGCTTTTGGCAACTTCGATATACTCCTACCCACCTTGCACCCCTATCAATTTTCACAACCATTGCTTTCAGAATAACAAAAAAAAAGGAAGTATTGTGCAGATAGTGGAAGAAAATATTCTCAACAAATTTCGCAAACAAAAGGGCCCCAGTAATGAAGACACCTTAGTATGCTTTTTCATCCACGGCAGACCCATACTTATGTCTGAGAATGAAATGGGTTAAGGTTATGGTTATTTTGGTTTATGCCATAGGATTAGGACTCAATATACTAATGAGCACAAGCAAGAGAAGAACATTAAAGCATTTGATGAAAACACAATCAAAAGAGATAAAAATTCAAATTGAGTATACTTATAATACAAACTCAGTAGAATAGCAAAGAATGGTCCCTGGGGAATGCTGACAGTGGAGAGGAGGAGAATATGGTTTTGGTGGTGACATCCAGCTGAATGTGGTGTAAATGGCGGAGGGTGATGTTTTGAATCTAAAGGCTGGTGAATTAAATAATGAGGACAAGGGGAAGCCTAATGTTTTGAGATGTAAGAGAATGGCTGAGGGCTTCTGTCAAACATCATAGAGGGACATCCTCAGTTGAGGAAAGAAGAAATCATATTGTAGGCACCCTGTTGGAATAGATGTGATAGAGTAACTGGGAGAATGGAATGGACCCCTGCAGGAACCAAAGCGTGAGGGCGTATAGTGAAAGTAACTGCTGGATGTGGTAGGTTCATAACAGATATTGGTGGATAGCCTATCCTCAGAAATGAAAATGGAGAAGTCATGGAAGAGAAAAGAAAAATCAGAGAAGGACCAGGTGCAGGTGAGAAAAGGATGAAAATTGGATGCAAAGCTGATTAATGTTTCCAATTCCAGACAAGAGCAGGAAGCAACATAGATAGCATCATCACATATTGGAGAATGAATTGTGGATTGGGCCCAGAGAAATCTGATGCTAAGAAATCTCAGCTCAGCAAAAAAAGTCAATTCTATTCATTTATGCCCCATTTCAATGAATCGTGGGTATGACATGATCTTAAACTCTTGTTCTGTCGCTTCGTGTACATGGTCACTTCTTTGGACAGGAATCTTTTTTTCCCATTCAGCAAATCTCAGTTTGACTAGTAAAACATAACAGGTAGAAAGTGAGGACTGCGGATTCTGGAGATCAGAGTCGGGAGTGTGGTGCTGGAAAAGCACAGCAGGTCAGGCAGCATCCAAGGGAGCAGGAGAATTGACATTTTGGGTATAAGCCCTGCATCAGGAATGAAGCTTCTGGGCTAGGGTTTGAGAGATAAACGGGAGAGTGGTGGGGCTGGGGGGGAAAGGTAGATGAAAATGCAATAGATAGATGAAGGTGGGGCAGTAGGTTATACGTCGGAGAGGAGGGTGGAGCACATAGATGGGAAAGATGATCGATAGGTCAAGTGGGTGGTGGTGAGTTGGAGGCTTGGGACTTGGATAAGATAGAGGGACGAGAAATGAGAAAACTGGTGAAATCCACTTTAATTCTGTATCGTCACAAGGCAGTAGATGAGGCATTCTTTCCTCTAGGCATCGGGTGGTTAGAGGTTAGTGATGGAGGAGGCCTAGGACCAGCATGTCCTTGGCGGAGTGGCAGATGGAGTTGAAGTGTTCAGCCATTGGGCAGTGGTATTAATTGATGCGGATGTCACAGAGATGTTCTCTAATACAATATGCAAGGTGACATCCTGTCTTCCCGATGTAGAGGAGACCATATAGTAGATGACACTTGTGGAGGTACAGGTAAATTTCTGTTGGATGTGAAAGGATCCTTTTGGGGCCTTGGACGGAGGTGAGAGGGAAGATTTGGTCCAGGGTTTGCACTTCCTGCAGTGGCAGTGGAAAATGCCAGGAGTGGGGTGAGGGCTAATGAGGGTCGTGGACCTGACAAGCGAGTTGCGGAGGGAATGGTCTCCCTGGAATGCTGATAGAGGTGAGGAGGGAATTATATCCCTTGTGGTGGGGTCTGTTTGTAGGTGGCAGAAGTGGCGGAGGATTATGCGATGTATACGGAGATTGGTGGGCTGGAAGGTGAGGACCAGGGGGTTCTGCCCTTATTGCGTTGGGAGGGGAGGGGTTCAACGGCAGAGATTCGGGAAGTGGAGGAAATGTGCTGAAGGCGTCGTTGACCACATGGAGGGATATTTGCGGTCTTTGAATAAGAAGGCCACCTGGGATTTTCAATGGTGGAATTGGTCATCCTGGGAACAGATACGGCAGAGGCGGAGGAGATTGTAACAGCTGATGGCGTTTTATAGGAGTCAAGGTGGGTGAAGGTATAGTTTAGGTAGCTGTGGGAGTTTGTGGGTTTGTAGTAGATGTACGTGGTTAGTCGGTCGCCAGAGAAGGAGATGGAAAGGTCCAGGAAGGAGAGGGTGGTGTTCGAGATGGTCCAGGTGAATTTGACATCAGGGTGAAAAGTGTTAGCAAGTTTGATGAACTGTTCAACCTCCTTATGAGAGCATGAGCTGGCACTGATACAGTCATCGATGCTGTGGAGAAAAAGATAGGGGATGGTGCCAGTGTAGTTGCGGAAGATGGACTGTTCCACAGACCCAACAAAGAGGCAGGCATAGCTGGAGCCCATGTGGCTGCGCATGGCTACCCCTTTGGTTTGGAGGAACTGGTTGGAAGGAGAAGTTGTTGAAGGTGAGGACCCGTTCAGCCAAGCGGTTGAGAGTGTCAGTGGAAGGATTCTGGTTGGGACAGCGTGAGAGGAAGCAACGGAGGGCTTGGAAGCCTTTGTCATGGAGGATAGATGGGTACAGGGACTGGATGTCCATGGTGAAGATAAGGCATAGGGGGCCGGGGAAACAAAAGTCTTGGAAGAGGTGAAGGGGTGGATGGTGTCCCAAACGTAGGTGGGGAGTTCCTGGATTAAGGGACCCAAACATAGATGGGGAGTTCCTGGACTCAACTCCCAGCACACAAGCCTCATTCCTGATGAAGGGCTTATGCCCAAATCATCTATTCTCATGCTCCTCAGATGCTTGTGCTTTTCCAGCACCACACTCTCGACTAGTAAAGCATAACAGTGTGGGTTCAAGCACCATTCCAGCTGATGTGGGTTTTGGGTCTATCTTCTGAGCCTGCCCAAAAGCAAAATCATAGAATAAGGTGAAAGTCAATACTGCAGATGCTGGAGATTAGAATCAAGATTAGAGTGGTGCTGGAAATGGGCAGCAGTCAGGCATCATCCAAGGAGCAGGAAAGTCGATGTTTCGGGCAGAAGCCCTTCATTCCCGTCTATTTTCTCCCAGAGGATCCTTTGCTATGAGATTACTAATTAAACTTACTTTATTACATTGTTCAAAATCTGAAATAGCCTTATCCCTGGATAGTTCCATATTGTTTTGGAAAACTGTCTCAAATGCATTTCAACAATTTATTCCCCAGATTATCTTTTGCATTTTGATCTGTCCAGGAAATACAAAGATTAAAGTCCCCATCGTTATTATTTTACCTTTGTTGTACTCTCCCTAATAATGGCTCTACAATAAACCACTCCCACCAACATTTTAATTCTCTTGTTTTTCTTTGTTTCCATCAATAGTGATTCTACTTTCTGATCCCCAGAGTCAACAGCTTTATTCATCAATATTTTATACCGTTATTTAGTAACAGTGAAATCCCACCCCTTTTTTAAACCAAGCTTCCTATCTATTTGAAATGTTAAATGCCCTGGAATATTTATCTTCCAAACTTGGTCACCTTCCAATCATAAAATGTTGAAGGTGGTGGCATCATAATAATGTCACTAGACTAGCATTTGAGACACCTAGTATAATGGTCTGGGGATAGAGTCATAATCACACTTTTGCCATTTCTAGATTTAAATTCAGTTAATAAATCTGAATTACATAGCTGGTCTCAGTGATGGTGACATGACTATCACCCATTTCCTTCACTAATGTCTTTTCAGGAAGGACATTTGCCATCCTTACCAGATCTGATCACTTCCCATGGATTGTGCTCTGAGATAATGTTTGGTGCTGGGCAACACGGCACGGTGGCACAAGGGCGGCACGGTGGTACAGTGGTTAGCACTGCTGCCTCACAACGCCAGAGACCTGGGTTCAATTCCCGCCTCAGGCGACTGACTGTGTGGAGTTTGCACGTTCTCCCTGTGTCTACGTGGGTTTCCTCCGGGTGCTCCGGTTTCCTCCCACAGTCCAAAGATGTGCAGGTCAGGTGAATTGGCCATGCTAAATTGCCCGTAGTGTTAGGTAAGGGGTAAATGTAGGGGTATGGGTGGGTTGCGCTTCGGCGGGTCGGTGAGACTTGTTAGGCCGAAGGGCCTGTTTCCACACTGTAAGTAATCTAAATCTAAAAATCTAAAAAAACATGGAGCTGCTTTACACCCAGCGGTGAGTTTAATTTGCCATGTAACCCACTCTGAATTCACATATCAATCTTGTTTTGTGCCATTGATAACATAGCAAGATGTATATTAATAAAATATGTGTTGACATGAATAAAGTTAAATAAACAAGCCAGCAACCACTTGAATTGGCAATTCACCTACCACTCAGTTAATGCTTAAAAAATGCAGCAAGTTGCTCCCATATCGAGATATGCCTAGCTGGACTTTTCAACCATTTCTGTCACAAATTCAACCATTGCCCTCATTGTTCAGACCTCAATAAGTGTCTGTTCCTTCTTTTCCAATCCAGGAGTTTTCAGTGCTCCATGAACTGAAAAATACCAGTCTTGAGACATCCTGTTAACTCTGATCTGTTTGATCCCATGCCAATTCATATATGCCTGTTAGTAATTCAGAGGTTATTAACCCTGAAGTTCTTGCTCAGGTATTTAGACATCAGAGGCCAGAAGTTTCCTGTTTTTGAGGAAGCCTGGTATACAGAGTTCCACAGTTCACAAACTGCACACTCAATCCATGTGTGGCATCATGTGCCTTTTTTTGTCCTTTTGCACAACAGTTAGGTTCACAGTGTAGCTGTGAACCAGTGTGGGAGAGTGTGGGTAACCCGAAACGTCAATTCTCCAGTTCCCTGGATGCTGCCTGACCTGCTGCGCTTTTCCAGCAACACATTTTCAGCTCTGATCTCCAGCATCTGCAGACCTCACTTTCTCCTCAGACCATTTAGAAGGCCCACCTCAATTTTCCAACACAGTATCCCAGCTCATAACTGTGCTTAAGTGTTCTCTAAATCTCACTTCCCTCAGCCCACTCCATTGAACAACCATGCGCCTTCTATGCTTCCACTTACCCTCTGTGGCACCTCAGATTTCCCATGTTACCTCAATGCCCCTATATATCTTTTCTGTTCACTCACCCAATATATATTATGTATTGTTCTCAGTTTCTATCAAACATCAATGGAAATATTTTACTTTTCTCAGAAATAAAACTAATCTTTAATGCTTTAATAAAAGACTGCAAATCATTGAGAGAAAAAAAACAATAAACAAAAACATTTCAAATGGGCAAGATGCTATTACAAATTCTTGAAACTGTCATTCATTCTCAGTTAACTAGAAAACCCATGGTACTGACAGACATTAACATTCAAGAGATATCATAGCATTGACAATAGTTACAGTTGTTTGAACACCAAGCTGCTTTGTGGGATGGAGGGAATGGGTGCTCAATTCACTTTCAAAGCAGAATCCTTGAGAGTAAATTTAGAGAAGCAGATGACTCCTTTATTCAAAATCGGCCTTCCTTGTTTATAATCCACCAGAACAATTTAAAACACAGTGGAAAAGATATTGGCCCAGTCTTTTTTCACCATATTGGCAAAGTACTGCAATGCATATGAACAATGAGGTAAGGCTGAACAATGGGCAGACCACTTTTAGATGGCATAATCGTATGATGAATGATTGCATTAAAAACACATTACATCACAATACAGAATCTAATAATGATATTTAAAACTTGTGAAAACACACTCTGGTAAACACATACTACTCAGAACCTGACCTCTGCAGTGTGCTAAGGGTGAATGGGCTGGGTGGGGGTGTGGGAGGAGTGATGACAGTCTATGTTCTATACACAAGCCATTCATAACCTGCAAAATGTCTGAAGATAATGCACTGTGTCAAATAGAAAAAAAGTCTTTCAAAAAAAGCTAATCTTGGCCGTTTAGCATCTAAACCTTAACAAAAAATCAGCTCTGGTTCTTTAAACACTTCTGCAAGTTCTACTTATGCCATTGGCTCCAACATGGATCTTGACAATCTTTCCATTCATTTTGTGAGGAAAGAGAAAGGATAATATTTTAATCCATGCAAAAATAAAGAGGATGTCAACAGTGTTCAGCTCACCATGTGTCCCCAGGAACCTTCCTGCAAGTTCACATATTTTATTTTATAATATGTTTTAATTACCTTGAAACTCAAGGGAGAATTGGGGTGATGAAATGCTTTTAAAAGAAATTATCAGGCTGACAAATGAAACAATTCCCAGAGAGAAGGCATGGGCGATGGTATCACCTCGAGTGATTTGTAAAATGTTTTGCAAAATGCGGTGAAGGGAAAATCCCAAAGGGGTAATTGATGTAGAGTGGAATATATTTCATCAGTCTTTGTCACACTAGGCCCTTTCCTCTCACAGAGAGCCCAACAAATACTCACAGTAGTTTTCTGATTTGAAGAACCTCTCAATCATGTTGAAGAAGGAAAATATATATCAGGTGTGTCACATAGCTTAATTGAATTGCATTAGCGACTAATTGCTCAAAGCTTTATCAAATAGATCTCAGGACTTACGTTGTATCTTGTTTTACTCGTCATTAGAAGTAGCTTGTTAGCAGACAATGTGCAAAGGTAACTATAGTTAATATTTGCCTTTGTGAAAACCAAAAAAAATCATCAGAATCCAAAAGATCTTTGCCTACACAAAACAATTGCTGGGGATCATTTTAATTTTGTGAACAGAAAGTAGAGTTAACACTTTGAGTTGTTAAACTCTGCTTTCTCTCCGCAGATGCTGCCAGCCCTGCTGAGTTTTTATTTATTCACTCAAGGGACATGGATATCGATAACTGACCAACATTTTTTTTTCTTCTTTTTTTTCTTTTTCTTTTTTTTCTTCTTTTTTTCTTTTTTTTTCTTTTTTTTTTCCTTTTTTTTCCCCTTCTTTTTTAACCCCCACACTACCCCCTAAGTGCGGTAGTGCTTATTTTATCCCCAGCACCCATGGTGTGTGTGTGCAGGTGTGAGACACAGTGAAAGACACAAAGTGCACCAATCTTTATTCAATTCCCACCACCAGGAAGATAGGAAAACACCCGGGTGGCCAGTGACAAACACTGCCCTTCACATCAAAGGGCAATGCTGTGTGATCAAAACAGTGAGGGGGAGGGTAGGGACTAAATCAAAATAGAATTGGAGGGAGAAATGATGCACTCCACTCCCTGCGGCGCCCACCTCTCCCTGAACAACTCCAGGGTGTTGGTCGACACCGCGTGCTCCTTCTCCAAGGACACCCGGGCCCTAACGTAACCGCGGAAGAGGGGCAGGCAGTCGGCCTTACTGACCAACATTTATTGCTTGTCCCTAGTTGGCCTGGAGAAGATGGTGGTGATGAGTTGCTGCCTTGAACAGCTGCAGTCCACCAGGTGTAGGTTGACCCACAATGCCCTGAGAGAGGAAATTCCAGGATTTTGACCTAGCAACAATTCAAGTCAGGATGGAGAATGGTTTGGAGGGGAACTTGAAGTCATGGTGTTCTCATGTACTTGTTGCTCTTGTCCTTCTCGATGGAAATGGTTGTGGGTTTGCAAAATGCTGACTAAGGTATTTTGGTGAATTTCTGCAGTAAACAGTACAAACTGCTGCTAATGTGTGTTGGTGGTGGAGAGAATGGATGCTTATAGATGTGGTGCCAATCAACAGGGCCTTCTTTGTCCTGGATGGGGTCAAGTTTCCTAAGTGTCATTGGAACTGCACCCATCCATGCTGTAGGGAGTATTCCATCACACTCCTAACGTGTGCCTTGTAAATGGTGGATGAGATTTGAGGAGTCAGGAGGTGAGTTACTCACCATAGAAATCCTAGCATCTGATCTGTTCTTGTAGCCACTGTGTTTATGTCATGAGTCCAGTTGAGTTTGCGGTCAATGGCAACCTCAAAGGTAACACCATTGAATGTCAAGGCTGGTGATTGGATTGCCTATCATTGGAGATGGTCATTGCCTGGCATTTGTACGGCGCCAATGCTACTTACTACTTGTCAGCCTAGCCTGGATATTGCCCAGATCTTGCTGCATTTGAACATGGATTGCTTCAGTATCTGTGGAGTCATGAATGGTGCTGAACATAGTGCAATCATTGGCGAACATCCTCACTTCTGAACTTATGATAGAAGGAAGATCATTGATTAAGCAACTGAAGATGGTTTGTCCTAGGAAATTACACTGAGGAACTCCTGCAGAGATGTCCTGGAGCTGGACCTGCAACATCAATGAACATTTTCCTATGTACCAGGTATTATTTTAGCCAGTGGAGAGTTTGCCCCCTGAGACCAATTGATTGCAGTTTTGCTAGGCCTCTTTGATGCTGCACATGGTCAACTACAACCTTGATGTCAAGAGCTGTCATTCTCCCCTCACTTCTGGAATTCAGCTCTTTTGTCATGTTTGAATTAAGTCTGTAATGTGGTCAGGAGTTGTGTGGCCCAGGCAGTGCCCAAACTGAGCATTAATGAGTAGGTTATTGCTAAGTATGTGCTGCTTGATGAAACTGTTGATGATACCCTCCATCACCTGACTGATGATTAAGCATAGACTGATGAGGCAGTCATTGGCTGGGTTGGATTTATCCTGCTTTTTGTGTACAGAACATAATTGGGCAATTTTCAACATTTTCATGTAGATGCCAGTGGTGTAACTGTACTGGAACAGCTTGGTCAGGGAGCAGCAAGTTCTGGAGCATAAGTCTTCAGTATTATTGCCACATCTGTAGCCTTTGTAGTATCCAGTGCCTCCAACTGTTTTGTGAAATACCATGGAGTGAATCAGGTATCTGCAATGTTGGGGATCACTGGAGGAGGCCGAGATAATCATTCACATAATACTTCTGACTGACGTTTGCTGCAAACACTTCAACCTTATCTTTTGCACTGATGTATTGGGCTCTCCCATTTTTAAGGATAGAGATAGTTGTTGACTCTCATCCTCCAGTGAGTTGTTTAATTTTCCACAATTCATGACTTGGTGTGCAGAACTGCAGAGTTTTGATCAGATGCATTGGTTATGGGATCGCTTGGCTCTGTCTATCACTTGCTGCTTATGCTGTTTGATATGCAAGTATAGAGTCAGAGAGTCATAGAGATGTATAGCATGGAAACAGATCCTTTGGTCCAACTCATCCATGCTGACCAGATATCCCAACCCAAGCTAGTCCCACCTGCCAGCACCCAGCTCATATCCCTCCAAACCCTTCCTATTCATATACCTATCCTCATACCTTTTAAATGTGGCAGTTGCACTAGACTCCACCACTTCCTCTGGCAGCCCATTCCACACATGTACCACCCTCTACATGAAAATGTTGCCCCTTAAGTCTCTTTTATATCATTCCCCTCTCACCCGAAACCTATGCCTTCGAGTTCTGTACTCCCCCACCCCAATCGATGCCACTTATGAGTTTATCCAATCGATGCCACTTATGATTTTATAAACATCTGTAAGATCACTCCTCAGTCTCTGACGCTCCAGGGAAAACAGCCCCAGCCTATTCAGCCTTTCCCCATCGCTCAAATCCTCCAACTCTGGCAACATTCTTGTAAATCTTTTCTGTACCCTTTCAAGTTTCAGAACATCTTTCCGATAGGAAGGAGACCAGGATTGCACGCAATATTCCAACAGTGGCCTAACCAATGTCCTGTACAGCTGAAACATGACCTCCCAAATGCTGTACTCAATACTTTGACCAATAAAGGAAAACATAGGAAATGCCTTCTTCACTATCCTATCTACCTGCGACTCCACTTTCAAGGAGCTATGAACCTGCACTCCAAGGCCTCTTTGTTCATTAACACTACCTAGGATCTTATCCAGTCTTATATATGATGGCTTTGCCAGGTTGACACCTCATCTTCAGGTATGCCTGGCGCTGCTTCTGGCATGCCCTCCTGTTCTCTCCATTGAACCAGGATGGATCTGCTGGCTTGATGTTAGTGATTCAGTGGGGGATATGTTGGGCCATGAGGTTGTAGACCATGCTGGATTACAATTCTGCAGATGCTGATGGCTCACAGCACCTGATGGATGATCAGTTTTGAATTCCTAGATCTGTTTAGCACTGTGGTAGTTTCACAATACAATGGAGGGTATTCTCAATGTGAAAACAGGGCTTTGTCTCCACAAGGACTGTGTGGTGGTCACTGGTACTAATACTGTCATGGACAGTTGTGTCTGCAGCCTGAAAATTAAGAAGGATAAGGTCAAGTATACTTTTCCCTCTTGTCGGTTCATTCATCATGTGCCGCAGACCCAATCTAGCTGCTATGTCCTTCAGGACCTCGACCAGCTTGATCAGTAGCGTTGCTGCTGAACCACACTTGGTAGGGGATATTGGAATCTCCCATAGAGTATTCATTTGCACCCTTGCCACCCTCAGTGCTTCCTCCAACATAGAGGAGTACTGATTCATCAGCCAAAGGAATGTGTTGCATGGTAATCAGCAGCAGGTCTCCCTGCCCATGTTTAATCTTCAGCCATGGAGTGTGGCATTAATATTAAGGACTTTGAGGGAAACTCCCCCCACGCACCAACTCTATACTATCACCTGTGGTCAATCAGGACATATCCAGGGATGGTGATTCTAGTGTCTGGAATATTAGAGTCGAAAAGTGTGGCATTGGAAAAACACAGCATATCAGGCAGCTTCCGAGGAGCAGGAGAGTCAATGTTTCGGGCATAAGCCCTTGTTCAGGAATGTTGTGTGGGGGGAGGAGGGGTGAAGGGGGATGAGAGGTAAATAGGATGGTGCGAGTGGGGCTGGGGGCAAGATAGCTGGGAAGGTTTGGTAGATGCAGGTGGGAGGTGATAGTGATAAGTCAGAGGGAAGGGTGGAGATGATAGGTGGGAAGGAAGATAGACAGGTGGGACAGTTCAAGAAGATGGTGCCGAGTTGGAAGGTTAGATCTGTAATGAGGTGGTAGAAGGGGAGATTAGGAAACTAGTGAAGTCGATGTTGATGCAGTGTGGTTGGAGACTCCCATGGCGGAAGATGAGATATTCTTCTTCCAGTCGTCGGTGGCTTTGATTTGGTGGTGGAGAAGGCCCAGGACTTGCATGTCCTTGGCAGAGTGGGTGGGGGAGTTAGAGTGGTCAGCCCAGGGCGGTCGGGTTTGTTTGGTGCGTGTCTCCCAGAGATGTTCCCTGAACCACTCCGCAAGTTAGCATCCTGTTTTCCCAGTGTGGAGGAAACCATATCAAGAGCAACAGATGCAGTTGATGAGGTGGGTGGATGTGCAGGAAAATCTCCACCAGATTTGAAATGATCTTTTGGGGCCTTGGACAAAGCTGAAGGGGGAGGTGTGGATGCAGGTTTTACACATCTTGCAGCGGCAAGTGAAGGTGTCGAGTGTGGAGGGTGGTTTGATGGGAGGCATGGATCTAACGAGTGAGTTGCAGAGGGAGTGGTCTCTGCAGAATGCTGATAGGTGGGAAATATATCCCTGGTGGTGGGATCTGAGTATAGGTGCCGGAGGTCAGTGGGATGGAAGGTGAGGACTGGGAGGTTGTGTCCTTGTTGCGATTGGAGGGGTGAGGTTCAAGGCCAGAGGTGCGGGAAGTAGAGGAGATGTGATGTCTGACCTGCTGTGCCTTTCCAGCACCACACTTTTTGACTCTGATCTTCAGCATCTGCAGTTCTCACTTTCTCCTAGTGTCTGGGACATTGTCGATCAGGTATGATTCCATGAGTATGACTATGTCAGGCTGTTGCTTGACTAGTCATGTTTAAATAGCTCTGCCAATTTTGACACTATTCCTCCAGATGTTTAGATGGACAACTTTGCCATTGTCTTTCTGGTGCCAGGTGGATGGATGCCAGGTAGTCTGTTTGCTTTCATTTCTTTCTTGACTTCATAGCAACTGATATGACTGAATGGCTTGCTAGGCCATTTCAGAGGGCAATGTCCATCAGCCTTGATCCTATTCAATAGCAGCTTGAGGGGTTGAAATGCTTACTACTGTGCCTACTTCTTATGAGTCTATGGTCCTATGTTAGCCTTACCTTCCAGTATTTCTTTCCAATCCCTCTTTGCCTCTCTCCTCCTTTAAGACACAAATCTTTGACTAAGTTTTTGATCTGGCCTAATGTGTCCTCCTTTGGCATACTGTCAATTGTTGCCTGCCTGCTCATTTTAAGGTATGTTGGGCAATTTGCTATTACAAAGACAAAATATACATAAATTGCTATTCATTGATATGATAAGTAGCAATATACAGGCAAGTCTTTATTTCTGAATTTACCTAGTCTGCTGCTACTGTAAAACATTTGCATGATCATATCTTGGCCAGTCTTCAGTTCATTGTAGTGCAAAAACAAAGCAACAGCTACAATGACATCTAATTAAGGAAATATTATTTCCATGATGTGTCTATACTAATGAAAGATTTAAAATTGCTATTGATCCTGTGAAATGACTTACAACATTATTTCAGATACATGAGTATTCAATCTTATCTAAGGAGTTTATTTGCAGTGTTTCCATTTCTGATGTTGGCTTGACATATTTGGACTGTCAGAATCAAAACACTATGGGTTCATGTCCTATGCCATAGTACACCATAGTACATGTCTAATACACCGCTGCAACGTTAGATGTGACAATTGTCAGACACAGTATTAAAATGTGGATGTGCTGGCTTACTTTGCTGGTTCAAGTGGATCTCAAGAAACTAAGGTACAATTTGGATGAAGTGCAAATGTTCACTTGCTACACTGGATAATATAGCCAAAATGATCAAAGACTAATCATTCATCTTAATGTAGTATGCTATATTTGAATGACTATCTGGTTTACCCACATAACAATTCACTGCACTTAAAAGTTATTCAAACAGATGAATGGTAGCACGGAACTTAGCACACACAGGATTTGTTCAGCAAGTGCTGAATGATCGTGTAATTATTTATGCAGGATTTTGACTTGGTTCTAGGTGTCTTTCTTGTGATTGGTTTAGTGTTTACAAATCAAACATTATATTGTATAAATAACAATCAGTATTGCAACAGTTATATTCCTTGAATGCAGGGTATCATTTTATTACCTAATATTGCTAGTACCTAAATAAAAATTAAATATAGCTGCATTTGTGGAGAATACGTTGCTTGGTAAGGTAGCTCAAGAATGCACATGCACATAGTCAGAGTAATACTTTTAAACTAACACTCACAACAAACTATAAATACATGTAACTGAGATCACCAAGGCCGGGGAAATTCAAAACAAGTTGAAAGGATTGGCTCTCGAGTAGTTGGGAATAAGCTTATTTTCTTTTCCCCGAAAGCAATGATTCTCTCCAGCATTTCCCACAAATGGTATACTATGTTAAACTCCTGCCTGCTATCTTTTGTAAGGGGTAGACTTCAGGGATTGACTCATCCAGCCAGTGCTACCTCTCCTGTCACTGTACATCAGATAATGGATTGTGAAGTATGTGTTTAAGTGCAGCCATTTTACCGTACATGGCATGACACCACATGTGTAACTGCACAAATGGACGACAAAGAACATAGTAATGACACCTTGAATCTTCTGCATTGGGAGCAGAAATGCTGTTAAATATTATCCCCAGTACTTTTGCTTTTGTTTTCACCTTTTTGTTTGTTATTCACACTTTTCTTGTACTCTTTTCCAATCTCTTTCTGAAAAGTCTTATCAATTTTTCATCTCATAACTTGTTTCTTTGATTCATATTTAATGTTGATTTTGAAATGAGTGAGGACACATTCTTCAGTAACTGAGAAATAAAGTTTAAAAGGCATGCTTTCCATGAAATTAACTGGGACACCTCTGTGAAATTGGTGAAGTGTATCAAATGATTTGATAGCGCACCCTTACGCACCAGCGATATTTGACATAATATGACACTATGGCATGAGGTATGGCATGAAACACTGATGATCTGCCACTATTATGCCATTATACTTAGAGTCATAGAGAGGTGCAGCACAGAAACAGATCTTTTGGTCCAACTTCCCATTTCAGTTGCCAGCAGCAGGAAGAGCAGGAGCTTGGACCAGGGGCCTGACAGGAAAGGTAAGTCACTTATTCAAAACTTTAAAACTGGTACCTCGGGCATCAGCAGCAGCAGCACCTTGGAGCAGAGGTTTCTGGGAAAGGAGGGACTTTATTTTTCCCCCTCAGCTATATAAGTGAGTGTTTTCTAAACACGAAACCCTACCCTTGTAAGGTTTCCCACCCATCCACCTCCTCTAACCTTATACACCAAGGACACATCAGGTAAGCTTCTTTTTTTTTACTTTCTGATAAGGGGACTAGCAGGGATTGGCATGCAGGGAGAGTATTATTCCTCCTGCATGATGTTTGAAGTGAGGGACGCCATTAGTGTCCCATCCAAGTACATCTGTAGGAAGTTCACCCAACTCTTGCACCTCCAAGACTGCGATAGGGAACTGTAGTGGGAGATGATTAAACTTTGGATGATTCAGGAGGCAGAGTCTGTGATAGATAAGAATTACAGGGGAGTAGTTACTCCTCGACATAAAGAAAGTTAGAAGGGGAAAAATACAGACAGCGCAGGGATCCCCTGGGGTCATTCCCCTGAAAAACAAGTATACCATTTTGGATACTGTTTGGGGTGAACAATTTACCAGGGACATGCATTGGAGTGAAGGTTTCTGGCACAGAGTCTGTGCCTGTTGCACAGAAGGGAAGGGGGGAAAGGAGGAGAGTGTTCGTCAATGGAGACTCATTGGTGAGAGGATCAGATAGAAGGTTTGTTGGGAACAAAAGAGATTCATGGTTGATGCATTGCCTCTCGGGTGCCAGGGTCCATGATGTCTTGGATCATGTTTTTGGGGTCCTGAAGGGAAAGGGTGACTATCTCCAAGTCATGGCCCATATAGGTACCAATGACATAGGTAGAAAGAGGGATAGGGATGTTAGGCAGGATATCAGGGAGTTAGGGTGAAAGTTGAGAGCGAGAACAAGCAGAATTGTTCTCTGGATTGTTACCCGTTCCATGTGAGAGCGAGACGAAAAACAGGGAGAGATATCAGCTGAACATGTGGCTGCAGGGATGGTGCAGAGGGGAGAGTTTCAGGTATATGGATAATTGGGGCTCATTATGGGGAAGGTGGCACCTCTTCAAAAAGGACAACCTTCATTTGAACCAGAGGGGTACTAATATTCTGGGTGGTAAATTTGCTAGTGCTATTCGGGTGGATTTAAACTAGCTCAGCAGGGGGGTAGGAACTGTGTTATAGTTGCAGAACATGGATGGATGAGAGTAGGGAGGAAATGGACAGAATTTCACAGTCACAGGAGTGTGTTAGCAGACAGTAATCTGGTTTGAAGTGTGTCTACTTCAACGCCAAGAGTATCCAGAATAAGGTAGGTGAGTCAGCAGCATGGATAGCTACCTGGAACTTCAATATTGTGGCCATTACTGAGACATGGATAGAGCAAGGTCAGCAATGGATGTTGCAGGTTCCAGGGTTTAGATCTTTCATTAAGATTATGGAAGGTGGTAAAAGAGAGGGAGGTGTGGCCTTGTTAGTCATGGATGGTGTAATGGAGGCTGAAAGAACATCTGATAAGGACTCGTCTACTGAGGTAGTATTGATTGAGGTTAGAAACAGGAGAGGAAAGATCACACTGCTGGGAGTTTTTTATAGGCCTCCGCAAAGTTCCAGGGATGTAAAGGAGAGGATTGGCAAATCAATTCTGGGCAGGAGTGAAAGGGACAGGGTGGTCATTATGGGGTCTTTAACTTCCCCAACACTGACTGGAAATGCCGTAATTTTATAATGTCAGATGGGTCAGTTTCTGTCCAATATGTACAGCAGGGTTTCCTGATACAGTATATTGAAGGACTGACAAGAGGGGAAGCCACATTGGATCTGGTACTGGGTAATGAACCAGGCCAGGTGTTTGATTTAGATAGATAGATGAGCACTTTGGAGAGAGTGACCATAATTCTGTTACATTTAGTTTAGCGATAGGAACGGACAGGTACATGCCACAGGGCAAGAGTTATAGATTGCAGAAGAGCAAATATAATTGACTAGGCAAGACTTAGGAGGCGTAGAATGGAGCAGTAATATGTAGGGGATAGGCACAATAGAAATGTGGAGCTGGTTTAAGGAACATATATTGTGTGTCTTTGATAGATACTTCCCTGTCAAGCAAGGAGGATGTGACAAGGTAAGGGAACCATGGTTTACTAAAGACATTGTATCTCTTGTTAAGCCGCAAAGGGAGGCTTATGTGACGTTGAGGCGAGATGGTTCAATGAGGCAATGGAGAGATACAGGTCAGCTAGAAAAGATTTAAAGAGAGAGTTAAGAAGAGCAAGAAGGGGACATAAGCAGTCTTCAGCAGGTAGAATAAAGGAGAACCCTAAAGCTTTCTATAAATATGTGAGGAATAAAAAGATGACGGGTGTAGGAATAGTGCCAGTCAAAAACAGAAGTGGGAAGTTGTGTGTGAACCCTGTGGAGATCGGAGAGCTACTAAATGAATATTTCTCATCTGTTTTCACTTAGGAAAAGGAGAATATTGTAGAGGAGACGACTGAAATACGGGCTATTAGACTTGAAATGATTGAGGTTAGTAAGGAGGAGGTGTTAACAATTTTAGAAGGTGTGAAAGTAGATAAGTCTCCTGAGCCGGAAGGGAGTTTTCCAAGAATTCTCTGGGAAACTAGGAAGGAGATGGCCGAGCCTTTGGCCTTGATCTTTGAGTCATCATTGTCCACAGGTGTGGTATCAGAGGACTGGAAGATTGCAAGAAGGGCAATAGAGATAACCCAGATAATTATAGGCCAGTGAGCCTTACATTTGTTGTAGGAAATATTTTGGAAAGGATTCTAAGCGATAGGATTTATAATAATCGAGCAAGCAACAATTTAATTGGAAATAGTCAACATGGATTTTTCAAGGGAAGGTCATGTCTCACAAACCTCACTGAGTTTTTTGAGAAAGTGACCAGGCATGTGAATGAGGGTAGAGCAGTTGACATGGTGTACATAGACTTCAGCAAAGCCTTTGATAACGTTCCACTTGGTAGGCTGTTGGAGAAAATACAGAGGCATGGGATTGAGGGTGATTTAGCAGTTTGGATTAGAAACTGGCTTTCTGTAAGAAGGCAGCAAATGGTTGTTGATGGAAAATATTCAGCTGGAGTTCAGTTACTAGTGGTGTACCACAAGGATCTGTTTTGGGACCGTTGCTGTTTGTTATTTTTATAAATGACTTGGACGCAGGCATATGTGAATGAGTTAGTAAGTTTGCAGATGATACTAAAGTCAGTGGAGTGGTGGACAGTGTGGAAGAATATTGCAGGTTGCAGCGAGACTTGGATAAACTGCAGAACTAGGCTGAAAGATGACAAATTGAATTCAATGCAGATAAATGTGAGGTGATTCACTTTGGGAAGAATAAAAGAAGGCAGAATACTGGGTCAATGGAAAGATTCTTGGCAGTGTGGATGTGTAGCGGGCTCTTGGTGTTCATGTATATAGATCCCTGAAAGTTGTCACCCAGGTTGATAGTGCTGTTAAGAAGGCAGACAGTGTGTTAAGTTTGATTGGTAGTGAAATTGAGTTCCAGAGCCATGATGTCATGCTGCAGCTGTATAAAATGCTAGTGTGGTCTCATTTGGGATATCATGTGGAGTTCTCGTTGCCCTATTGCAGGAAGGATGTGGAAGCATTGGAAAAGTGCAAAGGAGATTTACCAGGATGTTGCTTGGTCTGAAGCGAAGGTCTTATGAGGAAAGGCTGTGGGACTTGGGTCAGTTCTCATTAGAGAGAAGAAGACTAAGAGGTGATTTAATAGAGACATACAAGATGATCAGAGGTTGTTGTGGTTCTGTTCGCCGAGCTGGAAGTGGCGAACAGAACCACAACAACGAGCACCCGAGCTACAAATCTTCGCACAAACTTTGAATGATCAGAGGTTTCAGAGGATTGGATAGATAGACAGTGAGAGTCTTTTTCCGAGGATGATGACATCTATTTGTACAAGGGAGCATAGCTGCAAATTGAGGGGTGATAGATTTAAGACAAACGTTAGAGACAGGTTCTTCACTCCCAGAGTGGTAAGGGCATGGAATGCCCTGCCTGCCAATGTGGTTAACACAGCCACATTATAGGCATTCAAACAATCCTTGGATAAGCATGTGGATAATGATGGGATAGTTTAGGGTGATGGGCTTAGAGTAGTTCATAGGCTAGCACAACATCGAGGGCCAAAGGGCCTGTTCTGTGCTGTATTGTTCTGTGTTCTATGTTCTATGTTCTGTGCTGACCAGTATCCTAAACTAATGTAGTCTCATTTGCTAGCATTTGGAACCTATCCCTTCCTATTCATATACCCATTCAAATGTGTTTTAAATATTCCAATTGTACCAGCCTCCATCACTTTCCTCTATCAGTTCATTCTACACACACGCACCACTCTCTGTGTTAAAAAGTTGTCTCTTAGGTGCTTTTTAAGTCTTTCTCCTCTCATTTTAAACTTATGTCCTCTAGTTTTGGACTCCATTACCTAGAGAAAATACTTTGACTTTATAATTAGGTTGGTTTCCAGAACTAATGGATGAGATTAAAGGGGGTTGGGGGGGTGGTCACATTGTACTGAAGAATGCAATAAACTTTTACTACAGTACCTGTTATCTAGATATATACATTACAATCACAGGTATTTGCTATTTGGCTCAATCTAATTCAAATATGCTGCACCCTGCTTCCCTCAGAATGTCTTGTTGTAAGGTTACAGAGCTTAGGATGGAGAGTGACAGCTTTATATCATTAGATAGCTTGTCATAATTCAGTAATAACATCATGAGCATGTCTCTTCAAGATCTATTAAACATCTACTATGAGACAAAACACAGCAGTGTCTGCAAAAAAAATGTCTGCTTCATTCAGGGACTCCTCAGGATGGAAGTGGGTCATTCAGCCCTTCAATCTTTTCTGCCATTCCATTTGACCATGGCTGATCACTGTCTTTCTTCACTCTACTTTTACAACATGGGGTAACCCCCTCCCAGCTAATTTAAACCAGAAACACGAAATAATTTAACCTGTGCTATAAAATTTGAGAGGACAAGAACTATCCCAAAGCTCACTATTTAAAGTAAAACTTAACAACTTTAGTTTTATTTAAAGTGTAACAGAAAATAATGAACTAACAACTATTTACAGCTCCTTTCTCTAACCTATCTTTTACTTTCCCTTCTATAATACTGGTCCGATAAAACCCCCAATTAAGATTTATCAAAAAATTCAAATTTCAAAACCATCTAGCTGTCGAATCTTCTCTTTGTTTCATCCTCAGTCTTCTTTTCTTCTTCTTAGGATTTCTGTTTCACAGGTAATTGATAGATAAAGGTACCTTTAAGAGAGCTATTCTGCAGGCAGTCAGCATATGTTGCTGGCTTGGCAGTTCTCCTCCAACTATTCAATTTTTTTGATTTTATACCCCAAAGCATTGTCAAAATACTAAATTCAAACTTGATTGGAGTTTAGTATCTTGGGGCATAATTTAAACTGATTGGCCGAATTTGAATTTGTTTTTGTCTCATAGCAACCCAGGTACTGCTAGCTGCCGTACTAAATATTACATTGTAAATTCTCCAGCACACTGTGTGCTTGCTAAGTTCTTCAACTCTCTTAAAGGTACAGTACACCTTCATAACACTATCCATTCATCAATCTTAATTTCATAGCACTTAATACCTTAGCCTCATAGAATTGCATTTGAAGATTTTTGTTGATTCTCAGCCTCAACAACTTTCTGGGAGAGATGTCCAGACTTTCACTGCTCCTTTTCTGAAGAAGTGCATCCAGAGATTGTGCAGAGGAGCTTGGCCTTAATTTTAAGGACATGGTTTATTGTTCTGAGCTGTCTCATCTTCATACTAACCTTTACCCTTTGCCCACCAAGCAGAAGAAATGATATTTCAGTATCTGACCTATCAAACCTTTCAATCATCTTCTACAGTTCACTTTGATCACCTCTCAACTTGCCATATTCAAGAGAACTCAAGCTGGGATTGTTCATTTGTCCTCATTCATGATATCGCTGTGCTTTCAGCCACATTTATGTATGGAGAAATGTATATTGCTTTCTACAAATGAAGAGCAGGTGATAGAGCAGTAAGTGTAGATCTATATAGGATAAAGTGAGAAGCAGAATAGGAGTAAAAACTGGAGAAAATATAACCTTAAAGATGACTTTAGAGGGCATGACTAAGAACCATATCCCAATGAGGAAATAAAAGGATAAAGCATTTGTAACATTAGGGCCCCTAGTGACTGAGCAAGCAGATCAGAACTATCCTACAGACTACAAAGAATTATTTTAAATCATAAAATGAATTTAGAAATAGTGAAGATTGAAAGTCAAACAAATCAATTGAGGATAGCGAAGCATACGTGTTAGGTTATGCGAGGATAACTGGAGAGAGATACAATGTTGATAGAAAGAGGAGAAATCAATATGTTAATTAGATAGTACCTAAGTGGACTGTTATAAACAGATTAAGATCTTTCAGAAAAGGAAAATTTAGGACACAGGACATAACAGACATGTTGAATGAGCTTTTTATATTAGTTTTTGCATTTGACTATTGTCAACAATTAAGAATCCAATTAAACTGTGCTACAGCTAATGCGCTGGATCAATTGAGCTTGTATTATGAAGGAAACCAAATCATTGTGGTTTTAGATAATGTAGTCTTGGAACAATGATATTGTACACTGTGTGCTGCACCTGCATGACAAGCAAACACTCACAATAATGCAAGATCAGAGATAACTTGCATACTTTGTTTTCCCGTAGATTGAATTATTGGGTGCTGGCAGCCATTAAAATGTTGCTACCCTTAATTACCCAACAATTGATGCGTGACAGAAATAGCGAGGATACAGAATTGTCCTATGTGTAGATCAGATTCTGTTAAGCACAACCATCAAAGGATTCAACAATGAAAGAATATTTTACTTGGAAAAGTCTTAGTTATTCTTTCAAAAAGCCTGCTGTAATAAATTTGCTATGACCTTGCTGGGGATTCGTATAAGAACTATTTTTTTTCCAGCTGACCACCAAAATAAAGATGTTATCAACAAGACTTCAATTTTTTTCAATCTTTAATGCAAATCAGAATCAACATTAATTAAAAAAGCAAAATATGGTTGATATAAGCTATAAGTTACACCTAAACAGCAGGTAAGACAAAAATAAAGTCTGGTATATTTTCAATATGTGTCACAGTCCTTCCAAGCCAAATTCCATTCCCTTTTCTTCAAGGACTTAGCTGCTTGTCTGAAAACAGCAAATTCCAAGTAAACGAGGTACAATCCTCCCAGTTGGGAAATTCCCTCCAGAACCTTCAGCTTCATTTGTTGTGTTGGTATGGCTAATGTCTGCATTCCCATAACCTTTATCTGGGTAGTGCTCTATTAACCTGGAATATCCATTTGAGATGCTTATTCTGAGAATGAATATTTATAAATAAAAATAATCTAAAGATGGGTATTCAAGATTTGAAGTGATGAGGTTGTAACTATTTTGTAAGGCAGATACTGTCATTGTGGGTTTGCCCTTAGGAAGAAAGATTGTTGATACCACAAGCTAAGAAACAAACTGGTCCAGCAATGGAGCTCCCACAACATGAAGAGAGTTAGAGAGAAGATGAATGCATGGGAGAACAACCTTTGCCAAATTCAGCAGAGCTGACTACAGAGCCTGACCAAGTTCAACTATATGGTATTGCTTCATCATAGTCTAGTAGCTTGTAGTAGTTTAGATAAAGATCAAGAAAGAGAGTTAATTTTGCTACTGATAGAGTAATTAATGTAAGAATTAATAGTTTGGTAGGGAAAGAGCAGGATTTTTGATAATATTCAGCCATACAGCTCCTTTGGTGTATTTTGTGAATAAAATTGCATTGAATTCGACCCTGGTGCTTTTGTTTGTCTCACAAGTAAAGTATCCAAGTAAAACAAGTTAACATAGAAATGCATCATTTTGTTCAAAGTATAGACCATGCAAGTTATCTGTTTACATTGAAGATGAGCTTGAATACAGAAAACAAAGAGTGATAATAAATGGATAAGTTTTGAGTTAATGCTCATGCTGCTTGTAATGGATATATGGTTTGGTATTTCCATCATTAATATTTCAAAATTTACATTGTGCGTTGGTTAACTGTATTGAGTCATAGAGTCAAAGAGTCATAGAGATGTACAGCATGGAAACAGACCCTTCGGTCCAACCTGCCAGTACCTGGCCCATATCCCTCCTAACCTTTCCTATTCATATACCCATCTAAATGCCTCTTAAATGTTGCAATTGTACCAGCCTCCACCAATTCCTCTGGCAGCTCATTCCATACACGTACCACTCTCTGTGTGAAAATGTTGCCCCTTACGTCTCTTTTATATCTTTCCCCTGTCACCCTAAACCTATGCCTTCTAGTGCTGGACTCCCAGACCACAGGGAAAAGACTTTGCCTATTTACCCTATCCATGCTCCTCGTAATTATTTAAACCTCTATAAGGTCACCCCTCAACCTCCGACACTCCAGGGAAAACAGCCCCAGCCTGTTCAGCCTCTCCCTATAGCTCAAATCCTCCAACCCTGGCAACATCCTTGTAAATCTTTTCAGAACCCTTTCAAGTTTCAGTACATTTTTCCGATAAGAAGGAGACCAGAATTGCATGCAACATTCCAACAGTGGTCTAACTACTGTCCTGTACAGCCGCAACATGACCTCCCAACTCCTGTACTCAATACTCTGACCAATAAAGAAAAAGCATACCAAACGCCTTCTTCACTATCCTATCTACCTGCGACTCCACTTTCCAGCAGCTATGAATCTGCATTCCAAGTAATCCTTGTTCAGCAACACTTCTCGTACTTTACCATTAAGTGTATTAATATATATTGGGCCCTTGAAGACAGAAACGGGTGAATTTATTATAGGGAACAAAGAAATGGCAGAAGAGCTGAATTGGTACTTTAGATCTGTCTTCACTCGGGAAGACACGAGCAATCTCCCAGATGTAATAGTGACTGAAGGACCTGAACTGAAGGGAATTTATATTAGGCAGGAAATGGTGTTGGAGAGTCCCCAGGACCTGATGGTCTGCACCCCAGGGTACTGAAGGAGGTGGCTCTAGAAATCATGGATGCATTGGTGATCATTTTCCAATGTTCCATAGATTCAGGATCAGTTGCTGCGGATTGGAGGAAAAGAGAAAACAGAGAATTATAGACCAGTTAGTCTGACCTCAGTGGGAGGAACAATGCTGAAGTCAATTATAAAGGACAAAATTACGACACATCTGGATAGCAGTAACAGGATAGGTAAGAGTCAATATGGATTTATGAAGGGGAAATCATGCTTGAGTAATCTTCTGGAATTTTTTGAGGATGTAACTCTGAAGATGGAGAAGGGGATCCTGTGGATGTAGTATACCTGGACTTTCAGAAAGCCTTTGATAAAGTCCCACACAGGAGTTTAATGATCAAAATTAGGGCACATGGTATTAGGGGCAAAATACTAACATGGATTGAAAAATTGGTTGGCTGACAGAAAACAAAGAGTAGTGATAAACGGCTCCCTTTCGGAATAGCAGGCGGTGACAGTGGTGTGCCGCAGGGATCAGTGCTGGGACCGCAGCTTTTTACAATGTACATTAATGATATAGATGATGGTATTAAAAGTAATATTAGCAAATTTGCTGATGACACAAAGCTGGGTGGCAGGGTGAAATGTGAGGAGGATTTTAGGAGATTACAGGGTGACCTGGACAGGCTAGGTGAGTGGATGGATGCATGGCAGATGTAGTTTAATGTGGATAAATGTGTGGTTATCCACTTTGGTAGCAAGAACAGGAAGACAGATTATTACCTAAATGGAGTCAAGTTAGGTAAAGGGGCAGTACAACGAGATCTGGGTGTTCTTGTACATGAGCTGAAAATGTGTTGCTGGAAAAGCGCAGCAGGTCAGGCAGCATCCAAGGAACAGGAGAATCGACGTTTCGGGCATAAGCCCTTCTTGTACATGAGTCAATGAAAGTAAGCATGCAGGCACAGCAGGTAGTGAAGAAAGCTAATAGCATGCTGGCCTTCATAACAAGAGGAATTGAGTATAGAAGCAAAGAGGTCCTTCTGCAGCTGTACAGGGCCCTGGTGAGACCACACCTGGAATATTGTGTGCAGTTTTGGTCTCCAAATTTGAGGAAAGACATTCTGGCTATTGCGAGAGTGCAGCGGAGGTTCACGAGGTCAATTCCCAGAATGGTGGGACAATCTTACGCTGAAAGAATGGAGCGACTGGGCTTGTAAATGCTTGAGTTTAGAAGGCTGAGAGGGGATCTAATTGAGACGTGTAAGATTATTAAATGATTGGACACTCTGGAGACAGGAAGCATGTTTCCGCTGATGGGTGAATCCCAAACCAGAGGACAAAGTTTAAAAATAAGGGGTAGGCCACTTAGAACAGAGTTGAGGAGAAACATCTTCACCCAGAGACTGGTGGGTGTATGGAATGCTCTGCCCCAGAATGCTGTGGAGGCCAAGTCTCTGGATACTTTCAAGAAAGAGTTGGATAGAGCTCTTAAGGATAGTGGAATCAAGGGTTATGGGGATAAGGCAGGAACAGGAACTGATTGAGGATGATCAGCCATGATCATAATGAATGGTGGTGCTGGCTCGAAAGGCCTACTCCTGCACCTATTGTCTATTATCTATTATCTATTATCCTGCTAAGATTTGCTTTCTCAAAATGCAGCAACTCGCATTTATCTGAATTAAACTCAACCTGCCACTTCTCAGTCCATTGGCCCATCTGATCAAGATCCTGTTGTAATCTGAGGTAATCTTCTTCGCTGTCCACTACACCTTCAATTTTGGTGTAATCTGCAAACTTACTAACTGTACCTGTTATGCTCGCATCCAAATCAGTTATTAAATGATAAAAGGTAGAGGACCCAGCACCAATCTTTATGCCACTCCACTGGTCACAGGCCTCCAGTATGAAAAACTCTGTCTTCTACCTTTGAGCCAGTTGTGTATCCAAATGGCTAGTTCTCCCTGTATTCCATGAGATCTAACCTTGCTAACCAGTCTCCAATGGGGAACCTTGTCGAACACCTTACTGAAGTCCATATAGATCACATCTACCACTCTGCCTGCATCAATCCTCTTTGTTACTTCTTCAAAAAACTCAATCAAGTTTGTGAGACATGATTTCCCATGCACAAAGCCATGTTGACTATCCCTAATCAGTCCTTGCCTTTCCAAATACATGTACATCCTGTCCCTCAGGATTCCCTCCAACAACTTGCCCACCCCTGAGATCAGGCTCACTGGTCTATAGTTCCCTGGCTTGTACTTACCACCCTTCTTAAACAGTGGCACCACGTTTGCCAACCTCCAGTCTTCCGCCACCTCACCTGTGATAATCAATGATACAAATATCTCAGCAAGAGACCCAGCAATCACTTCTCTAGCTTCCCATAGAGTTCTCGGGAACACCTGTATATTGATAGCTTTCATAAAGGTTCAATCTCACAAATAGTAGCAATAATTAATGCCTGATAGACTTTGATGGAGATAAATGTAACAGAATGGTCATTAAGACAAAATTATATAGCCTGTGGAAACAATGGATGAGCATCAAGTGACAAAAAATGTCAATTGTTGGCTTAAATTGTTAATGATTTGTTGCAAATAACTAGTCGATACAGGACTCTTAATACGATTAATACAGGAATGCAATTCAATCCTGTGTGAGGAGAACTATAACCCAGGCAAAATTAAATTATAATATTTTAAATCTTTGTATGAATTAATGGGCAGTTTGCCATCAAAGGAACATTGGCAGATCAGAAAAGGTTAGGGAATATTAAGAGGGTGACTTTGTCTCTCTAAGAACCTTACTTATGTGAATGGGTTTGCAGAATTAACTTACACTCATGGAAGGCAAGAGGAGAAGATCATTGAAAGGCCAGCATCTATGAATAATGTACAAATAAATAGATTGGTTGAGTTGACTGCAATTGAAGAAGTAAAGGAATTCAACAGGCACGGTGGCACAGTGGTTAGCACTGCTGCCTCACAGCGCCAGAGACCCGGGTTCAATTCCCGCCTCAGGCGACTGACTGTGTGGAGTTTGCACATTCTCCCCGTGTCTGCGTGGGTTTCCTCCGGGTGCTCCGGTTTCCTCCCACAGTCCAAAAATGTGCAGGTTAGGTGAATTGGCCATGCTAAATTGCCCGTAGTGTTAGATGCAGAGGGGAATGGGTCTGGGTGGGTGTGCTTTGGCGGGTCGGTGTGGACTTGTTGGGCAAAAGGGCCTGTTTCCACACTGTAAGTAATCTAAACAGGGAATTGACTGTACTGCACTGAGCCAAGAGAACACATTATTTAGTAGATGGAGGCATTTACAACAGCACAATACAAAAATATTCTTCTGAACTGTGCCATAGCTTCAAACCTTAATGTTCTCTTGCCATCTAACATGCTCTATGTAGTAATGACTAATTTAACATGCTTATGACTGTTGAGGTGTATGTTGTCCAGTGGTTTTCCCAGAAAGTGTTAATGCAAATTATCCAGAAGAGATGTGGAAGGAGTTGCACATCACCACAAATTTCCAGAATTTGTACCATTACACTTTTAAGCACCAAAATTAGCAACTCACCCCACCTCCTTGTCAGTTTCATAAAATCACATTTATAAATTAATTGGACAACTTGCAACAGAAAAGGCCGATTCTTAACCGTGCAAGTACTCTTCTAACTGGCTTGTTTTTGTGTTTCTAAAATCAGCCTCCCTGGAAAGAACAATTGAAACTGGAAAATCTCATTGCTATGGATAGTAAATTTGGATATATTTAAAAAAGAGATGGATTGGTTTGTAGAGGCTAAAGGGTCTTGGGGAAAGATTGCAAGTATGGCATTGAGATAGAGGATCAGACATGGTATGTTGAATGCTGGACTGGTCTCATTGGACCAAAAGGCCTACTCCTGCTCCTAATTTTTATGTTAGAGATTTTCTTGAATTTTAATGTCTCACAATTATTTCCTATTGCTTTCAGACTCTAATCCTATCAATTTGTCATCTCTTTATCTCTCTTTCCGTCTCTGACTTGACTCTAAATTGGTCTAGTTTCTTTTCAACCACTCTTCTATTCCTTCCTTAACCCTTGAAACTCATCAGTTGCAATCTGAATGTTAGTTTTATTTTTAATTTTTTTTTTTATGACAACATTAGCTCAGTTTGGTAGCACAGCTTCCTGTCCAACTTGAGGGCAGTGTTGTTTGATCAGTTCTACCATCTGGTTCAGACATGAGGGCATGCCACATTGTTCAAGAATCTTCATCTCATGAGATGCTTAGCTGAAGACTTGTCTCTTTTGTACTGACGATGCCATTCACAGAAAAAAATAGCAAGTTTTCCCAATGATGCCCAAAGCATATCTCTAAACTAATGTCACCAGAAAACAGATTGGATAGCTAGCCATCTCATTGCTTTCTCTGGAATGTTGGTTGTGCAAAATAGCTCTCATGTTCTGGCACTAGACCACTCATTGCTTTCCATAAGTAATTCATTATATGAATTGCTTTGAGCTGTTTGGCATGATAGGGTGCTACATCAGTCTATTATTAATTTCCTCCCAGGTCATTCAACTGATGTGCTTTTTCTGAGAAAAGATTACAAAATCTGAATGCAACTATCATTCTGGTATGGATTGATAGGTATTTTAAGGCCATTTTATTGAGATAGCAAACAGTTACTGTTTGTCAACTTATCTAATGTACTCGCTGATTTATACCTTCAGACAGATTAATACTCCTGCAGGATGTGAGATGGGAGACAGCTATTACTTTGCTCTTTTGCAATTGTGCAGATGCACTGCTGTTTTTATGATCCTTATCTCAAATTTTTCAGCTCCAAACAAAAAACAGGTGGAAAAATATTACTTTCTAGTAGCATAAAAGCATCCCAAAATAATGGAGCTTCATCATAATAAAATGTTAAACCTTTTTCTCTTGGCTTACAAACACATAAGATTGAATCCTTCCATAATTATGGGTGTGTTCCAAGGAGGGCTTCCATTTCCTCCCTTTCTCACACAACGTTTTGCTGTTCAATTTGCAATTATACATTTGGTCTTCTTGCCACTCTTTCTGTACAATCTTATGGTCAGAAACATACCAGTGCCAGGACTTTATGATGTTTGTGCCATGAGTGCCATACTTAACCATATCGGTGTAGCATTTTGACACTGCAAATCAGGAAGTGCCCTTTGCAGTGTGCTGTTGTTCATTGGCATGTCTGAGAGAGATGGGGTGGCACTCTAATTTGCCGACAGGAACCTAGAGGCCCTATACAAGAAGGGTAGTAGGGATATACCAGGTATCTACTGACCAGTGAGCCTGACGTCAGTGATGGGAAAGTTGCTGGAGAAGATACTGAGGGTAAATATATATTTATATTTGGAAAAGAATGGGCTTATCAATCATAGGCAACATGGTTTTGTGTGGGGGAGACCATGCCTTACCAACTTAACAGAGTTCTTTGAGGGACTGACCAAGTTGATAGATGAAGGAAGGGCTGTAGATGTCATATACATGGACTTTTTAGTAAGGCATTTGATAAGGTTCTCCATGGTAAACTAATGAAGAAAGTGAAGTCGCATGATGTGCAGAGTGATCTAGCTAGGTGGATAAATAACTAGTTGAGTAACAGGAAACAGAGAGTAGAAGTTGAAGGGAGTTTCTTGAAATGGAGAAAGGTGACCAGTGGTGTTCTACAGGAATCAATGCTGGGACCACTGCTGCTTGTGATATACATAAATGATTTGGAAGAGGGCACTGTTGGTTTGATCAGCAAGTTTGTAGATGACACAAAGATTGGTGGAGTAGCAGAAAGCATAGGGGTCTGTCAAAGAATACAGGAGAATATAGATAGACTGGAGAGTTGGGCGGAGAAGTGGCAGATGGAGTTCAATCCAGGCAAATATGAGGTGATGCATTTTGGGAAGTCTAATTCTAGAGCAAATTAAATGAAAGAGCCTTGGGAAAAGTTGATGAGCAGAGAGATCTGGGGGTTCAGGTCCATTGTACCCTCAAGGTTGCTGCACAGGTGGATAGAGTGGTCAAAAAGACATATGGTATACTTGCCTTCATCGGATGGGATATTGAGTATAAGAGCTGGTAGGTCATGTTGAAATTGTACAAGACATTGGATTGGCTGAATACTATGTACAGTTCTGGTCACCACATTACCAAAAGGATTTGGACACTTTGAAGAGGGTTCAGAGAAGGTTTGTGTGGATGTGGCGTGGTATGGAAGGTGCTAGCTATGAAGAGAGGTTGAGTAGGTTAGGATTGTTTTCATTCGAAAAAAGGAGATTGAGAGAGGACCTGATTGAGGTCTACAAAATCATGAAGGGTATAGACAGAGCAGGTAGAGATAAACTTTTTCTCAGGGTGAAGGATACAATAACTAGAGGTCACACTTTCAAGGTGAGAGGTGAAAAGCTTAAGGAGGTTACACGCGGCAAGTACTTTACACAGAGGGTGGTAGGTACCTGGAACACGTTGCCAGCAGAAGTAGTAGAGGCAGGCATGGTAGATTCTTTTAAGATGCATCTGGACAGATGCATGGATGGTGAGGAGCAGAGAGATACAGATGCTTAGGAATTGGGCACCAGGTTTGAACAGCGGATTTGGATCAGCTCAGGCTCGGAGGGCCAAAGGGCCAGTTCCTGGGCTGTAAATTTTCTTTGTTCTTTGTTCTTTGTCCTGGTGTATGTTGTGGTTAGGCCGAGGGTTATGCCCTTTTCCCAAGACTGCTAAAGGAGGACACACCATCAGATGTGTTCCACTTTGGTCAGTGCCATTTCCAGAATGAAAAGAACATCCAGCAATGTTGCAAGAAGATCAACCCCTTCTGTACTCTACAAGGTTAAACTCCATCATCTTTTTTCTATTATCTCACACTCACTCTGTCTCTGCTACTTCATATATTTCTCATCAAGTCTAACAGTTAACCAGTCTCATTATTGCATGCAGCATCTCCACTCAGTGGTCCTCACTCACTCTAAAAAACTAAACCTTCCCAGTTCTCACTTATTAATTGGAGACGCCTCATCATCATTCTTGCACCACCTCTAACCTTCCCTCCAGTCACTTTCATCTCATTCACTCTCTCCCTGTGTCTTCTCATTGGGGAAAATGTCCCATTACATTGGACCTAGACATACTGGGATAGCAAGGAAATGAATAAACCCTCCAGCATTTCAAATATGGCAAAGGTAAGAGACACTGCATTAAAAATAGAACATTGCATCTGAAATGAATGTGTACTTTAAGTAATCATGTGTCTGATTGACTCTCTTTTTAGCAATAGGACCAGGCTAAAGGGCAACTGGATCATAGTAATCTCCTCATAACGTCCCAAGGAAAATTGAAATTATAATTGTTTATTTCAAAGGAGCACCTTGGATAGCAGTATATTGCACATATCCTTCAATGCTGATGGTTCATGGCTTCTGTGAAGATATAGGACTAAGACCATGAGATCTGGAGATCCAAGCAGGCCTCTTGGTCTATCAAGTCACTTATGCCATTCAATGAAACCTCGCTTGATCTGGTAATCCTCAATTCTACTTTCTTGTCTTAATTCCATAACATTTGATACCCTTACTCATTAAACACTGTTAAATTCTCTTTTGGAATATAAGTAACAACTCAGCATCAACAATCCTCTGTGGGAAAGAATTCCACAGATTCACTACTGTCTGAGAGGAAAACAATCCTTTTCATCTCTGTATTAAATGGGTGACTCCTTAGTCTGGGATTATGCCTTCTAGGCATAGACTCATAAGGGGTAATAACTTTTCTGCAAATACCCTGGCAAGCTCCCAAATACTCTTACAAGGCCATAAAATCATAAGCTACATCAACAGAATTAGGCCATTTGACTCATTTGGTCTGCTCTATCATTTGATCATTGCTGTTATGCTTCTCAACCCTGTTCTCCATTCATCTCTCTGTAACCCTTGATTACCTTACTAATCAAGAACCTACATCTCTTTGTCTTAAATACATGCAGTAATTTGGCTTCCATAGCCTTCTGTGGCAATGAATTCCACAGATTCACCACCCTCTGAGTGAAGAAATTCCTCCTCATCTCAGTTCTAAAGGATCATCTCTTCACTCTGAGGCTGTGCCCTTGGATACTAGTCTCTCCTACCATAAAAATATCTTCTCCAAAAATTCACTCTTTTCAAGCCTCTCAGTATTCTCTAAGTTTCAATGAGATGCTCCCCACCCTACCCCCCACCCTCATCCTTTTAAACTCCATAGAGTGCAGACCCAGAGTCCTAAATTAATGCATTGTTTGATAAGGCCTTCATCCCAGGCATCATTCTTGTAATCCTCTTCTGGACCCCACCTCCATAGACAACATTTCCTTCCTTACATACAAACCCAAAACTGGTCACAATATTCCAAATGTGGTTTGACCAGAGCCATATACAGCCGCAGCAGTATATCACTGCTCTTTTATTCTAGACCTCTTGAAATCTATGCTAACATTGCATTTGCCTTCCTAACTGCCAATTGAACCTGTATGCTAACCTTAACACAATCCAGAATTAGGACTCCTAAGTCTCTTTGTGTTTCAGATTTCCAAAACCTTTTCTCACTTAGAAGATAGTCTATGCCTTTATTCTTTCTCCCAAAGTGCATAATCTCACACTTTCCAACAATGTATTCCATCTGCCACTTCTTTGCTCACTGTTGTAGCCTTGTCCAAGTCCTTCTGTAACATTCCTGCTTTTTCAACACTACCATCCTTTCATCTATCTTTCAGTCATCTGCCAGCTTAGCAACAATACCTTTAGCTCCTTCATCCAGATTATTAATGTCTAATATGAATAGTTATGGTCTCAATACTAACCCCTATGGAATTCCACTCGTGCCATCCTGAATAAAGACCCCTTATATGTTTCAATAAGGTTTCATCTTATTCTTCTAAACTTAAATGAGTACAGGCCCAAGAATCAACCTCGTGAACACTTTCTAGACTGCCTCTAATGTCTCTATCTCTTGCCTTCGATAAAAGGACCAAAACTGTTCGCATTATTCCAACTATGGTCTGACTAGTGCCTTAATAGTTTAAGCAGGATCTCCTTACTTTTATATTCCATTCCCTCTGAAATAAAGGTCAATATTTCATTTGATTTCCCTATTACCCACTGATTTTCTTGTGGAGATGCTGCTGTTGGACTGGAAATGGACTAAGTCAGCAGGCACACAACATCAGGTTATAGTTCAACAGGTTTATTTACAACCATGAGCTTTTGAAGCACTGTTTCGTCATTAGGTGAAGACACTTCACCAGATGAAGAAGCAATGCTCCAAAAGCTCGTGATTGTAAATAAGTCAACTGCTGATCTTGGATGCTAGCTTTTTGTGATTAATGCAAAACTATGCTTAAATCTATCTGTACTACAGCTTTCTGCAGTTTTCCCACATTTAAATCATATTCAGCTCCTCTATTATTCCTGCCAAAATGCATAACCTCACATTTGCCCAATTATATTCCCTCTGCCATGTTTTTGCCCACTTGCTTAATCTATCTACATCCCTCGGTGGTCACTGTACTACCTTCACCACCTACCTTCCCATCTGTTTTTGTGTCGTCCACAAACTTAGGTATTGTACATTCACTTTCTTCATCCAAATTGTTAATATATGTTGTAAATAATTGTGGCCTCAGTACTGATCATTGTGGCATACCATTAATTAGAGGTTGCAATCCTGAAAATACCCTCCTTATCCCAACTGTCTGTCCTCAATTACTTAACCAAGCCTCTAACCATTCTGATTTACTACATCCAACACTTTGAGCTCTTATCTTATTAAGTAGCCCAACATGTGATACTTATCAAATGCCTTCTGAAAATCCAAAAAATAGTACATCCATTGTTTCATTTTTATCTATCCTGCTTGGTGTCTCCTCAAAGAATACCAGTAAGTTTGTCAGGCATGTTTTTCCCTTCATGAAGCTGTGTTGATTCTGCTTGAACATACTATGTATTTCTAAATGTTCTGCTAGTACATATTCTAATAACTTCCCAATAATGTTAAGCTATCTGTTGACAGTTTCTCCAAATTCCATACCTACTATATAACCATGCTCTTATTGGTATCCACTGTTCTACCCTTTAACCAGCATGTAATTACTTGGAGAAAGTGAGGACTGCAGATGCTGGAGATCAGAGTCGAGAGTGTGGTGTCAGCAATTGTGTCGGCAATTGTGGACTTTGTGATCTTGACCTGCAGGATTGACTGTGGCTGAATCCCCAGACTGGAAAGACATGGATTCCCTTACATTAATTGCACCCATCACCCAACTAACCATGGTACCACTTTCTCATTTGAGGAAGGACAGTGCTTTTGAGCGAACATAGTACTACCCTCTGACTGATCAGTTGACTGGACCAGGGACTACACCATTTAGACACTCAGACATGGCCATTGGTTGAAGCACTCTCAATATGTTTGCATAAACACTGCTGACACAAAGAATCCGACAATCCCTACAATGTGGAAGCAGGCCATTCATCTCATTGAATCCACACTGATCCTCCGAAGAGCATCCCATGTAAACCTACCCCATTCCTGTTACCCTGCATTTCATAGAACATAGAACATAGAACATAGAAAAGTACAGCACAGACAGGCCCTTTGGCCCATGATGTTGTACCGAGGTTTAATCCTAATGTAAAGTATAGTAACTTAACCTACGCACCCTCAACTCACTGCTATCCATGTGCATGCCCAGCAGTCACTTAAATGTCCCCGATGACTCTGCTTCCACCACCATAGCTGGCAAAACATTCCATGCATTCACAACTCTCTGCGTAAAGAATCTACCTATGGCGTCTCGTTTATACCTTCCTCCTATGACCCCTTGTGCCAGTCAATCCTGCCCTGGGGAAAAGTCTCTGGCTATTGACTCTATCTATTCTACTCATTTTGTACACCTTGATCAGGTCTCCTCTCTTCCTCCTTCTCTCCAGAAAGAAAAGTCCGAGCTTATTCAACCTTTCTTCATAAGGCAAGCCCTCCAGTCCAGGCAGCATCCTGGTAAACCTTCTTTGCACCCTCTCCAAAGCCTCTGTATCTTTCCTACAGTAGGACGACCAGAACTGGACACAATATTCCAAGTGTGGTCTCACCAGGGACTTGTAAAGCTAACTCCAACCTAGCCTGCTGTAAGTTTCACATTAATATAGATTGACACTAACCTTTTTTTTCCCATTATCACTGTATTTTCCCAAGTTTATCACCAATACCCACATTGTTCAAAAGCTACTATTTGCAATTATTGCAATCTGCATTTTTTCCATATCTGTCAATGACGCAGAATTTTCTTAAATGTATATCTCGAACAGTGCCCGTTGGATTCACATGTTGTTGCACTATTTAGATCAAAGTACATTTGCCCTTTGAATTATTTGAGACATTATACTCCTACTAGAGAAGGAGTAAAGCTCAACCTTCTTTTGGGCAATAAGGCAGGACAAGTGACTGAAGCAAAAGTGGGGAAACACTTTGGGTCTAGCGATCATAATTCTATTAGTTTCAAAATGGTTATGGAAAAGTATAAGCTTTCCATAAAAGTTAAAAATTTTTAATTGAAATAAGATAAACTTTAATGGTATGAGACTGGAACTTCCAAAAGTTGATTGGAATAGACTGTTTGCAAGTAAAAGGCCATCTGACAAGTGGAAGGTTTTCAAGAGTGTGATAACGTGGGTTCAGAGGCATTACAGTCCTTTAAGAGTGAAGTGTAAGGCTGGTAAGATTAAAGAATGCTGGATGAATAAATTTATTGAGGTTCTAGTCAAGAATAAAAGAGAAATCAATTGTAGATACAGACAACTTGGTTTCATTGAATCTCTTAATCAATATAAAGAGAGTAGGGGCATTCTTAAGAAAGAAATCAGCAAGGCAAAGAGGGAATTTGAGATAGCCTTGGCACATAAGGTCAAGGATAATCCAAAGAGATTTTATAAATACATTAAGAACAGGGGGACAACTAGAAAGAGGGTAGAGCTCCCGAAAGATCAAGGAGGTCATTATTGTTTTGAACTACAAGAGGTTGGAGAGCTACTAAATAAATAATGGAATCTAGAGAATGCAGATAAATAAATCTTGATATTTTAAACACAGTTTGCTTACAGAAGAGCAAATTCAGGAGGTTTCAGAGAGTATAAAGGTTAATAAGTCTCTGGGACCTGATCTAATGCATCTCAGAACGTTGTGGGAAATAAGGGAGGAAACTGTGAGACCCCCTTGCAGAAAAAAATTGCATCATCTATATCTACAGGTGAGGTTCCTGATGACTGGAGGGTGGATAATGTTTAACCTTTGTTTAAAGAAAGATTGTCAGGAGAAACCGGGGAACTATAGACCTGTGGACCTAACCTCCGTTGTCGATGAATTGTTGGAAGTGATCATAAAAGATAGCATTTTATGGACATTTAGAGAGGCAAAAATTGATTAGGAATAGTCAGCATGGTTTTGTGAGGAAAATCATGTCTCACAAACTTGATTTTTGAGCAAGTTACCAAAATGTTTGATGAAGGCACAGCAGTAGATTTTGTTTACTTGGAGTTTAGTAAAGCCTTCGACAAATTTCCACATGGTAGACTAATTAACAAGGTGAGCTTGCCTATTAGATACATAATTGGCTTAATAGCAGGAGACAGAGAATGGTGTTGAAGGGTTGCTTTTTTGGACTGGAGGCCTGTCACTAGCAGTGTTTCATGAGGATTGGTTCTTGGCCATCATTTGTTTGTCATTTATATGAATGATTTGGATGAGAATATAGAAGGTGTGGTTAGTAAGTTTGTGGACGACACCAAAATTGGTGGCATAATAGACAGTGAAGAAGGTTTTCTAAGTTTACAAAGGGATATTGATCAAATGGGTCAATGGGCTATAAAATAGCAAGTGGAGTTCAATCTGGATGAATGCGAGGTATTGCATTTTGGTACAACAAACAAGGGTAGGACATAAACAATTAATGATAGAACCTTAGATAGTGTTGTAGAACACAGGGACCTACGGGTTTGCGTAACATACAGACAAGGTGGTTAAAAAAGCCTTTGGCATGCTTGCCTTCATTGCTCAGTCCTTTGAGTATAAGAGTTGGGAATTCATCTTGAGATTGTTCAAAACATTGATGAGGCCTCTTCTGGGGTACTGTGTTCAATTGTGGTTGCCCAGTATTTTGAAGAATATTAATAAGTTAGAGACGGTTCAGAATAGATTTACCAGGATGTTGCTGTGTATGGAAGGTTTGAGTTATAAAGAAAGGCTGGGTTGACTGGGACCATTTTTCACTGAAGTGCAGGAGGTTGAGAGGCAACCTGATAGAAGTATATAAAATAATGAAGGTATTGATAAGAGTTAATAGACATAGCAGTTGCCTTTTCCCTCGGATGGGGGTTTCACGACTAGGGGACACCATTTTAAGATGCAAGGAGAGAGATTTAAAAGACTTGTGGCAATTTCTTTATACAGAGGGTAGTTTGCATGTGGAATGAACTTAGAGTCATAGAGATGCACAGTATGGAAACAGACCCTTTGGTCCAACCCATCCATGCTAACCAGATATCCCAAACCAATCTAGTCCCACCTGCCAGCACCCAGCCCATATCGCTCCAAACCCTATGGCTGTAGGTACAATTACAATGTTTAAAAGATGTTTGGCTAAGTACATGAAAAGGAAATGTTCATGTAAAAGTGATCTTATTCAATGATTTAGAAGGAATATCATTTGGAGATGCTGCATTGAGCAGCTTGGGAGCAGAACAGCCAATGGATAGAATTGTGGAGATGCAGACCACCATGCAAGGGCCCCATTACAGAATCAATGCCTGGGAAAATGGCAATGTCTAAAACAGGCAGCAGGACCAGAGGGTCAATTGGATGATCAACCAGAAAATCAATGACAGGATCGATTAGAAGATTATTCACAGAATCACTCAGAGGATGAAACTGACAATAGATGAGAGGACCAGTTACAGAATTATATGGATCATACAGGAAATCAGCGAATCAGAAATACAGAGGATTGATTCACAAAACATTCTGAGGATTAATCAGAGGTTTAAAATGAGGATCCCTAATTAAATAGGGATCAATCAGAAAAGGATCTATAATATAACCACAGAATCAGAAGATCTGTCTGAAGATTAATCATGAAATCAGTGACAGAGCTAATTCCAAAAGCAATCACAAGATGTTTGACAGAATGAATCACTATATCTGTCAGAAGTCCATTCAGGAGATCAATCAGAAGTTCAATTATGAAAGCATAACTGAATCAATCCTGGTATCAAGCAGGAGATCAGTCAAAGCTTTAATCAATGGACCACTCAGAGATTGTTCCTCATAATAATTCTATAAATAATCTGAGGATCAATGAAGTAGAGAATCAATCAGACTTATTGGAGCATTAGTCATTGAAATGATCATAGGATCATTCACTGTGTTACTCAGAGAATCACAAACTTTAACAATCAATTAGTGGATCACAGAGATGATCATTTAGAGGATCAATCAAATGAACAACTGAATGTTTGATCGCAGAATCAATCAGAAAATCCATTGGTTGAATCAGATGAAAAATCAAATTATCGGAAAATCACAGAAGATCAATGAAAGGATCCAGCAGAGGCTCAGATAATTGATCATTTGATCAGAAGATTAATCAAGTATCAGTCAAAGATTCAGTCAGAGGATCTATCTTTACGAACTTAATTGTAGGTTCTGTTTTAGACATATACAGTGGAGAAACAGATATTCAGCCGCCATACCTGTGGAAGATTTTTGAAAGAGCTATTTAATTGGTTTCAGTCACCATCACTCTGAATTTGTATTTTTTTTTTATTTTTAAATTGAGTAGTTAAGACCTTCTTGCTGGAATAATAGCTGTGGGAATTTGAATCTAATTTACTCGATTAGCTATTATACTTGGAAACACATTATGGAAAGATATAAATGAGAATAAATACTGACACAAATGAAAATGAAAAAAATTATTGGAAAAATAGCCATTTTCTGTGACCACTTATACTGTAGCATTGGCTCTGCCTGGGAGCTGTGGTTTTAAGCAAAGTACAGCAGTTTATCCCTGATTGATACTAAAAAGTGTCAAAGGCAGTGTGGCACACACATGATGCCCGGAAGCAATCTCACCGTTTAAAATTTCACCTCATATTTCCTATTTCAGTATTTAGCAGTGTGAGAAATAATTACATAAACATTTGGATTACATTAAACCTGTGGGCAATTTTGACAGCCAGATAAAGAAAATTTGGATTTGAAATAATAACTGCACAAATGGAATTGATGCTGTATCTCTCAAATATATTTCTGCTCTAACTCCTTGACTCAAGCCACCAGCACCATCCTGCATAAAGTGGCAATGTCAATCATAGAGGCTTTCATTCAGTTAGCATGCTGTAACTTTAATGAAGGAGAAGCTATGAAAAAAAGATATGGCAAGTGAAAGGAACATGAGAGCTTCACCAAAGCTTCTTGAATATAAGGAATACCTTAACTGATTGTTACTATTTCAGAGACCATCATATCTTCAAGCTTTTGAATTGTAGTTGCTACCTTGATGCAGTCATTATAACATCATAATTCTGCAGGAAATTCCAGTAAAATATTGATTGAATGAGAATTAAATGAAGATAAATTGATAAGTGTCAAAAGGATGCATGTATAACTTGACTCTAAAGTCCTCAAAATACATTTACCATGTTTGTAGTTTAAGTTTAGAACCAGAAACCAGCATTCAATGGCATTATCATCACAAATTATTGACAGGTTAAAATCGAGTTGTAATCCCCATTCCTTCAGCATCTCTGGGCTACGTCTACCTCTACACCTGAAACATTGGGAACACCTTAATCAAACAGAAAGTAATGGTTTGAGAGAGGTTTCACCACTATGTTATTAATACCAGTGATTTGCAGATACAGTGAATGAGTTACTATGTTCTTTGGAAAGAAACATTAAACAAGGGATATATCCATTTGGATATCTCCAGCAGCAGAAGAAAAGGAAGAAAATAAAATGCTTATCATTATCTTTGGTTTTTATTCAATCATGGCACGTTGGTGCTGCTGGTTGGATGAGCATTTATTGCCTTTCTCTAGTTGCCCTTAGGAAGGTGGTGGTGAGCTGTTTTCTTGAACTACTACAGTCCATGCACTATAGGTAGATCCACAGTGCTGTTAGGCAGGGAGCTCCAGTATTTTGCCCAAAACACTGAAGGAATGGCAATATATTTCCAAGTCAGGGTAGTGAGCAACTTGTGAGAAACTTGCAGGCATTGCTGTTCCCATGTATCTGCTGCTCTTGACCTTTTAGATGGTAGTGGTCTTGTGTTTGAAACATCCTGTTTAAGGAACTTTGGCAAGCTTCTGGGGTGTATCATGCAGATGGTACACAATGCTGCAAATGAGTGTCAGTCGTGGAGGAAGGGGATGTTTGTGGATGTGGTGTCAAACAAGTGGACTGTTTTACCCTGGATGGAGTTAAGCTTCTTGAGTGTTGTTGGAGTTACATTCATCTAGGCAAGTGGAAGGTTTTCTTGTACTTTCTGACTTGTGCCTTATAGATGGTGGACAGGCTTTGGGGAGTCCGGAGGTAAGTTACTCTATAAATATTCCAAATGTCTGACTTGCTCTTGTAGCCATAGTATTTATATGGCTCATCCAGTTTATTTTCTGGTCAATAGCAGCAACAATGAAGTTATAAACAAAAATTCATATTCTAGATGTGAATATGTAAAAACAACCTTGGTTATCTGAACATCAATTATCTAAATTTCAGATTATCTGAACAAGATCTCAAGGTCTTGTTCAGGCACACTGTTTGCTCACCGACTGGGGAGGAGAGATCGTGAGAGGATGAGACGGAGAGATCGTGCGAGGACATTTGCAAGAAGTTGGGCTGACAGGAGCCATACTGACTTAAGCAATGACTGTGGTGGGTTGGGGACCTCGAGAACAGTTCGTCACTCCTCCCCTTCCTCGCAATGCAGCTTGCCCGCATGCTGCCGACCACCAATTGACACCAGACTGAGAGCCTGATCTTTAAACCACCGCCAACTGCCCACAAATGCACAAGAGGCTCTGGTAGGAATGTGCAAGTGATGTGCTGACGGGAGTAGGTACCATGTAATTGGGAGTGAAGGAAGTGTGATCATTTATCTAAACGAGCAGTTACCCGAACAAAATACCCCCTGCCCATGTCGTTGGGATAATCGAGGTTGCCCTGCAGTTGTTAACACACTAATGAGGAATATGGAATTAGTTCTATGCATAATCAGGGAGACATAGTAGCTCACTGGTTAACACTGCTGCCTCACAATGCCAGGGACCCAGATTCGATTCTACCTTCGGGTGACTGCCTGTGTGGAGTTTGCACATTCTCCCTGTGCCTGCATGTGTTTCTTCCCACAGCCTAAAGATGTGCAGGTTAGTGGATTGGCCAAGCCTGTGGTGTCCTAGGATGTGCAGGCTAGGTAGATTAGCTGTGGAAAATGGGGGCTTGCTGGGATAGGGAAAAAGGGGGGTGAATCTGGATGGGATCCTTTTCGAACAGGTGCTGTGGACTCAATGGACTGAATGGCTTGTTTCCACACTGTAGCGATTCTATGATAGTTGACAAAACTCTCAAATCTACTAACTCCCACCATTAATGAGTAGCAGCTGTAACCATGGTAACTATATCACTGTAACTGCCCTAAGCAATTGTGGAAACAAAGAAACCCTGACAACTATATCCACGTTATCTAAAATAAATTGTACGGTGCTATAAAGAACCTTTGCAAGATTACTTCTGAGAGTCAGGCAAACCTGACTTCTCAGTAATGCCATGGTCTAATTGTCAGTGTGTAAACGCTATCTTTCCCCATGATGACTAAAAATTAACTTGTCACAAAAATGTATGAACTTAAGCACTCCATGATCTGAGGGCAAAATGATTCTAATTCTTTTGAGAAGTTAACTGTTCTTCATGTACTTACTCGCTTGCCATATTCATCTGACCTGTACCTCTGCCGTAATTGCCATTGTGTGCGGTCTGTCAGAACCTTTAAACACACATCCAATGAAATATTCAACTACACCATGCAAATGATGCTCCCAATTCTGGGAAACAAACATTTATGTGCTCATGAAGTAGTGAAATATGCACCTACCAGCTTTCTTTCTCATGAGTCAATATTCGTGCCCTGCATCTTTTCATACAACACATTAAATTTCATGAACATAGGGAAAACCTGAGTGTATTTTGTAGGAGTCTTCTACATAGATCAACATTCGGTCTTGCATAGGACCTTACAGTGATTGATTTGCACTGATGAGGCTTCTGGTCTGGATTGCACTGCCTGAAAGGGTGGTTCAAGCAAATTCATTCAAAACTTTTAAAGGAGACATTTGAGAAGAAAATATTTGCAGAGCTATGGGGAAGAGCAGAGCAACAGGATACTTGGATAACTATTTCAGCCAGTTATGGGCACAATGGCTGACTGTTCTCTTTCTCAGCTGCCAGGTCTACAATTCCAGAAGTATCAGTCCACACATTACACCAATTGGAAAACACCTCTGTGAAATGCTTCAGCTCCTTTTGATCCTGCATATAAAACAGGTAACCTTGCTTATAAATTTCCCATAAATTTGCCATTGAAAGGTAACTGTATAGAAAGATAATTTCTTGTGTATGGTTGAGCATTTCAAAGTCTGGATGATTTCACTCACAGAACACAATGCATATTTCACCTCTCCAACTTAAACTTATATTATTATTTACAACCATAGAACCTTACAGTGTGGAAGCAGGCCATTAAGCCCATTGAGTCCACAGTGACCCTCTGAAAACATCCCACTCAGATCCACCGTCCCCTCCCTGTGACCTTACATTTCCCATGACTAATCCAAGTAGCCTGCACAACCCTGGACACTTGGGCAATTCAGCATGGCCAATCCATCTAACCTGCACATCTTTGGACTGTGGGAGGAAACCGGAGCGCCCAGAGGAAACCCATGCAGACACAGGAAGAATGTACAAGCTCCACACAGACCCAAGGCTGGAATTGGACTCAAGTCCCTGAGGCTGTGAGGCAACAGTGCTAACTAATGAGCCATTATGTTGCCCCAAGGTTAGGGTTTCAAGTTAGGATACATGTATAGAATAAATAAGATATCACCTGTTATGTATAAGTTACTAACAAACAAACTCTTTGACAACTCAAGACTGATATTTGTTCAACTGATCCACTCAATATTGCAAATCTGGATGCCTCATTTCAGGCTGTCCCATTATATCTTCTTTTGAAGGTTAAGGGTTCAGACCTTTTAAGCGATATAATTTAAAATGGTGGGGGGGGGGCATGACTTTAACTTGATATGAATTTGCAATATTTGCAATTTCAATCCAACTGCCCATTATACGTCTCTCACAATTTCCTTACTGCTGACTTATACTGAAACTAAACCACGGATAAATGTATAACAAATGGTTGATTTAACATTGCAAGTGCTGCTCTATTGCACAAAGTCACAGCTTCTCCGATTTAATCTCCTCAGTGCTTTCTATAAAGGAAATCAGATGGAGAAGCCTGCTCCCCATCCTAGTCATTCACTTCAATGGGCACATTGATTCTATGATTGCTCCTCACAGGTATGTGATTCTTCTCACCCAGTTTTCATCCTTGAGCAGTATCTACAGTAGCAAGTTGAAAATATGATCCATTTTCTGTTGCTTTTAACATCAAGGACAAGGATTTTTACATAGAATCCACTCATTTATGGCATCATTTTGATACATCTTGACAACAACTATGACGAACCCCTCAGTAAATGCTTTAAAGGAGAGTGGAGGAGTTTACTCTGCTGCCCCAGCCAATCTCACATTATTAATACCAGATGAACTGATTGTATATCATCCTATGATTTGTGGGAGCTTGCTGTGTGCAAAATTGTTGCAGTTTCTTTTGCATTTCTATAGAGACTACATTTCAACTGTGCTTCATTGGTTGTGAATCTTGCAGAAGAAGCTGAAATTGTAAAATGTGCTATCTCAATGCAAGTTCTTTCTTTTTCTCAAACCAAGCTTGTTTTTAAGCAAAAATAGAATGTTATTGAAAGTTTAATATGCCATTGAGATGATACAACAATAATGTAATTTGAATCGTCCTCCAATATTTTAAATTATGTTCAATTCTAACTCGTGACGTGACTGAATTTTTAATCAGATGCAGAATTAAAGGCTTCACAGGTCAAATGAAGGAGTGTGCAGCAGAATGAAGAGGAAAGACATTAGCTTTTGAAATTTAATATCATGTTTAAAATACCATCACAAACTGCTGCTTTAGAAGATCAATTATTCTTGCACAGAGTGCTATTTGCTAATATTGTGTAATGTATATCTTGTTAAGACAGTTACGTCATAGCAGTGCTAATAGGACATACATATTTTAAAGATGCAGCTTCACAATATTTACGGCAGTACATAATATGTGTGCACTGACAAAACACAACAGATTATGCAAATGATCTCTTATCTAATGTAATAAATAAAGGAATAAATGCTTCCCAAAAATAAAAGCTGCACAACAATTTCTGTCACAAAATTAGTTGTGACATTTCTTAAAGCTGCTGCACTCTTATAAAAGGCAATGCCAGTGGCACGATAAGGACATTTTACCCAATCCTAGTTCCCTAGAGTAGGTGGTGAAGTAATTTAAGGAAGGAATGGTTTATCAGGTCAGATGCTACTGTCAGGACGGTTATTGAAACACTCTTTCAGAAGAGTCTGCTTTGGGCAAGGGAGAAGTGCATAATGTTGTTTAGCTCCATCTCTTTTCAACATATATAAACAAACTGCCAACAGACAAAACAAATAAATTAGTCTGTGCTAATGATATCTGTTATGCCACCCAGGCTCCATCTTTCTGAACCATGAATCAGATCCTTTACAAAGCAGTTACAAAGCTGGTGTTTCAAGTTGAATCCCTCCAAAACCAAATCCAAACATTTTCCATTTCCACAATGCCAATGTCAAACAAACTATCTATAATGGTGCTCTGAGACTAAAATATGTTCCCAACCCACCACACTCAGGAGTGACTTGCCAGAGAACAACTGAAGTAGAGGTTGAAACCAGAAACAATCTTCAAACCAACCTTTCTAGAGCTAATTGGGCACCGCTGCCACTGCACTAAATTTCAGCACTAGTCCTATCATATTCCGCAGAAGAGTGCTGTACACTCATTAGACAAAGATCATCTCACACACATCATAGCTCGAACCCTCTGGTCATCAGCCCTCCCCTGGCATCCTGTCCTCACAAACATTACTCCCACATATCCATTGACTGACAAAAACCAACAGGCTGGTTGAAATCACCATGCTACCCTTCACTTAGCTGCTCTGTGGTGACCTGTTCAATACACCTACTGCCAGCCATCCATCTCAGTGCTGTACATGAAGGAACTTCTCTGCACAAGGTACACCATTGGACATATTTTGGATCAAGAAATGGGGAACATGGAAATCTACTGACAAGTTATTTATGAAAAACATGATCTGTTATATGACAAGTATGGAGCTACCGCTGTGAGAATGGTCTTTGTAGAACAAATTCAGAGCAAACCCAGGGCCCCTACACAGCCAACCTCCACTACTAGGGCCTCAGTACAGACTCCATACTGTGAAGAGACACAGCACTGCCCATTACTGAGGAGTGCCCCTCTACAGACTATATAGGAGACGAAACACCTCTAACTCAGCAAAAGAGGACATTATTGCTTGGATTTGAGGTTTTACATTTGATAAATAAGTAATAAATATTAAAATACAGCTACCCCTACAGTCATTGAGTCATAGAAATATTCAGCATAGAAAAAGGCCAGCAAAAAACAATGCCCTAACTATTTTAATTCTATTTTACAGTACTTGGCTCATGGTCTTGTATGGCTTGGTATGGCAAGTGCACATTTAAGAATTAGAATCCCTACAGTGTGGAATCAGGCTCTTTGGCCCAACATGATTAAGGGCTTTTGCCCAAAACATCGGTTTTCCTGCTCCTTGGATGCTGCCTGACCTGCTATGCTTTTCCAGCATCACACTCTTTGCTCTAATCTCCAGCATCTGCAGTCCTCACTTTCACCTTCAGCCCAACAAGCACGGTGGCTCAGTGATTAGTACTGCAGCCTCACAACCAGGGACCCAGGTTCAATTCCAAACTTGGGCAACTGTCTGTGTGGAATTTGCACATTCTCACTGTGTCTGTGTGGGTTTCCTCCAGGTGCTCCGGTTTCCTCCCACACTCCAAAGATGTGCAGCTCAGGTGGATTGGCCATGCTAAATTGTCCATAGTGTTAGGTGCGTGCCCTAGTCAGAGGAAGATGGGTCTGGGTGGGATATTCTGAGGGTTAGTGTGGACTTGTTGGGCTGAAAGGCTTGTTTCCACACTGTAGGTAATCTAATCTGACCCTCCGAAGAGTACCCCACCCAGACCTATTCCCCTACCCTATTACTCTACATTTACCCTAACTAAAGCACCTAACCTACACATCCCTGAACATCATGAGCAATTTAGCATGGCCAATTCACCTAACCTGCACATCTTTGGACTGTGGGAGGAAATCTACGCTGACACAGGGAGAATGTGCAAACTCCACACAGCCAGTCACCCGAGGCTGGAATCGAACCCATGTCCCCGGCGCTGTGAGCCACCATGCTGCCCATCTAAATACTTCTTCAATATTATTATGGCTTCTGCCTCTTCTAGGCAGTGAGTTCTAAATCCTCTCCACCTTCTGAGTGAAAAGGTTTTCTTCACTATCTCTTTAAACCTTCTGGCCTTCACCTTAAATCTATTCTTCTGGGCATTGTTCCCCTCCACCAAGGGGAAAAGTTTAGTCCAGGATGTAACAGCAAAATACCCTGCAGCACAATGGGGGTAATCTTTGGGGTTTACTGTGATTGAAGTTTATCTAACTCTTTAAGATCAAGAGATGATGATGGAGGAACCTGAGGTATTGACCATAATGATGTCTGACTAATGATGAAATTGTAAGATAGCTCTCCTGATAGGGCCCCAGTCAAGGCAAGGACAGGATGATTCAGTATTACACTCCCTAACTCTCCACCTATACAACACCATAGTTCCATGCTATCCATGCTGCTCCATCTACTGCCACCATGAATGTCCCATGTTAACAACAATATGTTTGACCATCCATCTTCTCAATTAACTTTCCACTTACCATTTAGCATGTACACTTATTTTCTCCACCTCTTTCTCCTGCTGTCTACATATATGATGAACTCCACACTTCATGAAATAAATGAAATAACTTCTGTTAACTGTCATACAATGCTTCACAATAGCCTTCATCTTCAAATAAATTTAATTCAATCATGTGACATCTGAGTTGCATTTCGGATTCCCTCTCCTTGGTAACCTCTTCCAACAATAGACACATCAATCCTATTGTAGCCTTGATTTCCTTTGTGTTCATTGCGGTGTGTAACTTGGTTGTCTCTATAAATCTAAACCGCAGCCATATCTCTTCTTTTCTCTTCTCTTTAGCTCCACCAGACCCTCTCCTTCAGTTTCTCCTCTCACCCTGAATGTTACCTTTGGTTCTAATCTCTTGGCTAGTTTCGTCAATCTCAAACATTAACCCAATTTATCTCTTCACTGATGATCCCTGACCAGTTGAGCACTTCCATGATTTTCAGTTTTTATTTCAGGTTTCCAATATCCACAATATTTAACTTTTAGATCAAAAGTCATTGTCTGTTTCTGCATTTCCTTCCAGGACTTTGGGTTGATTAAGGCGATTGTCTTCTTCCCAAACGCCAGCTTCTTTCACCAGCTCCATTTTGCTCCCAGCTACTGCCTTAGGGTGAAGTGGGTCATTCATAAACTTTGCCAATCACAAAGGCCATTTACTTTCACCCTGTAACATGATAACCCCCTCTATAGTTGAAGCATTCACCCATGCATGTGTTCCCTTCAATCTTAACTGATCTTTTGCTCATGTGGCTATTCTCCCAGCTTCCATCTTCCACAAACTGGAACTCATTCAAAATGTTACTGCTTAAATCTACTGCACCGTCATTCCTCCCCCATCACTCACTGACCTGCATTCACCAATGCCTTGATTTTTAAACTTATATCCTAGGTTTAACACCCTCAGAGGTCTCTCTCTCTCTCTCTCTCTCTCTCTCTCTCTCTCTCTCTCGTTCTCCCTCTCAGCTCTGTGCTCACTATTTCTGTAACATCTTTTATCTCTGTAAGCCTCCAAGAGCACTTCTTTCTTACAAGTGCTAGTCTTTTTCATTTCCCCACTGGTTTCACACCATCATTTCCAATTCTGACATCAATGGGTTGCGCTGTTAATCTTAGATATTCTAGATCCTTACATACGTGTTGTGATCTACAGCTCTGTATAGTGATGGTAGAGGATCCAAACAAACATGGATGCCACACACATTCCAGATCATACCATTTCCAATAAGAGACAATCGAATTTCCACCCCTCGACATTCAATGTCATTACCATTGCTGAATTTTCCACTACCAACATCCTGGGGTTAACATTGATCAGAAATTGACTTGACTCAGCAGATAAATACAGTGGCTACAAAAAACAGGTCAGAGGCTCTACAAGGCACAAATCAGGAGTGTAAAGAAATATTCCCACTTGTTTGGATGGGTACAGCTCCAATAACACCAAAAAAGCTTAACATCATCCGGGACAAAGCAGCATATTTGATTAGCACCAAATCAACACATTTCCACTCCAACCACCACCAATGCTCAGAACCAACAGTGTGCACTAGCTATAGGATGTTCTGCAGGAATTCAAGATCCAAAGATCTATCCACCTTAGAAAACACCTGGGAGGCCCATGACCAGTTCCATCTGGAAGGACAGGGACAGCAGATACATAGCAACATAGTTCCTCTCAGGTCACTCATAATCTTGACTTGGAAATATATTGCTCGTGTCATTGGGCCAAATTCTGGAATTCCCTCCCTTACAGCACTGCGGATCCTCCTATAGTACATGGATTATAGTGGTTCAAGTAGGCAGCTTGTCACTACATTCTCAAGGACGACTAGGTATGGGCAGAAAATGCTAGCCAGCCAGTGATGGTAAATTTAACAAAAGCTTTTTACATTAGATTAGATTCCCTACAGTGTGGAAACAGGACCTTCGGCCCAACCAATCCACACCAACCCTCCTAGAGTAACGCACCCAGACCCATTTCACTCTAACCAATGCACTTACTACTATGGGCAATTTAGCATGGCCAATTCACCTGACCTGCACATCTTTGAACTGTGGGAGGAAACTGCAGCACCCAGAGGAAACCTATGGGCAAACTCCACACAGACAGTCACCGGAGGCCGGAATCGAACCTGGGACCCTGGTGCTGTGAGGCAGCAGTGCTAACTGCTGAGCCACTATGTCACCCACTTATGTGGTTAACCAAGCTTCTCACCCACTCTTACTGCCTACCATTGGCTTGTGTTGGAAGGAGTGATACTCTACTTCTTTGAAACATGTGCTTAAGAAGGTACTCAGACAAAGAACTTCTGGCATAGTGGCAGGGATGTTACCCACAACACTGCAATATCTCTATAAGCTCAGATACTACCTTCTGTAAGACTCTCCAACTCTCTCTCTCTCGCTCGCTCGCTCTCTCTCCTGCATTAAGGGGCTGTCATCTATCTGGGCAACTCTGTGTTCCTCTGAGAGAAAATGGTCTTTCTTTTAAGATGTAATAAGATTTTGAAAGAGGAGTAGAAGCTGTGAAATTTACATTTTCTATTTCTCAATATTCGGAGAGCCTGTCTTTCATACTGTTGATATTCCACTCTCATCTTCGAAGACCATTGATGTGCAACTGAAAGTTAGGTACATTTTCTTAACTGAATGTACTTGGATAAAAGATGCAATAAAATCTAGTCGCCAAAGCATTTCTAGTGTGCCTGTGCAATCAGAGAGACAATATTTGGATGCAAAAGCATAGTGCATACTGATTGAGTTCTCAAAGCATAGTAGATAGAAATCAAAAAAAGTAACTTACTGGAGAAAACAATCAAGATTTCTTTCTGCAATGAATTATTACACATTCTACTTGTAGATGAAGAGAGCCAAGTTTAAGCATGAGGTCCTAAAGGGCAACTTTTTCACACAGAGCGTGGTACAGGTATGGAATGAGCTGCCAGAGAAAGTGGTGGAGGCTGGTACAATTGCAGCAATTAAGAGGCATTTGGATGGATATATGAATAGGAAGGGTTTGGAGGGATATGGGCCGGGTGCTGGCAGGTGGGATTAGATTGCGTTGTGATATCTGGTCGGCATGGACGGGTTGGACCGAAGTCTGTTTCCGTGCTGTACATCTCTATGACTCTATGACCACTGAACATTGTGTGATGGTTTTCTTTTAAAACCCCTTTTTTTAAAGGTAAAATAAAACAGTTTAGAATGTAGGTAATAGCTTCTGATAATACTCATCTGGAGATAATCCCAAGTGACTTTTACTAAATTCTTTCAGAGACGGAGTCATGTAATCTGTTTGCTAGAGAACAGAAAATAAAGCTTAAGCATATTGGAAGTCAAATACAGGGATTAACACCTGGTCACTAAATTTGAGGCAGCATGCCTTACTGCATAAAGACCCACAGACTCTCAGAGTAGGTTAGACTGGGGAAGAAGGGTCAAGGGACACAAAATGTTAACTCTCTTTCGTTCTCTACAAATACTGCCAGACCTGCTGAGTTTCTCCAAATTTCTGCTTTTATTGGTGGAAGAAGCTGAGAGTAGCTGCAATGGCAGGCAGAAGAAAGCTTTTGGGCTAAGCAACATGAGGAGTGCTGGTGTTTAAGGAAAAGGATTATGGAGAATATAAACCGTGAAATTACCACAGGTTTCCTTGCTAAAGAAAGTTTATTTGTGTACAGTCAGATGATTGAGTGAAGTGGGTATTGTTCAAAAGGTTATTGTGCAATTCAACCTGTTAGTCTGCCATTTAACATCGCTCAGTTCTGTCCTTCAGCCGAGAGTGTGATGTATGTAATGTTAATTTTTGGCTATGCTGGGAAATTAGTAACAATAATTTTTCTGTACATTTGTGTCACAGTTGCCAACTAAGTAATGTTCACTCTGTGCTGATTTTAGTTTGTTTATGACAAGAGAAAAGTCTAAATATGTGAAATTATTTGTACTGAGGAACTTCGACTATCTGAAGGATATGGGCAGGAGGCCATGCCAGGAGCAGTCACAGGCTTACCTAAAAATGAAGTGTTAATTCCATGAAGCTTTAACTCAGAATTACCTGTTTCTCAAATAACACTAACTTACCAACAACTGTTTTACTGTTGCTCAGTTTAGTTTCTGCCAAGTTCACTTATACATATGAACATCTGAATTAGGAGCAAAATATATCACTAAATGCTTCAGGCCTGCTCCACTGTTCAAGAATATTTTGATCAGTTAATCAAATGCCAGATAACATTGTATAGCCAAGCATCGGGACTGTGCAATCTTGTTCGGATAATCTGAAATTCGGATAATCGAATGCCGGATAATTGAGGTTCGTCTGTATTGGTCACTGGGAAATTCATATCTCACTTTGAATCAATCCCTACAGGAATTGTACTATAAGCCTTGCAAGTAAATCTAACTTACTCTAGGAGAGGAAACACTATTCCCGGATTGTTCCTGCCCCATCAGAGTTGGTGGCATTAAAGTGTACAGGCTTTGTAGTTGTGAATATTGTTCCCAGATTTCAAGAAGTCTCACGGCATCAAGTCAAGGAAACCTTCCTGATTACTACTGCAGACTTTCCTCAGGTGAAGAATCAGTGCTCCGCCATATTGAACATCATTTGGAAAAAGGTGGCAAGGGTACAGAATGTAACTCTAGATTGGAGGACTTTATTGTGCATCTTCAAGGGTGGCTTGGTAATAGTGATACTGACTGAGGTGAAAGAGTTAGACCATAAGACCATAAGACATAGGAGTGGAAGTAAGGCCATTCGGCCCATCAAGTCCACTCCGCCATTCAATCATGGCTGATGCGCATTTCAGCTCCACTTACCAGCGTTCTCCCCGTAGCCCTTAATTCCTCGAGACAACAAGAATCTATCAATCTCGGCCTTGAAGACATTTAGCGTCCCGGCTTCCACTGCACTCCGTGGCAATGAATTCCACAGGCCCACCACTCTCTGGCTGAAGAAATGCCTCCGCATTTCTGTTCTGAAATGACCCCCTCTAATTCTAAGGCTGTGTCCACGGGTCCTAGTCTCCTCTTTTAACTGAAACAATTTCCTAGCATCCACCTTTTCCAAGCCATGTATTATTTTGTACGTCTCTATTAAGTCTCCCCTTAATCTTCTAAACTCCAACGAATACAATCCCAGTATCCTCAGCCGTTCCTCATATGTTAGACCTGTCATTCCAGGGATCATCCGTGTGAATCTCCGCTGGACACGTTCCAGTGCCAGTATGTCCTTCCTGAGGTGTGGGGACCAAAACTGGACACAGTACTCCAAATGGGGCCTAACCAGAGCTTTATAAAGTCTTAGTAGTACATCTCTGCTTTTATATTCCAACCCTCTTGAGATAAGAGACAACATTGCATTCGCTTTCTTAATCACGGACTCAACCTGCATGTTTACCTTTAGAGAATCCTGGACTAGCACTCCCAGATCCCTTTGTGCTTTGGCTTTATTAATTTTCTCACCATTTAGAAAGTAGTCTATGCTTTTATTCTTTTTGCCAAAGTGCAAGACCTCGCACTTGCTCACGTTAAATTCCATCAGCCATTTCCTGGACCACTCTCCCAACCTGTCAAGATCCTTCTGCAGCCTCCCCACTTCCTCAGTACTACCTGCCTGTCCACCTAACTTCGTATCATCGGCAAACTTCGCGAGAATGCCCCTGGTTCCCTCATCCAAATCGTTAATATATAATGCGAACAGCTGTGGCCCCAGCACTGAACCCTGCGGGACACCGCTCGTCACCGGCTGCCATTCTGAAAAAGAACCTTTTATCCCAACTCTCTGCCTTCTGTTAGACAGCCAATCCTCAATCCATCCCAGCAGCTCACCTCGAACACCATGGGCCCTCACCTTGCTCAGCAGCCTCCCGTGTGGCACCTTATCAAAGGCCTTTTGAAAGTCTAGATAGACCACATCCACTGGGTTTCCCTGGTCTAACCTACTTGTTACCTCTTCAAAAAATTCCAACAGGTTTGTCAGGCATGACCTCCCTTTACTAAATCCATGTTGACTTGTTCTAATCAGACTCTGCTCTTCCAAGAATTTAGAAACCTCATCCTTAATGATGGATTCTAGAATTTTACCAACAACCGAGGTTAAGCTGATTGGCCTATAATTTTCCATCTTTTGCCTTGATCCTTTCTTGAACAAGGGGGTTACAACAGCCATCTTCCAATCATCCGGGACCTTTCCTGACTCCAGTGACTCTTGAAAGATCTCAACCAATGCCTCTGCTATTTCCTCAGCCACCTCTCTCAGAACTCTAGGGTGTATCCCATCGGGGCCAGGAGATTTATCAATTTTAAGACTTTTTAACTTTTCTAGCACTATCTCTTTCGTAATGGCAACCATACTCAACTCAGCCCCGTGACACCCTTTAATTTTTGGGATATTACTCATGTCTTCCACTGTGAAGACTGACGCAAAGTACTTGTTAAGTTCTCCTGCTATTTCCTTATCTCCCATCACTTGGCTTCCTGCATCAGTTTGAAGTGGCCCAATGTCTACTTTTGCCTGTCGTTTGTTTCTTATGTACTGAAAGAAACTTTTACTATTATTTCTAATATTACTGGCTAGCCTACCTTCATATTTGATCCTCTCCTTTCTTATTACACTCTTTGTTATCCTCTGTTTGCTTTTGTATCCCTCCCAATCTTCTGATTTCCCACTGTTCTTAGCCACTTTATAGGATCTCTCTTTTTCTTTAATACATTTCCTGACTTCCTTTGTCAGCCAAGGTTGTCTAATCCCTCCCCGGTTAATCTTTCTTTTCTTGGGAATGAACCTCTGTACAGTGTCCTCAATTATACCTACAAACTCCTGCCATTTTTGCTCTACTGTCTTCCCGGTTAGCCTCTGCTTCCAGTCTATTTTAGTCAGTTCCTCTCTCATGCCCTCATAATTACCTTTATTCAACTGTAACACCATTACATCCGATTTTGCCTTCTCCCTTTCAAACTGCAGACTGAACTCTATCATATTATGGTCGCTACTTCCTAAGGGTTCCCTTACTTTAAGATCTTTTATAGAGTCTGGTTCATTGCAAAGCACTAGGTCCAGAATAGCCTGCTCTCTTGTGGGCTCCATGACAAGCTGTTCCAAAAAGCCATCCTGTAAGCATTCCATGAATTCCCTTTCTTTAGATCCACTAATAACATTATTTACCCAGTCCACCTGCATATTGAAGTCTCCCATGATCAATGTAACCTTGCCTTTCTGACATGCCTTCTCTATTTCCCGGTACATGTTGCGTCCCTGGTCCTGACCACTGTTAGGAGGTCTATACACAACTCCAATTATGTTTTTTTTGCCTTTGTGGTTCCTCAATTCCACCCACACAGACTCCACATCATCCGACGCTATGTCGTTCAATACCATAGATTTAATTTTGTTCTTAACTAACAAGGCAACCCCACCCCCTCTGCCCACCTCTCTGTCTTTTCGATAAGTTGAAAAACCATGGAGGTTTAACTGCCAGTCCTGACCCCCCTGTAACCAAGTCTCTGTGATGCCTACTACATCATAATCATTCACTATTATCTGTGCCATTAGTTCATCGGCTTTGTTATGTATGCTACGAGCATTCAGGTAAAGTGCCTTAATGCTAACTTCCTTATCATTAGAGATGTTGGAAGTCATATGTCCTAAGTTATCCTTGCTTTTTACTGCATTCTCAGTCTGCCTCAATTTTAAATCCGCCTGGAAACATTCTATCCTGCTGCTAATCTTGCCATTTACCTCCATACTCCCTGTTGCTTTCACTTTCCCTTCCCCCCAACTCAGAAGTTTAAAGTCCTACTGACCACCCTATTTATCCTCTTCGCTAGAACATTGGTACCTGATCGGTTCAGGTGGAGACCGTCCAAACGGTACAGATCCCCCCTGTCCCAAAACTGATGCCAATGCCCCATGAAGTGGAATCCCTCTTTCCCACACCAATCCCTTAGCCACGTATTTACTTGCCTAATTTTCTTGTCCCTATGCCAATTGGCACGTGGCTCGGGCAGTAATCCGGAGATTATGACCCTTGAGGACCTGTGCTTCAATTTCCTGCCTAGTGCTTCATAATGCCCAAACAGGTCCTCCACCCTAGTCTTGCCTATGTTGTTGGTACCAACATGGACCACAACAACTGGATCCTCCCCCTCCCGCTCCAATATCCTTTCAAGACGGTCGGAGATGTCTCGCACCCTGGCACCGGGCAGGCAACACACCATGCGAGACTCCCGATCCGGCTTGCAAAGGATACTATCTGTCCCCCTAATTATAGAATCCCCTATAACCACTACTTGTCTATTAGCTCCCCCCTCTTGAATGGCCTTCTGGACCATGGTGCCTTGGTCAGTTGGCTCATCCTGTCCAGTTATGAAGGAACTATTTGCCAGGCTGTACTGCTAGAAGGTGGTGAGGAATTCAGCATGTGGAAAAACTCATTTGGCCTCATCCTTACAAATCTCCATGTTGCAAATCTTGTCCATGATAGTATTGGTAGGACAGACCACTTCACACAGCTTATAGAGATCAAGTCCTATCTTTACACTTAGGATATTCTCCAATCTGTTGTACAGCACTGTCAGTGTACTTACTGTGATGAGTGCAGAATGGATCTCACAATTCAAAACGATGCATTCTTAAAGCACTGTGGGTCATTGGCAGCAGCAGCAGAACTGTATTCAACCACACTCTGTAACGTAAAGCACCAGCATATTTCTCACTCATTACTGTCAAGCTAGCAGTCTAATTTTGGTTCAATAAAGAGTGCAGGAGGCCATGCCAGGAGCAGTCACAGGCTTACCTAAAAATGAAGTGTTAATTCCATGAAGCTTTAACTCAGAATTACCTGTTTCTCAAATAGCACTAACTTACCAACAACCGTTTTACTGTTGCTCAGTTTAGTTTCTGCCAAGTTCACTTATACATATGAACATCTGAATTAGGAGCAAAATATATTACTAAATGCTTCAGGCCTGCTCCACTGTTCAAGAAGACTACTTTTATTATTCAGTGACAGATGGAGTTCAACCTGGATAAATGCGAAGTGATTCATTTTGAAAGTTGTTATTTGAATACTGAATATAGTGTTAAAGACGGATTCTTGGCAGTGTAGAGGAACAGCAGGATCTTAGGGTCCACATATATAGATCCCTCTATATGTTGCCACCCAAGTTGACCAGGTTATTAAGAAGGTATATGGTATTTTGACTTTCATTAACAGAGGGATTGAGTTTAAGAGCCATGAGGTTTTGCTGCAGCTCTTTAAAACCCTGGTTAGACCACACTTGGAATATTGTGTCCAGTTCTGATCGCCTCAGTACAGGAAGGATGTAAATGCTTTAGAGAGGGTGCAGAGGAGATTTACCAGGATGCTGTCTGGATTGGTGTCTTATGAAGTGAGGTTGAATGAGCCAAAGCTTTTCACATTGGAGAGAAGAAGGAAGAGAGGTGACTTAACAGAAATGTACAAGGTAATGAGAGGCTTAGAGTAGATAGTTAGAGACATTTCCCCAGGGCAGATATGGCTGTCATGAGGGGTCATAATTTTAAACTGATTGGAGGAAGGTATAGGGAAGGTGTCAGATGTCTTTACACAGAGTGGTGGGTGCATGGAATGCACTGCCAGCTGTGGTAGTAGAGTCAGAGACATTAGTGACATTTAAGTGACTGCTGGAAAAACACATGGATAGCAGTAAGTTGTGGGTGTGCAGGTTAGGTTGAACTTGTGTATAGGACTTTAACTACCCTCTCCGCTGTTATGTCTAAATGCAAATTATTTACAATGACTTAATTATGTAAAACATGTTTTATAATATTTTGATCAGATATGGTGTTTAAGTGGAAATGCTCTTTTCTTTCATTTTAGTTCACTTTGTTTAGCATTTATATGTGTTTATTGTTTACATCCAAATGTGTTTCTTCATTTAAATCAACATAATCCAACAGTGTTGTCAAACATCTGATCTTTTAACAAGATAGTCCTCTCATTTTTCATGCCTTTTCTTGATGGATTGTTGGTGGACATAAGCAACGGTGCATCCAAGGTCCAGGGTCCAGAATAGGCCCTTCGGCCCACGATGTTGTGCCGAACATTTGTCCTAGCTTTAGCACCCATCCATGTACCTATCCAATTGCCGCTTAAAGGTCGCCAATGATTCTGACTCTGCCACTCCCACAGGCAGCGCATTCCTGGCCCTCACCACTCTCTGGGTAAAGAACCCTACCCCTGACATCCTCCCCTGGTGCACTGACCTCTACATCGCTGAAGCCAAACGCCAACTCGAGGACACCTCTTCCTACTGCCCCCTTGACCATGACCTCACCCCCCCCCATCACCAAACCGTCATCTCCCAGACCATACAGAACCTCATCACCTCAGGAGATCTCCTATCCACAGCTTCCAACCTCATAGTCCAGGAACCCCGCACTGCCCGGTTCTGCCTCCTTCCCAAGATCCACAAGCCTGACCACCCTGGCCGACACATTGTCTCAGCATGCTCCTGCCCCACTGAATTCATCTCTACCTACCTCGACACTGTCCTATCCCCTCTAGTCCAGGATCTCTCCACATACGTTCGAGACACCACCCACGCCCTCCACCTCCTCCAAGACTTCCGTTTCCCCGGCCCCCAACGCCTCATCTTCACCATGGATATCCAATCCCTCTACACAGCCATCCGCCATGACCAGGGCCTCCAAGCCCTCCGTTTTTTCCTCTCCAGACATTCCCAACAATATCCTTCCACCAACACTCTCATTCGTTTGGCCGAACTGGTCCTCACCCTTAACAATTTCTCCTTTGAATCCTCCCACTTCCTCCAGACCAAAGTGGTAGCCATGGGCACACGTATGGGCCCCAGCTATGCCTGTCTCTTTGTTGGCTACATAGAACAGTTGATCTTCCGTAATTACACCGGCACCACTCCCCACCTCTTCCTCCGCTACATTGATGACTGCATTGGCGCCACCTCGTGCTCCAGCGAGGAGGTTGAGCAATTCATCAACTTCGCCAACACATTTCACCCTGACCTTAAATTTACCTGGACCATCTCTGACACCTCCCTCCCCTTCCTGGACCTCTCCATCTCCATTAATGACGACCGACTTGAAATTGACATTTTCTACAAACCCACCGACTCCCACAGCTACCTGAATTACACCTCTTCCCACCCTATCTCTTGCAAAAATGCCATCCCGTATTCCAAATTCCTCCGCCTCTGCCGTATCTGCTCCCAGGAGGAGCAGTTCCACCATAGAACACACCAGATGGCCTCCTTCTTTAGAGACCGCAATTTCCCTTCCCACGTGGTTAAAGATGCCCTCCAACGCATCTCGTCCACATCCCGCACCTCCGCCCTCAGACCCAACCCCTCCAACCGCAACAAGGATAGAACGCCCCTGGTGCTCACCTTCCACCCTACCAACCTTCGCATAAACCAAATCATCTGCCGACATTTCCGCCACCTCCAAACAGACCCTACCACCAGGGATATATTTCGCTCCCCACCCCTCTCCGCCTTCCGCAAAGACCGCTGCCTGCGTGACTACCTGGTCAGGTCCACGCCCCTCTATGACCCACCCTCCCATCCTGGCACTTTCCCCTGCCACCGCAGGAACTGTAAAACCTGTGCCCACACCTCCTCCCTCACCTAAAGGAGCCTTCCACATCCATCAAAGTTTTACCTGCACATCCACTCATATCATTTATTGTATCCGTTGCTCCCGATGCGGTCTCCTCTACATCGGGGAGGCTGGGCGCCTCCTAGCAGCGCGCTTCAGGGAACTTGTCCGAGACACCCGCACCAATCAACCAAACCGCCCCGTGGCCCAACATTTCAACTCCCCCTCCCACTCTGCCGAGGATATGGAGTTGCTGGGCCTCCTCCACCGCCGCTTCCTCACCACCAGACGCATGGAAGAAGAACACCTCATCTTCCGCCTCAGAACACTTCAACCCCAGGGCATCAATGTGGGCTTCAACAGCTTCCTCATTTCCCCTTCCCCCACCTCATCCTAGTTTCTAGCCTCCAGCTCAACACTGTCTCCTTGACTTGTCCAGACTTGTCCGACCTGCCTAGCTCCTTTTCCACCTATCCACTCCACCCTCTCCTCCCTGACCTATCACATTCATCTCCTCCCCCACTGACCTATTGTACTCTATGCTACTCTCTCCCCACCCCTATGCTCCTCTAGCTTATCTCTCCATGCTTCAGACTCTCTGCCTTTATTCCTGATGAAGGGCTTTTGCCTGAAACGTCGATTTTGCCTGTCCTCGGATTTTGCCTGTCCTCGGATGCTGCCTGAACTGCTGTGCACGTCCAGCACCACTGATCCAGAATCCGGTTTCCAGCATCTGCAGTCATTGGTTTTATCCTCCCTATACCTTCCACCCTTCACCTTAAATTTATGTCCCCTTGTAACACTCTGTTGTACCCGGGGAAAAAGTTTCTGACTATCTACTCTATCTATTCCTCTAATCATCTTATAAACCTCTATCAAGTCACCCCTCATCCTTCGCCGTTCCAATGAGAAAAGGCTGAGCACTCCCAACCTATCCTCGTATGACCTATTCTCCATCACAGGCAACATCCTGGTAAATCTTCTCTGCACCCTCTCCAAAGCTTCCACATCTTTCCTAAAGTGAGGCGACCAGAACTTAACACAGTACTCCAAATGTGGCCTAACCAAGGTCCTGTACAGCTACAACATCACTTCACGACTCTTGAATTCAATCCCTCTGCTAATGTACGCTAATACTCCATAGGCATTCTTACAAGCTCTATCCACCTGAGTGGCAACTTTCAAAGATCTATGAACATAGACCCCAAGATCCCTCTGCTCCTCCACCTTACTAAGAATCCTACCGTTAACCCTGTATTCCGCATTCTTATTGGTCCTTCCAAAATGAACAACCTCACACTTGCCAGGGTTGAACTCCATCTGCCACTCCTCAGCCCAGCTCTGCATCATATCTAAGTCCCTTTGCAGCCAACAACAGCCCTCCTCACTATCCACAACTCCACCAATCTTCGTATCATCTGAAGATTTACTGACCCACCCTTCGACTCCCTCTTCCAAGTCATTAATAAAAATTACAAACAGCAGAGGACCCAGAACTGATCCCTGCGGAACTCCACAGTGGCACAGTGGTTAGCACTGCTGCCTCACAGCGCCAGAGACCCAGGTTCAATTCCCGCCTCAGGCGACTGACTGTGTGGAGTTTGCACGTTCTCCCCGTGTCTGCGTGGGTTTCCTTCGGGTGCTCCGGTTTCCTCCCACAGTCCAAAAGATGTGCAGGTCAGGTGAATTGGCCATGCTAAATTGCCCGTAGTGTTAGGTAAGGGGTAAATGTAGGGGTATGGGTGGCTTGCGGGTCAGTGTGGACCTGTTGGGGCGAAGGGCCTGTTTCCACACTGTAATGTAATCTAAAAAAAAACCACTTGTAACTGGGCTCCAGGCTGAATATTTACCATCTACTACCACTCTCTGACTTCGACCGGTTAGCCAGTTTTCTATCCAACTGGCCAAATTTCCCTCTATCCCATGCCTCCTGACTTTCCGCATAAGCCTACCATGGAGAACCTTATCAAATGCCTTACTAAAATCCATGTACACTACATCCACTGCTCTACCCTCATCCACATGCTTGGTCACCTCCTCAAAGAATTCAATAAGACTTGTAAGGCAAGACCTACCCTTCACAAATCCGTGCTGGCTGTCCCTAATCAAGCAGTGTCTTTCCAGATACTCATAAATCCTATCCCTCAGTACCCTTTCCATTACTTTGCCTACCACCGAAGTAAGACTAACTGGCCTGTAATTCCTGGGGTTATCCCTATTCCCTTTTTTGAACAGGGGCACAACATTCGCCACTCTCCAGTCCCCTGGTACCACCCCCGTTGACAGTGAAGACAAAAAGATCATTGCCAACGGTTCTGCAATTTCCTCTCTTGCTTCCCACATAATCCTAGGATATATCCCGTCAGATCCGGGGGTCTTGTCTATCCTCAAGTTGTTCAAAATATCCAACATTTCTTCCTTCCTAACAAGTATCTCTTTTAGCTTACCAGTCCGTTTCACACTCTCCTCTTCAACAATACGGTCCCTCTCATTTGTAAATACTGAAGAAAAGTACCCATTCAAGACCTCTCCTATCTATTCCGACTCGATACACAGTCTCCCACTACTGTCCTTGATCAGACTTACCCTCGTTCTCGTCATTCTCATGTTTCTCACATACGCATAAAATGCCTTGGGGTTATCTTTGATCCTATCCGCCAAAGATTTTTCATGCCCTCTCTTAGCTCTCCTAATCCCTTTCTTCAGCTCCCTTCTGGCTATCCTGTATCCCTCCAATGCTCTGTCTGAACCTTGTTTCCTCAACCTTATGTAAGCCTCCTTCTTCCTCTTTACAAGACATTCAACCTCCCTCGTCAACCAAGGTTCCCTCACACGACCATCTCTTTCCTGCCTGACAGGTACATACATATCAAGGACACGTCGTATCTGTTCCTTGAAACAGTTCCACATTTCCACGACATCCTTCCCTGACAGCCTATGCTCCCAACTTATGCTCCTCAGATCCTGTCTTACAGCATCGTATCTACCCTGTTGCACGCACCTATCTCTCTCCATAACCAAGGTGAAAGTCACAGAATTGTGGTCACCATCACCAAAATGTTCACCCACTAACAAGCCCATCACTTGTCCCGGTTCGTTACCAAGTAACAAATCCAATATGGCCTCCCCTCTGGTCGGACAATCTACATACTGAGTTAGAAAAGCTTCCTGGACACACTGCACAAACACCGCCCCATCCAATCTACTTGATCTAAAGAGCTTAGTATGTCCTGAGGGATGAACTAAAGCTTGGGGTAATTGCTGCTCAGGGTCACTGAGAAAAGGCCAGTAGAAATGGGTGGTTGGGTTACTCTTCGGAGGGTATGTGTGGACTTGTTGGGCCAAATGGCTGTTTCCACACTGTAGGGAATCTAATCCAATAAGTACTTAGCACAACATTGTAGGCCTAAGGGCCTGTACTGTGCTGTATTGTTCTATGTCCTAATCACAGGATGTGAGCTGGGTCAGCATTAATTGTCCATTCGTAATTGCCCAAAGAACAGTTGAGATTCAATCAACATTGTGTAGGTCTGGAATCACATGTAGGGCATACCAGGTGGGGATGTCAGATTTCCCGTCTTGAAAGACATTAGTGAGCCAGATAGGTTTTCCCAACAATCTATAGTGGTTTCATGGTCATCAGTGGATTCTTAATTCCAGATATATTTTATTGCATTCAAAATGCACCATGTCCAACAGCAGGATTCGAGCCCTGGTCCCCAACATTAGTTGATCAATTAATAGTCTTGCAACAATGCCAATGGACCATTATCTCCTCATGGCTGATCTGGTTACTGCACATTCTTGCCTGCCCCTCTGATCATCATTCATCCGTTTGCTTATCAACAAAGTTTTCTAATCCTGCTTTAAAAAATATTCAAAAATTATGCTTCCATTACTTTTTGAGGAAGAGAGTTCTAACGACTCAGACCATCTGTGAGAAAACACTTCATCTCAGCTCTGTTCAAGATTAAATTACGGCCTTGTGCCCAACTTGGACAAAAAGAGCCAAATTGAGGTGAGATAAGGGTGACAGTGGTATGTTATAGTCCATTCAGGGACTCTGAGTTACTAGGGAAATATGCACCATGTGCATGCCTGTTCTAATTTCAAGCAACAGGTAGTGATGGTAAATGCTCTAATGTTCTTCCCATGACACTATTGATGCACTTACCGGCTTTGGGATTTGTTGGAAGGATTTGCATGTTGATGCTGAACCTGTTTGGCCACATTATGAATGCACTGCTCTTGGTCATCAACCCTGGAGTGATTCTTGAACCTGGAGAACCTGAATCAGAAGCAAGCATACATTCCACTGAGTGACAAAATCATCAGTTTCATCTGCTAACAGATAGATTGTTATACAATGGCAGTGCTTTAGTTGTCTTGAATAGTGTCCAGTTCTTGAGTGCTGGTGGAATCTTGCACTATGATTAAGTTTACCACTGAGCAGAAACTTAATTAGGACATCCACTAAAATACTGTGGTTGCAATAATAGGTCAAACGTTTGAAGTTCTGCGTGAGTGACTCTCCTCCTGATTCCCCAAAGCTTGTCAACCATCTACAAGTCAGGAAAGTGATAGAATAATCTGCACTTCCCTCAATCAATGTAGTTCCTATGACCACCGAGAATCTTTACTCCATCGAGGACAAAGGAGTCAGCTTGACTGGCACCATATCCACCACCCTCATCATTCATTCACTTCAGAACTGATGTATCATGGCTGCAATATGTGTTATCTACAAGATGCACAGCAGCAGCTCATCAACATCTCTTCAATAGCCTTGTCCAAACCTGTAACCTGAACCGTTTGGAATTCTAGCCTTGCCAATTACATCCACATCAGTGAATAAGAACTGTTTACAGTAAATTGAATGGAAATGTTTTTAACATCATTATAACAACAGCCTGGATTTCAACTTGGTGGAGAAGCAACACCCTCCCTTGCTAACTGAGTAACGTACAGTTGATAATATTGTTGTGAGCTTCCTCAATCAATACTGAAGGTAGTACTAGTCTATACAGATCAGGAAGGACCTGCTGTTGATTTTGAGTACATTGATTGGTTAGAGTTTTTGCTGTTGATTTTTAGAATACTTCACAGACTTCAATTTTGGTGGTATTAAACAGGAATTTACAAAGGTTGATTGGGGAAAGGCTGTTCTCAGGCAAAGGGACATTTGACAAGTGGGAGGCTGTCAAAAGTTAAAATAATGAGAGTCCAGAGGCATAATGTTCCTGTTCATGTGAAAGTAAGGTTGGCAGGAGTAAGGAACACAGGATGACTTGATACATTGAGGCTGTGATCATGAAAAAGAGAACCATACATCAGGCACAAAAAGATGGGATCACTTGAATCTCTTGAGGAATATTGGGAATGTAGGAGCACGTTTAAGAGAGAAACCAGGAGAACAAAAAGGGGACATGAGCTGGTTTTGGCAGATAAGTTTAAGGAGAATCCAAAAGGATTCTATAAATATATTAAGCACAAAAGAGTAACTAGGGAGAGAATAGCACTTCTTAACAATCATCAAAGCCACTTATGTGTAGAAGCATGTGAGATCGGTGAGATCCTAAATGAATATTTTGTGTCACCATTTACTGTGGAGAAAGACATGGAAGCCAAGAAACTCAGGGAAATAAATAGAAATGTCTTGAAAAGAGACCACATTACAGAAGAGGTGGTGCTGGAGGTCTTAAAATGCATAAAGGCAGATAGATCATCGGGACCTGATCAAGTGTATCCGACCACATTGTGAGAAACTAGGAAAGAAACTGTGGGGCCCGAAACAGAGGTATTAGTGTCATCAACAGCCACTCATAACGTACCAGTGGACTTGAGGATGGTTAATGTTGTGCCATTATTTAAGAAAGGCTGCAAGGAAAAAACAGCGAACTTCAGACTGGTGAATCTGATGTCAGTGATGGGCAAGCTGTTGGAGGGAATTCTGAGAGACAGGATCTACATGCATTTGGAAAGGTAAGGACTGATTAGGGATAGTCAGCATGGGAAATCGTATCTCACAAACTTGAATACAATTTTTGAAGAGGTGACCAAGAAGACAGATGAAGGCAGAATGGTAGATGTTGTCTAAGTGGACTTTAGCAAGACCTTCAATAAGGTTCCACATAGTAGACTGCTTAGTATGGAGATTTATAAAATCATGAGGGGCATAGATAAGGTTAACAATCAAGGTTTTTTCCCCTGGAAAAGGCAGTCCAAAACTAGAGGGCGCAGGTCTAAAATGAGAGGGGAAAGATTTAAAATGATCTGAAGAGCAACATTTTATACAGAATCCGGTGTGTATATGAAATGAGCTGCCAGAGGAAGTGGAGAGATGAGTACAATTATAAAAGACATTTGGACAGGTACATGCATTGGAAAGTTGTAGAAGGATTTGGGCCAAATGGAAGCAAATGAGTCTAGTTCAGTTTCGGAATCTGGTCAGAATAGACGGGTTGGGATGAAGGGTCTATTTCTCTGCTGTATGTCTCTCTATGAAAAGATTTATTCGCCTTGTGGTAAAGTCCAGGACCAGAGGGCATAATCTCAGAATAAGGACTTGCTCTTTTAAGATAGAGGTGAGGAGGAAATTCTTCTCCCAGAGGGATTACCCAGAATCTGTGGAATTCTTTATCATAAAGCACTGTACAGATTGGGTCAGTAAGTATATTCACAACAGAGAAAACCCAATTTTTAATCAGTAAGGAAATCAAGAGTTGTGGGGAAAAGGCATGAAAGTGGAATTGAGTGTTTTTTTTATTTCAAAAATAAACTTTATTCATAAAATTATTTGGATTTCTTTATAATTGGTCATGCCATTCTTGTGCACACATCACATTGCTTTACATACAGACATCAAAATTTATTTTTCCTATATACAGGTCTGTACATTTACTATCCAGCTCTTCTGCTGAGGCGTAGGTGGGCCCCCTGTTCTTCGGATGCTGCCTGAATTGCTGTGCTCTTCCAGCACCATTGATCCAGAATCTGGTTTCCAGCATCTGCAGTCATTGTTTTTACCCCTGTTCTTCTTGGGCAGGCAGATGTTACACAGTGGTTTTTCCCCACCTCACCTTGGCGGCAGCTGCCCCAGGCTTCAGCGCATCCCTCAACACGTAATCCTGGACCTTGGAATGTGCCAGTCTGCAACACTCAGTCAGGGTCAACTCCTTCACCTGGAAGTTCAACAGGTTTCGGACCACCCAAAGAGCGTCCTTCACCGAGTTGATGATCCTCCAGGCACAGTTGATGTTCGTCTCGGTGTGCATCCCGGGGAACAGACCTTAAAGCACGGAGTCCCGCGTCACGGAGCTGCTCGGGACGAACCTCGACAAACACCACTGCATTCCTCTCCAGACTTCTTCTGCATAGGCACATTCCAGAAGGAGCTGGAAATGTGTTGCTGGAAAGCGCAGCAGGTCAGGCAGCATCCAGGGAACAGGAGAATCGACGTTTCGGGCATAAGCCCTTCTTCAGGAAACCTGAAGAAGGGCTTATGCCCGAAACGTTGATTCTCCTGTTCCCTGGATGCTGCCTGACCTGCTGCGCTTTTCCAGCAACACATTTCCAGCTCTGACCTCCAGCATCTGTAGACCTCACTTTCTCCTCAAACATTCCAGAAGGAGGTGTGTGACAGTTTCATCCACCCCACAGCCGCTTCGAGGGCAGCGTGCAGTGCGGGAGAGAGTCCGCATGTGCATAATGGATCTCACAGGCAGAGCCCTTCTCACCACCAGTAGCCAAGCCATGTCTTGGTGCTTGTTGGAAAGTTCTAGCGATGAGGCATTCTGCCAAATGACTTTGACAGTCAGCTCAGGGAACCGCTCGATAGGATCTACCCTCTCCTTTTCACGAAAGGTCTCAAGGACACTACGTGCTGACCATTTCCTGATGGACTTGTGGTCAAAGGTGTTTTTCTGCATAAATCTCTCCATGAAGGACAGGTGATACGGTACGGTCCAACTACTCGGAGCATTCCGCTGCAGCGAGGCCAGGCCCATCCTTCGCAACACCGGGGACAGGTAGAACCTCAGTACGTTGTGACACTTGGTGTTTGCGTACCGCGGATCTACGCACAGCTTGATGCAGCCACACACAGAGGTGGTCATCAGGGTGAGGGTGGCATTGGGTGTGTTTTTTCCCCCCATTGCCCAGATCTTGATACATCGAGTCCCTTCGGACCCGGTCCATCTTTGATCTCCATATAAAATGGAAGAAGGCCCGGGTGACTGCAGCGGCACAGGTTCTGGGAATAGGCCAGACCTGTGCCACGTATAACAGCAATGACAGTGCCTCACACCTGATGACCAGGTTTTTTCCTGCAATGGAGAGTGACCGTAGCTTCCATCTGCCCAGTTTCTGCCTCGCTTTCCTGATCCGCTCCCCCCAAGATCTGGCGCACGCCCCAGCCACCCTGAACCAAATACCCAGCACCTTCAGGTGGTCGGTCCTGACGGTGAAGGGGATCGAGGATTGGTCAGACCAGTTTCCGAAGAGCATGGCCTCGCTCTTGTCTCGGTTTACCTTGGCCCCCCAGGCCCATTTGAACTGGTCACATATGCACATGAGTCTGTGCACGGACAGCAGATCCAAGCAGAAAATGACGACGTCATTCATGTACAGGGAGGCCTTAACTTGTAGGCCCCCGCTGCCAGGAATAGTCACCCCTCTCAGGCTCGCATCCTTCCTGATGGACTCGGCAAATGGCTCTATGCAGCACACAAACAAGGCAGGAGAGAGAGGGCAGCCCTGTCTGACTCCATATCTGACTGGGAAGCTATCTGATTCCCACCCATTGATTGAGACTGCAGTGACAATGTTGGTGTAGAGCAGTCTGGTCCAATTGCAGATTCCCTCCCCAAAGCCCATTTTGGAGAGAACATCTCTCATATACGTGTGTCATATCATGTCAAAGGCTTCCTCCTGGTCCTGACTGATGAGGCAGGTGTCCAACCATATGTCCTGCACGTAGGCGATCGTATCCCTGAGGAGTGCGAGACTCTCAGCGATCTGCCTGCCCGGTACAGCACAGGTTTGGTCAGGGTGAATCACCGACCCCAGAGCAGACCTGACCCGGTTGGCAATAACCTTTGACAAAATTTTGTAATCCGCATTCAATAGTGAGATTGGTCTCCAACTTCTGATTTCATCCCTCTGCCCCTTCCGCTTGTAGATGAGGGTGATGATGCCTTTCCTCATGGATTCACTCATGGTACCTGTCCGAAGCATACTAACATACACCTCCAGCAGGTCCTGGCCAATCAAGCCCCACATAGCAGAGTAGAGCTCGACCGGTAAGCCGTCACTTCCGGGTGTTTTATTCTTTTCGAAGGACTCGAGGGCCTTGGTCAGCTCGTCCAGAGAAAGCGGCTGGTCCAGCCTCTCCCATGTTTTGTCATCTAAGACCTCCATGATAGAGGACAGAAATGACTGGGAGGCCGCGCTGTTAGTTGGCTTCATGTCATACAGGCTGGCATAGAAGGATTTACTGATCCTCATGATGTTAGCCTGAGATGACATTATCGAGCCATCTTCTTCTTTCAGGCTGCTGAGCACGGTGCTCTCTTTGTGCACCTTCTGGAAGAAGAAACGTGAGCACGTCTCATCCTGCTCCACGGAGCGGACCCTGGACCGCTTGGAGACCTCCGAGGCAAAGAGAGAGGCTTGCTGGCCCTTCACCTCCTTAAGGTCCTCCGTGACATCGACCCCCATCGTCTGCAGCAGGAGCAGGTTCTGCATACTTTCCTGGAGCTGAGACAGTTTTCCCCACCTCTCTCTCACCTCCTGAACACCTTTGAGGATGAAGAACCACTTGACATTCTCTTTTACTGTTTCCCACCAATCTGCTGGGGACTCAAAGAGGGGCTTCACAGTTCTGTAACTTGCGTAGCCCCTCTCGAGCTCCTCAATGTTTCCTGGGGTCAACAGCTTTGTGTTCATGTTCCCTTACCAGCCCACTGCTCGTCCTGTAGGTGACAGCCGGCCAGCAGGAGGCAGTGGTCAGAGAAGAGCACTGGCTAGACATCAGTGGATCTGACCAAAGTGGAATTGAGTGTTATCAAACCAACTATGATCTCATTGAGTCACGGAGAGACTTTTGAAGTGCTGAATGGCTTACTTCTACTCCTGTGTCTTATGGTCATATTGATGAAACCATGACAACTTGCATTTATTCTTTGCCTTTATGAGATTCCAAAATGTTTTATAAACATTAAAGTATCTTTGAAGTGTAGTCACTTTGTAATGTAGAAACATGACAGGAAACCAGAAGCAAGAAGAAATTTGCATTTCTGTTGTGCCTTTTAATCAGTGTGAGCAAATGCAACATCCTTTATTCTGTGTTTTGATGCTATTCAATCAATGAAAACTGGTCAACCTGGTTACAAGCTTAGAGTTCAAAATAATATTAAATGTTAATGTTAAGACTAAATGCTGCAATACATAGATATGCCAGTTTCTGACTTATCATAACGTTATTAAGGACTAAACTACCGCCTTTGTGTTTTCATGTCCATGTGTTCTAATGAGTCTTTAGTCTGTTCTTGTTTAGCATTAAGTAGTTTGGTGTAGTACAGTAGTGAAGAATAATCTAATGCCTCCCACACACTGCCATTTATGCTTAGTGATCTGCAGCTGTATGACATCATTGTGAGGTTGCTGCAGAGCCCGGAAGCTCTTACACAACACCAAGTAATTTATTTTGAAGCATAATCTCTCCATTTCAATGAACAAAAATCAGTATTCATTTTTCTTTTGCATGGCAATGTCCCACAAATGGCAATGTGATAACAACTGGCTAATCTGTTTTAGAATATTGTTAGCTAGGACGTTACGAAGAATTGTTGCCTAATTTTGTGATTTGATTGGCCTTCGGATCTCTGGAGACCAGCTTGTGTTAATGTCATTCAATGTAAGTGTTGCAATACTTGCAGAAAAAAAAATGTCCCATGGATGGGAGCACAATCCACCAATAACTGTCTTGATGCTGATGTACAAACATTGCAAGAAAACAACAGACCCTTTTCCGCCACTTCCACCCACCCACCCAAGATTGTCAATGATTAATACTGCTCAGTGTGGAGTGGATCTAATTAATTAGTAACTGTTCTTTTAATTGTTTTAATTGGATTCCTATCTTATTTGGGCTCTCACTGTTACCACTGTAAACCCTTAGGAGTGATGTTTTTTTTATTTTAAAGGCAGCGCTGTTTCTACTATCTGCTATCCGCTAATCCCCATTTCTTTTGCTTTCTTTTTAATCAAGCCAAAATGCACTCTCAGGACCTTTATGTTAATTTGCTTTGGACTAGCAATGTCTGGCTCAGTAACACTGACATGAGATTCTAATGCTCAATCGAGCTTGGTGCTTGCATTGTTTTAGTTAATACCACAAATACTGAAGGCACAGAGGACATGTATAAGGACAGGATTATGAAAGCAAATACCTGATTACACAGGATTGTGGCTTCTCTCAAAAATTCATTTGTGTCATTATCCCAGGTATGTAAAATGGGTTTTTGTGCTTTGGAAGGAGCTTTCTCTGCTTCTATCAGCAGAGGGTCAATGGCAATATTCTTACCGTTAGGTCAAGTGGTTGAGGGTTTATAATTACACAATCATGATTTGAGCAGGCTGATACTCATTTACATGCCGAGAGAGTGTTGAGCGATTGGAGGTGCTGTATGTAAAATAAAATGTTAGCCAAGACCCTGCCTGCCATCTTAGATAGATGTGAAAGACCCTGCATCACACTTTGGAGAAGGCCAAGCCGAATGTTTTGGGTCATATTCATCACCCAAGAATCACTATTCAAACAGATTATGAGACTGAAGATTTGTAATCAGCCATTTTGTTTCTGACATCACTCATCATTCTCCACAATTTTCCAAGTAGAGTTTATTATGACAACAGCTCAGATCCCCAAAATAACTTTGGCATTTTTATCCCTTCATTCTGAACAGTTTTTATAAAAGTCGCAAGATAACCACAAGTGCAAAAAATTGTGTCAGATCAATGGGACATAACATCGAAAAGTGTAAAATAAATTTTAGACAGACTGGATTCTGATCTCTTGTGGCTATAAAGATAACAACGTGCTGACAAGCCCCTGCTCAACAGCAAGCCACCCTTCTGTGGATTATGTCCCAAATTAGAGATGTATTTTGTGATTTTCCTTTTGAAGAATACAGAAGCAGAGGGACTAAAAAGCCAATTTAAAGAAAACCCGGTTCAGTTGGCTCCTTTTAAAACAGAAGTCCATATGAATCTGGAAGAAAATTATCCTACAGTGAAGGGTCCTTTTTAAATTAACATTTTTGTAACCAACAAAGGGTTTGTTGAGGAGGCAGTTCCCCTCACCCTTGAGCTCAACAGTTTGATGTATCTCATCTGGAATGAATTAGGGAACCTTGCCTGGGGCCTAGTCAAAACATACTGTACCATTTCAGCGGCACTTACTGCTAGATGTAGCCTTTGGTCCTCCCTCCACAGTTTTACATTGCACATAGAACCCCAGACATCACCTGTGACCTGTGAAACTCTTAAAGTATGAATATAAGATCATATGAATATACAAGCATGTGAAAAGGAGCATGAATAGTTCATTCAGCCCCTGGAACTCATTAAGACCATGGCTGATTTATTTCTGTTTGAATTCCACATTCCTATCTACCCTGATAAGCTTTGATTCCCTGACTAACAAGAATTGTTCCAACTCTGTCTTAAAAATCAGAAGCAAAAGAAAAACAGAAATTACTGAATGATTGAAGAAAGGTCACTGGGTCTGAACTGTTAACTCTGCTTTCTCTCCACAGATGCTGCCAGAACTGCTGAGTTATCCCAACAATTTCAGTTTTTGATGCTAACTTCCAGCATCTGCAGTTCTCTTTTGTTTGTTTTTCTGTTTTATAAATATTCAACAATAGTTTTGAATCCTGGCTCCACCAGGTTCTGAGGCAAAATTGCAAAGTGTCAGAACCCTCTGAGAGAAAGAAATTTGCCTCATTTCTGTCCAAAAGGGGTGATCTCTACTTTTAAAACAGTGTCCCCTCATTCTATTCTGACCCAACAAGAGAAAACACTTCCACCTTGTCCAGACCATTCAGGATCTTATACAGTTTAATCAAGTCACCACACCCCTTCCACTTCCCTGCTCTTCTAAAATCCAGTAGAAATAAGCGCAACATGTCAAACTTACCATTCAAAAAAATCCATTTATTGCAGATATCAATCTCATAAACGTCTTCTGAATCTAATACACTTGTATCCCACTTTGAATAAGGAGACCAAAACTGCACAAAGCAGCTGCGTGTCAGAGTTAACTTCCAAGATTCATCCAACTTTCATTGCAGTATGCCCAGGACAGCATCAGAGATAACCATACATTTGCAATCAACTGCAGTCACCTCGTGTAAAGTACAATGAGAAACTCATTTAGCTGTGTCTGAATACGTAAGCTGTTTAATTAGTGAGTTCAATTTTGCTAGCCAGTTGGTAATCTGGCTTCTGTCAGAGACATTTGAATGCTGGCCCAATGAGTTTTAGCAAATGTTGCCAATATCATGGAAATGGGCTTAAAACATTATTAATTATTTATTTGGTAATAATTTAGTCAAGCAGAGTATACACATTGGAACATTTCTGTTAAGTAAAACATGGTGCAGTGAATCATTCTTGGTCTAAAGTCAATGCACTGTCATGATAGGTTATTTTATCTAAAAGGTTGAGGTTTAACATAAGTAAGAGTTTAAATTAAAGAGTAGAGTTAATTATATTAGTTTAGACTGGAAGAATAAAATCAACAGTTTCAACAGTCCTTCAGCTTGGAAGTTGGAAGCAATTTGTTCTTATTTACTAATGGGATGTGGGACCCACGGTAATGACGCACATCTAAGTTCCCACTGATAAGGTGGCTACAGCCAGCCTTGTGGATCACAGCAGTCCTTGAAGTGATGGAGCACCCAAGCTACTGTTACACATAGAATTGGACAGTTTTGTCATAGTAACTATGAAGGAAAATGATATATGCTCCAAGAAGTGTAGTGTGAGCCTCAGAAGGTAATTTAAGACAATAATGTTCCCTCGACATTGGTGCATTTTTTTTTTTCTCATCAATCTAAGGGTTCCGACGTGTTGTGACACAGCTCTGGGGCAAGTGGGACTTGAACCTGGAGCTCTGCCCCAAACATAGAAAAACTATCACTGACCACAAAGCCCTTACTGGACCAGGGTTGCTCCCGTGGTTTGATGGTAATAATTGAGTGGAGGATATACCAGCCCATGAAGTAGCAGATTGCGAAGACAGTAAGGACTGGAGATGCTGGAAGCCAGAGTCAATAAATGTGAAGAGCACATCAAGGAGCAGGGAAGTCAACATTTTGGGCCAAAACACTTTGTCAGGACTGGGGAGGGGGATGGAGCCCAGAAGTATATAGAGAGAGGATAGTGAACCTAGGGGAAGGGCAGGTTTGGATGGTGATAGTCGGATGCAAGTAGGAAGCGTTTGTGATTGGTCAATGGGAAGGGTGGAGCTGATGGGTGAGTAGGAAAATGGGCAGGTTAGGTCAGGTCAGGGAGGCGAGGAGGAGGGGTGGGGCGAGACATGGGATAAGGCTGGGGGAGGAGGGACTTTAAAACTGATGAAGGTGATGCTGAGGCTATTGGGCTGTAAGCTTCCCAGATGAAATATAAAGTGTTGTTCCTCCAGTTTCTGTTTGACTTCACTCTGACAGTGGAGGAAATCAAAGATGGACACTCCCTGCTAGTGGAGTGGGAGGGAGAATTAAAGTGGATGGTAAACTGAAGGTCAGGTTGCTTAATGCGTGTAGAATGCAGATGCTTCATGAACTGGTCTCCGAGTCTGCATTCGGCCTCCCCAAAATAGAGGAGACCACATTGGGAGCAACGGATGCAATAGATGAGATTGGATAAAGTGCAGGTGAATTTCTGTCAGATCCGGAAGGATAGTTTAGGGCCTAGTATGGAGATGAGAGGCAAGGTATGGAGACAGGTGTTGCACTTCTTGCAGTTACAGGGAAAGGTAGCAGGTGTGGTGGAGAAATGGTGGGGAGTGCACAGTTGACAAGGGAATTGCGGAGTGTATGGACACAATGGTGGGAAAGGAAATATCTTTTTGGTGGTGGGGTCTGATAGTAGGTGGTGAAAATATCGGAGGATGATGTGTTTGATTCAGAGGTTGATGGGGTGGAATGTGAGGACTAAAGGGATTCTATCCTTATTGTTGGGGAACAAGGTTTGGGGGCAGAACTGTAGGAGATGGAGGAGATGTGGTTGAGGGCATTCTTATTTACTGAGGAGGGGAAACTACAGTCCATAAAGTAGTAGGATATCTGGATGTCCTAGAGTGGAACATCTCATCCTGGGATCAGACATGGCAGAGGCGGAAGAATTGAGAATATGGGATAGCATCTTTGCAAGAGGATGGTGAGAGGAGGTGTAGTCAAGGTAGTTGTGGAGTCAGTGGGTTTGAAGTGGATATCAGTGGTGAGTCAGTTCCTGGAGATGGAGAAAGAGAGGTTCAGGAAGGGGAGAGAGGTGTCAGAAATAGTCCAGGTGAATTTGAGGGCGGGGTAGAAGGTGTTGGTGAAGTTGATGAGCTGGTCAAGCTCCTCACAACAGCACAATTCAGCACTGATACAGTCGTCAATATAGCGGAGGAAGACATGAGGGATAATGCTGGTGTAATTGCGGAAGAGGGAGTGTTCCACGAATCCTACAAAGAGGAAGGCAGAGCTCAGGCCCACAAGGGTGCCCAAGGCTACCTCTTCAGTTTTTAAGAAGTAGGAAGATTCAATGAAAAATTGTTGAGGGCGAATGAGTTCTGCTGGACGAATGAGAGTGTCAGTGGAGGGGGACGGTTGGGCCAAGAGGAGAGGAAGAAGAGGAGAGCTTTTAGGCTTCCGTGTGGGAGATACCAGAGTAAAAGGCCTGGATGTTCATGGTGAAGATGAGGTGTTGGGGGCTGTGAATTTGAAAGTTTTGGAAGATGTGGAGGGCAAAGGTTGTGTCTCGAATGTAGATAGGGAGTTCTTGGACCAATGGGGAAAGAATGGATTTAAGGTAGGAGATGAGCTCAATGGGGCAGGAGGAGGCAGAGATAATAAGTAGACCGGGGCAATCAGGGCCTTTATCTCCATGAGGACTGTGGAGTGGTCACTCTTATTGATAATGTCATGGACAAAAGCATCCATGGGAGGCAGATTGGTGATGATGAATTAAAGTATGTTTTTCCTGCTTGTTGGTTCCCTCACAATCTGCCACTGGTTCAATCCAGCTGTAATGTCCTTTAGAAGCCAACCAGCTTGATCAGTGGTGCTGTTGCCGAGCCAATCTTAGTCATGGGCATTGAAATCCCCTCATTCAGAATGCATTGTGCACCCTTGAAACCGTCAGTGCTTCCTCCAAAAGTTAATCAACGTGAAAGAATACAGAGTTGGCCACTGGGGGAGGACTGTATGTGGTAATCAGCAGGAGGTTCCCTGGCTCATGTTTGACCTGATACAATGAGGCTTCATGGTTTTCAGAGTCAACCCGAGGAGGCCCCCGGGAACTCTCTCCCACTGTGCCACCAACTTTGCTGAGCTTGTCCTATGGTCTCCAAGGTGTGTAATATATGATTCTGTGAGTTAGAATATGTCAGGCTGTTGCTGACTAGTCTTCCATTTTGGCATGAACCACCAGATATTAGTAAAGAAAACTTTACAGGATCAATAGTGGCTGTGTTTGCCATTGTCATTTCCAATGCCTTAGCTGAAACTGTCTATCCAGTTTCATTCATTTTTTCCCTTTTTAGCTTGCTAGGCCATTTCAGAATCAACAACATTTCTGTGGATCTGTAGTAACATGTGGGATAGATCAGATAAGGACAGTAGTTTCCTTCCTTTAAGGAAATGAAATATATGATGTATTCAGATTGTCAGAAAGCATATGATAAGTTGCTACATAAAAAAATTACATAACATAGGAGCTTGTGGTATTGTTGTAATGTATTAGCATGGATTGAAGAATGGTTAACACATAGAAGGCAGAAAATCCAGATAAATACATCTTTTTCAGGTTGGAAAAATGAAACTAGTAGAGAGACATGACGATCAGGACAATTAATTACTGTCTGTAATAATAACTTGGACGAACAGTCAGAGTGCATTTTATCCAAATTTGATAAAGAAATAGGTGGGAGGGGATGTTATAATAAAGTCAGCAGGAGGTTCCCTGGCTCATGTTTGACCTGATACAATGAGGCTTCATGGTTTTCAGAGTCAACCCGAGGAGGCACTCTGTAAGGGGATATAGTTAGGTTGAGTTCATGGGCAAATATGTTGGCAGATGGTGTTCAGTATAAGAAAGTGTGCAGATGTAGTAAGTAATTAAGAAGGGAAATGGAATTTTGATCTTCATTGCTACAGTGTTGGAATTTAAAAAGAGGGAAGTGTTTTTACAACTGTGTAGTATTGGTGAGGCTGTACCTTTGGTACTCTATACAATTTTGGTCTATGTATGTAAGGAAGTGTATACTGTATTGGCCTTAGAGATATTTCAAAAAAGATTCACAAGGCTGATTCCTGGCCTGAAGAGATTGATTTATCAAGAAAACCCAAACGGGTTACAGCATGATTCATTAGAATGTAGGAGAATGCAGGGTGATCTTATTAAAGCATACATTTATTCTGAGGGGTTTGACAAGGGTGGATGTTGAGAAGATGTTTCCACAGGTGGAGGCATCTTGAAATAGGATACATTCTTATTGAATAAAGGGATAGTCATTTAAAGAAATTTCTGAAATTTTCTTCCCTGGGGAGTTGTGAAGGCAGGATCACTGAAAGTATACCTGAAGGAAATACACGGCTATTTTTAAATATCAGGGATTTCAGGGCTCAAAAGAGCTAGCCTGAAAGAGGAGTTGAAGCCAGAGACCAATCAGCCATGATCTTAAAGAATGGTGAGGCAGGTTACTGAATAGTCTATTCTTGCACCTATTTCTTATGGTCTTATGATTAGGCCAAGAAAACTAGTTAGAAAAAAAAAGTCAGTGAAGTTCTGAAATGCCTTTGCCTCCAATAATCTCAATAAAGTTCCTTTTGCGAGGAATAATTCACCAACTGGAAGAAATTCCTCTGACCTCTCTAGCCTCCTTACCACTTGGGACTTCCCTCCTCAGCTGAATTTTCCTTAAAGTCAAGATCTGTTACTATCACCTCCTTTCTATTGTCCTGAATTCATATTGATGTCTCAGTAAAAGATGGTGTATGATTCTGAGATGATTGCTATAGTGCTTACTTTTTGCCACTCAGCCTGAGATTTGAGACACTCTACATCTCTTGCATGACACCATCACAAATAATTCCTATATCTGTCTTTTTTATTTTGCCTCATGTGAGAGGATTTTGACAGTCAAGCACAATTTGAGGCAGGAATGGAAGTTATGTTCTGACAGATGGCTTGAAAGGTAATGGCATTTATTATTGTAGAAATATTACAATATTAAACTGTCAAACTTCTCCCTCCTGCTCATTCCTCTTGTCTGATGAAGAGACTGACTGATGCAAGGCTTTGTGCCTTCATGTGTGCCAGCACACTCTGTAATTCATCGGAGTGATTGTTTCTTCACAAGCCAAGACTGTGATGCTTGGAATTTCCATGGCAGGTTCTTCCAATTTTTAAATTCTAGCATCAGTGGGACATAACAGAAGCCCTGGGAAATTGCTAAAAGAGACCTCCCAAGGTTTGATGAGGCTCCTAAGGTTTGCCAGTGCTATGACAGAAGGTTCTAAGAAATTTGTTTTCTCTTCCGAACAGTCTGCTTTAATGTTAACAAGAGAGTGGGAAGATCAGAGCTCGCACTAACCTGCTGCTTCATGCTAAAATTACATAGATTCAGCAAAGAGATAGCCCACAAGGAAACATTTTGGCTTATCTCACCCAAACGGGCAAGTGGAAAGACCATTCAATTAAAGCCACTCTTCTGGTCTATTCTCTAACTCTTTGTACTGAATTATTTATCAAATCTTCTGATAAGCGATACCATGAATCTGATACCAATACCTTTCTGGAAGTTCATACTGGAACTGCATTCCAGATTATGATTGTAGCCCATATGGCTAATTAAATGATAATGAAGAGTGTAGGGTGTTGTGCTTGAACCAGCACTAGGCAAGCCTAAAGAAATTTAGGTGTCAACCTGTTGAAGCTACAACACAAGACATAAGTAGCAATTAATGGACAGAGCCAAACAATTCCACAACCAACAGTTCTGCAGTTCTGCCACATCCAGTCATGAACGAACAGTTAAGCAATGAACTAGAGGAGGACGCTCCATAAATATCCCCATCCTCAATGACGAGGGAGCCCAGCACGTCAGTGCAAACGAAAGGGCTGAAGCATTTTTAACAATCTTCAGTGAGAAGTATTGAGTGAATGATCCATCTCAGCCTCATCTAGGGATCCCCAGCATCATAAAGGTCAGTCTTCAGCCAACTTATCAAGAACCAGGTGAAGGCATCAGATATGGCTTTGACAATATTCTTGCAATAATCCTGAGGACTTATGCATCAGAAATAGATGTGTCCTAACCAAGATATTGAAGGGCATCTGCAACACCAGCATCCAACCAACAATATGGAGAATTTCTAGGATATTTCCTGGTTTGTAAAGCAGAACAAATCCAACCTGGTCAATTACTGCTTCATCAACTTACTCTCGGTCATTAGTAAAATGATGGATGGGGTCATTGAGTAAACCATCATGAACTTCATAATAACCTGCTCAGTGATGCTCAGTTTGAATCCTGCCAGGGCTTCTCAGCCCCTGACCACATTGCAGCCTTCAGTCAAATGTAAAGAAAAGGAGCTGACTCCTAGAAGTATGGTGAGACCAACTGTCCTTGATGGCAAGACCATATTTGATCAAATCTGGCATCAAGAAGTCCTGGCATAACTATAGACAAAAAGTGTGGCACTGGAAGAGCACAGCAGGTCAGGCAGCATCCAAGGAGCAGGAGAGTCGACATTTTGGGTATAAGCCCTTCATCAAGAATTTCTGATGAAGGGTTTATGCCTAAAACATTGACTCTCTTGCTCCTCGGATGCTGCCTGACCTGCTGTGCTTGTTCAGTGGCACACTTTTTGACTCTGATGTCCAGCATCTGCAATCCTCACTTTCTCCTAGCATAATTATAGTCAATGGAAATTCAGGGAAAAAGATCTCTGCTGGTTCGAGTTATACCTGGTATAAAGGAAGTGGCTGTAACTGTTGGAGGTCAACCATTTTTGTACTGGAATAATATCTCAGGGTTCTCAGAGTAGATATTTTCTAATCATCCTGTTCCGAGATGTTATAATACACTTCTGAGGGGATGTGATTGAACACAGGCCTCCTGTCTCAGTGGTAAGGAGTGACTACTGCAGCACAACTCAGTTCTTAAGATAATCTATGAGGCCGAACCATCTTCAGCAATTCATCAATGACCGACCCTCCATCATAAGGTTGGAAACGGAGATGTTCACTGATGATTGCACAATGTTGAATGTCGAGAGTGTGATGCCGAAAAGCACAGCAAGTCAGGTAACATCTGAGAAGCAGGAGAATCAACATTTCAGGCAGAAGACCTTCATCAGGAGTGTTCAATGCCAATCACAACTCCTCAGATACTGAAGCCATTCATATCCAAATCCAAGAGGACTGGAACAAAATTCAGGTTTGGACTGAAAAGTAGCAAGTAATATTCAGGTCAAACAATTGCCAGCTAATGAACCATCTCCAAGAGAGACAATCTAACCATTTCTTTTGACAATTAATGACATTACCATCACTGAATCCTCATTATCAATATCTTAGAGGTTACCATTGACCAGAAACAAAACTGGGCCCCAGCCATTTAAATCAGTGACTAAAAGAGCAGGTCAGGGACTGGAAATTCTGTGGCAAATTACTACCCACCCCTGATTCTCCAAAGAAATACTCACCTCTGTAAAGACTTTGAGAGCATTGGTGGACAGTACATGCTCAGTGTCCAGGAAATGCCCCTGAAAGATCAACTCATTAAGTGCCACATCTCTCCTCAACCCTGCAACCCTGCACCGTCTTCCTTTTTAGAAAATAATCTAATTCACTCTTCAAAGCCCCTGTTGATCCTATGTCCAACAAACTCTCAGGCAGCATGTTCCATATCCTGATCACTCACTGTGTGGTAGAGTTCCTCTCTATGCACTATTTTGTTCTCTATCCTTCCACCAATGTAAGTAGTTTTTGCCCATTGGTTCTGTACAGTCACTTCATGATTTTGAATATCTGTAAATCTCTTCTTGACTTTCTCTTCTTCAAGGTACTCTATAACAGTTCCAACTTTTCCAATCTATCTACATGAGAGGTACCTACCTTTTTAAGGGTACAAGTGGGGCTAGACTCAAACATTTTCAGTGACAACTGCTACATTATTCAGATAATGGGATAATTATTCTAATTAGGATTAGAATCCTTGTGTAGTGCTTGCCTCCTTTAGCCTGGTAATCTTGAAACCACAATGTGCTGAAGTTCCAGGAGACTCCTGGACTCTGACAATTCAGAGTTGTAACGTATACTGGATTTCATTGTATTCAGCCTGAAGGAATCAGCTGTATAGGATCATAAGCTCTGGCATTTCCTTCTTAAACATCTTCACCTCCCTATTCCTCTCTCATCCATGCAGATACTCCTTGAAACCTATTTCTTTGATCAAGCTTGATGTCATCTGTTTCAATATCTCTTGATGTAGCTCTGTGTCAACCTTTATTTGGTGATGTTTCTGTGCATGCATTTGGGGATGTGATACTACATTAAATGTACTACATAAATGCAAATTTTTGTTGCATGACTCAGCAAGATGAAATTGCTGAGCTCAGTAGAATCAATCTGTTCACAGATTTCTCATTAGGTATACAATGCACACTTAGAATCTGCCAAGTCTTTGCTAAGCTTCAAAGAAACGGATACAACTGATGCCAATTTTCTGAATAAATAATTCATAAACCTGTTGACCATGAAGCTGAATCAGTTAAGAAAAACAAACTTATGATCATAAATTACAGGACCTAATTGATACTTCTGTTTACCTTCCACAGCCTTTCCAAATTCAGATGTTCCTTCTTAAAGTTTGTTTATTTAGATATTTGAACATATCTTAAATCTTCCTGAATCCTAATGAACCATGACTCTTGAGCTCACTGGTCTACATTGGCTCCCTCTCGAACCACAGTACCATTTTAAAATTTCTAAGCTCCATTTCAAATCATTCCACATCTCTGTTCTGCCCTGTCTCTATCTTTCCTACAATGCTTGTGATTCCTGTGCTCACAAATACTCATCTCTTATCAGTCCCTTTAGTTATTCCATTATTGCTATCTGTGCATTTTTAAAATTCATTCATGGGATTTGGCATTTCTCGCCAGAGCAGTATCTCCAAATATCCAGAGAGCAGTGAAAAGTCAACCTCATTGCTGTGGGTCTGGAGTCACATGTAGAGACCAAGTAAGAATGGCAGATTTCTTTCCCTAAAGAACATGAGTAAACTTGATGTGTTACAGACACCAGGTCCAAACCTTGAGAACTTCTGACTCAGTGGATTTGTGTTTGCATAGATAACCTCACATCATTTCTTTGTCTTGCTATCTCTTTCTCATTGTTTGAAATGCTGTAAGATCTATCAGGATGACCTCATTTTTGATTTATAGATCTGGAATCTGCTTCTATAGCTTAGTATATATAGTTTTATTTTATTGACATGGTGTTTATTACGCCTTTGGATATCTCCATACTATATCTCTATTACTCTCTGTCATTTACTCTTCACAATCCCTCTTATTGTCTGTCACTTTTCACGTTTACTGACTGTGTTATGTTATTACACAGATCTCTGAAAGGCACTGAACCTTTAAGATAGATGATATTGTGAAATGTGATGCTCTGGTACAAAAGCTTTCCATCTTACATTCTTCACAGTTAGTCAGTTAGCAAGCGGATGGACATCCATTAGCCAACCAGTCAACTATGCATGCAATGTTGTAGTAATATAAGTAAGTATATAACCCAGATTATAAGGGCTGTTGTGTTCCAGTGATAGTGCCCCTACCTTTGGATCAGGAGGCTTGGATTCAATTCCCATCTGCCCCAGAGATGTATACAGAGTAACCTCGATTATCCGAAAGACATAGGCAGGGAGTATTTCGTTTGGTTAATCAAATGCCGGATAATCAAATGCTGGAACACATAGTTTAACCAAACATCAGGACCTTGCAATCTTGTTCGGATAATCTGAAATGCAGATAATTGAATGTCGGATAATCGAGGTTCCTCTGTAGTAACACCTGCGAACAGGTAGTTGACTAGAAATTATCTATAACTCAGATTGTATATGTCAGTCTGAGATGCCATATTGCTGCACACAGTTAGCTATTAATAAACTTCAAAATGGCTGATTTAGTAAGTCCTCAAGTATCAGTTGTATATGTTATGTGAACTAACGTATAGAAAACCATATCTATCATGGTGGCAGCAAGTAGTCACTAGACGCCATTGGTAGTATTTTGGCAACAAAGACTGAAAGAAGATAAGAGCAGTGGCAGTTGCACAAAGTTATTTTCTGAACAATCACTCATCAAATGCCTAAGTTCAGAGCCTAAATTAATATTTAACAATCAAGACAGAAAGCTACAAACGTACTGAATCACAACAGAAATACGGTTGTGAATATATTCTCTCTGTCTTTAAGAAAATGGAAGGCCATGGTGCATCCAATTTCTTTTTAAAAAGGCAGTTTATATATGGCCCAGGTCAGTACCAATTCATAAAAGCAATTCCAGAATGAAATACAGTTTAAAACACCAAGAAAAGAAATGCCAGTTAAGATTATCTGTTCACAGTCATCAGTTGATTCTAAAATTTTTATTCCCTAGAAATCTATGCAAAAATATAAAATGAATGTGTGTGATATCACTTCAAATGTTTTATTGTGAACACTGTATAAAGGCATTGCTCAGGTATTTATTTTGAAAGAAAGAGTATATTTGAGTAGTTCACACAGTGAACCTACACAATGCATCCCAAGATGGTTGTGGTGGACATGGCCACAACATGTCAGTGTTGTTCATATAACTATGATACATTGTAGTAATGTGGTTAAGGAACTGAATTACAAGGTCAGCCATCATCTTATTGAATGGTGGAACAGTCTCGAAGGGCCAACTGGACTTCTGGAGTTTTATCTTTTGAAATCTTAATACACTTTAGTTTGATGATGGTGAGAGACATTGTGTGTAGTGGAGATGCTGGGGATGGAACTGGACTGACCATCCTCTGTCCCCATGATATTATTAATGTGGTTTCTGTGAATATTAAGAATTTTGTTTTGTGAATGAATAGTCAGGCAGAAGATAGACTGTCTGAAAAGCTTCTGTAGGGAACTTTATCACAGTTTCTGAAATACACTGAAGACTGAAATTGTGAGTCATATTGGATGTTTTAGATAAATTGGTACTACTTAGGAAGGTTTACTTCCAAGCCAGGCTTTTTGCCTTTTCTCCTCCAAGAGTTTAATATAGTAACCAGTGCACTCACTTCAGAAATACAGTTTTCCCATTGGGAAATGGCCTTTGTCTAAGTTTTTTTGGCTGTGATGTGCTAGTTCATTGGTTCATGTCATTTCCGAGGGAAAAACAGTTTAAGGAATATATTTCACAGGCCTCTTATACTTTCATGTCCATTTGAGACAGATGACCATTGTAATTATTCACATTTGAAGCAAAGGTGAATGGGTTTCTACAGGTAGTTATAATCAAGGAAAAACAGCAGCAAACTTGGAGAATAGGTGGCAATTTCAACATATCAAGTATTAGGTGATGTGCTTTGAGAGATGAATAGAATGAAAGACCACATTTGCCTTCAGAAACAGAATAGAGGAGCTAAGGGATCTAGGGATACATATGCATTAACCACTAAAAGGTAGTAATGTAGGTTGAGAAAGTTATAGAAAACATAAACAAATTATTGATATTACAATCTTAGAAATTAATAACTTCTAAAGAGAAATTCAAACTTCCAGGTATTAGTTGAAATGATGAAGCATTAAGATAACATGTTTTAAACAGTTTCACTGTATTGTATGTTTAAAATATGCTATTAATTTAGAATTGGAATTAGAATTAGGTTTTATTGAAACGTGCTCAAATACAAAGTACAGGCATACAGTGAAGAATTGTCAAAGTTGCCGGTCTCATGTACTGTCATAGACACAAAACCTGAATTTTTTAAAAACTTAGATACAAAAAACAAAGCAACAACCTAAGATACAAAAACCAGAATTAAAAAGAACAAAAGCAGAAGTACAAATAAAAAAGACCCAAGAAGAAGGGGGAGGTAACAACCAGATGTAAAAGTCTTATCTCTGTAAGGTAAGTGGGCCTTCCTGACCAACGCCTCAGGTGCCATTTTCTCTTGATGGCAACTTATCCTTTAAACTGTATAAATAAAATATCCATAGTCACACTTTGCATTCTCAGTTCACAGTTGCTCCCTGATTTCAATGGATTGCTTCATTTTTCCAACTAGATAACTTCTAATGCTAAAATTGCCTATGACTAAGAAAGTTACTTTTTAAACTCTAGTCTAGACAAATCTTCCAGTCTCTTATAACTCTGCACAAACGCATTTTTCAGACTGAATGTGCACTCCCATCCAATTTTGTTTTCCAAATTGGACACATTAGCCGAGTATCTAAGTAAAAATATTAGTTATCTTTAATCTTGATTTCTGTCGCTGCTTTTCCTTAGTAAAGGAACAGTTTAACACAACTGTTTACCAATTGATATCATCATACATTTTTGGGGACTTCAGCAGCCTCATTGTAAAATTAGAAACAGCTATCATTTCTCCCAAGTGAATATACCAATCACTTCCCTCTCAATAAAAGAATTTGAGCATATTTCTGATCCCCTAACAATTGAATCCCCTAACAATTGTCCTGTTATACTGACTTCAGCATATGATCTCTTACATCTACCCAAAATGTAAAGCTATGGTCCCAAAATATAAACAAAAATAATACTGCAACTTCAGAAATTCAGAATAGTCCGAATAGGTAACTGAAGTTCATTCCAAAAAAAAGTTAGTACTCGGTCGGCAGTCAATGTACATCAGCAAATGCACTGCTGTTGGGTGGATGGGGTTTAGTACTCAGTGCTGGTATCCAGATCACAGAAAGGTTAAGGATTGAGTGACTTGGGAAGTTACAGCAAAGATTTACAGGAATGCTACTAGAATAGATCAGTTGCTACTATCGGCAATGACTGGACAAGTTCAAGTTATTTTCTCTGGCAAACAGAAAATTGGGACAGAATAACAAAGATCATCAAAATTAGAGACAAGTTTACAAGGTAGATGTTTAAGCCATTGTTATAACCCATTTGGAAGAGTGCATTGATTCTCGAGACCCACTACTCCTGAGTTGCCATAAAGTTAATAAGTTAATCAAAGTGTAGAAAATCCCCATTCTATTTCTCTGTTGCAATCAGATTAACAAGAACTAGGCTCCTGTATTTAACAATAACTTCTAATTATTATAAATAAGTTCTGGCCATAATTAAAACATGGTATCAACTATCATCATGTAACTTCACAAGTTGAAATCAAACATCCTTTTTAGAACCCTGACACAACCAAATGAAAAAATGCGTTAGTGTTGGGTGAAACACTAGGGAAACCCTGTATGATAGCACCATGCCGCAGGCACTGATGGTGTCTTTATTTGATTTCCCAAAAGCTTCTGTTCTTTAATCTCATTTATTCCACATTCTTTAGGTTCTTAGCTGAAGACACAGAGGATTTACATATTAATTATTCAGTTTCATCGGGACACATTAGATGCAAGAGCTAACAGCAACGGTGGGAGAGAATAACTTACCGTAGAGACCGGACCCAAATTTGAAGAACACAACAAAAAGATAATCACTTATAAACCTAAGAAAGAATTCCAACAGATGATTAGCAAGTTGATTACCAACCCTTAAGGAGGGTTTGGGGTGAATAACGTAGAAGTTGTAAAAATACATAAGGGGGAACGAAATAAAAGAATATGTGCATAGGCTGAGATGAAGAGATAGGGAAGAGGCCTCACATGATGCAGAAACACAATCATAGATTGGTTAGGTTAGGTGACTTGTTTTGGTGTTGTTGATCCTATGTAATTCTATGTAACATTTATCTGATCTGGGCCCAGCAATTCCAATCTCACTCACAACAGCATTGTAGCTACTTTGTTCAAACTCTTGAAGAGTAAGTATTCTGAAGGAGGTCATTCAGCCGATCATTTATGTACCAGCTCCTGAAAAAGCTTCCCAACTAGTCCCATTCTCCAGCCCAAAATTTCAAATATACATCCAGCCTTATTCTGAAACCTCCTATGGAAAACCCCTCCACCATTCTCCCAAATCTGAACAGCTAAGTAAAGATGTTTCTCATAATTTCATTTCGAGCTCTCTTGATGACAATTTTAAAATTTTGACTCCCAAGTTACTGACAAACCAACTGGTGGAAACAAAATATCTTTTTTACTTTTTCCTTTTAAACCCTGGCAAAATTGTTCTAATTTCTCTAATCTTTCTTTGTCTGTAAAATTCCTCATTCCTGGTTTCATTCGAGTAAAACTCTTTTGCACTCTCTCTAGAGCTTTTAATCCTTCCTTAAATAATGTGCCCAGATCTGAACACAAAACTCCAAAGATAGTCTGACCAATAATTGTACAGTGTAGCAATGCTCCCTTGTTTTAATACTCTATGCCTCTATTGATAAACCCAAGGATCGTATAAGCCTTCTTAAGAACTGTTTCATCTAGCCCGGTCACATTCTGAGTATTATGCACGTGAACCATGTCTCTGCTCCTGTACTCACTTCCAAGTTGTACCACTGAGCCTGTATGGTCATTACCTACATTTCTTCTACCAAAATGCATTACCTCACATTTCTTTATATTGAAATTCATATGCCAAATGTCTACCTATTTGGCCATCTTGTCAAAATTCCTCTGAAGCCGCTCAGTCTCATCCTCACGATTCATTATTCTCCCTAGCTTAGTTTCATCTACAAATTCAGAGATTTTGCCCTCAACATCCATCTCCAAGTCATTTGTATACATTATAAAGAAGCAAACGTCTCAATACTGATCTCTGAGGGACACTATTTTGAACTCACCTCCAGTTTGAGCAATGCCCAACAGCACTTACCCTCTGTTTCCTACTTTTAGCCAAATTCTAATAGATGCTGCCAAGGACCCATCAATTCCAAATGTTTCTAATGTGCTAACCAACTTGCTCCATAGCACTGTATCAAATGCTTTCTGAAAGTCGACAGTGCTAGCCTTATCAACTGCCCATGTCACCTCATCCAAGAACTCAATCAAATTTGACCTGCACTTGACAAAGCTATTTTGATTGTTCAGAATTAACTTACTTTTCTATAATTGTTCATTTATCTTATGTTGTATTATGTCATCCATCAATTTTCTCTCTATTGATAGCAAGCTGAAAGATTTGCAGTTTCTTGGGGTATCCTTTACCCCTTTCATAAAAAATGGCATCACATTTGCAATCCTTTAGACCACAGGACTCATCCTGTACTCAGAGAGACCTGGAAATTTTTATCGAGTGTTCCATAATTTGCTCCCTTACCTCTCTCAGCAATGTAGAATGCCTCCCATCTGGGCCTGGTGACTACTATGCCTGAAGTGCTTCCATTGGTTGACCACCTCTTCTTTATTATCTGTGCTGTTCAGTTGTTCAACACCCACACTTTCAACTGAACCATTGCCACTATTTTCTAATTTGGTATAGACAAAAGGAAAGTATGAATTTAGTATCTCTGCCATACCTTTTGCTTCAGTTAGCAATTTATCCTAATTGTTCTTTATGGAGCAGCACTCTTTCAAAAAGTCATAGGGCTGTACAACATGGAAACAGACCGTTCAGTCCAACTCACCCATGTCAACTAGATATCTGAAATTAATCTAGCCCCATTTGCCAGCATTTGGCCCATATCCCTTTAAACCCTTCCTATTTATGTATCCGTCAAGGCGACCCTTAAAGGTTGTAATTGTACCAGCCTCCACCACTTCCTCTGGCAGCTCATTCCATACATACATCACCCTCTGTGTGAAAAAGTTGCCCCTTAGGTCCCTTTTAAATGTTTCTCCTCTCACCTTAAACTATGATGTCTAGTTTTGGACTCTGCTACTGTGGAAAAAAGATTTTGGTTGTTCACCCTATCTATGTCCCTCATGAATTTATAAACTTCTATAAGGTCACCCCTGAACTTCTGATGCTCCAGGGAAAATTACCTCAGTCTATTCAGCCTCTCCTTATAGTACAACCCTCTAACCTTGGCAACATCCTTGTAAACCTTTTCTGAACCATTTCAAATTTCACAACAGCCTTCCGATAAGAAGGAGACCAAAACTGCATGCAGTACTCCAAAAGTAGCCTAACCAATGTCCTTTACAGCTCCAACATGACCTCCCAACACCTATACTCAATGGTCTGACAAATAAAGGAAAGCAAACCAAACATCTTCTTCATCAGCCTATCTGTATGCAACTCTACTTTCAAGGAAATATGAACCTGCCCTCTAAGGTCTCTTTATTCAGCAATATTCCCTTCAAACTTACAATTAAGTGTATAAGTTCTGCCCTGATATGCCTTTCTAAAATGCAGCACCTCACATTTATCTAAAGTAAAGTCCATCTGCCACTTTTTGGCCCATTGGCCCATCTAATTGAAGTGCTACTTTACTCTGAGGTAGCATTCTTCGCTGTCTATTACACTATCAATTTTGGTGTCATCTCCAACTTACTAACCATACCTCCTATGTTCACATCCAAACCATTTATATAAATGATGAAAAGCAATGGGTCCAGCACTGATCCTTGCGGCACATCACTGGTCACAGGCCTCCAGTCTGAAAAGCAACCCTCCACCACCATTCTCTGTCTCCTACCTTTGAGTCAGTTCTATATCCAAATGGGTAGTTGACCCTGTTTTCCATGTGATCTAACCTTGCTAACCAGTCTACTATATGGAACTTTGTTGAATGCCTTACTGAAATCCATATAGATCACGTCCATCGTTCTGCTTTCATTAATCCTCTTTGTTACTTCTTGGAAATACTGAATCAAACTAATGAGATACAATTTCCCACACACAAAGTCATGTTGACTGTCCCTGTGGGTTTCCTCCCACAGTCCAAAGATGTGCAGGGTAGGTGAATTGGCTATGCTAAATTGCCCGTAGTGTTAGGTGAAGGGGTAAATATAGGAGAATGGGTCTGGGTGGGTTACGCTTCGGTGGGTCGGTGTGGACTTGTTGGGCCGAAGGGCCTGTTTCCACACTGTAGGGAATCTAATCTAATCTAATCTAATCTAATCTCATCAGTCCTTGATTTTCAAAATACATGATGTGGAGGAGCCAGACCACTCCCTCCGTGACTCCCTCGTCAGATCCACACCCCCCACCAACCCAACCTCCACTCCCGGCACCTTCCCCTGCAACCGCAGGAGGTGCAAGACTTGCGCCCACACCTCCCCCCTCACCTCCCTCCAAGGCCCCAAAGGAAACTTCCATATCCGCCACAGATTCACCTGCACCTCCACATTGCATCCTCTGCACCCGATGTGGCCTCCTCTATATTGGGGAGACAGGCCGCCTACTTGCGGAGCGTTTCAGAGAACACCTCTGGGACACCCGGACCAACCAACCTAACCACCATGTGGCTCAACACTTCAACTCCCCCTCCCACTCCACCAAGGATATGCAGGTCTTTGTCTCCATCGCCAGACCACAACAACACGACGGTTGGAGGAAGAGCGCCTCATCTTCTGCCTAGGAACCCTCCAACCACAAGGGATGAACTCGGATTTCACCAGTTTCCTCATTTCTCCTCCCCCCACCTTGTCTCAGTCAAATCCATCGAACTCAGCACCGCCTTCCTAACCTGCAATCTTCTTCCTGACCTCTCTGCCCCCACCCCAGTCTGACCTATCACCCTCACCTTGACCTCTTTCCACCTATCGCATTTCCGACGCCCCTCCCCCTAGTCCCTCCTCCCTACCTTTTATCTTAGCCTGCTGGACAAACTTTCCTCATTCCTGAAGAAGGGCTTATGCCCGAAACATCGATTCTCCTGTTCCCTGGATGCTGCCTGACCTGCTGCGCTTTTCCAGCAACACATTTTCAGCTCTGATCTCCAGCATCTGCAGACCTCACTTTCTCCTCAGGAGCCAGTGTTGGACTGGGGTGGACAAAGTTAAAAAAATCACACAATACCAGGTTATAGTCCACAGGATAATTTGGAAGCACTAGCTTTCGGAGCGCTGCTTTTTCATCAGATAGCTTTCAGAGCAGCACTCTGAAAACTAATGCTGTTGGATGATAACCTGGTGTTGTATGATTTTTAACTTTTTCCAAATACATGTAATTCCTTGCTTCATTAACCTTTTGCTATTAACATGTTTGAAGAACATTTTGTTGTTTGTTTTTGTGCAGCCTGCTATCCTTTCTTCATGCTTCCTCTTAACCTTCCATGTTCCAGCCTTAGTCTCCCTCTTGCATTTGAGATAGTCTTTGTGATTGCTATTGTTATTATTATTCTAGTGTGCATCATATGTGTCCTTTTCCTTTAGTTATCCAGGATACACTAGCTTGGAAACCTCATATTGATTCCTCATGAGTAGATACCTAGCTTGCAACCTATTCATTGCACAAGTCTCCCATTTTAATCCATTGTTTTAACTGCCAAAATATGTTTCAAATCAACCTGTGCTTGTTCACTATTTAGATCCTGAAAATCAGCCCTTTTCTACTCTGTCACCTTAACCCTTGACTGATTTTCATTCTTCTCCAACTCAATATTTCAAATGCATTGCTTAATGTTAGGTAGTATTATTAAAGTATCACTTTGGGTGTCTTCATATGTGACTGTTGCCACTTGTCATTGAAAATCACAACTCATAGGTGTAAGAGTGTTCATCAGAATATGGAAATGGCAGAAGCAATGCTGAATTAACCCTTGATAACATTTACAAGCAGCATTTCTGGGTTTTTTTTTAGCTATTCTGGTATGCAGGAAAAAACCTAGGTGACCCATCTATCAAGAAAATACATTCCTCCTAAACTGTTAAGTGGCACAGTTGGTCAGAACAAAGTCTGTCAGCTTCACAAGTTGACTTTACTTCTTGTGCATGAGATGCCTATTGAAGATTCTGTGTTAAAGGTGTGGTGGGGAAAAGGAGTTGGGTGATGTACTGGTATCTTAATAATGTGAATGGGTCTAAAATTAATACACACAAGGTTTGGGAGAAGATTTGTAGCTCGGGTGCACACAAGCGCACATGAAACACGCACAACTGCTAAGACAGCACTCCATATTCATTTTATTTGACAAAATAATCCACTTAATCTTATTACTTCACTTCAGTATCTTCTTCTTCACCTCACCTGAGTGATTTTCACAACTACATCTTAGCCTTGTTGATACATAAGGTAAAGAGGCACCATTCATGAGATCAGTGATTACCACATCCTTTCAGAACAACTGCTGTTATCAAATAGCATTCTTGATGATGTGCACTATGCAGTTTCCGGCACGGACATTTTCCGACAAGAGAGAAAGCTTAATTTGAAGTTGATAGGTACTTGTAATGTCTCTCATGACTGAGGTATGACATTAGATATTGATGTAAACCATAACTGTGTGGCATCAGGCCATTCCATTTCTGGAATATTGTGTCAATTCTGGTCTCCTTCCTATTGGAAGGATGTTGTGAAATTTGAAAGAGTTCAGAAAAGATTTACAAGGATGTTGCCAGGGTTGGAGGATTTGAGCTCTAGGGAGAGATTGAATAGGCTGGGGCTGTTTTCCCTAGAGCGTCGAAGGCTGAGGGGTGACCTTTATAAATCATGAGGGGCATGGATATGATAAATAGACAAAGTTGTTTCCCTGCAGTAGGCGAGTCCAGAACTAGAGGGCATAAGTTGAGGGTGAGAGGGGGCAAGATATAAAAGGGACCTAAGGTGCAACTTTTTCACGCAGTGGGTGGTACATGTATGGAAGAGCTGCCAGAGGAACTAGTGGAGGCTGGTACAATTGCAACATTTAAAAGGCATCTGGATGTGTATACGAAAAAGAAGGGTTTAGAGGGATATGGTACAAGTGCTGGCAAATGGGACAAAATTAGGTTGGGATATGTGGTCAGCATGGGCGAGTTGGACCGAAGGGTCTGTTTCCATGCTGTACATCTCTATGACTCTATCTAATTGATTTATGTCTGTAGTATTCCCCACACTAGGTTCAACCCACATTTACGCTATACTGTCCATTCAGACAATCTTGCAGCACACTAAATCTTTAAAAGAATTGTTACAGTCAATTCCAGAACTTAGCTGTATCCCTGTAATTGCTCTTCTTCAGACTTGTAATTAATGGATTCTTGAAAGTTCTTATGAGATTTATTGCAGCCAGTGCACTCCTAACCTTGACAAGTTTCCATATGAAAAAATCCCTACTTTCCCTATATTTTGCCAATTAGTTTAAAAAGCAGTCTATGAACTTTGGCCATTTTGCCAAAGGAAACAGTTCTTCCTGAATTCATTTCATATATTTTAACACATCGATTAGCGTCAGAGAATCGTACAGCATGGAAACAGATTCTTTGGTCAAACTCATTCATGCTGACCAACTTTCCCAAATGTAATTAATCCCATTTGCCTGTGTTTGGCTCATATCCTTCTAAGAGAAAGTGAGGGCTGCAGATGCTGGAGAACAGAGCTGAAAATGTGTTGCTGGAAAAGCGCAGCAGGTCAGGCAGCATCCAAGGAACAGGAGAATCGACATTTCGGGCATAAGCCCTTCTTCAGGAATGAGGAAAGTGTGTCTAGCAGGCTAAGATAAAAGGTAGGGAGGAGGGACTAGGAGGAGGGGCTTTGGAAATGCGATAGGTGGAGGGAGGTCAAGGTGAGGGTGATAGACCGGAGTGGGGTGGGGCGGAGAGGTCAGGAAGATGATTGCAGGTTAGGAAGGCGGTGCTGAGTTCGAGGGATTTGACTGAGACAAGGTGGGGGGAGGGGAAATGAGGAAATTGGAGAAATCCGAGTTCATCCCTTGTGCTTGGAGGGTTCCCAGGCAGAAGATGAGGCGCTCTTCCTCCAACCGTCGTGTTGCCATGGTCTGGCGATGGAGGAGTGCAAGGACCTGCATGTCCTTGGTGGAGTGGGAGGGGGAGTTAAAGTGTTGGGCTACGGGGTGCTTGGGTTGGTTGGTCCGGGTGTCCCAGAGGTGTTCTCTGAAACGTTCCGCAAGTAGGCGCCTGTCTCCCCAATATAGAGGAGGCCACATCGGGTGCAGCGGATGCAATAGATGATGTGTGTGGAGGTGCAGGTGAATTTGTGGCGGATATGGAAGTGTCCCTTGGGGCCTTGGAGAGAAGTAAGGGGGGAGGTGTGGGCGCAAGTTTTGCAATTCTTGCGGTTGCAGGGGAAGGTGCCGGGAGTGGAGGTTGGGTTGGTGGGGGGGTGTGGACCTGACGAGGGAGTCACGGAGGGAGTGGTCCTTTTGGAATGCTGATAGGGGAGGGGAGGGAAATATATCCCTGGTGGTGGGGTCCCTTTGGAGGTGGCAGAAATGACGACGGATGACATGATGTATATGGAGGTTGGTGGGGTGGTAGGTGAGGACCGTTTTGGATCCAGTTGTCGGGTTGGGTGGGGAGAGCAGCCAGGTCAGGGAGATAATAAGGGGAAATGCAGGATGGAATCAGGTCAGAAGGTAGTCAGGTTAGAGCAAGGGATACTTGGGTGGTCTGCAGAATAGTTGGATTGCCAGGAGATACATTTGCAGGGATTGATTGAGACATGTTGTTACCCAGATGATTGACTTGATTTAACTATTTTTGGTGTTCCCTAGGTAACTATCCAGATATGTACTGCGGAAACCATGGTGGCACCATGGTTCAGTGGTTAGCACTGCTGCCTCACAGTGCCATTCGATTCCCACCTTGAGCAACTGTCTGTGTGGAGTTTGCACATTCTCCCCATGTCAGTGTGGGTTTCCTCTGGGTGCTCCAGTTTCCTCCCACAATCTAAAGATGTGCAGGCCAAGTGAATTGGCCATGCAAAATTGCCCATAGCGTTAGGTGCATTAGTCAGAGGTAAGTATAGGGTAGGGAACTAGGTCTGGGTGTATTACTTTTCGGAGTTTCGGTGTGGACTTGTAGGGCTGAAGGGCCTGTTTCCATACTTAGGGAACCTAACCTTAAATGTCTAGAGTCTCGAACTCACACTCAGTAAGATTAGCCAATGGTCCCAGTGAATGGGAATTACCCATGTGAAGTTTAAACTTCCCAGTCAATTTCGTGGAGGGTTTATATGTCAGGACTTGCACAAGGTCAGTCTGGTGATCCAGAGAATAGTCAATTTGGTTCAAAATAAAAATGTTTGGGTTAGGACCTCAGAGATAAGGGATGATAAAGGATGCCTCAAGATAAGGGAGATGAACAAATATGGATATAAGAGAAACATTACGTAATGATAAAATTCATATCGAAGGTTAAAGAAAGTATGCTCAATCACAGAGCTGAAAATAATCGGGGATTCATTGCATAGGTGCCAGGACCAAAAGCTACAAGAGAAGTTATTGTAAGCTCCTTCTCTTATCATTTAGGAATAATTGCAGTTTGCTAAGTGGTCACTAAATGGCTCCATGATTGAAGCACGCACATTATAGTAATCATACTCCAATGCTCCTGAATCAGTTGATAGGAATATTCTAGAACCTCCGGAAAGTAAACTAGCATACCAATAAGTATTTAGCTTGCACTAGTATATAAATCACTGCCTTAATTCATTGTTATTGTTTACTTGAAAACTTAATGAACTTCTTCTCACATTAACTGATCAAAAGTAGTCTCAAGACTGAACCTTTTACCAGTCAGAATTAGGAGTTCAGAACCACCAAGTATCAACAAAGGTTTGCAATCAGTTTAAAACTTAACAATGAGCATTACTTAATTAACAAAGATGTCCAAAAGTCAAAACCTTTTTCAATGTTCTGCCTTATACCTTTGTTGTTGTTGTTTTGTTGCACAGAAAAACCATATAGTATGGCACTTATTGGTATGTTAGTTTACTTTCCGGAGGTTCTAGAATATTCCTATCAACTGATTCAGGAGCATTGGAGTATGATTACTATAATGTGCGTGCTTCAATCATGGAGCCATTTAGTGACCACTTAGCAAACTGCAATTATCAGACACAACAGCTGGTAATTGCTGAATTATGTCTTTTGTGTCACACATCTGCTTGATTACCTTGAATTTCTAATCCATAATTTAGTAAGACTTCACTACTGTCAAAAATGGTCAGTCAGGAGCAGCTATCAATGGAAAAAAAAGGACACACCAATCAAATCTTTCCAGTTTTAGAGTTTTCTTTTAGATGCTATCTTGTTTCTTCAGCCAGTGAACAGGTGAAGAATTAGTTTAAACATAGCAAAACATTTAAAACGAGATAAATAATTTGCAAAGAAAAGCTATCAACCCACAAAATCCCAATTGGCATCTTTCCAGGGTGCAGCTCTCAGGCTACTAGTATAACAAGAGCTGTAGCATTGTGTTGCATTTGGAGTACGAATCAACAGCTTGTTGAAATTCCTGGAATTGGATGTGCATTTGTGAACGTCTAATTGCTGTTTTAAAAAATCATGAAATAATGTAGAACAAAGGAAAAAATCTGACCTCTGGAAACATTACAGTAAATGAAAAGGTACAGAGTGGCCTAGCCACTTGCTGATCAGGCATGATGTAATGTCTGTGTCTTAAATGAGACGACAGAATCAGTGAATAGAATACAGATGTAGAAGCATAGTCCCGGAAGGAACAGAAGTTGAGAGAACTGCTTCAGGCAGGAAAACTATTCTTTGTGAGATGTAAATAGTTGAGAAAATCAATACATGAGGAATCTTTTAAGCAGCACACTGCAAAAGAATAGCCATGGAATGCCAGGACTGGTAAAGAATAAAGAAAGAAAGAAGAAACAATGTTCAGGTATGAGAGCCTAGGTCTTTTTGGATGAAAGCAAGCAATACATCATATGAGATGTCAGGCTGAAATATCACAGGATTCTGAAAACAACAATGAGAAGTTCAAGGCTCTGATTGCTTGGCTGTTTTAGAAATGGAAAGCAAAACTCAGGACGAGTGTAAACCAAGTTGTAAAAAGTAGCTATTTCAGAGTTCTGGATAGAGTATAAATACCAACTGTGCCTTTCTCTTTTTGTCAGCTACATTTATCATAAAGCACAGTCAGTTCCATTCCTGCTCATCTTCCTATTACGAGTGTAGTGGAGTCATCTTGGCTAGATTCGCCACTACAAATCCTTCTTATCGAAATGAATCAAAACAACTAAAATCACATGGGGAAGGATACCAACACAATATCATGGGCAGAGGAAGGGGTCAATCTATATGAATAGTGATGGGCTTATTAAATACTATTTATTAGCTAGTAGCTAGTTACATTACATCTAGGATTCATGACTGTCTCTTGTAAAACATTAGGCTCAACTTGAGAGGATGTTGATATTATGACTTTTGCTTCACGATGTTAACAGTAAAAATAATCAGTGAAACATTATAAACATTCTGGTGAATGTGTGGAGGAAAGAAAAAAGTGTGCTCCTTCTAAACTGGTCTTCTATGGTTTGATGGGCAGAGCTTATTTTGTGACTTCAGTTAACCCTGTTCTAATCTTAACTGCCTTATAAAACTAATAGTTGTTTCAGTTTGAGAAGCAATCTATTTGGTAGGCCATGGGCCAACCATCACAACAGAAAATCTGGATGTCGCTGACTTATGGTTCTTACTGAGAAAAGAACAAAACTATTTGGTTTTGTACATGGTTCTTACAACTTGGATGATGCCAAAGAAGTTGTCTCTGTTATATTGCCCACTGACAGAAGCAAACACCAATGAATGGTTCAACAAAATGACAAGATCATCTGGTTTTTGTTTCAGATATAAAAGCTGGGCTGAACACTGGGAAAACTCTCTGTTAATCGAGCAATTCCTATGGTCTCTTTTACATTCACCTGACCAGGCAGACAGGTAGGCAGGGCTTTGAGATCAATATCTTGTCTGGAAGACAACAATACAGCTGCCACTCAATAATGCACTGACATTTTAATCACCAGACTATCCAAAATAGGCTGGATCCAGGCACAATGGGTCACAAATGACCCCAGTCCCAAAGCTGTGACATGCCTAAAACACACAATGCATATGGTTTTAAATGGCAGTTTGGGTTTCAGATTCAATATAGCACTTCGACACACTAGCTCAGACCAATTGTCTTGGCATTTGACTCATGATAATGAAAGATTTTGTTTTTTCCTTGAATAGAGATGGTCATTTTCCTGCCTTAGTTACTATAAAAGTGACCTTACAAAAAAACTTCCATTTAAGTTTCACTATCAATCACACTTCAAAGATAATTTTCTTCATTATGGCAGGGGTCAGACAAAGGGTAATTGTATCGACATCAGGAGCAGCGTTTAAGTATTACCTTGTTATCTATTTTCTCAAGTTGAAAAGCATAATTACTGAAAAAAAATCAACAAAATTTATCAACATACTTTCACCATATTTAATCTATTTTTATGTACCTTCAACTCTCCTCGGAATAACGATATTCTGAATCTTTTTACTAGTATATGTTTCTCATTTTAGGAGGTGGTGCCTCAATTGACCCTGATTTCTGTGGAGGCCAAGTCACTGAATATAACACGGAAGCAGACCCTTAGGGCCAAATAATATATTAAATAAACTTTGTCCCATTTGCCAACAATTGGTCCATATCCCTCTAAACACTTCCTATTCATATGTACATCCACGTGCGTTTTAAATGTTGTAGTTGTCCCAGCTTCCACCACTTCCTTTGGCAGCTCATTCCATATATGCACCACCCTCTGTGTGAAAAAGTTGCCATGAAGATTTAAAAGGGATCTTTATCCTCCACTTTAAACCTATGCTGTCTAGGTTTGGTCTCCACTACCCTGGGGAATAGACATTGGCTATTCACCCTATCCATGTGCCTCATGATTTTATAAACTTCTATAAGTTTATTTCAGCTTCCATGGAAAATAGCCCCAGTCTATTCAGCATCGCACTATAGCTCAAACCCTCCAACCTCGGCAGGATCATTGTAGATCTTTTCTGAATTGTTTCAAGTATCACACCATCCTTCCAATAAGCGAGAGATCAGAATTGAACACAGTATTCCAAAAGTGGCCCAACCAATGTCCTGTGCAACCGCAACATGGCCTTCCAACTCCTATACTCAATGCACTGACCAATAATGGCAAGCATACCAAACGCCTTCTTCACAATCCTGCCTCGACTTTCAAGGAACTATGAACCTCCAAGGTCTTTTTGTTCAGTAACTCTTCCCAGGTCCTTACCATTAAGTCCTGCTCTGATTTGCCTTTCCAAAATGCAGCAACTCACATTTACCTGAATTAAATTCCATCTGCCACTTCTCAGCCCATTGATTTATCTGATCAAGATCCCATTGTAATCTGAGGTAACCTTCTTCGCTGTCCACTACACTTCCAATTTTGGTGTCAACTGAAAACTTACTAACCATACCTCCTATGTATACATCCAAATCATTTATATAAATGACAAAAAGCAGTAGATCCTGCACCGATCTATGTGGCACAACTGCTAGTCAAAGGCCTTCAGTCTGAAACACGACCTTCCACCCCACACTCTGCCTTCTACCTTTGAGCTAGTTCTGTATCCAAACGGCTGGTTCTCCCTGACTTCCATGTGACCTAACTGTGCTAATCAGTCTACCATGAGGAACATTGTCGAATGTCTTACTGAAGTCCATATGGATGACATTCATCACTCTGCCCTCATCAATCATCTTCATTATTTCTTCAAAAAACTCAATCAAGTTAATGAGATATGATTTCCCATGCACAACGTCATGTCGACTATTTTTAATCAGCCCTTGCCTTTCCAAATAAATGTAAATCCTGTCCCTCAGGATTGCCTCCAACAACATGCCCACCTTCAATGTCAGGTTCACTGGTCTATTGTTCCCTGGCTTTTCCTTACCACCTTTCTTAAGTAGTGGCACCACATTAGCCAGCCCTCAGATTTCCAGCACCTTACTTCTGACTATCAATGATACAAATATCTCAGCAAGATGCCCAGCAATTACTTCCCTAGCATCCCACAGAGTTCTAGGGCACACCAGATCAGTTCCCAGCAATTTATTTAAGGAAAGTAGATAGATTTCTAGTGTGACAATGCTGCTCCTTTGACGAGATTATTCTATCCTTGGTTTTTTTCTGAGAGAAGTCAAAAATGCATAGGTTCTGCTGTGTCTGGTTTGTATGGGTTTTAGGACTAATTTGATTATAGCTAACAGATACTGCCTCAGGCAAAAGGATTTCAATTTTTTTAAAAAAATAAACACTTGTAAAATGAAAGAGGAGTGGCCAGTTCCACCAGCTCAGCTTTTCTCTGATTTGGTTTCGTTTCAGTAGTCTGGCTATTTTGCAGCTGCTGGTCAATTCTTAGGTGGGAATCCAGAGAAGCTACTGGACCCAAGGAAACAGCTCTATGCTAATCCTCTCTCTCTGTGACATTTCTTCATTAAGAACCTGTGCTTGATGTTACCTTTTTTACCAAGAGTGTGTTTATGGGGATTGTTGCAAGTATTTGGAACAGTATCATTAAGTTGTGATAGAGTCAAAAGGGTTTTCAACTAAATTATGTTATTCTAAATTTGGTTTTCTTTTGTTCGTGTATAAATAAATTCTGTTTTCTTCAAAACAATGGTTGGGCCAGCTGCATCACTTCTGGAATATCCACCATACACCTTCTTGAAATAACTAGAAAAGATATAGTCTGGGCTACCTTTTGAAATGTTTTGTAGTGGTTAGGCCTGATCCATAACACGAGGCACTAAAGGCATCAAGCATTGGGGAACACAACAAAGAGAATCAATTATGACCATATTGAGTGACAGAGCAGATTTGAATGGGCAAATGGCCTACATTGGTTTCTACCTTTCCTTTTTCTATGTTTATATATACTGCCATTAGCTGTGTTGGCATTGTGTTGCAACAGCCCATATTTAATGAAGCATCTTAATCGGTGTTTTAATACAGGTTGGCAAAACAGAATTTTGACAAGTAATAATTTGGAGACTAGGCTGTCGCAATAAATGCCCACTGAAAAAACTTCTCTTCAATTTTGCTGCAGTAGATTCTACTTGGAATAGAAATGGGTTTAGCAGCTGCAATTAAAACCAGATATATAAACTCATCCGTTAATTCCTACACCTTTAGGTACTTTTGTTAATTAGATAATATTTAAATAGCACTGACTTTCACTTACCTGAGAGTTGTTCTTGTCTCCAGTACAGCACAGAAATTAAAAAAGGCTTCTAGCAAGATTGATGTTTTTCCTTGCTATTAATAGGATGTTGACAATCACAATAATTATCCAAATTATATCCAGGATAGATTATCTCAATGTATGCCAGGGCTGATGACTGTTTTCATCAGTGTGATAGAGAACAATTTGAAGGCTGGTGCAATATATTTATTCAAAATATGTTTTTTCTTTGTCATAACAAATTGCTAGGTGATTTAATTAACTACCTGGCTTAAAACACTGCATACAGGAAACAGCTGTGTTAGATGTTGATGTGAGATTGATTAAATCATTCATATTCAATTCTTTCCCCTTGCTTCAGAACCTGTTATAGAATTATCCAGCAAATCATTCAGCTCATTGTGCCCCTGATGGCCCTCTCTGACTCATCCCAGTTCCTCAGTCTTGTTTATAGTCCTCTAGATTTCTTAAATGAAAATATATAACTAAATACAGTCTGAAAGGGACTATTGAATCTACATCAATCAGCATTTATGGCTGTGCATTCTGCTTTGAGACAACTCTGCTGTAGCCATGCATTGTCCTGCTACAGTTCTACTTATGTATTTTGCTTCTGCCGTGGCCTCAGGACCACATGGTTGTCCCTATGTGGATTGTTTATTAAGCCAAAGTACTGTGGATGCTGGAAAAATGAAACAAATCTCGAGTGAGGATAGGCTAGTGATGCAAGTAACTTACAGCAGTGGATATCTGGCCAAGTGGTGCAGTTTCCATGAATGCCCAATGTCGACACCCAATGCCCAAGAGAAAAGAGAATATATAACAAGCATTTAGAATGCTGGAGAAACTCAGCAGGTAAGGCAGCAACTGTGGAGAGAGAAAAACAGACTTAATGTTTCGAGTCTGATATGACTCTTCTTCAGAAAAAAACTTGAAACACGAACTCTGTTTCATGCTCCACAGATGCAATCAGATCTGCCGAGTTCCTCCAGTATTCCATATGTCTGTTGTATATTCTCTTGGCTGTTAGGTTTTCTATATTAGGCACTCAAAGAAGCTGTACAGCGTGGCTAGACACTCATTGTTCTGAGTTACTTGCATCATTAGCTTCTCCTTAAATAAGAGTAAGCGCCTTTAAAACTCCTTCTTGACAATATGATATACATCATAGCCATTGAGCATCTCTGACAGGTCCAGGTGGTGGCTAAGCTAAACAACAGAAGGAGCATGGAAATATGCATGCATCCTAACTACCCATTTCTTCCAGCAGTACCTGTTCCACCTACAGCAGGGTGTGTGGCTAAGTATTGGAATGTTTAGTCAGTTCAGGACCCAGAACACTGGACTGGAGGAAAGCTATCCTCAGTCCCAAATGACTGCCTAAAAGGAGATTGAATAGAGTTTTCCAGAGAAGTGTTTCTCTTAAGTCACCATTCTCTCTCCCTCCCTCACTCTCTCTTTTTCTGCTGCATTGTGCTCTGCTGCAGTCAGAGTTGCACCATCATTTACAAATTCATTTACATCATTCTTCACATTCTGGATTGAAAAAAATGTACAATGCAAATATTTTGAAAATCATTCTCCCTACATATTTTTTTATAGTGGCTTCAAATCTACCTCCTCTAGTTATTGAAACCCCCCCTGCCCAAGGAAATAATTTTCCCAATTCATTTCCTCAAAATCCGTCATAATTTTCCTTTCACATAACTGAGACGGAAATTGATTTTGCACATCCACATGACAGCAAGGCAGCAAGGTCTCTTATTGCCAGCCTCATCTACCTTAATAAAAGGTGGCAATCCTTAATGTTTATTTTTCTCCTTCAATCACATTAATCAAAATAAGGTTTTTCCGGTCATCAAGCCAATTTTACTTGAGGTAATCCTTTGCCAAGATATAGTAATTTATTATTTTATTGAACATCTAACATAATGCCATATGTCTGTGCTGTCCCAATATCCTACAATACTATCAGTACCCAGGGGTGGAATTTTATAGGAACCTGAGAGACATGGACAATGGTGAGACATGTGACACAATCAGGTGAGTGCTGCAAGGCCCATCTTAATGTCAGGAGCAATACACACCATCTTTCATGCTTTTCACAAGCAGTGTGGCAAGATTCTTACTATTCATAGAATTCCTTCAATGTGGAAGCAGGCCATTCAACCCATAGAGTCCACACCGACCATCTGAAGAGCATCCTACCCAGACCTACCAGCCTACCCTATAATCCTGCATTTCCCGTACTTAGGAGAAAGTGAGGACTGCAGGTGCTGGAGATCTGAGTTGAAGAGTGTGGTACTGAAAAAGCACAGCCGGTTAGGCAGCATCCAAGGAGCAGAAGAATCGACGTTTTGAGTGTAAGCTGTTCATCAGGAATTCCTGATGAACAGCTTATGCTCAAAACGTCGGTTCTCCTGTTCCTTGGATGCTGCCTAACCGTCCATTTCTCATGGTTAACCAAGCTTGTACATCCCTGGCCGCTAGGTAATGGCAAATTGCTTGTTAACAGTATGTATTAAACACTTTGTTTACAGCCCAATTTGATTCATTAATGTTCAAACTCCCATTTTATCAAACAAACTTAACAATTGGGAAAACATCACGAAGAAACCAGAATAAGCACCTGATGGTTTCAACTCACTGTTTCACATCATCCATGTTGGGTCATGCTTCATGGGCACTGACTACATGCACCCCACAAGGACAATTATTGGCACTTCTCATGTGGCAGCCTTTAAGAAACTTCATGGCACATCTCTGTTCCACTTATAAATACTTCAATGCTGGACCTCAGGCTGCACCAACAACTATCATTGCAATTCTGCAGCAAGGACACTGTACACTCAAGGGCACACACCCAGCACATGGACTGGACCAACCTTATCTGGTCTTGCCTTATGTGACTTCAGACCCACAGTAATGTGTGGTTGCTTCTTAACTGCCCTCTAGGTAATTAAGGATGGGCAATTAATTCAGAGCTTGTCAACAATGGCTGTATTATGTGAAATCTTTGGCTCATCACTTACTGTCATGATGCTCACTCATTCCCTATGCAGCACCTTCCAACCTATGACCTCGACCACCTTGAAGTACAAAGGCAGTAGATACATGAGATCACCACTACCTATGAGTTCCCCTTTATGTCAATCACCATCCTGACGTGGAAATATGTTGCCATTTCTTCAGTATCACTGGGTTAAGATCCTGGAACTGTCTCCCTAACAGCACAAGGATCTACTGACAGCAAATGAACTGCAGAGGTTCAAGAAGGCAGCTTAGCCATTACATTTTGAAGGACAACTAGGGACAGACAATAAATGCTGGCTCAACCACCAATACCTATAGTCAACGAGCGAACAGAAACAAAAAGAAATTTCTGCTTCTCTCACCTGCTGAATTTCTCTAGCACTTTCTCATTTATTCCCTCTGGTCCTTCGGAACTAGTTCAATTAGAAGGAATGAGTAGCTTACATTTCAGATGAATATGTAGTAAATGGTTCGCATAGTTTCACTGCCACTTGTCTAATTTTGTAATTTCTGCTCCTAAATTAAATTTTCATTGAAAATACCCTGTCCATTCCTGGTGTATTCTGCTTTGTCCTTTCTCATTTCCCAGTGTCTCTTAGATCATTTGCCGTGCAGCATTGCTTGCAGATAAATGAATGAATTAGTATAAATTATCAAGAGACTGCATTATTTAAACAAACATTTATAATTATAATTACTGTTGATTAAAGACTACCATATATTTTATGCAGTCCAAATCTGATTTCCAAACCTATTTGTCATTTTCCTTATTATCCATACTTAATTAGGATTAAAAGATTTCTGTGCTGAAGGAGCAAACAGTTCTAGTCTGTGTAATCATGAAAGGAAGGCAGGCAATTAATGAACCCTAATAAAATAAAAAATCAGCTATGTGTCATCGACCATGTATCTGCCATTTAGCTACAAATTGACAGCAAAACAGCTAAGACCATATCAACCAAACTTTTCAATTAAGGAAGAGTTTGTATTTGCAATGCACCTTACTCATAACATCTAAATGCTTTCATACGGAGACAGAGCAGAAATGGAGAAAGAAAAAAAAGGAAGCAAATCCTCCTCTCTGGATCCCAGTATCCATGTGTGACTTCTTGTCCTGTGTGCAAATGGTCAGTGGATTGAGAATTGGCCTGCTTAGGCTACACTAACACCTGCACCAGAAACTGGTGTCCTTGTGGAGCTAACACCCTCAAATCATGGAACAGCTCACTACAATCATTCATAATCTCCAAGATGTGCCTAAGGGCTTTTTTAATGAATCTATTACCTTTTAAGTGCTGTCACTGTTTAAAAATCAAAACAAACCTCAGAACAAATCATATTTGACAGGCTGAACAGCCTCTTTCAGCTGGGATTCTATGATGCTATGATTCATCAGTCCTTCCATCCTGTACCGACTTTCTTTTCGATCATACACTAGCTGTATTTTAATGATCTAATTTCATTGGTACCATGACCTCCAGTGCTTTTGTCTGAGAAAAATATGTAATTCTCAGTGACAAAGATGTTCAACTGACTTCCTATCATTTAGTAGGGGCATTCTGGTAATGTCACTGGATGAGAAATTCAGAACGTCAGGCTAATGGTCTGAGAATGAATTTGAATCCAACCATGGTGGATCGTGTAATTGGAATTCAATATAAGGTATAATCTGGAATTAAGACTCTAATGGTGACCATATAACCATTATCAATTGTTGTAAAAAAAAATCTGGTTCACTAATGTCCATTAAGGAAGGAAATTGGCCAACCTAATCTGGTCTGGCCTACATGTGACTCCAGACCCACAGTAATGTGTGGTTGCCTCTTAACTGCCCTCTAGGTAATTAAAGATGGACAATTAATTCATATCTTGTCAACAATGGCCATATTATGTGAAAGAATAAGAACAAAATTCATGTTTCACAAATGACAAATGAATGCTAGGCCAAGCAATCTGGTGTCTATGGTGTGGTCCATGGTGATGGCTATTACTCAGAAAACCAGAAGAACTCCAGACTCCTCCTTGATTATTTTATCTCCAAGTGACCCAACACACAAGGCCTCTATTTATAGATTTCTTAGATTTCATGCTAGAATTGTGAAACTTTTGTCAACCCCTAAATCCTTCTTGAGAGTGACACCACTAGATAATACTTGCTGAATCATAGGCCTCGGAGATGTGAAACATGTGTGACAGTACTGGATCTTGTTCTGATTCTAATTGAACCAATTGAAACATAGTTGAGCTGAATCTATTTTTACATAGGGTCACGCCAAATGAAGTTATTGAATTTCTAGACGGATTGACTGTAATTAATTAATAAGTGAGTGAATGGGTATGATTTTGACTTCGGTCAATATTGTGCTGGTTTTAAATTTCCATTGAAAATAAGGGAAGCTGCAAGAAGGTATAATGATGAAATATTATCCATCCTATACCACATACAGGGTAAAGTTGCTTCCACTAACTGCAAAGTGGAGTACATAGGAAAACTGAGTTCATTTAACCTGCTCTGCCATTCAATTAGATTATGACTGAAGTTCGAATATATTTCCACCAGTTAAATGCATTCTTATTTTATTTGCTAAACATTTGCGTGGGACTTATCAGAACCTTTCTGAAAACCCAGATACACCATATCCTTTCTCTATGCTATAAGTAACTTCCACCAAAAATTTGAACAGATTAGTCAACATGATTTCTCTTTTATACATCCATGCTGAATCTGGTCAATTGTGTTCCAAGACTCCAGTTATCATATTTATTGTAATATTGTAACAGTTTCACTCCTACTGATACCAAAAACAGTTTTGTAGCTCTCCATTCTCCCTCTACCTCTATTCACAAATCGAATTACATTTACCACTTTCCCATCCACAGGGACCTTTCTGCAATAGAACTTTGAATAATAATCACCAATACATCCATTATCTCTCGTTTGCACCTCCTTTCACATGCTTGGATGTAGCTCTGGTTCAGAGGAATTATTGACATTCAATCCAGTCATTCTTTCAAGTTTTCAAGTTTTTAGAACGCCCTCCTCATAACACAATAGATCAACCTGCACTAAATGGACTGCAGTGGTTCAAGGAGATGTTTATTACCACCTTTTCAAGGACAAATAAGGATAGGCAATAAATGCTCAGTCAGTGATGCCCACATCTGCTGAATGCATTTTTTTTTAAATGTACCTCTTTACTAATACTAATTCATTTCAATCTCTCAGTCTCACAACTTCTTTGGTTGCTCAGTTTTTCTTAAAAATTTTCTGTATCTTCTCCCATGACAACAAATGCAAGAAAGCAGTTGTTCAGTTTCTCTGCTATATCCCTGCTCCCCATAGTACATTTTCCTGTCCACCACCTCTAAAATGCCCATTTTAGTCCTAACTAGTCTTTTGCTTTGAGTACATTGAGCCTGTATACCTTTCATAAGTCTTAAAACAAAGTTTGTTTATATTGTAACAGTTGAGAACAAATTCACAAAATGTTCTCAACTGTTACATCTAGTGAGGGCAGGAATAGGAGGATAGAGCTGATGAATACCTGGCTGAGGAGCTGGTGTATGCGAGAAAGATTCACTTTTTTGGATCATTGGAATCTCTTTTGGCGTAGAAGTGACCTGTACAAGATTGCACCTAAATTGGAAGGGGACTAATATACTGGCAGGAAAATTTGCTGGAATTGCTTGGGAGGATTAAACTAGTAAGGTGGGCGGGAGGGACCCAGGGAGATAGTGAGGAAAGAGATCGATCTGAGACGGGTACAGCTGAGAACAGAAGTGAGATAACAGTCAGGGCAGGCAGGGACAAGATAGGACTAATAAATTAAACTATATTTATTTCAATGCCAGGGGACTAACAGGGAAGGCAGATGAGCTCAGGGCATGGTTAGGAACATGGGACTGGGATATCATAGCAATTGCGGAAATATAGCTCAGGGATGGGCAGGACTGGCATCTTAATGTTCCAGGATACAAATGCTACAGGAAGGATAGAAAGGGAGGCAAGAGAGGAGGGGAGCAGCATTTTTGATAAGAGATAGCATTACAGCTGTGCTGAGGGAGGATATGCCCGGAAATACATCATCCAGGGAAGTTATTTCGGTGGAACTGAGAAATAAGAAAGGGAAATTGAGAAACAAAATTATAAGGAGATCTCAGCTATCTGTAAGAATAATAGGGTAGTTATGATAGGGGATTTTAACTTTCCAAATATCGACTGGGACTGCCATAGTGTTAAAGGTTTAGATGGAGAGGAATTTCTTAAGTGTGTACAAGACAATTTTCTGATTCAGTATGTGGATGTACCTACTAGAGAAGGTGCAAAACCTGACCTCCTCTTGGGAAATAAGGCAGGGCAGGTGACTGAGGTGTCAGTGGGGGAGCACTTTGAGGCCAGCGACCATAATGCTACTTGTTTTAAAATAGTGATGGAAAAGGATAGACCAGATCTAAAAGTTGAAGTTCTAAATTGGAGAAAGGCCAATTTTGACGGTATTAGTCAAGAACTTTCAAAAGCTGATTGGAGGCAGATGTTCGCAGGTAAAGGGACTGCTGGAAAATGGGAAGCCTTCAAAAATGAGATAACAAGAATCCAGAGAAAGTATATTCCTGTCAGGGTGAAAGGGAAGGCTGGTAGGTATAGGGAATGCTGGATGACTAAAGAAATTGATGGTTTGGTTAAGTAAAAAAAGGAAACATATGTCAGGTATAGACAGGATAGAGTGAATCCTTAGAAGAGTATAAAGAAAGTGGGAGTATACTTAAGAGGGAAATCAGGAGGGCAAAACGGGGACATGAGATAGCTTTGGCAAATAGAATTAAGGAGAATCCAAAGGGTTTTTACAAATATATTAAGGACAAAAGGGTAACTAGGGAGAGAATAGGACCCCTCAAAGGTCAGCAAGGCAGCCTTTGTGTGGAGCCACAGAAAATGGGGGAGATACTAAATGAATATTTTGCATCAGTATTTACTGTGGAAAAGGATCTGGAAGATACAGACTGTAAGGGAATAGATGGTGACATCTTGCAAAATGTCCAGATTACAGAGGAGGAAGTGCTGGATGTCTTGAAACTGTTGAAGGTGGATAAATCCCCAGGACTTCATCAGGTGTACCAGAGAACTCTGTGGGAAGGTAGAGAAGTGATTGCTGGGCTTCTTGCTGAGATATTTGTATCATCAATAGTCACAGGAGAGGTGCCAGAAGACTGGAGGTTGGCAAACGTGGTGCCACTGTTTGAGAAGAGCAGTAAAGACAAGCCAGGGAACTATAGACTGGTGAGCCTGACCTCGGTGGTGGGCAAGTTGTTGGAGGAAATCCTGAGGGACAGGATGTACATGTATTTGGAAAGGCTAGGACCTATTCAGGATAGTCAACATGGCTTTGTGGGTGGGAAATCATGTCTCACAAACTTGATTGAGTTTTTTGAAGAAGTAACAAAGAAGTTTGATGAGGGCAGAGCAGTAGATGTGATCTATATGGACTTCAGTAAGGCGTTCGACAAGGTTCCTCATGGGAGACTGATTAGCAAGGTTAGATCTCATGGAATACAGGGAGAGCTAGCCATTTGGATACAGAACTGGCTCAAAGGTAGAAGACAGAGGGTGGTGGTGGAGGGTTGTTTTTCAGACTGGAGGCCTGTGACCAGTGGAGTGCCACAAGGATCGGTGCTGGGTCCTCTACTTTTTGTCATTTACATAAATGATTTGAATGCGAGCATAAGAGGTACAGTTAGTAAGTTTGCAAATGACACCACAATTGGAGGTGTAGTGGACAGCGAAGAGGATTACCTCAGATTACAACAGGATCTGGACCAGATGGGCCAATGGGCTGAGAAGTGGCAGATGGAGTTTAATTCAGATAAATGCGAGATGCTGCATTTTGGGAAAGCAAATCTTAGCAGGATTTATACACTTAATGGTAAGGTCCTAGGGAGTGTTGCTGAACAAAGAGACCTTGGAGTGCATGTTCATAGCTCCTTGAAAGTGGAGTCTCAGGTAGATAGGATAGTGAAGAAGGCATTTGGTATACTTTCCTTTATTGGTCAGAGTATTGAGTACAGGAGTTGAGAGGTCATGTTGCGGCTGTACAGGACATTGGTTAGACCACTGTTGGAATATTGCGTGCAATTCTGGTCTCCTTCCTATCGGAAAGATGTTGTGAAACTTGAAAGGGTTCATAAAAGATTTACAAGGATGTTGCCAGAGTTGGAGGATTTGAGCTACAGGGAGAGGGTGAACAGGCTGGGGCTGTTTTCCCTGGAGCGTCGGAGGCTGAGGAGTGACCTTATAGAGGTTTACACAATTATGAGGGGCATGGATAGGATAAATAGACAAAGTATTTTCCCTGGGGTCAGGGAGTCCAGAACTAGAGGGCATAGGTTTAGGGTGAGAGGGGAAAGATATAAAAGAGACCTAAGGGGCAACATTTTCACACAGAGGATGGTATGTGTATGGAATGAGCTGCCAGAGGATGTGGTGGAGGCTGGTACAATTGCAACATTTAAGAGGCATTTGGATGGGTATATGAATAGGACAGGTTTGGAGGGATATGGGCCGGGTGCTGGCAGGTGGGACTGGAATGGGTTGGGATATCCTGTCGGCATGGACGGGTTGGACCGAAGGGTGTGTTTCTATGCTGTACATCTCTATGACCCTATTTTTCCTTTCTTTTCATGTCTATCTTTTCCAAATTACCTTGAATTTAACACCACAAAAATAGGTCTCTCAGCTATTAGTCACTGTGGCAAAAATGAGGACTGCAGATGCTGGAGATTAGTGTTGAGAGTGTGGTGCTGGAAAAGCACAGCAGGTCATGCAGCATCCGAAGAGCAGGAAAATCAACATTTCTGATAAAAGCCCTTCATCAGTAATGAGATAGGAGCCTCACAGGTGGAGAGATAAATGGGAGGGGGTGGGATTAGGGCGAAGAAAGCTAAGAATGCAATAGGTGGATGGAGGTGTGGGTAATGGTGATAGGTTGAAGTGGAGGGTGAGCGGATACGTTGGAGGTAAGATGGACAGGTAAGACAGGTCATGAAGGCTGTGCTGAGCTGGAAGGTTTGAACTGGGATAAGGTGGGGGAAGGGGAAATGAAACTGATGAAATCCACATTGATGCCATGGGGTTGAAAGGTCCCGAAATGGAAGATGAGGAGTTCTTCCTCCAGGCATTGGGTGGTAAGGGAGTGGCGATAGTGGAGGCACAGGACCTGCATGTCCTCAGTGGAATGGGAGGTGGAGTTGAAGTTGTCCTCAGTGGAATGGGAGGTGGAGTTGAAGTTATCAGCCACGGGATGGTGTGTTTGGTTGGTGCAGGTGTCCCAGAGATGTTCTCTGAAACGGTCTGCGAGTGGGCGTCCTGTCTCCCCAATGTAGAGGAGACCACATCGGGAACAACAGATACAGTAAATGACATGTGTGGAAGTGCAGGTGAAACTTTGATGGACGTGGCTGCCTTCCTAAAAAGCTGACAACAAATACGATAAGGACCAGGTGTGACATCAAGCCCAGGAGTGGCTGCAGTAGATTACCACAGAAAACAAAGAGCATCGAACCCAGGCAGAGGTGGGAGCTTCAGATATCTTGACCGCAGTTTCTTGGCTAAGGCTCCATTTCCTGGGGATAAGTTAGGCACAGAGTCCACTCAAGTTCCATATGAATCAGGACACTGTTTGAATGGGACTGGATGATTGCAAGTATGGGAGACCATCCTCTCCTTTTGTTGTGAATGTCACTGAGGGAGGGACTGAACTTCCAGGGAGTATCAGGTGAGTTGTTTGGGATTTGTCAGTTGTACACCCACAAATGCATCAGGACAGTGACCAATGCCATCTGTGCAATGTCTTACTAGTTCATTTCATTCCTCCACAATGACGTGAATGTTGCAGCTTGGACAGTCAGATTCGAGAACATAGCTAGGATCCCCAGGTGCCATTGACTGGACCAACATGGCACTCAGGGGGCTATATCACAACTCTGCAGAATTCATCAACAGGAAGGGCTTCCATTCCATTTATGTTCTGCTGACCTCTGATCACTATTACCATTTCCTGGAGGTGTGTACTCACTACCCTGGCAGCTGTCACAACTCCTACCCTAGAGCACTGTCATATGCTTGCTGCATTGTGGGGTCTAGGTGACCCACAAAGCTGGTTTGTGGGAGTCATTGCGCACCTTCTGTCTAATGCGAAGCATAGACATAATTCTACCCTATGCTGCGCTAAGGGTCATAAGGGAGCAAACAATAGATATTGAGGATATTGTTGCACCAGGCCCTCTAGTATAGTCCAGACTGAGTGTGCCACATCATCCTAGTATGTTCTGCTCTGCACAGTTGGAGTAGGCAATGAGGTGATGTGTTTGACACTGAGAAAATAGAGGAGCGACAGTCATCTTCCAGGTAGGAGAATAAGAACAGAACTTTTCCTCTGTGCATAACTGGAGTCAGCTGACCCAGGCATTGCAAGCCGAGGAGGAGTTGACTGACACCTAGTTTCAGTAGATGAAAGTAGCTGACTACATTGAATGTACAAGTAGTGTTGGTGAAGATAGGAGAAAGTGAGGACTGCGAATGCTGGAGATCAGAGTCGAGAGTGTGGTGCTGGAAAAGCATAGCAGGTCAGGCAGCATCCGAGGAGGAGGAGAATCTATGTTTTGAGTGTAAGCCTTCCATCAGGAAGATGAAGATGCCTGTATCTGGTTTACTTTGCTGGGGTGATATACAGACTCTATTGACCTCGCTGGGTTTCACTCGTTGCAAGGAAACCTTGATATCTGGAATGATGTGATTGTTTGCCTGCACGTCATTTTGCCCCACTGTGCAATGAGAACCTGCAGGGCTCCATTATGCACTGGACACCGAGCACTGGTGACATTGAGACAGTGCTTAGATGAGTGTAGCAAAAATCAGGTTAGTCATGTGACATGGTGATCAACAGCAACAAGAGTAAGAGAATGAGATTGTATGTGTGAGAAAGTGTCAGGTATACCTTCTATATACCATAAATAGTGTGGCTTTGTGGATGCTGTGCCATTGCACCACCAGTGAGGGACACTAAATTGCCAACACTTATCAGGCTGCATAGCAGCCCTTTAAAGATGGTTTGGATGTAAAGGTTGCCTGGTGAGTGGTGAGTTATTCCAGGAAAGACATGTGTTAAGAAGGAGTTAGAATCATACTATATGAACAGGGACAATAGTTAATAAGATGACTTTGGTAACATATAGCAAAAAAACTCACTAGGCCTCATAGAAACTCTCCATAAGTCTCTACACAATAGACTTAGCCAAAAAAGGTATGAGTCAGCACCATGTCTGAGTTTCTAAGGCAACATATCTGTAGCTATCATAATATAAACTAATCTTGTTAGGACAAAAGCCTCTATTCATTAATTTGGAGAGTCGGTGTTGGACTGGAGTGTACAAAGTTAAAAATCACACAAAACCAGGTTATAGTCTAATTAAACCTGCTGGACTATAACCTGGTGTTGTGTGATTTCGAACTCTTTTCATTAAGACTTACTAGTGGTCTTCCTCTCCCACTATAAATAAAGAAATCCCTTTGTTCCAAATTAAGAAAGTGAATTGATGCTGCAAGTTTTTCCCAAACCAAAAGTTGATTGTAGCTGATAATGTAGCAACAGATAACATCAGACCTCACAAAGCACTTTATTGTAGTACCGACTGCTATATTAGCTGTAACGTAAATCATCCAGTTGCCAATTTGTAAGGAAATAGTAACATGATAATGAACAGGTAACCTTTTTCTTGTGATGCTGATTGAGGGGCCAGGACATGGGGAATTATTCAAAATAGTGCCATGAGATATTTTAGATCACAAGAACTAGCAGACAGTACCACAGTTTGACATCTCATCTGCACTCCCTTTGTTATGCATTGGAGCATCAACCTTGAATGTTCTGCTTGAGCTTCTGGAGATGGCTAATCATGCACATTAAAATCAAGATTCTGCAATTAAGCAGATTCTAGAGGTGGAGTTTTCCCATTTTTTTCTAATTGTGGGATTGAGTATGTTAGCTGGTGATAAATATTGCTACCCTCACCAGTGAGATAAGTCACCTAATCGCCCTTCAATCAGCTTGTTAATAGTGATAAGTATGTATGGTTAAGTATCATGCCCTATCACAGGCTCCAATACTGGCATCCAGGATCCTCAGAAGCTGTTTCATGCCCTAAAATGGGTCAGTTGAGGTCTAGTAATTTAGTAATTTATTTTGCTTCTTTGCATAAGGTGGGGACCGTGGGGAGAGGCAAACTCTGTAAGTACAACAAACTTTTATCTACCCACCTCCATAACCAGCGCTCCTCGAACATTCCAGAAGATTCCCCTGGCCTCGGAAACACCATTAGCCATGCGGCTGATGCAGCTACCACCCCCACGCTGATTGATGATGTCACTTCTGCCCCCATCATGGCCACTCCCACAGCCGCTTCCGGCCCTCACATCATCGCCGATGCCACACGCTTAGTGACTTCCGCCACCCCTACTGCCGTGTCTGCCACCACTTCCGCCCCCACCAGCGCCACTCACCTGCATTCTGCTGACACGCCCCCCACAGACCCCACTGTCACTATCCCCACCACCCAGAACCCCGAGGGGAACACTACCCCTGCTCATGACTCTACCCCCATTCCCCCCACCATCACACCCACTCCAGGTACTGGCTCCGACCCCACTCCCAGCTCTACACCCACACCAGCTCCCAGCTCCCAGCCCTGCCGAGTTTTCACCATCCCTCCAGACCTCCCCCTCACTGAGGACGAACGATCAGTCCTCAGCAAAGGACTCACCTTCGTCCCCCTCCGTCCACGCATCAATGAATTTAATACACGCCGTGACATCGAACAATTCTTCCGTCGCCTCCGAGCTTACTTTCACAATCAGGATTCCCGCCCATCTTCCGAGGACCCCTTCGCCCACCTCCAACACACTGCATCCACCTGGACACCCCGTGCTGGCCTATTACCTGCCCTCGACCTCTTCATTTCCAACTGCCGCCGGGACATTAACCGCCTCAACCTGTCGACCCCCCTCCCCCACTCCAACCTCTCACCCTCACAATGCGCAGCCCTCCAATCCCTCTGCTCCAATCCTGACCTCACCATCAAGCCAGCGGACAAAGGGGGCGCAGTGGTAGTCTGGCGCACTGACCTCTACATCGCTGAAGTCAAACGCCAACTCGAGGACACCTCTTCCTACCGCCCCCTTGACCATGACCCCACCCCCCATCACCAAACCATCATCTCCCAGACCATACAGAACCTCATCACCTCAGGAGATCTCCCACCCACAGCTTCCAACCTCATAGTCCGGGAACCCCGCACTGCCCGGTTCTACCTCCTTCCCAAGATCCACAAGCCTGACCACCCTGGCAGACCCATTGTCTCAGCATGCACCTGCCCCACTGAACTCATCTCTACCTACCTTGACACTGTCCTATTCCCCCCTAGTCCAGGAGCTCACCACATACGTTCGAGACACCACCCACACCCTCCACCTCCTCCAAGACTTCCGTTTCCCCGGCCCCCAACGCCTCATCTTCACCATGGATATCCAATCCCTCTACACCTCCATCCGCCATGACCAGGGCCTCCAAGCCCTCCGTTTTTTCCTCTCCAGACGTTCCCAACAGTACCCCTCCACCGACACTCTCATTCGTTTGGCCGAACTGGTCCTCACCCTTAACAATTTCTCCTTTGAATCCTCCCACTTCCTCCAGACCAAAGGGGTAGCCATGGGCACACGTATGGGCCCTAGCTAGGCCTGTCTCTTTGTTGGCTACGTAGAGCAGTTGATCTTCCGTAATTACACAGGCACCACTCCCCACCTCTTCCTCCGCTACATTGATGACTGCATTGGCGCCACCTCGTGCTCCCGCGAGGAGGTTGAGCAATTCATCAACTTCACCAACACATTCCATCCTGACCTTAAATTTACCTGGACCATCTCTGACACCTCCCTCCCCTTCCTGGACCTCTCCATCTCCATTAATGATGACCGACTTGACACTGACATTTTCTACAAACCCACCGACTCCCACAGCTACATGGATTACACCTCTTCCCACCCTATCTCTTGCAAAAATGCCATCCCGTATTCCAAATTCCTCCGCCTCCGCCGTATCTGCTCCCAGGAGGACCAGTTCCACCATAGAACACACCAGATGGCCTCCTTCTTTAGAGACCGTAATTTCCCTTCCCACGTGGTTAAAGATGCCCTCCAACGCATCTCATCCACATCCCGCACCTCCGCCCTCAGACCCAACCCCTCCAACCGCAACAAGGACAGAACGCCCCTGGTGTTCACCTTCCACCCTACCAACCTTCACATAAACCAAATCATCCGCCGACATTTCCGCCACCTCCAAACAGACCCCACCACCAGGGATGTATTTCCCTCCCCACCCCTCTCCGCCTTCCACAAAGACCGTTCCCTCTGTGACTACCTGGTCACGCCCCCCCCTACGACCCACCCTCTCATCCTGGCACTTTCCCCTGCCACCGCAGGAACTGTAAAACCTGTGCCCACACCTCCTCCCTCACCTCCATCCATTGCCCTAAAGGAGCCTTCCACATCCATCAAAGTTTTACCTGCACATCCACTCATATCATTCATTGTATCCGTTGCTCCCGACGCGGTCTCCTCTACATTGGGGAGGCTGGGCGCCTCCTAGCAGAGCGCTTTAGGGAACATCTCCTAGACACCCACACCAATCAACCAAACCGCCCCGTGGCTCAACATTTCAACTCCCCCTCCCACTCTGCCGAGGATATGGAGGTGCTGGGCCTCCTCCACCGCCGCTCCCTCACCACCAGACACATGGAAGAAGAACGCCTCATCTTCCCCCTCGGAACACTTCAACCCCAGGGCATCAATATGGATTTCAACAGCTTCCTCATTTCCCCTTCCCCCACCTCATCCTAGTTTCTAACCTCCAGCAACACGATCCCCTTGACTTGTCTGGACTTGTCCGACCTGCCCCGCTCCTTTTCCACCTATCCACTCCACCCTCTCCTCCCTGACCTATCACCTTCATCTCCTCCCCCATTGACCTATTGTCCTCTATGCTACTCCATCCCCACCCCCACCCTCCTCTAGCTTATCTCTCCATGCTTCAAGCTCTCTGCCTTTATTCCTGATGAAGGGCTTTTGCCCGAAACATCGATTTCGAAGCTTTTCGGATGCTGCCTGAATTGCTGTGCTCTTCCAGCACCACTGATCCAACTCAGAAACAAGGTCAGGCAAATGGTTTTTGCAAGCCATTCACTAGCTTTCCCCCTCAAAAATAAATCAATTAGAATAGCTCCAGACTGGGACAATTGAAGGTCTCCTCAACAATTCAAGAGGCAATCTCCATGGTTTCCTAGTCAGAGAAACAAGCCACTTTTACTACCTACCAGTGACACATGTGCTCAGGGAGGTGATGAGTTGGGGCTTTTAAGTAGCTATTTATTGACCACTCAAGACCTTAATTGCTGGTGAGTCAAGAAAGTCCCAGTGGAAGTTCAACATAGCACTTACTTTATGGAGGTACTGAGAAGTGGGTGAGTTTTCTTTTCACCCTATGTCAATCTCATTATTTTCCAGGGAAGGGATCATGACCTCTTTAAGGACTATTTTCTGAGCAAGATTAGAACATTTGACTGTCATCATTGGAGCAATAATCTGCAAGGATTTATATGGAAGGTGTAGCCGACAAAAAAAAAGCAAGAGATGATCAAAAGGCTGACAAATATCACAGAAAAAGAGAAAGACATAGGAAAGGAAAAAAACAGAGAGAGAAGTGAAAACAGTGTTACACAGAAGCATTTAAAGAGGCAAATAATTTGCAAAGCAACTTAATTAGTTAATAGTAGGTCTTACAAAAAAAATCAGAATATGTTGACATAAATAATCACTTTAGGAATACATTATGTAAAATATGTAAAAACAAGTCAGACTTTAATTTCAAATGATAACCAATTTTAACCAGTGTTCCATGGTTAATGGATGCTAAAATCTCTTCACTAGTAATACTCTACGAGAATCATCTGTAGTTTAACATGGTAGATGTTTCCACCAGTGATGGTATCTCAAAATGCAAGACCACAAGAAATAGGAACATGCGTAGGTTGTTTGGCACTTCAGGCCTGCTCCACAATTCATGGCTAATCAGGCTGTAGGCCCTACTGCACCTGGTATTCCCAGGAAATCTCCAATCCAAGTATTAACCAGGCCAGTATCTGCTTAGCTTCCAAGATCAGACATTTTCAGACTAGTACGACTGTAGGTATGTTTACAGACTAGTACGGCCATAAGGGCTCTTTCCTGAAATGTCAATTTTCCTGCTCCTCAGATGCTGCCTGACCTGCTGTGTTTTTCCAGCACCACGCTAATCTAAACTCATGGCTAATCAGGCTCTCCTCATGTCCAATTTCCTGCCTTTTCCCCATAACCCTTGATTCCCCTATTGATCAAGAATGTGTCTAACTCAGCTTCAAATGTGCACAAGAATTCCCTGGAATGATCCCTGGAATGGGAGGTCTAACATATGAGGAACAGCTGAGGATCCTGGGATTGTATTCATTGGAGTTTAGAAGATTAAGGGGAGATCTAATAGAAACTTACAAGATAATACATGGCTTGGAGAGGGTGGACGCTAGGAAATTGTTTCCGTTAGGCGAGGAGACTAGGACCCGTGGACACAGCATTAGAATTAGAGGGGGTAAATTCAGAACAGAAATGCGGAGACATTTCTTCAGCCAGAGAATGGTGGGCCTGTGGAATTCATTGCCACAGAGTGCAGTGAGGGCTGGGACGCTAAATGTCTTCAAGGCAGAAATTGATAAATTCTTGATGTCACAAGGAATTAAGGGCTACGGGGAGAATGTGGGTAAGTGGAGTTGAAATGCCCATCAGCCATGATTGAATGGCGGAGTGGACTCGATGGGTCGAATGGCCTTACTTCCGCTCCTATGTCTTATGGTCTTATGGTCTAATTCTGTCTCCACTGCTCTCTGTGGCAAGGAGTTCCACAGACTCACAACTCTCTGAGAGAAGTACAAGGAGACTTAGTTACAGAATAAGGGGACACTCATCTAAAATGGAGATGTGAAGGAATGTCTTCTCCCAGAAGGCAGAAAAGGTCTGGAATTCTCCACTACAGAGAGTTCTAGACTCTAGATTACCGAAAGGATTTACTGAGATGGTAGGTAGATTTTTGAAATTTCAGGGAGTTGATGGTTTTGCTGAGCTAGCACAATAAGAGTCAAGGCCCGGAGCAGATATTATCGAATGGCAGAGCCAGCTTGAGGGACCAAACAGTCTACTCTGGCTCCTATTTCTTCTGTTCTTATTTACCAGCAATCTCGTGGTTACCAATGTGTAGCATAAATGAATAAAACTATAATTGAATATCTGAACGTTCCCTGGTTTTCCAGTGAGCTTAAAGAATTCTAACTGCAAATTGTCCAGTAAAATTGAGAGTAAATTTAACCAATGTTGGAGACAGAACTCTACTCAACAAGGGTAGACTTCACAGTGGAGAAAATAAGTTAGTGGATATTGGGTTTAATGATATGGAATCTATTATTACAACAGTATGGAGGGATAATCTCTTGGAAGGCTCCTTAAATGAATCCATATGGATAGAACTTAAAAACCAGAAAGGAACAATCACATTTGCTGACAGTGTACCACAGATTTAAGGGGAGGAGGTTTAGAAGGGAAATAGGGAAATAAGGAAAATCTTCTTGACCCAGAATATGGAATTCACTACCTGTAATGGTAGTGGAAGCAGAAATCTTTTTAACATTTAAGAACTATTTAGATGTGCACTTGCAATGCCAAGACTTACAAGGCTATAGCCAAGTGCTGTAAAATGGAATTCAAATACATAGATGGTTCTTTTTGACCAGTGTGGATACAATGGGCCAAAGGGCCATTTGCTATGTGAGAGATCTCTATGACTCTATGAATATAAATGCTGAAATTTTGTGAAACCATTGTCAAAGTGCTCTATACAGTTTGTAATCCACTTTATCAGAAAGATGAAGAGCTAATAGACATAGCACAGTTCAGAATTACAAGGACCTTGCTTGTTGTGAGTAAATACAAATGAGAGGAAAGCATTGGGAGGAGAGAAATTGGTACGGTGTGTGTCATTAGGGCATACGAGTACAAGGGAATATGTGACAACAATCATTATAGTTCTGACTGTATAGGAAAATACTTCTAATTGTTTAGAGCATTAAAACAAGAGGACAAAAATATTTGATGAAATGGAGAGTTTTAGGAGAGCAAACTGGAGAACGTGTTGTAAAAGGAAATAGATAACAGTGGGATATTTTGTTATAGAGCTTGTGACTGAATAGAGATCATGATTATTGTTTAACAGCAGGTTAGATAGATATTTGAAAGACAGGGTTTAACGGGGTATTTGAACAGGGTGAGAGCAAATGATGAGAGCAACCGCACATGTGCAAGATGCAACATCTTCACTGACTAGTTTGACAGTTCTGTGGATTCCACATTAGGATGCGCCTGATTTTTATTTGTGTCACTGGCTATGGTTCAAAGACTCAATAAAATTGAAAATGTTACCACAACATAGCCTATCCCATGGAGCTAACCGATATTAAAAGGAACTGAACATTAGCAGATGAAATTTTATATAAATAAAGAAGCAATGTGGTATAACAAATAAGTAGTGTCTTATACTTAGCAAACCTACAGACTTGAGTTTGCACAATGTCTGTAAGAGAGAAACACCCCAGACACTATACAGAAACATAAAGAACTACAAGAGGGAAGGAGTCCAATACTGTCACCAAAAGCTTATATGACTGTGCAACGCGGATGTATTGATTTCAAACATCAAATTAGCATTACAAACAGTGTTGATTGCTTGCCACATGGGAAAACCTTATGACAACCTGATACACTTGGCCAAAGATTCAGGTTATAAAAAAGCTTACTAAGAAGGGGAAGGAAGTCAGAAGCAGAGAGTCTTTGGATACAAAATTCCAGAGTGTGAAGTCACACAGTCTGAGGGGGCACAACTACCAGTCCTGGAGCAGAAGAAGAAGGGGATATACAAACCCACATGGAGAAGGAACTGGAATGGCTTTGTTATACATTTCTACTTCAAATTAAGTCATGGGAGGTACCTTGCCATGGACTGCATAATGGATACAATTTTCACTGCATCCAATCTTTAGTAATGAATTTCCACTTATTTAGTGACCAAAAAGCCATCTAATTTTTTAAAAAAACTACATACATTTTCCTTCTTTCAAAGGTGCAGGTGTTCCAACTACCTGTGGTTTTCCAATTACTTGACATGTATGACATGTCTGGCAAAATTCAACTACATCCTTGTGCAGTCCTGGCCAGCAAAAATATTTTGTATTTTAGTTTGAGTCTTTCTCACCTCTAAATTACCTCCTACTGGTACTTCATGTGCTACCTACAACACCTCCTTTCTATAACCCACTGGTGATATAACTTGATGAACTTCTGCCCAATTCTCATCTGCCTGAATATGTGATGGCCTCCATTTCTTCATTAAGACATCATTTTTAAGACAGTAGCCCACTAGGATACATCTAGATTCTTCTTCCATGTATGTCTTTTGATACAATTGCTTTAAATCTTCATCTTTCTGCTGTAATTCAGTTAATTTCTCTGAACTAAAGATGTCTGCTTTGTGATCTATCTGCTCCTGGTTTGTCTCAAACATTTGAATAAATAGAGTCTCTGTTAATTCTAATTCAAACTTTCTTATCTGTACTCTTTGATCTCTCCTGTTTCAACTGGTGACTTTATGACCTCATTACCACATAGTCAGGAAAAATCCCAGGATCTGCTTCCTGCAATAGTTCAGTTGCCTGAGTTTCCACTGGCTTTTCAACCACAGTAGGCGGCACTCCTACCTGTGAACCAACTATATTATTAGCAAGGACAAATTGTAATTCCTGCAGCTGAGAGTTTGTCCAGTACTCCTACCACGACTTCTCCAATCTTAACTGGACACTATAAACTCATTCTACATAATTGAGCACTTCTTGTCTCATCGTGAAATCTCATTACTATCACTTTTTCTGGCAATAGTCTTTCAGAGGTACATACCTCCTCAATTTTCAATATCAAAGATTGAGTAGATCCAGTATCTCTTAATATTGCAACCTATTTACCTGCTGCTCCTGGCCGATGCGAGTAAAATGTATCTTTGCAGGTATATGGTTTAAGAAGGTCTGGAACCTTTTCCTTAACCAACTCTCTGACCAGGTTGTACATTCTGGTGTAGCTTTTTAGCCTCCACTGTGCTTTTTATTACCACTCCAACAAAATTCACTGGCTTATCCTGTTTTCCTACATCTGTCTTCCCAGTGCTTTTCCTAACTCAACAACACTGTGATTCACATGGCCTACTAAATTGCAGTAACTACTCATAGAGTCATAGAGATGTACAACAGAGAAACAGACCCTTCGGTCCAACTCTTCCATGCCAAACAGATATCCCAACCTAATCTTGTCCTACTTGCCAGCGCTTGGCCCATATCCCCCTAAACCTTCTTATTCATATACCCATCCAGATGCCTTTTAAATGTTGCAACTATACCAGCCTCCACCACTTCCTCTGGCAGCTCATTCCATACATTCACCACACTCTGTGTGAAAAAGTTGCCCCTTTGTTCCCTTTTATATCTTTTCCCTCTCAAACTAAACCTATGCCCTCTGGTTCTGGACTCCCGCACCCCAGGGAAAAGACTTTGTCTATTTATCCTATCCATGCCCCTCATGATTTTATAAGCCTCTATGAGGTCACCCCTCAGCCTTAACTTCTCTTTCCCCTTCAGTGGTTCCTTTTTGCCCTGTGGTAAGTTATCCTTATGATCTTCACCTTTCCCTTACCACTTAAGGTTTTCTCTTTTCCTCAATTTCTATGCCTCACAGATTGAAGTTGATGTTGGAAGCCAAATTTTGATTAATGAACCAACTCACAATCATCAGCCATTTTAGCTGCTCATCTTGTTGTTTTAACTCCCTGCTTTTCCACATGAGTTCTCACTTTTTCAGGAAGTGAATATTTGAACTCCTCCAAAGTAATCGTCTCTCTAAGAGCATAATAGTTTTGCTCTATTTCTAATTCCTTTATCCACCTATCAAAATTACTTTGGTCCTTTCAAATTCAGTGTGGATTTGACTAGGGTTCCTCATTAGATTCCTGAAACACTGTCTGTAAGCATCTGGCACAAGCTCATATGCACTTAAAATGGCTTTTCTCACCTCCTTATAAGCCCAGATACCTCCTCTGATAATGATGTGAATACCTCACTAGCTCGACCTACATGTTTTGTTTGGATCAACAAAATCTATATGGTCACCTTTTGTTTAGCCACCTTTTCAAATGAGATGAAAAAGGCTTCTACATCTTTCTCATTAAACTTTCTGTTGTGTCACCATAGTCTTACCAGACCAGAGGGGCTGTTCTCTTATTAGAGAGAAGCAACTGGTGATGATTTAACCTGAGGGCCACCACACCTCAGGTGAGGGAAGAAGCTGAGAAGGAGCGCCCTTCAAGGTTACCTCAAAGAGGTGATGGGAACTGAACCCAAGCTGCTGGCATCACACTGTTCTGTAAACCAACAATCCAGCCATCTGAGCTAAATTTAGCATCACCAGCCCTTTGGCTACCATGGGTTTGGTTATCCTCACTCTCTTCCTTACCAAGCTTAACTTCAGCATTCATTTCCATCCTTTAAAGCTAACCTTGCTGTCTAAGTACCAATTTCTGAAGTTCAAACTCCCTCTCTTTCTTCCTTTCTTCTCTCTCTTCTCTCTTTTTCTTTTTGTTCTGCTAAAACGATTTGTTATTTTTTTCTTTCCTCTGCTTTTAATCATAATTCAAACAGTTTCATTTCTTTTGTTCTTTCCTTTTCTTTTGCCTCCAAGTCTAGCTGCTTCATTTTCCATTGAATTTTAGCCATCTCTAAAGATTCTGATGATGTATCCAGCAAATTTAAATCCTGAGCTATTGCTGCAATTATTTTTCCTTTCCTCACAGAAGGAGACACTCCAACTCCTGCTTGACTGACAATTCCAGCAGCTTTTCTTTGTTCACCTTTTGTAAAGCCCCCAAAGTCACTTCTTCCACCCCAGAAAACTCTTAGTGACTGGAAAAGCCATTACTACACCAAGCACTGTTTAATCCAACTGAATTCAACACCCAAAACAAAAGATACTTACATTTACCACTCGCTGCTTTTGAGTCCAGCAACACCAATCCCAATTTGGAACTACAGAACAAATCCTGCAAAGATCCCCCAATCTGTTAAGGACCAGGCCAGACTGCCCTCAAAACATTTCAAGAAGCTAGTCCAGACCCTAACTTTTCTAATTGTTTTAAGCAGGTGTGAGTGGATATTCCAGAAGTGATACAGCTGGCCCAGCCACTCAGTTTTAAAACAAAATAGAGTTTATTTATACACCAATAAAGGAGAACAGAATATAGAAATACATAATTTATCTGAAAACCCAATTGACTCTATTGCAACTTAATAATGGTGTTCCAAATACTTGCAACAATCCCCATGAACATCCCTTGGCAAAAAAAGATAACATCAAACACAGTTTCTTACAGGACAGATGTGAGAGAGAGAGGATCAGCGTGGAGCTGTTCCTTTTGGTCCAGGACCTCTCTGCATTCTCAACTAAGACTTGACCGGCAGCTATAAACAAAACAGCTTGCTAAAACTAAATCAAACCCTGAACTGGGAGAATTGGTCACTCCCCTTTCATTGTAAAGGTTTTTTTAAACTTGAAATTCTTTTGCTTGAGGCAGTATCTGTTAGCTATAAACAAATTGGCCCAAAACCCATACAAACTAGATACATTGGAACCTCTGCATTTATGTTCCCTCTTGAAAAAGAAACCAAGGACAACATAACCTTGTTAAAGGAGCAGCATTGTCACACATGTTATGATCTCAATGGTTCATACTTAAGTTATTGACTTGGAATCAAAATGAAAATGGAGAGAATTGTCAGAATATGGCTTGTTTAATCAAAATAGCTGACATCTGGAAGTGGACTGAACTTTACAAAAGGAAGCTCAGTACAAATAAAAGGCAAAATATAGTTCAAGAAACACAAAGTAGGTGCTATACATAGAAATGCAGACTTGAATTTTTACAACTTATTTGCTCTATGAAATGTAATTTTATCAGATTAATCATGCAAACGTTAGCTGGGAGTTGGGAAGTTATTTATGCTTTCATCAAACCAATGACAAGAGATGCATAAGCATTTCCATGGGGTTCATTTCTTCCCAATCCAGTGTTACACTTGGTCTAATATGACTGTGTCAAAAAGGGTGGCACTGGAAAAGCACAGCAGGTCAGGCAGTATCCAAGGAGTAGGAGAATTGGTGTTTCGGGTACAAGCCCTTCATCAGGAATGTTGTAGGAGTGAAAGGGACTGAGAGATAAATGGGAGGTTTGGGGTGGGGCTGGGGTGGGGGGGCGGAGGTAACTGGGAAGGCAATAGGTAGATGGATTTGGGGATTATGTGGTAGGTCAGAGAGGAGGGTGAAGTGTATAGGTGAGAAAGAAGATGGACAGTTTAGACTGTTCAAGACGGCATTCTATCTCCCCAATATAGAGGAAACAGGATGCCAAAGCACAAAATGTCTCAGAGAACATCTCTGGGACAAACGTACCAAACAATCCCACCACCTTGTAGCTAACCACTTTAACTCCCCTTCCCACTCCGCCAATGACATGCTCGTCCTGGGACTCCTCCACCCACAAATCAAAGCCACCAGACACCTGGAGGAAGAATGCCTCATCTTCCACCTTAGGACTCTCTAACTACATGGCATCAACGTCCATTTCACCAGTTTCCTCATCCCCCTTTGCCCCACCTCATCCCAGATTCAACTCGGCACTGTCCTCTTGAACTATCCTACCCTGTCCATAGAACATAGAACATAGAACATAGAACAATACAGCAAAGAACAGGCCCTTCGGCCCACGATGTTGTGCCGAATATTTGTCCTAGCTTAAGCACCCATCCATGTACCTATCCAATTGCCGCTTAAAGGTCACCAAAGATTCTGACTCTACCACTCCCACAGGCAGCGCATTCCATGCCCCCACCACTCTCTGGGTAATGAAACCACCCCTGACATCTCCCCTATACCTTCCACCCTTCACCTTAAATTTATGTTCCCTTGTGACACTCTGTTGCACCCGGGGAAAAAGTTTCTGGCTGTCTACTCTATCTTTTCCTCTGATCATCTTATAAACCTCTATCAAGTCACCCCTCATCCTTCGCCGTTCCAACGAGAAAAGGCCTAGCATTCTCAACCTATCCTTGTACGACATATTCTCCATTCCAGGCAACATCCTGGTAAATCTTCTCTGCACCCTCTCCAAAGTTTCCACATCTTTCCTAAAGTGAGGTGACCAGAACTGCACACAGTACTCCAAATGTGGCCTAACCAAAGTCCTGTACAGTTGCAACATCACTTCACGACTCTTGAATTCAATCCCTCTGCTAATGAACGCTAATACACCATAGACCTTCTTACAAGCTCTATCCACCTGAGTGGCAACTTTCAAAGATCTATGAGCATAGACCCCAAGATCCCTCTGTTCCTCAACCTCACTAAGAATCCTACCGTTAACCCTGTATTCTGCATTCTTATTTGTCTTTCCAAAATGGACAACCTCACACTTGGCAGGGTTGAACTCCATCTGCCACTCCTCAGCCCAGCTCTGCATCATATCTAAGTCTCTTTGCAGCCGACAACAGCCCTCCTCACTATCCACAACTCCACCAATCTTCGTATCATCTGCAAATTTACTGATCCACTCTTCGACTCCCTTATCCAAGTCATTAATAAAAATTACAAACAGCAGAGGACCCAGAACTGATCCCTGCGGAACTCCACTTGTAACTGGGCTCCAGGCTGAATATTTGTCATCTACCACCACTCTCTGACTTTGACCGGTTAGCCAGTTTTCTATCCAATTGGCCAAATTTCCCTCTATCCCATGCCTCCTGACTTCCCGCATAAGCCTACCATGGAGAACCTTATCAAATGCCTTACTAAAATCCATGTACACTACATCCACTGCTCTACCCTCATCCACATGCTTGGTCACCTCCTCGAAGAATTCAATAAGACTTGTAAGGCAAGACCTACCCTTCACAAATCCGTGCTGGCTGTCCCTAATCAAGCAGTGTCTTTCCAGATACTCATAAATCCTATCCTTCAGTATCCTTTCCATTACTTTGCCTACCACCGAAGTAAGACTAACTGGCCTGTAATTCCCGGGGTTATCCCTATTCCCTTTTTTGAACAGGGGCACAACATTCGCCACTCTCCAGTCCCCTGGTACCACCCCCGTTGACAGTGAAGACGAAAAGATCATTGCCAACGGTACTGCAATTTCCTCTCTTGCTTCCCACATAATCCTAGGATATATTTGGTCAGGCCCGGGGGACTTGTCTATCCTCAAGTTGTTCAAAATGTCCAACACATCTTCCTTCCTAACAAATATCTCCTCTAGCTTATCAGTCCGTTTCACACTCTCCTCATCAACAATACGGTCCCTCTCGTTCGTAAATACTGAAGTACTCATTCAAGACCTCTCCTATCTCTTCCGACTCAATACACAGTCTCCCATTACTGTCCTTGATCGGACCTACCCTCGTTCTCGTCATTCTCATGTTTCTCACATATGCATAAAATGCCTTTGGGTTATCCTTGATTCTATCTGCCAAAGATTTTTCATGCCCTCTCTTAGCTCTCCTAATCCCTTTCTTCAGCTCCCTTCTGGCTATCCTGTATCCCTCCACTGCTCTGTCTGAACCCTGTTTCCTCAACCTTATGTAAGCCTCCTTCTTCCTCTTTACAAGACATTCAACCTCCCTCGTCAACCAAGGTTCCCTCACATGACCATTTCTTTCCTGCCTGACAGGTACATACATGTCAAGGACACGTCGTATCTGTTCCTTGAAAAAGTTCCACATTTCCACGACATCCTTTCCTGACAGCCTATGCTCCCAACTTATGCTCCTCAGATCCTGTCTTACAGCATCGTAATTACCCTTCCCCCAATTGTAAAACCTACCCTGTTGCACGCACCTATCTCTCTCCATAACCAAGGTGAAAGTCACAGAATTGTGATCACCATCACCAAAATGTTCACCCACTAACAAGCCCATCACTTGTCCCGATTCATTACCGAGTACCAAATCCAATATGGCCTCCCCTCTGGTCGGACAATCTACATACTGATTTTGAAAAGCTTCTTGGACACACTGCGCAAACACCGCCCCATCCAATCTACTTGATCTAAACAATCAATATTTGGGAAGTTGAAATCACCCATGACTACTACCCTGTGGCTTCTGCACCTTTCCAAAATCTGTTTCCCAATCTGTTTCTCCACATCTCTGCTGCTATTGGGGGGCCTATAGTAAACACCCAACAAGGTGACTGCACCTTTCCTATTTCTGACTTCAGCCCATACTACCTCCAAAGGCAGATCCCCCTCGAACTGCCTTTCTGCAGCCGTTATACCATTTCTAATTAGCAACGCCACCCCCCCTCCTTTTTTACCACCCTCCCTAATCTTACTGAAACATCTGTAACCAGGAACCTCCAACAACCATTCCTGTCCCTCTTCTATCCACGTTTCCGTGATGGCCACAACATCGTAGTCCCAGGTACCGATCCACGCCTTAAGTTCGCCCATCTTATTTCTGATACTCCTTGCGTTGAAGTATACGCACTTGAACCCATCTCTGTGTCCGCAAGTATTCCCTGTCAGTGCTACCTTCTTCACAGCCTCCCTACATTCTTGGACATCCTGACAAAAAGCTAGCCTACTTGCTGGACTACAAGTCCGGATCCCATCCCCCTGCCAAATTAGTTTAAACCCCCCCGAAGAGTGCTAGCAAACCTACCCCCCAGGATATTGGTGCCCTTCTGGTTCAGGTGCAACCCGTCCTGCTTGTACAGGTCCCACCTTCCCCAGAATGCAGTCCAATTGTCCAAATACCTGAAGCCCTCCCTCCTACACCATCCTTGCAGCCACGTGTTCAACTGCACTCTCTCCCTATTCCTTGCCTCACTGTCACGTGGCACCGGCAACAACCCAGAGATGGCAACTCTGTCTGTCCTAGCTTTTAGCTTCCAGCCTAATTCCCTGAGCTCTTGAATGACCTCCCCGCCCCTCTTCCTACTTATGTCGTTGGTGCCAACGTGCACCACGACTTCTGGCTGCACACCCTCCCCCTTAAGGATTCTGAAGACACGGTCCGAGACGTCTCGGACCCTGGCACCCGGGAGGCAACAAACTATCCGAGAGTCTCTCCCCTGTCCACAGAACCGCCTGTCTGTCCCTCTAACTAGAGAGTCTCCTATAACTAGCGTTCTCCTCCTGTCCCCCTTTCCCTTCTGAGTCTCAGAGCCAGACCTCGCACCACAGACCCGGTCACTGCAGCTTACCCCTGCTAGGCCATCCCCCCCAACAGTATCCAAAGCGGTATACTTATTGTTTTGGGGAACGACCACAGGGGATCCCTGCACTTCCTGCTTCTTCCCCTTCCCACCTCTAACTGTTACCCAGCTACCTCTGTTCTCTGGCATAGCTATGTCCCTGTAGCTTCTATCTATCACTGTCTCAGCCTCTCGAATAATCCTCAGTTCATCCAACTCCAGTTCCAGTTCCCTAACTCGTTCTGTGAGGAGCAGGATCTGACTGCATTTCCCGCAGATGAAGTCAGCAGGAGTATCGGTGGTCACCCCTACCTCGAACATCCTGCAGGAGGAACATTCCACCGCCTGCGCTGCCATTACTCTACACCTCGTCTCCGAAAACAAGAACACTGAGTAGCTTACCTTTGGACTTTAAAATTAGGTTAGAGGAGGAGGATGGGAGGGAGGCCCTACTGTGTAGGGCCTGGGGTCTAGAACACACCCACTCAAATATCAATCACTTACCTTCCCGACCAGCTCTGCGCTCCAACCTCACTTCCGCCCAGCTCGCGCCACTCTCTGCTGTGAAAAGACCGTTGGCGTCGAGGTAAGTTCTTTATATATCAATCATTTACCTTCCCGACCAGCTCTGCTCTCCAACCTCACCTCCGCCCAGCTCGCGCCGCTCTCTGCTGTCCATCTTCCTTCCCACCAATTTGTTCCACCCTCCCATTCGATCTATCGCTATCACCTTCATCTACTTATCACCTTCCCAGCTACCTTGCTCCCAGCCCCACCCCCAACCTCCCATTTATCTCTCAGCCCCCTTCACTCCCTCCACATTCCTGATGAAGGGCTTGTGCCCAAAGCATCGATTCTCCTGCTGCTCGGATACTGCCTGACCTGCTGTGCATTTCTTCGGCCACACTTTTCTTTCCTGATCTCCAGCACCTGCAGTCCTCACTTTCTCCTAATATAATTGTGGTCTGATATGGATCCCATAAGATTCAATATCAAGGCCTAATGAGTGGAGAATCTATCAACTTCCTACAAACATACAGATTTGATTGGCTAGTGAATGGGGCTCTGCATGTGTACCTAAGCACACAGATCTCTGTTCACTGGGTAATGGTATTTCCAATGCAATCAGTATCACACCACATACGAAAGAAGCATCTTGTTCGGAGTTGAAATTTGCACAACGGTGTCCAAGACAGCCAGCAAATGACATTGAGCAACTACCTGAGGTCTCATCCCTCATGAGTGTCCGGACTGAACCTGCCAAGAACTATCGTTTGGCTAAGGGGCAGTTGGGTGGTTTCAGGCCAGAAGTTGTCAGCCATTGGTAAATTATCAACCACAGGCACTGGGGTTGCTGGAGATGTGTGTGGGAGTGGGGCGGTGAGAAGAGGGATGCCTATGGGGGCGGCACGGTGGCACAGTGGTTAGCACTGCTGCCTCACAGCACCAGAGACCCGGGTTCAATTCCCACCTCAGGCAACTGTCTGGGTGGAGTTTGCACATTCTCTCCGTGTCTGCGTGAATTTCCTCCGGGTGCTCCGGTTTCCTCCCACAGTCCAAATATGTGCAGATTGGGTGAATTGGCCATGCTAAATTGCCCGAAGTGTTAGGTGAAGGGGTAAATGTAGGGGAATGGATCTGGGTGGGTTGCTCTTCGGAGGGTCGGTGTGGACTTGTTGGGCCAAAGGGCCTGTTTCCACACTGTAAGTAATCTAATCTATGAGACAGTAGATCTAACACTTTCTTAGGGGAAGGGGTCCCTTTCAGGCAGACAAAAAAATCGTAACCACTTAAGCATTAGACTTGTGTGACTCTCAATCCAGCTAGGTTTGGACTTCTAAGAAGCCACCGATATATTTCTATCCTTCTCTCCAATCTTCACCTTCATCTTCATCCACCTATTGCATTCCCAGCTATCTTCTCCACAGCCCAACCACCCTCACCATTTATCTCTCAGCCCCCATGGGCCACAAGCCTCAATCCTGATGAAAGGTTTGTGCTTGAAACATTGATTCTGCTGCTCCTTGGATGCTGCCTGACCGGCTATGTTTACCAGCACCGCACTCTTCCACACCAATATATTGCTCCCTACTCAGACCAAAGATTGATCTTACAGTCAAGTCCAAATGACATCCTCAAAGTCTTTGCTGTATATCTAAATAAAGCTCCTCGTTGCCAGTGATATTCCCCCAACTTACAATGGATATTGAAGCAAATCAAATCCTTCAGACGTGGAGTATCATCACATGGTACAGTTGTACTCATAGAGGAAGAGGCTAATCCATGAGAAATGGATTTTGCCGTAAGTGTAAGAATACCAGGTGACTCAAACATTTTGCTTCATTTGCATATTTTACTTTTTTTCCCCCAGACCTAGTCTCTCCTCTGTACCGCCTCAAGAGCTAACACATCCTTCCTTTAGTGAGCTGACTAGAACTGTACACAGTACTCCAGCTGTGGCCTAACCAACACTCTGTAAAACTCCAGCGTTACCTCCTCACTCCTATATTCTATGCCACAAATGACTTAAGCAAGGGTCCTATATGCCTTTTTAACTATCCTATTCACTTACTGTGTCAACTTCAGGTATCTGTAAATAATTACCCCAAGATCCTCAGTTACCCAGTGTCCTGCCATTCATTAAATACTCCCTCATACTTGCTTCTCCTTCCAAAGTGCATCACCTCATACTTATTGAAGTTAAATACCATCTGCTACTGGCCTGCCCTTCTGACCAATCCATCTATATCTTCCTGTAACCTACAACCAACGTCTCCGCTATTAACCACTCTACCAATCTTGGTGCAGTCTGCAAATTTGCTTAACACTCCCTCCATATTTTCATCTATATCATTGATGTATATAACAAACAATAAGAGTACCAGTACTGATCCTTGTGATACACCACTGGACACCAGCCTCCAGTCACTCGACAGCCTTCTACCACTACCCTTTGTGTCCTATTACCAAACCAGTTTCTGTTCCATCTCACAAATTTTCTTCAATGTCAAGTGCTTTAACCTTCTTGATCAGTCTCCCATGTAGGACCTTAACAAACCCATATACACTACATCAACCGAACTTCACTCATTGCCACATTTGGTCGCATTTTCAAAAATTCGAATAAATTTGTTAAACACAACCTCTCTCTGACAAAGCCATGCTGACTATCCCTAATATACCTATGTCTTTCCAAATAGATATTCATTTGCTCCTTCAGAAGTTTCTCCAACAGTTTTCCTACCACCGATGTGAGACTCATCAGTCTGTAATTTCCTGGTTCATCTCTAATATCCACCTTGAAAAGTCGAACCACGTTGGCCATCCTCCAGTCCTCATGCTCTTACCTCGTGGCCAGATAGAAATTAAAAGTTTATATCAGAACTCCCACAATTCCTGCCTCACCTCCCACAGCAGCCTGAGAATGCAATTCATCCGGGCGAAGAAATTTGCCTGCTTTAAAGCCCAAACTGGATTCCAATACCTCCCCATTTCCTTGTGCAAGTTCGTCACAGTCCCTTTTCTTGAATTCCATACCTACTTTCTCCTTTTTCAGAGTGAAGACTGAAGAGATGTATTCATTTAACAATATTCCAATACTAGCGGCTTCATGCACAAATTGCCCCCTTTTCACCAGTAGGCCCTACGCTTTCCCAGATTAATCTCTTCCCTTTAATGTATTGATAAAATATTTTAGGACTATCCCTAATCCTGTTCACAAGACCTTTTTCATGCCCCCCTTTTGTCTTTTAATTGCTTTCTTAAGTTCCCTCCTGCACTTTCTGTATTCCTCCGGGGCTGCAGCTGAATTGCTCCCTTTACACTTACTAAAGGCCCTTCTTATTCTTCCTTACCCAGTCCTTAATTGTGCCAAACATTCAGGGTTCTCTGAACCTATTGCTCCAACACTTCCCTCTAAAGGTTACATGTTGGATCTGTACTTGCCCCTGCTCCCTTTTTGAATGCCCCCCACTGCTCCACTGTAATCTTACCTACAAAGAGATTTTCCCAGTCAACTATGGCCAGATCCTGCTTTATTCTAATAAAATCTGCCTTCCCCACAATCCAAAACCAACTTTGCAGGTTATCTTTTCTTTGTCCAGATCAAATTTGAACTGCAACACATGGTGGTCACTATCATTAAAATGACTTCCCACTGCCACATCAAACACTTGTCTGGCTTTTTTCCACAGAACCAGATCCAGCAGTTGTTAGCCCTTCCACATATTGATACAAAAAAAAACTCTTCTGGATACATGTCAAGAAATCTGCCCCTCTAAACCCTTAATACTATGCCTTTCCCTTTTTATGTTCAGTTGAACTACTCTAGTATAACTACTCAATTATCACTCGAAAAATCTCTGTGAACAGTCTACACATTTATTTCACTATTTCCCGCTGATTTTGTAATATACGGCAAGTAAAGTGGCTGTCCCTTTAATATTCTTAAATTCTACTCATAAAGCCTCATTTGAGGATTCTTCGACAATATCATCTCTCCTTATTGCCGTAATCAACTCCTTAATTAATGGTGCTAACCATCACTGTTTTTGCACCCACCTCTGTCTCACTTAAATATTGTTATGAATGTGTAGGTGTGTATTGTATCTTTAAGAGAGAGAGAAAGCTGGCGAAGACTGAAAGCACAAAGTGTGCTGAACAATTTAAAAATGTAATATTTGGTTAACACAAATAGTGGGTGCTATGTTGCCATGGTACAAAAATAATTCAAATTCGGCCAACCAGTTTAATTTGTGCCCCATAGATCAAAATCCAATTGAATTTGAATTTTACTGTTGGGGATGACATCAAACCAATGAAATGATCCAATGTTTTATAATGGATCCAATGGGGTATAAAACCAGACATTTTGAACAGTTAGGGGGAGAACAGCATGGAGAACCCACAAGTAAAGACTTCCAGTAGAATAGCTCTCTGAAAGGTACCTGTCCATAAGAAATTTGTGCAGCAGAAGACCGAAGCCAACCTAGAGAAATCTACAGAGAAAGTTTGATATCCAAAGATGACAACTAGGTTTGAAAGTGATTTGCTGTAAATTTCAGAGGGAATTTATTGGACCAGTCTTGTGAGTGGGAGGTAAAAGTTAGGTTTAAGAGAAAGGAATTGTAAATAGTTCTTCTGTTAATGATCTGTTCTGGGTTTAATGAATAATGAGATCTGGGATGGTTCTTTGCCTCTTGAAATTTGACAGATTATGGTGCGAGGTGAACTTGAGTGTGTGTCGGGTTTAAATTAGCAGAGGGGTTTACCCCATGTCATAACAATATCCTGCACCGCGGAATGTTGAGTCACTGGTACAGTCTGTCCTTCAACTATGTTTCAATGATGGCAACATATATCATACTTCCATATGTCAATCCACACCATTAATTCAGCAGCGGTCATCTCTCCAGTACAATGATCAGTTTTTTGGGTCATTATATTCAGTTTCCTAGCTTCTTTGAAGGGGAGCATTAGGCATCCTAATGGTGAGTTTATTCAAACCAGCTCACCTGCTCTATGTTAGCCAAGCAGCTGTCTGGTCAGAATGAAGTCTTTATTCAAGTGCCTCTAAGATGGCTGCCTGCAAAGTGTTTACATGTCTTGTGATGAAGATCAAATTACCATAGCAGGCTAGGAAGGACATTTCAACATGTTTGCATTCCATTTCTAAGCATTACTGTCAGACAGTCCTTGAGTATGGCAATCGAATATAAGGTGATGATAAGGTGAATGTTGGAGACTGCATTAAACTCCACCCAATATGATAATATCAGACATGGCTGAGGAAAGACAAAATAAATTAGCATTTTGTAACGTGAATGTTAGCATCCTGACCACTTCAATGTTTCAGTGACAATGTCTATTTTATTCATAATTTGGAGATGCCGGTGTTGGACTGAGGTGTACAAAATTAAAAATCACACAACACCAGGTTATAGTCCAACGGGTTTAATTGGAAGCATTAGCTTTCAGAGCACTGCTCCTTCATCAGATGCTTGTGGAGTACACGATTGTAAGACACAGAATTTATAGCAAAAGTTTACAATGTGATGTAACTGAAACTATACATTGAAAAATACCTTGGTTGTTTGTTAAGTCTCTCATCTATTAGAATGACAATGATAGTTTCACTTCTTTCATATGTAAATCACAAAACTTTTTTTAAAGTTACATTCTCAGGTTAACTGACAAGCCCTACGCATACACTGGAGCTGTTCAGGTGAGGGGGAACGTGATGGGCACCTGGAAATACTCAGGGATGCTCTCATAAGAACGGGTTACAATGCTCAACTCATCAACCGCCAGTTCCGACGTAATGACCTCCTCAGGAGACAGACACGTGCTGCAACTGACAGGGAACACTTTGTTGTTGAGTACTTCCCAGAAGCTGAAAAACTACGCCATGTTCTTCGCAGCCTGCAACACATTATCAATGAGAATGAGCACTTCGCCAAGACCTTCCCCACACCTCCACTGCTTGCCTTTCAACAACCGCCAAACCTCAAACAGATCATTTTTTATAGCAAGCTGCCCAGCTTTCAGGGCAACTCCATACAACCCTGTCACGGTAAGCACTGCAAGAAGTGTCAGAGTGTGGACATAGATGCCACCATTATGTATGGGGACACCCCGCACCATGTACATGACAGATACTCATGTGACTCAGCCAACGTTGTCTATTTCATACGCAACAGGCAAGGATGCCCTGAGGCATGGTACATTGGTGAAACCGAGAAAAAGGCTATGGCAACGGATGAATGGGCACTGCACAACAATCAACAGACAGGAGTGTTCCCTCCCAATTGGGGAACACTTCAGCGGTCCAGGACATTGGACCTCGGACCTTCTGTGACCATCCTCCAAGGTGGACTTCAGGATAGACAGCAGCGAAAAGTGGCCAAGCAGAGGCTGATAGCTAAGTTCGGTACCCATAGGGAGGGCCTCAACCGGGACCTTGGGTTCATGTCACACTACAGGTGACCACCATTGCACTATACACACACACCGACAATCCTATGCACACGTATGTGCACACACACATACACACACGCACTCCTATACAGAGATACACGCACAGACACTCACACACACTCCTACAGACACACACATTCCCACACTACACATGCACCCTCTCACAGACTTAACACATCACACTCACACACACATATACACTCTCTCTCACAGACACTCACAACCCCCACCCCAAACACACACGCACACTCCTACAGGCACACACACTCCCACATTCACACATGCACACTCTCACAGATGTAGACACTTTACACTTACACACACACATATACACTCTCTCACACAGACACTCACAAACCCCCACCCCAGATACATGCACAAAAAAAACCACATGCACACATACACATATACGTTTGTGGGGTGAATTTGTACTTGCAGAGTTACGTTGTACTTTGTTCAAAAACTGCATGAATTCATGTAAGACTTTGTTTACTCATTTTTTAGATTAGAATCAGTCTAAACATTATGGCACAGACAGGGAACACAGAAGATTAACACCTTCAACATCTCAACAACTAATCTGTGCTCACACCAATTGTTACAGTTAACCTGAGAATGTAACTTTAAAAAAAGTTTTGTGATTTACATATGAAAGAAGTGAAACTATCATTGTCATTCTAATAGCTGAGAGACTTAACAAACAACCAAGTTATTTTTCAAAGTATAATTTCAGTTACATCACACTGTAAGCTTTTGCTATAAATTCTGTGTCTAACAATCGTGTACTCCACAACCACTGATGAAGGAGCGGTGCTCCGAAAGCTAATGCTTCCAATTAAGCCTGTTGGACTATAACCTGGCGTTATGTGATTTTTAACTTTATTTTAATAATGTAACTTGTAGCAAATTGTTATTATGTAATAAAATAAATCCTAAAGAGCCTCTTCTTGTTACGACTCACTAACACTTTTCCTTAACCATTCTAAACCAAGTCGACTCTTAGACCCAATCAAGGAAACGAGATAGTGGACACAATCTACCCCAACTACAAGAGAATAACTGACATCACAACACTCACAATAGTCTCTGCTTGATGAGTACAATAATACCTGAGAGGACTGCCAAAATCATTATTAGGTTTGTCCCTGAGTTGACCAGGATACACTGTAAACACCAAACATGAAAATTATCAAACTTCTTTGTTTGATAGATAACAATCATACATCTTTCAAACCTGACGAACCACCCAATTGTCAGCAACCTAAAACTACTGTAGTGAGATCAGCACCGTGACGTGATAGAGAAACATTCCAGTTCCACTGTTTCAGTAGATTAAAATTGCCCTCGTGTGACTCACCAGTACCTGCAGTAGCACCGGCTTCATTTCATAATGCACACTGATTTTTCAAAAAGGTGCAGATCTGCAATGATGCTGTATATCTTTGCATGGTCAAAAATCTCAAACCAATGTGTAGATGACATTAAGCTTGTGTTTTCATTTGAATAGACACAAGGACAGTAACTAAGTCTAGGTTTAACAAATGGAGCAACCAAGTTCAAAGTACCCTACCAGGCATGTTTATTTTAAGATACCCATTAATCCTTCAACTGTAGTGATGAAGTAAACATCTCAGTAAAAGCAGAATGACTGAGAATCATCAGTTTAAATGAAATATATGAATTGCAAATCTCACATCACTGAAAAGGTTAATTAGAAATTTAAAAAAAAACTCACTTTAACATTATCATTTGCAAATATTGTCCAACAGCTTTGCTTAGTCAGTAAAAAGGAAAGAAAGCAAAGTTGAATTATTTCTATTCAAAGTTGTCACTGAGATTGCAATTGAGCTTCAATTTAAGTAACTGTCATGTGTGTTAAGATAAGCTGAAAATGCAATAACCTTAATTGTGATTAGCACTGCCAAGTATAGTTCTGAACTACAATGAGACACACACAGACATTTGTACGGGAATCAAGGGTGGAAACATTCAATAACATTAATCTGTTCCTCAGCTTTCTTGAAGTGACAAGATTCGTCAAGAAAGTTTAATATGTCTCAGATTGATTGAAATGTTTCACCCTTATCAGAAGCCTTAACATCATGTCTCATTATTGATAGAAATCTGGATAGAAGTTGCATATATAATATTCCTTTAATGTCTTCAGGAAATCCCTAAAGCTGTTCACAACCAATGGGTTCCAACTAAAGTGTTATAAGTGTTGTAATCTAAGCAAGGCAATTCTTGCACAGCAAGGTCTCAAAGTAGCAAGACAATACATTGGTTTTCCTGCACTACAAAGTGACTTGACTTTACGTAATGAAATGCTCCAATAATGTCATGAAAAGCTCCATATAAAAATGGGTCTGCTATCTTTCAAATGATGAAGTTAATAATCGCACAAGACCAGGTTATAGTCCAACAGGTTTATTTGGAAGCACTGGCTTTCGGAGCACTGCTCCTTCATCAGGTAGCTGTTGTAGAAGCAGCACTCAGAAAGCTAGTGCTTCCAAATAAATCTGTTGGGCTATAACCTGGCATTGTATGATTTTTAACTTTGTCCACCCCAGTCCAACACTGGCTCATCCACATCATTTCAAATGATGAACGAACCTGTTTTTGGAGGTGCCAATTAGTGAGGGCACCAGGAGGACTCCACTGGTGGTTTTTAAATATAATCAAGGGACATTTTATATTCACCTAAACCAGTATGTGCAACTTCAGTATGATATCTCATTTGAAAATATAGCACTGAAAGACACAGTTAACCACAAAGAATGAAAACAAAATAGCAATGTTCTATCATCTGTAGGTGCTCACACTTTTAGCATCTACTTGCAGGCTCACAGCATCTTTGGTTTGCCATGACAGTCGCAGTGCAGTCACAGAATCAGGCAGCTTGTCTAGTTGTAAAGCAGTCTAGAGAGCACACAACTTGCACTATAGCATTGGATTTTGTCGATCTCATACCTGATCTATATGCCAGTGCAGGATTGAGTAAAAATCCCCATCATCTAAAATACTGGACAAGATCCTGGACTTTTCTAATATATAAGAACACTGGACAAAATTCTAAGCTCAGGCTGCACAAACACACACAGAGCCAGAATGATTTCAGTCTGGGTCTATTGTTCAACGTGGAAGTACAATTTACACCTGAGCTCTAAGATAACAATTAACCAAACTGAGCACTCTAGACTGAGCTTCTACACCTCGTGCTACCCAGCACAGACAGTATGAAACTGGCAAAGATACTGAACATTCAACCTCAGTCAAAGTCTATGCTCACATACTCTAACCACTGGGAAACCAATTGACTTCAGAGGAAACACCAGAAACATAACAAACAATGCAGATTTGAGGGGAGATAACAGGTCACACAGTCTGTATAACTGCTAGCCCTGATCTGACTGACAGAAAACAGCTGCCCATAGGCTGTAGCTCCAACAAGCAGCTTTGGAACCAAGAACCACAGAGGCCAAACAGAGAAACTGAATCAGGAAGACAAGCCAAGGGCATTACTGCAACAAAGGACATTCAAGAGGAGGAGTCAACCAAGTGCTGTCTGAACAAGAACTTCCAGTGACAGGTCTATTCCAAACCAAGAGAACAGACAGCAAAACCTTCAGCAACCGAAAACACTTTAATCTGTGTTTTCCTCAGTGGTGAGCAGAATCTCCGAAGGCTCCAAACTTTCTGACTAGCAAGCAGGGAGGGAAAGGTGAGTGGTAACAGTGAAAGTGATCCTAAGGTTAGGAAGCCTATTTAAAGTTTCTATGGTTAAAACTGTTGTTTAGGTTCTAACAGTGTTTAATCTGTGTTTAATTCAATAGTGTATTTAGTTACTGTCCTTACTGAAATCTATGAAAGCACCTATCAGTGATGAGACTAAAACAATAAGTCAAGGGAGGCCTCTCATGCCAGTCCAGGAATTGGGCCATAGTCTGGCATCCAGCCAGAGTAATTTCACTTAGGATGTCCTTGTGTCTGTAGCCCAGGCAGAGGCCCATAGTCAGTCAGTTGACTCTGTAGTAGCAAGTCTGGAGGGTAAGGCCAATGCAGCCAGGGAGATGCATCGGCATCTGTCAGGATCCTGGCACATCATGCATGGTGCTGCTTGTTTATGTTGCTTGAGGGGACAGATGATCAGTCTGTCAGGTGTATCCTTAGAAATGATTAGGAGGTGCTGGTGCTGGACTGGAGTGGACAAAGTCAGAAGTCATATGACATTAGGTTATGGTCCATTAGATTTTTGAAATCACAAGCTTTCAGAATGCAGCTGCAGTGGAGTGAGCGTGTTCAGACATTGAGTCTGGAGGCTTGGTTGAGTGAAGCTGGAGGTGTTTGTATCTAGAAAGGCCAGGCATGCCAAGGGTTTTGTTGCTCGAGTCAAGTTGATGCTCCCGGGCTTTTACTTTTACTGGCAGGATTCTCCATGCTCCTGTCTCAATACCTACTGTCTTCAGAACCAATGGGTGGGCCAATGGAGTGTATCTGAAGGTGCCTCACCTGCAGCCCCTGAAATTGCTTGGTTTGGAACTCCTTGGCAGTTACCAACCAACCTGTCCATAGATGCAGCCAGACAATCCTAGGGGTTGTTGTATTGCTGCAGCTTCTGAGCCATGAGCCATTGCCTCCCATATATCTGTTTGTCCCTCCTGTTAATCCCTGTGCATGTGGACAAAGTCCAACACCACAGGGTAAGTCCTCAGCCTGGAGCTGAGCAAGTACCTGTTAACAAGCAGCATGAAGCATTTCTTCTTTAGCCAGCTGCAGAGCTGTTGTACTGAGATGTTCACCAGATTACATGCCCACACATTCAATACCTTCAGTATTATTCGAGGTGTCAGTATCTGGGCTGTTGGGGTTGCAGGAGCCAACTTTGTTGGTGTTTCCTCAGGACTTCTGCAATTTCATCCCCAGAGATTGGGGTAGTGGCTTTCGGTGGAGCTGGATATTTCTGGGGAGATCATGAGAAGGATATCGGAACCACCAAGGCACAGCAGAGAAAAGGAATTGCAATGAATGTTCTAATGGATAACATTGATAACATGGTGAACATTAGAGTTTCATTGTAATAAAGTCTGGTACTCACTCAGGTGGTGGGATGTTTTTTGCATCCCCCCAAGAGCAGTCCCTATCTTAGACCATAAGACCATAAGACATAGGAGTGTAAGTAAGGCCATTCGGCCCATCGAGTCCACTCCACCATTCAATCATGGCTAATGGGCATTTCAACTCCACTTACCCGCATTTTACTGGACAATTTGCAGTTAGAATTATTTAAGCTCACTGGAAAACCAGGGAACGTTCAGATATTCAATTATAGTTTTATTCATTTATGCTACACATTGGTAACCACGAGATTGCTGGTAAGTAAGAACAGAAGAAATAGGAGCCAGAGTAGACTGTTTGGTCCCTCAAGCTGGCTCTGCCATTCGATAATATCTGCTCCAGGGCCTTGACTCTTATTGTGCTAGCTCAGCAAAACCATCAACTCCCTGAAATTTCAAAAATCTACCTACCATCTCAGTAAATCCTTTCGGTAATCTAGAGTCTAGAACTCTCTGTAGTAGAGAATTCCAGACCTTTTCTGCCTTTTGGAAGAAGACATTCCTTCACATCTCCATTTCAGATGAGTGTCCCCTTATTCTGTAACTAAGTCTCCTTGTACTTCTCTCAGAGAGTTGTGAGTCTGTGGAACTCCTTGCCACAGAGAGCAGTGGAGACAGAATTAGACCATAAGACCATAAGACATAGGAGCGGAAGTAAGGCCATTCGGCCCATCGAATCCACTTCGCCATTCAATCATGGCTGATGGGCATTTCAACTCCACTTACCCGCATTCTCCCCGTAGCCCTTAATTCCTTGTGACATCAAGAATTTATCAATCTCTACCTTGAAGACATTTAGTCCTGGCCTCCACTGCACTCCGTGGCAATGAATTCCACAGGCCCATCACTCTCTGGCTGAAGAAATGTCTCCGCATTTCTGTTCTGAATTTACCCCCTCTAATTCTAAGGCTGTGTCCATGGGTCCTAGTCTCCTCGCCTAACGGAAACAATTTCCTAGCGTCCACCCTTTCCAAGCTATGTATTATCTTGTAAGTTTCTATTAGATCTCCCCTTAATCTTCTAAACTCCAATCAATACAATCCCAGGATCCTCAGCCATTCCTCATATGTTAGACCTATCATTCCAGGGATCATCCGTGTGAATCTCCTCTGGACACGCTCCAGTGCCAGTATGTCCTTCCTGAGTTGTGGGGACCAAAATTGGATACAGTACTCCAAATGGGTAAGACAATGGATTTTAGGTACACATCCACCCATCTGGGCTCTCACTACCCTGCTATGGGCTGTCTTCTTCTGTGATGGGCCAATGGGGGACAATGAATGAGGTGGCGATGATTGGCACAGTTGTTCATGCTGGTGTATGTGGGGGAAATTCATGAGGTGAACTCAAGGACTGAGGAGACAGCACAGAGGGCATGCAGGGTCAATGGTGTGGGAGGCTAATGACAGCATGTGAGGGAAGGCATTCCAGGCAATAGTGAAAGTGGCAGGGCATGGACCGTGAAGGGAGGTAGATGCAGTAGCAGAGATAGATTGAGTATGAGATGGCCAGAGATGTATAGCATAGAAACAGACCCTTTTGTCCAACTTTTCCATGCTGACCAGATATCCTACATTAATCTAGTCTCATTTGCCAGCAGTCGGCCCATATCTCACTAAACCTTTTCTATTCATATACCCATCCAGATGCCTTTTAAATGTTGTAATTGTACCAGCCTCCATCACTTCCTCTGGCAGCTCATTCCATACGAGCACTACTCTCTGTACATAAAAAGTTGCTCCTTAGGCCACTTTTAAATCTTTCCCCTCTCACCCTAAACCTATGCCCTCTAGTTTTTGACTCCTTCACTCTCGGGAAAAACCCATGTCTATTTACTCTATTTATGCCCCTCATGATTTTATAAGCCTCCATAAGGTCACCCCTCAGCCTTCGACGCTCCAGGGAAAACAGCCCCAGCCAATTCAGACTCTCAATATAGCTCAAATCCTCCAACCCTCACAAAATCCTTGGAAGTCTGTTCTGAACACTTAGCCCTGGGGGCCTCTCCTCTGCACCAATCCCTTCACCATGACCCTGATGCCATCTTCTCCTTCTCCAACACATTCCATTTTGTCCATGAACGAGCATGGTAAATTTGGAATGCCAGGGCTCATCCAGATACACAGTAATGTTTAAAGATGATGCATGTGCAAGAGTATCCATTGAGTGGAGAGTTTTTCTGGGAATGATGCCTGGGAAGATAGGGCTGGAATTAGATATTTGAAATGCCATAGGAGTGGGGTAGGTTCTTATTGTGGTGGGTCGAGAGTGTGGTGCTGGAAAAGCTTGTCAGGCAGCATCCGAGGAGCAGGAGAATCGGCTTTTTGAGCAAACACCCTTCATCAGGAATGAAGCTTGTGAATCAAGGGCTGGAGAGATAAATAGGAGGAGGGTGGGTCTTGGGGGAATGTAACTGAGAGTACGATAGGTGGATTGAGGTGGGGGTAATTTGGATAGGTCAGAGAGGGGGGTGGAATGGATAGGTGGGAAGGAAGATGGACAAGTAGGACAGGTCTTGAGGGCAGTGCCAAGTTGGAAGGTTGGATCTGGGATAAGGTGGGGCCTAGAGAAAGGAGGGAACTGGTGAAATCCATTGATCCCGTGTGGTTGGAGAGTCCCAAGTCGGAAGATGAGGTGTTCTTCCTTCAGGCATCAGGGTCTGGCGATGGAGGAGGCCCAGGACCTGCATATCCTTGGCAGAGTGGGATGGGGAGTTGAAGTGTTCAGCTATGGGGCAGTAGGATTGGTTGGTGCAGGTGTCCCAGAGATGTTCTCTGAAGTGTTCTGTAAGTAGGCGTCCTGTCTCCCCAGTGTAGAGGAGATTGCATCGGGAGCATCAAATACAGTGAATGACATGTGTGGAAGTGCAGGTAAAACTCTGATGGATGTGGAAGGCTCCTTTGGGGCCTTGGACGGAGATAAGAGGAGGGTTTGAGTTCAGATTTTAAATTTTTGCGGTGGCAGGGGAAGGTGCCAGGAACAGAGAGTAGGTTGGTGGTTGGCATGGATCTGACAAGTCAAGGAGGGAATGGTCTTTATGGAATGCAGATTAGGGTGGGTAGGGAAATATATCTCTGGTGGTGGGGTCCATTTGTAGGTGGCAGAGGATGATGTGATGTATACGGAGGTTGCTGGGTGGTGAGTGGTGAGTTTGATAAAATAGAACAAATAAATTCATGGCCTCAGGATGAACACAGTTTAAACTTTGTCAAAAAAATTATGATACAACCCAGTGTTGCTGCTGGATGCTATCTTCGAGGCTGAAGGGTGGCAGTGTAGTGAAAAAATATTGAACACCAACCCATGACAATGGGAAGCGTATCACCATTCATTTACATTGCCAACTGTGAAACCTTGCTGTGCACAAATGGGCTTCCTGACATTATAACACTTCAAAATTCATAGTTGTAAAAACACTTTAGGACATCCTTAGGTAGTGAAAGGCGCTAAAAGCTTGCAAATCAACCATATTCTGTTTTATTATAAGTTCAGTTATCAATTGACTTTATTCTAAAACATTGCAGCTCAAGAGAATATTCTATCTTTCCCTTGGATAAACTACACTGAATGGGGCTTCACACTCCTGCTTGCTGCTCAGCCAACCTTTGAATCTGACCTCCAACTCATCAGGTGAATTTAGTTCTGCCCTGGCAATGTGATATGCCTACATTACGTGTCACCATTGTCCACCATCACTGTCAACTCATGGTCATGTATTTGTGTCCTTGAGTCATTATGGCACAGAGAAGGTCACCAAGCCCATCAAAACATAATCTCTCCCAATCTCTCCTCAGCATCTCTACAACATTGTACAGTGTGTAAAATTAAACCCATCTAAAACTTTACCTCCTATAATCTGTGTTACAAGACAAATATCACAGATTCTGTGCAGACTAGGTTCCAAAGCTCGCCATCTCACTTCTTTCTTTCTTTAGCTCATGGCTTACTCAAGTACTATTTCGCAATTTGATCCTGGTCCATCACACACCTCTCTTTCCATTTTAATGGGCTATACTAGAAGCTCCAGTTATTTCACTTCTGCTACATTTCCTGTTCTTTCATGTCTCCTATCAACTTGCAGCTTCCTCTGTACTTCCAGTCACATCTCCCAGTTTCTCTCTTACTTATTGCTCAGTGTTGAGCACAAATGAGATCAAAAGAGTGAAATGAGAAGAAAACAAAATCAAAATATCCAAAGCTGTGGGCTATAGGGCATTTATAGTGATTGTAGCTCAATTGGTAGCATTCTCACTTTAGAGTTCCAACATAATTTCACTTCCGGACTTAAGCATGAAAACCTAAACTCACACTCGAACATTGCTGAGCTTGTGGCACATAGAGGTTCTGTCTTCAGGATGAGAGGTTCAACAAAGGGTCCCATCTGTCTGCTTTGGTGGACATGAATAATTTCAATGTGCCATTACGAAGAAAATAGTGGGGAGTTCTCCCCAGCGTCCTAACCAATATTCAGCCAGAAGAAACGAAACAGTAAAACTGCTAAATGAATCAACTTGTGTCCAACTTGTGTATGTCATAAGGGAGGACCCACTAAATTCATTTCCAAATACGTTTTCACTCCCTAGGATTCTTCATTTAGCATCTGGAAAGCAGATTCTCTGGTCATTATCACATGGATATCTATCAGAACTTGTTGTGCACAAATAGGCTACAGTGTTTCCTTTATGATAACTGTGAATGCACTTCAAAAAGTGCTTCCTTTGTAGTAAAGTACTTTGAAACACTCAATGATCAACGAAGTGCTATATAAATACAGCTCTCCTTTTTTTAACCCTTGTTATTATTTCTTATGTCTATTTAACTTTCTATCATCAGATTGCTATGAGTTTCACAACCTAACAAAAATTAATTTTAATTCCTTTCTTTGGGATTCAAATAGAGGGTTTTAACATAGTTAATTGGGCCAATTTAATAAATAGCATCAATTAAACTGCTCCAATAAAAAAAATAAATTTTTGTTTGGATTCGCTTTGAGAATAACAGTGTGGCAACAATCTGATACAGAGCTCCCAAACCAGAAATGGTGAATACAATAAGTGCATCAGGCATTTGTCCTGCTATAAATCTAGGCAGTGCTGATGGACCTTGAGGAAATCTGTGTCAGATATAATTTGGCCTTCTGAACATGTAACTGCTGTGCTCAGTAATCTGTTTGACCCACATGGTCCATTGAATATGCCCACGGGGAGGGCCTCTGAATATAATCCACAATTTGTTTGAACCACATAGATTGCCTGGTGTAATGGAACCTTCATCCTAAAATCAGCAACAAAAGATTTTTTTATATATATAAATACCTCACTATATAATTAAAGGGCCTCTTCCACTTCTGTACAAGCCTTACTTCTAACATGTTTCTCACAAAGCAGGTATTGAACTCATGACCAATGGAGCATGAGCACCTCACAACTGCAGATCTGACTCACTCAGGATAGACAATGAGGGAATCTACTCTGTCTTTAACACTGGGATGGACTTCAGGAATGCTTCATACAGTTATAAACAAAACCTTATGATTTATTCAAGAAAATATATTTGCTACTAAATGGAGAAATATATTTGACAATGTCAATGTAACATTTAAGATTAATCATCCATTAGGGTTGATAAATATGACAGCACTACTTCAAATAGGGGGCTCAGACATCTAGGAAATACATAGTGTTACAGAATTTGATTGCACTCAGAAATGACAGCCCTGTTTACCATTAGTTAAATTGCCCATAACATTTCCCATTATTTGTTAATTGTTCTGCAACTCTGGAGGATACTAAAATTTTCAAATCACACCATCTAATTTGAAGTTGTTATCAAGTTTGCAAATGTGACTCGTAAATTTCTCAACAGCCCTTTAACCTGTTTTATTGCACCACTAATGAAACAGGGAAGTTTCAGATTTTCTCTTAAATTTGAGCTTTCAGAATCAGCTGACATTCATGTTAAAGATGTTGAAAGATGATGTTATGAAAGCGGTGACTTGAAGGGTGACTTGTTGAGCGAGTTAACATTTAACATTTAACAAATATTGACCCAACATTTGCTAGAGTTGGGCATTTCAGAACCTGCTGCATTAGTTAGACTGTTTTTCTCTTACCTTTTTAACTTGTGTCCTTGTGCTATTATTTGCTAGAAGCAGGAGCAAGTAATTGTGCAGTGAGGCCAATGGGGCATACAGGACTTTAATGAATGATGGGACAAAAAAATCAATTAAATGGTTGTGAAAGCAACAGAGAACAGTGAAGAATGACAGAGCAAATTAGAATCAAATCATGAACAAATAGAAAAATAGCAGATGAAAAAAGTTATAAAATATAGCACCTTGCAAAGTGCAGAACTCCATCAATACTGTACAGAATACCAGTACATTTCCTACTCAAGTCACTACAGTGGCTGGTGAACACGTAAGGCAAGAATGTTGCAACCTGAGCCATAGCTGATACTTACATTAAGATGATAAAATATACAGATATAAATATGTTAAGCAATATCTAAATTTACTCAAAGTATTTACCTACTAGAATTAATCTGAACAGTTTAAGTTGATCCTCTTTTGAGCCAGTCATGTTTGTTTATATTACATCATTATTTATACCATAGAAAAATATTTTTGCGCTGTTCCAATTCTAACTTCCTGCTGTAAATTTGATTTGTAAGTCGTGGGCCAAATTGCTATCCTCTGGCCTTGCCAGACAATTTGTAACTGTGCATCATTGCAATTATATTATTTTTCCAGCATCATTCACTCCAATATCCTTGTACAAGGCAATTCAGAATTCCAAACTCTGAGGTAAAACAGTCAGAAATGTGCTGCCTCGCTGCAAGATCGCGCCTTACTTTGGAGCTATTTGTTTTGTCATTTGATGTCAAACAATTACTCATGAGAAAATTTGTTGGTGTTAACTTATGGGAAGATTTAAAAGAGAATAAATGGATTTAATTATCATCATAGAACTATTTGGCAAACATACAGAAAAGAAAAGCATCACATAAAGAACATGAACAAAGACAATCATACTATAATTTTCTAATGTTTGTTAATTGCTCTTAAAAGTTTTCAAGGAAGCATAATGACTGCTTTAAATAGAGTCATAGAGATGTACAGCACAGAAACAGACCCTTCGGTCCAACTCATCCTTGCCGACCAGATATCCCAACCCAATCTAGTCCCACCTGCAAGTACCAAACCCATATCCCTCCAAACCCTTCCTATTCATATACCCATCCAGATGCTTTTTAAATGTTGCAATTGTACTAACCTCCACCACTTCCTCTGCCAGCCCATTCCACACATGCACCACCCTCCATATGAAAACGTTGCCCCTTAGGTCTCTTTTATAACTTATCCCTCTCATCCTAAATCTATGCCCTCTAGTTCTGGACTCCCCAACCCCAGGGAAAAGGCCTTTTCTATTTATCCCATCCACGCCCCTCATAATTTTGTAAACCTCTATAAGGTTACCCCTCAGCCTCCAACGCTCTAGGGAAAACAGCCCCAGCCTATTCAAGCTCTCCCCATAGCTAAATCCTCCTTCCTGAAGAAGGGTTCATGCCCGAAACGTCGATTCTCCTGCTCCTTGGATGCTGCCCGACCTGGTGCGCTTTTCCAGCAACACATTTTCAGCTCTGATCTCCAGCATCTGCAATCCTCACTTTCTCCTAAAATCCTCCAACCCTGGCAGCATCCTTGTAAATCTTTTATGAAGCCTTTAAAGTTTCACAACATCCTTCCGATTGGAAGGAGACCAGTACTGCACGCAATACTCCAAAAGTGGCCTAACCAATGTTCTGTCCGGTCGCAACTTGACATCCAACTCCTGTACTCAATAGCTGAAAATGAGTTGCTGGAAAAGCGCAGCAGGTCAGGCAGCATCCAAGGAACAGGAGAATCGATGTTTTGGGCATAAGCCCTTCTTCAGGAATGAGGAAAGTGTGTCCAGCAGGCTAAGATAAAAGGTAGGGAGGAGGGACTTGGGGGAGGGGCTTTGGAAATGCGATAGGTGGAAGGAGGTCAAGTTGAGGGTGATAGGCCAGAGTGGGGTGGGGGCGGAGAGGTCAGGAAGAAGATTGCAGGTTAGGAAGGTGGTGCTGAGTTCGAGGGATTTGACTGAGACAAGGTGGGGGGAGGGGAAATGAGGAAACTGGAGAAATCTGAGTTCATCCCTTGTGGTTGGAGGGTTCCAAGGCGGAAGATGAGGCACTCTTCCTCCAACCGTCATGTTGCTATGGTCTGGCGATGGAGGAGTCCAAGGACCTGCATGTCCTTGGTGGAGTGGGAGGGGGAGTTGAAGTGTTGAGCCACGGGGTGGTTGGGTTGGTTGGTCCGGGTGTCCCAGAGGTGTTCTCTGAAACGTTCCGCAAGTAGGTGGCCTGTCTCCCCAATATAGAGGAGGCCACATCGGGTGCAGCGGATGCAATAGATGATGCGTGTGGAGGTGCAGGTGAATTTGTGGCGGATATGGAAGTATCGATGTAGCGGAGGAAAAGGTGGGAGATGACTGTATTGGTGCTGCCTCGTGCTCCCACGAGGAGGTTGAACAGTTCATCCACTTTACCAACATCTTCCACCCCGACCTCAAATTCACCTGGACCGTCTCAGACTCCTCCCTCCCCTTCCTAGACCTTTCCATTTCTATCTCGGGCGACGGAATCAACACGGACATTTACTATAAACCGACCGACTCCCACAGCTATCTAGACTACACCTCCTCCCACCCTGCCCCCAGTAAAAATGCCATCCCATATTCCCAATTCCTTCGTCTCCGCCGCATCTGCTCCCAGGAGGACCAGTTCCAAATCCGTACAACCCAGATGGCCTCCTTCTTCAAGGACCGTAATTTCCCCCCAGACGTGGTCGACGATGCCCTCCACCGCATCTCTTCCACTTCCCGCTCCTCTGCTCTTGAGCCCCGCCCCTTCTAATCCGAGGTAACCACTACACCTCCAATTTTTGTGTCATCTGAAAACTTACTAACTATACCTCTTAAGCTCGCATCCAAATCATTTTATTTAAATGACAAAAAGTAGAGGACCCAGCACTGATCCTTATGGCACTCCACTGGTCACAGGCCACCAGTCTGAAAAACAACCCTCTATCACCGCCCTCTGTCTTCTACCTTTGAGCCAGTTCTGTATCCAAATGGCTAGGTCTCCCTGTATTCCATGAGATCTAACCTTGCTAACTAGTCTCCCACAGGGAACCTTGTCAAACGCCTCACTGAAGTCCATATAGATCACGTCTACTGCTCTGCCCTCATCAATCCTCTTTGTTACTTCATCAAAAAACTCAATCAAGTTTGTGAGACATGATTTCCCAAGCACAAAGCCATGTTGACTATCCCTAATCAGTCCATGTCTTTCCAAATACATGGACATACTGTCCCTCAGGATTCCCTCCAACAACTTGCTCACCACCGACATCGGACTTGCTAGTCTATAGTTCCCTGGTTTGTCCTTACCACCTTTCTTAAACAGTGGCACCATATTAGTCAATCTCCAGTCTTCTGGCACCTCACCTGTGACTATCAATGATCTTAGCAAAAGGCCAAGCAATCACTTCCCTGACTTCCCACAGAGTTCTAGGATACACCTGATCCTGGTTATTTATCCACTTTTATGTGTTTCAAGGCATCCAGCACTTCCTCCTCTGTAATATGGACATTTTTCAAGATGTCACCATCTATTTCCCTACATTCTATATCTTCCATGTCCTTTTCCACAGTAAATACTGATGCAAAATACTCATTTGGTATCTCCTCCATCTCCTTCAGCTCCACACAAAGACCGCCTTGCTGATCTTTGAGGGGCCTTATTCTCTCCATAGTTACCCTTTTGTCCTTAATATATTTGGATTCTCCTTAACTCTATTTGCCAAAGCTATCTCATGTCCGCTTTTTGCCCTCCTGATTTCCCTCTTAAGAATACTCTCTAAGGACTCACTTGATCTATCCTGTCTATACCTGACAAATGCTTCCTTATTTTTCTTAACCAAATCCTCAATTTCTTTAGTCATCCAGCATTCTCTATACCTACCAGCTTTTCCTTTCACCCTAACAGGAATGTACTGTCTCTGGACTCTCATTATCTGGTTTTGAAGTTTGAAAAATGATTTATCTCAAAGTACTTCACCTAAAATGACAACCACACAAAGATACACGGAAGCCATTTCTTTGACTGACCGAATATCTTGCAAAAGTGTCACACCTAAACTCATCATATGACCTCTAGTCAAGGATATTAAATCTAATTAGCCGTGAGACCTTTAGTCAAGGGTATAACATCTACTCATAGCCATAACAGCCAACTGGGCTATCACAGTAGTTCTCATATGCTTCTAATTGAAATATTCCATTTCAAATTGAATAGTAATAAGTGCTCTTGTGGTTCTGGTAGTGTTTCTACTCTCAAATTCATGTTCCACCTGCTCCAGAGATGAGTGATAACATCAAACAAGTTCATAAGAAAAATAGTTCAAATGTTCTTGTATTTACAGATCAAACACTTAAATTATAAAACGATAAGAGGTAGGAGCAAAAGTAAGACCACTCAACCCATCAAGTCTGCTCCATCATTCAAAGAGATCATGGCTGATCATAATCCTCACCTCCATTTTCCTGCCTTTCCCCCATAAATCATGATTTCCTTACCAATTAAATATCGGTGTCTCTCAGCCTTGAATACACTTAACAACCCAGCCTCAGTATCCGCCTGTGAAAAAGACTTCTGCAGAAGTACTACCCCCTGAGAAGGAATTCCTCCTCATCTCTGTCTTAAATTACTCAGACTTTGCCCTCTGATACTAGATGCAATGTTGTATATAACAGATATTAATGTGTTGATCACATCTTTTTTTAAATAAAAATTTTCAGAAATTGCACACAAGAAAGCAGAGGGTGTTTCAGTTGCTGACTGAACAGACTGGCTCTCTTTGACAAGAAAGAATGTCAAAATCCTGGAATTCTTTCCCTAGCAGCAGAGAGTGGGTACCAACACCATTTGTATTACAGCAGTTCATCATCACTTTTGCAATGGCAATTCAAAATGTACAGTAAATGCTGTGATGGCCACATCGTATGAGCGAATGAAAAAGATGTTACCAATGATTGAGCAATGAAAATTAAGGATGGCATGGGCAAGGGGTCAAAATTAAATATCTATGGATGTTTGGAGAGCTAGCAAAAGTTACAGAGATGTAGAGGGATGAATATGCATGAAACCCTGTGAATTAGTAGTAGGCTGTTTGATCTCTCGATCCTGCTCCATCTTTCATTAAGTTCATAGCTGGTCTGACTCCTGCCTCAACTTTTCATTTCTGCTCATGTCCAGATATAATTTGGGTCCCTATGTGAAGCCAAAGAAGGTGTTAAAATGAGGATGTGGAGTTTAACATTGAAAAAAAAACCAATGAGCATTGAAGAAAGAACCTTAACGTCAGAAAACAAAACTGCCAAATGTAGAATCACTAAGGAGGATGCCCTTCAAGTCTGCACGAACCAGTCTAAAACCATTCTGAATCGACACTAATCCCACTTTCTACCATTTAATACATAGCCTTGAATCTTGGGACATTTCAAATGCTCATTGTTTTATGATTTTGATGTTTCCCACTCAATTCCCTCCAGATGCATTCCGGATTCCTACCATTCTCTGGGTGAAAAAGAATTTCCTCAAAACCTCCTGCCTTTAACCTTAAAATTATGTCCGTTTGTTATTGACCTTTCAACTAAGGGTAACAGTTGCTTTCTATCCACCCTGTCTATGCCCCTCAATCAGTCCCCTCACAGCTTTTCTGCTCTAAACAATGATTATGTTTACTCTTCTCATCGGCAACTCAAGCCAAAATGCCTTCAGCTAACACCTAAATTCTCCATTGTTATACAATTTTGAAGGTAAAGAAGCCTGGTACTTACATGAATTGCCAGGAGACTGTGTAAGTAAACAAACAACCTAGAATTAATCATTTCCAGATGGGCATGACAACATTGTCTTGCAAAGATATCACACACCTGAACTCCAAGACCCATGCCACATCACCCAGACCAGCAGCAAGCACCGGCAAATGCTTAATTTAGATCATATTGTGAGGCTCAGAATGGACAACCATGGATAATCCAATCATGACATCCTGCAGAATATGCAAGATAGCTTTGCTACTACAAAGATGAAACAAGCATCATTCAAGTGACATTAGTCTGCTAATCACTTGACATTCTGGCCTGTCAAAATTCTACAAACAATTCTTTTATAATGCAAATTAATTGATGAAATACTCTCAACCTACGTGGATGAGTGCAACTGCAACAACATTCAAGAAGTTTGACACCATCCAGAAAAGCCCATTTGATTGGCATCATGTCCACAAAAGTTCACTCTCTCCACCAGTGATGTTTGTTGCAGCAGTGGGTACCATTTACAATATGTATATATTTTCAACAATTTTCTGAAGACAGGTCATTTGCTTCTTTCATGAAGACTTCAAACAGTTGCATAACATTGATGTTTTCCAAGAGATTGACAGGGGGAAATTTGATTGAAAATTAATCGAGTTTTTTAGGAAATGACAAGGACAATTGATGAGGGCAGGGTGGTAGATGTTGCCTATATATGGACTTTAGCAAGGCATTTGACAAGTTCTCTCATGGCAGGTTAATACTAAAGGTGAAATCACTTGGGATCTGCCTAAGATGGATACAGAACTAGCTTAGTCATAGAAGACAAACAGTAGAGGTGGAAGTGTATTTTTCTGACTGGAGATCTGTAACCAGTGTTGTTCCACAGATAACATTGCAAGGACCCCTGTAGTTAGTAATATATATCAACGATTCATAGAAAATGTAAGTGGTCTGACTAGTAAATTTGCAGATGACACAAAAAAATGGAGGAGCAGCAGATAGTGAGAAGAATTGCCAAAGAATACAGTAGGATATATATAGATTGGGTATAAAGATAGATATAAAGATAGATAACTTAGGCAGAGAAATGGCAGATGCAGTTTAATCCAGAAAAATGAGAGTTGGTGCATTTTGGAAGATCTAATGTATGAGGAAAATGTACAGTAAATGCCAGAACCCTCAGGAGCATTAATACACAGAGGGATCTTGGTGAAATGATTCACAGTTCCTTAAAAGTGATGACACAAGTGAATAAGGTTATCAAGAAGGCATATGACACACTTGCCTTCATCCATCAGTTCACAGTGTATAAAAATTAACAAGATATGTTGCAGCTATATAGAACTTTAGTCAGAACATATTTGGAAAACAGCTCTGGTTGCCACACTACCAGAGGGATATAGAGGCTTTGGAAAGGATACAGAAACAGTTTACCAGGATGTTGCTTAGTTTGGAGGGTATTAGCTATGAGGAGAAATTGGACAAACTTGGTTTGTTATCACTTGAATGTCGAAGGATGAGAATCAACCTGTTGGAAGTTTTCAAAACTATGAGAGGCATGGATGGAATGGATAGTCGAATTCTCTTTCCCAGGGGAGAAATGTCAATTTCTAGAGGACGTAAGTTAAAGGTAGGCACTTTTTTTAAGACAGCGTGCCTGGAATGTGGTGCCAGAGGAAGTGATGGAGGCAGATACATTAGTTAAAGAGATACCTTGACAGAAAAATGAATAGGCAGGAAATAGAGGGATACAGACTGTGTGGGGGTGAAAGGTATTTAGTTGAGAAAGGCATTATCTGTTGGCAGAGTCTTGTGGGGTTGAAGGGCCTATTCCTGTACTGTAATGCTCATTTTTCTTTGTTCTTTAAATGAATTTGTTGCATGACTCCAAAAACAACTTTTCCTTGTATAAAGTCACTCCTTAATTTTAATTCAACTCTATATAATGGGACTAGTTAAGAATCTTGGTACATTCGTCCAATTAATAATTTTCTGTCAATGCTTCCTCTGATTGTCACTTATGTGAAGTGAATAACTTACTCTCATACTCTCAATATTTTTATTGGTTTGTCTCTTTGATTACAATATTTTCTATGGACAAAATCTTGAAACACATCTTTAATACGTTTTTTGGGGGGAGGATTAAGGGAGCAATTATCTCTTTGAGATCAAATATCCAGACTCTCCTGTAGCCTGACTCTCTTCAGCAGCAATCAAGGAAGAATTCTCTTGACTGTCCTCAGCCATCACCCACTTCCTAGAGGGTCCAGGGGATACATGCTTCCCCTTGATCACTGCTGTTGTTTTAATATCTAATTCTTACAACCTTTTCTGAAGGTTCCTTAGGTACTCTTAGTCCTGCATTAGGTCTTCTATTTAATATCCAACAATCATCTTTTGTATGTTTGCTCTCATCTCAGTAGAAGCATTTTAATTTATTTGCATTATTTTTAAGTTCTAATCTTTCTCTCCTTCGTTGTTTTGATATTTTCTGTTGTTCCTAAAACTAGCCTTTCTCTTCTGCAGTTTTTCTATTTCTCCAACTTTTTTACTGATTCCCATCTGACCACTTCTCCATTAATGAGCTGACAAATTAGAAGGAGAAGTAGACCACTCAGCTGTTCCAACCTCCACGGCCATGTATTAACATCATAACTGAACGGGCTAATATTATTGTTGTCAGCCAAAACTGCTTATTCTCAGATCTTTGATACTTGGAAGTCATCCTAGTAAGTCTTGTTCGCTACTGGAAGATTTTTGTGGAGTTCTTTCATTATCATGATTTTCCTAACATTCTCAAAAGCTTTCTTGAACTACAGTGATCAAAACCATTGAGCCTATAGCATTTATTTTCCTCCTGCAGAATCTACAAAAGGCTGCTTAAACTTATTCCTTATATTGCTAAATTTTGATTAATAACCTTAGAGGACAAAGTAATATACATTTGAGTATTGCTAGTTCAACAGTTTCATAGTCTGTACATAGCTCTTCTGACATTCTGGTGTACAACTTTGCAGATGTATCCAGCAGGATATTTAGTAATATTAAAGTCTAAGTATCTTCTGGCTACTTCAACATCATGGCTATATTTTTTAATTGGGTCAAATATCTTTCAACTCTATTCTTTGTAAATGTACTCACTAAATGAAGGCATATAATTATATCAAATTCCTTATTGAAATCAGAATCATCCTCTGATTTATTATCCCTAATCTAATTTTTCTGAGTTCTCTCTGAGGTTAACAATTTTTTGTAATTCTATTTTCATTTCCATTGCTCCCATAATTTATATCTGGTCAAATCAAATTGTTTTTACTGTCATTTCTCTTTCTGTTTGTTTTGCTTGCATTGTTCTCTCTTCCTTTTCCCTTTTCTTCATTTGTACCTGTAACCCATTCTTTCATTTCTCTTTGTATTTCCCTGCCAATTTGTGCTTTTCTTTCTCATTTTTTTTACAAAGGTATTGCTAATTCTCGCTGTATCACATCACTTACACATTTCTCTCCTATTAACTCTAAATGGTGGGTGGTCAAAGGAATCATATCACCCTCACAAATTTATGTTTTTACTTAATTTGTCCACTAGCTCTCTCAGTTTAGCCTTAGTCAAAGTTTTCACAAAATCCATTGTTACATCTTCTACTTACAGAAAAACTTCAGGATTGATCAGTGCTAACTTAAATTCCAACCCATTAATATATTTAACCATGCCTCTTGTTTCTCAATCCATGATCAATGACATACTTGTTTCAATAAGGATTTGTAGATTCTCCTTAAATTCAACAACTTCAATCATACAAGAGGTCCCACTTTGTTATAAGCCGAGAAAATGCTTATCCTGTATGAGTTAGATCTTAGAGTGAAATCTCCATGGTCAGTTGCTGAATACATTCACAAGAAATCTCAGTGTAGAGTCATAGACATTTATAGCATGGAAAGAGACTCTTAGGCCGACCAGTTATCCTGAATTAATCTAGTTCCAATTGCCAACATTTAGCCCATATCCCTCTAAACCCTTCCTATTCATACACCCATACAAATGCCTTTTAAATGTTGTAATTGTACCAGCCTCCATCACTTCCTCTGGCAGCTCATTCTTTACATATAACACCCTCTGTGTGAAAAGGTTGCCCCTTAGGTCTCCTTTAAACCTTTGCCCTTTCACCTTAAACCTATGCCCTCTAGTTTTGGAATCCCTAACCTGGGGAAATGACCTTGTCTATTCACCCTATCCATGTCCCTCATGATTTTATAAATGCTTCAGGGAAAACAGCGCCAGCCTATTCAGCCTTTCCCTATGGCTCAAACACTCCTACTTTGGCAACATCCTTGCAAATCTTTTCTGAGCCCTTTTGAATTTCACAACATCCTTGATATAGCAGGGAGACCAGAATTGAACATTGTATTCCAAAAGTGGCCAAACCAACGTCCTGTTAAAGTGCAGCATAACATCCTAACTCCTATACTCAATGCACTGAGCAATAAAGGCAAGCATACCAAATGCTTTCTTCAATATCCTGTCTACCTGCAACTCCACTTTCAAGGAACTTTGAACCTGCATTCCAAGATCTCTTTGTTCAGCACCACTTCCCAGGACCTTACCATTAAGTGTATAACTTCTGCCCTGAATTGCCTTTCCAAAATGCACACCTCATGTGTATATAAATTAAACTCCATCTACCACTCCTCATCCCATTGGCCCATTTGATCAAAGTCCCGTTGTACTCTGAGATAATCTTTTTGGCTGTCCGTTACACCACTAATTTCACAAATATATTAACCATATATCCTATGTTCACATCCAAATCATTTATATAAATGATACTATTTTAGGGACACACTGCAGATTGTCGACCTCCAAAAACCAACCGACTACCACCACCCTCTGTCACCTACTGTTGAGCCAGTTCTCTATCCAAATGGCTAGTTCTCTCTGTATTCCATGTAATATAACCTTGTTTACTAGTTTAAGAAAAAAGAACAATGAAAATTACAGCACAGGAACATACCCTTCAGCCCTCCAAGCCTGCACCAATCCATATCCTCTATCTAAGCCTGTTGCCTATTTTCTAAGGGTCTGTATCCCTCTGCTCCCTGCTCCTTCATGTACCTGTTGAGATATATCTTAAATGATGCTATCGTGCCCACCTCTACCACCTCCACTGGCAACATGTTCCAGGCACCCACCACCATCTGTGTAAGGAATTTTTCACGTATATCTCCCTTAAACTTTTCTCCTCTCACAATTGAACTCATGACCCCTAGTAATGGAGTCCCCCATTCTGGAGAAAAACTGTTTGCTATCTACCCTGTCTATACCTCTCATGATTTTGTTGACCTCAATCAGGTCCCTCCTAAACCTTCGTCTTTCTAATGAAAATAATCCTAATCTACTCAACCTCTCTTCATAGTTAGTGCCCTTCATACCAGGCAATATCCTGGTGAACTCCTCTGCACCCTCTCCAAACCATCCATATCCTTCCAGTAATGTGTGTAGTATTCCAAATGTGGCCAAACCAAAGTCCTATTGAACTGTAACATAACCTGCCAACTCTTGCCCTCAATACCTTGTCTAATGAAGGAAAGCATGCAGTATGCCTTCTTGACCACTCTATCAGCCTGGGTTGCCACCTTCAGGGAACAATGGATCTGAACACCCAGATCTCTCTGTACATTAATTTTCACCAGGGTTTTACAATTACAGTATAGCTTGCTCCTGAATTAGATTTTCCAAAATGCATCACCTCGCATTTGCTCGGATTGAACTCCATCTGCCATTTCTCTGCCTAACTCTCCCAACCTATCTATATTCTGCTGCATTCTCTGACAGTCCCCTTCACTACCTGCTACTCCACCAATCTTAGTGTCATATGCAAACTTACTAATCAGACCACCCGTACTTTCCTCCACATCATTCATGTATATCGCAAACAACAGTGGTCCCAACACTGTTCTCTGTGGAACATCGCTGGTCACAGTTCTCAATTTTGAGAAACCCCCTTCCACAACTACATTCTATCTCATGCTGCCAAGCCATTTCTCTATCCATCTAGCTAGTACACTGTGGCCCCCGTGTAACTTCACTTTCCCCATCAGCCTACCATGAGGAAGCTTATCAAATGCCTTACTGAAGTCCATCTATATGACATCCACAGTAACTTTGATACTTCACCAAAGAATTCTATTAATTTGGTAAGACACGATCTTCCCTGCACAAAATCACGTTGCCTTACACTGATAAGCCCATTTTCTTCTAAATGTAAATAGGTCTTATCCCTCAGTACCTTCTCCAGCAGCTTCCCTATCACTGACGTCAGGCTCACTGGGCTATAATTATCTGGATTATCGCGGCCACCCTTCTCAAACAAGGAGACAACATTATCAATTCTCCAGTCCTCCAGGACCTCACCTGTATTCAAGGGTGTTGTGAAGATATCAGTTAAGGCCCCAGCTATTTCCTCTTTTGCTTACCTCAATAACCTGAGCTAGATCTAGACCAGGGGATTTGTCCACCTTAATGCCTTTTAGAATACCCAACACTTCCTCCCTCCTTATGCCGACTTGACCTGAAGTAATCAAACAGCTATCCCTAATCTCAACATCCGTCATGTCCCTCTCCTCAGTGAATACCAACATAAAGTACTCATTAAGAATCTCACCCATCTCCTCTGACTCCCTGCATAACTTTGTACTTGAGTGAGCAAACCCTTTCTCGAGTTACCCTCTTGCTTCTTATGTATGAATAAAAAGCTTTGGGATTTGCTAAAGATATTTCATGACCCTTTTAGCCTTCTTACTTCCTTGTTTCAGATTGGTCCTACTTCCTATATTCTTCCAAAGCTTCATCTGTTTTCAGTCGCTTCGACCTTATGTATGCTTCCTTCTTCCTCTTAGCTAGTCTCATTATTTCATCTGTCATCCATGGTTCTCTAATTTTGCCATTTCTAACCCTCATTTTAACAGGTCCTGCACTCTAATCAACCTCTCTTTAAAAGCCTCACACATTTCAAATGTGGATTTACCCTCAAACACTTGCTCCCGATCCACATTCCCCAGCTCCTGTGAATTTTGCTATAGTTGGCCTTCCCCCAATTTAGCACTCTTCCTTTAGGAATACTCTCGTCCTTGTCCATAAGTATTCTAAAACATATGGAATTAGGATCACTATTCCCAAAGTAATCACCGACTGAAACTTCAATCACGTTGCCTTGCTCATTCCCCAGTACCAGGTCTAGTATGACCCCTTCCCGAATTGGACTATTTACATACTGCTCTATAAAACCCTCCTGGATGCTTCTTACAAATTCTGCTCTATCTGGACCTCTAACATGAGGTGAATCCCAGTCAATGTTGAGAAGATTAAAATCTCCCACCACCACCATCCTGCTGCTCCTACATCTTTCCATAATCTGTGCACTTATTGTACCTCTATCTCACGTTCGCTGTTGGGAGGCCTGTATACAGCCCCAAGATTGTTACTGCATCCTTCAGCACAGCTGTGATATCCCCTCTGACTGCTAATGCAACTCCTCCACCCCTTTCACCTCTCTCTCTATCCTACCTGAAGTATCTATATCCTTGAATATTTAATTGCCAGTCATGCCCTTCCCTCAACCAAGTTTCAGTAATAGCAAAAACATCATACATCCAAGCCCTGAGTTCATCTGCCTTACCTACAAAGGTCTGGGAACGCCACACCACCCAATTCTATCTCCTTCCCAAGATCCACAAGTCTGACCACCCCGGCCGACCCATTGTCGCAGCATGCTCCTGCCCACCGGCATGCTCATTTCCACGTACCTCGATGCTGTCCTATCCCCCCAGTCCAGGAATTCCCCACATACGTTCGAAGCACCACCAACGCCCTCCACCATTTCCAAGATGGCCGTTTCCCCAGCCCCCAACACCTCATCTTCACCATGGATATCCAATCCCTCTACACCTCCATTCGCCATGACTAAGGCCTCCAAGCCCTCTGTTTCTTTCTCTCCCGATGTCCCCAACAGAACCCTTCCACTGACACTCTCATTCATTTGGCTGAACTGGTTCTCACCCGTAACAATTTCTCCTTCGAATCCTTCCACTTCCTCCAGACCAAAGGGGTAGCCATGGGCACACGTATGGGCCCCAGCTATGCCTGTCTCTTTGTTGGCTACGTAGAGCAGTTGATCTTCCGTAATTACACCGGCACCACTCCTCACCTCTTCCTCCGCTACATTGATGACTGCATTGGCGCCACCTCGTGCTCCCGCGAGGAGGTTGAGCAATTCATCAACTTCACCAACACATTCCACCCTGACCTTAAATTTACCTGGACCATCTCTGACACATCCCTCCCCTTCCTGGACCTCTCCATCTCCATTAATGACGACCGACTTGACACTGTCATTTTGTACAAACCCACAGCTACCTGGATTACACATCTTCCCACCCCAACTCCTGCAAAAATGCCATCCTGTATTCCTAATTCCTCCGCCTCCGCTGTATCTGCTCCCAGGAGGACCAGTTGCACCACAGAACACACCAGATGGCCTCCTTCTTTAGAGACCGCAATTTCCCTTCCCACGTGGTTAAAGATGCCCTTCAACGCATCTCATCCACATCACGCATCTCCACCCTCAGACCCCACCCCTCCAACCATAACAAGGACAGGACCCCCCGGTACTCACCTTCCACCTTACCAACCTTCGCATAAACCAAATCATCCGACAATCTTTCCGCCACTTCCAAACGGACCCCACTACCAGGGATATATTTCCCTCCCTACCCCTTTCCGCCTTCTGCAAAGACCATTCCCTCCGTGACTACCTGGTCAGGCCCATGCCCCTCCTAACAACCCACCCTCCCGTCTTCGTGCCTTGCCCTGCCACCGCAGCAATTGTAAAACCTGCGCCCATACCTCCTCCCTCACCTCCAACCAAGGCCCCAAAGGACCCTTCCACATCCATCAAAGTTTAACCGGCACATGTCACTTATTGTATCTGTTGCTCCTGATGCAGTCTCCTCAACATTGGGGAGACTGGACGCCTCCTCACAGAGCGCTTTAGGGAACATCTCCGGGACACCTACACCAATAAACCTCACTGCCCCGTGAGCCAACATTTCAACTCCCCTCCCACTCTGCCAAGGACATGCAGGTCCTGGGCCTCCTCCACCGCTGTTCCCTCACCACTCGACGCTTGAAGGAAGAACACCTCATTTTCCACCTCAGAACACTTCAACCCCAGGGCATCAATGTGGACTTCACCAGTTTCCTCATTTCCCCTCCCCCCACCTTACCCCAGTTCCATCCTTCCAGCTTAGCACTGTCCTCATGACCTGTCCTACCTGCCTATCTCCCTTCCTGCTTACCCACTCCACCCTCCCCTCTGACCTATCTTCTCCATCCCCACCCCCATTCACCTATTGTACTCTTTGCTACCTACTCCCCAGCAACCTCCCCCCCCCCCCCCATCTCTCCACCCTGGAGTGTCCCTGCCTCCATTCCTGATGAAGGGCTTTTGCCCAAAAAGTCGATTTTCTTACTCCTGGATGCTGTCCGACCTGCTGTGCTTTGCCAGCACCACTCTAATCTTACCTACTACACTTCTTGCATTAAAACAAACGCACCTCAGACAATCTATCCCTCTGTGTTCATCATCCGCTCCTAGCCTACTCTTCCCCTTAGTCACGCTGACTTCATGATCTAGTTCCTTCCAGGCTATAGTTACTGCCTCCTTATTGTCCACTATCCTCCTCATTTGGTTTCCACCCCCCTGCCGCATTAGTTTAAACCCTCCCAAACAGCATTAGCAAAAACACCCCCTCAGATATTGGTTCCAGTCCGGCCCAGGTGTAGACCATCCAACTTGTAATAGTCACATCACCCCCCCGCATTGTCCCAATGTCCCAAAAATCAGAACCCCTACCCATCTCTCAAGCCACGCATTCATGCTGCCTCTTCTTTCATTCCTACTCTGACTAGCACATGGCACTGGTTACAATCCTGAGAATACTACTTCTGAGGTCTTACATTTTAAGTTGGCACCTAACTCCCTAAATTCTGCTTGTAGGGCCTCATCACATTTTTACTTTTCTCATTGGTGCACCATGACAACTGGCTGTTCACCATCCCGCTTCAGAATGTTCTGCAACTAATCTGAGACACCGTGCACCTGGGAGTCAACATATCATTTGGGAGTCACATTTTCAAGCATAGAACAGTCTATCTACTTGCCTTAGAATTGAATCCCCTATGATTATAGCCCTTTCTCTCTTTTTCTCACCCTTCTGTACAGCAGAGCCAGCCACGGTGTCATGAACCTGGCTACTGCTACCTTCCCCTGGTGAGCCATTCCCCCCAACAATATCCCAAACGATATACCTGCTTTGGAGGGAGATGACTGCAGGGGGCACCTGAAATGCTTTCCTGCTCTTTCTCTGCCTTTTGATCACCCACTTTCTATCTCCCTCAGCAATCCTAATCTGAGGTGTAGACCATTCGCTGAACATGTTATCTTCAGCATCACAGATGCTCCAAAGTGAGTCCATCTGCAGCTCCAGAACCGTCATGCGGCTTAACAAGAGCTGCAGCTGGACACAGTTCCTGCACGTGAAGGAGTCAGGCACATCAGCCATGTCCTCGTGCTCCCACATTGAGCAAGGGGGGCATAACTCGGGTCTGAGATCTCCTGCCATTTTTAATCTTAAGATTAATTTAGTCCAACTATAATATCAAATAATAGATAAGTGAAAAAGAAAGCAAAAAGAAAAACCTTGGCAAACACCTTACTGACATCCATTTGGATCACGTCCAGCGCTCTGCCCTCATCAATTATCTGTTATTTCTTCAAAATACTCAATCAAGTTCATGAGACATGATTTCCCACACACAAAACCATGCTGACTTTCCCTAATCAGTCCTTGCATTTCCAAATATATATAAATCCTGTGCCTCAGAATTCCCTCCAACAACTTTCCCACCACTGATCTCAAGCTCATTGGTCTATAATTCCTTGGCTTTTCCTTACCATCTTTCATAAATAGCCGAATCACATTAATCAATCTCCAGTCTTCCACTGCTCATCCGTGGCTATCGATGATGCAAATATCTCAGCGAAGGGCCAAGCAATCATTTCTCTGGCTTCCCTAGGGTAGACCTGATCAGATCCCAGGGCTTTATCTACTTTTATGCATTTTAAGACATCTAACAGCAACTCCTCTATAGAAAAGGACACTTTTGAAGATTACGCCATTTATTTCCCCAACTTCTCTAGCTTCTATATCCTTCTCCTCAGAAAACATTGATGCAAAATATTCACATCTCCAGCAATTCCACACACAGGCAGACTAGCTGATTTTTCAGAGGCCCTCTGATTTTTCAGAGGCCCTCTTCTCTCCCTAGTTACTCTTTTGTCTTTAATATATTTACTGAAGCTCATTGGATTTTCCTTTACCATATTTGTCAAAACTATCTTATGTCTCTTTTCAGCTCTCCCGATTTTCCTCTTAAGTATACTACTACCTATATACTCTTCTTGGGATTCACTTATTCCCTGCTATCTATATCTGACAAATGCTACTTTCTTTTTCTTGACCAGAACTTCAATTTCTCTAGTCACCCAGCATTACCTACACCTATCAGCCTTACACTTCACGTTAACAGGTGGCAGCACAGTGACTCTGTGGTTAGCACTGCTGCCTCACAATGCTCGGGCTCTGGGTTCAATGCCAGGCTCAGGTGACTGTGTGGAGATTTTATGTTTTCCCCATGTCTGCGTGAGATCAAATTTGCAAGGAAATCTTAGTTATCTGCAAGAATAATAGGGTGGCAATGTTAAGGGATTTTAAGTTTCCAAGAATAGACTGGGACACAGTGCTCTGGCTTCCTCTCACAGTCAAAAGATCTGCAGTTTATGTAGATTGGCCATGTTAAGTTTCCCCATAGTGTCCAGGGATGTGTAGGTTAGGTGAATTAGCCATGGGAAATGTAGGGATACAGAGACTGGGTAGGTCTAGATGGCATGTTCTTCAAAGTGATGTGTGTGGACTCGATGGGCTTGAATAGCCTGCTTCCACACTGAAGGGATTTCATGAACAAGAACATACTGTGTTTGGACTCTCATTCATTCATTTTCGAAGACTCCCCATTTTCCAGCCGTCCCTTTACCTGTTAATATCTACCTCCAATCAAGTTAGAAAGATTTTGCTGAACACCATCAAAATTGTCCTTTCTCCAATTTAAACATTTAACATTAGATTGGGTCTATCCTTTTCCATCACCATTTTAAAATTTATAGAATTATGATTGCTGGCCCCAAAGTGCTCCCCCAATGACCCTTCAGTGATTTGCCCTGGCTTATTTTCCGGAGAAAGTCAGGTTTTGCTCCTTCTCTCATAGGTACTTCCACATGCTGGATCAAAAGATTTTCTTGTACACACTTAACAAATTCCTTTTTAGCCAAGATCTTAACATCATGGCAGTTTGACTGGGACAATACATCCATCCTGGGACAGGCTAAACAAAGACACGCACAGGAATTCCTAGAGGCCTGGCATTCAAACCGGAACTCCATTAACAAACATATTTGGACCCCATTTACCAACTTCTGAGAAAAAGAACTGGAAATGATATCATCTACCACAACAAACTGAGACAGATAAATAGCAAGCGGGGCAGAACACCAACACTTCACCGGAGGATCATTGATGATGTTACCGAGCACGGTGACGAAACGTCTGAGAACAATGTCTCAGCGAACAAATTCACAACCTGATCTACAAACTGAACTACAAATCTTCTCCAAAATCTGGAAGTCCCAGTCTATTTTTGGAAAGTTAAAATCCCTTACCATTGCCATCCTATTATTCTTGCAGATAACTAAGATCTCCTTGCAAATTTGCATCTCAATTTCTCAATGACTACTGGGTGTGTGAATGGGGAGAGGGGGGAGCTACATAGTACAATCCCAATAAGCGGATTATCCCCTTCTTATTTCTCAGTTCCACCCAAAGCACTTCCCTGGATGTACTCTCCAGAACATCTTCCCTAAGCACAGCCATGATGTTATCCCTAATCAAAAGTGCTATTCCCATCTTGTCTTGTCTTTCTATCCTAACTATAGCATCTATACTCTGGAACATTAAGCTGCCGGTCCTATCCATCTCTGTGCCACATTTCTATAATATCAATGATATCCCAGTCCTATGTTACCAACCTTGTCCTGAGATCATCTACATTGTCTATCAGGCCTCTTGCGTTGAAATAAATGCAGTTTTTTTCAGTCCTACATCACTCCCTGTTTTGTTGCTGCCTGCTTTTTGCCTTGACTGATTGACTTACTCATTTTGCCAACTACACTAGTTACAGACTGCTCTCTTTTCACACTCACCATCTCTCTGCATCCCAACGGCATATTCCCTCTCCCCTCCATGCTCTCCACCTTTCCTCCCCTCCACCCTCTCTTCTTTCCCTCTTACCCCACCCCATCATGCCATCCCCCAATGTTGCCAGGGCTGGATGGTTTGAGTTATAGGAAGAGGCCAAATAGCCTGGGGCTGTTTTCCTTGGAGAGTAGGAGGCTGAAGGGTGACCTTATAGAACTTAATAAAGTTATGAGGGGCATGATACGGTAAATAGACAAGGTCTTTTCCCCAAGGTAGATGAGTTCAGAACTGAGGGCATAGGTTTAAAGTGAGAAAAGAAAGAGTTAAAAAGGATCTAAAGGACAACATTTCACACAGAGCTTGGTGTGTATATGGAATGAACTGCCAGAGGCAATGGTGGAGACTGGAACAATTACAACATTTAAAAGGCATCTGGATGGGTATATGAATAGGAAGGGTTTAGAGGGATATGCGCCAAATGCTGGTAAATGGAAGTAGATTAATTTAGGATATCTGGTCAGTATGGACGAATTGGACCAAAGAGTCTGTATCTGTGTTGTACATCTTTACTACTCTATACCTCCATAACTGTATCATTTCCACAGCTTGGAGAGTCTAGAACTAAGAAGCATAGTCTAAATATTAGGGCTTGACCATAGATGTTAGGAAGCATTTTTACACACAAAGGGTGGTAGAGGTTTGGAACTTTCTTCCATTAATGGCAGTGGATGCTGGATCAGTTGTTAGTCTTAAAACTAATTTTTTGTTCAGCAAAGGTATGAAAAGATATGGGTCAAACACATGTATATGGAGTTAAGCCACATGCCAACCATGATCTCATTGAATTGCGGAATAGTCTTGAAGGACTGAATGGTCTATGCCTGCTTCAATGTTTCTATGTAACCTGTAAGGATCACTTTATACTTAGTACATCCTTCAGTTTTTGGAAATCCCCTATGGGGATGGATTTGATTATCAGCTCAACAATTCTGTTTGCTAGTTTAGATTAGATTAGATTACTTACAGTGTGGAAACAGGCCCTTCGGCCCAACAAGTCCACACCGCCCCGCCGAAGCGCAACCCACCCATACCCCTACCCCTACATTTACCCCTAACCTAACACTACGGGCAATTTAGCATGGCCAATTCACCTGACCTGCACATCTTTTGGATTGTGGGAGGAAACCGGAGCACCCGGAGGAAACCCACGCAGACACGGGGAGAACGTGCAAACTCCACACAGTCAGTTGCCTGAGGCGGGAATTGAACCCGGGTCTCTGGCGCTGTGAGGCAGCAGTGCTAACCACTGTGCCACCGTGCCGCCCAGTTCCTCATCTGAAAATTCACAACATGAGCTAATTTCTATGCATTGGCTGATGAAGTGGCCTATAGGTTCTAGAAGCATCAATTTTAAATGCTATGATTTCTGGTCAGCAAATAGAAAAGATTAATCTGATTATAAATTGGTCTTCTATCTTGTCCAAGTCTTTTGGCAATTACTTTGCTCTTCAGCTGTTAATGCTGAGACGTTAAGACTGTGTAGATCTTTAATCCCAATTGCTAAGCACATTTTAATGGCTTGCTTTTCTACATTGCACACACTTGAATCTAGAAACCATGGCTCTGATTGCCATTTAAACACTTGAAATTCTATTTGGAGGTCTGCTATGTCCAATTTAAAATAGGAAAGTTTGGGAACATTAAATATGTCTTGGAAATTGTCTTACTTTGTAACAATTTGTAGGCTGCCTGATCAGTTGCTTTTCTTTAGCAAGTTAATCTTGCCTCTTGGTAGGAGTTTGTCTGCTTTCCATGAGCTATGTTTTCAATTGTAAATTTATTTGATTGATACCATTATGGACCTCTTTAGTATGATGCTTACCACAGTCCACCATGTCATGTAAAGATAACAATCAATCACTTTTCATGAACTGATTAACTCTGGAGTAATTTACTTACATAAATAAAATAAACTATAAGCTATAAAGCAGATATTCCAGCAAAGTTGCTGACTTCTGTGTGTGGAGTTTGCAATCCCATAGTAGACCACTGCCAAACAGGGTCACAGCATTCCACACAGAGTAAATAGAGCTGTTAAAATGCAAGGTACACTTACAACAATTTCCATATCCCTTGATGTCATTTGTATCCAGAAATCAATTGATCTGTATCTTAAATATGCTCAATTTATGAGCTACCACAAATGTCTGAGAATGTGAATTCCAAAGATTCATCATCCTTTGAGTGAAGGAATGCCTCCTCGATGTAGTTTTGAATGGCTTGCTCCTTATTCTAAGACTGTATCCTTCATTCAAATCCCACAGCATTTACTTTGTCTGGTTCTTTAAAAAAATTGTAAGTTTCACAGAGATTATGTTTAATTCATCTAAACACTAAAGGATACAGGCCCAGCCTAATCAATTTCTTCACTTCACACAGTCTGGCTAAGACTATCCTCATCTTGAGAACCTTCAATTCAGGGTAAATACATCTTTCCTGAACTAAAGGTCACACTATATTCCCAGTATGGTTTAATCAAGGTTCTATAACATTGAACCAAGATGTCTTTACCCCTATATTCAAATCATCTTGCAATAAAGGCATTCATGATTATTTGCTGCTCCAGTGTGTTAACTTTCATTGACTTATGAAGAAGGGCACCTAGTCCCTTTGGAGATCAATACTTCCTCATTTCTCACCCTTTAAGAAATGTCCTACTCCTCCAGGATAATCTCACATATATTTGCATTATATTCCTTGATCCACAATTTCCTGTCCAAATCCCCTTGAAACTTCTTTACGTTATCTTCATTACATTTATGCCCACCTAGCTTTGTATTACCTGAAAATCTGGCAATGATATATTTGGCTTTCACTTCAAATTTATTGATACAGATTGTGAAAATCTGGGAAGTAATTAGTAATCTTTTGTGACATCCTACCAATCTGAAAATGGCCAGTTTTTTCCTACTGTTTGTTTTCTTTCTGATAACTAAACCTCAAACAAAGTTGAAATATTACCCAGATCGCGTGCGCTCTAATTTTGTTCGTTAACCTCCTTTTTAGAACTTTCTGAAAGACTTCTGAAAATCCAAATGCCTTACATCCACTGTTAGCTCCCAATCTATGCTGTGGTTCTGTTCACCGAGCTGGATGTTTTTGTTGCAAACGTTTCGTCCCCTGTCTAGGTGACATCCTCAGTACTTGGGAGCCTCCTGTGAAGCGCTTCTGTGGTGTTTCCTCCGGCATTTATAGTGGCCTGTCCCTGCCGCTTCCGGTTGTCAGTTTCAGCTGTCCGCTGTAGTGGCCGGTGTATTGGGTCCAGGTCGATGTGTTTGTTGATGGAGTTTATGGATGAGTGCCATGCTTCTAGGAATTCCCTGGCTGTTCTTTGTTTGGCTTGCCCTATAATGGTAGTGTTGTCCCAGTCGAATTCATGTTGCTTGTCGTCTGCATGTGTGGCTACTAGGGATAGCTGGTCGTGTCGTTTCGTGGCTAGTTGATGTTCGTGGATGCGGATCGTTAGCTGTCTTCCTGTTTGTCCTATATAGTGTTTTGTGCAGTCCTTGCATTGGATTTTGTACACTACATTAGTTTCCCAATCTATTCCACCAGTAACTTCCTCAAAACCCTTTAGCAGTTTTGTCACACAATTTTGTTTTCTTAAGTTCAAATTATTTCTGCCCAATCAGATAACTAGTTTCAAAAAGTGTACCTATCACATCACTGAAAATCAATTCTGGCAATTTCCAAATTGCTGATGTCAAGCTTATAGGTCTGTAGTTCCGCGTTTTCATTCTCGCTCCCTTCTTAAAGAGTGCAGCTATATTTGTAACTTTCCACTACAAGGTCAAGGCAATATTCAGATATAGAACGCAAAAAGCCAGTTTGGTACATCAATTACACCATTCTACATCCTCAGTCATCATTCAGTGAGTAGCACTCACAGAAACAAAATGCTGTAGGTTTAATCCCCCTATAAGTGAGAAGACTTTATCATACTGTGCCACACTGTTGAAACTATTATAAATCAAATACAATATTAAACTGAGGTCCTGACTGTTGAACATAAAATATTAAATTACATTATTTTGAAGAACAAGATGTTAATTTAAAGGGGTAACCTGACCAAACTTTTCTCCACAATCAAAAGCACAGAAATTGGTAATTCATGTTTGGCATTCTGCTGTGAAGAAATCAGTTGCTGCCTTTTTGGCATTCATCAGAATGATGCCAGGAATGGATGGTTTGAGTTATGAGGAGAGGCTATATAAACTGGGATTTTTTTTTCACTAGAGCATAAGAGGTTGAGAGGTGACAATTTGGAGGGTTATAAAATGTTGAAAGGTACAGATAAGGTGCAAGTCATGTGTCTTTTCCCTAGGGTGGGGAATTTCAAGACAAGGGTCTATATTTTTAACTTGTGAGAAGAAAGATTCAAAAAAGAAAGGAGGGGCAACTTTTATTTCAAAGAGAGTGGTTTATGTGTGGAATGAACTTCCAGAGAAAATAGTGGATGCGGATACATTTACAGCATTTAGAAGACATTTAGATAAGTACATGAAGAAGAAATATTTGGAGGGATATGGGCCAAGCACAGGCAGATGGGAGTAGATTAGTTTGGGATTATGCTTGGTATGCACTGGTTGGACCAAAGGATCTGATTTCATGCTGTATGACTCTATGACTCAAAAGCAATGACTCCACTTCAAAAATATTGCATTGACCAAAAAGATGATCTGGATTGCCCTGCAGTAGAGAGACTCCTAATCTAAATATGTCTTTTTTTGATGTATTAGTAAATCTCATTAATATAATCATGTAAGGGTAAGTTTTGGAACATTGTTACAACCTTGAAAGATTGCTAAGCAAACTTTCAGAATACAGATCTAAAAAAATCCAAGTCTTTCTCAATATATAATTTCAGTTACATTACACTGTAAACTTTTGCTATAAATTCTGTGTCTTACGATCTTATACTCCACAACCACCTGATGATGGTGCAGTGCTCTGAAAGCTAGGTCTTCCAAATAAACTTTGTAACCCCAGTCCAACACCGGCACCTCCAAATCAAGAATATAGATCAAACTTCATACCACCATTTCCCAAACTAAACAAATTACTCAAAACCTTTCTCTGTTTCTCCATCTCCAATTGAGTTTAGGTGTGTTCAAAATTGTAGAAAGTATTATGAATGTTTTTTGTCTTATTACGTCAGCAAGGTAACGTGGTCTTCAGTGCTGAATTTATTTATGTTTTATCTCTAATTGTACAACAAACAAACATGCAGAAGGCTATCAGTAGTTGTCAAGAAAGACACACTGTGCCAATCATTGCAGCACCAATTGTCATTGGCAATCAGAATTATAGTGAAGGAAGTGGTAAGCAATCAAATATTTGACAGATAACCAAAAATAGAAGCACAACAGATGGTGGACAGTAAGACGTCAAAACTCAAAAGATCCCTTTGTTTTGTTTAATATAAGACATACTTTTGTCCAAAGGATGTACTTGATTTCTGGCTTTGCCTGTGGGATGTTGAAATCTATGTCTCAATGTGAATACAAAGCAGATCCAACACTGTCTGTCACACTAAAGAGCTCAAGAATGGATTTAGCCTTGCTGAATACCAGCTCTATTAAGAATGATTGACAGGTGATGAATGCCACAATTGTTAGCAGCTACAGAACCTATTGGGCTCCATTTACAGAATGCAAAATAAATATGCAATCCGCTTGAAAAATGACTGTCAACATTTCATTTTACAGAACCATCCTCCTTCTTAAGCGAAATCTTAGATCATAAATCAGAAAGCATAAACACTTAATTTTTACTAACACTAAATTGTTAAAATGAAGAAACATCTGACAAGTCACCTGGAGCATCCATGTACGCTTAGTGAAATGATAGATTAAAATATATCAGCATCCAATTAATTTCATTGCTATCATCTGCAGAATATAACATAATAGAATTGTTGATGAATCATGATAATCAGTCTCTATCAATAGTTTAGTCTATAGCAGACTTGGACATTCAGGAATGGAAACCAGAGTTATTCAAATTTTTGAGAAGTACAAGTTCAAAACCAAGTATTCCTTTCAAATCTGTTATGCTAGCTATATTTCAAGTCTCAGGCTACTCAGAATGCATCCAAAAATCATATTTTCTGACATAATTCAATCTCATTTGAATGAATCAATTCAAACTATTTTCAAAAGTCCTTCAATAATATATGACATGATGAATATGATTAAAGAAAAAAATTGACCATAAAACAAAAAATACAGAGAGAGCAAAGCAGTAGGGAAGCATTCAAGTGGAAGAAATATAAAAAGTGTAGATCTACAAGGATCAAAGCTCTACTTAGTTCTGATTTCTAAGGTACACAAAGGACATGGAGGCAATTTTTTTAAAAACACAATCTACTTGAAAAAATTAACTGTCAGCTTTCATTCAGACAAGGCCTTCCTATCTCAGGTGAAATTTATGAGAAGGAATTTATAAAACCCTTTCTTTTGGGAAAATCTGCCAAATCTGCCAAAAACTAAGATGGAACTAGAAATTAACTTGGAGAAATGTAAGAATAATTTACAAAGAACATCTCAAAGTTGGGAGATTACAGTTACTCAGAAATAATGTACAGGTCAAGCACTTTGTTTTTAAGAGGAGAGAAGGAGAAGAAATCTGTTTGAGATCTTTAGATTTACAAATGAATTGGGGAATCCCAAACTAGAGCTTTGAATAAAACATATTTTCTCATAAATGCAAATGGGAAATTAAGGGGAAATATCTTTACTCCGGGTGGGAATAGAATTTGGATCTTGTAACCACAGGATATGATTGCGGAAAATCACTTAGATGTTTTAAAAGGAAGTTAGATGAATACATGAGAGAAGAAAGAACAGAAACACACACTGGAAAATATGATAAGGTAGGTGCAATGGGAAAATATAATGGGTGAAGAATAAATTATGACACAGCGAGCAATCATTAATGGTTATAATTTTATTCTTTTTCCACTTCATTTCTGCTTTCTTTTAGAGTTTTAAGTGTGACTGCATTGAAGTTTTACTTTTATAAGCATTGGTTTAAACCTAGGAATGACTGTGCTTTGTTTCAGTCAAAACCAAATAGCTATGTATCAGTAGCAATGACATTTTACCGGAGGACATTCTTTTTGTGCATTATATTTACAGCTGTCATTGTGACCGAACTATTGTTTTCTCACATAGATCAGTAGGCTATCGACATTTGAAAAATAACACTGTTTTCCACTGTTTAAAAAGAAGTGTTCTTAATTTATTAATCTGGATGACCTTGGAACGACAAGCCAAGAAAGACAATAAGAAGCCTTAGACATGCAGTGAGCAATCATATAAAAATGATTTTTAATGTATGGACATTATAACCTAATACTGTAATAATATTTCAGAGATGCATCACAGATATGTAAGCAGCTTAACTGGTGAAGTTGGCAGACTTTGCAAAACTTGTGAGAAAGAATTGATCAAACTCTTCAGTTTTTGGAAAATGTGAAATGGAGCTGGAAACTGAGATTAAGGGAGACTCTACTTTGGGTATCCATCAGCTGGGAGGATAGCTGGACAAACATCAGATTCCTTGAGGCAGACAATAGCACCAACATCAAGACCATGAACATCAAAACCAAATCTGTTGGGCCAGCCAAATGCTTAAGGATGACTGAGTTCCAACTACCAAAGCTAATCTTCCTCAACCTGATCATGGAAGGCACCCGAATGAGAGAATGACAAAGACTGCCCCTCTGTTTTCATTCTGTTCTATTATTTATTTCATTTATTTATTTTATATTTTTTTCACTGTTCTGTACCTCTTATTTCTTGATTGTCTCTCTTTCTCTCGCTCCCCACTCTCTCATTACCTTTTTCCTCTCCTCTTCCCCCTTTGCTACCCTTCTCCCCTGTTTTCCAATTTGCCTCTGCTTCACCCATCCCCCCATCACCCACATATTTTGTCACATAGCAATGGCTTTAGCCTTGGTCATTCACAGCTCCTAATCTCCCGATAATCTCTCTATACACTGTCATTATCACCTCTTTATTGCTACCTTTGCTTTTGGAGCCAGGACTCACCTTCTCTCAGCCTAGTATAAATACCTCCCTATTTTCTCCCCTTTTTTTTAGCTTTGACAAAGGGTCAGTTAGACTCGAAATGTCGGCTCTTTTCTCTCCTTACAGATGCTGCCAGACCTGCTAAGATTTTCCAGCATTTTCTCTTTTGGTTTAAGACTGCCAGAAGCTCCCCTCAGGAATTGCAACGTAAATATCAATGACAGGGAGGCCCTCATTCAGAAGAAACCAACTTGTATGAAGGGACACAGGAAAACTCTTTGGAAGGGGGAACTATAGAAAAGGAACCAGAGAAAGGAATGTCAACTATCCCAAGGCCAAGGATCACTTGCATCTCCTGAAATACTTGCCAAATATGCAGCTGGAGATGCAGCTCTAGGATTGGGCTCATCAGCCACACAAGAATCCAAAGAACGCATGACCAGTGACAGTGTATTTCCGAGATGAACAATCATATTTGTTAGCGAGTGGTTGCCGACAATCCCTGCTGCAGCTGGAATCATCCGGAGAATCCCTGTAGGCAACAGACAGGAACTGAATTTGGTGGAATGACTGACTATATGTTACAACACCTGGGTGAGGTTATTTGGGACCTGATGATGTGTATACCAAAAGCTATTTACCATCTGTCATTGACAGACATTTTGGGTTACAATTTATGTTGCAAACAAATTAATGTAGTTTCTTTCTTCATACATTCAATGTGCCTTCTTCCTTTCAATTAAAATATATTTGCTTATACCTTTTTAATTAGCATTTTATCATTATATTCAACATTCATTCCTGTAGTGTGCAGAGTATGGCTCCAAACCTAAATGAGATTCTGCAGGGACATCAGCTTGCAGAAATAAGTGGACAAATGGTCTGTTAGTGCTATAATTTAAAAATAATATTCTTTAAAGGATGTAATGTCACTGGCAAGACCAACAATTGTTTCCGGCCCCTAACTACCCTTGAACTGTGTGGCTTGTTGGACCATTTCAGAGAACATTTAAGAATCATTGCTGCTGGTCTGAAGATACATGTGGGCCAGACTAAGCAGTGGGAGTAGCAGGAGACATAGCGGAAGGGACGTGGAGACCAGGAGGGTGCTGGGAAGGCAAGGAAACTGTTTAAATACTTATCTTCAAAGCCCACGGCCTTTTTCCTGTCCGGAAGCAGTAGGAGTCACAGCAGAAGGTGATGTGGAGACCAGGAGGGAAGGTAAGGAAACTGCTTAAATACTTACCTCCGAAGCCCACAGCTTTTTTCCTGTCCGGGGCAGTGGGAGAGACAGCGGGGGTGTTGTGGAGACCAGGAGGGTGCCGGGAAGGTAAGGACTTAGTATATATTTGGGCAGCGGCTACCACTCTCCCACCCCGCCAACCAGAAGAAAGAGACTCTATAAAGTAAGGATTTTATTTTTTTCTTTTTCTTTCTTTTTCATATATTTAAGTGCATTGTTTCATTTTAGTTAGTTGATATAAAGCTAAGCTTACAATGGCAGGGGAACCTCAGACCCATGGCATGTGCCTCTTGCATGATGTGGGAGCTCAGGAACGTGGCTGACATTCTGGACTCATACACTTGCAAGAAGTGTGTCCAGTTGCAGCTCTGGTTTGACCGCATGATGGCTCTGGAGCTGTGGCCGGCTCACTGTGGAGCATCCACATTGCTGTAGTTGATTCTTAAATGTTCTCTGAAATGGTCCAACAAGCCACACAGTTCAAGGGTAATTAGGGACCGGAAACAATTGCTGGTCTTGCCAGTGACATTACATCCTTTAAATATTTTTTTAAAAAGATTATAGCACCATCAGGCCATTTTTCCACTTATTTTTGCAAGCTGATGTCCCTGCAAAATCTCATCTATGTTTGGAGCCATACTCTGCACACTACAGGAATGAGTACATGGATAGCACGTTTAGTGAACTGGTCACACCACAAGTTAGCATTGCTGAGGGAGACAGTGAATGGGTGACCAAAAGGCAGAAAAATAATAGGAAGGCAGTGCAGGTGTCCCCTGTGGTCATCTCCCTCCAAATCAGGTATACCGCTTTGGATACTATAGGGGGAGATGGCTCACCAGGGGAGGGCAGCAGTTGCCAAGATCATGGCACCGTGGCGGGCACTGCTGTTCAGAAGGGAGGGAAAAAGACTTGTAGGGCCATAGTCATAGGGGATTCTATTGTAAGGGGAGCAGATAGGCAGTTCTGTGACCGAAAACAGGACTCCCGGATGGTATTTTGCCTCCCAGGTACTTGGGTCAGGGATGTTACCGATCGGCTGCACAGCATTCTGAAAGGGGAGGGTAAACAGCGAGTTGTCTTGGTGCATATAGGCACCAACGATATAAGTAAAACACAAGATGAGGTCCTGAAAGCAAAATTCAGGGATGTACGAGACAAGTTAAAAAGGAGGAACTCAAAGATAGTGATCTCGAGATTACTATGTGCCACGTGCTAGCCAGCATAGAAATGAAAAAAACAGGTAGGATGAACATGTGGTTTGAGAGATGGTGTAGGAGGGAGGAGTTCAGATTTGTTGGACATTGGGACCGGTTCTTGGGAAGGTGGGACTATTACAAAATGGACGGTTTACATCTGAACCAGACCGGAACCAATGTCCTTGGGGGAGTTTTTGCTACTGCTGTTGGTGGGGGGTAAGGGGGGGGCTAAACTAATGTGGCAGGCGGCTGGGAGCCAGTAGAGAAGACAAGTAGATAGCGAGATGGAAACTGGAGACTATAAGACTCATGAAGATAGTATTAATAAGGGGAAGAGTAGGCAGAGAGCAGATGAACGCAAAAGAACTGGTGGCCTGAAGTGCATCTACTTTAATGCAAGGAGTATAGAGTGTAAGGCAGATGAACTTAGGGTTTGGATTGGTGCCTGGTAGTATGATGTTATTGTAATCACAGAGACTTGGTTGAAGGAAGAGCATGATTGGCAACTAAATGTTCCACAATATAGATGCTTCAGACAGGACAGGGAGGGATGTAAAAGGGGGGAGGTGGAGTTGCATTGCTGGTCAGGGATGATATCACAGCTGTGCTAAAGGAGGACACTATGGAGGGCTTGAGTAGTGAGGCATTATGGGTGGAGCTGAGAAATAAGAAGGGTGCAGTTACATTGTTGGGGCTGTATTACAGGCCTCCCAACAGTGAGCATGAGGTAGAAAAACAAATAGATAAACAGATTATGGAAAGATGTAGAGGCAATAGGGTAGTGGTGATGGAATATTTTAAGTTTCCCAACATTGACTGGGATACATGTAGCGTCAGAGGTCTGGATGGGGTAGAACTTGTAAGAAGCATCCAGGAGAGTTTTCTAGAGCAGTATGTCAATTGTCCGACGAGGGATGGGGCCATATTGGACCTGGTGTTGGGGAATGAGCTAGGCCAGGTGGTAGAAGTTGCGGTGGGGAATTTCTTTGGGAACAGTGACCACAGTTCTATAAGTTGTAGAATACTCGTAGACAAAGATGAGAGTGGTCCTAAGAGAAGAGTACTAAACTGGGCCAAGGCCAATTACATCAAAATTAGGCAGGAGCTGGGAAATGTGGATTGGATACAGCTATTTGAAGGGAAGTCCACATTTGATATGTGGGAGGCTTTCAAAGATAGGTTAAAGATAATGCATGATAAGCATGTCCCTTTGAAGGCAAAGAATAGGAAAGGCAAGATTCATGAACCGTGGATGATAGGAGAAGTCGTACGACTAGTCAAGAGGAAAAGGGAAGCATACATAAGGTCCAGGCAGCTAAGAGCAGAATGGGCCCTGGAGAAATATTGGAAGAGTAGGACCAGTCTTAAACGAGGAATCAAGCGGGCTAAAAGGAGTCATGAAATAGCTTTAGCGAGCAGAATTAAGGAGAATCCCAAAGCCTTTTATTCTTATATAAGAAGCAAGCGGGTAACTAAAGAAATGATTGTTCCACTAAAGGATAATGAAGGAAGGGTTTGTGTTGAAGCTGAGAGAATGGGTGAGAGTGTAAATTTCTTTGCCTCAGTGTTCACTGAGGAGAAGGACATGATGAATGTTGAGATTAGAGATAGAAGTTTGATTAGTCTGGATCACGTTGACATAAGTAGAGAATTTGTGTTGGGTAGGCTTGAGGTTATTAAGGTGGACAAATCCCCAGGACCAGATGGGATCCATCCCAGGTTGCTGAGGGAGGCAAGAGAGGAAATAGCTGGGGCCCTGACAGATATCTTTGTGGCATCCTTAAACACAAGTGAGGTGCCAGAGGACTGGAGGGTTGCTCATGTTGTCCAGCTATACCAGAAGGGTAGTAGGGATATTTTGGTGGGAAAGTTTCTGGAGAAGGTACAGAGGGATAGGATCTACTTATATTTATAAAAGAATGGGTTTATCAGTGATAGGCAACATGGTTTTGTACGGGGGAGATCATGTCATCTCAACTTAATAGAGTTCTTCGAGGAAGTGACCAAGTTGATAGATGAAAGAAGGGCTGTAAATGTCATATACATGGACTCTAGAAAGGCTTTTGATAAGGTTCCCCATGGTAAACTAATGGAGAAAGTGAAGTCACATGGTGCGCAGGTTGTTCTAGCTAGGTGGATAAAGAACTGGTCGAGCAACGGGAGACGGAGAGTAGTGGTTGAAGGGAGTTTATCGAAATGGAGAAAGGTGACCAGTGATCCTCCACAGAGATCAGTGCTGGGGCCACTGTTGTTTGTAATATATATAAATGATCTGGAAGAGGGCACTGTTGGTATGATCAGCAAGTTTGCAGATGACTCAAAGATTGGTGGAGTAGCAGAAAGCATAGGGGACTGTCAAAGATTACAGGAGAATATAGATAGACTGGAAAGTTGGCTGGAGAATTGGCAGATGGAGTTCAGTCCAGGCAAATTTGAGGTGATATATTTTGGCAAGTCTAATTCTAGAGCAGAGTATAAAGTGAATGGAAGAGCCTTGGGAAAAGTTGATGAGCAGAGAGATCTGGGAGTGCAGGTCCATTGTACCCTGAAGGTGGCTGCACAGGTGGATACAGTGGTCAAGAAGGCATATGGTGTGCTTGCCTTCATCGGATGGGGGATTGAGTATAAGAACTGGCAGGTCATGTTAAAATTGTACACGACATTGGCTCGGCCTCATTTAGAATACTGTGTACAGTTTTGGTTGCCACATTACCGAAAGGATGTGGACTCTTTGGAGAGGATGCAGAGAAGGTTTATGACGATGTTGCCTGGTATGGAAGGTGTTAGCTATGCAGAGAGGTTGAGTAGGTTAGGTTTGTTTTCATTAGAAAAAAGGAGATTGAGGGGGGACCTGATTGAAGTCTACAAAATCATGAAGGGTATAGACAAGGTAGATAGAGGTAAGCTTTTCTCAGGGTGAATGATTCAATAATGAGAGGTCACACTTTCAAGGTGAGAGGTGAAAAGTTTAAGGGGGATACACGAAGCAAGTACTTTACACAGAGAGTGGTGTGTGTCTGGAACGCGTTGTCAGCAGAGGTAGTAAAGGCAGGCACGGTAGATTCATTTAAGATGCATCTTGACAGATGCATGAGTAGATGGGGGGCAGATGCTTAGGAATTGGGTGACAGGTTTAGACAATGGATTTGGATCGGCCCAGGCTTGGAGGGCCAAAGGGCCTGTTCCTGGGCTTTAATTTTTCTTAGTTCTTTATTCTTTAAAATCTGATTTTTTTTTTCTAAAGGGCAATATGATAATTGATTAGCATTTATGACAATTGACGATCATTTCATTGTCACCATGACTGACACTAGCTTTCAATTCCACATTACTGGGAATTGAATGCAAATTCCATCAGTTGTCCTGTGGATCTGATCCCACATTTTCAGAGCATTAGCCTGGGCCTTTGTATTATTGATTCAGTGACGTTACCAATGTAAACTACCTCCCTGGAGAACACATTGCACATACTAAACACATTCCCCATCTTATTCCTGAATGGGCTCTTTTCAGCAACAAATCCAATGAACATTTATCTGAGGGTCTTGAATTTTCTGATATAAAATGGGCAAACCGACACTTGTGGTTTTTTTCCCCAGCTGAACACTGCTGTTATTTTGTGATATTTGCAATCTCTACCAGTCTGGGGTACTGGGCAAGGATTGATTAGTTCACTGACAACAATTTACTTTGTCTTTGCTTTATCTTGGAATTATCTAGTAAATGGTAGTAGAGAATACACCACTATAGAGTATCCATAGAAGAGATTATTCTTAGAGGACAAGAACATTTTTGCATGACATCAGTAAGTACAATGACATTTGTTCAAGCATAATTACTAGGAGCTTTTGGAGCAGGTACAGTTTTATCTGCTTCCTCCAAAAGCTAGAATCGAACTCACTGTCTCCACCCAAAGATTGTATGTGGCATCAGTAGAATGGGTGGAACCCATGTACTATGAACATTATTCCCTTCAGAACCATTACATTATACAACAACCCTCAGTGATATTTTTTAAGTGGTTCACCCAGGTTAAATGTTTTGTCTGCAATTCAATATTACATTCCGACTCCTTCATATCATTGCTTCAACCTACAAAATAGAAGAACACTGAGAATGATTGAAGCTCCAAAATATGCAATAGTTTTACAATGTAAAGTTGCAACCTCAGTTTTGTTTCACACATCAGAGTATCATCAACAGAAGATCATTAAACAGTAACCTTGACTACTGTGTTTTGTGATTATTAATCATATGTCACAGTATTCTTACAATTGGATATTCAATGGATAATTAGCAATCCCTTAAATGAATCCTAATAAATTGAGATTGTGATGGGGAATATAAACCTGGGAATTACTTTGAAGGATAACATGCAAATGTTTAACATGCTTGTACTAAATTCTTCTGTCTGCTGTTTTAATGGAGGCGTTAAACCATTTATTTTAAATGACTCCATTAAAATAACTGAGTGAGGAATTTGATATCACTGTGTTAAGCAGTAATATGATACCACTCCCCATGGTAATATTCAGGATGTACTGTTTAGCTGTACATCATTTTGGGACTGGTACATTTTATTTTTTTCCATAAAAATTAAATGATGAACATTAAATCCTTCAGGAAATAAGTTACATTGAGGGTAAGAATCATGCAAACCCAGTGCCAGAAAGGCAATTGAACAATAGTGTTATCTCACAAGTCAATAGATTCAGAGTGATTTGCAATAAAAGGTAGATTGAAGTAGCTAGGGCATGGAATACACTGCCTGGAAGTATGGTGGAGGTAGACTTAATTGAAGCATTCGAGTGGGCATTAGAAGATTAGGAGAAAAATTACCTGCAAGGTTTTGGGAAAAAAATAGAAGATTAGACATAGGTAATGATGGTCACTTAAGAAGACAATACAGACACAGTGGGTCAATTGGCCTCCTTCTGCACCATAACATTTCTGTGATTTTGTGACTTGTCCAATGCCAAAGTGAAATTTGTACAAAGCCTGTTATGCTTGACATGTTGCTCATCTGCCTGGCTCCAGACTTCTGAATTCTGAACTGACTGCTCTAGTCTGAACTGAAAATGTGTTGCTGGAAGCGCAGCAGGTCAGGCAGCATCCAGGGAACAGGAGAATCGACGTTTCGGACATAAGCCCCTTTTCACGAAGCCCTTCCTGAAGAAGGGCTTATGCCCGAAACGTTGATTCCCCTGTTCCCTGGATGCTGCCTGACCTGCTGCGCTGTTCCAGCAACACATTTTCAGCTCTGATCTCCAGCATCTGCAGACCTCACTTTCTGCTCTAGTCTGAACTCAACTATGGTAGGAGAAGCACAGCTAATGGTCTTTAGGGATGTTCACCAAGCATCTATGAAGAGATTGGATATCACTTTCAACTCATAGATGATTCCGGACCTTGGAAAAATATCATTTTGGAAAGCACAGAGGAAAACAAGAGACTTTGTCAGAATGAAGTTCAGTTGGAGAGAGCATTCAAACCTCTAACCTTTCAAGCAATATCTGTCCTATATATGGGGGAGCCAAAGGATTCCATATTGGACTTAACAGTCATCTCAGAACTCATTCAACTGCAATGGACATAAGTCATCCTCAAGGCTGACAGAAGGCCTAAGAACAAGTAGATTGGTAGATCTTACAGTGTTTTGGAAATAAAATTGTTTTGGCACTGACAATATGGGATGAATGTTAGATGTTCATGTTTGATGGGCTTAGGTAGGGATCAAATGTACTGAAGTTATATTCTACAAAATCAATGAAAGCTTTGGGCCCCAGTGATTTGCTACAAACATTTGTATGTAAGTCATCAGGTTCTCTTTAACCTGTGAGGATTCCAAAATTCCCATGTTCCCATTTTACCATGCATGTTCCCATTAATACATTACTCTTGCTCTTTCCAATGATCATGGTCATGGATTTGGAAGGTGTTTTCCGAGGAACCTTAGTGAATTTCTGCAGTGCATCTTGTTGAACTACTGAGAAATGGTGGTGTAGGAAGTGGATGTTTGTGAATGTGGTGACAATTAAGCAGGCTGCTTTGTCCTGGGTGTTGTCAGACCTCTTGAGGTTTTCTCAATCTACACTCATCCAGACAGATGGAAAGTATTGCATTACATTCCTGACTTTAGATACTGAACAGGCTTTGGGGAGTCAGGAGATGACTTGTTCACTATAAGAGTCCTAGCACTGACCTGCTTTTGTAGCCACAGTACAGCACTGAGAAATGTTTGAAGAAGCAATTTAAAATGTTCAACAAACAAATATTTCATAAAAGCCAAAACCTCAAAAAGGAAGATTCATCGATGGTTTACTGAAATATTTAAGGTTTGTATTAGATTTTAACAAAAGATGCTCGAAATGTTGCAAATAAAATTGTAGGATTAAGAGTGCTTTACAACCAACAAAGGTGAACCAAAATTTGATAAAAAGAGAAAAGAACATTAAATAGCCAAGAATATAACGAAAAGTTGGAAGATTTTAGCAATGCTCTTTTTTATATAATTGTAAAGTATTCACTAATTCCTTAAATGTAGTAAGATGAGAGAATTTCATGGGAAAAGAAGAAATGGAAGAAAATTGTGCAAATATTTTGGCAGACATTTTCCAATTTTTCAGAAAGTGGCACGGCAGGCAGGTATGAGACCACCCAAACCTGCAGGCAAGTTTGGCACATCACTCCATGGAATAATATTATCACACCTCCCCTGAAAGTGCTGGCTGATCAGAGGCTAACAGCCAGTGCGAACAACTGCACACTATTGAGCCTGCTGATGGCACAGCAAAAGGAGGGAAGATAGGTGGTTTCTCAGAGTGGGGTGGGGTATCAATTGCAAGGGTAACCTCCATCCATGCCACTGATCACCTTCAGTTTGGAGCAGATTTTGTCCCCATTCCCCTTCCCCGTATCCCCACGGCCCCTACAAACTCCAGAGCAGGTTGTTCCTTTTCAGGAATCCTGCCGAGACAAAATTAATCATAGCGCTCACATGAAGAGGTCCTTGAGCAGCCAGTGACAGTCCACTTTTTTAGTGGTGGCCTTCGGAAAGTGAAACTTAGCTTTTGCACCCAGCAGGCTGAGAGGAGTAGTGTTTCTAATATTCTTGAAATTTCCAGACATGGACAATCTGCTAACATCCAGAAGAGAGGAAGAAAGATCCTAGGAAATGAGTAAGCAAATTATGTTAATCAGGGAAGTTACAGATAGTATCAAGTTCTTGGAAAGAAAACATACAAAGTGGAAAAGGTAAGTTAGAGAATTGGGAAAGTTCAGGTTGTAAGTTTGCTCACTGAGCTGGAAGGTTTGTTTTCAGATGTTTCATCACCATACTAGGTAACATCATCAGTGAGTCTGGTGAAGCACTGGTGCTCTGTCCCACTTTCTATTTATGCTTCTTGATCTGTTAAGGTGAGTGATATAATTTCTAGTTCTTTTTCTCAGAGTTGGTAAATGAGGTCCAAATCAATGCATTTATTGATTGTGTTCTGGTTTGAATGCCAGGCCTCTAGTAATTCCCATGCGTGTCACGATTTAGCCTGTCCTAGGATGGATATTTGTTCCAGTCGAAATGGTGTCCTTCTTCGTCTGTTTGTAAGGATACTAGTGATAGTGGGTCATGTCATTTGGTGGCTAGTTGGTGTTCATGTATCCTGGTGGCAAGTTTTCTGCCTGTCTGTCCAATGTAGTGTTTGTTACAATCCTTGCAGGGTATTTTGTAAATGACATTTGTTTTGCTGGTTGTTGGTACAGGGTCCTTTATTTTCATCAGTAGCTGTTTTAGTGTGTTGGTAGGTTTGTGGGCTACCATGATGTCAAGTAGGTTTGTTGGCTACCATGATGGTAGTCATCTCCAAGATGTCCTTGATGTATGGTAGTGTGGCTAGAGTTTGTGGGTGTGTTGTGTCTACTTGTTTGAATTTGTTGTTTAGGAATTGGCAGTCTATGTATATCAGGTACACATTGTTCTTGCAAACGCTATATAAATACTTTTCTTCTTCCGCTCATATTGCTGCAGTGTGTTGTGGCCTGTTCAAATAATGTCCTGATGCAGCTCCATTTGTGTTTGTTGGGTTGATTGCTTCTGTAGTTAAGTATCTGGTCTGTGTGTGTCACTTTCCTGTAGTTACTGGTCTGCAGTTCTCCAGGTCATTCCGCTGGGACATCTTGGAAGAGGAGTCTGTTGTTGTTCTCCTCCTCATTAGTGAAATTTATGTTGTTGTTGATGATGTTGTAAGTTTCCTCTAATTTGTTCCGTTTTGTGATTGCAAAGGTATCATCTACATAGCAGACATAAAGTTTGGGTTGGATCATGGGTAGAGCTGTTTGTTTGAGTTTCTGCATTACTGGTTCTGCTAAGAAGCCTGATATTGATGATCCCATGGGATTTCTGTTGATTTGTGTGTAGATCTTGTCTTTGAAGGTGAAGTGGGTAGTGAAGCACAGGTCTACTAGCTTGAGGATGTTGTCCTTGCTGATTAAGTTGGTGCTGTCTGGTGTTTGTGTCCTTGGTTCATCTACTAGCGAGGTCAGTGTTTCTTTGGCCAGGCTGATGTTAATTGATATGAGTAGGGCTGTTACATCAAAGAAGAACCATTATTTTGTCCTCTTCTATTTTGGTGTCAGGAATTAATGGGTCGAGTGAATGGAGTGGCGTAAGTCTTCTACTAGGCACTCCAGTTTTCAGTGGAGTTCCTTTGCTACTCTGTATGTCGGTGTGCCGGTGAATGAGACTATGAGTCTGTGGGGGGGGGGGGGGGGGGAGTCCTGGTTTGTGTACTTTAGGTAATCCATTGAAGCGAGGTGTGTTGGATCCATCAGGTTTCATTTTTTGGAGCCCTGTCTTTTTAATTTCACCTGATTTGTGAAGCGTCTTCAATGTAGCTGTGATACGGTTTTCTGGTTGTGGAGTCAGGTCTATCGCCACCTGTAGGTAAGTGTCAGTTTCTGTGAATAGTGAATTCACCTTTTTAATGTATTGTGTTCTGTCTAGGATGGCGGTTATGCGTCCATTGTCTGCAGGTAGGATTACCATAATTCTGTCTTTCCTGAGTCCTTCTAGTGCTTTCCTTTCCTGTGTGTTGAGAGTGAACACCAGTGCTTCACCACAGGCTCACTGATGATGTTATGTCGCATGGTGATGAAACATCTGAAAACATACCTTTTAGCTCAGCAAGCAAATTTACAACCTGAACCCTAACCTGAGCTACAAATCTTCTCAAAAAATCGCAAATTGGGAAAGTTTTAAACCAAAAAGAGATGTTTAAAAAATAAGATAGGGAAAAGATCATCTTTGAGAATAAACTCACACTTACATTTCCCAAAGGGAACTCGGCATAGCCAATGATTTACATGTAGATAAAAAAAAAAGTTAAGGACTAGATGGGAACATTCCTGATGAAGAGTTTATGCTTGAAACTTTGACTCTCCTGTTACTCAGATGCTGCCTGAGTTGCTGTGCTTTTCCAGCACCACATTTTTTGACTGGAATTGCAAAAGTAAAGTGAAAAATGAATTGGGAATTAAGGGAGTGGTTGACAAAGGTGGGATATTAAGTTATGTCAAAATAAGTGGGACTAGGGAACATAATGGGGCTAAAGACTGATAAATCCCTTGGAATGGATGGGATGCATCTTAGGATATCATAAGAAGTAGTTACAAAGATAATGGATGCACTGGTAATAATCTTCCAGGAATCCTTAGACTATGGAAAAGTCCCAGAGAACAGGTAAACTGCAATTCAATACCTTCATTTCAAAAGCAAAGCAAAACAGATATTTAAAGGTCATTTAACTTAATATCTGTTGATGGGAAAAAGTTACAATTTATTATAAGAGCGTAGTTATTGGCAGAGCATTTAGAAACACATAATATAATCAAGCAGAGTTAGTTTGGCAGACTTAGCAGGAGAAATCATGTAGGAGAATTTTGAGGAGGTCACAAGAAGGTTGAAGTAGTTGTTACAATACATTTAGATTTCCAGAAGATGTTTGATAAGTTTCCATACATTAGGCTACTTAATAAAATACGAACATATAGTGCTGGAAGAATTATATTATCATGGAAGGAGGCTAACCAACAAATAAAAAGTGTAAGAAAAGTTGGAATAAGGGGACATTTTCAAGATGGCAACCTGCAACTGGTGGTGTGTTGCAGGGATCAGTACTGGGGCTGCAATTGTTTCCTATATATATATATATATATATATATATATAAATGACTTGAATGAGAAAAATGAATGTACTATAGCTAATTTGTTAATGACACAAAAATAGATGGGAAGGCAAGTAGTGAGGATGACACAAACAATCTGCAGAGGGATGTAGACAGGTTAAGTGAGTGGGCAAAAATGTGATAGATGAAATGTAATGTGGGCAAATGTGACATTATGCCCTTTGACATAGAGAATAGAGGATCTGAATATTACTTGAATGGAGAAGGACTGCAAAAATCTATACTGTAGAGGGATTTGGTTGTCCCATGTATAAATCTCAAAAATGTTGCATCCCAAGTTCAGCAGGCAATAGAAAATGCAAATTATGTGTTACTATTTATTTCTTGACAAAATTACACAATGCACTAGTTAGATCACAAATTAAATACTGTGAATAGTTCTTGCCCCTTTAAGTCAGGAAGAATTCTGGTCTCCTTCCTATCGGAAAGATGTTGTGATACTTGAAAGTGCTCAGAAAAGATTTACGAGGATGTTGCCAGAGTTGGATGATTTGAGCTATAGGGAGAGGCTGAATAGGTTGTTTTCCCTGGAGCTTCAGAGGCTGAGGGGTGACCTTATAGAAGTTGATGAAGGGCATGGATAGGATAAGTAGACAAAGTTTTTTCCCTGGGATGGGTGAGTCCAGAACTAGAGGGCATAGGTTTAGGGTGAGAGGGGAAAGATATAAAAGAGACCTAAGGGGCAACTTTGTCACACAGAGGGTGGTACGTGTATGGAATGCGCTGCCAGAGGAAGTGGTGGAGGCTGGTACAATTGCAACATTTAAAAGGCATTTGGATGGGTATATGAATAGGAAAGCTTTGGAGGGATATTGGCCAGGTGCTGGCAGGAGATTGGGTTGGGATATCTGGTTGGCATTGACGAGTTGGACCGAAGGGTCTGTTTCGGTGCTGTACATTTCTATGACTCTATGACATTGGAGGCGATCCTGAGAAGCCGTAAGGAAATTCATGAGGTTGATCCTGAATGTGGTGGCATTGCTGTATGAGGATGAATTGCCATGTGAGGATAGATTGTCATATGAGGAGTGATTTGCTCATGAAGAGGACTTGCTGTAAGAGGAGAGGCTGAGAAATTTGGGCCTTTACTCATCATGTTTTAGAAGAATGTGAGACAAACCAAAGAAACACACAAGATTCTTTGGGGAACTGGCAATGTAGATGCAGAGAGGTTGCTTCCATTTGGGAGAGTTTAGAAAAATAGTGCATAATCTCAGAATAAGGGGTCACAAATATAAAACAGAGATGAGAAGGAATTTCTTCCCTCAGAGGATAATTAATCTGTAAATTGTTTTACTACAGAGGGTTGTAAAGACTGGATTGTTAAGTGTATGCAAATCTGAGATAGACATTTGGTAATCAGTGAGGAAATCAAGAGCTATTGCGAAAAATCAGGAAAGTGGAGTTGAGAGTTATCAGATCCCCCCTGATCCCATTGAATGATGAAGCAGACTAGATTGGGTTAATGGCCTCCTCCTGCATTTATGTCTTATGGTTAAGTAGAAATCAATTCTCACATCTTCTTTAAAGGTCAGTGCAACTTGAAATTCTATTTTGTGAAAGTTTCCCAGATGACAGTTTGTACATTTTATAATCTCACGAAACATTGTTATGAGACACGTCAGGTCCCAGACTGAAATCTGGCTTAATGGATTATAATTTTTTTTGGTTTTAAAAGGGAGCCTTTCACTCAAACACAAGCACACAATGCTGTAAAATTGCAGCAAAACCGAACAAACAAAACAAAAGTTTATTCTGCAAAAGAAGTGAAAAATCAAAAATAACTAAATCAAACTATTATGTATAAAGCAAGTTTAACTATTTCCAAACACATAATAAAATATAATCCCATTAATCTCTTCCTTTACAGTACTCACACCAGAGTGAATTTCCTTATCACTTCAGAGGGCTTAGAAACTGTGGCTTCATTTCCTGAAAAGAAGGATTTGAACACCTCTTCCTGGGCCTTCTTCATAGAGCCTTCAAAAAACTGAGCTTGGACTTTCTCAGCTTTAAATAATCCCTTCAGGTTGTAACCAAAAACCTCTGATCTGGAACACTTAAACCAGATTCCTTATGTTGAGATATTGATTTCTGAACAGCTTCAAACTTTCTCTCCATAGTCAAGAGCAATTGTTCCATATCCAACTTCAGCCAAGATTTCCAAATTTGAAATCCAAAACTTTGATCCAAACTATCCAGTCAAAACAAAACAATCAATCTCTGACTTTCTAAATGGAAAAGCACAATTGCTATGTCTTTTTAGTTTGCTGTCTTTTTAATTATGGAACTGAAATGAGAAAACCAATGACTGCTGCATGTTTGAAAGCAAGTAGCCTGACTCAACTTGCCAGCAGTGGTGCTGGAAGAGCACAGCAATTCAGGCAGCATCCGAGGACAGGCAAAATCGACGTTTCGGGCAAAAGCCCTTCATCAGGAATAAAGGCAGAGAGCCTGAAGCGTGGAGAGATAAGCTAGAGGAGGGTGGGGGTGGGGAGAGAGTGACATAGAGTAAAATAGGTCAGTGGGGAAGGAGATAAGGTGATAGGTCAGGGAGGAGAGGGTGGAGTGGATAGGTGGAAAAGGAGCTGGGCAGGTCGGACAATTCCGGACAGGTCAGGGGATCGAGTTGCTGGAGGTTAGAAGCTAGGATGAGGTGGGGGAAGGGGAAATGAGGAAACTGTTGAAATCCACATTGATGCCCTGGGGTTGAAGTGTTCCGAGGCGGAAGATGAGGCGTTCTTCCTCCAGGCGTCTGGTGGTGAGGGAGCGGCGGTGAAGGAGGCCCAGCACCTCCATATCCTCGGCAGAGTGGGAGGGGGAGTTGAAATGTTGAGCCACTGGGCGATTTGGTTGATTGGTGCGGGTGTCTCGGAGATGTTCCCTAAAGCGCTCTGCTAGGAGACGCCCAGTCTCCCCAATGTAGAGGAGACCGCATCGGGAGCAACGGATACAATAGATGATATTAGTGGATGTGCAAAGTTTTACCTGCATATCCACTAATATCATCTATTGTATCTGTTGCTCCCGATGCGGTCTCCTCTACATTGGGGAGACTGGGCGCCTCCTAGCAGAGCGCTTTAGGGAACATCTCCGAGACACCCGCACCAATCAACCAAATCGCCCAGTGGCTCAACATTTCAACTCCCCCTCCCACTCTGCCGAGGATATGGAGGTGCTGGGCCTCCTCCACCGCCGTTCCCTCACCACCAGACGCCTGGAGGAAGAACGCCTCATCTTCCGCCTCGGAACACTTCAACCCCAGGGCATCAATGTGGATTTCAACAGTTTCCTCATTTCCCCTTCCCCAACCTCATCCTAGCTTCTAACCTCCAGCAACTCGATCCCCTGACCTGTCCGGACTTGTCCGACCTGCCCAGCTCCTTTTCCACCTATCCACTCCACCCTCTCCTCCCTGACCTATCACCTTCATCTCCTTCCCCACTGACCTATTGTACTCTATGCCACTCTCTCCCCATCCCCACCCTCCTCTAGCTTATCTCTCCACGCTTCAGGCTCTCTGCCTTTAATCCTGATGAAGGGCTTTTGCCCGAAACGTCGATTTTGCCTGTCCTCGGATGCTGCCTGAATTGCTGTGCTCTTCCAGCACCACTGATCCAGAATCTGGTTTCCAGCATCTGCAGTCATTGTTTTTACCTCATCAACTTGCCAGCATCCTTTATACAGTTGTAGCAGGAAATATTTTCAATGCAAAAGAGCCAAATCATATTTCTCCTGGATACTGTGGACTAAATTTGACACTGAATCCTACAGCCCACACGTACACCAGTAGACAAGGAAATTAGAAGTTGTAGTCCAAGCTTCCCTGCTGTTCCACATGCTGTACTTTAGTGACCTCATTTTGTTAAATTCTACATTGAGCATAAATAAAACTTCAAAACGAGGAGGAAGTCATACAGCCATAGACTCATAGAGATGTACAGCATGCAAAGAGACTCGTCGGTCCAACTTGTCCAGGTCAACCAGATGTCCTAACCTAATCCAGTCCCATTTGCTAGCGCTTGTCCCATGTCCCTCTAAGCCCTTCCTATTTATGTACCCATCCAGATACCTTTAAAATGCTGTAATTGTACCAGCCTTCCCCACTTCCACTGGAAGCTCATTCCATATATGCACCACCCTCTGTGTGAAAAAGTTCTTCCTTGGAGTCCCTTTTAAATCTTCCCGTCTCACCCTAAATCTATGCCTTCTAGTTCTGAACTCCCCCATTCCAGGGAAAAGACTTTGTCTATTTACCCTATGCCCCGCATGATTTTATAAACCTCTGTAAGATCACCCCTCAGCCTCCAACGCTCCAGGGAAAATAGTCCCAGACTATTCAGCCTCTCCCTATAGCTCAAATCCTCCAACGTTGGCAACATCTTTCTGCATCTTTTTTGAACTTTTTCAAGTTTCACAACATCATTCCAATAGGAACGAGACCAGAATTGAAAGTAATATTCCAAAAATGGCTTAACCAATGTTCTGTACAGCTGCAACATGACCTCCCTATACTCAATACTCTGACCAATAAAGGAAAGCATGCTGGATAATGTTTTCACTATCCTATCTACCTGTGACTCTACTTTCAAGGAACTATGACTCTGCACTCCAGGGTCTCTTTGTTCAACAACATCCCTCAGGACCTTACAATTAAATGTATAATTGCCATGGGTTATGATCAAGGCTGATCCTCTATCTCAATTCCGTATTCTCCTCATACTCCATGCCTTTAATATTTAAAAAATAATCACTTTCTTGAATATTACAGGAACCCAGCTTCCATTGCCTTTTGTGGTAGAGCATTACACAGGTCCACTACCTTTGAGTGAAGAATGTTTTCTTCATCTCAATGATCTATTCTGTATTCTGAAATTGTGTCCCTGTTTCTAAACTCCTCAAATATAGTCCCTGCATATAGTCTGTAAAGCCCTGTTAGAATTTTATACATTTTAATCAGATCCTCTCACATCCTTCTAAACTCTCATTGAAAGGCCCAGTTGAAACAATCTCCCTTCATCAGACAGTCCTGCCCTCCCGAGTATCTGCATAATGAACCTCCACTGCACTCTGTCTATGACAAGTATATTCTGTCTTCGATAGGGAGACTAAAGCTGCCAACAATACTCCAAGTGTAGTCCCACCAAGGCCTTGTATAACTGTAGTGAGACATCTCTAATTTAGACCTCAGAAATTAATATCTATGAATAGTTTTGTGGTGTCATTTTAGCTATCCAATAAACTTGCCAGAATAAATTAAAGCTGAAGTTAAGTGTAACTACTGCCAAATTTACAAAGTTAATTACTGCCAAATTACCTATAGCACATTGAAAAGGTTAGTTTACAAGAGTGGGGAATTTAATTAGTATTGGAGATCTAAAAACAATTTGAAAGCAGTTTTATTTCTTTTTCTATCCCTTAAATCTTTCTTAATCCCATATTTCCTAAAATATCTGCATCTGATTTACATTTTAAATTATATTTATCTTTTTATGCGATTCTTGATTAGAATTTGCATGTCTTCACACATAGGGTGGCCAACTGATGTTGTCACATTATGACAGAGATGAGGAGGACATTTATTCTCTCAGGGCTAGTGAGTTTGTGGAATTTTTTACCACAGAGGGTTATTAAGGCTGAGTCATTAAATATATGAAAGCTGAAATAGACAGATTTTTAATCTTTAAGGGAATCAATAGTTTTGGAGTAAAGTGGAATTTAGGATCATCAAATCAGTCATGATCTTATTGAATGGCAGAGCAGAATCTATGGGCCGAATGGCCCACATCTGCTCCTAGATCTTATGGTCTGATGGTATAACTATTTGGAGTTACAAAGGCAGAGATTCCTTTCATAAAACCATTTAAGGGAACCTGTCAGTAAACCCTGAGAAAATATATCTTGATGATGCAAGTAATATTGGGACATAAAACTTAAGTCCTCTGAATTATTATGTTTATCTTTTACAACTTACACTGCAGCAACTCACCAAGGGTTCTTAAACAGTACTTTTCAAACCTAGAATGATGGAGTCGTACAGAATAGAAAAATGCTCTTTGGCCCATGATTTCTGCACTCGAACAGAAACAACTAACTAGTTATTCCAATTCAATTTCCTGCTCTTGGACTATCTGCTGGTGTGCCTTGGAATCAGATCTAAATGCTTCTAAAATGTTATGAGGATTTCAAACTCTACCTTATTTTATGAAGCTATGGGTATACTGTACCTTTAAGAGAGTTAAAAGCTAGCAGAACTACCTGACAACATCAAGTATTCTGAATAAGATACAATGTAACATGTGGTCCAGCAGCTAGGGTAGCTGGTTGCCTGGAGACAAAAACAAATTTGAATTAGGCCAATCAGTTTAAATTATACTACACATCCCCCTCAAAAAAAAAACAAGCTCCAATCAAGTTTGAATTTAATATACTGACAACATTAAAATCCAATGACACAATCCGATGCTTTGGCAGTATAAGACCGGGGAAAATTGAACATTTGGGGGAGAACTGCCAAAACAGCAACAGATATAGGCTGCTAGTAAGAACTCTCTGAGAGGTACCTGTCTAGAGAAGGAGTTTGCACAAAGCAAAAAAAACATCGACACTGACCTGGAGAGCAAATCTACAGCTGGCTGATTTTGAAATTTGAATTTTTTTTTGGTAAATCCTATTTACTGGACAAGTATTATAGAGGGAAAGTAGAAGGTAGGTTAGAGAAAGGAGTTGTAAATAGTTGTTAGTAATTATTCTCTCTAAGAAATAAAATTGTTAATTTTTACTCTAAATAGTTCTTGGCCTCTTGAATTTTCACATATTACTGCATGGGATAATTCTTTTCTATGTTGCCGGTTTAAATTAAGCAGGAGGGTTTACCCCGTGTCGGAACACTTACAGGCAGTGAGTTCCAGATTTCCACCACCTTCTGAGTGAGAAAGGTTTTCATCACATCTTTTCTAAACCTTCTGCCCCTTACCTTAAATCTATGCCCTTGTTCTTGATGTCTCCATCAAGGAGAAGGATTTCTTCCTGTCTGCCCTATCTATTACCCTCATAATTTTATTCATCTCAATCATGATCATTCGCACCATCCTTTGCTCTAAGGAAAACAACCCTAGCCTATCTTAGAACTACAGATGCTGAAAAGCTGAAACAAAAACAGAAATTGTTGGAAAATCTCAACTTTTGGTCTGGCAGCATCCATGGAAAGGTAACATTTTGGGTTTCGTGACATTTCTTCAGAAGTGATGGTAGCTCGAGAAAGGATATTTTTTTCCAAGGTGGGGGAGAGGGATTGAAAAAATAGGTGGAAATAGAGCCTAAGGAGAGCAAAAAAAACAGTTAGACAGGCAAAGGAATGGTTAAAGGTCAGTCTAGGGGAATGAATAGCAGCTAATGGGGACTATTAGTGACTGACAATGGTAGTCAAAAAGTGTGGCATTGGAAACGCACAGCCAATCAGGCAGCATCCAAGGAGCAGGAGAGTTGACGTTTCGAGCATAAGCTCTTCATCAGGAATGTGGTGGGTGGCCCAAGGGGGCTGAAAGATAAATGGGAAGAGGGTGGAGCTGGGGGAAAGGTAAATAGGAGTGTGATAGTTAGATGAAGGTGCGGGTGATGGTAATAGGACTGATTTGGAGGGTGGAGCAGATAGGTGGGAAGGAAGATGGACAGGTAGAGGACAGTTTAAGAGAGCGGTGTAGAGTTGGAGGGTTAGATCTCGGATAAGGTGAGGGAGGGGGAGATGAGGAAACTGGTGAAATTGACAATGATGCCATGTGGTTGGAGGGTTCCAAGGTGGAAGATGAGGTGCTCCGCAAGTTGGCATCCTGTCTCCCCAATGTAGAGGAGACCACATCGAGAGCAATGGACACAGTAGATAGGTGTTTGGAGGTACAGAAAAATCTGTGCTGAATGTGGAAGGATCCTTTGGGGCCGTGGATGGAGGTGAGGGGAAAGATCTGGGTGCAGGTTTTACACATCTTGCAGCAGAAGGGAGTGGACAGTGAGTTGGTGGACGGCATGGACCTAATGAGAAAGTCACAGAGGAAATGGCCTCTGCAGAACACAGATTGGGGTGCAGAGGGAAATATATCTCTGGTGGTGGGGTCTGACTGTAGGTGGCTGAAAGTGCGGAGGATGTGTATTGTATCCAGAGGTTGATGGGGTGGAAGGTGAGAACTGGGGGGAGGGGTTCTGTCCTTGTTGTGGTTGGAGCGGTAGGGTTCAGGGGAGGAGGTGCAGGAAGTGGTGGAGATGTGCGAGAGGGCATTGTTGACCATGTGGGAGGGGAAATTGCAGTCCTTAAAGTTGGAGGCCATCGGGGTCCGTGTAGGTCTCACCACCTCAGCCACTTCCACTCCCACTGACGTCACTCACCGGAACACCACTGATGAGCACGCATCCACAGCCTCCAACCTCATTTTTCAGGAACCCCAGAATTTTGGATAAGAGGTTCTACATCTTTCCCAAAATTCACAAATCTGACTGCCCTGGTTGATCCGCTTGCTCCTGCTCCACTGAAATTTCCTCCGTGTGCATTGACACCGTCTCGTCCAGGATCTCCCCACATACAATTGGGACACCACCCATGCCCTCCACCTCCTCCATGACTTTCGGTTCCCCAACCCCCAGTGCCTCATCTTCATCATGGACATCCAGTCACTGTACATGTCCATCTGCCATGACAAAGGCCTCCAAGCCCTCGTTTCCTTCCTCTCCCATCAACCCAACCAATACCATTCCACCAACGCACTCATTCAATTGGCTGAACTGGTCCTCACTTTCAACAATTTCTCCTTCAAATCCTCCCATTTCTTTCAGACCAAAGGGATGACCATGGCCATCGTTTGGGCCACAGCTCTGCCTACCTCTCCTAAGTCCAGAAGGCTGCAGGGTTCTTAAACAGAAAATGAGATGCTGTTCTTCCAGTTTCTGTTAAGCTTTGCTGAAGCACTGCAGCAAGCCTGAGACAGAGGTGTCAGCCAGAAAATACAGTGGTGTGTTGATGTGACAAGCAACTGGAAGTTCAGGTCTTTTGTAGACAGAACATAGGTGTTCTGCAAAGTGATCATGCAGTCTGCGCTTCATGTGGGGATGTGTCAAGAGTGAATGAGGAGTGGACTAGAGTGTTCCAGAGAGAAGAGTCCTTGCAGAAGGCTGACAAGTGAAGCCAGCACATCCTCACCACCTCACGACACCTTCCCCTGCAATTGCAGAAGGTGTAGCACCTGCCCATTTATTTCCTCCCTTCTCAATATTCAAGGCCCCAGACACACCTTCAGCACTTCACTCAATCTAGTCTATTGTATTCGCTGCTCACTGTGTGGTCTTTTCTTTGGGGAATCAAAGCACAGACTGTGTGACTGATTCACGTTCTGTTTGCAAAAAAGACCCTGAGCTTCCAATTGTTTGACATGTCAACACACACATCTGTGTTCTCTGGTTACCATCTCTGTCTCAGGCTTGCTGCAATGTCCCAGTTAAGATCAGTGCAAGCTGGAAGAACAGTACCTCATTTTCCACTTAGAAGCACTGCAGCCTTCTGGACTAAATATCCTGTTCAAGAATTTGAGGGCTTGAGCATCTTTCCCATGCTTTCTCCCACCTCCACAAACAAGGCCATGTTATGGCAAGGGGCTGCTACCACATGCTACCCATTGTCAGCCTCTAATAGTCCCCATTAGCACATAATCATTCCCCCGAGACTGACCTTCAGATTAGATTACTTACAGTGTGGAAACAGGCCCATCAGCCCAACAAGTCCACACCGACTCTCCGAAGAGCAACCCACCCAGACCCATTCCCCTACATTTACCCCTTCACCTAACACTAAGGGGATTTTAGCAAGGCCAATTCACCTAACTTGCACATTTTTGTACTGTGGAAGGAAACCGGGACACCTGGAGGAAACCCACGCAGACACAGGAAGAATGTGCAAACTCCACACAGACAGTTGCCCGAGGTGGGAAATGAACCCGGGTCTCTGGCACTGTGAGGCAGCAGTGTTAACCACTATGCACTTCCACCACTTCTTTTTCTGTCCAGCTGTTTTTTCTCTCTCTTTGGGCTCTATCTCTGTTGATTTTTACTCTCCCCCTCTCCCCCAACCTCATCTCCTGTATAAAAATCATCCTTTTCCTAGTTAACATCAGTTCTGATGAAGCGTTACTGGACTGGAAACATTTACCGTCATTTCTCTCCCTGGTGCTGCCAGACTTGCTGAGATTTTGAAACAAATATTCCTTTTATTCCAGTCTCTCTAATCTCTCTTAACAACTGAAACTCTCCAGCCCAGTTAGTCACTTTATCGAATTGTCCAGATATGTTAAGGGACTGGTGTGCATGCAGACCAAGGTCCTGGTGATCCTCAGTGTTTCCCATGAACCTACCAGTCATCATGCAATTCCTTCTCTTGTTTGTCCTGTTCAAGTGCATCACCTCACATTTATTTAGATTGAATTCCATTTGCCACTGATTAGCCCAACTGACCAGCCTTTTATATTCTCTTTAGTGTAATTTTATCCTCTTATGACCTCTTTTATTAAGAATGTCAAGGGCCACCAAAACCCTTGAGCTGTTCAGGGAAAGGTGGACACTGCAGAGAGTGGAATGTATTATTTCCCCCTCCACTTCTACTTTGATTTAATCCCTGCCCTCCCCTTCATTGTTTGATCACACCACATTGCCCTTTGATGAGAAGGGCACTGCTTGTCACTGCCACTTGGGTGTTGCCTTTGATTAGATTACTTACAGTGTGGAAACAGGCCCTTCGGCCCAACAAATCCACACTGGCCTGCCGAAGTGCAACCCACCCAGACCCATTTCCCTACATTTAGCATGGCCAATTCACCTAACCTGCACATTTTTGGACTGTGGGAGCAAACTCCACACAGACAGTCGCCTGAGGTGGGAATTGAACCCGGGTCTCTGGCGCTGTGAGGCAGCAGTGCTAACCACTGTGCCACCGTGCCGCCTTTCTTCCTGGTGGTGGAAATTGAATAAAGATTTGTACACCTGTTGTCTTTCACTATGTCTCGCACCTGCACACACACATCATGGGTGCTGGGGAAAAATATAAGCATTACCGCATGTAGGCAGCAATGTGGGGGTAATAAAAAACACAAGCATGTCAGAGAAATTGTCACTCTTTAAAAAAAGAAAGACAAGGGCAACAGATTCTAGGAAACACCACCACCTGAAACCTCCCCTTCAAGTCATACACCATTCTGACTTGGAATTATGCTGTCATTCCTTCATCATTGCTGGATTGAAAATCTCAAACTCAGCTCCTAATAGCACTGTAGATCTACGCAAACTACATGGACTGTAGCAGTTTAAGAAGGCAGCTCATTAGCATCTTCTTCAGGACAACTAAGGAGGCAGAATAAATGCTGATCTGATCAATGATGCCCATATTCCGTGAAAGATTATAAAAAAAAAACAAGCTCATACTGTTTAATCAACTTCTAATTGTCCAAATCACACAATCCCTGGTTTGTGTATTGTCCCTACATTTGATGTTAAATTGACAAGTCTGCCAAGCTCAACTTGGAGTCAAAAGCCCACATAATGTGGCAAGCAGTTATTCACTGTGATTTTCCTTGGAACAGTCAAGTTATGGCCAGAAAGTGGGTCTGCCCTCCAATTAAAGACAATAAGGAGATTCTCAAAACTGGAGGTCCAATTAGAGGCTGCTAGCCTGAGTGTAGTGGTGGGATGGTATGGCAGGCAAGTGAACAAAGGAAAGGGCACTTTAAAATGGAGGTGACTTGTATCTAATTTTTTCAGCAATGAACCAAAAATTGGCCTATGGAGCTAGATCACCATTATATGGAGGTGATCTAGAGGCAGAAAAACCTCATTCACAGGGTGGCCTGTGGTACTCTAACAAGCAGAAACTGCTTGTTTTACAGCACCTCTGCCTGTCTCAGGAAACAACATAAAAGCAGGTGAATTATCACTTGCTGCCAGAAATGAGGTAGCAGATAGGAGAATCCTGGTGAATTTCCTTCTCTTCGCTTTGAAGTGCCAACAACAAGGCTGCTCCCTGACAGAAGCCTATCCACTTCTGAAAAACTGGTCGAGAGTAGGATGGTTGATGAACTGGTGCACAGGAGGGTGACTCTTTTGTCTTAGCTCACTCCATCCCACTCTGCTGTGACTACCTGCCCCTGGCAGGCCAATATCACCATAAAACTGATACTGCTTCTCTGTCACCCATTTCTTGCCAATTACAGCTCTTCAACCACTTGTCTCCCTAACCTGCTCTGATAATTATCTAATGATCAATTGCTCACCAGGGACAGATTAACTCCAGGGACAGAATAAGTTTATTTAACACAGTAAAACACATTATAAGTTATAAAGCAGACATTACAGCAAGCCAACAGATTTGTGTGCATGTACTTTACAGGTGTGCTGCAGACTAACTGTCAGGCAGCAATGCAACAAAGTATACACAGAATGCGTGAAGTGAAAGTGAACGGTCTGAAAGTCACAGTACACATACAACATCTACTTCCCTACCCCTTCATTTACCTTGCAGCTTACCTTACACTAAGGAAGTTTATAGCCTTACATTTGACACATCTGCTACACACACTAGAACTAAACAGAATATGCAGGAAAGTGCTTAACCACAGGGAGATGGGGGTCCATCTGTTCAGAAGTATTAAGGATATCTGTTCTTAGTGTCAATGTATCCGTGTAAATAAGGAAATAACATTTGTTCACTTGCGGAATGCTTGGCAGTATTTCCTTTTGACCCCAAGGGCTGGAAGCTGCACATATTTTACAGTTGGATGTTGGATAGCTGAATTACTGGTTTATACTGAAGACTCTTAACAAAACTCATATTCAATGGGAAAATAACTTGTAATTTAGTAAGCCGAATGGAATATGCACATAATAGAACAATCCTGATACAGTTTCATGTACACCACACTAAGCAGATTTGAATTTATGAAGCACAGCTCCCTAAACTTGACTGTTCTGGAATGTGAATGCCTCATTACCCTTACAGGCTAGGAAGACACACAGGCTGAAAGTGAGACAGTAAGAAAGTTGGAAGATGTTCATGCGTGTGAGAGAGAGAGAACATTCTTCTGTAAATTACATTCACGGACCTAAGGGTTCAAGGCACACTGAGAGGTAGTGGGGGTGGGTGGGGGTGTGGGGGTTATGGTGGGGGAGACAGAGTGGAAGTTGTTGGAAAGGTTAACTCTTTGTGGTCTGATTTCAGTGGATGCTTGCTTGTCATGGATTGAATGTTTGCGTGTTGTTCCCTGGAGCTCGAGATCCAGGAATGTTATGAATTTTATTTGCATTTTGGGAATCTAAGATGTTTTTAAAATAGCCATTTTGTAGCACAATGGTACTGGACATGTTAGCTTAGATGTTACCTCATGACCTTTCCACATAGTTTTGACTAATCTTTCGTTATGATGTACTGTAAAAGGGAACTTATCTAGCTAAGGCATTTGGCCATTTGGCTTGGCTTGATCAAGGTTTCCCACTTTGATGTGCATGTAACTTAATTAGTCAAGCATACTCAGACCTGTCAATTAGTTTCTCTTCCTCTACAAACTTTTGCCATTTTATTGCTGCTTATCTGATTAAGGACACGTGGTGTTTTTGTAATCTCAGTACCAATTTCTGTATAAAGACAACTTGTTTGCAGCAATAAGGGGAGTAGCCTGAGAGAGCTTGTAGGGATAAGAACTGGTGCCGCTACTGTGTTAATGGTTTTAAAACCTTAGCTCAAGCCTGGCTTGTATGTTTCTATGGTAGAGTGTAACATTGATGACATTGGTAAATAAAGATAATAATTTAAACTAAACTGTCTGTGAGAGCTTTATATTTCAGACTATAACAGAGTACGATCTTTGGGATCAACCAAGAGAGGCTTACAGGTCGAATCCATTAGGGATTCCCTGAGCCATACTTTAACTACATCTTCACCATCTTCCAGCCTATCCCCTCATTCACCTAGCATTCAATGCCCTTCATTCATCTGCAATCTGTCCCCTCATTCACCTGATACAATGCTCCTCAGCCACCTCCATCAGTATGGCCTCACACAACTGCATCCCCACTACCCCACCCACTCACATGGCATGCTTCCACTTCACCCACATGGCACCCTGTCCATCTGTCATGCTACCGCTCACCAGCTCTTTGCCACCCTTTTCATTCTCCCACTTACTTACATTACAAACTCAACTCTCCCAAAAGCTTTCAAAGTGGCTTTTACTTACATTTGCATTTTATTTACTCAAATACAGCAGCCAATGCCCCAAAAGGGGGCCCAGTTTCTGTGAGGATCTTGTTTGGTTTGCTGGACTATATCTGCTGGAATGGATCCTGCTCCTGAAGCCTGACCAAAAGAATCCTGTAAGAGTAAGTGGGTGCATTTCTAACTGATCTGGGTCAGAACTAGGGATTTGAACATTGATTGATATATGTAGGCCGAAGGATTCCCTAACCATTCTGTTGACTGATTCTGGTTCAATGCGAAGTCCAAAATGGTCTGCCCCTCGGTTGCACCATTGCTCTTCCTATATTGCAGGTTTAAGGAGATGTTCACTGGCCGATGCTGTTTAAAGGGGTTCTCCTAAAGGAACAAAACATGAAGCTGTTAAAAGAGAAGCCCTCCTGAAATAATCTTAATTGCCATTCCAAAAATACTTTCTGCAGTGTTCAAGTTATCAGTAGTAATTTGAGTATGATAAGTAATGTATATTGATTGTGCTTAATTAGTTAAGCCTGGGTGTGGACTCAAAGGAAAGTAAACAGATATATCGGGAAATCCAAAACTCTGAGCTATGAGCATCAGCATAGATTTTGTGAGTTTAGATATGTTTCAAGGCACCATAAATAAAGTTCATAACATAAAGTGATCTGAAATATTAAATTTAATTCCATTTATTAATTGATCGTCATCAATGGGGTTGGTGGGTACCAAGAATTTACAATATTAGAGAGTTGATACATCAGGTTTTCAGTAGGATTCAGCACAATATGTGATGATTTAAGCAATATATTAATGATAGTGTCAGATGTGGAGCGCATGTGTGTGACCCAATCTAGGAGCAACCTCTGAAGGGATTCAAATATTTTAATTTTTAATGCAGCTCCCTCAGAGCCACCATAATTTTTTTTTCTGTGGATGGAATGCCAATGATCTTTCCCAGTGCTGTAAATAGGTCTCCTGAGTAGATCCTTGCTATTTGTTGTAAATTCCGGTGTCTTGGACTCCAGAGAGTCCATTGTATTCCCTAATGTTCACTTCTCAGCATTTAGGCTATACCATGTCCAACCATAGTGCCTTGGTAACCAAGGATTTGACTCCAAGTACGATTTGAAGTTGATTATTCTTGTAATCAACTAAAGCAGGAAATTCAGGAGAATTTTTTTAATCAGCGAGTGGTTCATATGTTAAAACTTTGACTAAAAGGAAATGAGGATTGAGACTAATAGCAATAAAGGTAAGAAATTGATTTAAAATGGAGTGTGCAGATGGATTGTTTGTTTTTTTGTTGGATATGATTTGGTCCAAGATTTCTAACTAGAGATAAACAGTCACAAATTGAGCAGTCTAAAAATTGTAAATTTTTGTAATCTTTCATATGTCAATTTTATTTGAATATATTTTTTATCAGTACTTTTTTAAAAAGTTTATCTGGACATCTCAGTTAGAGACTACATTGTTCTGATTTGGTGTGAGACTAGTAACCCATGTTGCTCTAAGCTCTTTCCCCTCTTCAAGTCACTCTTGATCACACCCAACCTGGCATAATGTGAACAACCTATAGCCCGAATCATCTTTCTCAAAAGCCAGAAAATTCAAATCTGGCAAACCTTGGTCCTGGGGATGCTGGATTTGAGCTGGTGTGTCCAATACATTATTTTCATCCTTGGCACAACATTTGCTTAGACACCAAACTCATGCTTCTCCCTAGGTTTTATCTCAGCCTGTTTACATTCTAACCATCCTGTTTGGCCCTGAGCTGACCTTTAAAGCCTTATATTCTGTCCATCACTCAGAACGACTTTCGTAATAAACCGACCTTGTCCACCATTTGTGCCTTACCTCTTCTGATACTATGATCCAGAGACTTCACCAGCTCAATCGGGTTTACCAGGATTCACTTGCCCTTGACAAATTTGTGTTGGTATTCATCCATTAACCCAAGTTTTTCACTAAGTGAAATTAATTTTGACCCTGCATTATGGTCTGTGGAAATGGGACTACTGGAACTAGACTATCTGGCCCTCAGCTGCCAAATTTATCCTTGTCTGCTCACTGGAACAGAAATGAAAATAAATGCTCTTTGGCATCACTCCCATATCTCAAGGAGAATTGATAAATTATGTCTAGAACCTCTGCTGCTTAGTTCCCAGTAACTGTTTGGACTCTAATCAGCCTCACCTTTCATTTGATAACCTTTTTATTGTTTATGTTAATGTAACGATGTTCCCTTCCATATAGCTTTTCATTTTTTTTCATGCCCTCTCTAGCTCAGAACTGCCTTTAAATAGAGCTCCTTGAAACTTTATGTGCTTCGCTTGATTCTATGCTATATTGTGGATCTGACATCTATCAAAAGCTTCCCTGTTCATCCCATTTCTTTAATCATCCAGGGAGCTTTGTTTCAAATAACCTCCCCCATCATACAACTGTGTTTAATCTGTACAACCAGCAGAACTGGCAGTCTTTCAGTTGACTATCTTTGCCATTGCTTTCTCCTTATCTTCGTCCACAACTATTCTAAATCAAATGATATTGTACTCGTTGATTCCTGTGGTAAAGTTTGGTCATTCTGATTGGTATTGCTTTGACGGGCCTTGGAAGTGGTAGTGTAACCTCTGGCATAGCCCAGAGGCTAAACATAAATAACTTAGCCCTGTCCAAGAGTGCCTCCATGGCTCAGTGATATCTGTCTAGATAAAAAAAATGCATGAACATGGGGATAAAACAGGTTTGGCACGAAGTAATTATGCCTGCTTAATGAGCTTGTACATTTACAATGGACTGAATTGCCTCCTTCTGCATTGTAACACTTCCGTGACTCTGTGATTCACCATAATAGTCCACTCTTTCCCACAAGGGTCCAATGTTTCCCACAATGGACCTAGCTTTCCCACAATGGACCTAGCCTTCCCACACTGAGCCACAACTTTTTCTTCCTTTTCTGAGAAGATTGCAAGACAGCTCACTGGGTAGGATCTTCCCACTCCTTGAATACTGTGGACTATGGTAAGAAAATCGGGAAAATTGAGTGAGATGTTGAGCAAGGCCCTTCTCCACCTCAAAACCAAAATGTGCACCTTCCAAACAAATCCAGTTTAGAATTCTCACCAATTTGTGGGGAGAGGCATATTATCATGATCATTATTCTTTATCACCCTCATTATTACCTAATCTCACCTCATTAATATGCACTCTCCCATTTTGCCACCTAGCAGATCGAAACGAGTAGCCAACATGAAATTCCGAGCAGGACCCAGTGACTCCAGCTCACTTCTTATTACTCTGGATCTCCATCTTATACACAATCAACATCACAGCACACACTGCATTAGCAGTGACACATGTACTCCAATTCCAAGGACTGGTCCATACCAGACTCACTGCATCATCATGGCACATTTCTCACTCACTTATAGTGCAGTTCTACAATTCAATGCTGCACTTTGGAGCACTAGCACTTTTCATGTAATGCTGTCTCAAGGATAGTTCATGTGTGGGGATAGGTACCCAACTCATGTAATGGAGCAAGTTATATTTCAGGGATGCTTTCTCAGCCTCTTAGAGCAAACTTATTTTGACTTACATGGAAACTCACAGCATTTCTGCTTTTTCTTGATTCTTTGCTCATTGCCTCCGCATACAGTGTTTTGCCTTGCAATTAAGTGCAGCTACAAAACCAGGCAGCATGTCATGGCTGGAAGCACACAGTGAATGGGGTGGAGGATAATTTGCTCTATGGCACAATTTTGTCTCAGCATGTGCTAATAGCTCACCCTGCAAACACACTTCATATATATCAACAAAATGGTTAAGTCTCAAAGTGGAAAGAGAGTAATTGTCAGCAAATCAAGGAAAGGGAAGCAGTTCTGGCTTAAGTGAAGAGTTGGCTCGAATACTAGTCCAGGGGGTTGCACATGATCAGTCAGCCCCTCAGGACGGTCACAGTCAGGAATCTCTCCTCACAGGTGGTGAAGAGCCAATTGGTGGGCATTCCACCACCCACCTTTGCTCTTCCTGCACTACTGTTGGACAGTTTCTCCTGGAATGAGATAACAGGAGGGATTCAGTGCGGTGAAAATGGTTGGCACAGCTGGTGCAGATTGGAGCACAGTGCTGAGGCTTTCTGAGTGAGTGCATAGGTATGGCAAAGCAGAGTTAGCAGGAAAAGAGGTTAGAGAGGGAGAGAATGACTGAGGAGAGATGTTGCATGTAATAATGAGAATAATACAGAGCAGTAGTCTTAGGGAAGGTGGGTAGAGTCACAGACATAGACAGAGTGTGAAATATCGGAGAGAAGACGATTGAAATAACACTGAAAAATGGGTGAAGCACATTGACCTTCCTGTAACACAGCTTGGTATTCTTCTGAAACCATACTCACCCAGGTGGAAACATCTGACAAGGTATTGTGGTCTTTTCATTCATCTTTGTGGAAAGAGGAGTGCGTTCCCCTGTACTAACCCATTCTGATGGACCTCCGGGTTCCTGTCCTCAAAGTGGCACACCAATGCTCCCTTATTTACCAAGATGAGAGCAAAGCTCAGGAACTGTGCAGGGCAAGTCCAGACTGGCAGAAGCTTAGCTGAGTGCACAAACGTTTTTTAAAAATCCCAATAATGCCAGGAATCCTGGGACGTACCAGCAGTGGCAAATGCATCCATGCAAGATGATCATGAAAATCACGCAAGAATCCAAGTAATAGGAGAGGTACAAACATCACCATTCTCTATCAAAAAAAAGATTAACAATCATAAAATATAAATTTGCAGATCACGTACCTGCTTCATCAGTACTGCTGGATTTATGACTAGGTCCTTTGTAGAGATTACATAATTGTTACTGGAAATAATTGGAACAGTGCTCTCTGACCCTCACTAAACAGATCTAAGTTCTTGTCTTTCCCTTAGAACAAAGTTGATAGAATAAGCCTTTTAGGGATTTTATATCCAGTGACATGTACACTTGAAAAGAAAAGCTCTTGTGTTTCCCAAATTAGAAAACAAAGACAAGTAATTGGCAAATGAACATGTTCAGAAATATTCAAACATTCAAAAAAGCTTTATTGGTTGAAAAGGAGAGAAACAATCTATTAATAAAAACCACACTGCATTGAATTACAGTGAATTTAACTGAAACAGGCCTTTCAGAAATCACAGGTCAATATGCAACACAAATCTCCCACTCTATCAGTATAATCTTCTGTTTCTTTTACTCATCCAACTTTCCGTGAAATGCGCCCATACTATTCTTCTCATTCCATCTTCTCCCTCCATGTTGAGTATACTGTTGTTGAATTCACTGTTCGATTTATTAGTGACCACCTTTAATTGTCAAACCCAAGTTTTCGATTCTGCCACATGTGAAAACATGTTGTCTACATGCAGTTGATCAAATACCTTCCTAATTTTAAAGATACGTATCAGGTCACTCTTCAAATACAATTGCTGAATTAAGACAAGGAATATATGAACAATACGACCAAAGCGCAAGAGTAAGCCATTCAGCTGCTTGAGTTTGCTCCCCATCCAATATCTAACAGGTGATTTAATTGTAAACTCACTTTCACATTCCTGCCTAATCCAACAACTTTCCACCTGCTTGATTGTCACAAATCCATCCATCTCTGCCTTAAAAACATTCCATCAACTTTTCAGGATACAAGTTCTGAATACTCTTGAATCTGTGGGAAAAGGACTTACCTCATCTCTGCTCGAAATGGGTGATAACATTTTTTTTTAAACTATGACTCTTAGTTCAAGATTCTCCCATTAAAAAAAAAATGTCCTCTCCACATCTACACCTCTTCAGGATCATTAATGCTTCATTCAAGTCACTTCTTATTCTTCTAAGAGTCCAACCTTTGCTTGTCCAACCTTTCCTCATTAGAAATCCTGCTCATTGTAGGTACCAAACTAGTTAACCTTCTCTGAGTCACTCACAGTGCATTTACATCCTTCCTAAACTCAAGCATTTAGAAGGAGACACTGGTCCAGCAGTACATCAAACCTTTACATATTCACTTGCATTGATGGTGTGCAGTGCACTGGCTGCCCAACAATAATGTGTATTAGGATGGCTTAAGGGCTGAAGGCTAGAGCCCACAGTATCACACTGGGGATCCCGATGTAGGAGCTAAAGAGGAGGATGGATGCCCAGTCCCCATAGAAGGTCAAACAGCTAGTTGATGTAATGGATGTGGAAATATCACAACAAGCTAGGATACAGATTTTATATTACAAGAAAATTAATATTCAACACAATTAGCCAAGGTAAGGTCCACCTACAAATGCACTTCTTAAAAACTGTAGTATCATCATCAGCATGACAATCACAATGCAGTCCGTCCACCATCCAATTGTACACTAACACAGTCACACAGCCGTCATACATCCTTTATTGGCATACTTTCTATATACCTCATTGCTCATCTATTCTATGAGGCATCACATATGAACAATTGTAATTTCCTTAAGAAGGAAATAAAAGTACATAACAGACAACAGGAAAAGCTATCAAGCTTAGGGGAAAGCAAGAACATCTGATACGAATCCATTTTGGGCACAGTGCTACAATAAATGGGATGGGTGCTGATGCAAATCCATGGCTATACTGCAACATTTCTTCTGGGGTCTGTGACCTTTCCAGTTTCCTCACAGATATATAACAATTCCTGATCCCTAATAATCCCAAACTATCCTCACTCCTAAAGTCCTCACGGTCTCAACAGCCACATTCTCCTCTGATGGGCTGTGGTGCACTTCCGCTATTTTAACACTTCTATCTTTATCATGCAGGAATACAGCCAGCAGGACTGATGGTGTGTCAGTGGTAGGGGAAAGCTAGTCAGTAGGAGAACCGTCTACCCATAGCTTCTAATGTTACAGGCATCAGATTTGACCACCATACTTAATGTTGAAGCAAGGATACAACAGAGATTCTCTGTCAGACTCATGGGGCACAAGCTGAAAATATGCACACTGCCCCCAGGGAACACACAATAATACTTGGAAATGAGTGTACTGGGTGTACTGGATCTCAATTTGGAGTACACTAGACAAACCATACCAACGTGTACTATTTGCAAGTTTGACTGGATCTGCCTTTTGGATGATGGAAGTGCCACTAGACTTATTAGGAGGAGAAAGTGAGGTCTGCAGATGCTGGAGATCAGAGCTGAAAATGTGTTGCTGGAACAGCACAGCAGGTCAGGCAGCATCCAGGGAACAGGAGAATCGACGTTTCGGGCATAAGCCCTTCTTCAGGAATGTAATTTCTTTAAGAAGTTCTTGCTTTCCCCTAAGCTTGATAGCTTCTCCTGCTGTCTGTTATGTACTTTTATTTCCTTTTTAAAGAAATTACAATTCCTGAAGAAGGGCTTATGCCCGAAACGTCAATTCTCCTGTTCCCTGGATGCTGCCTGACCTGCTGCGCTGTTACAGCAACACATTTTCAGCACTAGATATATTAGTCTAGAACAGTCCATCTTCCGTAGTTACTTCGGCACCACTCACCACCTCTTCCTCCGCTACATTGATGATTGCATTGGCGCCACCTCGTGCTCCTGCAAGGAGGTTGAGCAATTCATCAACTTCACCAACACATTCCGCTCTGACCTTAAATTTACCTGGACCATCTCTGACACCTCCCTGCCCTTACGGGACCTCTCCATCTCCATTAATGATGACCGACTTGACACCGACATTTTTTACAAACCCACTGACTCCCACAGCTACCTGGATTACATCTCTTCCCACCCCACCTTCTGCAAAAATGCCATCCCGTATTCCCAATTCCTCTGCCACTGCCGTATCTGCTCTCAGGAGGACCAGTTCTACCACAGAACACTCCAGATGGCCTTCTTCTTTAGAGACCGCAACTTCCCTTCCCATGTGGTTAAAGATGCCCTCCAACACATCTCATCCACATTCCGCATTTCCGCCCTTAGACCCCACCCCTCCAACCGTCACAAGGACAGAACCCCACTGGTGCTCACCTTTCACCCTACCAACCTTCACATAAACCAAATCATCCAACGACATTTCCGCCACATCCAAAAGGACCCCGAGGGTGGCACGGTGGCACAGTGGTTAGCACTGCTACCTCACAGCGCCAGAGACCAGGTTTCATTTCCCGCCTCAGGCGATTGACTGTGTGGAGTTTGCACATTCTCCCCGTGTCTGTGTGGATTTCCTCCGGGTGCTCCGGTTTCCTCCCACAGTCCAAAAATGTGCAGTTTAGGTGAATTGGCCATGCTAAATTGCCCGTAGTGTTAGGTGAAGAGGTAAATGTAGGGGAATGGGTCTGAGTGGATTGCGCTTCAGTGGGTCGGTGTGGACTTTTTTTTTTGGATTAGATTAGATTACTTACAGTGTGGAAACAGGCCCTTCGGCCCAACAAGTCCACACCGACCCGCCGAAGCGCAACCCACCCATACCATTACATTTACCCCTTTAACCTAACACTATGGGCAATTTAGCATGGCCAATTCACCTGACCCGCACATCTTTGGACTGTGGGAGGAAACCGGAGCACCCGGAGGAAACCCACGCAGACACGGGGAGAATGTGCAAACTCCACACAGTCAGTTGCTGAGTCGGGAATTGAACCCGGGTCTCTGGCGCTGTGAGGCAGCAGTGCTAACCACTGTGCCACCGTGCCGACTTGTTGGGCCGAAGGGCCTCTTTCCACATTGTAAGTAATCTAATCTAATCCCACCACCAGGGATATATTTCCCTCCCCACCCCTTTCCGCTTTCCGCAAAGACCGTTCCCTCCGTGACTACCTGGTCAGGTCCACGGACCCCAACAACCCACCCTCCCATCCTGGCACCTTCCCCTGCCACTGCAAGAATTGCAAAACCTGCACCCACACCTCCTCCCTCACCTCCATCCAAGGCTCCAAAGGACCCTTCCACATCCATCAAAGTTTCACCTGCACATCCAACAAAATCATTTATTGTATCCGTTGCTCCCGATGCGATCTCCTCTATATTGGGGAGACTGGACGCCTCCTAGCAGAGCGCTTTAGGGAACATCTCTGGGACACCCGCACCAATCAACCTCACTGCCCTGTGGGGCCCAACATTTCAACTTCAACTCCCCCTCCCACTCTGCCGAGGACATGGAGGTCCTGGACCTCCTTCACCGCCGCTCCCTCACCATCCGATGCCTGGAGGAAGAATGCCTCATCTTCCGCCTCGGAATACTTCAACCCCAGGGCATCAAAGTGGATTTCACCAGTTTCCTCATTTCTCCTTCCCCCACCTTAACCCAGTCCCAAACTTCCAGCTTAACACTGTCCCCATGACCTGTCCTACCTGCCTATCTTCGTTTCCACCTATCCACCCCACCCTCCTCTCTGACCTATCACCTCCCTCCCCACCCCCATTCACCTATTGTACTCTTTGCTACCTTCCCCCACCCTCCTCCCTGACCTATCACCTCCATCCCCACCCCCATTCACCTATTGTACTATATGCTACTTTCTCCCCACCCCCACCCTCCTCTCATTTATCTCTCCACCCTGCAAGCACTCTGCCTCTATTCCTGATGAAGGGCTTTTGCACGACACGTCGATTTTCCTGCTCCTCGGATGCTGCCTGAAGTGCTGTGCTTTTCCAGCACCACTCTAATCTAGAATCTGGTTTCCAGCATCTGCGGTCATTGTTTTTACCTTATTAGTTTGTGTGAGTCAGGTGAGCCCTCTTATAGGTTTTTGCAGTTGCACAGTCAGTTGGCAGCCTTGCAGGGTCAAAGATTTGAAGTGCACTGCACTTGATTTGGTCTACAGGTTGTGTTTAAGGAGATGGGGGATTGGTAAGTGGTTTGCCACAGAATCGGAAGCTAACCTCTCCATCGCAGTGAATCTGCTGAAATTCAGCCAGAGACATGGAGAGTCCAACTTTGTCTGAGGAGCAGGAATAGGCCATTTGACTCCTTGGGCCTAGCCCACCATTCAATATGATCATCAATACCATAATCCTGGCCTACCAGCTATCTTTTGATTTCTTTAGCTTTACATACCTCTTTCTTGAAAACACTTAATGTTTTGGACTCAACCACTTTGTGTGGCAGTGAATTTCACAGGCTCACCAGTCTCTGTGTGAAAAAAATTCTCCTCATATTAGTCCTAAGCATTTCATCCCTTATCCTTAAACTATGACCCCTGGTTCTGGACTTACCCACCATTAAGAACACCTTTACTGCATCTAACCTGTTTATTTTATTTATTCATGTAATGTGGACTGGTCAGCATTTATCACTTATCTCTTCTTGCCCTTGGTGAGCCTCCTTCTTGAACCACTGCAGTCCACCTGCTGTGGGTTGGCTTACTATGCACAAAGGGAATTCCAGGAAAATGATCTCCCAACAGTGAAGGTATGGAGATATATTTCCAAGTCTGGATGGTGAGTGACTTGGGGAGAGTCTTGCAAGTGTGGTGTTCCCAAGTATGTGCTGCTCTTGTCCTTCTAGATGGAAGCGGTCATGGGTTTGGAAGGTGCTATCTGAAGATCTTGGTGAATTTCTGTAGTTCACTTTGTAAATAGAACACATCACTGCTACTAAGCGTCAGGGATGGAGGGGAGTGGATGCTATGGATGTGGTGTTAATTGAGTGGGCTTCTTTATCTTGAATGCTGTCAAGCTTCTTGAGTGTTTTTTGGAGCTGAATCCATCCAGACAAGCGGGGATCATTCCATCAGACCAATGCTTTATTGGTAGTAGATAGGCTTTGGGGAGTCAGGAGCTGAATTACTTGCTATGGTATTCTTAGTCTCTGAACTGCTGTTGCAGCCATCACGCTTATATGGTGAGTCCAGTTGAGTTTCTGGTCAAAGGAGACTCCAGTTGATATTGGGGACTCCAGTGATGGTAATACTTTTGAATGTAAAGGTACTGTGGTTAAATTGTCTATTACCAGTAATGGTCATTACCTAGCTTTTGTGTCGAGCGAAAGTTACTTGGCGCTTGTCAGCCCAAGCCTGGATATTGTTCAGATCTTGTTACATTTGAACATGGACTGCTTCAGAATCTGAGGAGCGGCAAATGGTACTGAACATTGTGCAATCATTAGCAAACGTCTCCATTTCTGACTTTATCATGGAGAAAAAGTCATTGATGAAGCAGCTTGGGCCTAGGGGATTCCGCTGCAAACTTCTACAGAGATGTCCTAGAGCTGAGTTGACTGAATTCCAATAACCGTGGGCGGCACGGTGGCACGGCAGTTAGCACTGCTGCTTCACAGCGCTAGAGACCCGGGTTCAATTCCCGACTCAGGCGACTGACTGTGTGGAGTTTGCACGTTCTCCCCGTGTCTGTGTGGGTTTCCTCCGGGTGCTCCGGTTGCCTCCCACAGTCCAAAGATGTGCAGGTCAGGTGAATTGGCCATGCTAAATTGCCTGTAGTGTTAGGTAAGGGGTAAATGTAAGGGTACGGGTGGGTTGCGCTTCGGCGGGTCGGTGTGGACTTGTTGGGCCGAAGGGCCTGTTTCCACACTGTAAGTAATCTAATCTAATCTAACCACAATGATCTTCCAGATATGATTCCAACCAGCAGGGACTTGACCCCAGATAGCCATTGATTCCAATTTTGCTTGGGCTCCTTGATGCCACACTCACTCGAATGCAGCCTTGATGCCAAGGGTATATTCCTATTAGAACTTTGTTTACTTCTATGAGATTCTTCCTTCATTCTTCTAAATTCCAGGAAATACAATCAGAGCAGATTCAAATTCTCCTCATATGTCAGTCCTGCCATCCCAGTACAGCAGCCTCCTGGCTGCTAAAACGCAGAAAGATTGCTAAATTAGCCAAACAGGGATGCTGGGTAAATTGGCCAAGTAAAACAGTGAATCATAAAACCCATGCATCAGACATATTGCAAACATAGCAGCCAGGTGCTAATGATATTAGCATAGTGTAAAAGGTAGCAGTTATTTTGGACAGACATACCCCCAACAACATATCCTCTAAACAAAGGGGGGGCCCAGCCATAAAGGCACTGGCTCCTGCTATACAAAGAAACTAACAGTAACATGACATTTAAATGATTGACTCTTGTTTCAAACTATTAAGTGTATCTCCCTGATTGGCCAAAACTATAGATCATTCCAGAAAACCATCTTAAAGGTATAACAACAAGGTTCACCTGCAGATCTCTCTCGGAACTGCTCTTGGAGTTGTCTGAGGAGACCAGCATGGCAAGAGGCAGAGACCAGCTGACCACCCAGAGAGAGAGAGAGAGAGAGAGAGAGAGAGAGAGAGAGAAAGAGAGAGAGAGAGAAAGAGAGAGAAAAAGAGCAGCTTTGCAGACCCAGAGGCAGAGCAATGGCGTAAATCTACTAGAGACTCAGGAAGTATTGTAACCTTAAGTGGCCAAATAGTATTAAAGATTAATTTAGTATTAACTGTGTTTCAAACAAAATTGGGTATGTTTTGAATGGTACCAGCTTGTGTTCATACTCATTTGACCGATTTGATATTGTGGAATATCTGGGCAAACTCATTTAAATACTCTGGTCAGAGTTGTCAAAGTTGTTTTAAGGAGAGACAAGACAACACCAGGAATTAATTTGTAAACCTTCACTACATTCCTTCCAAGGCAACAATATCCTTCCTCAGATAAGGGATCAAAAACTGCATACAATATTCCAGATGTGATCTCATCACTGCCCTGTATGTTTGCAGCAAGGCATTCTTGTTCCTGTTTCTTTATGAAGGCCGACATACATTTTGTCGTCTTTACTGCCTGCTGCACCTGCGGACCTACTTTCAGTGACTGGTGAACGAGTACACCCAGGTCTCATTGAACATTTCCTCTCTCAACTTAAAACCATTCAAATAATAATCTGCATTCCTACTTTTGCTAGCAAAGTGGATAACCTCAAACTTATTCATATTACACCGTATCTGCCATGCATTTGCGCACTCACTCAACCTGACTAAATCACATTGCAATGTCTTAGCTTCCTCCTCACAGCTCATCCTTCCACCTAACTCTGTGTCATTTGAAAACTTTGAGATATTACATTTATTTCCTGAATCTAAATTGTTCACACGTATTGAGAATAGCTGGACACTTAACCACTTCCATGGAGAACACCACACAACTTCTGCAGAACGGCAAAATGCTTCTAAGGTGGTTTAGGCTTGAGCCCCTCCATTGAAAAGGACTCACACGGAGAACCCCAGCTTCCCAGAGAGTTGCCCTCCACCAAGTTGATGCACTAGCCAAATAGAAGCCTCAGGGCACAGCAGTAGGCTTGATGGAGCAGGAACATCCTGGCCTCTCTGCAATCACCTACTGCTGATACCCACCTCCTGACCGTTCCTTCACTCTGCTTTGAACTGGCATTGCACTGCCAGTTAGACAACCTGTGTGCCTAGACTACTGAAGCCCATGTTAAGATGGTGGATTAGAGTATTCCTGATGAAGGGCTTTTGCCCGAAACGTCAATTTTCCTGCTCTTCAGATGTTGCCTGAACTGCTGTGTTTTTCCAGTACCACTCTAAACTAGAATCTGGTTTCCAGCATCTGCAGTCATTGTTTTTACCATGTTAAGATGGTGCTGTATGAGGCAGGAACAACATGGCTCACAAAATCTCAAAGGCATTGCAGGAAGGTGCCTGAGCCATGTTTTTCAGAATCTCATCTGCTGGCACGACTATAATTGCATTTCATAAAAGCAGTAGAATAGAAAAGATTGGGCGGCACGGTGGTTAGCACTGCTGCCTCACAGCGCCAGAGACCTGGGTTCAATTCCCGACTCAGGCGACTGACTGTGTGTGGAGTTTGCACATTCTCCCCGTGTCTGCGTGGGTTTCCTTCGGGTGCTCCGGTTTCCTCCCACAGTCCAAAGATGTGCAGGTCAGGTGAATTGGCCATGCTAAATTGCCTGTAGTGTTAGGTAAAGGGGTGAATGTAGGGGAATGGGTGGGTTACGCTTCGGCGGGTTGGTGTGGACTTGTTGGGCCGAAGGGCCTGTTTCCACACTGTAAGTAATCTAATCTAATCTAATTTCTTATAAATAGCTGCCAATGGTAAGCACCAGGACAAATAATTTTAAAAGTTTGAGTGCTATTAGTTGTGTTGTACTTCATTGCATGCAGTGTTCTTAATGAAGGGTGGTGATTTAAGTTGGCAGTGTTGAAATTGGTCAATAGGTTTGATGGATCATCAGTCATTGAAGATAAGGCAGGTGACAACAGTGCTTTTGCAGTCTGCTGGCAGATAACATATCTGAAAAATGCTCTGCAGATCAATGGCAGTAGATACTGCTCTCAGCTATGGATCATCTACGTAGAACCCTCCTGTGCTCCTCTAGTTGCTCCACTTTTCTCTTCCACCTCATCTTGAGATTGCTGACTATGACCCTCAATTGATGAGGGTAAAAGCTGGTCTGCAATACACGCAGTAAATGACAAGGAATCTGGTGCCCTCCTGGACTGCCTTTCCCCTCACTCCTTTCCACAACTTGTACAGCTAATGATTAGCCTCATATCCACCTCCTATTCCTCCTCAAGATGAGGTCAGATGTCATACACCACCAGTTTATAGTCCAAAAGGTTTATTTGAAATTACAAGCTTTTGAAGCACTGTTCTTTCATCAGGTGAAGTGAAGGGGAGCACACAGGCAATGAATTTATAGGCAGAGTGATCAAGGGTGGCACAAATGGTGTGAGTGGAGTTTCGACAGGCTTAATAACAAGTCACTTCAGGTGATCAAAAGTGTCAGGTGATGCGAGTAAAGTGTCAAAGTCTGAATAGCAAGTGAAAAGGTGACTGATAATCCGATCACTTGAGGCAGATAGATAATTACAAAACAATGAAAATAAGATGATATTGGAGACAAACGAAATGGGTGGAATAACATGATAGTTATAAGAGTCGCATGCTGAGGGTGTAACCAAGTAACAAGGAGTCCAAAACTATACAATCTAACTAAGTTGGAGAGATCATAACAAGTTATCAAGGTGGTGGTATCAAAACAGAAATGTAAGAGAGATTTTACAAGTGCAGAACAGTATGGGGTTACATGCAGCATGACATGGACCAAGAACACAGTTGAGGCTGACTTCATTGGTATGGAACTTAGCTATCAGTTTCTGCTCAGTGATTCTGCATTGTTGAGTATCTCAATGGCTGTCTTGGAAGATGCTTATCCGAAGATCGGAAGCTGAATGTCCAAAACTGCTGAAACTTCTCTGACTGGGAGGGAACATTCCTATCTGTCGATTGTTGTGTGGTATCTATTCATCCATTGTCATAGCATCTGCATGGTCTCGCTAATATATAATATCAGGTCATCCTTGACTGCAGCGTATGTGGTAGATAACATTGGTCAGGTCACATGAGTATGTCTTGTGTACATGGTGGGTGCTGTTCCCATGTGTGATGGTAGTAAGCACTTTGATGATCTAGTATGTCTTGCACTGGTTGCCATGGCAGGCTTGTGTGGTGTTGTAGTAGATGTTGTCCTGAAGGCTGGATAGTGTGCTGCAAGCAATGGTCTGTTTAAGGTTTGGTAGCTGTTTGAAGGTGAGAAGTGGAGGCGTATGGATGATCTTGGTGAGATGTTTGTCATCATTAATGACATGTTGAAGACTGTGAAGAACATGGTGTAGTTTCAGCTCTGGGGAAGTACTTGAAGACAAAGGATACTCTATCAGTCGTGTCTTCTGCGGAGATCATTGCAGTTTTTCACTGTGACACATCGAAACTGGCGATTGATGAGTTGAGCATTGTATCCCATTCTTATGAGAGCATCTTTCAGCATCTTTTGGTGTCCATTATGTTCCTCCTCATCTGAGCAGATCCTGTATATATGCAGGGCTTGTCCATAGGGGATGGCTTCTTAGCATGTTTAGGATGGAAGTTAGAGAAGTGTAGCATCATTAAGGTATCCGTGGCCTTGTAGTGCAGTGAGGTACTGAGGTGTCCATTCTTGATGGAGATTTGTGTGTCCAAGAGTGAGACTGATTTTGAAGAATAGTCTATGGTAAGTCTAATGGTTGGATGAAACTTGTTGATATCATTGTATAGTCATTTCTGTGAGTCCAAATGAAGGAAATGTCATCCATGTATATGGTTTATAGCATTGATTAAAGGGCCTATGCAGCTAAGCAGTCTTGCTTGAACATAGTTAAAAATCACACAACACCAGGTTATAGTCCAACAGGTTTAATTGGCAGCACACCAGCTTTCCAATTAAACCTGTTGGACTATAACCTGGTGTTGTGTGATTTTTAACTTTGTACACTCCAGTCCAACACCGACATCTCCAAATCATTGCTCGAACATATGCATGAAAATATTTGCATATTGGGGTGCAAATTTGGTCCTCATCTCTGTTCCATGTGTCTGGATGAAGAGCTGGTGGTCGAGGGTGAAACGGATAAATTGCAGGATGACGTCTGGAAATTGGCAGTTGTTGGTATAAGATGAGGGCGTTCCTTAGCAAAATACTCATGATTATCCAAATCCCTTTGCCCTGGTAACTCCAACAAAGTCTCCAAATAAAAAGTGAACATTGAGCATGTTGTTAAATAGTGATCACAGAATTCTGAGGTGCAGTCAGTTCTAGTGCATGAATCACAGAAAGTAAGTTTGCAGGTACAGCACGGAATCAAAAAGAAATCTTGGGTTGATATCCTTTATCCTGATTTCAGTGATAGTGTCAGAAATCTTGGAGATGAGATTCAGAAATTCTGTTCAATCATTACACTTTGAATAAGTCCACAATTAGGAACTTGGGTCCTCTAACGTTGCTTTTAAATAGCCCGCTCTTCTATTTTTTTTACTGAGTAACCATCTGGAGAAACAAAATCAGAGAAACTAATTCTGTAAAATTGGTGCAATTTTTGCATTAAATATATTTTTGGACTGGAGGTTCTTTAACTAAAAGCAACTGCCAAAAATATCTGTTTCTGAGATCAAAATTGATAGATTAGACAGAAAAAGGGGAAGAATGATTTTAGATGTAAGGGCACTGAAAAAATGGTAGTTCTATCAATATAAGCTAAAGCTCTCATACTGCAGCGCAGTATCTACCTCATATGTCTCTTGAGATTTGTTTAAATCCTGACCAACATGTTGGCCTTCTTCATGGACAAGAGCTTATCTCTATTTGATACGCAAAGCTTACTTTGAAACATAACCTTGAACATTATATACAGAACGATAAGCCTGAAGGTTTTGTTCAGGAGTCCTGAGAGATCAATTGCTACATATAGCACTAAGAATGATTGCAGCAAAGGAGTATCATTGTAACTTATTTATAACTTCCTTTGATGTCAGATTAATCCTTATTCTGAGTTGGATGTGCAATTTGTACACTTAATGCAAGGAAATGGATTCAACATTTCATTAAAGTTTACAGTCTTTTCCAAACAAAAGTTAATCAATCCCTTCTAGACATATGTTCAACCACACGATTCACTCACATTTCAGATTTTGCCTATCCCTTTCAATTCCAAAGTTGCTCTCTTGACTAATTTGGCAAGGTATCAACTGTGGGTCAGTTTTACCTCCACCTCTGAGCTAGAAGGTTGTAGATTTAAAATCCCCCTCCAGAGACTCAAGCTCAAACCTCTAGCTGACACGTCAGTGTAATAATATAGTAATGTTGTTCAGGTGATATTTTAAACCCAGATCCTAATGTCTTTACAGGTAGATGCAACAGATCTTCTCAATTTCTCCCTCAGCCTCCCGGATGATCAGCAGTTCATCCAACTCCAGCTCCAGTTCTCTAACCCGGTTTTCGAGGAGCTGGAGTTGGGTGCACTTCCCGCAGATGTGGTTGGCAGAGACATGTGTTGTGTCTCTCACCTGCCACATTCTGCAGGAGGGACATGCAACTGCCCTAACGTCTATACCACGCTAGTTTGAAAGCCTGCACAGGACTAAGAAGGGAAGAAAATAATGAGAAAATATGAAAACTTACCTAGTTTACAGACTCATAGTAAGGTTAGAGGAAATGGGTGGAAGGGAGGCCCTACAGTGTAGGGTCTCGGGTTTCGATCTCATCCACTTAAAAACTTCCCGGCAGCCCTCGTTTCTCTCCGCCCTCTCCTTGCCGCTCTGTTCAAAGTATTTTGTTTGTCACTCACTTTCGCAGCAGTTCTCCACTCCTCCCTCGCACCACTTGACAAATTATCTGATCTATTGTTAGTAATCTTCAGATAGCAAACGATTTTCCAATCGGGCCATTTTTCAACTGATTTTTACCTCTGTTAGTGCTAGAAAATTAGACAGTGTTTCAAGTTATGGGAATGCATTCTTGTTAAAGTCTCCTTTATCACAGTTAAATTGTTCAGATAATGTGAGAACATACAGATTTTCATGCAGCAAGCATACAATCAAGGTACAAAAGAAGATTGTTAAAAAGCTAATTCCAAATTCAACAATGACACTTGCCCAGCAGATTCATTCTAAGTCAAAGTTCGATTATTAGCTTGAGAAATGATTGTATTTACACAGCCTTTAGTGCCTGTTTAATTCATATTGTTTTCTTTATTAATTACTGGGTGTGTTGGTTTGTTTTACCAGCTTGTCCCATCATATCATATGTGCATTGGCTCAGGTTTGTATTCCAGATTTGAGTGAGCAGAGATAGGAGAATTCCCAGCTCCCTGAGCCCAGCATATAAATGCAAGGCTTTTGCTACAGTGGGCCTGTGGAGATTAGATATCTGATTCAGAAACCTGGGAGAACTGATGAGACTGCTGGGTGCGCAGGTGAACTACACAGAAGGGATCCGGGACTGGGTCTGAGCATTAAAGATAAAGAATAAAATAAAAAAACAAATCTCAGTCATCTCAACCACCCTGACACCCCTAACACTCCTCACACACTCCCATTACCAATCAATATCACCACATCGACTTTGGTAGGAAGAATAGAGAGATGACTATTTTCTAAATGAGGAGAAAATTCAGAAGTCTGAAGTTCAAGGAGACTTGGTAATTCTAGTCCAGGATTCTCTCAAGGTAAACTTGCAGGTTGCGTCAGGAGTTAGGAAGACAAATGCAATTATGGCATTTATCTTGAGAAGATTTGAATATAAAATCTGGGATGTACTTCTGAGGTTCTATAAATCTCTAGTGAGACCACATTTGAAGTATTGTCTGCAGGTGTGGGCCCCAGGTGTTGGGCAGCACGGTGGCTCAGTGGTTAGCACTGCTGCCACACAGCACCAGGGTCCCAGGTCCGATTCCAGCCTCAGGCTGTCTGTGTGGAGTTTGCACATTCTCCCGCTGTCTGCGTGGGTTTCCTTTGGGTGCTCTGGTTTCCTCCCACAGTCCAAAGATGTGCAGGTCAGATGAATTGGCCATGCTAAATTGCCCATAGGTTAGGTGCGTTAGTCAGAGGGAAATGGGTTTGGTTGGGTACTCTTCGGAGGGTCGGTGTGGACTTGTTGGGCCAAAGGGCCTGTTTCCACGCTGTAGGGAATCTAATATCTGAGGAAGAATGTGCTGACCCTGGAGTTTGTTCAGAGGAAGTTCATGAGAATGGCCCCAGGAATGAAAAACTTAAAATAGGAACGTTTGTGAACTCTGGGTTTATACTTGATGGGGTTTAGAAGGATGAGGAGGGATCTAATTGAAACATATGGAATACTGAATGGCCTGGACAGAGTAGATGTTAGGAAGATGTTTCCATTGGTTGGAGAGACTAGGACCTGAGGGCATAGCTTTAGAGTAAAGGGAAGACATTTTAGAATGGAGATAATGAGAAACTTCTTCAGCCAGAGAGTGGTGAATCTATGGATTTCATTACCACAGAAGGCTGTGGAGGCCAGATGATTGAGAATATTTAAGACTGAGATAGATAGGTTCTTGAGTATTAAGGAGATCAAGGGTTACAGGGAGATCACGGGAGAATGGGTTTGAGAAACTTATCAACTATGATTGAATGGTGGAGCAAAATGGAGCTTGATAGGCTGAATGTTCTCATTTCTGTTTTTGTCTTATGGTCTTATGGTCTTACATGTCCCCACCTACTTCCCAATATCTGCATCGAAGCCTATGGCCCTCAACAAACCCCCTTGGCCCTTTATAGCCAATATGCCAATTCATGCTAACCCACACACATTTCCATTTGGCATAATACCTACCAACACTGTGAAAACTCACTTAGTGTCAGCCATAGGCAGACCAGAACCAATACAGATTAAATAAAGTTCTCAAAGTAGTTTGCCGACTTTACTGTATTGAAAACCAAACTTTTTCATTCAAAGAAGAAATACTATATTTACATTCCTCAACTAAATGGAGCCTTTTAATAATACCAATTTCATCTAAGTGCACAATCTCTTATAATAATGAGGTTTGAAATTCATAGGCCTGTCAAAGAGTCTGTAACACTTGTAACTATCAATAAAACTGTTAAAAGGCAGGTGCCCTGCTGTGATAATAATGGCTATGAAATTAGTCATGAAGCACTAATCTCAGCCTTATGTTCTCAATGAAGTAAAATAGCAAACAAGCTTTTGTAACAGCTCAGGCATATTTTTCAAAGATTTTAAAGGAATTTTAAATGACTTTCTAACTTGGCATTTCTGTTTGATTAATACTTTTAACAGGTCATGTTGACATTTTTGATAGGTCCCTTTGAGAGGTCATCTTGAAAATTTTGACATCTTCTTACACGGTCCTTTAGCACATGCCTCTGACAAAACCTGACAGGTCTGTTTACAGTTTTAATGGGATTGACAGTAAAGGTGGTTTTTGAATAATTATTGCACATATTTATGTCTACTTCTAACATTTAAAAATGGCATCTTGCCTTTACCAAAGGCATGCAAGGACCAGACTCAAAGGTATACTTTGCCTCTTAAAGCCTACCCAAACAATAACACAAAGTTCACACTTACACCTATCAAGTCTAATCTGATCTTCACATTGCAAAACCAGTAAAATACTACTCCAGTGAGGGAGGCTGATCTCTTAAAAATAGCCAGTTTTCTCCATCAAATGTCAATGTTCAAAACAAATCCTGTTCTATTCCCATTCCCGCAAAATGATGAAAAGTGCCAAATTCTGTGCCTCTTTTGTGATGAAAAACTGGGCCTTTGTATTACATCCAGAATTATATTAGAACACGAGGTATAATCTTTTGTCAGTGAATCTTAATTGATTTGTTTTAAATCAATGGCTCTGATGTTGAATTCTTCATTAAGTTCTATCTGAATTTTCTCAAATATATGTGCAGTATTATTTGTTACATTTATTATTGTTGTAATAATATAATCATTCCATGTTTATTTTGTATGGAAGTCAATAAAAGCCTTTAAAACTCTTCTATGTGAAATTTATACAAGTTACAAATAAGAATATTGATCCCTAGCAATAGGTTTGCGAAAGGATCATTGCCTTGGTTTGCTACAGATCTGATTTTGGATTACAGCTCCTTTTACAGTGAACCTCTATCATTGACAAGGTCGTTTGAAGCATAAATAAATAAACAGTACTACACAATATAATAACCTGCTTCTCACCATTTGCCCAACAAAATCTAAAGAAAACATTGACAGCATGGAACAAATAACGTTACTTGAATAAAATAGCTTGGGTTTCATGGCACTGTTTGTGATTTTTTTTTGTTAGAAAATATGAGAGCTACTGTTGCCTAAAGGAAACTGCCCTTCAAGTGCATTTGTAAAGTGAAGTGTATACATTAATGCATACTCGATTAATACCTACTTGTCAATAATGTCATGGGGATGGATGGGGAGTACTCAGAGCTCAGTGAAAACTTTGTGATCCAGCTTATTGGGAAATAAAACACATCTGGTTAATGGATATTAATGATCAAAATGGAGAAAAAATGGAGGAAAAGTCACAGAGAAAAACAATGGCATTGTGCAGGCTGCCTGAATAGGATGATCTGAAAAAGGCAGACAATTTTACTCTGCTGACACAGATTCTTTGCTCTGTTGCATATCATAATTGTAATTCTTTTAAGGTTTATGCCTGTAATCTGTCCTATTAATTGAAGATTGTATGAATACCACAACCACTGAATTTAAAGAACCTGACTAGTCTTAACTCACACAGCATTACATCCAGTGTTATGTTAAAACTGTCTGCACAGAATACAAAATACAAAATTCAAGTAATATGAGAAGTCTTTGCTGATAAGATTAACCATCACATCAGCGAAGGAGGAAAACATCATTCAATGCATTCAAGGATGTGGAAGTGTATTAATTTTTCATGCTCATGTCTAACTTCACATTGGTTAACTAAACTACATTTGCCACATTTTTGTTTAGTGTATTCTTTTCAAGTGTGTGAGGTAAACTTTTACAAAAGATAGATAAATAAAACTGAAATTCAATGAAATGCTAGGTGGCAAAATGTTTCTTCTTATTTGTGAAGTATCAAAAGATTATAATTGATGAACAGCATAGATACATCTGTTTACATTTCACCAAGGTTGATAGTGATTGTAACATTTTTGTGCCATTATTCCCCAAATAAAAATTCACACCAAGCTCTTCCTTTTCACATCACCTTGGGGGGAACCCATATGGGGCACTGAGCTCAAAACTAGCCTCTATTTTACAAAAGAAGATATAAAGGCATTGAAGTGGGTGTAAACACAAACCTTCAAGGATGCTTCCAAAACTGAGAAAGTAAATCAAATTAGAAAGATTGAAAGGTCAGGTACTCTAGAAAACAGAAGACACCATGGTGACCAAATAAATGCCTTTCAAATTATGGAACAGTTTGATAGTGCAGAATATGAATGGGATTTTGCAGCATGTCATAGTTCCTATGCTCTCACCAGTTATACACTGATGGACACTGCAGATATATAATACGAGAATACTTGACTTAAGAGTAGACTTGCATCCCCTTTGAAGGGGTGGCTATTCTTCATAAAAGAGCTGCTGACTTGTGAACCCAGCTGTCCCAGAATCAGGAAGTGGCCACTGCTGGAACTACAGGCACTATCCACAGAAAAAGGAGACTGGACTCCCAACTAAGTGCAGTATATCACTGGGGCCAGGTTAGCATGCCCCTGCAATCTGACTATCTGTGATGAACAAAGAGTGGGCAGTGACCTTCCTTTGGAGAGAGTGCCTTCAATCGATATCGAGGACACTTAAATGAGGATCCTGATGAGGCATTGTGCGAACATATGAATTGGAAGCAAATGTAGGTCAGTTGGTCCTTCAAGCCTTCTCTGCCATTCAATAAGATTATGGCTGAGCTGATGACACCACATTCCCACCTATCCCTGATAACCTTTCACTCCTTTGCTTATCAAGAATCAATCTTACACAAATTCAATAACTCATGCATCCACTACCTTTTGAGGAAGAGAGTTTAAAGAATTGTGACCCCCTATCAGAAAAGAGCTGCTCATCTCTGTCTTAAGTGGACAACTTTATATTTTAAAACAATGACTTCCAATATTGCTAAAGTTTATAAGACATGGTGCAACAATTTTAACAGCTTCTGTGTTCAGATTTTAAAATGGAACTTCAAACATTGTAATATTTTCACACCTGCACTGGGCCCGATAGTTAGAAGGTGACTGATTCAGAAGGTATTAATAATAGATGGCCATTCAACCCTTCATATTTGTCCCAGTTGTTCAAGCAAAGTTGAGAGCAAAATCTAAATGAGCACTTTATTGCATGGCAAAGGCCTGCACTCTTTCAGGCAAAATGTTAAACTGTCACCTCATCTGCCCTCTGAGACTTAATGATCCCATGGTATTGTTTGAAATAGGAACAGGGGAGTTATTCTCAAAATCTGATCAATATGTTTCCTACAAGTTACACTTTCAAGACTACATTTTACAGTGATTTATGTCCCTGTCCTTTTATGGGATCTTGCTATCCTTAAATTGACCACTATGTTTCCCTAAATTACAATAGTGACAGCTTTGCAAATATTAGGTAGGCTCCAAACATTTCTGGGGTGCCCCAAGGTCAGACCATGTGCTGTAGAAATGCAAGTTTTCACTTGACTCAACCTTTGGTTATCAATCAACTAACTTGATGGTAAATCCTGTCTCTTTGACCATTAGAAAAGTACAGCTGAGCTGTCAGTGTTAAGATGACAGCTTGAGCAGCAAGCATTAATTGTATTGACCCACATTCACGTGTTTAAGCCAGGAAAGCCAATAGCGAGTCCAGCTGCCACTCAACATTCTGCATTTGTCATAAAAAACATCTGGCAGCAGATAGATCAAACTGGGCACATGTGGCTTAGTGCTAGCCCAAGAAAAGAGAAGAAATCACACAACACATTGAACAGATAAAGCCATTTTTAGAATTACATTTGCCTGAATGCCACAGGATGGCAGAATCTAAAGTACAGAAAAGAAAGATACATCAAAAGACATAGTTTCTTTTCTCAAACAAAATTCAACTGAATGACTTATTTCAGATATCCTATCCCTCAAATAAATTGAATGGTGGTTATTATTTCACTGAAACAAATACTGCACATCTGTTTAATCAACTGCTCTTTGCGATGTTACTGTCTAAGGAAAAGCCTGAAGGCTTGCAGAATAAAACCTTCCATTTTAGTTATACTCATAGTCCTGCTGTGCTGTCCCATTCTGAGTGGTTGTCATCAAATGTGGATTGAAAGAAATTGTTTTCCGCTCTTAAAAATCTGTCATTCCATTGCCTTCAAACAACTGCAGTACATGATGTGATATTCTGCTGTGCAGGCAAAAGCAGGCTGCTTCTTATTGAAGGGAAATGTGAGTAAAATGTTGAATAAAATCAGAAACCAAGAGGGAAATATTGTGTCAAGGATTTTCTTCCGATTCTTGTGTGGAGCATAGGTGCCACTGGTAAAGCCGGCATTTGGTGCACATCCCCAGTTTCCCTGGACTGATAGGATTTATAGGTCATTTCAGAAGGCAGTTAAGAATCAGCCACACTGCTGTGGGTCAAGAGGACTTCTTGAAGAATTGCTATTTATGGGCTCGCAGAGAAGTTGTGATCTATGTCTCTGTATTTGTTAGCCATTTGAAAAGCAAGTATTAAATGTCTTAGCCATTTCCCTTTTCAAGCCATACTTCCTCCACCCTTTTTCCATGAGCTTTCCATGCCAGCTCCACACTCTTCATACTCTCAATACATCTCTATGCCTATCTACCAGTACACTACAGAGAGAAACAATGAGCTACATAATAGAAGGGCAACTCTTGAACTGTTCCCAAATGCAAAATTGTCATTCAAAAATCTGCCTGAAGAAACTTCTATGAGCCTCTAAAGCTTCCCATCAGATGGAGTCTTATAGTATCAACAATAGAAGTCTTACTTTACTTCATACCTCTTAACCTCAGACAAGTAAAACAAGTTGAATTATCAGATTAATTATACTCATTGTAATCATACAAATATTTCAAAAAATCAAAATAAATCTTTCTTGTCAGATCCCAACTGAACAAATTCATCATTATGTTTTGGAACTCAGCTAAGCATTCAGAAGGAGGATAGCTGGGAACTATCAAAATGGAAGCATTTTGGCCAGCTATCCGTTTATTTGAATGGCACTGGAAGGAGCATGGGACATGAAGTCAACACAGGATTGTGGAAGTGCCATGGGTAGTGGGTGGAGGGATAAGGAGGAACAAGAGGTGAGGGCCTGAAGACTTTGAAACAAATGGAACAAAGTCCAACAGAACAAAATCAGGCCTTCTAACCAGCTCACTTTAGCACCTCTATGCTTGTATCTAGTCTCTGCCCAGGCTGCTTTTCTCAACACAATACTATTTCAATTTCCTCAGAGCAAAAATGTTATTTACTAAGTGCTATTTGTTTCAAAATGGGTCTGTCACATCAAGAAATATCCCAATTCAATTTTCTCATGTCTTTAGTGAAAATCCAGTTGTTAACTCAGTTCCAACTCCTCAGATGCTGTCTGACCTACAATATATTTCTAGAATTCCCTGTTTTTACTTCATATTTCATATAAAAATCAATAATGTTTTGTACTTGTCAAGGGCACTCAATAATTGTATATCAGTCTTTCTTTCTTTTCCATCAAATTCTACTGCTGTAGATTTTTACCTTAAGCAAACTAATAATGTGCATAAAAAGGGCATTCATTTATGGAACAATATTTACACAATTAACGTTCCCTCTTGCATGCTGCACACAATAGGTGCACAGTGTGAGGCAATAACATACTCTAAACTGCTGACAAATTACTATTTTACCCACAAAGCAGCGAACAACATCACAAGTTGAAAATAAATGTAACTTACACTGTAAGGAGTTTAAATGATTAATTTTCCACATGAATAATTAGATGGGCTGAGATACAAGTGTAACAAATTGGCCCTTTTTTATGAGCGACGTATAGAATTCCTAATGAAAATACGCAATTGCTTGGAACATTTGTTATGAATTCATTATAATTTTTCCACATTCAGGATTATCATTATAATTGAAGGTGGCATGCTCTTTTAGAGAGATGTTTTGAAGATACATGAAGATGTCCTTTACTACATGGCAATTTTATGTGATATTTATTTCCAATTTCTTTAAGATAGCTGCTGTATGAATGATAGGAAATTATATGTACATGTTTCATTATGACAAGCTTCATGAAATCAAAATATGCTGGCTGACAATTTTTGATTATCTGCCTTAGGAAGTTGTAAACCTGAAGGAAGAATGTACAAGAAGCAAATAAAGTTCAGTGAGGGAGCACCTTCTCATCTTTTCTAAGCTTTTTCAAGAGTCAAATGCAAGACAAATTCAAAAATAATAATTTTCTTAAGAGGAATCAAGTTCTTCAAGTAAATTAGCAAAGAATTTTTTAACCCGAAGACATAATGTGAATATGACACACAGAGACAAGTTTGGATTATATTTTCTTTGTCATTCTCATTGCAGTTACCCTAATCGAGGTGCCTGTTTTATTCCCTATCTCTTTAAACTCATTGCCTTCGTCTACTACTATTTTGCACAAATTTGCAATGCTCTTTGAAATGATAGTTTCCTGACTTTTGCCCTAATATTTTTGCATTTACATCTCTGTCTCCTTACTCTAAGCAACTCAATCAGGAAAAGTTTCTTTCTACATTGTGCCAACTCCTTCAGAAGTTTCAAAAGCCCTACCAAATCAACCCTTAATCTCCTCTGCCCTGAAAGCATTCCCAATTTGTCAGTGGATATTGTATTTGTACTTTTTCCATAAGACGATAAGACCATAAGACATAGGAGTCGAAGTAAGGCCATTCAGCCCATCGAGTCCACGCCGCCATTCAATCATGGCTGATGGGCATTTCAACACTACTTACCCACACTCTCCCCATATCCCTTAATTCCTTGTGAGATTAAGAATTTATCAATCTTCTCATATCTGTCTACACATTAATAACTCTAATACCTGTTGTAATGCAGTGAAGAGCACTGAACTGATTGCTTTCCTTGTCCCACTCCACGAATAGAGGTCATATTGCTCACTATATATTTATCAGGCTGTATCTAAATCAGTACCAGGAGTGAGTCTACAAGGGTTTTTCAGTAACAAATAAATAACTAATTTATTGTAAACAAAAGTTACTTAAGTATATAAATAAAATTTACAACTAAAGCTAACTAACAAAACCTGTAAACTATGAAAAACATAAAACTACCCTTCAAAAAAAACCACACAAACATGCATATTTAACATTTAAATTCAGGCAAAAAAATGTTACTCACTGATTGACCAAATATTGATATACAGCAGAAGCCACATTCCGTACAGGTTTATTGACACTAGAATGTTTTCAGGAATCAGGTATAAATTACTTGATTCACTTGCTTGGACACAGTATAAGTGCATTCCTAATTATCCTTTAGGATCCTTCACTTGTGGAGATGATGTCTTCCAATGAGTTTTCATCCTTCAAAATTTGATGAGAAGATTTAGAGAGGAAAGAAAGAAAGGGCTAAGTCTGTTGCTCCTGAAGCAAATTATCTCAATATGTCTATCTGTGTTCAAATTCAATTTCCTTCTAGTCATTCAAAAATGGGGTCATGAGAGGGCAGCATGGTGGCTCAGTGGTGAGTACGCTGTCTCACAGCACCAGAAACCTGGATTCAATTCCAGCCTTAGGTGACTGCATGGAGTTTGTACATTCTGTCTTGTCTGAATGGATTTCCTACAGCTGCTCCAGTTTCCTCCCACAGTCCAAAGATGTGCAGGTTAGGTGGACTGGCTGTGCTAAATTGCCCAGTTTTCAGGTGTGTAAAGGCTATTATCGAATCTCTGTAGTGCAGAAATGGTCAATTGGCCCACCAAGTCCACATTGACCTTCCAAACAATAATTCACCTAGACCAGTTCCCCTACCCTATTACTCTACATTTACCTCTCACTAATGCACCTAACCTACATACCCCTGAAAACTATGGACAATTTAGCATGGCCAATTCACCTCAGCTACACATCTTTGGAATGTTGGAGGAAACCCACACAGACATGGGGAGAATGTGCAAACTCCACACAGACAGTTGTCCAAAGCTGGAATCGAACCTGGGTTTGGTGCTGTGCTGCAGCAGTGCTAATCACTGAGCCAGTGTGCCACTAGATGGGTGAACAATGAAAAACACAGGGTTACTGGGACAAATTTGGGGGAGAGGATGCTCTTCAAGGGGTCGGTGTAGACTCAACAGACTGAGAGGCCTGCTTCCACATTGTAGGGATTCTATCTCTCTCGCTAAGTGCTGTAGATGCAGCGTTTCTATCTAAGCAGCTTGCCATTTGCAAATGCAATATTATTGCTGCTGTAGATAATGTCTTTAGCTTTGCAAATTATTTTTCTGTAAGCATCAAAGTATATTTGATATTATATATATTTTATATATGGGCAGACAAACGTATGTTCAGTCATAATATTAAACATTAATATGTGGAAACATATGTCTTCATATCAATCTCAGCACTCTAATAAAATGGGGAGAACAAACCTTCACAAAACAACCAAGTATTCCAACTATGACACAGAGGATATAATTCAATCGAGTGCATATCTATTGTTTCTCTGGAACTCCAGTCAGTCGTATCTCTCCACTCAATCCTTTGAATTACATGCCCCTAAACCACCTCCCATTCAGATCTTTCACAGTGTTTGAAACTAAAATGGCCCTTGTCAAAGCCCTGTTCACAAGCTAGTCACAGCTTACCACATTCTCCCATCACCTACAAGTCCTGCCTCCGCAGTATAAACTGTAACATTCTGCCAGTTGCATGAGTTCAGAAGCCTTCTCACACTGCTCTCATTTTTTTTTCCCTGTACTAAACATATTAACCAGTGAAAACAAATGAACTGATTTGATTGATTTAAATTCAGGTTATTCACAGATGGAGGGCTGCATGTTCTTAAGAAAAACTAAGAACATTCTCACTGACAAGCCCACTTTTAGCTGTAGGTTGCCACTTGTAAAAAATGAGTGTCACATAATGGAGAGAAACATAAAGAAACAATTGTATTGCCAAGGAACTGGAGCATTGAACATACGGATCCCTTTGATGATGTTTTAAAAGTGTTTGACAACTATTTTACTTGAATAACCAATCACACTATGGAAAGAAATAGATTTAATAAGAGTACAGAGTTTCCAGGAGAATCCATTGGCAACTTCATCAATGAAGTATGTATTATCCCAATCTTGTGAATATGGAGTGTTATCACCAGAAGCATTCAGAGACAGAATTATGCTTAGAGCATTTGATGTATCTTTTTCAGATCTATTACAATTACACCGTGGACGGCATGGTGGCACAGTGGTTAGCACTGCTGCCTCACAGCGCCTGAGACCCGGGTTCAATTCCTGCCTCAGGCGACTGACTATGTGGAGTTTGCACGTTCTCCCCGTGTCTGCGTGGGTTTCCTCCGGGTGCTCCGGTTTCCTCCCACAGTCCAAAGATGTGCAGGTCAGGTGAATTGGCCATGCTAAATTGCCCATAGTGTTAGGTAAGGGGTAAATGTAGGGGTATGGGTGGGTTGCGCTTCGGTGGGTCGGTGTGGATTTGTTGGGCCTAAGGGCCTGTTTCCACACTGTAATGTAATCTAATCTAATCTGAAAGAAGACTTTATGCAGAAAAAAAAGTATCCAGAATTATGCGAGAAACTGAGATTTAGAACAAACTGAAAAAAAATCTGAAGAACATCAACACAAATTTACTCAAGAAGGCAATGAGGGCATATCCACTTCATAAAATACAAATACTCAAATTATTCCCAAGACAAATTTACACAGAGCACATTCAAATATTTTGATGCCATGAAATGTAATCTAAAATATGAAGGAGAAAAAGCACATTCACAAGTGTCATGCCCAACTCTGTCAGAGAATGTTACATTTGTAGGAAAGTGGGATATTTTTAAACAATATGCATAAACCAAAAACAATCCTTAAATAACTGCAAACACTTAAAAACTTTCTACTGAACAACATGAGATTAAAACCTCTATCAAAATACAGAGGATCTAAATTTAGTTCATGACATAGCTCATTTAGAAGAAACACCACAACTATCCCTAAAGGAAAAGATTGGCTCACCATCAGAACCAGACATAGCCATACTCACAAATGTCAGTTGGTGTCCAGCTCAATTAAGGTTGGATACAGGAGTGAGCATCATAGTATTTTCCAACAAAATGATTTGGTTGAAAAACATAAAGTTACAACATGCTGCTTTGACACCACACTGTGCAGGTGGAACTGCCTCTATAATCAATGTTAAAAGTGTCTTTACAACATAAGTAAGGCCCAGGCTTTCCTCTGGCCAGTCAGGTATTATTTCAGCATTGATGGCAGTTGTGCATGGGGGGCATGTGGAATCTCCAATGGAGCAGACTCTAATAGAATTGCCCAGAAATTGAAAAATCCACTGGATAAATCTCTTACACCCAGAACCCTTTGAAACACTCTATTTAAGCCAGATACTTTGAACAATGATGATGAAATTATGCAATTAGTTACTCAGGGAAGTTAGACTATGGAGTTATAGTCTAACTTACATGTAACTATTAAACTTATTCCATATTTACTTTACATACCAAACTACACCTCCACCAGAAAATCACATTCCTCCCTTTCCTGACTTGTCACACATCTCCTAATGAATCAAGAGTTATGGGATCTCACATGGTGGAGCGAGAATGCATGGCCTACTTCTGCTCCTGTCTTGTTGTCCTCCCTGACCATTCTTCTCTCTGCATCCCCAATCTCCCTCCCACTCTCGGCCAAACCTGACCTGACATCCCTTCTCCCACCAGCTGATAACTCTTCTCTCCCAGTACGTAAAATCACACTTACCTTATATATTGGGGTTTGACAGCAGCTGTCCAAGCAACATGGCAGATAGTGACCTTTGAACTGAAGGAAAATCGAAGATTAAAAATTAGCCCAATGGTAACCATTGGCCCAAATATTCTAGCACTAAAAGATGTGGACATTGGTGAAAAAGTTGGGAAAATGAAGTGGAATTGACAGTCAGGAGATTCCTGATGTTGAAAGCAAAATGTCCCAATTTTCAACCAAGTATTGAATGGTGAGAGGCCAATTTGCATTCAATAATTTCTCTTATGAGTTAATCTCTCCTCATTGATATGTGGTATCCAGTCTCCCACTGGCTTAATGTAACTAGACAATTTCTAACTGCAAGTCAGAGTACTGTCTGAGCACATCTCTCATTCCTCTATCTTGGACACCATTCAGCAACATCAGAGTCCATGAGCTGGAACTGTGTGCACTCAACCATTTATCAGGACCTCTAGGTTCCTGTCGGCAAAGGGAAATGGAAATTTCTCTCTGTCTAGCATGTTTGAGGCAATAGACAGGAACTATTTAAAGCAGCTTCAGGCTGAAAGAATCTGATTCGGTTCACACTTAAGAGTCCAAGAAGGCATCGGAAATCCTTGGAGACACCAGTGTCAGGAATCCTGGGAGGTCATGGCAATGGAAAAAACTTTCACTTGTGGGGAGATGGAGGATACAATGAATAGGCATGGTGCATTGGTAAGTGTGGACTACATTAGAAGACCAACTGATCCACTAAAGTTCCTCAGGGAGGGAAATCTGTCATCCTTACACAGTCTAGCCAACTTGCATACACTCCATATAAGGACTACAGAAATACAACAGTGTAGTTAATTCTTAACCGGGTCACAGAATCATAGAGTCACAGGGATGTTCATGATGGAAACATACCTTTTGGTCCAACTTGTCCATGCTGACCAGAACTCCTCCAACCCAGGGAAAAGACCTTGTCTATTTACCCAACCATGTCACTCATGATTTTATAAATCTCTATAAAGTCACCCCTCAGCTTCTGACATTCCAGGGAAAATAACTCCAGCCTATTCAGTCTCTCCCCATAGCTCAAATCTTCCAACCTTAGCAATGTCCTTATTAATCTTTTCTGAACCCTTTCAAGTTTCACACCATCCTTCTGATAGGAGGGAGAACAGAATTGCACGCGATATTCCAACAGTGGCCTAACCAATGTTCTGTACAGCCACATCATGACCTCCCAACTCCTGTACTCAATACTCTGACCAATAAAGGAAAGCATACAAAATGCATTCTTCACTATCCTATCTACCTGTGACTCCACTTTCAAGGAACTATGAGCCTGCACTCCAAGGTCTCTTGGTTCAGCAACACTCGTAAAAGGTTCTGGCAAGTTACTCAGCTATATCAGAACTGTTACAATGACTAAAGAAATGAAAGAAACCAATCAAGTCACTTGGCATTGATCTAACCACTAGAGACAACAGCAGCAAACCCATTCCTGTCAATCCTGCAAAGTTCTCTTTATTAACACCCGGGGGCTAGTGCCCAGATTGGAGAGTTCTCTCATCAGATAGTTGAAAAATAGTATGATGTAGTCATCATCACAAAATTGTACCCAGACAACATTGTCACCATTCCTGTATATGTCCTGTCCCACTAGCAGGACAGTCCCAGCAGATGTGTCACACAGTTGGGAGGGAGCTGTTGTGTTGCCAGAACCTTTTACGAGTGTTGCTGAACCAAGAGACCTTGGAGTGCAGGCTCATAGTTCCTTGAAAGTGGAGTCACAGGTAGATAGGATAGTGAAGAATGCATTTTGTATGCTTTCCTTTATTGGTCAGAGTATTGAGTACAGGAGTTGGGAGGTCATGATGTGGCTGTACAGAACATTGCTCAGAATTGACTCCAAAACTTATGAGATCTCATGCATCAGATCAAACTTGGGCAAGGATACCTCCTGCTGATTACTATGTACGATCCTCCTGTGGCTGATGAAAAGTGCTCCTCCATGTTTAACGACACTTCAAGGAAGCATTGAGGGTGCAAAATTCACTGTGAATGGGAGATTTCAATATTCATCACCAAGAGTAGCACAGCATCTACACCACTGATTGAACTGGTCAAGACCTAAAGAACTTCGCTGCAAGACTGGGTCAGCAGCAAATGCTGTTGGAATAAACAGAGGTAACACTTTAATTGACTTTGTTCTTCAGTCCAATCCATGGTGAACAGGTTTCCAAACTAAATTAGTCCAATTTGCCTGTGTTCGGCCCTTATCTCTCTAAACCCTTCCTATTCATGTACCTGTCCAAATGTCTTTTAAATGATGGAACTGCATCTACATCTATCACTTTCTCTGGTAGTTAGTTCCATATATGCACCATCCTCGGTGTGAGAAAGCTGCTTCTTGGGTCCCTTTTAAATCTTTCCCCTTTCATCTTAAAATTATGCTCCAGGGAAAAAATGTCCCAGCCAATCAGTGGTCCCCAGCATAACAGCTGTCAGTATTCAACCAATATAGTTTTCTCCATATGATATCAAGAAACAGCTGCAGGCATTAGATATAACAAAAGCTATATGTCCTAATAACATTCCAGCAATAATTCTGAGAATTGTGCTCCAAAATTAGCTGTACCCAAAGCCAAGCTGTTCCAGTACAGCTACAACATTGACATCTGCTTAACAATACAGGAAATTACTCAGATATGTCCTATCTACAAAAAACTTAGACAAATTCAAACTCCACCTTATCAGTCTCCCCTCAATTAACGACAAAGTGATGGAAGGCATCAAATGGAAACAAAGCTAGTGGTACTTGATAAAGATTAGCATGCTTACCTTCAGCTCTGCCAGGGCCATTCAGCTCATTACAGTCTTAGTTCAAATATAGACAAAAGAAGTGAACTCCAGAGTTAAGGTGATGTGCTTTATATCAAGGCAACATTTTACTGGAAATGGCATCAAGAATCCTTGGCATTGAGTCCATGGGAAATGGAGGGAATCCTCCTTTAGTTGGAGTCATAACTGACATAAAGAAAAATGGTTGTGGTTGTTGGAGGTCGGTCAGCTCATTTCTAGGATATCTCTGCACGAGTTCCTCAGGGTGGTGTCATAGCGCAATCATCTTCAGCTACTTTATCAACAACCTCCACTCCATCATAAGATCAGAAGTGTGAATGTTCACTGATGTATACACAAAAGTTAATACCATTCACAACTATCGAATGTTGAAATAGTCTATGCCCAAATGCAAAAAGACATGGACAATAAATAGGTTTCGGCTGACAAGCTACAAGAACTATTCGATCAGAGTTACGTAGCCATCTAATCTTACTCCACCATAACTTGCCATCTTATTATTGCGTAGTAAACTTTTCTTGCAACTCAAGATCATGGCTCTTAAGGCAGAATTCCAATTATCATCCTTCACCATTAGTGCTAGATGAGGGGTTGTGGCATTGTACCTACTCAGAGAAGTTCCAAGCATGTGGTGCCAGCTGCAAGCACCTCTTACAACAGGCTGTAACTCTACATGTACTTTGACTGCTTACTGCCTGAAAGTCAAACAAATCATTTGGAGTTCAAGTAAGTAAAGGATTAGTCAAGGCACTTCCAATTATTGCAAGTCCAGAGATATAGCATGAAAGTGGTCTTTGTGGCAATGGTTTATTTTGGGCAATCACTCCATCAACAGTGTTCCCACCAGAATAGGAATAAAGGGACTACATCACTCCTTGTCAAACTTAAAAAACACACAGCATGGAAGGTCCTGGTGTAGACAAGCAGTTTAAATGTTTAGCGTTGCAATGGAAGATATGGGCAAAAGTGATTGTTATCATATTGTTGCCAATGTCATTAAATCAAGCGGAAGAACCTGACCTGACTCTGCATTTACATTCCAAAACTCAACAATGGTCCTAAACAAGGCTGCTATTTCTAAGGATTTGCTTTACACTGACATGCAATTGCGTAAATTGGTGCAGAATTCTGATCTTTTTAAACCACACCATTGAAATGCACTTAACAAAATGCAGTGAAATCTAATAAGGAAATTGTGGAGGAACTGGTGTTGGACTGAGGTGGACAAAGTCAAAAATCACACAACACCAGGTTATAGTCCAACATGTTTATTTGGTAGTACTTGCTTTTTGAGCGCTGCTCCTTCATCAAGTAGCTGTGGAGCAGGCCCATAAGACAGAATTTGAGCAAAAGAACACAGTGTCATGCATGCAACTGATACGATATATTGAGAAAACTGAGATTGCTGTTAAGTCGTTCATCTTTTAGAATGGGTTGCAGGTTTCAGTTCATTAATATGTAAATCCCAGAACTTCTTTCAAATCACATTCTCGAGATAATTGAATGTTTTATTTTAAAAAAGGTGACATTTCAGCTCAGACAATGTATTATAGGTGTGAGGTTAGACTGTCTGCATCCCAACCTTGAGTCAGACTGGTTCTATTTCCAAAGTAGGAATTTATAAAATGTTACATGGATTGACTGCCAGTGGTAGTCTGGCGCACGGACCTCTACACCACTGAAGCCAAACGCCAACTCGAGGACACTTCTTCCTACCGCCCCCTCGACCATGACCCCATGCCCCATCACCAAACCATCATCTCCCAGACCATACAGAACCTCATCACCGCAGGAGATCACCCACCCACAGCTTCCAACCTCATAGTCCGGGAACCCCGCACTGCCTGGTTCTACCTCCTTCCCAAGATCCACAAGCCTGACCAGCCTGGCCGACCCGTTATCTCAGCATGCTCCTGCCCCACTGAACTCATTTCTAGCTACCTCGACACTGTCTTATCCCCCCTAGTCCAGGAACTCCCCACATATGTTTGAGACACCACCCACGCCCTCCACCTCCTCCAAGACTTCCATTTCCCTGGCCCCCAACGCCCCATCTTCACCATGGATATCCAATCCCTCTACACCTCCATCCGCCATGACCAGGGCCTCCTAGGCCTCCATTTTTTCCTCTCCCGACGTCCCCAACAGTACCCTTCCACCGACACTCTCATTCGTTTGGCCGAACTGGTCCTCACCCTTAACAATTTCTCCTTCGAATCCTCCCACTTCCTCCAGACCAAAGGGGTAGCCATGGCCACATGTATGGGCCCCAGCTATGCCTGTCTCTTTGCTGGCTATGTAGAACTATGTAATTACACCGGCACCACTCCCACCTCTTCCTCCGCAACATTGATGACTGCATTGGCGCCACCTCGTGCTCCCGCGAGGAGGTTGAACAATTCATCAACTTCACCAACACATTCCATCCTGACCTTAAATTTACCTGGACCATCTCTGATACCTCTCTCCCCTTATGGGACCTCTTCATCTCGACCGACTTGACACTGACATTTTTTACAAACCCACCCACTCCCACAGCTATCTGGATTACACCTCTTCCCACCCTACCTCTTGCAAAAATGCCATCCGGTATTCCCAATTCCTCCGCCTCCGCTGTATCTGCTCCCAGGAGGACCAGTTCCACCACAGAACACACCAGATGGCCTCCTTCTTTAGAGACCGTAATTTCCCTTCCCACGTGGTTAAAGATGCCCTCCAACGCATCTTGTCCACATCCCGCAACTGCACCCTCAGACCCCACCCCTCCAACAGTAATAAGGCCCGAACGCCCCTGGTGCTCACCTTACACCCTACCAACCTTCACATAAACCAAATCATCCGCCGACATTTCCGCCACCTCCAAAAAGACCCCACCACCAGGGATATATTTCCCTCCCCGCCCCTTTCCGCCTTCCGCAAAGATCGTTCCCTCCGTGACTACCTGGTCAGGTCTACGCCCCCCTACGACCCACCCTCCCATCCTGGCACCTTCCCCTGCCACCGCAGGAACTGTAAAACCTGCGCCCACACCGCCTCCCTCACCTCCATCCAAAGCCCTAAAGGAGCCTTCCACATCCATCAAAGTTTTACCTGCACATCCACTAATATCATTTATTGTATCCATTGCTCCCGATACAGTCTCCTTTACATTGGGGAGACTGGACGCCTCCTAGCAGAGCGCTTTAGGGAACATCTCCGGGACACCCGCACCAATTAACCACACCACCCTGTGGACCAACATTTCAACTCCCCCTCCCACTCTGCCGAGGACATGGAGGTCCTGGGCCTCCTTCACCGCCGCTCCCTCACCACCAGACGCCTGGAGGAAGAACGCCTCATCTTCCGCCTCGGAACACTTCAACCCCAAAGCATCAATGTGGACTTCAACAGTTTCCTCATTTCCCCTTCCCCCACCTCATCCTAGTTCCAAACTTCCAGCTCAGCACTGTCCCCATTGCTTGTCCTACCTGCCTATTGTCTTTTCCACCTATCCACTCCACCCCTCCCCCCGCCCCTGACTTATCACCTTCATCCCCTCCCCCACTCACCGGTGTACTCTATGCTACTTTCTCCCCACCCCCACCCTCCTCTAGCTTATCTCTCCACGCTTCAGGCTCTCTGCCTTTATTCCTGGTGAAGGGCTTTTGCCCGAACCGTCGATTTTACTGCTCCTCGAATGCTGCCTGAACTGCTGTGCTCTTCCAGCACCACTAATCCAGAATCTGGTTTCCAGCATCTGCAGTCATTGCTTTTACCTGCCTGCAGATTGTCTACTTTTTGAATAGAATGTATCTGCAATTACAATTCTGCAAGTTCAAATTCAAAACAGAGACTTATATGTGTGCGCAAGTGCATGTGAGGGATAACAAATATCTTTTGCTATAAATCTACTCCACTAGCTACCTGACAAAGAAGCAATGCTCTGAAAGCTTGTACTTCCGAATAAATCTGTTGGATATCACCTGGTGTTGTGTGAGTTTTAACTATGTTATAGCAACATAGAAATTAGTCAGTTTTTGTTGGCATCATTTTAGTTTATAGGCTATTGGGATTAATATTCTCATTCTCATCTAGGTTCTTTGTTCAATGTTTTGGAAGAAAACGTTACCTTCAAGTTATACTTCGGCTATGTAGGGATGATGGATGGAAGCAGTTCTTCTCTGGAACACAAGAGGAAATCTGAATCCCTCTCTCTCACTTACTGATGCTGAGAGAAGGGATCAATTGAAAGTATTGACATGGAGATATATTTTTATTAGGAAAAGTACGACAAATACATAAACTTTAGGATTTGAATCAGAAGGAGGCAATTTGGTCCCTCAAACCTGATCCTAATTTATTTGATTTGACCATGGCTGATCTGATTGCAGTCTCAATTCAGCTTTAGGTTCTTCTATCCCCTTATTAAGTGTTTTGGAACCAAAGCAGGGAAATGGAACTAAGGTACAGATCAACCATGATGTAACTGAATGATAGATCAGGCTCAGGGGTGTTCCTCTGTGCATAGCAGAGCGTTACTGAGCAAAGGTTTTTAGGAGAACTTTGCAAGTAAGAGCCAAATCATTTTGAAAAAAACATCAGTGCTTCATCAAAGGGATGCATACTAGGAAAGCCCTGTCAATCTCTCTAATGTCCGCAGTAAACACCAACCACCTTTTTCCCTATTTCACTGTTTCAGTAGGCCTCCTGTTATTTTAACATAATGATGTGCGGTTAGAGCTAAATATCTTTTCAAAGCAAATGTTGCAGCAATATTCAGAAGCAAGAACAGTGAAGGAGAAAGACCCCATCATCAATTATTAAACAAGTTAAACAGTCAGATTAAATTATATTTCAAGGCTTAGAAATCTAATTTTCTCTCAACTGGGTGGCAACTAACAAAAGGAATCCTTCCATACTAAGCATTCTGCGCTGCATTTATTTTCAGCATTCATGCTCTGCCAGAATGAGATTCAGGCAATGCTGTTTTAGAAGGAGTTAATGAGCTTGTGGAGGACAGTAAGGGAGAGCGGATTTCTTTGATTCGTGGCTTTTGCTGCTGTTGTTTGGAAAATGACCCATTTCCTACAACTTGCAATACTGCAACCATCTCTAATACCAGGGCCGTATACAATTCCCAAATCGAAAAATAGTTGGAGGCACTGGTTGCTGAAAGTTTATGGCCCTGACAATATTTCAGTAATAGCATTGAAAACTTGTGCTCCAGAACTTGTCACAATCCTAGCTGAACTCTTTCAGTAAGTTACAACATTCACATCTGCCCAACAATGTGGAAAATTGACCAGGTACGTTCTTATGAACAAAAAGCAGGACAAATCCAATTCAGCCAATTTTTGGCCATCGGTCTACTCTCAATCATCAGTAAGGTGTTGGAAAGTGTCATCAACATTGCTATCAAACAGAAACTACTCAGTAATAATCTGCTCGCTGACACCGTGGTTAAATTCCACCAGGGGCAATGAGCTCCTGACCTCATCACAGCCTTGGTTCAAACATAGACAAAAGAATTGAATTCCAGAGGTGGGGTATAAGTGACAGCCCTTGACATCAAGGTCATATTTGACTGAGAGTGTTACATCTAAAAGCCCTTGCTAAACTGGAATCAATAGGAAATGGATCAAAATCTCTGCCCTTTGGAGTCATACCTGACACATAGGAGGATGGCTGTGGTTGTTGGAGATCAGTCAGCTCATTTTTAGGACAGCTTTGCAGGAGTTTTGCAGTGTCTTAGGTTCAATCAAATTCAGCTGCTTCATCAATGACCTTCCCTCCATCATAAGGCCAAAAGTGGGGATGTTTGCTGATGATTGCACAATTTTCAGCACCATTTGTGCCTCCTCAGATGCTGAAGCAGTCCATTTTCACGCAAAATAAGATCTGAATAATATCCAGGCTTGGGCTGACAAGTGGTAAATAACCTTTGCATCACACAAATGCTAGGCCAAGAAGAAACAATCAACTATTGTCTCTTAACATTCAATGGTTTTACATGACTGAATTCCCCACCACAAACATCTGGGAGTTTATCATTGATGAGAAAATCAACCTGACCTACCACATCAAAGTAGTCGATACAAGAGGTGATCAGAGGCTAGAATTATTGCAGCACATTAACTCAACTCCTGAGTCACCAAAAGCCTATCCACCATATACAAGGTACAAGTCAGGAGTATAATGGAATACTCCCGACCTTGTTTGGATGGGTGTAGCTCCAACAACACTCAAGAAGTTTGGCACCATCCAGGACAAAGCAACCCGCTTGATTGGCATCATTATCCATAAGCATTTACTCTCCCCACCCACTGACATTCAGTAGCAGCAGTTTGAACTAGTTACACGATGCAGTGCAGATATTCATCAAAGATCATTAGACAGCACCTTACCTCCTTTTGTAAATAGTGGCACCACGTTAGCCAACCTCCAGTCTTCAGTCACCTCGCCTGTGACTATCAATGATACAAATATCTGAGCAAGCAGCCCAATAATCACTTCCCTGGATTCCCACAGAGTTCTAGGGTACACCTGATCAGGTCCTGGAAATTTATCCACTTTTATGCGTTTTAAGACATCCAGCACCTCCACCTCTGTAATATGGACATTTGTCAAGATGTCGCCATCTATTTTGCCATATTCTGAACTCTTTCAGTACAGTTACAACATTCACATCTGCCCAACAATGTGGAAAATTGACCAGGTATGCCTTATGAACAAAAGGCAGGACAAATCCAATTCAGCCAATTTTTGGCCATCAGTCTACTCTCAATCATCAGTAAGGTGATGTAAGTAAACACTGATGCAAAATACTTGTTTAGTATCTCCCCTATCTCCTGCAACTCCACATATAGGCTGCTTTGCAGATCTTTGAGGGGCCCTATTCTATCTCTAGTTACCCTTTTGTCCTTAATGTATTTATAAAAACCCTTTGGATATTCCTTAACCCTATTTGCCAAAGCTATCTCATGTCCCCTTTTTGCACCCTGATTTCACTCTTAAGTACACACTTAACAAATTCCTCTCTATCTCTCTATGACTCTAAACCCTTAACACAATGGCAGACCCAACTTGGAAAGTTAAAATCCCCACCATAAACTCCCTTCATTATTCTTATAGATAACTTGAAATCTCCTTACAAATTTGCTTCTCAATTTCCTACTGACTATTAGGTTTGGATACAGTTGTGGTATCTTCTCTCGAGGGGAAAAGTTGAGCAAACACAGTTCCCTTGTTTAAGAAAGAGATCATAAAATGAAATAGAAAAGGGAACCATATTGAAAGATGTCAAGTTATAATTGCTCAAAAAATAAAATTCAGATGATAATTAGAAAGAGGGCAGGGGCGTGGCAGCTCAATGGTTAGCACTGCTGCTTCAAAGTGCCAGAGACCTGGATTTGAATCTACCCTCGGTCAGCTGTCTGTGCAGAGTTTGCATATTCTTCCCATGTCTGTGTGGGTTTCCTCTGGATGGTCCAGTTTCCTCCCACAATCCAAAGTTGGGTAATTTGGTGATGTAGCCATGGGAAATGCAACGTTACATGAATAGGACACGGGCTGGATCTGGGTGGGTCAGTGCGAACTCAATAGACCAAATGGTCTGCTTCTGCACTGCAGGGATTCTGTGATAGGAAAAAAGAGGCAAAGAAAGCATATGACTAGAAACTGGCAACCAACATAAATGAAATCGATATGACTCTTACTGGCATATAAGTATTAAGAAGGCAGAAAGAGGAGAAGTTGGGTGACTTATTGATGGGAAAGAGATCTACACATGGAGGTGAGGCAAAACTGAGGTTATAAATATTTTGCAAGTGTATTCATCAAAAAGAAAATGCTAGTGAGGTCATAGTGAAAGGGCAGGTATTTGAGATGCTGGATGGATGGAAAGATTGATAAAGGGGTATCATTAGAACAATGTGACTACACTTAAAGTAGTGAAGTCAGTTGGTCTTAATTGGTTGCAACTCAGGAAATTGTGGGAAGTAAAGGAGGAAATGCAGAGATACTGGTCAAAATCTTTCATTCCTGCTTTAGGTACAGAGGACTGGATTTGAAAAATCAGAAATTGCTGGAAAAAGCCAGCAGGTCTGGAGGCACCTGTGGAAGGAAAGCAGAGTTGATGTTTTGATTCCAGTGACCCTTCTTCAGAGCTGATTGTAGCTTGTAAAAGGTGGTATATGTGCTGAAGGCCAGAGGTGGTGAAGGGGGCATGTGGAGCAGAGAAGAGGAAGCAATGAATGAAAAGGCAGGGACGGTGCACCGAGAAGAAGAATGACACTTAGATAGACAAAGAGATGGATTATAGTCTGTCAGGAAGAAAGAAAAGCTGATATTGGGGACAATAAGTGGATAAAAATAGATTGGCTGTTTAGAAAGCAGCCCATGTCATGACAGGGCCTGGAGTATGTGGGTAGGTAAAGAACATGAAAGAAGACATTCAGACTCTAAACTTATTGAACTTGATAGTGAGTTCTGAAGACTAAAGGGAGCCCAAGTGAAAATTGAAATGATCTACTTCCAGCAATGCTTGAGCAGTGCAGCAGGCCCGAGACAGAAATGTTGGCCAGGGAGCATGCTGATGTGTTGAAGTGACAGACACCTGGAAACTTGGCGTCCTTTTCGTGGACAGAGTACTGGGTTCCACAAAGCGGTGCCCAATTTGTATTTTGTCTTCCCAGTGTACAAGAGACCATATTGGGAGCAGCAAATACAGTAGACTAGAGTGAGTGAAGTGCAGGCAAATCATTACTTCACCTGGAAGATGTGTCTGGGATCTTGAATAATGAAGAATTTGAAGACAACCGGTAGTTAATGCACTTTCTTTAATTGTGTGGGTAGGTGCCATAGAGGTGTAGGGAGTGGAGGAGGAGTGGACCAGGATGTCCCAAAGGGATCGGTCCCTCCAGAATGTTAACAAGGGATGGGGGTGGTGTGTGTTTGTGGGGGGGGCTGGTAATGAAATCTGTCAGGTTCTGCTGGAGTAACGGAAATGGTGGCTTATGATTCTTCAGATGTGAAGACTGGTGGGAATGGAAAGTGAGGCTGGGGATCCCTGTCAGTGTTATGGGAGGGAAGGGAGCTGGTGAGCAAAAATCAGGGAAAAATGAGAGACGTGGCTGAGAGCTTTACCACCATGGTTCTGGGGAATCCTCAGCTGATGAATGAGGTAGAAGCTGGCATCATATGAACAGATATGATGAAGTCTGACAACTTGTAGAATGGTAAGGAGTCTTTACGGCAAACAGGGTGAGAGGATTTATAGTCCAGGTAATGTGTGGGAGTCAGTTGATTTGTCGCAGATATTGGTGGCAAGCTTATCCCCAGAAATGGAAACAGAGATGTCAAGGAAGGGAAGGGAGCAGTTGGAGATAGACCAGGTGAAGAAGAGAGCAAGATGGAAATTGGAATCCTCAACCAAGGTCTCCCCACCAGCATGGTTGACAGGGCCCTCAGCTGTGTCTGACCAATTTCTTGTACTTCTGTCCTCGCCCCTTCTCTATTCTGAGCAGATTTCAAAACAGCCAACCCAATTTCACCTACAATGGACCCCATTATAAGCTGTTTTTCCTCCCTGGCAGACTATCATTGCTTAATCTTTCTAAGCGTTGTTCTGTCTCTCTGGGCTCAATCTCTGCCTATCCTCTAACATCCTCCTCCATCCCTCACCCCTGTTTTTAGATTTCCACAGTTCTTTATTCCATTTTTGCAAATATGATACCCTTGTTCAAAAAGTGGTATGATTAACCCACAAAACACAAGTCAGTTAGTTCAACCTTTTAGAGATGAAAATCTGGGACAGGTATAATTATTTTTGGACAAATGTGGATTAATTAAGGAAATCCAGCACAAATTTGTTAAATGCAAGCTTTAGTTTAGATTACTTACAGTGTGGAAACAGGCCCTTTGTCCCAACAAGTCCACACTGACCGGCCAAAATGCAACCCACCCAGACCCATTCCCCTACATTTACCCCTTCACCTAACACTACGGGCAATTTAGCATGGCCAATTCACCTAACCTGCACATTTTTGGATTGTGGGAGGAAACCGGAGAACCCGGAGGAAACCCACGCAGACACGGGGAGAATGTGCAAACTCCACACAGAGAGTTGCCTGAGGCGGGAAATGAACCTGGGTCTCTGGTGCTGTGAGGCAGCAGTGCTAACCACTGTGCCACCATGCCGCCCACGGTGGTAGAATTTACAGAGTCATTTGGTACAGTACAGGGATAATGGGTGAGGCCATTGTTGTTAACGTGTTGAATATACACTTCCAAAAGGCACTTAATGAAGTGTAATGTAAGGGGCTTGTCAGCCAACTTGGACTCTGTGGTATTAAAGGGTCAGTGACAGCATTGATATGAAGTTGGCAGAGTAAGTTAAGAAAACAAATAGTGGTGAAAGACTACTTAACCAGATAAGGGTTTGCAGTGAGGTTGTCCAGAAATTTGTTCTGGAGACACCTCTTTGCCTGAAATACATTACTGGCACAAACTTTGGTGTACAGGACACAACTTCAGATTTGGAGAAAACTGAAAATTATGATGTATTGAGAATTTTGAGGAGGGTAATGATAAGGATGAAGGGGATATAGGCAGGCAGATGCAAAGGACAGCTATGTACTAGATGATACTTAATGCACATAAATATGATGTGATTCATCTACATAGGAGTACCAATACCAAGAACAGGTAATGTAAAAAAAAGTATAATTCTAAAGGGGTGCAGTAGCAGAGAGAACATGAGTATTTAAGTGATTAGAGATGGCAGGGCAGGTTGGAGAAACAGTTTTAAAAGCATAGATGATCCTCAATTTTCCAAATAGAAGCATAGGGTATCAAAGCCACAGGCATTATAATGAAGGTTTATAAAATACATGGTCAGTGCGGTATAGCTGAGTCACAACCAAGCCCACACAATTTCACTTCACTTTCCCATTTGACATATGCAGCCACATAACCAAAGAATAAAAGACTCATCTCAGGTTTAGTTTGAGCAGTTGACTTACAAAAAAACTGCTAATTTTTTTTTGAAATGCATATGAAGTATTGATAAAGAATAAAGACTATGTGGTTTGCGTTTGTGAAAACAATGGAATCTTCCATGTAATAGATTACAAAAAGAAAAGAAGATGAACAGGAGACCTACATTATTATTGGTTACAGTGCCACAGTAACAATATCACGTGAAGTTGTGAGTCCCAGGCTGATACTCTGGGGACATGGGTTCAAAACCCCACCAAGACAACTGGCAACATTTAAATTTGGTTAGCAAAATCTGGGATATGCAATGGTGGCCTTGAAACTATGATCGATTGCCATAAGATACCACATGATCTACCACTTTTTTGGAGAAAAGAAATCTGCTTTCCTCAACGTCAGATTACATTCAGCTCTGCACCCTCACAGCTCTTTGCAACAGTTGAGTTAAGTCATTCAGTTCAAGGACAATTGGTGATGGACAACAAAAAATAGACTTGCCAATGATGCCTTAACTCAACAAAATAGTATTAACATGGAGCAAAGAAGACGATTTGCTTCAGCACATTGAGATATATATGAGTTGACTCACATTACAAATGCAGATTTCATCAGATTTGGTGAGTCTAATTAGAATAATTGACTTTAGAGTATAGTTGTTTTTGTGCAAGATTTGTGCAGGAATGTAGAAATGGAAATCGAGTGAACAAATGTTGGATTATGAAAATGTTCTGCGCTTTCTTTTGCTCCATTTTCCCTATTTAACAGCACTGATCGGCTTAACAAAAAAAACAAATTACTTGGAGCAGTTTCTAAGAAAGATGAGCAAAATGAGGCAGTAGATAAGGCTGCCTTACATAGCTTGCAGACTTAATAGCTTTCTAATCTTCAATAGTACTTCATTGGCTGTGAAACATGTTCCATTTTGGAAAGCCAGTTGGTGAAGAATGATACTGGACCCAATCTTTACTCTGTCTTACATTTACTCCTGAAGTGAAACATTATGAGTATACACCTCCTAAAACAATTTCTTCACAGTTTCAGAAAGTATCTTTTTTTACAATATTGTTAAAGCAATTTAGCTCAATTAATAAGTAACAGACTGAAAGAGTATTAAATCCACAAAGGAAACATAAAGTTTAAATTAAAATCTCATTGTGACAGTAATAACCTACACCAGCTCCTATGGTGCCCACTGTCTGTGAAATATGACAGTGAACATATCCCACACTCCCCACTAGTCCTCACCCAGACTTGAACACATCCAGAGTTTCTCATTATACACATTCAAGTGAAACCCAATTAAAACTGTCCAACTGAATGGACTTAAACACAATTGACACATAATTAATAGTGCTTTAAGGTGTCCTGAAAGTCACCACATAAAATGTAAGACTTTCATTTTTCTTTGGATGAAAGCAAGACTGATTCTCAAAAAAATGTGTATGTCATTGTTCGTCTCATAAAATGACCAGAAATAAAAATGTCATTGTTGTCCACGAATTTGTGGATTTGAACTATTTGCCAATGAGAAATTTAATTAATTTTTACCCACTATACCCTACATTTTCATGCACAGGACACAATATTTGCAATCGACACTACCCATCAATCAATAACCCAAACACTCAATATGATACAGAGACCCATTTCTTTGAGCAAATTGTGAATACTTAAAACAGAACATTTTTAGATGTATTTGAGGAATAAATTGATGAATTATTCTCTTACTCATTTTAAGAATCATCAACCTTTAACAGGCAACATATGGTTTGCCCAGTAACACATCAATCTATTTATAAGTACTAAATGGAAATTACTATATATTTTAAAAGGAACAGAAGATATGAACAACTTTTGAGAGCTGACTTTTTGACTCGTTTAAGGGAATTGACTTGGATTGACAAATGGCAAGTAACATTCACACCACACAAATACCAGGCAATGACTAACTCTGATAAGAAACAATCTAGACACTGCCCCTTGACATTCATCAATGAATCCACCATGACCATCCTTCTGGGGGTATCATTCATCTGAACTGAATCAACCATATAAATACGGTGGCTACAATAGCAAATAATTAACTTTATGACTGCCCCAAACCCGTCCACCACCTACAAATCAGGAGCTTGATGAAATATTCATCATTTGTCTGGATGAGTGCAAGTCTAAGGACACTCAAAAAGCTTGACATCATCCAGAACAAATAGCTTGCTCCAATGAAGCTCAACGCAAACTGGAGGAACAACATCTCATCTTCTGACTAGGCACGTTACAGCCTGCAGGTCTCAACATTAAATTCAACAACTTCAGATGATTACCCCATCTTGACCCCTCTGTTTTCATTCTGCTCTGTAATTTTATTTCATTTATTTTATTTATCCCTTTTAAAAAAAATTTTCACTGTTCTGTACCTCTTATTTCTTGATTGTCTCTCTTTCTCTCACTCCCCACTCTCTCATCACCTTTTTCCTCTCCTTTTCTCCCTTTGCTACCCTTCTCCCCTGTTTTCTATTTTGCCTCTGCTTCACCCATCCTCCCCATCCCCCACATATTTTGTCATATAGCACTGGCTTCAGCCTTGGTCATTCCCATGCACTGTCATTATTACCTCTTTATTGCTACCTTTGCTTCTGGAGCCATGACTCACCTTCTCTCAACCTAATATAAATACCTCCCTATTTCTCCCTTTTTTTTAGCTTTGACAAAGGGTCAGTTAGACTCGAAACATCAGCTCTTTTCTCTCCTTACAGATGCTGCCAGACCCTCTGAGATTTTCCAGCATTTTCTCTTTTGGTTTCAGATTCCAGCATCCGCAGTAATTTGCTTCTATTTAAATAGCTTGCTTGATTGGCACCACATTCACAAGCATCCATTCCCTCCACCACTGATACTTAGTCACAGAAATATATACAATCTGGGTTGGATGACCTTCAGAGTGCCATGTGGACTTGATGGTCCAAATACCCTGCTTCCACACTCTAGGGAATCTATAATTCTCAAGGGAAAATAGGGACTGGCAATAAATGCTGGCCAGTCAGCAATTCTCATGTCTCACTTGAGAATAAAGATAAAATTCCATCCTTTGTTGCCCTTGTGAAGGTGATGGGAGGCTATCTTTTTAAGCTGCTGCAATCTTTTTGGAGTAGGTTCATCAATTGTGCAGTTCAAAGGGAGTTCCAAGATTTCATCTCAATGGTACTGAAGATTAGATTAGATTACATTACAGATTACATTACATTAGATTACATTACAATGTGGAAACAGGCCCTTCGGCCCAACAAGTCCACACCGACCCGCCGAAGCGTAACCCACCCATACCCCTACATTTACCCCTTACCTAACACTACGGGCAATTTAGCATGGCCAATTCACCTGACCTGCACATCTTTGGATTGTGGGAGGAAACCGGAGCACCCGGAGGAAACCCACGCAGACACGGGGAGAACGTGCAAACTCCACACAGTCAGTCGCCTGAGGCGGGAATTGAACCCGGGTCTCTGGCGCTGCGAGGCAGCAGTGCTAACCACTGTGCCACCGTGCCGCCCACAAGAGTGAAACCAGTTGGTCAATTCCGTTAATTTTTTTTAAACATTGTTCAACTCAATAAACTGGCCCAGATTTTCCAATGACCAGACAGTGGTTTCTGCAGCATATCTGCAGGATATGCCTCCAGACACTTGGAATCCCTGGCATAACAAACTGTGAGGAAATTGGCCAAAAAATGAAAGATTCTGCTGTGCAATTCATTGAATCATAGAGTCATAAGGTCATAGAGTCCTACAGCACGGAGACAGGCCCTTTGGCCCAAACTGGTCCATGCTGACCAAAATGTCTACCCATGCTAACCCCATTTCCCTGCATTTGCTTCTAAACCTTTCCCATCTATGTACTTGTCCAAATGCCTTTTAAGGGTTGTTAATGTACCTGCCTCAATCATGTTCACTGGCAACTCATTCCAAATGCATACCACCATCTGTATAAAATAAGTTGCCCCTCAGGTTCCCTTTTATTCTTTCCCGTCTAATTTTAAACTGATGCCCTCTAGTCCATGATTCCTCAGCCGTGGGAAAAAGACTAAATGCATTCACCCCTATCCATGCCTTTCATGATCTTATACACTTCTATAAAATCCCCCCTCAGTATCCTATGCTGTAAAGAAAAATGTCCTAGCTTGTCCAACCTCTCCCTATAACTCAGATCCTTGAGTCCTGGCAATATCCTTGTAAATTTCTTCTGCACTCCTTTCTATAGCAAGGTGACAAAAACTAAAAACAATACTCCAAATATGGTCTCACAATATTCTGTACAATTGCAACATAACTTCTGAACTTCTGTATTCAGTGCCCTAACTCATGAAGGCCCATGTGCCAAAAGTCTACCTGTGACTCCACTTTCAATGAAACATGCACCTGAAATCCAAGGTCCCTCTGTTCCATTACACTCCTTAAGGCCCTACCATTCATCATGAAACGCCTATCTTGATTTGACTTTCCAAATTGCAAGACCTCACACTTATCTGTGTTAAACTTCATTTGCCATTTCTCAACCCACTTACCCAGCTGATCAAGGTCCTGTTGCAATTTCTGAGAACCTTTCTCACTGTCCACAGTGTCATCTGCAAATTTACTGATCATGTCTTGTACATTCTCATCCAAACCATTGTTATAGATAACAAACAGCAATGGGCCCAGCACCATCCCCTCAGGTACACCCCCAGTTACAGGCCTCCAGTCCAAAAAGCTTTCTTCCACTATTAACCTTTGCTTCCAACCATCAAGGCAATTGTTTATGTAATTGTAACCTCTAGAGCAGACTACCATGTGGAACCTTATCAAACACCTTACTGAAATCCATATAGACTACATCTAATGCCCTGCCATCATCAACCTTCCTGGTCACTTCATCAAAGTACTATAACAAATTTGTGAGGCATGATCTCCTACACACAAAGCCATGCTTTTTACTTCTAATCAAACCCTGTCTTTCCAAGTGCATATATAGCTTATCTCTTAGAATCTTCTCAAGTAACTTACCTACCACAAATGTTAAGCTTACTGGTCTATAGTTTCCAGGTTTTTCTTTGCAACCTTTCTTGAATAAGGGCACAATATTCGCTACCCTCCAGTTTTCTGGGACCTCATCCAGAAAATGATTCAAAACTATCAGCCAGGGTCCCTGAAATATCTTCTCTTGCTTTCAATGTGAGTGATCTGCCATAAAGACTGGATCCTTGGAAGCTACCTGTATAGATAACAGTTTGAGGAGGTCTCCTCAAGCAAACTTTTTCCATTTGCCCGATTAGTGGCACACTTAGAGAATGCAACCATGAAAATGAACTGGAACATTACAGCCATCTTGGCTCAATTGAACCTGCTGATCACAGAACAACTGACAAATAGTCGCTATGTAATCACTGGGATGGTATATTTCAAACAAAGAAGTATGTAATGGAACCTTCAGGCATTGTTTTTAATGGTGGGGGATTGCACTGAGTAGGGAAGTTTAAGCAATTGTGTCAGAGCCTCCAGAAACAAGCGGCAATGGTGAAGCAGGACAGCTGGAGCAGTCAAATGGACCTTCTCTAGAAGAAAAATGTTATCTTTAGCGAAGGAGGATTCATACAAAGAAGGAACAGACAGACAAAAGAGTCCTCAACCCAAAGTAATCTATAGGGGTCATTGCATGTAAATGTTATAAATAACCTTAATTTCAGTTCATGTTTATTCTGATTTGATTCCTGTGGAATAAAGAATCATTGCTTCATAATCTTTGGGTAGTCTGTATATTCAAGACTCATTCAATTCAGATGAAAAGTCTTTAATGTTTATATTTTACCATCATTTCCTGCTTTGGCCTTATTTGTTGATCCACACTGTGTTCCTTCCTATATACTCAGTTTTTCTTTGGATGTCTAAGCATCTGAATTAATGTGAAGCATGTTCATTTACACAATGCCTTTTGTGACTTTAAGTGCATCTGCAGTACATTACAGTGGATATAGCACTTTTAAAATTTCATCACTGATGTAAGAAAAACAACACCTCTTTACACACATCAAGGGTGAATGCTCCAAACACTAACGTAGTGATGACAAGATTGTTCAATTTTTCATCTTTTTGTTTGAAAGATTAATATTGGCCAGAACACAAGAAAACTTGCCTATACGTCAATCAAACAGCTGCTGGAATTTTTATCCAAAGCTGGAAAAGCGTGCAGTGTTCCCTTGGTACTACCAAACAGCACCAACTTACCAATAACTCACCAGACGATGCTTAGTTTCGAGTCTGCCAGGAGAATTTGGTTCAAATGTGGTCCAAAGAGCTGAAATCCAGAAATGAGGTATGACTAGCTGCCATTGACATCAAGGCTGCATTTGATTGAGAAAGGCATCAAGGAGTCTTAGCAAAGGGCAAGTTCTGATGAAGAACAATCACCTGATGAAGAAGGAGCGGTCAAAAGCTAGTGCCTCCAAATAAATCTGTTGGACAATAACCTGGTGTTGTGTGATTTTTAACTTAGAAAAACTCAGGTTGTTTTCTCTGGAATGGCGGGGGCTGAAGAGATACTTGATAGAAGTCCATAAAATTATGAGATATATAGATAGAATTGATATCAGAATCTTTTTTCCAGACTTGATACAAGGGAGTATGCATTTAAGGTGAGAAGAGGAAAGTTCAAAGGAAATGTGAGTAATAGACTAGTAAAATAACAGAGTAATACAGCTTGGAAACAGGCCATTCAGCCCAAACTGGTGCATGCTGACCATGGTGCCCACTCAGCTAATTCTAATTGCCCACATTTGGTCTATATCCCTCTAAAGCCTTCCTATCCAAGTACCTATCCAAATGTTTTTTTTGAATATTGCTATTATACTTATCTCAATCACTTTCTCTGGCAGCCCATTCCATATACACACTACTCTCTGCATGAAGAAGTTGCCCCTCAGGTCCTTTTTCAAACTTTTCCCTCTCACCTTAAACCTATGCCCTCTGATTTTCAATTACACATCCCTGCAAAAAGGTCTATATGCATTCATCCTATCATTGCCCCTCATGATTTTATACACTTCAAAAAGGTCACCCCTCATTCTCCTACCTTCAAAGGAATAAAGTCCTATCCTGGCCAACCTCTTCCTATAACTGGCAACATCCATATAAATTCTCTTTGGACTCTTCCCAATTTAGCCATGACTTTCCTAGAACAGGGTGATCAAAACAGTACAGAATTCTCCAGTGAGGCCTCACCAACAACTTATACAAAAATAACATAACGTCCCAACACCTATGCTCAATGCCCCTACTGATGAAGGCCAGTATGCTAAATGCCTTCTTCACCACCCTGTTGATCTGTGATGTCACTTTTAAAGAACTATGTACTCCTGAGTCCCTCTGTTCCATGTCACTCCTCAAGACCTTATCGCGTACTGTATAAGTCTTACCTTGGTTTGACTTTCCAAAGTGCAACACCTCACACTTATCTGTATTGAATTGCATTTTCCAATCCTCAGCCCACATCCCCATCTGCTCAAGATCCCTCTGTAATTTTTGATAACCTTCCTCAGTATCAATGATACCTCTTAATTTAATATCATATGCAAATTTACTATGCTTGAAATGTCAACTCTCCTGTTCCTTGGATGCCGCCTGACCAGCTGTACTTTTCCAGTGCCACACGTTTTTCCTCTGAAACTTACTAATCTTGCCTTTTACATTCACATCTAGATCATTATTATAAATAACAAATGACAAAGGTCCAAGCACTCACCCCTGTGGCATACCACGAGTCATACTCGTCCAGTCTGAGAAACTATTTTCAACCATCAGCCTCTACTTCCTACAATCAAGCCAATTTTGAATCCAATTGTCTAGAGTTCCCTTGATCCCATGCGACTTAACCTTCATGACTAGCCTGCAGTGCATGCCTTGTCAAAAGCCTTACAAAATCCATACAGACAACATCCACTGCACTACTCTCACCTATCCTCTAGGTTACCTCTTTGAAAAACTCTAAATGATTTGTCAGACATGTCTTCCTGTGCACAAATCCATGCTGACTATCCCTAATCAGATCTTGACTCCAAATGTTGGTTGTTCCTGTCCCTCAGTATCCTCTCCAACTGCTTGCCTACCATTAATGGCAGACTCACTGGCCTATAGTTCCCTGGCTTATCTTTGCCACCTTTCATATAAAATGAAACAACATTAGCCACCTTCCAGTCTTCTGGAACTTCACAAATGGCTAAAGTTGAAGCAAAAATCTCTTCCAGGGCCTCTGCAATTTCATCTCTAGCTTCTCACAATATCCAAGGATGGACTTGATCAGGCCCAGTGGAGTTATCCATCTTAATGTGCTTTAAGGCTGGAAACGTCTCTTCTCTGGTAATATGTAAGTGGTCCAAAATATCTCCACTTGTTTTTCTTATTTCCTTAGCATCCATGATTCTCTCATTAAAAATTCATTAAAATACCGCCCCCCCCCCCCACTTCCTGTGCCTCGACATATTGATGGCCATGCTGATCTTTACGGGGGCCTATTACACCATATCACTACCTTTTTACACCTCATAAAACTATAGAACCTCTTGGGATTATGTTTAATCTTATCTACCAGATCTATCTTAGATCCTCTTTTTGCTCTTCTGATTTCCCTCTTAAGTGTGCTCCTACACTTTTTAATGACATCTAGGGATTCACTTGAGCTTAATTGTTTAAATATAATGCATGCCTTCTTTTTCCTCACCAGTGCCTCCATATCCCTTGTCAGCCATGGATTCCTAAACCTGCCAGCTTATTCCTTCACCCTGACAGGAACATAATGTCCTTGGACACATATAAAAGTCTTCCATTTGCCAGTTGTTCCTTTTCCTTCAAACAGACTCACCCAATTGATTTCTGCTAGATCCTGCCTAATGACCCCAAAATTGGCCCTACTCCAGTTTAACACCTTAACCTGTTGATTAGTTCTTTCTTAACTATGTTAATACTGAGAAAGTTATGGTCACTGGACCCAAAATGCATTCCAAACTGATCTTACAGTCACTTGCCTAACCTTGTTTCCTAAGAGGACATCCAATGTTGCACCCAGTGTTGAGGGGCAAGTTTGTTACAAAGAGTGGTACGAGTCTAGAACACACTGCCAGGGGTGATGGTAGATGCAGATATGATAGGGTCATTTAAGGGATTTTTATATGAATATATAAATATGCAAGGAACAGAGGGATATGGATAAAGGGCAGGCAGAGGGATGCATTTAATTTCACATCATGTGTGGTACAACATCATGGGCCATACTGTTCTATGTTTTATGAAACTTCAGTCAATGGAAAGCAGGGGAGAAGTTGGCACTACAGTTGGAGTAATAACTAGCAGAAAGGAAGGTTACCGTTGTTGAATGTTGATCATCTCTGTCCCAGGACATCGCTGCAGGAGTTCCTCAGGGTAATGGCCTGGGCCCAACCATATATACTGCCGCATCAATGACCTTCCCTTCATCATCGGGTTAAAAGAGATATTGTTTGCCAACATATTTCCCAATTCCTCAGACACTGAACCAGTCCATGACTATATGTCTGCATGTAACAATACTTGGACGACATTCAGACTTGTGTAGATAAGTGGTGAGCAACAATCATTCTACACAAGTACCAGAGAATGAAAATCTCTAACAAGAGAGAATCCAATCATCACCTGACAATCAATGGTATTACCGTTATCAAATCCACCACTACCAATGTCCGGGGGGCTTACCACTGACCAGAAATTGAGCTGGACTAGCTATGGATATAAATTGGTCACAGGAGCATGTCAGAGATTGAGTACTTCCTGGCAGGTTATTCACTTCATGACTCCTCAAACTCAGCCCACCATCTACTAGGAACAAGACAGGAGTGTGATGGGATACTCCATACTTGCCTGGCTGAGTACAGCACCAACATGAAAAAAGCTTGACACCATCCAGGTCAATGTGGCTCACTTGATCAGACCCCATGCATCACCTTTATCCTTCACTCCCTCCACCACAAGTACACAATGGCTGCAGTGTGTATCTACAACGGCACATTCCAAACCCACATCCACTAGCATACAGAAGGATAAGTGCAGCAGATACATTTTCTATTAAATAAGAGGAGCTAGAGGACAGTCCAATAATCATGAACAAAAGAATTACATCTTTTAACAAAAGAATCACTGATTCCTAATGCAACTGCAGTAGCTGTCCAACTTCAGAAGTTAAATCATTTAATCGAGTGAAATGTGACTGATGAGAATAAACAGTTCAGTTGCCCTTGGCTTCAAGGTTAGTTCTCCTCCAAGTCACGCAATATCCCAGCTCAGAAAAACATAATTGATCCTTCACTGTCATTGGATCAACATCCTGGAGCTTCCTTCCTAAAAACACTGCTCGCATATTCACCGTCTTGCCATCACCTTCTCAAGGGCAATCATTGCTGGCCACACCGGCAGTCTGCCATCCCTGAACAAATATGAAAACAATTGCAGTGCATTAGACATATCAGACAAACCTCTGTGCTCTGGAGTCTTGGTGGGAGATTCAAACCAAGGAGCTTCTAATCTAGAGATTAGCTGACTTTCCATTGAACTGAGATTGGGGGAATGAGCACAAAAATCAGTGATTGAATTTAATGGGATCCCCTTTGCTGATAATGTTGCTTTGGGCTATTCATTTGTCTGCAATTTAGGTAGAAATTTCAAAAGACCATACATACCTCCACCCTCAGACCCCACCCCTCCAACCATAACAAGGACAGAACGCCCCTGGTGCTCACCTTACACCCTACCAACCTTTGCATAAACCAAATCATCCGCCGACATTTCCGCCACCTCCAAAAAGACCCCACCACCAGTGATACATTTCCCTCCTCATCCCTTTCTGCCTTCCGCAAATACCGTTCCCTCCGTGACTACCTGGTCAGGTCCACGCCACCCCTTAAACCCACCCTCCCATCCTGGCACCTACCACTGCCACCGCAGGAACTGCAAAACCTGCGCCCACACCTCCTCCCTCACCTCCATCCAAGGCCCTAAAGGAGCCTTCCACATCCATCAAAGTTTTACCTGCACATCCACTAATATCATTTATTGTATCCGTTGCTCCCGATGCGGTCTCCTCTACACTGGTGAGACTGGACGCTTTAGATTAGATTAGATTAGATTACATTACAGTGTGGAAACAGGCCCTTCGGCCCAACAAGTCCACACCGACCCGCCGAAGCGCAACCCACCCATACCCCTATATTTACCCATTACCTAACTCTACGGGCAATTTAACATGGTCAATTCACCTAACCTGCACATCTTTGGGATTGTGGGAGGAAACCGGAGCACCCGGAGGAAACCCACGCAGACACGGGCAGAATGTGCAAACTCCACCCAGTCAGTCGCCTGAGGCGGGAAATGAACCCGGGTCTCAGGCGCTGTGAGGCAGCAGTGCTAACCACTGTGCCACCATGCCGCCCACGACGGGTGTCCCGGAGATGTTCCTTTAGGGAACATCTCCGGGACACCCACACCAATCAACCACACCGCTCTGTGGCCCAACATTTCAACTCTCCCTCCCACTCTGCCGAGGACATGGAGGTCCTGGGCCTCCTTCACCACCGCTCCCTCACCACCAGACACCTGGAGGAAGAATGCCTCATCTTCCGCCTCGGAACACTTCAACCCCAGGGCATCAATGTGGACTTCAACAGTTTCCTCATTTCCCCTTCCCCCACCTCACCCTAGTTCCAAACTTCCAGCTCAACACTGTCCCCATGACTTGTCCTACCTGCCTATCTTCTTTTCCACCTATCCACTCCAACCTCCTCCCTGTCCTATCACCTTCATCCCCGCCCCCACTCACCTATTGTATTCTATGCTACTTTCTCCCCACCCCCACCCTCCTCTAGCTTATCTCTCCACGCTTCAGGCTCTTTGCCTTTATTCCTGATGAAGAGTTTTTGCCCGAAACGTCGATTTTACTGCTACTCGGATGCTGCCTGAACTGCTGTGCTCTTCCAGCACCACTAATCCAGAATCTGGTTTCCAGCATCTGCGGTCATTATTTTTACCTATGTGTGCTTCCCTTCTGGTGTGGGAAGAGGAAGGGAACATGAATGGAGAATGATGGCAGGAATTACTTAAATTCCCTGCTACATTTCACAATTAATGCACATCATCAATAGCTTATTAATGAAAGTTTACTGAAGATCAAAGGGATTACTATAGCCAAATACTTACTAAATGACAATTAAGTCATCATACCCTAGCACAATATTTTACATATCCCAATAAGCTCTGCTAATAAAAAGTTAATATCGATTGCACAAATATATATTTCCATTCCCATTTTCTTTTGTTTGTCCATGAACTGTGTCTTTATCTTCCGTTGGGATATAAATACTTCCTGATATACAAGTAGAACTTTCGTTGCCTGTGTATACCTTGCATGTCTTGTCTTTTAAGTGAAGATAGAATATTTTAACAATATTAATGCCTTGTACTGTATTATGTTTTCTACAGTCCTATCATTCATTGCAACAAGGACAAAAACCTCTTGCATCAATATAGATTCCATGTGTACAATTTCTGTGACTTGGATTGATGAACTATTTTCCGTTCTTGCTTTCTAAGGAAACCTTAGGCCGTATATCTAGATTCTCTTTCATTGTTTGAACAGTTGACACAATCTACTTTGTATTCCAAGTGTTTACCCCCATGAAGGAGCTCAAAACTGGTTTATTTGTCACTTAACATTTGAAAGAATACATTCAGGTATGGTAATTGGACAGAAAAAAATCCTTCAAAATCATCAATGTTGCATTAATTAGTCATAAATTGTCAAGACCTTTTTCCACTATGAAAACCTTAATTGAAGTGTGTCTGATTGGTATACAATGAGGAAAAAATTATGGTCGTGAATTCGTGTATGGGTTCTGTGCATATAGAGAATAGATTCAATAAGATAGCAGAATATTGGTCCAATCCATCATTATACAGTGCTATTTGAAAAGTAAAGGTAATGCCCTGTGGGGAATTTAAATGCTGGCAACATTCCTCGAGTCATTAGGAGACTAGTGCTGATTTCAACGTTATTCCAAAAACAAATTCAAGACTCATGAGTTTTGTCTCTTCTCAAGGTCAAAATAAGTCATTCTCTTAACAGCAGGAGAATAAAGCATAGGTTTTTAATAAGTCTATATGTCAAGTTTTCCCATCTCTGCTTCTTTCCTTAATCTCTCACTTTCTCAAGTATGACGGGGACATGAATTGTATTGTCCTTTTGCTTTTTGGAGAATATTGAACTAAAATCCAGTGTCTAGTGTGAATACATGTGTTTCATGTTTTTAGCTAACATCTTACACTCATGAACATACATGCAAACATATGAACAAGAAGAAGTAGGCCATTCGGTCCTTTGAGCCTGCTCCACTATTCAATAGCATCATAGCTTATTTGATTGTGACCACAAATCCACATTCACACTTACCTCTTAATCTTTCACATCCTTGCTAAAACAAAAATCTAAATGGTCTTAGAATATTCAAAGACTTTGCTTTCACTACATCTTCACAAAAATGTGTTACAAAACACATGGCCCTCTGCAAGAAAGAAAAGCCCATCTTCATTTTAAATGGGTGACCTTTGATTTTTAAGCATTCATCCCTAATTCTAGGTTATCCCATCAAGAAACATCCTGTCCACATACACCCAGTCAAGACATCTCAGGATCTTCTAAACTTCATTTGATTGAAGCTTTGCCTTCCCAATGTTTCTTCGTAAGACAATCCATCCATTCCAGATATTAGTCAGGTCAACCTTGTCTGAACATAATTCCAGTATACTCAGGTATTAATAAGAATTCACGGAATGCTAAGAAATAAAAAACAGATCCCTGTCCATGAAGGTCAGGACAGTTGAACCCTCCATTAGGGAACTGCATTTTTGCTTCCTATCCAATTAAATTTCCCCAACCACCATTCTAAAATCCCTGTGAGGAAAATTCTACCCAAGTTTGATTTGATTCGATTTGATTTATTATTGTCACATGTACCTAGATACAGTGAAAAGTTTTGTTTTGCATACAGTACAGCCAGATCATAACAAACGAAGATCATAGGGTAATTGAAAAGTGAGGAATACAAAGTTACAGCTGCAAAGAAAGTGCACAAAAAAATAAGATTAACATGCAATTTGAAATCTTCTAACAATAGGAAAGAAGCTGTTCTTAATCCTGTTGGTTTGTGTGTTTAAGCTTTTGTATCTTCTGCTTGATGGAAGAGGTTTGAAGAGCTTATAATCGGCCTTTAATCATGTTGGCTACCTTTCCAAGGCAGCGAGAAGTATAGATGGAGTCAATGGATGGAAGCCCGGCTTGCGTGATGGATTGGCCTCCCTATAGTTTCTGATAGACCTGGACAGAGCAGTTGCCATATCAAGCCATCATGCATCCAGATAGAATGCTTCCTGTGAGCAATAGCCCATTTCAGAAGATCCAGACTGCAACATTATCCTGATAGTTACATATTTCATGAAGACTCAAACAAAGGACTGTAATAAAGACTCTCATCTAAAATATTCACCTGTCTTTCCATTTCTCAAATTAACAAAACTGCAAAATTCCAGCATCAAGAAATTGATCATGTTTATCATAAAGGAGTTTTTCTGCAGCTTTATTTGTAGTCAATCTTATTTTCCTTAAAATTCAGATTACATCCCCCTATCCTTCACAGCATCAGAAATACTTTCCTTGCTATTTGAGGCACTCAAGAACAAGAAGGTAGTCTCCCTGATCTGGATGAGATATTAAACAGAGAGCATACCGGCTGTCTCTGGTGAAAAAAAAGATCGCTTTTGGAAGAAGGCAATGCAGTTCTCCCCAGTGTCTGAGACATTCCACAACCAACACCAGAAAAGCAGATCATTCTCTCATTATAATCCTATTGTGGTTTGTAGTACCTTGTGAAATGTAAATTGGTTGGCTCATTTTCCAACATTACAACAGTAACTACGCATTCGAAATATTCATTGCTGTGACAGACTTTGGTTCAATAAAGAGTGCAGGTGGGCATGCCAGGAGCAACAGCAGGCATACCTATAAATAAGATGTCAACCTGGTGAAGTTACAACACAGGAGTACTCGTGCCAAACAGCAATAAGCAGTATGCAATAGACAAGGCTAAGTGATCTCACATAAAAATATCAGATACAAGCACAACATTTCTGAAACATCCACTCAGGAAGAGGTGGGGGAGGAGGTTCAAAACTTAACCTTTATTGATGGCAAAGCTCAGTACATTAGCATAATAACATCAAAGGACTTTTTTCATGAGTTAAGGGCATCACAGGCTACGCTAATGTTTATTGCCCATTCACCCACTGAGAAGCTGGTGGCCAGCTGCCCTGTAGAACCGCTGCCATCTTTGAGATGCAGGGATACCCACAATGCTGTTCCAGCATACTATTATATGTTAGAGTTACAGAATTTTGACTCAGCAACACTGGAGGAATGGCAATATATTTCCTAGTCAGAATAGTGAGTAGTTTGGAAGGAAACTTGCAAGTGGAGGGATTCCCAAGTATCTGCTGTTCTTTGTCCTTAGAGATTGCAGACTTTTAATGTGGATAGTCAATAAATGTGGGTCTAACCAGCAATATCCAAATGACATGAAGAAAGAAAAAAACTTGACTTCAAAAGGTTCCATAGACTCTTGGTGAAACCTAACAAAAACAGAATCCACTTAGATTAGTTACATTGGCATAAACTATGTGTATCAACTTTTCAACAAGGCAGAAGCCTGTGACTATGCAGTTTTGGTATAAGTGTTTTTCCCTGACATCAGAGAGATCAGATTGCATGAGTCAGCAAGGATTGCTGAGGGAAATCAAGCAAAAAAAAAGCCAGTAAACAGCATACTCCATTAGAAACAATTTACAAATGTATATAGCACTTTAAGTGTAGGAAGTGTGATCAAGGAAAACCACATCCTTAATTAACAAGAATCCCCTGAAATTAACAAGCGATAGCTTATTATATGTTAACAGCTGGCTTCAGTTTAGATTGACATAATAGAAATTATTGCAGAGACTTTGAGGAGGATCAAATGTTAAGTATCATTCCTTCAAGATCTGAAAGTCTTTTGTCCATGAGTCCAGATGACATCATCATAGTGGATAGTACTCATGGTGTTCCTTAGTATGAACTCTCTCAAACTTAAGTGTAACAGTATTGATTCTTTCAGAGTTGTTGGATATTTGAACATGTGTTCCATCAGTGAACTGCTTGATGCCATTGGTTCAGTGTTAGCAACTCACTATGAATGATAAAAGCCTAAGGGAATTGGGGGCCCTCACAATCTATTTAAGCTCCCACTGCTTGATAACACTCTGTGACCATAAGGCATAACAGAAGTAGGCCATTCAGCCTATTGAATCACCCCTGAAATTTAATGGTTGATCTCATAATTTTCAACTCACTTTTCTGACATTTCTCCATATTAAAAAATCGTTTATCTCAACCTTGAGTATTCTGAGTAACTCAACATTTATAATCACGTGATAAAGAAATCCACAGATTTGCTTTCCTCATAGAGAAAAAAACTTCCTCATCTCTCTCTTAAATGAACAACCTCTTATTCTGAGGTTATACTCTCTTGTCCTTGACTCGCCCACAAGGGGAGCAATCTTTCCATGTCTACCCGATTAAATCTCCTATTAAGATGCTTCAATAAGGTCGCATCACATTTTTCTAAACTTCAATGACTACAGGCATAATCTACTTAAGATCTTGTAAGAAAACTTCAGAATTAAAGGTTTTATGGACTATTAGATTAGATTACTTACAGTGTGGAAACAGGCCCTTCGGCCCAAAAAGTCCACACCGACCCACCGAAGAGCAACCTACTCCCCTACGTTTACCCCATCACCTAACAACAGGCAATTTAGCATGGCCAATTCACCTAACCTGCACATTTCTGGACTGTGGGCGGAAACCGGAGCACCCGAAGGAAACCCACGCGGACACGGGAAGAATGTGCAAACTCCACACAGACGGTCACCTGAGGCGGGAGTTGAACCCAGGTCTCTGGCACTGTGAGGCAGCAATGCTAACCACTGTGCCACCGTGCTGCCCTTGTGTGCCACCATGCCACCCTTGCATCAGCGCATCAGTATGACCAGTGCATCCATCATCACATCCCTGCTTAAGGTGCATTCCATCATTCCAGGAGACTTATTGGCCTTTAGTCCATTAGTTTCAGAGAACGCAGGACATAGAAGAGTACAGCACAGTACAGGTCCTTTGGCCCACAATGTTGTGCTAAGCATTTATCTTAATCTAAGATCAAACTAATCTACACACCTCTCAATTTACTGCCATCCATGTGCTTGTCCAGTAGTCATGTAAATGTCCCTAATGTCTCTGACTCTGGTCCACTCCTATCAACTCTATTAAAACAGCCATTCCCTATGGACAAGCCCTATACGTATGCCGGATCTGCTCAGATGAGGAGGAACGTGACAGACACCTGGAAGTACTCAGGGATGCCCTCACAAGAACGGGGTACGATGGCCAACTCATCGTCCGCCAGTTCCAACATGCCACAGCAAGGAGCCATAACGACCTCCTCAGGAGGTAGACATGTGCTGCAACTGACAGGGTACACTTCGTTGTTCAGTATTTCCCAGGACCTAAAAAACTACACCATGTTTTTGGTGACCTGGAACACATTATCAGTGAGGAAGAGCACCTCACCAAGACCTTCCACACACCTCCACTACTTGCCTTTAAACAACCGCCAAATCTCAAACAAATCGTTGTTCGTAGCAAGCTGCCCGGCGCTCAGGACAGCACCATACAATCCTGTCATGATAGATGCTGCAAGACGTGTCAGAGTGTGGACACAGATACCACCATTATGCGTGGGGACACCTCCCACCTTGTACATGGCAGGTACTCATGTGAATCAGCCAACGTTGTGTATCTTATACGTTGCAGGCAAGGATGCCCTGAGGCATGGTACATTGGGGAAACTAAGCAAAGGCTACAACAACGGATGAATGGGCACCACACAACAATCAACAGACAGGAGTGTTCCCTCCCAGTTGTGGAACACCTCAGTGGTCCAGGACATTCGACCTCAGACCTTTGGGTGACCATCCTCCAAGGCGGACTTCGGGACAGGCAGCAGCGAAAAGTGGCCGAGCAGAGGCTGATAGCTAAGTTCGGTACCCATAGGGAGGGCCTCAACTGGGACCTTGGGTTCATGTCACATTACAGGTGACCACCATTGCACTATATACATACACAGACACTCCTACATGCACACACTTACTCACTCACACACAGAGGCACTCCTATACACACAGACACACATATACACAGATGCGCACACAGACAACCACACACACCCTTACAGACACACACACACCCACACTCACACATGCACCCCCTCACAGACTTAAGACACTCTACACTCAGTACACACACTTTCTCACACTCACAACCCCTAACCCAGACACACACACAGATAAAGACCCACATGCACACATATATTTTATGGGGTGAATTTGTACTTGCAGGGTTCCATTGTAATTTGCTCAAAAACTGCATGCACTCATGTAGAACTCTGAGCTCAAAGACTGCATGAGTTCATGTAAAACTCTGTTATCTCACTTTTTAGATTAGAGTCAATCTAAACATCATGGCATAGACAGAGAACACAGGGGGCTAACACCTTCAACGTATTGTCTAGCTATTACCTGAGAATGCAACATTAAAAAAAAGTTTTGTGATTTACACATGAAAGAAGTGAAACTTTCATGGTATTCAAACCGATGAAAGACTTAACAATCAATTTTTCAATGTATAATTTCAGATACATCACATTGTAAATTTTTGCTATAAATTCTGTGTGTTAGGATTGAGCCCTCCACTATCACCTGATGAAGGAGTATCGCTCTGAAAGCTAGTGTGCTTCCAATTAAACCTGTTGGACTATAACCTGGTGTTGTGTAATTTTTAACTTTTAAGGTAAACTTCCTTTAGACTTATCAGACTACAGGGGAAAAACAATGACTGCAGATGCTGGAAACCAGATTCTGGATTAGTGGTGCTGGAAGAGCACAGCAGTTCAGGCGGCATCCGAGGAGCAGTAAAATCAACGTTTCGGGCAAAAGCCCTTCAACAGGAATAAAGGCAGAGAGCCTGAAGGGTGGAGAGATAAGCTAGAGGAGGGAAGGGGTGGGGAGAAAGTAGCATAGAGTACAATAGGTGATTGGGGGCGGGGATGAAGGTGATAGGTCAGGGAGGAGGGTGGAGTGGATAGGTGGAAAAGAAGATAGGCAGGTCGGACAAGTCATGGGGACAGTGCTGAGCTGGAAGTTTGGAACTAGGGTGAGGTGGGGGAAGGGGAAATGAGCAAACTGTTGAAGTCCACATTGATGCCCTGGGGTCGAAGTGTTCCGAGGCAGAAGATGAGGCGTTCTTCCTCCAGGCGTCTGGTGGTGAGGGAGTGGCGGTGAAGGAGGCCCAGGACCTCCATGTCCTCGGCAGAGTGGGAGGGGGAGTTGAAATGTTGGGCCACAGGGCGGTGTGGTTGATTGGTGTGGGTGTCCCGGAGATGTTCCCTAAAGTGCTCTGCTAGGAGGCGTCCAGTCTCCCCAATGTAGAGGTGACCGCATCGGGAGCTACGGATACAATAAATGGTATTGGTGGATGTGCAGGTAAAACTTTGATGGATGTGGAAGGCTCCTTTAGGGCCTTGGATGGAGGTGAGGGAGGAGGTGTGGGCGCAGGTTTTGCAATTCCTGCGGTGGCAGTGGTAGGTGCCAGGATGGGAGGGTGGGTCGTAGGGGGGCGTGGACCTGACCAGGTAGTCACGGAGGGAACGGTCTTTGCGGAAGGCGGAAAGGGGTGGGGAGGGAAATATATCCCTGGTGGTGGGGTCTTTTTGGAGGTGGTGGAAATGTCTGCGGATGATTTGGTTTATGCGAAGGTTAGTAGGGTGTAAGGTGAGCACCAGGGGCGTTCTGTCCTTGTTACTGTTGGAGGGGTGGGGTCTGAGGGCGGATGTGCGGAATGTGGACGAGATGCATTGGCATCTTTAACTACGTGGGAAGAGAAATTGCGGTCTCTAAAGAAGGAGGCCATCTGGTGTGTTCTGTGGTGGAACTAGTCCTCCTGGGAGCAGATACGGCGGAGGCGGAGGAATTGGGAATACGGGATGGCATTTTTGCAAGAGGTAGGGTGGGAAGAGGTGTAATCCAGGTAGCTGTGGGAGTCGGTGGGTTTGTAAAAAATGTCAGTTTCAAGTCGGTCGTCATTAATGGAGATGGAAAGGTCCAGGAAGAGGAGGAAGGTGTCAGAGATGGTCCAGGTAAATTTAAGGTCAGGGTGGAATGTGTTGGTGAAGTTGATGAATTGCTCAACCTCCTCACGGGAGCACGAGGTGGCGCTAATGCAGTCATCAATGTAGGGGAGAAAGAGGTGGGGAGTGGTGCCAGTGTAATTATGGAAGATCGACTGTTCTACGTAGCCAACAAAGAGACAGGCATATCTGGGGCCCATATGTGTGCCCATGGCTATACCTTTGGTCTGGAGGAAGTGGGCGGATTCGAAGGAGAAATTGTTAAGGGTGAGGACCAGTTCGGCCAAACGAATGAGAGTGTCAGTTGAAGGGTACTGCTGGGGACGTGGGGAGAGGAAAAATCGGAGGGCTTGGAGGGCCTGGTCATGGCGGATGGAGGTGTAGAGGGATTGGATATCCATGGTAAAGATGGGGTGTTTGGGGCTGGGGAAACGGAAGTCTTGGAGGAGGTGGAGGGCGTGGGTGGTGTCTCGAACATATGTGTGGAGTTCCTGGACTAAGGGAGATAGGACAGTGTCGAGGTAGGTAGAAATGAGTTCGTGGGGCAGGAGCATACTGAGATAATGGGTCCGCCAGGGTGGTCAGGCTTGTGGATATTGGGAAGGAGGTAGAACCGGGCAGTGCGGGGTTCCCGGACTATGAGGTTGGAAGCTGTGGGTGGGAGATCTCCTGAGGTGATGAGGTTCTGTATGGTCTGGGAGATGATGGTTTGGTCACACTACAGGGCTGGTCTCTCATCAGATAATGAGTTGACTGGTAATGGTTTAGCCTAAGGGTCACCACACGTCAGATGAGGGAGCAGTTAGAAAGAAGATTCCTTCATGATAACTTTAGCTGTTGCAGAATTGAACTTTTGCTGTGAGTTTAACTCTGCATCACAAACCTGTCACGCAGCCAATTGAGCTAACCACTCCCCGCTATCCACCCAACTCTGGGTATGAAAAAGTAATAGGTCCTCTGGTAAATGAACTTTTTTTTTGCTTAATAAGCTTAAGCTCCCCTTTCTAGAACTCTCTCTACTCGATTCAGTTCAAGGCCCTCTCAACCATCCGAGTTATTCGATTTGACAGGACACTGGTTACAACACAGTTCAAATGAAACATGCCCCACTCGACTGCCTATTTCTGATACCTCTGTACTCCTCTGACCCTATCCTCTCGTGCATCTCCAATACCTATCAATCAAGCTTTCCCTGAATCCCAAGCTGTGGAATTGCCACGCAAAACCTAAGCCATTCCTTATAAGTGATTTAGTTGAGTCTTTCACACTGTCTAGTAATGAAATGCTGGGAGAATAGATAAGTTATAATGGGACCACATCACTGCTGAGCTAACCACCTCACTATTGAAGGGATATTCTAGTCACCTGTAAATACAAAACAGGCTGCATCTTTGAATCAACACGAGGATGTCTTTTCTTTTGCTCCAAGGATGTGAAGTTGACTTATTTTTCTGCATCTAGTTATCTGTGCTATTATATTCATCTGACTCCAATCAAATCCAAGCTCCATTTTCTTTATTGCCATCTATAATGTTGAACGTTTTTATGTCCAACATGTGAAATCATTAATATTAATGCTGCACTGCTATTTATTTGAAGTCAATGCTGATCTTCTTGTTTGTTGACAAGTGAATGAGATTACGAATGGCCCCACAGCAGCTGCCAAAATTTACAACTTCACACACATCATGAGATGAATTGGCGAATGTAGACTTGGAAACAGAATGTTACTTCGACACAAAGAAACAGAAACTACATTGAATGTTGAATATTGTAAGGGAACACTGGAGCACCAAACAACTGTTAAAAAAAGGAAAATATTCTTTTCATCTGAGTCAGTAACGAGAGTTGCTTTGTCACTTTGTTGGCTGTTACAAACACGAGGAATTCAGCAAGGCTCTCCATATATTACATTGCAAAGAAGTTCTATCTGTACAGCATGACAAGAGTTCTCAATAATGTGGGAAACAGCTTCAAATGATAATGAAGTCTGTCAAAGCTGTAGGAGGTGGCAAGAGGGAACTGTGGGGTGGTGGGGAAAGTGCAGGGAAAGAGCCATGGAGACTTAAAGATGCAGTAATAATGAATGCAAATAGCAACATGTATTATGTTCTGACTGAACCACTGCAGAATTTGTGCAGGAGCTCTCAAGTAAAGTTTGCACACTTGCCCATACTGTGTTAAGTGGAACAGAGCCACAGCTGTGTGGGGATCATAAGGACTGTCCTGACTGACTGGCTATTGTCCATAATTAAAGGCCCACAGATGCCTGTACCTCAAAATCTGATGCAAGGTCAAAGTTATATTAACATGTGAACACTCCAGTTTGCTGTAGGTACATGAAGGGGAGAGGTTTCCCTCAGTATCCTCAGTGTTCAAAAAAACCTTAAGCTGAAGATCACTCGCCAAGCAGTTGTCACTATCATACGTAATACTAAGTTCCAAGAATGCGAAGGATATCAAAAAGAAAGAATCATGAATGCAGTTTTCTGATGCAAGGTCAAGTGTTTTTCAAAGGAACTATTTTATTTTTCGCTTTCAGTTATTTATTTGTCCTTCTGCCTAAGCAGCATGTTTTGTGTCTTTTATGATCTGGAGGTGCCTGTGTTGAACTTGGGTGTACATAGTTAAAAATCACACAACATCAGGTTATAGTCCAACAGGTTTATTTGGAAGCATTAGCTTTCAGAGTGTTTCTCCTTCATCAGGTGGTTGTGGAGTGTATTTTAAACAAACAACAATAACAAATGTTTAAAACTAAAGAACAAAGCAATCCTTATCAAAGGACTGAAAAATACACTTGTCACTTTTCAGAATAAACCTGAATCAGAAGCCATTACAGAGTAGAAGGCCACTCTGCCCATCCTGTCTTTACAGGTATGAATGAACACCATGGATCTATGACTTGAAGGTGCCAATGTTGGACTGGAGTGGAAAAAGTTAAAAATGACACAACACCAGGTTATTGTCCAAAAGGTTTATGTGGAAGCATTAGCTTTTGGAGCGCCACTCCTTCATCACAACCTTGTTGCACAACCACCTGATAAAGAAGAGCTGCTCCCAAAGTTAATAATTCCAAATAAACCTGTTGGACTATAACCTGGTGTTGTGCAATTTTTAACCATGGTTTTACTAAGTGTTTCAATGGTCATGTAGTAAGGTAGGGGAGTGTCGGTTTAGCTCAGTTGGCTGAAGTTGGTTTGCGAAGCAGTCTAATACCAGTAGTGCAGGTTCAATTCCCATCATTGGCTGAGGTTACAATGAAGGACGTTTCTTCTCAACCTCTCCCTTCACCTGAGGCTTGGTAGCTGTCAGGTTAAGTCACCACCAGTCATCTGTCTCTAAAGAGATGGCATCACAATATAAGTAGTAAGGTAATCAATAAAAGTAAATAAAACTAAGAACTTTGAATGATACATTGCACAAATACTGCAAACCTTCTGAGTTTCTCCAGTGCTTTCCATTTTTACTCAGTTGAACTAAAATGGCATTCCCGATTATTCTGAAAATGTTCACTCACTGAGCTTCTATTGAAGGCTTAAGGTTCAAAAATATACAACTTTTGACAGAATTGTACAGTCACTATGTGTAACAGGAGCATTCCCTTTTTTATTCAAAGCATCATCCTTGTATTTGTTTGACAGAGGCATGCAGGAAGTGGGTTTTGGTGGAATTTGATTTGTAACATGGGTTGGACTTTTATTTGATCCTATTTATCATGAGAGTAATGCTAACACCAGAGTTTTAGTGATTAATGACTGCATGATGTGGATTAGCATTTGGCGCGGACACCAAAGCCCTGGGTAAGGCAGCTCAAGTGGGTGGATCCCAGCACTCACTTTCCACTGTTTCCTTTCTGAACAGAAGCTGAAAATCATTTACTTTATTTAAAAAGTGATTATTAAGTTCTCATATGCTCTTTGTCTTTTAAACTAGTGAAAAGGTCACTGCTTTTAATTAGAATCATTTTATTGCATGTGCAATAACATACATACAAAACAATTATCAGAGTTTTAAGGTGCACCGTCTTCATCTAAAACAAATCCTCCATTCTGATTTGGCTAACACCAGAGAACATTGAATACAGAGTCTAAGGCAAGTGCTCATTCAGGAAACATGGCTGCCAAGTTTAGATGTTGATTCAATGGTTTTTTGTAACAGATGATTTTGGAACTGTGGCACTGTGACCCTGAATCTAAAGTAGAATGCTATTTCAGAAATACAGAGATATGACTGTTACCATTAGGAAAAGATGACAAATGCGGCAAAAAGGTTCAATCATGACTTCAAAACCAGCCACTCAAACAGTCAAAATATAATTGATGCTTTGACTGATGTGGAAAACCCCCAGTAATTTCAGTCATTCTTCAAGATATAACTAAACTATTTCAGGAGGAGAATATGTCATCTAAGTTAGCTCTTCTGCGACAATGGAGTGCATTTTCTCCCTGAAATGATTGAACTAGCCAAATTCTATGACCATTCTTCTTGACTCCAGTCCAATGTACCAAATGCCAGAATTAGGCCTCAGAAAGCCTTGTTCCCTTCCCTACTTCTATTCATGGCCTAACCTATTTTTTGAGTCCTATACACAATCAGCCTTAATCCCTAGGTTTTATCAGCACCAGCAGCAAATCTCATTCCCATATACAATGAAATTTTACAAGAACATGCTGAAAGCTCAAAGGACTTTATGACTGCAAGGACAGGGAGGAGATTTTACTGTGGATTCATGTGTTGACATTAGCCATTGACCTAAATCTCGACTGATTGCTAATTGGAATTGCAACTATGTAATTTCTAACTGGCTTCCTTTGACATTCAACGACACTCCTATCACGAAATCCCCTATTGTTAGCATTTGGGAAGTTGTCATTAACCAGAAACTAAACTGGATCAGCCATGTAAATAAGGTGGCTATCAGAGCAGGTCAGAGATCAATATTCTGTGGCAAGTAACTACCCCCTGACCTTCCAGAACCTGTTCCCCATTTACAAGGTGCTAATCAGGACCACAATGAAATATATTATGTTTGCCTCCCTGACAGGAACTCCAAAATTCAAAACCTGAATCAGAGTAAAGCATTAGTTGTTTAAGATGTGGTGAATAAAAGGAATCAAATTGATAAACTGCATTTTAGAGTTTAATGTTTACCAAAGCTCTGGGGAAAAGCTTCCAACACTTGTTCAAAGTGATATCAAGGGAATTTTGATTACTGGAAAAAAAGGATGTTACCTTGGTTCGTGCTTCACCGGAAAAGTCACATCTCTGATAGAGGAATGCTAACTCTCTCAGTTTTGCACTCAAGTCTCCAGAGTGGGTTATGACCTTTCTTTCGACTTAGGAGTGAGAAGGCTGCTCACTGAGCAGCAGATTTGAAGTAATTATTTATTGCGGCTTAAAATTACGATTTTCAAAAGATGTCAACCAATGCCTCCAAGACACAAACATATTGGATTAGTTTTTCAGACATACAAAATTGATACTGTCAGAAAGTTCCAGGTTTAAACCTTCGAGGACCATGGGGAAATTTGCAATGGGGTGGAAGGGATTTTAATTGCTCGTTGGTTGAAGGTGTGAAATGTTCTTTCAACTTGACTTCTCCTGACATGCTCCAACATGAGCACACAGCTTCACTAACATGTCACCATTCATTTAGGAGTTGGTGGAAGGCAGTTGCTGATCTGCTGACATTTTGGAGTGCTGTGCATGGTCTGCTTCAACATATTTAAGTGCAGGGTGAAACAAACACCTTGGAAGATTTGCTCAGAAGGGATCAACATTGAAGGAGGGCTGAAATCAATTCTGAGACATCGGCTCATTTATTGGAAACTGGTGGGAGGAGGTAAGACCCCTCACCTGTGAGGAGTTTGCTCTCCTTAACCAAGTTGGGAGTAGGAAAACTGGAGTCAGTAAGAGAACCACCCACGCCCTCCACCTCCTCCAAGAATTCCATTTCCCTGGCCCCCAACGCCTCATCTTCACCACGGATATTCAATCCCTCTACACCTCCATCCACCATGACCAGGGCCTCCAAGCCCTCCATTTTTTCCTGTCCTGACGTCCCCAACAGTACCCTTCCACTGACACTCTCATTCGTTTGGCCGAACTGGTCCACACCCTTAACAATTTCTCCTTCGAATCCTCCCACTTCCTCCAGACCAAAGGGGTAGCCATGGGCACACGTATGGGCCCCAGCTATGCCTGTTTTTTTTTGGCTACGTAGAACAGTCGATCTTCCATAATTACACCGGCACCACTCCCCACCTCTTCCTCCACTACATTGATGACTGCATTGGCACCATCTCGTGCTCCCGCGAGGAGGTTGAGCAATTCATCAACTTCATCAACTTCACCAACACATTCCACCCTGACATTAAATTTACCTGGATCATCTCTGACACCTCCCTCCCCTTCCTGGACCTCTCCATTAACGACGACCGACTTGACACTGACATTTTTTACAAACCCACCGGCTCCCACAGCGCCAGAGACCTGGGTTCAATTCCCGCCTCAGGCGACTGACTGTGTGGAGTTTGCACGTTCTCCCCATTTCTGCGTGGGTTTCCTCCGGGTGCTCCGGTTTCCTCCCACAGTCCAAAGATGTGCAGGTCAGGTGAATTGGCCATGCTAAATTGCCCGTAGTGTTAGGTAAGGAGTAAATGTAGGGGTATGGGTGGGTCGCGTTTCGGCGGATCGGTGTGGACTTGTTGGGCCGAAGGGCCTGTTTCCACACTGTAAGTAATCTAATCTAATCTACCTAGATTACACCTCTTCCCACCCTACCTCTTGCAAAAATGCCATCCCGTATTCCCAATTCCTCCGCCTCCGCCGTATCTGCTCCCAGGAGGACCAGTTCCACCACAGATCACACCAGATGGCCTCCTTCTTTAGAGACCACAATTTCCCTTCCCACGTGGTTAAAGATGTCCACATCCTGCACCTCCACCCTCAGACCCCACCCCTCCAACAAGGACAGAACGCCCCTGGTGCTCACCTTACCCCCTACCAACCTTCGCATAAACCAAATCATCTGCAGACATTTCCGCCACCTCCAAAAAGACCCCACCACCAGGGATATATTTCCCTCCCCGCCCCTTTCCGCCTTCCGCAAAGACCGTTCCCTCCGTGACTACCTAGTCAGGTCCACACCCCCCCTTAAACCCACCCTCCCATCCTGGCACCTTCCACTGCCACCGCAGGAACTGCAAAACCTGCGCCCACACCTCCTCCCTCACCTCCATCCAAGGCCCTAAAGGAGCCTTCCACATCCATCAAAGTTTTACCTGCACATCCACTAATATCATTTACTGTATCCGTTGCTCCCGATGTGGTCTCCTCTACACTGGTGAGACTGGATGCCTCCTAGCAGAGCGCTTTAGGGAACATCTCCGGGACACCTGCACCAATCAACCACACCGCCCTGTGGCCCAACATTTCAACTCCCCCTCCCACTCTGCTGAGGACATGGAGGTCCTGGGCCTCCTTCACTGCCGCTCCCACACCATCAGATGCCTGGAGGAAGAACGCCTCATCTTCCGCCTCAGAGCACTTCAACCCCAGAGCATCAATGTGGACTTCAACAGTTTCCTCATTTCCTCTTCCCCCACCTCATCCGAGTTCCAAACTTCCAGCTCAGCACTGTCCCCATGACTTGTCCTACCTGCCTATCTTCTTTTCCACCTATCCACTCCAACCTCCTCCCTGACCTATCACCTTCATCCCCTCCCCCACTCACCTATTGTACTCCATGCTACTTTCTCCCCACCCCCACCCTCCTCTAGTTTATCTCTCCAAGCTTCAGGCTCTCTGCCTTTATTCCTGATGAAGGGCTTTTGCCCGAAACGTCGATTTTACTGCTCCTCAGATGCTGCCTGAACTGCTGTGCTCTTCCAGCACCACTAATCCAGAATCTGGTTTCCAGCATCTGCAGTCATTGTTTTTACCTCGAGAACAACCAGGCCGGGAGTTAGGGCCTGTAACTCAGTGAACATGTATATGCAGGTATCAATGAGGAAATGATCAAGGCTCCACAGTGTTGCCATCCCTTTGGTCAAAGGGGCTTCCTCTTCTCTTGTCTGGTCTCACACAGTATTTGGATAAGGTTCCAAGAAATGAGGAAGAACTGTGTGACTATGTTAAAGTCAACTGAAAGAAAGATTTGCCAGCTCATAGGCAGCAAGCTTCATTCATATAATGTCATTCATAGCCTCTGGAAGTCACATCATCAGAATCAGAGATGTACTATGGCCAGAGGAGGCCATTCAGCCGAATATGTCTGAATCAGAAAACCAGATTTGCTGCCAGTACTGTAGAAATTATGAGAAAACATGACAATCAATTTGTGTGTAGCAAGATCCCAGAGACAAAAGTATGCAAATACTGTAGTTAGATGAGATGCAGACTGGATGACCACTTTGCAGAAAACCTGTGTTCTGTCTGTAAAAATTAGCTTCCAATTGCCCGCACTTCAACACACCACCATGTTCCCTGTCCAATATTTCGGACTCAGGTCTGCTACAGTAATGATCAGCACAAGCTGGAAGATGCTATTCATGTTCAGCTTGAGGGGCTTTGTAGCCTTCAAGTCTAAGTATCCAGTTCAATGATTTTAGAAACTGACCACCTTCTTCTGAGTTCTTTATCCACTCGCACAACCCAGTCTCTGTCTTGACATAAGCTTCTTTCAACATGGCGTAACCAATTTTACCTATTCATGGTCCCCATTATCAGCCTCTTTTTTTCCCTGGCTTACTATTAACCATCCATTTGTTTGCCTACCTTTTCTTTTCTCTCACTCCCTCTCTGGTTCTTTTCTCACCCATCCATTCACTCATTTTCCACCCCCTCCACTCCTGAACCCCACCAAACCTAATCAAATCTCTATCTTCAGCATAAATATTAATCTTTCCCAGCTATTTTCAGTCTTGAAGCGTGAGCAGACTCAAAGTGCTGACTCTGATTTCTTCCCACAGATGGCATCAGATCTGCTGAACTTCTCCAGAAATTTCTGTTTGTAATTAATCATGTGTTGTTTGACGATTAAATATTGCCTGGGAAACTGCAGAGATCTCACTTATTCTTCTTTGTCACAGTGTTATGAGATTGGTTTCACTTCCCTGAATGGTCAGACAGGGCTCTGGTTTAGCCTCTCATCTAAAAGACACCGGCTCATTCAGCACTGCACTGAGAAAGCAGCCTGGATTTTACAGCGGATTCTCAGTGACTGGATGTGAATCAACCACCTTCTGAAGCAAAACTAAGGATACTGCACTCTGATCAACAGTGAAGTTCATTAGCACAACTAAAAATTATGTACAAATTTATTATCGTCCCCTAGTTTCCCCTTTAAAAGACAGTGTCCAATGTTGAATAATGCCTAACAACATTGATCACAAGAAAAATATAAAAATAGAGGATTTGGTCAAGTTGGTCATCAGACCACAATCAAAATCTGAAGATATGGCAGCCCAAAATCAGAACATCTTTGACCTCAATAACGACACAAGTAGTCATGTCAGAGATTATAACTACGGAAGCAAAGTCACAGTTATTAGCATTTTAAGGAGAATATATTTGAAAAGATATACATTTAGTCTAAACAACCTTGTCAGGGAAATAATGACATTATAAGCCATTCTTTTCATACTGGCAGGTGGATAGGTCTGTCTATTCCTTGTTGAACATTTATCTCAGTTAAATTGATGAACTCATTACTGTGATATTATTTGATCTGAATATTAAGATGGTGAACAGAATGGGAAGAATGCATATAGAGGTGCTGATCTCATGACAGCATAATATATTAATTTTATGAGTTAGCTTTTTGGTTTTCTTTTTCTCCTTAAGCATATTGCGCACCCCCCTACCCCACCCCAATCCACAGTTAGCCATGCAAAATAGGCCTTTAAAGAATGGCATTCACAAACAAGATCAGAGACTGACAGAAATTAGATGAAAAATAAATTAGCTATGGTCCCACAGTGCAGTTGGCACAACACTCAATTCAACAATATGATTCATGCTCTTTTGCCTTGGTGACTAAATTTTGATTAAAAGAACGTGCCTCAAAATCAGCAGGAGCAACAAATAATGCAGTTAGTTCTCAGTGAGTACACCCATCATTCTGCTTTTACTGCCAGCATGCTGTGTACAACGAGAAAAGCTTACTTTGCAGGAAGCTTCCCATGTCAGTATATTACTGCTGAACTGGACTGATGAGAACTAATTTGGACCTTGGAGTTATTTTCTGGTAGCTTGTCTCAACAAGTTACCCACCTGTTTAATCCATTATGGTTCAATATTAGTAGACACTCGAGTGAAAATTATCGAGGCGAGCACGGCTCTTAGATATCTTTTGAAATGAATGATTCAAGATGTTCTTTTGCATCAGAACATTTTAGAATAAATGAAAGCAGGATCCACAGCAGCTGAACTGGCAAATTTGATTTTATTGTGCAGGCTGAAATGAAGGCTTTCTATCAGTTTCCCAGGGGTAATGTGGAACTCATTGCAGATCAGCACAAGACATTTACAGAAAACACACCAAGGTCATTCCCAAATGTTGAATTCCAGCAAGGAATATAATTTGGGCCTCGGAATAGTTTGGTTGGTCTGAAATTATCTGCCAAATTAATGGTGAGGCTAATGCCTTATATTTAAGAATGCTCCTTATATTTTATGCATAAATGATACAGCACCTTCAGTGCAGAGCAAGCGTGCAGCTGAAATCTAAAAGTTGCTGTGGGTAATAGGCCACTCTGTGACTTGCTTTGTGAAAATGGTTTCTCGCTGTTGAAACACATACTTCGATGCATTGCTCCTTCTACAGTGAATGTGAAAGTAAATTATCCCAAAAGATTAATTCAAGCCATTTCAAAATACACTTTTAATAACCACGCAGCCTCTCTAGCACTGAAAATTAACTTTTACAGATCAAGGTATCACAACATTAGCTATTAATTGCTGTTGGAGACAATTTATTGGTCAGTGCATTGAATATAGGAGTTGGGAGGTCATGTTGCACCTGTATAGGGCATCGGTTATGACACTATTCAAATGCTACATGCTATAGGAAGGATGTTCTGAAACTAGAAAGAGTTCAGAAAAGACTTACGAGGATGTTACCAGGATTGAAGAGTATGAGCTATAGGGAAAGGCTGAAAAGACTAGGGCTATTTTCCCTGGAGTGTTGGAGGTTAAGGGGTGAGCTTATAGAGGTTTATAAAATCATGAGGGGAATGGATAGCGTGAATAGTCAATCTGTTTTCCCTGGGGTAGGGGAGTCCAATCTAGAGGGCATAGGTTTAGGGTGAAAGGGGAAATACTTAAAAGAGACCTAAAGGGCAAAGTTTTCACACAAAAGGAATGGAAAGAGCTACCAGAGGAAGTGATAGAGACTGGTACAATTACATTTAAAAGGCACCTGGATGGCTATATGAATAGAAAGGATTTAGAGGGATATGGGCCAAATCCTAGTAAATGTGACTAGATTTATTTAGGATATTTGGTCAGCATGGACAAGTTGGACCGAAGGATCTGTTTCCATGCTGTATATCTTTATGATTCTATGGTTCTAAATAAAAGAAATATTTTTTAAAAAGCTTGTGGCTATTTGCAAAGCAAAATACCATTGGCACTAAATGGGCAAAAGCAAGACTAATTTGCAGTGAGTATGCTTTGCTTATCTCTGATCACAATTGTTATTCTTGGATTCATTGATTATTGGCCACTTATTTAATTGTGAGCACTGCATCCAATGTATGCCTGTCATATTAGTTTTATTCATTCATGAGATATGGGTGTTACTGGTTAAACTATCTTTGTCCATCTTTAATTGCTCCTTGCTCTGAATGGTTTGAGATAGCCATTTCAGAGGGTATTTAAGAGTCAACTACATCCTTGTGAGTCTGGAGTCATATGCAATTCATATCAGGAAAGAATGGCAGACTTCCTTTCTTAAAGGGTATTAGTGAAGTGGATAGTTTTTTTTTCCTGACAACCAACAGAGATTTTTTGGTCAAGATTAGGCCAGTTTTTAATTCCATTTTATTTTTTTGAATTCAAATTTCACCATCTGCCATGACGGAATCCAAACCTGTTTCCAGAACATTAGATTGAAGTTCTGGATTATTAGTCCAGTGACATTCCCGTTATGCCACTGCATCCTTTATTCAAAGTGTCACAATCTAATATTCCTCACCATCCTCCAGCTGAGTATCATTGGTTTTGCTCTCCATATTTTTAAAATCCAGCTTAAATCTCTATCTTTCCTTTACTGCCATTATCACTGCCAGTGTCTTTTGCTCTGGACACTTTCACAATCTATCCCATTTCTTCCTTCTCCCTCTCTGACAACAAATAAAAACTAGCAATTTTTGCTCCAGTACCAAAGAAGAGTCATACTGAATTTGAAAAATTAGATTTGTTTCTCCATGGATGCTGCTAGACTTGCTGAGGTTCTCCAGTATTCTCTGATTTTTATATTTAAAGTGGTACAGTGTGCTACATGTTTTATAAATTCTGGGCATACATGTACACAGATCAATGAAGGTAGAGTGAGAAATTATAAATAAAACAGCATTCTTGGCTTTACTAAGAGAACGGAGACTACAAGAGCAAGGAAGTGTTGTTGAATTAATGCAAAGTACTTGTTAGACCCCAGCTAGAGTACTGTGTACAGTTCTGGTTACCATGTTACAGGATAGATGTGAATGCAGAAGCAGGAGAAAGTGAGGACTGCAGATGCTGGAGATCAGAGTCAAAAAGTGTGGCGCTGGAAAAGCACAACAGGTCAGGCAGCATCTGAGGACCCTGAAGAAGGACTTATACCCAAAACATCAAGTTTCCTGCTCCTCAAATGCTGCCTGATCTGCTATGCTTTTGCAACATCACAGCTTTTGACTCAGAATGCAGAAGCAATTTGCAAGGAGGATTCCAGAAATTTCAGTTATGATAGCAGATTCAAAATGTTGGGACTGTTCTCCGTGGACAGGAAAAGGCTGAGAGATTTAATAAAGGTTTTCAAAATCATGAATTGGCTAAATAGAGTGAATAGGGAGAAGCTCTTCCCAATTCAAAAAGAATAAAGAATGAGAGGGCATAGATTTAAAAAGTGATGTGGAAGAAAAATGGATAATGTGAGAAAAAACACCTTTCTCATTCCTTGAGTAACTAAGATATGGAATTCACAGCCTGGAAATGTAGTGGAGGCAGGTTCAATTGAGGTGTTTGAGATGGCATTGGATATTCCTTGGCTATAAATGGTGTACAGAGATATAGAGAAAAGGCAGGAGATTGGCATTAGGTAAAAGAACTGATGCAAGAACAATGGACATAGTTTATTACATGATAGCAACCAGGTACGAGCTACATTGTATTAATAACCATCAGTACAATAACTATAAGGAGAACTGCAATGTAAATCTGTCACCAAGAGGTAGCAGTGGGGCACACAATTACTGTCCTTGGCCCTGAATACTGCTCTGGAAATGTGTTGCTGGAAAAGCGCAGCAGGTCAGGCAGCATCCAGGGAACAGGAGAATCGATGTTTCGGGCATAAGCATCTGCAGACCTCACTTTCTCCTGAATACTGCTCACCTACTAGAGACAACACAATCTAATAGAAGAATAACCTTCCAGGAGAATCTGTTGACAACATCATCAATGACCCATTGTCAGAACTCTGTAATTATGACGATTTACAACCTGACAGAATTATTGTCAGAATATCTGATTCATCTCTTCATATATATCACAATCAAAAGGGGATCTAATATTGGGAAGAATTATCCAGATAATGGTGGAAGCTGAAATCTGAAAAAGAAAGCCCACAAAATAATGACAGAAACAGAAAGCCAACTTAGCTCAAGAAGCTCATCAGACTTTGGCAAGTTTCTTAGGTATAAAAAGACCTAAATATTACATGCTAAGTCAATGCAAAATAACTCTAAATTCTTGGTTCTGCAAGTTACTGTTTCAGTTGAGGAGTTAACAAATCACATCAATAGAAACAATGTATAGCGTCACCCTGCCAAAGTAACTTTTGTAAAATAGTGACATTGCCAGAAAACCTGTAAGAATCAAATGCTTCGTTGAACCACAGAATTAATAATGATGATATGCCCAAAGATACTATCACCTTCAGCATGTACCTTTGAACGAAAACTCAGAATACCTTTATTAGAACAATGTTTATGATAAAAAAAACACCTTTGGAAGAAATGTCTCAACCTTTCGTAGTAATTAAAATCCATCTGAACCAGATATGACAATAATCACACATTTTAAAGATTTTCCACTAAGTTTCAAATTTGGCACAGTTACTGCAGTATCTGAGCAAATTCCTTGGTTGATGAGAATGTAACTATAGGTTTCTGATGGAGAACTGCATAATACTGTACATCAAACAAATCATAAAATACAGAGACCAATATGACGCGGAACTGGGAAACTTCATTAGTCTCAAAGCATTGCTTCTGAACCTAAGAGAAAATATGTACCACTCAAGATTAACTACATCCATGTCATACAATACTTCATGAATATGAAGGATTTATACATGTTTAGAAAGGCAAGGACTGATTGGGGATAGTCAACATGGCTTTGTGTGTGGGAAGTCGTTTCTCATGAACTTGATTGAATTTTTGAAGAAGTGACGAAGAGGATTGACAAAGGCAGAGCTGTGCATGTTGTCTATATGGATTTCTAGAAGACGTTCGCAAGTTTCCTCATGGTAGACTGGTCGGCAAGATTAGATCACATGGAAAACAAGGAGAACTAGCCATTTTGATACAAAATTGGCTCATAGGTATGAGACAGAAGGCCGTGGTGGAGGGTTGCTTTTTGGACTTGTGACCAGCAGTGTGCTGGAAGGATCAGTGCTGCGTTCACTGCTTTTTGTCACGTTTATAAATGATTTGGGTGTGAACATAGAAGGTAGATTAGCAAATTTGTAGATGACACCAGAATTAGTGGTGTGGTGGATAGAGAAGAAGGTTATATTAGCATGCAATGGGACTTCAATCAGTTGGGCCAATGAACTGAGAAGTGGCTGTTGAAGTTTAATCTAGATAAATTGAGGTGCTACATTTTGGGATGGCAAATCTGGACAGGATTTATACACTTAACAGGATTTATACACTTGATGGTAATAATCTGGGGAGTGTTGCCGAACCAAGAGACCTTGGAGTGGAGGTTCATAGTTCCCTAAAAGTAGAGTCACAGGTAGACAGGGTACTGAAGGTAGTGTTTGACATGCTTCGCTTTATTGATCAATGCATTGAGTATAGGAGTTGGAACGTCGTGGGCGGCACGGTGGCACAGTGGTTAGCACTGCTGCCTCACAGCGCCTGAGACCCGGGTTCAATTCCCGCCTCAGGCGACTGACTTTGTGGAGTTTGCACGTTCTCCCCGTGTCTGCGTGGGTTTCCTCCGGGTGCTCTGGTTTCCTCCCACAGTCCAAAGATGTGCAGGTCAGGTGAATTGGCCATGCTAAATTGCCCGTAGTGTTAGGTAAGGAGTAAATGTAGGGTTATGGGTGGGTTGCGCTTCGGCGGGTCGGTGTGGACTTGTTGGGCCGAAGGGCCTGTTTCCACACTGTAATGTAATCTAATGTAATCTAATCTAATGTCATGTTGCAGTTGTACAGGACATTGTGGAATGCTGTGTTCAATTCTGGTCTTCATCCTACAGGAAGGATGCTGTTAAGCTTGAAAGGGTTTCAAAATGATTTATAAGAATATTACCAGGGTCGGAACGTTTGAGCTACAGGGAGAGGCTGAATAGGCCGGGGACTATTTTCCCTGGAGCATCAGAAGCTGAGGGGTGACCTTACAGAGGTTTATAAATAATGAGGGGCATGGATAGGGTGAATAGTCAAGGTCTTTTCTCCAGGATAAGTGAGTTCAAAACCAGAAGGCATTGGTTTAAGGTGGGAGGGGTAAGATTTAAAAGAATGCAAGGGTCAACATTTTTACGGGGCAGTGGTGTGTGCATGGAATGAACTGCCAAAGGAAAGGCATGTTTTGCCGAGCATCTCAGCCAGCCCCACATGGGCCGACCTGACCTCTCAGTCACCGTCCATTTCAATTCCCTTTCCCATTCCCTCTCTGACATGACTATTCTCAGCTTCCTCCATTGCCACAGTGAATCAGAATGCAAAATGGAGGGACAACACCTTATCTTCCGCTTGGATAGCCGACAGCCCAGAGGACTCAATATTGAGTTCTCCAATTTCAAATAACCTCCCTTCCTCTCCCCAATCCCCTTTCCAGCCCCTCCTCCACCCTTCCTTTCCTCTGATTGACCCTTCCTTCCAGCTACCAACCAGAGTCATCTCTCCCATCGACCAACCAGGCCATACCCTCTACTTGTGTTTACCTATCACTATCACACCACTTCATCCCTCTCCCCACCTAAACCCCTCCGCCAAGCCCCTCCCTTTATCTGCAGCTCCTCCTAGGCCCATCTCGAGTCCTGAAGAAGGGTTACATTCAAAACACTTCCCCACCCCCTGATGTTGCCTGGCATGCTGTGTTCTTCTAGCCTCCTGGTTGTCTATCTTGAATTCCAGCACTGTTAGTTTTTTTGTTCCTAACAAAAGATGTGGTGAAGCCTGGTACAATCACAACATTAAAAGACATCTGGATGTATATATGAAGAGGAAGGGTTTAGAGCGATATGGGCCAAATGTTAGCAAATGAGACTAGATTAATTTAGGATATCTGGTCAACATAGATGAGTTGGACCAAAGAGCCTGTTTCTCTGTTGAACATCTCTATGACTCTAGGACTAAACAATCAGAGGATACTACTGAATTCACAAGTTTGAATAAATTATTCAATGGTTTCCTACTATGGACATATCTTAGTATGGACATATCTCAGTAGGGTGGCAAGTGGCTCAGTGGTTAGTGCTGCTGCCTCACAGTACCAGGGACACAGGTTTGATATCAGACTTGAGTAACTGTGTGGAGTTTGCACATTTTCCCTGTGTCTGCGTGGGTTTCCTCCGGGTACTCAGGTTTCATCCTACAATCCATAGATGTGCAAGTCAGGTGAATTGGCCATGCTAAATTGCTCATAGTGTTAGGTCCATTAGTCAGGGGTAAATATAGGGTAGGGGAATGTGTATGGGTGGATTACTCTTTGGACGGTCCATGTGGACATATGCTGAAGGGTCTGTTTCCACACTGTAGGGAATCTAATCTAATCATCTTCAAAACTTGCTCATCCAAGTGGCACAACACCACAAATACCAAAGGTTTGTTGTGGATTTTCTAAAGTGTCAACTCTGATTTCTGTTCACAGATGCTGCTAAACCTGATGGGTTGTTCCAGAAACTTCTGCGTTTGTTTCTGATTTACAGCATCCACGGTTCGTTCAGTTTTTAAAAAATATAAAAGGCTGTGGTCTGAGAGGAAATAATGTATATTTACCTGTTGATCCTGATGTCTCACAAGAGACTGTTGTGTATCCCAGATGTAATGTAACTGGCTGTTAAGTGATATACAATAAATCAGCACTGTGGCTCAATGGTTGGTGGCATGGTGGCTCAATGGTTAGCACTACTGTTTCAAACTGCCAGGCACCTTGTCTCAATTCCAGCCTCGGGAGGATATCTATGCAGAGTTTTCACATTATCCATGTGTCTGCATGAGTCCAAAGACATATAGGCTAGGTGCATTAGCTATGATAAATTGTGGCTAAGTGTCCGGAGATATGTAGGCTAGCTAGATTAGCCATGGGAAATGCTGGGTTCTCGGGATAAAGTAGCGATGTGCGTCTGGGTGGGATGCTCCTTGGAGGGTCAATGTGGACTTGTTGGGCCAAATGGCCTGTTTCCAGACTGGAGTGAGTTATGAAATCTAATAACTGCTGAACAAGCTATGGCCGTTCTTTTATCAAAAGAATACCAGACTTGTTACAAGTAACTGAGACTAATACCAAATGAATGACTGATTTCAGTCACACCAGTATAATATGCTGGCAGATAGGGTTAACAACATTACAACACTCACCATCTGATGACAAAAGGTTTGGCTCGTCTTCTGAGGAGGGACTAAAGTGATAAAGTTCATCTTCATAGTGAAAACTAAGGTTTGCAATCTAGCCTGATGGAGTCATCACACCTGTTATTACTCTTGCCACCTCATAAATTAGAAAATAGTGTTCAATGATCCTCCATAATAGCTTATCTTTACAATTCTCAAAATACAGCCACCTCCTAAACTCAAGCAAGAATGCGTATTGATATTGCACCATTCACATCCTTATGACAACCCATAGCACACAGCAGCAAACCCAGTATTTGCAAAATGTGATTTCTTCTGTTGTGGAGAGAAACACAACAAGCCGCTGCAAGATCCCATAAACCATACGAAGTTAAAGAGAAAATAATATTTTGATTGACGGATATCTCACGATCTCCTTCAAAATGCATCACAGAATTTTGATGATCTTTCTGAATCAGACAGATGGAATTACAGTTTGAATGCACTATGAACTCCCTCACAATATAATGAAGTGTCAGCTTAAATTATGTACGCTAGTTTCAAAAGTGGGTCACTTTTATGACCTGACAGGCGATATCCAATGTCTTGATATGGAAAGAAAAGCCCGAATATAATGAGTGCTTTTTGAAAGCCTGCTCCTCTTCTACCTAATTGCATTCTCATGCAAGTGTTTCTCTTTCAGTCTCTGCACATAGGCTGCTCCTTGGTGATTATGCAATTTGCTTTTTAGTCATTGGTTAGAGCGAGCAAGTTCCAAGTCTGCATTAACTGGAATGGGTGATGAATCCTTGTGCCAATGTGTGTTCATCTGCTCCATGCACCAGCTAACTGAGAACACATCCAGCTTAATCAAGCCTAATCCAATTTAATTTCCAAGGCAAAAACTCAATTTAGTACTATTAAATCACTGGGAATTGTAAAGACTATGGGAGGGAATTAAGACCTGACCTCACAGTTTTCAAGCTTAAAATTCCATAGACTATGATTTAGTCAAACTTCATTTGTACCGTTGGGTTGATACAATAGCTTTAAGAGATGTATTTTGTCCTTTATTTAAGAAAGATTTTGAGCCATAGGTATTAAGCTGCCTTTTCCAAACTAATAAACAGCTTGAGAGGCTTTTTTAAAACAAAATTAGAACAATAAAAGCAACATGAATGAATGGAGTCAGACTCCTATAGAACCAGGCTTTTCGTTTAGCTTTCAGCAGCTGTTAGGGTTTTGAAGTTGGTTGTGGAAGCAGCTATACATCTCTCTTGGTTACAGCTAGAAGCTTCTCCTCTACTGCCAGAATCACGTGAGACAGTCTGTTTTATTGACTTTGCCTTTGCCAAGCGTGTGTCAATGAGATGTTACTATATTGAAACAATTGCTGTTTAGTAGTTACATAATCTATATTTCTGTTAAATTTTCCAGGAGAGTTAAACTTATACCAATTTTCATTTTTAAAAATATTTTAATTGCAGGGTAAGAATAAAGTGCGTTTTTTTTTTAAAGCCAAATAATGTAAGCAATCAATTTACATCTGAAACACTAAGTTAGGGTTTTGGGTATTTCCTTAATATATTTGAAAGGGGTTTTGCTCGTCCATAACAATGGAAGATGTGATAGTTTGCAAGCACTAGTCAGTCCCACTGACAATTAGAGAACTTTGTTTCTTTAACATCTAGATTTCTATTTTAAGGTTCACAGTATGCTTTTCTGTAAAAACTCACTAATGGTTTTAAGTGTGTTTAACATTGACACATATCATTTATATGCCATGACTGGACTATGTGTTTGGTAAAAACAAGGACTGCCGATGCTGGAAACCAGATTCTAGATTAGAGTGAGGCTGGAAAAGCACAGCAGTTCAGGCAGCACCCGAGGAGCAGGAAAATCGATGTTTCGGGCAAATTCCTGATGAAGGGCTTTTGCCCGAAACATCAGTTTTCCTGCTTCTCGGATGCTGCCTGAACTGCTGTGCTTTTCCAGCACCACTCTAATCTGGACTATGTATTTGTCATTTGCATCTCTTCCCTTTTCACATTATGTTCAGAGCTAAAATAAAGGTGGATGATTGGAAGCTGTAAACATTTTGATGGTAGCTTTCAAAGTTTTGATAGAAAATCAGCAAAACAAGGTGAAAAATAAACTTATGTACTGTACATATGCTAACCTGTGGAGAAAAGGTAACAGCCCCTGAAAACATATTGTATGATAAAAAAGGTGGTGGAAGAATCTTTTTTTTAATTCAGTGAATTGTAGAAAATACTTGCTACAGGGAATTGTTAAAACAAAGCCTATTGCGTGTCTTTTTAAAGGAAAATATTTGAAGATCAAGATAAATAACAATGAAAAGAGATGTGGAACATCTGAGAAAAGAGCTGGTGCAATCATAAAGGGCCGAGTGGCTTCCTTCTATCTGAAAGCTTTTGTGGTTCACCCGCAGCATATCCAATAGCTCTACCTCCTTCTCTGGATTGGAACTGTCGGGTTAAAGGAAAGAAATAAGGAGGGTATCTTGTGAAAAAAAAACAATTACGTGGTGTGAATAGAACCATTGAAAATTCAGCACACTTTGAAAACATATCTACACAAGGCTAGTTCTTTGACTGTGGAGCTATTTCCTCTAATCTTTTCCTGTTTTTTTTTTATCCAGTGTCCTGTTGAATTATATAAATGAAGCTGCCAAAACCCAGTTAAAACTTGCTAACAGAATAATATCTGCAACAGACTGAATCTAACATTATGTGAAAGTCTGCCTGATGCTAGAGATTTCTGAATTAACATTGGCTCGATTAGCAGGGATTCCATCATCCTGCAAATAAACCCTAAGGGAGAAGATAAGACTTAAATTGCATTGTTACGGAAAAGCAAGGCTGTGTTACAGTTCGTTTCAAATGTGCATTCAAGATTACTCAAAATATAGCAACTGGGAATATTTCAGAATGTATCTAGGGGAATATGAGTCTTGTCAGCAAAGCCCCTGATTTATGAGACAGTTGCAAGGATAGGTTTTTCCTTCATGCTTCCCACTTCATTCTCTTCGCTTACATTTTTAGTGCTGTTTGGCTCCGTTGATTTTTATCTGAGATTACTGCGTGTTGTGGTCAGAAAACAGCAGATTGCTGCTGAAAACAAGTTTACTTTTCTCGAGATGTGTCTGATTTAATCTCCAACATAAGTAAGTCTTTTTTAAGGCTTATGCTCAAAAGACAGTTAATTAAAACTCATCAGCACAGAGAAAGACCATTAGGTCCATTGTAGTTCTGTCATCTTTTTGGTAGCCTTCTCCAGTTAATCCCATGAGATTAAATCCTTTGACCTTCCCATTCAAATATTTATCAAATTGCTCTTGAGAATTGATATTGATTCTGTTTTGACTGCACTCAATGCATTAAAAAAAATCACTTTGTACAACTTGCCTCTAGTTCTTCTTCCAATCACTTTGTTTTTATGTTCTCTGCAGGCCATCCACCTTTCTGCCCCAGCAGTTCACCCTGCCTTCAGGTTTCTTAGAGGGAAAAATAGAAATAGGAATTTATCTGAAAGCTGTGAGCAGATATTGACCCCAATTTTGGGTTTACAACTTTAGCTGTCTATCCTTGTACTGCCTTATTATAGAGTCATAAACATCTACAGCACAGAAAAAGGCTCTTTGTTCCATTGTGTTCATGCCGGTCTAAAACAACCACCTAACTATTCTAATCCCATTTTCCAGCACTTGGTCCATAGTCTTGAATGCCTTGGTTTCACAAGTACGCATCTAAATACTTCATGTAAGTTATAAGGGTTCCAACCTCTACCACCCTTACAGGTAGTGAGTTCAATTCCCACCACTCTCTGGGTGAAAGAGGTTTTTCTCACATCTCCTCTAAATCTTCTTACCCTTTCCTTAAATTTGTGTCCCCTCTTCATGATCCCTCTATCAAGAGGAAAAATTTCTTCCTCTTTATATCTTATTTATGCCCCTCATAATTTGTTGCTTCTCAATCATACCTCCTCTCAATTGCCTTTGCCAGAAGGAAATAATCCAAGTCTATCCAATCTTCTTTTATCACTGAAACTTTCCAGCACAGGCAACATCCAGTTAAATCTCCTGTGCATCCTCTCCGGTGTTATCACATTCCTCCTACAAACTGGATTCCATAACTACACACAATACTTTGGCTGTGGCCTACTTAATATTTTAGACAGTTCCAGTATAATCTCGATGCTCTGAAACTCTAAGCCTCAACTAATAAAGATAAGTGTGCCATATGTCTGTTAACAACTTTATCTATCTATCTAAATTGATATCTTAAGAAACTGATGTATGTGCACATCAAGGTCCCTCAGATTTTTGTGCTTTCCAAGATCCTCATGGATTCACTTGCTTTCTTTCTCCTGCCAAAGCTCATCATTGCACATTTATATGGTTCAAATTCCATTTGTCACGATTCAACCCATCTGACTAGCCTGTCTATATCTTCTTGTACTCTAAGGCTATCCTCCTCATTGTTTACCACTCACCAAATATTGTATTATCTGCAAAGCTACTGATCAACTGACCTGCATTCAAGTCTGATTCATTTTTGTAAACCAAAAACAGATGGGTTCTGACACTGATACCTGCCGGATGTTGAACACAGACTTTCAGTCAGAAAAGCATTCCTCAACCATCACCCTCCACTTCCTGCTTCTCAGTCAATTAGGATCTAATTTTCCAAATTTGCTTGGATCTCATGGCTTTATCTCTGCTAACAGTCTCCCAATTAGGACCTTATAAACAGCATGCTAAAGTACAAATGGACTTTTTCAAAAGCACTGATCTCATCTACACACCTGGTCACCGCTTCAAAAAATTCAATCAAGCTGGTCAGACATGACCTCCTCTTAATAAAACCCAGTTATAACTCACAAAACAACAGGTTTATTTGGAAGCATTAGCTTTCAAAGCACTACTCCTTCATCATGTAGCTGTAGAACAGGACCATAAGACACAGAATTTATAGCAAAAGATTACAGTGTCATGCAACTGAAATGACATATTGAACAAACCTAAATTATTGTTTAGCCTTTCATCTTTTAGAATGGGTTGGAGGTTTCAGTTCATTAGTATGTAAATCCCCGAACTTATTTTAAGTCACGCTCTTGAGATAACTTTAGGTTTTATTAAAAAAAAGTGACACCTCAGTTAGAAAATGCATTAAAGGTGTGAGGTTAGCGTCTGTCTATATGCCAATTTTGAGTCAGACTACTTCTATTTCCAAAGTGGATTTTGCAAAATATTACATGGATTGACTGCCTGCATTGACTGCCTGCAGATTGTGCACTTTTTGAGCAAAACAGAAGTACCTGCAAATATAATTCTGAATATACAAATTCACCCCATTGATTTATATGTGTGCGCACATGCATGAGAGAGAAAGAGATAGAGATAGTGACTGTGTGCATGTGTGTGTGTGTGACTGCGAGCGGACATAAGAGAGTGTGTGTTTGCGTGTGCACAAACTTCATAAAGTGTGTGTGTGAGTGCAATGAAGTATAAGCCTGTGAGAGGATATGGGTGTGGGTGTGAGGGTGGGGTGTATGTGTGTCTGTATCAGAGAAAGCATGTGTATGAGAGAGAGACTGCATGAGTGTGTGAGTATGTAACAGTGTGTGTGTATGTGTGCTTGTCTGTGTGCATGTGAGAGAGTGTATAGTGTAGTTGGGTCACCTGAAGTATGACATGGACATAAGATCCCGGTTGAGGCCATCCCCATGGGTACCGAACTTGGCTATCAGCCTCTGCTCGGCCACTCTGCATTGTTGCCTATTCTGAAGTCCGGCTTGGAGGATGTTCACCTGACAATCCGAGGCCAAATGTCCTAGACTGCTGAAGCTTTCCCCGACTGGGAGGGAACACCCCTGTCTGGTGATTGTTGCATCAGATTGTCCCAGTCGGGGAACACTTCAGCCGTCAGGGACATTCGGCCTCGGATCTTGGGTTACCAACCTCCAAGGCAGACTTCGGGATAGGCAACCATGCAGCGTGACTGAATGGAGGCTGATAGCCAAGTTTGGTACCCATGAGGACGGCCTCAACCGGGACCTTGGGTTCATGTCACACTACAGGTGACCTTACTACACTACACACACACACACACACCCTCTCTCAGGCTTACACTCCATCACACTCACACCATACTTTATGAATCTTGCACACACGCATAAACACACTCTCTTGAACGAGCTGCCAGAGGAAGTGGTGGAGGTTAGTACAATTACAACATTTGAAAGCCATCTGGATGGGTATATGAACAGCAAGGGTTTGGAGGAATATGGGCCGGGTGCTGGTCGGTGGGATTAGTTTGGGTTGGGATATCTGGTTAGCATGGACGAGTTGGACCGAAGGGTCTGTTTCTGTGCTGTACCTTTGTATGACTCTATGATTTTATTTAAATCAGTTATTATGCTTCCTTCTTTGATTCTGTGTGCACTCAGACTCATGCACACACTCACATGCACATACTCACTCTCTGTCTAATGCATGCGGACAAACATATAAGTCTGTGGAGAAAATTTGTATTTGCAGAATTATATTTGCAGTTACATTCTATTTTACTCAAAAAATGTATAATCTGCAGTCAGTCAATGCAGGCAGTCAATCCATGTAATATTTTGTAAATTCCACTTTTGAAATAGAACTAGTCTGCCTCAAGATGGGATACAAACAGACTGTAACCTCATACCTTTAATGCATTTTCTGAGCTGAGATGTCACTTTTTTTATATAAAACCTTAAGTTATTTTGAGAATGTGACTTAAAAGAAGTTCTGGGATTTACATAATAATGAACTGAAACCTGCAACTCATTCTAAAAGATTAAAGGCTTAGCAACAATCTAGGTTTGTTCAATATATCTTTTCAGTTGCATGACACTATAACCTTTTGTCATAAATTCTGTGTCTTACGGTCCTGCTCCACAACTACCTGATGAAGGAGCAGTACCCTGAAGCTAAAGTTTCCAAATAAACCTTATGGATTATAATCTGGTGTTTTGTGATTTTTAACTTTGCCCACCCCAGTCCAACATCAGCTCCTCCACATAATGAAACCATATTAGCCATTCCTGATTAATTCCTGCCTCTCCAAATGCAGATTAATTCTGTCCATCAGAATTGCTTTCAATAGTTTCCCCACCACTGACGTTAGACTAACTGGTCTCCTGTTTCTTGGTTTATCCCTTGCTTCCTTCCTGAATAACAGTATGGCATTGGCTGTCTTCACAATGTTTTTCAAATGTTCCTGCTATTTCCATCTCGTCTCACTCAACAACCTTGAACACATTTTTCCTGCCCTGGAAATTTATCAACTTTTAAGCCTGCCAGTTCCTTCAGAACTTCCTCTCTGGCTATGCTAATTTCTTTAATTGCATCACAAACCTTCTCCCTGATTTCTATCTGCATAAGATCCCTCTCACCAGTACACACTGACCCAAAGTATTCATTTAGAACCTTGCCTACATCCTCTGGCTCCATGCACAAATTACCAGTGTGGTCAATAATGGACCTGTCCTTTCCCTCATTATCCTTGCACCCTTAATGTACCTGTAAAATAACTTAGGATTTCCTTCATTTTACTTGCCAGTCTCATATTCTCTTTCAGCTATCTTAGTCTCCGTTTAAGTTCCCTCTATGCTTTTCTGGGGGTTATGTTGTTTTGAGCACTTGATATCAGCCACGAGCCTCCCTTTTTTTCCTAAGCCAATCCTGTATATCCCTTGATATTCAGTGGTCACAGGATTTAATGGTTCCATCCTCTTTCTTTATTGAAATATGTTGCCCTTGTATGTGCTATGTTTCTTTCTTGACTGCATCCCACATTTCTAAGATAGATTTACCTGGAAATACCTGGTCCCAGTTCACTTTGACCAAATCATACCTGCTGTTCGTAAACTCAGCCTTGCCCTAGTTGACAGCTTTGAATTCAGGCCCATCCTTGTCCTTTTCCATAACAATCTTGAATGTGACAGAGTTGTCTGCAAAATGCACCCCCACTGATAATTTAACCATTTTCTCAGCTTTGTTACCTTTAATTAAGACCCGGGCCACCCCCTCTCTTGCGGTTATCTCTTTAGAATCCATAATTATTATTTATAAGTTTAAATTCCAGCAGGCACTTTGCTAGGATTTGATCCTATGTACCAAAAGCATGAATCTGGGCTTCTGGAGTACTAGTGACCTTGCTACTATGCCATCATCTCCCCCAAGATTACTTGATTGGCTCACTCTTAGCAGTTAGTTGGAGAATCTTTACCACTGTATTGATCTTTGTGTTTATTTCACTGATGGGATATGGTCATCTCTGGTGGGCTGGCATATATTGCTTGTCCTTAGTTGCCCTCAAGGCACTGGAGTGAGCTGCCTTCTTGAATCATTGCAATCCATGAGTAGGCATCTACAAAGCCATTTGGGAGCTTTTGGACAAGCCTAATAAACAAAAGCATTCACAGAAAATGAAAGAAGCACATTTATTTATTTTAGTAGTCCCAATGAATTATTTCTTTCTTGTTTCTGTTGAGATTGTGTGTTGAAGGTTAGTCTTTCAACCTTGAAGCCTCCAGGGCAATCCTGTAGGGTTTGCAACCTGGCTCCAGTGATAATGTAAGGCACTTAAAACCTGTATCAAGGGGGAAAAAATGTTCAAGTGAATGTCAGGAGCCAGAAGATGTCAGTTTCCGGAACACCATGTGCTCACTGTTAAAGTGCAGAAATATGGCAAGGAAATTGCCATAATTTTATAAAAAAGGACTTAAGTGCTAACTACAGTCCCAGCTGATATATTTGCTATTAGTTATTATCATTTAACTTCAGGAGAAGGATACACACCTCTGCGTTTTGGAGAATATTCTTCTTGCTTTATTCCATTTTAATTAGTCACTTGTGCAGCAAAGCAAGCAGCTTTCAAACACTGTGTACTCAGGGAACCACAGCGGTTAATATCTATCCACTGCAGCCACGGATTCTGTTCAGAAAATGTCAAAAAAAGACATGCTAAGCAAAAAAGGGAAAATAAATAAGCATAGTACTTACGCTGTATGAAATGAATGCCTTCATGGCACAATGTTCACTATGTGTACTATCTTTTCACACCAACCATTCTCTCTTTTGATTTAACTCTTTTACAAGTTGCACACTAGCTGAATAACAACGCTCAGTGTTAGGATAAGATGAAAAAAGCTACAAAATGGCCAATGAAAAATAGATGGCACTTTTCCTTCTTGAGCTATGTTAACATGTTTCAATTGCTTCAATCAAAATACATAGCCAACATTAATATCCACAGAAAAAGATCACTATTCATATCATGTGGGTAAAACATAGTGACCTGGATTTTCACCAGTTAGGTAGTTGTTATTTTAGCGTAGGTCAGAGTTTCACATGGGGACTCTGTGAATCCCCATTGTAGCACATTCTGAAGGAATTGCCGTGAAATTGAAAATTCCACTGGGCAATTATATGTTGACTATGAGGACTTCAGAAAAGTGTTCATCAAGGTTCTGTATGGTAGATTAATTTGTAAGGATAGATCACATGAGCTAGCCAATTGGATACAAATTGACTTCAAGGTAGGAGACAGAGGGTTGTTTTCCTGTAGAAGGAGGAGTGCTGAGAGTTTGCACTCTGCTTGCTACCTGCATGAGTTGGAGAATGGAGAGAGAACTGGAAACCCCTGCTGTCCTGGGAGGAACAGTAGCCAAGAGTCTGGGGCATTGGCTGCTGCAACCTGCCTGCTTGGAGGCACTGGAGCCTGGGACTCCGTTGTTTGGTTGTTGGAGTTGAATGTTGCTCACTGTATTGTTTGGAGCCTGATGTAATAACACCTGCTGGGACTGGGAGGAGCTGGGGCCTCAGGTGCTGCAACATTTGTACCTGGAGGGACTCAAGCCTGGACTCTGTTGCCTCTGCCGGTGTCTTTGGAGGCCTGATAGCCTGCATCTCTCCTCAGTGAGTTGAAGACTGATATAACGACACCTTCTAATACTGAGAGGAGTCATTGCTGCTGATTGGCGCCGAGAGCCTGGAGCCACAGGTACTGCAGTCTTCCTGCCTGGAGGGGCTCAAACCTGGATTCTGTTACTGTGACTAGCCTGAGAAATCTAGTGGCCTGCATTGTTACTCATTTCATGCCTGGAGAGCCTGAAGCAAGGAGTGTGAACATTTCTCCTCAGTCGGTGTGTAACACAGCTGGTTCTTAGAGCCTGGTATTTTTTCCACTCAGTCCACTGCTGGGATGGATTAGTTCCTGGAGCCTGGATATTATTTTTCAGTCAGAGGCTTCAGGCCTGGACATTAACAGCTTGGCACCTGAGTCCTTTCCTCTGAGTGACTGTCGTTTGGAGTCTGGGGCCTAGAGCTATTTGAAGTGCAAATTATCTCCTTGTTATTACTTCTTGACTGAGGCCTATACCATTGTCATTTGCTGCCAATGACTGCTGCCTTTGGCCATTGGAGGATCTGTGGGTTGACTAGTAGTTTGAGACATGGCTGCCTTAGAGTCTGTGCTGGTGAGTGAATGCTGACAAGACGTTTTACTGTTTCTTTTCCACTATTTGGGTGAGGGCTGGTGGTGGCCCTGAATGGGGGTAGGATGATTGGAACAGCAATATCTGGGATGGACCCCAGTTATTCTTACATGGGGGGTGATTGCTTTCTCTGCTTCCCCCAGTCCTTCAGGAACATTGTCTCCTTTTACTCATATGACTAAAAAGCTCATGGTGAAATATTACAGTCACCCCAAGATGACCATGGAGGCATGTGAAATGGCTTTGGTGGAGGTAGTTGGCACCTCCACTATTATCAATGCACCAAAAATGTATGAGAAAGTGGTGTTCTTCGTGAAGACTGAGCTGGCAAAACACTTCACCCTGGAAAAGGGGCTTACTGTTGGTGGCATATTCTTGCCTGTCAATCCATTGGAATGATAGCTCGGTGGGCTATTTTACTGAATGTCCCTGAACTAACTCCATGAAGGACAGTATCCCATTACCAAGTCACCATGGTGGTGCCCAGAAGAGCTCAGCATTGGTGGGGACATTGAAGGACCTGTTTAAGACCTTTTGACTTGCTAGGTGTCTGACAAAATCTCCATAACTTCACCTTTGTGAGACCTGGGGTGGAAGCATCCAGAATTGTCCACTTCTAAATTTCTATGGTGTATGCCTCCTGTGTTCCAAAAGTCTCCATGTGGCAGGCGCTATTTTCCAATCATAACCTGGTGTGGGCAGAACATGATCCATTCAATGCCAGGGTGAAATTGGCATACTAGCATTTTAACAGAGGATAACCTATGGTGGGATGTAGGCAAGACACACATCTGGTCTTCTATTATCAAGTATGTGTGGGGGGGTCTATGAAGAGGCAGAAATCCAGGATAAAGGAGTTATAGAGTCATAGAGTCATAGAGACCCTTCAGTCCAACCCGTCCATGCCGACCAGATATCCCAACCCAATCTAGTCCCATCTGCCAGCACCAGGCCTATATCCCTCCAAACCCTTCCTATTCATATACCCATCCAAATGCCATTTAAATGTTGCAATTGTACAAGCCTCCACCACTTCCTCTGGCAGCTCATTCCATACACATACCACCCTCTGCGTGAAAAAGTTGCCCCTTAGGTCTCTTTTATATCTTTTCCCTCTCACCCTAAACCTATGCCCTCTAGTTCTGGACTCCCCGACCCCAGGGAAAAGACTTTGTCTATTTATCCTATCCATGCCCCTCATAATTTTGTAAACCTCTATAAGGTCACCCCTCAGCTTCCGATGCTCCAGGGAAAACAGCCCCAGCCTGTTCAGCCTCTCCCTGTAGTTCAGATCCTCCAACCTGGGCAACATCCTTGTAGATCTTTCTGAACCCTTTCAAGTTTCACAACATCTTTCCGATAGGAAGGAGACCAGAACTGCACGCAATATTCCAACAGTGGCCTAACCAATGTCTTGTACAGCCGCAACATGACCTCCCAACTCCTGTACTCAGTACTCTGACCAATAAAGGAAAGCATACCAAACGCCTTCTTCACTATCCTATCCACCTGAGACTCCACTTTAAAGGAGCTATGAACCTGCACTCCAAGGTTTCTTTGTTCAGCAACACTCACTAGGACCTTGCCATTAAGTGTATAAGTCCTGCTAGGATTTGCTTTCCCAAAATGCAGCACCTTGCATTTATCTGAATTAATCTCCATCTGCCACTTCTCAGCCCATTGGCCCATCTGGTCCAGATCCTGTTGTAATCTGAGGTAACCCTCTTCGCTGTCCACTACAACTCCAATTTTGTTGTCATCTGCAAACTTACTAACTGTACTTCTTTTGCTCACATCCAAATCATTTATGTAAATGACAAAAAGTAGAGGGCCCAGCACCGATCCTTGTGGCACTCCACTGGTCACAGACCTCAAATCTGAAAAACAACCCACCACCACCACCCTCTGTCTTCTACCTTTGGGACAGTTCTGTAACCAAATGGCTAGTTCTCCCTTTATTCCATGAGATCTAATCTTGCTAATCAGTCTCCCATGGGGAACCTTGTCGAACGCCTTACTGAAGTCCATATAGATCACATCTACTGCTCTGCCCTCATCAATCTTCTTTGTTACTTCTTCAAAAAACTCATTCAAGTTTGTGAGACATGATTTCCCATGCACAAAGCCATGTTGACTATCCCGAATCAGTCCTTGCCTTTCCAAATACATGTATATCCTATCCCTCAGGATTCCCTCCAACAACTTGCCCACCACCGAGATCAGGCTCACCAGTCTATAGTTCCCTGGCTTGTCTTTACCGCCCTTCTTAAACGTTTGCCAACCTCCAGTCTTCCGGCTTCTCACCTGTGACTATCGATGATACAAATATCTCAACAAGAGGCCCAGCAATCACTTCTCTAGCTTCCCACAGAGTTCTCGGGTGCACCTGATGAGGTCCTGGGGATTTATCCACTTTTAAACATTTCAAGACATCCAGCACTTCCTCCTCTGTAATCTGGACATTTTGCAAGATGTCACCATCTATTTCCCTCCAGTCCAAATCTTCCATATCCTTTTCCAAAGTGAATACTAATGCAAAGTATTCATTTAGTATCTCTCCCATTTTCTGTGACTCCACACAAAGGCTGCCTTGCTGATCTTTGCGGGCCCTATTCTTTCCCTAGTTACCCTTTTGTCCTTAATATATTTGTAAAAAGCCTTTGGGTTCTCCTTAATTCTATTTGCCAAAGCTATTTCATGTCCCCATTTTGCCCTCCTGATTTCCCTCTTAAGTATACTCCTACTTCCTTTATATTCTTCTAAGGATTCACTCGATCTATCCTGTCTATACCTGACATATGCTTCCTTCTTTTTCTTAAACAAACCCTCAATTTATTTGGTCTTCCAGCATTCCCTATACCTACCAGCCTTCCCTTTCACCCTGACAGGAACATACTTTCTCTGGATTCTTGTTATCTCATTTTTGAAGGCTTCCTATTTTCCAGCAATCCCTTTACCTGCGAACATCTGCCTCCAATCAGCTTTCGAAAGTTCTTGCCTAATACCGTAAAAATTGGCCTTTCTCCAATTTAGAACTTCAACTTTTAGATCTGGTCTATCCTTTTCCACCACGATTTTAAAATGAATAGAATTATGGTTGCTGGCCCCAAAGTGGTCCCCCACTGACACCTCAGTCACCTGCCTTGCCTTATTTCACAAGAGTAGGTCACGTTTTGCACCTTCTCTAGTAGGTACATCCACATACTGAATCAGAAAATTGTCTTGTACACACTTAAGAAATTCCTCTCCATCTAAACCTTTAACACTATGGCAGTCCCAGTCGATGTTTGGAAAGTTAAACTACTCTACCATAACTACCCTATTATTCTTACAGATAGTTGAGATCTCCTTACAAGTTTGTTTCTCAATTTCCCTCTGACTAATGGGGGGGGGGTGGTCTATAATACAATCCCAATAAGGTGATCATCCCTTTCTTATTTCTCAGTTCCACCCAAATAACTTCCCTGGATGTATTTCCGTAAGACATGCTCAATCTAGAGTCACATTTCAGTTCGCCCGATGTGGCCGTGGCCTTATGGAAGGCGCATGAATAGAAGAAGATCGCACTTCAGGACCTGCATATTGTTGGGTCCCAAGGTGCATATTTGAGGTTGCAGTCCAGTTCTTCTGGGATCTCAACCTCCAGTCTGCCTTTTTCTCACTGGAAACAACAGATCCTTGTGCAGTTAACCAAAGATGGATCCCTCATCTTGGATCTGGAGGGCATTAGAGATCAAGTGAGAGATATTTCGTTTCTCTCCAATGTATCCAGCAAGGAAGCTGGTAGATGTCTGTAGGAAAATCTGCTACAGACCAGCCTGGAGGATGCCGAGAGGCTTAATCTCTCTGAGTTGTGAGGAGCTAACTGGCATCCTTAAGGCAAGTTCCTGGGGCAGGATAGGCTGACCATGGAGTTCTTAGGGGTATTCTACAATGTTATTGGGTGGGAATGGTGACTATGCATGGATCCTAGGGGAGTGTGTCATGACCAGACAGATAACCCTTTCTGAAAAGTATTCGTCCTTGTGCTGACTGGTGATTGCTGTGACAGAGGCAAGTTTGGGCCCAGTACAAACCTGGTGGCATCGGAAGCAGCTAGATCAGTGAGGTGAGCCCGAAACCGACTCATGGCAACAGCAGAGTGGATTTGAGCCAGTGCAGGACCCGATAGCATTGGTGGAGTCTGCATTGGCATGCTATAGCAAGGTCTCCTAATGGCAAGGCGGCACAGTGGTTAGTACTGCTGCCTCACAGTACCTGGGACCTGGGTTTGATTTCCGCATCGGGAGACTGTCTGTGTGGAGTTAGCATATTTTCCCTGTGTCTGCGTGGGTTTCCTTTGGGTGCTCCGGTTTCTTCCCACAATCCAAAGATGTGGAGGTGAGGTGAATTGGCCATGCTAAAATTGCCCATTTTAGGTGCATTAGTCGGAGGGAAATGGATCTGGGTGGGTTGCTCTTCGTAGGGTCAATATGGACTTGTTGGGCCGAAGGGCCTGTTTCTATGCTGTAGGGAATCTAATCTAATCCAAGGGCATCAGTGGAGGCAAGAGGGCGCTGCAAAGTGGTGACTTTCATTCTAGTGACAGCAACACAGCAAAGGGCACTAGTGGCTGGACACCACGCCCATGGTCAAGCGGAGCACTTAACAAGAATGACGGTAAAATTGAACACTTCTTTTCTTTATTTCTTTCTTTTACTGCCTTTCTATTCTATGTTCTGGTTTATTTTTCTGTGTTTTAAGATGGTGCCAGAGAGTGGCAACACTAAACAACACTTTTCACTGTACTTTGTAACAAAATACACATGAGAACAAATAAATAAAATTCAAACAAAACTACTTAAATGACCAGAATATTGAAAGGCCTGAATAGAATGGATGTGGTGAAGATGCTTCCACTCGTAGGAGAGACTTGAACCTGAAGACACAGCCTCAGAGTGATTGGACAACCCTTGTGAACTGAGATGAGGAGGAATTTCTTCAGTGAGAGGGTGGTAAATCTGTGGAACTAATTGATGTAGAAGGCTGGGGAGGCCAAATCATTGAATATATTTAAAACAGGGACAGACAGCTTTTTGAATACTAAGGGGATCAAGTGTTATAGGGAGAAGGCAGACAGAGCTAATTCAGGTCCTTTATCTCATGATTTAGAAATGCCAGTGTTGGACTGGGGTGTACAAAGTTAAAAATCACACAACACCAGGTTATAGTTCAACAGGTTTACTAGTGTGCTTCCAATTAAACCTGTTGGACTATAACCTGGTGTTGTATGATTTTTACCTTTATCCTATGGTCTTATGCGAACGTGACTAGTACAAAATAGTCAGTGAAATGTGAAAACATATTGTTGCATGTTATAGAACCAAGGGAAAAAGTGAGGACTGCAGATGCTGGAGATCAGAGCTGAAAATGTGTTGCTGGAAAAGCGCAGCAGGTCAGGCAGCATCTAAGGAGCAGGAGAATCGATGTTTCGGACATAAGCCCTTCTTCAGGAATGAGACCTCCATTTCTGAAGAAGGGCTCATGCCCGAAACGTCAATTCTCCTGCTCCTTGGATGCTGCCTGACCTGCTGCGCTTTTCCAGCAACACATTTTCAGCTGTTATAGAAACAATCACTGGTAACTTGCGATCATGGAAGAGTGTTGCTACTGCCCCAAGGGATCATAGCTCCTTTCTGTGCTTTGTCTAAGGACTTGTTCTTTGTCGGGGACATTTTTCCTGCTAAACCAGATAATTGGTTTATTAACTTATCTGGAGTACACTTAATCTCCTGATATTTATTTTCAAACATTGTCTTCTCACTATCTTAGGTATTGATTCTATAACACCATCTCATGATTGCCATTTGGAAGCTAGCTGCTTGGTTAAAATAAATACTTTCTTCCTTGCAGAATTTTGAATTTTTAGACTAGGCAATGCATTCTTTTAGACCACATTTTGAATGTGTGGACATTGACCTAGTTTCCATGGAGTTATATGTCTTTCATCTATAATTTAAGTAAATTTTTATTCTCAATCAGCTGATACAACTGTGTTGAAGTATGCATGCTCTTTACTTCAATTCACCGAGACAGAGCATGCCCTCTGTTGTTGTCTTCATGGTAAAATGAGATGTTATTACACCTTCAGTATTTAGGGGATTACTGCTTACTTAGCATTATCTCTGTCACTAGGACATATAATTCCTCTCTGGAGAACAAAGAAAAGCTACTCTTCAGCTTGTGTTGGCCCATCATCTGATAACAAAGTCAAATCGGTATCAATTTGTTCAGCGAGCTGTTTTGCAGTTTGGAAACTGCAAGTTAAAAGTCCCTTAATGAGTTCAAGTGGATTATGCTGCTCATTTTTTCTCACAGTATTTGCTTCTCCTGGAAAACTTTGCTGATTTCTGTTCCTTTACCAATTGTTTGGAAAGGCATTTCTTGCAGAATCTGTTGTTCCTTTTGAAGTAATTTAAATTCTTCCATAACCTCAAGCATGTTGAGGTCAGATATGTACTCTCAAAGGTGAGAAGTGTTGATTTTGAATTACATACTTATTTTCAGATTTCTTACTGTTTGTTTTGCAGTGTTACTTGCAGCATATCTTTGCTCTTGAGAGATTTTCAACTTAGACCATATAACGCCATCTTTGTTGGATGTTACCTTCTGATTCTTCAGCCATTGTATTTGATCTGATAAAACAGTCACACCTGTTCCTGCATCAAACTTAAAATTAACAAGATGTCCATTGACATACGTTCTGTCTAATCGGGTCAATTGAATTATTATTCTGCTTGAACACATTCTGGCATATTTTCCAGTGCTGGACATTCTATCTCAGTAACATTTTTGTATAAGTAAGCATTTGAATTTATGTTATGCTGAAACTGTGTTTTATTCCTGCACATCCTCTGGAAATGACCTTTAATTTCATCAAGCATTCTTTGTCGTAGCTGACATTACCTGCGCAGCGTTTTAGTTCCACAGATGACACTAACATCTACTATCTGCTGTTTAGTCTACTCTTTGTATTGGTTTGTATTGTGTGATGGTAGTGGGTTTGTGAAGTCAACAAGTTCTGTTGCCCTCCTGTCCTTCTTTATTCAAATCTTCTTAGAGGTTTCCAGGTTTCTGCCTCCAACACAATTTAGATAGCTTTCATTAAAATTAAATTTTCCTTTGACTATTATATATCTGACAAAAATAATTTTATTATCAGTGTTGTTCCTTTTATAAATTCTGCTTTCAATGTTCAATAATCACAGTTCTCTGCAGAGGTCACTCTGGTTGAAGTAATTATCAAAAGCTGAGAATTTCTTCAAAAGTATCTATACCTTCTTCAATAATTTGATTATTTATAGTTGGACCTTATTCTTTTTCTATAAGACTACTTTGAATTTGTAACATCTGACTAGATATTTTAGTTTGGGGTACTGCTTTTGTCCCACTGTTCCTTCCATGGGTTCTGTTTTCTGACTATCTGTCTGATAGTGTTTCCAGTAGTAATGTTCTAATCATGACAAACTTGCTTTTCTTCTGTTTTTTTTTTCTTCTGGGTTGAAGGGATTTTTGTTTCCCACTATTGCTCCCTTACATTATTTGAACAACAATCCCATTAGTGATCACCATGACATATGTCCATGGAATCAACCACTTGCAGCTTGTGGTTTGGGTAGAGTGGGACCAACAAACCCTATTTCAAGATATTTTTAATCAACCTGTTCGGAGCTGCTATGACACACCTCTAGACTAAATAGGATTTGAACCTGCACCTTTTGCTCCAGAATCAGGGACACTATTACTGTGCCACAATACTCCTTCAAGCCCCATTTTATATACAGGCATGTTTGGTTAACAGTGGTAGAGGACAAACCACAATTAAGTCTTAAAAAGGAGAGGCATTGTCAACATGATGCTCTTTACTATAAGATAATAGGCACAAGTAACATGGACTAGTTAGGTACATTCATTGAGAAAAGCATGAGCTAGAACTGACATATCTTACCCCAGTATTCAACATCCAGCATTAACCCTCTCAGAACCAGTACCTTATTAGACCATAATACCAGGGCATTACTTGGTTGTCTGGAACCCATTTCCATGATGCCCAAGTGGAGCCAACACAACACATCAAATACCCTGTGTGTTTTCCTTTTCTTGAGCATAATGGATGTAGTAACTTTTGTACAGTCAAAGCTGCAATCATTCTCCAACTAGGGTTATTCTTAGAGAAATGGAAGAATATTGATTTTCTTCATATGTCAGTATTTGATACTACATAATAGCGAACTAGGCTGGCATGAAGTAGATTATAGTTTCTCAGCCACTGTACATCGATGAGACATGTCTCTTCATGTTAGTACAGTTTCATTAGCAGTAATCCCCACCAGCTGAACTACTGCCACAAACTGCAATCCCATCAGCTAACTTGACATGTGTAACAGTTAAATGACACAAGATTTTATTAAAATATAAAGCAGCTCATACAAAGCCTGACTTTTGCTCATGCACAGACACCTGCGGTCTTTTGAGAAGCAAACTCTCATCTTCTCTCTCTCATTAGGGTCTGCTGTCAGTTGCTTAAACACATCTCAGAGAAGGGAATTCAGTATTCAGAGCTGTTGATATTGTAGGAAAAATAATCAATGGCTTCTGTAGCCTGTGCACAGTAAATCTCTCCCCTCTACTGAGCAAGGTATCTCAATCAGAGAAGAGAAGCAATTGGGAGAGATTTTCTTGCAGTGGGATTTATCCCTAAGTGAGAAATCAAGTTAAACTTTGGTATTTAAATCGTTGGTTCACAAAGTTGCTTAAAATATTAGTTGCTTAAGGTGCAGCAAAGTGAAAGGCAATCTCGGATGAACAGAATGAAGGAGGAATCAGAGCAGAAAGAAGGAAGAGTCAATTAATGGCCTGCTCTGTCATTCAATATGATCATGGCTGATCATCCAATTCAGTATCCTGCTCCTTCATTCTAACCATACCCTTTGACCCCTTTAGCCCTAAGAACAACATCTAAGTTCTTGTTTTGGTCTTAACCATTTTCTGTGGCAGTGAACACCACCCTCTGATGAAGAAATTTCTCCTCTTCTCAGTCTTAAATGACCTACCATGTATCCTTGGACTGGTGCCTAAACATGACTGAAAATGGTTGAATTCAATGTCAGAACATGCTCTTGATTCATGGACTGTTCCATTAAATTGGAATATAGCAAATATGAATAACAATAGCTGGGCTAGCATTTATTGCTCATTGCTAATTACCATCATGTTCTCAATGTGGTCCATAAATGTTTGGCCTAGCCAGTGAAGTGTACATCACCTGAATGAATTTTTGAAAAATGTGACTCCTTTCATCTAAAACAGGGAGGGAGACTGAATGCAGGAATCTACAATCCAGTTAGCATAGCGTTTGTCTTAAGAAACAATTAGAAGTAATTAAAGAAGTTAGGGTATTGCGTGTGGTTCTGGAATCCACAATATAGGAAGGATGTGATAGCACTGGAGAGGGTACAGAGGAGATTTTACAGGATGGTGCCTGGTCTGGAGAATTTTAACTGCGGACAGATTGAACAGACTGTGGTGCAATCAATGTTTCTCCTTGATAGAAGGATCATAGATTTAAGGCAAGGGTCAGAAGGTCTAGAGGAGATGTGAGGAAAACCTTTCTCACCCAGAGGGTATGGGGAATTTGGAACTCACTGCCTGTAAAAGTGGTAAAGGCAGAACCCCTCATAACATTTATGTAGTATTTAAAAGTGTTGTTGTTGTGTCTCCGTAGTCTTACCAGACCATAGCGGCTGCTCTGTCATTAGAGAAAGAAGTTAAATAGATTGTGATTTAACCTGAGAGCCTCCAGTCCTCAGGTGAGGAAGATGTTGAGCAGGAGAGTCCTTCATGGTAACCTCAAACAGATGATGGGAATTGAACCCACACCGTTAGTATCACACTGCTCTATAAACCAACAATCCAGCCAACTGAGCTAAACAGATTCCCATTTAGAAGTGTACTTGTGATGCCAAAACACACAAGTTTATGGGTGAAATATTAGATGCGGGGTTAAAATTATTCTTGACCAGTGTGGATGCAATGGGCCAAAGGGTCTTTTTCTGTGCTTTAGATCTCTGATTCTGACAATAGGGTATAATAGATGACTTAGATAAGTTCTAGCAATCCGGGAAAGCCAAAATGGTTTTGTGAAAGGGAAATCTCGTTTGACCATTCTATTGGAGTGCTTTGGGGTGGTAGCACATGCTTCTTCCTGAGAAGTGGGGGAAGGATGTCTAGCAAGACCGGCCTCTTGGCTCCCAAGACTGTGCAGATTCCACCTGTACCCACAGAGACAAAACAGAGTGTGTTGCAAACAAGGAGTAGAACCTTGGTCATGTCAGGAATACATTGATAATGGGGGCAATGGGAGAATAGCACAGCAATGGACAGTGTGGATAATGAGGCTAGTTTGGGAAGATAATGTGAGAAAAGTCATTAGATCTCATGGAGTGAAACTTTCCTTGAATCTCTCAAATTAACAGTAGATTTCTGGTAAGATTCTGTCGAATGAAATGTAACTGCATGCCAATGAATACAATAGGTCTGTTGCTATTTACCAGTGAGAATTATATCACACCATTCAATGTTTGGTTGGAAATGAAGCTTTTTGCTCTTGCTGTTAAGAAGCTCCTTCCTGGCCATCTTATGCAACAATCCCAACATTCTCACCAGTGTCCATGTCGTTCAACGCCTAGGAAGATTCCACCCATAGAAAGTAGGAGTAGGCCATTTAGGGGATTGATCCTGCTCTATCTCAACACCATTCTCTCCCATACACCTTAATGATTTTTGTCGCTACAAATCTATTTCCTTCCTAGTTAAAAAAAAAACTCAGTGACTTGGCCTCTCTCAGCCTTTGTGGTGAGGGTTCAGCAGGTTCACCACCATCAGAATGAGGAAACTGCTTCTCAACTCAGTCTCCTTTCTATCCAAACCTGATAGAATTTTATATCGAGTCATAAAATTGTGCAGCATGCAAACAGACCCTTTGGTCCAACACATGCATGCCAATCAAATGTCCTAAATTAATCTAGTCCCATTTGACCCATATTCCTCTAAACCCCTCCCATTCATTTACCCATCCAATGCCTTTTAAATGGTTGCAATTACACCAGCCTCCACCACTTCCTCTGGCATACCTGCACAACCCTCTGCATGAAAAAGCTGCCCCTTAGCTCCTTTTTGATTCTTGCCCCTCTCACCTTAAACTGATGCTCTCTAGTTTTAGACTCTCCCATCCTAACAAAAAACCTTGGCTATTCACCCTAGCTATGTTCCTCATGATTTTATAAACCTCTATAAGGTCACCCCCTTGGCTTCTGAAGTTCCAGGGAAAAGAGCCCCATCTATTCAGCTTCTCACTATAGCTCAAACCCTGCAACCCTGACAATATCCTTCTAAACCTTTCCTGAACCCTTTCAAGTTTCACAACATCCTTCCTATAGCAGGGAGACCAGAATTGACTGCAGTATGCCAAAAGTGGCCAAACCAATATCCTGTACAGTCTCAATTTGACCTCCCAACTCCTGTACTCAATGTACTGACTAATAAAGGACAGCATACCTAACACCTCCTTCACTATACTTTAGACCTGAGACACTACTTTCAAGGAACTATGAACTTGCACTCCAAGGTTTCTTTGTTTAGCAACACTCCCCAGGAGAAGTGTAAAAGTTCAGCCCTGATTTGACATTCCAGAATGTAGCAACTCACATTTATCTAAATTAAACTCCATCTGCCACTCCTTGGCCATTGGACCTTCTGCACAAGGTTTCATTGTACTCTGAGGTAACCTTCTTCGCTATCCATTATACCTCCAATTTTGGTATCATTTGCAAACTTACTAATCATACCTCCTACGTCCACATCCACATCATTTATATAAATGAAGAAAAGCGGTGGACCCAGCACCCGTTTTAATCAGATGCCTCTCATTCTTCTAAACTCCAGTTCACATAGGCCCAGTTGACCCAATTGCTCCTCATTTGACAAAAATGCCACCTGCCATCCCAGCAATCAGTCTGATTAATCCGCATTGCACGCTTTTTGAGGCAGGAGGCCCGTATTCAAGTCTCACTAGCTCCCAAGGTATGGAATAACATCTATGTATTTTCTTAGGTAAAAGACCAAAACTGCACACAATACTCCAATTGTGATCTCACCAATTTCTTGTACTGTTACAGAAAGATATCCCTGCTCCTGTACTCAAATTGTTTTGCAATGCAGGCCATTTGCCTTCTGAAGTGCTTGCTGATGAAGGTGATTTTCCCTGACGTATTGAAAATGCAATTAGATGTTTAAAATTAGGTAAGGGTTTGAAAAGATGAAGACAGATTAAGTATTTTCTCTGATGGGAGAAGGGGTGTGGGTGCCAAAACAGAGACATAGAGTTTAAATTACAGTCAGCTTATTCAATGACAGTGTCAGGAAGTTGCAAAAAACACAAGTTTTTCAAACAATAATCAAATCTGTAACTGTATAAAAATTATTTTAATAAATATTGATATTCAGGTAACTGTAATTTTAAAATTTGGTATCTGACTTACTTTGAATTCATTATTTTGTGGGATCAGGAGAAGCAAAAGTGATCCGCGGATCAATATAATGATGAAGATTTACTGTCACAATGGGGTAATCCATTGCATTGATCTCTTCTTCCCCAGAACCGACACTGATTGACCTACTTATTGGCTTGTTCAGATAGCAATGGAGTTGAAAACTTCATGTGGTATTTTATGACTTTCTCCTCCAGAGCCTCCTTTCACCCGACTTCATCTTTAATCTAACAATATAATCATCTATTCTTCTCTCCCTTGTGGGTTTAACTTGCTTGCAACCATGCCAATCATGTCAACCACTCCCAGAAGTAGTAGGTTTCACATTGTCACCACTCTCTGAGCGAAGATGTTTCTCTTGAATCCTCGATTAGAATTATTACTGCTTATGTGATGTTTTGGCACATGATTATGGACTCACCTACAAGTAGAAACATCTTTTGCATGCGAACCTAATGTTACAATTTATTCCACATTAACTGTGCCCAATCCACACTATTAACCCAACCACAGTACCTCCCCATACCTCTCAATATAAGTATGTTCCCTTGATATTGCATCCCTTATTTTAATGAGGTTATACAAATGAAAAATACTCATTAAAATTCTCATTAAAAACCACATTTGTGCATGACATTAAAATGCCACCAAATCTCAATTTGCAATAAGCTATGCCAGAAGAAGTCAATTAGTCACAGACTCAATTTGTAACAGCTAGTGAATGAATCAAAGAAATTAAGTTGCATCTAAGCAGCTTGAATGGAAAATGACCAGAGATACACTCGTAGAATATTTACATTTATCTTAGCTCCCTTTTACATTGCGCTGCTTCACAGTATTTCAAAGGTGTATTATTGTCAATAATTGTGCTGTTTTTGTGGTCTTAGACCTCGCTAAAGTCACCATGATTATATCAGACCACTCTAATTATAGAGAGATGACTGATGGTGGTTTAACCTGAGGGTCACCATGTTTCAGGCAAGAGACAGGTTGAGAAAATGAGACTTTGGTGGTACACAAACACCAAGTGTCACTGCTTACCTGTCTTCAGTGTTATGAAGGATAGGACTGGCCTCGTAGTCACACAATGCTCAAGTAGTTGTACCATTCTGTGTCACCTGTCCTACATGGAGAAATTTGCAAAGAAAATCAGCTTTGATCACAAATACTTTGGGAAGTTGTCAGCATGCACCATCCTCGAGATCCCGCAGGAAAAGGAAAGGGTGAATCCTGTTGAGTTGTTTGTTGAGCAGACTGTCAAAGTCATGTGAGAATGCCTCATCCCTAGAACTTTCTACAAGCACCAAGACATAGCTTGGCTGGTGGTGAGAAGGGTGCTACCTGGGAAATTCTTCATGTATGTCCAGACTCTCTGCACCACTGCATGTTGCCCTGAAAGTGGCTGTGGGGGTGGTCTAGAGACTGTCACACATCCTTTTCTGGACTCTGCCTTTGCATAAGACCATAAGATAAGACCATAAGACATAGGAGCGGAAGTAAGGCCATTCGGCCCAACGAGTCCACTCCACCATTCAATCATGGCTGATGGGCATTTCAACTCCACTTACCCGCATTCTCCCCGTAGCCCTTAATTCCTTGTGACATCAAGAATTTATCAATCTCTGCCTTGAAGACATTTAGCGTCCCAGCCTCCACTGCACTCTGCGGCAATGAATTCCACAGGCCCACCACTCTCTGGCTGAAGAAATGTCTCCGCATTTCTGTTCTGAATTTACCCCCTCTAATTCTAATGCTGTGTCCACTGGTCCTAGTCTCCTCACCTAACAGAAACAATTTCCTAGCGTCCATCCTCTCCAAGCCATGTAACAGCTTGTAAGCTTCTATTAGATCACCCCTTAATCTTCTAAACTTCAATGAATACAATCCCAGGATCCTCAGCCGTTCCTCATATGTTAGACCTACCATTCCAGGGATCATCCGTGTGAATCTCCGCTGGACACGCTCCAGTGCCAGTATGTCCTTCCTGAGGTGTGGGGACCAAAACTGGACACAATACTCCAAATGGGGCCTAACCAGAGCTTTATAAAGTCTCAGTAGCACAACGGTGCTTTTATATTCCAACCCTCTTGAGATAAATGACAACATTGCATTCACTTTCTTAATCACAGACTCAACCTGCATGTTTACCTTTAGAGAATCCTCAACTAGCACTCCCAGATTCCTTTGTACTTTGGCTTTACGAATTTTCTCACCGTTTAGAAAGTAGTCCACGCTTGTATTCTTTTTTCCAAAGTGCAAGACCTCACATTTACTCACATTGAATTCCATCAGCCATTTCCTGGCCCACTCTCCCAAACTGTCCAGATCCTTCTGCAGCCTCCCCACTTCCTCAGTAAGACCTCCCTGTCCACCTAACTTTGTATCATCGGCAAACTTCACTAGAATGCCCCTAGTCCCTTCATCCAGATCATTAATATGTAATGTGAACAGCTGCGGCCCCAGCACTGAACCCTGCGGGACACTGCTTATCACTGGCTGCCATTCCGAAAAAGAACTTTTATCCCAACTCTCTGACTTCTGTCAGACAGGCAATCCTCAATCCATACCAGTATCTCACCTCGAACACCATGGGCCCTCACCTTGCTCAGCAGCCTCCCGTGTGGCACCTTATCAAAGGCCTTTTGGAAGTCTAGGTAGACCACATCCACTGGGTTCCCCTGGTCTAACCTACTTGTCTCCTCTTCAAAGAATTTCCAAAGGAGGTCTGGAGAGAAATACAATGATTTTTGTCAAGGTTTGTCCCGAGCAGCTCTATGACACAAGATTCCATGCTCTACAGACTGTTCCCTGGGACGCACACCGATACAAACGTCAACCGTGCCTGGGGGTGTATTAAAATGGTGAAAGACACTCCTTGGCCTGTTCAAATATGTGGGTCTTCCAGAGCAAGGAGTTAACTTTGATGGAATGTTACAGAGTGGCACATTCCAATGTCCAGGAATACGTGCTGAGGGATGCAGTAAAGCTTGGGGCAGCTGCTACCAAGTAACAGCAGGAGAAGACGACAGTCTAAGGTCTCTCTGTTAAAGTTAAACAGGGGTCCATTCAGGCCCTAGCGACGCCTCAAATATATGTAAATATAGTCTTGTGTAGTAAGAAATGTCTTGGATTTGTTTCTCGACTAGAGTCAAACTCCAATGTTTGCATGATTCTCCATATGCTACTATTTTGAACAAAACTGCTTTAATGACCATAGGCGAGACCTTTGTGGTCTGGTGCAGGATTTTACCATAAGCTGTTGGCATCTGGAGGCTAAGGAAATTTGACATGTCCAGAAGGACCTTTCACAATTTTTATAGATGTGGCATAGGAAGGATACATTGTGATATGGCTGCTCCTGTTCCTAAGACCACAAGAAACTACAAAGAGTCCTGACCACAGTCCAGTTCATTACGCAAACCAGCCTTCCTTCTATTAACCACATCAACATTTCCTGCTGCCTTGGGAAAGTAACCAACATCAAAGATTCCACCCCCTGCCTCACCTTCTACCTCCCCCCCCCCCCCCCCCCCCCCCCCACCCAATTCTGGTTATGCTCTCTTCTACCCTCTTCCAACAGAAAGAAGATATGAAAGCTTGAATACATGTACAAATAGATTTCAAGAACAACCTCTTCCCCGATGTTATGAGACTTTTAAATGGACCTTTCAATTGTCAAGTGTGATCTTTCTCTCTCTTCCTGTCTCTATACCTTCTCTGTAACAATATATTAATTTCTCTGTTCTGCCACCCTGATGCATTTTGTATAGTATTATTTGCCTGTTCATCATGCAAAACAATAATTTTCACTTTATCTTCGTACATGTGACAACAGCCAATCAATCTGCATTACCAACTGACAATCCAACTAACTGATCCCCAATTTTAGATATCAGTTGTGTTCTGGCACAGCCTTAAAATTGTTTGCATTCCCCAGAATAGTCTGATTTTGCAGTGACACATTCGCCTAACTGTAGAGATCCTCTGAGCTTTGACACTATGTATTATGAGGATAGTAACCCAACTGAACACACCACCTCTATCAAGTATCAATGAGGAGAACAATAGAAAGTTGAACTCACTAAGTTAATCTACTCTTTCACTTTCGCTAATCACTTTCATTTTTTCATTCTTTCATGGCATGTGGGTAATTCTGTCAAAATCACAATATTTGCCCATCCCTAATTGTCATTTCAGAAGGATCTAAACCCATTGTCCCCAGAGCATTAGCTCAAGTCTCTGAATGCTATTCCAGTGACAATATCACTACATCACAGGTTCCCAAACTTGGTTCATTAGATCCAACTGTGTTCTCACATTCATCACTATCTTGTCACACATTGCATTGAGCAAACAATTGTGTATTCACATCCCTATTATGTGTTCAGTGAGGGTACCTTCAAACCCAATGTGAATAAGGATAGCCAGCTTTCTGACTTAACTAGAAGGGTCTTGAGGGGCAAACAATAGGAAGTTTAATGTGTCTGCAACTATTTACAGATTAGTGCACATGATATCCATTCATATAGACATTGTATGGAGAAAAGTCCTTCTCTTAGCTCTGGCCAAGTCCTCATGACATATTCACACTTAAGTGTGCTTTACTGCACTCAATCAAGTACTAACACTCTCATATCCTTATACCACAATATCCATGAACACTGAAGCAAACAACGGTTAAAAGTTTTGAAATCATCTTAAAAATACTGATATCTGTATCAATGTTCTACTGATACATTTTGTGTGAAATTAGATTTAAAGAATATATTCACTTACTCCTAATTACCATTCTACAAAGTCAAGAAAGAGCAAACAAACATTTAACAGTCCCCTTCAAGACCTCAGGGCATCCTTTTATTGCTAATGAAGCACTTTCTGAAATGCAGACGTTGATGTAACGTTGAAAACCCGGTTGCCAGTTTCAATGCAGCAAGCTTCCATAAACAGCGCTGCAACAAATAAGCAGACAAATTGTGTACATGATGTTGGTTGAGGGGTAGATGTTAGCTGGGCACCAGGCAGAGTGTGAATATAGCCCTTTTAGTTAGAGTCTGAAATGTTTGCATTCCTAGTTGGAAGGTGATATCTCCAAGAGTGATTCCTCAGTGCTGCACTAGTGTAAATTTAAAACTACTATTCAATATCCATGGAAATGAAAATTACATATATATTCATTACTGTTTTCTTCACAGCTTGAATGAATGATAAATGAATTCTTTATTTGTTGTCACTTGCATTTTACAGTGAATAATACAGTAAAATACAGTGAAAAGCTTTAACAGTCGCCAGCCCTGAACGCCAGGAGGATGTCCCTGCTGCAGCCAGCCCTGAAGGCCAGGAGGATGTCCCTGCTGCAGCCAGCCCTGAAGGCCAGGAGGATGTCCCTGCTGCAGCCAGCCCCGAACACCAGGAGGATGTCCCTGCTGTAGCCAGCCCTGAACGCCAGGAGGATGTCCCTGCCCCTGCCAGCCCTGAACACCAGGAGGATGTCCCTGCTGCAGCCAGCCCTGAATGCCAGGAGGATGTCCCTGCCCCTGCCAGCCCTGAACACCAGGAGGATGTCCCTGCCACTGCCAGCCCCAAATGCCAGGAGGACATCCCTGCCCTTGCCAGCCCTGCACGCCAGAAAGATGCCCCTACTGCCATTGTCACCACAACCTCTGACATGCCAGTTTTGCCGATTAACCTGCCTCAAAAGGCTCCAAAGAAAAGAAAATTAAAAGAAAAAAAATGAAAGAGAAACAGCAGAAGTAAAAATAAAGAAAAAAAGAAAGAATGCATTGGCGGGGGGTGGGGGGTGTTGGGGGTGGATGATCCCCAGGCAGGAGCTTGCATGTAGCTCTGCTATTCCACCACCACAGTGGACAGAAACTTGTGATCCTATGAAACTAATGCTCATAATTTTTAAAAAATTGCTCAACAATAACAAATTGGGTTTTGTGCCTTTTCAAAAGCTTTCAGGGTGCTGAAAAGCAGCAGAGATTTGCTGACCTAGTTATGGAGCAGTGGTCTTTTTGGCCCATCTAAGGAGACTAAGAAAAAGAAATATCACATGGAAATAAACACAGCTAAAAATGGGATTGAGTGTACCTGAGATCAGTTTTGACAAGATATTTCCCTTGTGTCCTTAAATTCCCATTTCAAGAGGACAAAATTACAGCAGATCTGGAACATGTACTGACAACAATCAATGGTGGAGATCACAGCAGATCAGGTAGCATCCATGGAAAGAAAGATCAAGTTAATGTATTTAATCTAGATGATTCTTCATCAGAGCTGAAGTGAATTGGGGAGGGACAGCATTTATAAATTCTGTCCCCTCCAGACTTCACTTCAGTCCTGATGGAGAGTCATCTAGACTGAAATGTGTGCTTTGCTCTCTCTCTCTCCACGGATGCTGTCTGACCTGCTGTGATCTCCAACATTAGTTGTTTTCAGTCCTGTTCTGTATTTGCTGGTTTGCTTTATATCACATGATTTATCTCAGAGTCATAGAGGTCTATAGAAAAAAGCCCTTCAGCCCATCAAACCTTACCAGTCAAAAACAGCATCAGTAGTTCCAAATCTACTACAGGTTTATTTAAATTACTGTTCTTCATAACATCACAGAATTTATGCAAATGAATGATTGCCACTGAACTCTGAAAGCTTTCTCCAAAAACTTCTCTGCACAATTAGCCAGCTCCACCCACAGGTATAAGAAATCATGTACAATTACATAGATTGAAAATGACCAAATCAGTCAAATTCAGACCAATCAAACCATTGATCATGAGAATTATCAACTCCTCCACACCCCTACAACACATTAAGCTTGCATACAAAATCAGACCTGGCAAGAATATATTCAGAGTAAGGCTGAGAGAATTTATGTAGCCCCCCCCAAGATAACCTCAGAGGACCCACTTTATTTCTACCTTTGCTCAGTTTTATTACGGTTGTGTTTGAATGGGTGTAACCTTCCAAAAGATATTGTGAGAGTGTTGCATATCAATGTAACCATGACAGAGACTCACGGTTGGTGTGATCCTCCCAGGCGCTAGGGTTCGTGATGTCTAAGATCGTGTTTTCGGGATCCATGAGTGGGAGAAGGAGCAGCCCCAAGTCATGGTCCACGTTGGCACTAACGACATAGGTAGGAAAAAGGATGAGGATTTACAGCAGAAATTCAGGAAGCTAGGGTGGAAGCTCAGTTTGAGACCAAACAGAGTTGTTATCTCTGGTTTGTTGCCTCTGCCACATGCCACGTGGGGCAGGATGGAGGGGTTTGGATGCCTGGCTAATTGGGGCTCATTCTGGACAGGGTAGGACCTCTTCAAACAGAATGGTTCACAGCTAAACCAGAGGGGTACCAATATCCTTGTGGGGGGAAAATATGCTAATGCTCTTCACAAGGGTTTAAACTAATTCAACAGGGGGTGGGAATCTAAATTGTAGTTCCAGAGTCCAGGAGATTGAGAGTAGTGTAGTCAGAAATGAGGTTTCAAAGTCCCAAGAGTTCACCGGCAAATAGGAAGCTGGTTTGAAGTGTGTCTACTTCAATGCCAGGAGCATCTGGAATAAGGTGGGTGAACTTGCAGCAGGGTTGGTACCTGGGACTTTGATATTGTGGCCATTTCGGAGACATGGATAGAGCAAGGGCAGGAATGGTTGTGGCAGGTTCCAGAATTTAGATGTTTTAGTAAGAACAGAGAAGATGCTGGGAAGAGGGGGAGGTGGGGCATTGTTAGTCAAGGATAGTACTACAGCAGCCGAAAGGATGTCCGAGGACTCATCTACTGAGGTAGTATGGGTTTGAGGTTAGAAACAAGAAAGGAGAAGTGTTGGGAGTTTTCTATCGGCCTCCGAATAGTTTCAGAGATGTAAAGGAAAGGATAGCAAAAATAATTCTGCATAGGAGCAAGAGTGACAGGGTAATTGTTATGGGGGACTTTAACTTTAACTTTCCAAATATTGACGGAAAAACTAAAGCTTGAGTATGTAAATTAGCTTGCTGAGTTTGAAGATATGTTTTCAGACATTTTGTCACCATACGAGGTAACATCATTAATGAAAGTCTCCGGTGAAGCGGTAGTGGTATGTCCCGCCTCTCTATTTATAGGTCTTGGTTTCTTAAGGTGGGTGATGTCATTTCCGGTTCATTTTTTCAAGTGAAGGTAAATAGGATCTAAATCGATGTGTTTATTGATTGAGTTCTGGTTAGAATGCCATGCCTGTAAGAATTCTCATCAAGACCTATAAATAGAAAGGCAGGACATACCACCCGCACTTCACCGGAGACTCTCACTGATGATGCTACCCAGTATGGTGACGAAACATCTAAAAACAAACCTTCAAGCTCAGCGAGCCAACTTATATACTGATCATCAACCTGAGCTATAAGTCTTCTCAAAAATTGATAGTTTAAGTACTTTAGATGGGTCAGTTTTTGTCCAATGTGTGCAGGATGGTTTCCTGACACAGTATGTAGACAGGCCAACAAGGGGCAAGGCCACATTGGATTTGGTACTAGGTAATGAACCTGGCCAGGTGTTAGATTTGGAGGTTGGTGAGCACTTTGATGATAGTGACCACAATTCAGTTATGTTTACTTTAGCAATGGAAAGGGGCAGGTATATATCACAGGGCAAGAGTTATTGCGAGGGGAAAGGCAATTATGATGCAATTAGGCAAGATTTAGGATGCCTAGGATGGGGAAGGAAATTGCAGGGGATAGGCACAATTGAAATGTGGAGCTTATTCAAGGAATGGCTACTGCAAGTCCTTGATAATTATGTACTTGTCAGGCAGGGAGGAAGTAGTCGAGTGAGGGAGCCATGGTTCACGAAAGAAGTTGAATCTCTTGTGGAGAGGATGAAGAAGGTTTATGTTAGGATGAGACATGACAGCTCAGTTAGGGCGCTTGAGAGCTACAAGTTAGCCAGGAAAGACCTAAACAGAGAGCGAAGGAGAGCCAGGAGAGAACATGAGATGCTGTTGGCACATAGGATCAAGGAAAACCCTACTGTTTTCTACAGGTATATCAGGAATAAAAGAATGACTGGAGAAAGATTAGGGCCAACCAAGGATAGTAGAGGGAAGTTGTGCGTGGAGTCCGAGGAGAAATTAGAAGCGCTAAATGAATATTTTTCATCAATATTCACACTGGAAAAAGACAATGTTGTTGAGGAGAGTACTGAGATACAGACTATTAAGTTCACAAGGAGGAGGTTTTAGCAATTCTGGAAAGTGTGAAAATAGATAAGTCCCCTGGGATGTATATTAGGATTCTCTGGGAAGCCAGGGAGGAGATTGCAGAGCCTTTGGCTTTGATCTTTATGTCATCATTGTCTGCAGGAATAGTGCCAGAAGACTGGAAGATAGCAAATGTTGTCCCCTTGTTAAAGAAAGGGAGTAGAGACAATCCTGGTAATTATTGAGCAGTGAGCCTTACTTTGGTTGTGGGTAAAATGTTGGAAAAGGTATAAGAGATAGGATTTATAATCATCTTGAGAGGAATAAGTTGATTAAGGATTGTCGACATGGTTTTATGAAGGGTATGTTACGCCTCACAAACCTTATTGAGTTCTTTGAGAAGATGACCAAACAGGTGGATGAGGGTAATGCAGTTGATGTGGTGTATATGGACTTCAGTAAGGCATTTGATAAGATTCCCCACAGTAGGCTACTGTACAAAATATGGAAGGTTGGGATTCAGAGAGACTTAGCGGTTTGGATCAGAAATTGGCTAGCTGAAAGAAGACAGAGGGTGGTGGTTGATGAGAAATGTTCATCTTGGAGTTCAGTTACGAGTGGTGTACTGCAAGGATCTGTTTTGGGGCTACTGCTGTTTGTCATTTTTATAAATGACCAAGATGAGGGCATATCGAAGGATAGGTTAGTAGATTTGTGGATGACAATAAAGTCGGTGGAGTTGTGAATAGTGCTGAAGGATGTTGCAGCTTACAGAGGGATATAGATAGGTTGCAGAGCTGGGATGAGAGTTGGCAAATGGAGTTTAATGAAGAAAAGTGTGGGGCAATTCACTTTGGAAGGATCAACAGGAATGTAGAGTACTGGACTAATGGTAAGATTCTTGGTAGTATAGATGAGCAGAGAGATCTCAGCGTCCAGGTACACAGATCCCTGAAAGTTGCCATCCAAGCTGATAGGGTTGTTCAGAAGATATACAGTGTGTTAGCTTTCATTGGTGAAGGGATTAAATTTCAGAGCCAAGAGGTCATGGTGCAGCTGTACAAATCTCCAGTGCAGCTGCACTTGGAGTATTGCGTACGTTTCTGGTCACCACATTATAGGAAGGGTGTGGAAGCTTTGGAAAAGATGCAGAGGAGACTTACTAGGACATTGCCTGATATGGAGGGAAGGCCTTATGAGGAAAAGCTGAGGGACGTGACACTGTTTTCCATCGAGACAAGAAGATTGATGGGTGACTTATTTGAAACGTTGATTTTTCCTGCTCCTCAGATGCTTCCTGACCTGCTGTGCTTTTCCAGCACCACTCTAAACTTGACTCTAATCTTCAGCATCTGCAGTACCTACTTCTGCCTAGGAGACTTAATTGAGATATATAATATAATCAAAGGGTTAGATATGTTGGATAGTGAGAGCCTCTTTCCTCAGATGGTGACAGCTAGCATGAGGGGACTGAACTTTAAATTGAGGGGCGATGGATATAGGACAGATGTCAGAGGTAGTTTCTTCACTCAGAGAGTAGTAGACGCATGGAAAGTACTGCCTGCAACAGTCATAGACTCGCCAACTTTAAGGGCATTGAAATGGTCATTGGATAAACATATGGATGTAAATGGAATAGTGGAGGATAGATAGGCTTCAGTTTGTTGACACAGGTCAGTGCAACATTAAGGAACAAAGGGCCTGTACTGCGCTGTAATGTTTTATGTCTATGTCTATGTCTATGTCTAAATATAATCTCATGTAACATCTGTAATTTAAAAATGACTAGGAAGCAAAATGGTAAGTGATGCAAACAAAATATAATGAGTCATAGACTCCCATAACATCGAAGCAGGCCTTTCAGCCCACCATGTCCATGCTGACCAACAAACAAAAAACTACACAATTTGCTCCATGGCCTGTTGAGTCCTGAATTTTAAGTTTGCATACAGATGCTTCTTAAATATTATATTCACATCCTCTCAGGCAATACATTTTGATCATCCTTTGGGTGAAAAGATATTTTCCTCAGGCCCTCTCTAGATCTTAAACTTATGTCACCTGATCTTAGATATGCATGCAATGGGGAAAAGATTCTCACAATCTATTCTGCATATGCGTCTCATAATTTTGTTTATCTCAATCAGATTCCCATCAGCCTTGTATGCTCCAAAAAAAGAACATCATCAGTTTGTCCAGTCTTTCCTCATAACTGAGACGTTCCATCCCAGAATAAATGTAGTACAATCCAACATAGCTCACAGCTTTCATATTTCACCAGGGAAGGTCAGATTCATTTCCCCTGAAGCAGGTTGCACTTGCAAACATGTCTGAGTCTTAAACTTAGCCTCTAACAAAGAATTTATCACTGGTCTATGTATATCACTTTTCAGAGTAATGGGGTGATGTGTAAGGCGGAGTGAGATGATATGGAGAGGGAGAGCAAGGAGGAATGGATGTGATTTTGAGGGTGGAGAGGAGGTGAAGCAGAGGAGTTGAAAGAGGAGGTGAAGTGGAGGGAAGGGAGATGAGATGATGTGGAGGCAGGGTAGAGGAGGTTATATGGAGATGGAGGGACATGAGATGATGTGAAGGGGTTAGAGTTGGTGATTTGGAGTGGAAGGGAGAGGAGATGATGTGGAAGAACAGAAAAGGAGAGAAGGTGATTTGAAGGGGGAGAAGGGGGAGATGATATGGAGAGGAAGATGGGATGAGATGATGAAGAGGGCAGAGAGGGGGTGCCATGTAGGAAGGAAAGGAGGTAACTTGGAGAAGATGTTGAGGAGTTTGTTGAGAGGAGGACAAGAGGTGAATTGGAAGGGGGTAAGGAAAACAGAGGTGATATGGAAGGAGGAGATTGGGTGATGTGGAGGGGAAGTGAGGTGAAATACAGGGAGGGGATTTGAAATGATATGGAGAGATGGGATTGGAGGTGATGTGGAGGAAGGGAAGATGGTGATTTAGAGTGGAAGGGACAAGAAGTGATGTGGAAGAGAGAGGTGGCAATACGGAGGGGAGGGGGAGATGAGATGGTGTGAAATGGGGGAGGAGGTGATATTCAGGAGGTGGATAGAGGTTAAGTGGAGGTGGGGTTGAGGAGGTAATTAGAGGGAAAGAGAGAAGGGATGATGTGGAAAGAGAGGGGGAGGAGATGAAATGCAGCTTAGGGAGATTAGTTAATGTCAAGGGAGGAGAGAGAAAATGATTTGGAGTGGGAGGGAGTGGAGGAGATGTGGAAGAAAGGGAGATGAAATTATAGAGAGGGATGGGAAGGTTTTGATACGGTGGAATCTCAGTGCGCTGAAGAAACTTAATTGATGTTGTATCCTGAAAGCAATGAACAAAAGCAGCATGTCCTTCATGCTCTCATTATCAAAATGTTCAAATTTTACAGAAAAATGAAACAACAATTCTCGAGGACATCTGGAAATATTTTTCAGCCTGTGAAATTGTTTGTAATGTAGTAAATAGGAAGCTGCAAAATCAATATGTGCACAGTAAGCTTCCATAGTAAGCAATTTTCTAATGAGCAGATAATCTGATTTTAAATTCATTGACTAGGGAACTGTCCTAACTTTATTCAATCTTTGCTGTGAGATTTATTTGGCCTTGGTTTGAAGTTCCAGACATTTCTTCAGTCTGGAAGCAGGCCATTCAGCCCATCTTGCTCACACTGCCCTTCCAAAGGGCCCCCCACTCAGACCCCTACCCTATCCCTGCAATCTCGCATTTCCAATGGCTAATCCACCTAACTTGCTCATGTTTGGACTATGGGAGGAAACCAGAGCATCTGGAGCACGCGGACACATGGAGAATGTGCAAACTCTACGCAAACAGTCGCACGAGGCTGGAATCCAACCCATTTGTTTGGTGCTGTGAGACAGCAGTGCTGACCATTGAGTCCAAGTTTCATCCAAGAGATGGAGTTTTAAATCAAAACTTCAGGTTTTTTTTCTGTTCAGTTTTGTGATTTTGATTCAGTAGCTCAGTGCCCACTGTTGCCATGTAGTCAGAAGTCACACAACACCAGGATGTAGTCCAACATGCTTATTTGAAGTCAGAAGCTTTTGGAATGCTGCTCCTTCATCACATGAAGTCAACCCAGTCCAACACCCGCACCTCCATATTATGTTGCCATGTAGTAATACTTGAACTTTCATGAGACATGGGTACACCATGGGTGGCAGGTGCCTGAACAATGACTCGACATTTTGGGTTAGTGTTCTGCAATGTACAAGTTGGGCTGGTACAGCCTCACAAGGGTCCTTCAGTGAGGCTGAAAGAAATGGTGAGGTCAAAGCACACTCTGGAAATATGTGACAGGAATTCTCCTCATGGAGAATTGCACTGCTGATCAGAATGATCACACAGAGTGATTTGTGCTTCCACAGTCATTGTACCAAAGGCATGTGAAGAAAGGCGACTCTGCAAATCAAACTGGAGGCATTCATTTAGCCCAGCAGTAATTCTATGGTGGGAATAGAAAAGGCTGGATGGTGAATCTTTCAGAACTGGAGTGATTGTCATGGTGCCATAGACCACAAGCATTGTCTTAATATCTCAGAATAAACAAGGCTGAATTCTGAAATTATTTTAACCTCATTTATTCCATCGCAGTTTGATACAGTAAGCTATCTTATGGTCACTTGCATATGATTGCAGTGTGTCATAGGAATACCTCTGGGCTGAGTACACAAGTGCATTGATAAGTTCCCTCTTGGGAAGAGGTGTAATCCAGGTAGCTGTGGGAGTCGGTGGGTTTGTAAAAAATGTCAGTGTCAAGTCGGTCGTCATTAATGGAGATGGAGAGGTCCAGGAAAGGGAGGGGTGTGTCAGAGATGGTCCAGGTGAAATGCATTGGTGAGGTTGATGAACTGCTCAACCTCCTCGCGGGAGTATGAGGTGGTGCCGATGCAGTCATCAATGTAGCAGAAGAAGAGGTGGGGAGTGGTGCCTGTCTCTTTGTCGACTACATAGAACAGTCCATACACCTCTTCCCACCCTACCTCCTGCAAAGATGCCATCCTGTATTCCCAATTCCTCCATCGCCACCATATCTGCTCCAAAGAGGACTAGTTCCACCACAGAATACACCAGATGGCCTCCTTCTTTAGAGACCGCAATTTCCCTTCTCGCGTGGTTGACAATGCCCTCCAACGCATCTCATCCACATCCTGCACCTCTGCCCTCAAACCTCACCCCTCCAACTGTAACAAGGACAGAACCCCTCTGGTGCTCACCTTCCACCCTACCAACCTTCGCATTAACCGTATCATCCGCCGACATTTCCGCCACCTCCAAAAAGATATATTTCTCTTCCCACCCCTTTCCGCAAAGATCATTCCCTCAGGTCCATGCCCCTAACAAACCACCCTCCCGTCCTGGCACCCTCTCCTGTCACCGCAGGAATTGCAAAACCTGCGCCCACACCTCCTCCCTCACCATCATCCAAGGCCCCAAAGGAGTCTTCCACATCCATCAAAGTTTCACCTACACATCTACCAATGTCATTTATTGTATCTGTTGCTCCCGATGCGGTCTCCGCTTCAGGGAACGTCTCCGGGACAACCGCACCAATCAACCACACCGCCCTGTGGCCCAACATTTCAACTCCTCCTCCCACTCTGCCAAGTACATGTAGGTCCTGGGTCTCCTCCACCACCGCTCCCTCACCACCAGATGCCTGGAGGAAGAACGCCTCATCTTTCGCCTCAGAACACTTCAACCCCAGGGCATCAATGTGGACTTCACCAGTTTCCTCATTTCCTCTTCCCCCCCACCTCAGTTCCAACCTTCCAGCTCAGCACTGTCCTCATGACCTGTCCTACCTGCCAATCCCCCTTCCCACCTATCCGCTCCACCCTCTCCTCTGACCTATCACCTCCATCCCCACCCCCATTCACCTACTGTACTCTTTGCTACCTTCCCCCACCCTCCTCTCTGACTTATCACTTACATCCCCATCCCTATTCACCTATTGTACTCTTTGTTAACTTCTCCCCAGCACCCCCCAACCTCCTTTTATCTCCCACCCTGGATGCTTCCTGCCTCTATTCCTGATGAAGGGCTTATGCCCGAAGCGTCAATTTTCCTGCTCCTCGGATGCTGCCTGACCTGCTGTGCTTTTCCAGCACCACTCTAATCTAAACTCTGGTTTCCAGCATCTGCAGTCCTCACTTTTGCCTCGTTGATGAAAGTTGTATATAACTCCTCTTGAGCCTTCAATCTGTGAACAAAATACCACCATAATTTAAAGCAACCAAATACATTCATTGAAAGTAGTATAAAACTAACCACAAACATTCTGAAAAAAACCTTATTGTACAAACAATGGAGAAGGATTTTACATTGCATCATCCTATAACATCCATTTGTGTCATAAAGCATCTCAAGGTGCATCGATTGAAGTGTCACTGGATTAAATTTGATGCCTAGGCATAAAAGACGACGTTTGGGCAGATGATCAAAACATTAGTAAAAGGAAGAGTTTTTAAGAAGTGCTTTAAAGGAGAATAGAGAGTTGGAAGAATAGGAGAAATTTGTGAAGCTTGAGAGGGCAATTGGAGACACAGCTGTCAATTTCCACTTCAAAGTCTGGAGATTAAGTTGAAACCCTGGGAATTGATAAGAACTTTATTGAAGAGTAGGAGAACATGAAAACTTAATCAAAGTGTAATATCAGAGAGAAAGAATTAAGTGGGATTCCTTGGAGTTCAATGACGTTTCTAATTCACATCAATGACTTAAAGTCAGAAACGTAATATGTTATGTAACATTTACAGATAACCAAGGACTTGTAATTACACAAGGCTTTTCATAACATCAGGATGTTCCAAATTGCTGTTCAGCCAATGAAATGCATTTGTAATACACAACACGCTGTCACTTTCTTCACAATAAGATCCCAAGCACAACAAATGAGATAATGTCTGGAGAATCTATTTTAATTATGCTTGTTGAGAGAATTAGCAAACTAGGAGAATTGCCCTGCTGTTTATCAAAAGGTGCCTCAAAGCTCACACTTCAATCTGGAAAGCAAACTGGGCCTTGATCTACCATCTCATCAGAAGGACGGCACCTCTGACTACCTGGGGTACTGGACAGGTGGAGGAGTCCAGATTTTTATGTTCAAATCTCTGCCAATAATACCAGACTTGGAGTGGCAACTTATGTGATTGAAGATTGAAGCTCAAACATGAATCAGATAAAATATGTAAATGAGTATATCAACAGTGGATGAAATTCCATTTGTGTGTCGTGACAGACAAAGGAAAACGCAGGCTAACAGATTCTGAGCAATCAAGATGCATATTGTTTATTTATAAGAGTTTAGTCACTTACTCAGTCTTATCCCTCTCATGCAACCCACAGCTGAAACAGGCAAGAATTGTCATCTGGTTAGTGGTGGGCTGAAGTGGGGTTTTAGTTGGCAGGAGACCAGGATCCAAAGGGACATCGTTCCAGTGGTTGGGTAATTGTTTAAGCTGGGAAGGAAAAGGGTGGCAAGGCCAGCTTTAAACTCCTCCTGATCCTGACCGAAGAAGAAAACATAGGGCTATATAGGATGCGCAGTGCAGGAATGGGCCATTCAGTCCATGTCAGGGGGTTCATACTCCACTCAAATCTCTTCCCAGCTTTCCTCATCTAAATCTGTCATCGTAACCATCTCTTCCTTCTTCTCTTGTGTTTATTTTTCTAGTTTTCCGTTAACTACATCTAAACTATTTGCTTCCAGCCATCTCTGTGGTAGTGAGTCCCACATTCTCACTACTCTTTTGGGTGAACAGATTTCTTCTGAATTGCATGTGGGATTTATTTGTGACTTTTTTTTATTGATGGCTATGCATTAATTCTCCATGGCATTTGTTATTTGTTCTCTTCAGCTGATTGTGTCCATTCTCCTTCCAAACCACATTTCAGAGATATTTCACAAGTTGGCCTTCTCTGTCTGGAAGTTTCAAGTCTCACATTCACAGAGAACACCACTGAAAAACAAACCCATTACAAGTCTTGAAATCCTGATGAATGTTTCTTGAATGTTTATCCAAGTTTGAGCTTTTTCTTGCTGAATATGGTCTACCCTATTCCTATTTTGTGCTTTTTTTTTGTTGGGGCTACTATTCTGCAGACAGTAAGTGTCATAAACATTTGAATTCTCGTACCTGTTGTAGTTTCCTTCCTTGCATTTACATATGAGTACTCGTGGTGACTTAACATATGCATCTCCTTGATTTAACTGTTGCAAACTCTCATTTCAAAGTTCATGCCCTAGTTTCCAAAACCATTCTTCTGAGCTAGCTACAAGTGTTTCATCATCTGAAAATCTCTGTAATGTTATCACTTGATCCCAACTGTAACATTAGATGCTGTATTTCAAAATGCTTTTTTAAATCAATGCTTCTATGTACACATTGAAGAGGAATGAAGATAAACGAATCACTCATTGAACCCTTCTTCTAGTTACATGTGTTTATGAAACCCCATTGGTTATTCCCACGGCTCCTGCTGGTCTACTTCCAGATAGCTTTTAAATGGTCTCCCTTTACTTTCAAATCCATTGATCTAAATCTCACAATATTTTAACTGAGTGTCAAGATCATTGGATTTCAAAAAGGATTTTTCTCCATGTCATCCTAAGCTTGCATCATAAATTTCCTACTCCTTCCTTGTGGTGCTCCTCTCATTTGATCCTCACCCAATTCTTTAATTTGACAGTGCTGGAAGAAGACATTACTGCTTGGAGATTCCAGAACAAACTGGCATTCCCAATGCTGGCACTATTTTCGAAAGATCATTGTACACCTGAATACTCACTATTGGTCTGGAGTGGTGCTTTTAGATATGTGACATTTGCTCCATCTTTGACATTGGCATAGAAGGGAAAGGGCATAGAAGGCACCTGAAGATCCTCAAGACTTGCAAGAAATATTGTAGATGGAAGATTTCAAAGAAAAAGAGGAAGGGGGAAAGTAAAAGTGAACATCAATGCTTCATGGCTTGAAGGTTGAAGGATTTTATTGACAAATAAGGCTGGCACAGGCTACAGGCAGATGACAGGACGTAAGATGACCATGTGCCAAGAACCAGTCTCCAGGCAGAAGACAAATTGTGATAGCGATGATAGCGTATTATCCTCTTTGATCCTTTATCCCTCTATCCCATCTCGGCTGAGCAGCTTAAAATTTCAGCCCACTGAAAGACACATCTATTGTTTTTTTCTGCGTGGCCGGGTTAAAATTCCATCCCTTTGGCCCTTCTGTCTGGAACTGAGATGTTTAAGGACAGCTTTTATGCTTGGTTCCAAGAGGCTAAAGATGCAGAGAGAGTTAATCCAGAATATTATTTTAATTTAAAGTGCAGGAGGAAAATGAAAGCAACAAGTGATCAAGCTAGGAAAATATCACATTGGAACCTGGGTATTAGAAAATCCTTCCTGGGACAAAAAATAATGATTGTGTGCAATAACTATATGGAGCTTCTTGGGTGTTGTGCTAACATGCCAAGAATCCTGTTTCTCTCCTCGTATCCATTGCTTCCAACCTTTGGGATCTCTACAATTGCCAAGATTTTCAAAGAAACCTTCTGCCATTTTATTGGCAGACCACATGGTAACAGCAGCAATGTGATAATTATAGACTGAGTTAGTTGATCCACGCTATATGATTTCCTGCTTTGTTTTTTTTTTCATTTCCACCACCTGAACTGAAAAGAATAAGAAGTGTCATGCTCCTAGCCCCATGCCCTCCATTAAAATCAATGGATTGTTACAATTTTCCTATGTTCAAGCTAGTTTTTGTACCAATGCTATTTGAACTGAAAAATAATGATCTAAGTGCCCTGGCAGTGGAATGATTTATTGCTTCAAGACTGGGTTTAAACTCCTGATTGTTAAAAATGTATTACTGTTGCAAAGATTAAGCAACTGAGATCTTTAGTCTCCACTTCTGGGGTTGTCAATTTTAATATTGCAATGCCAGCTGTCATTACAAGATGTTTTTCAGAATTTTAATGACTTTTTTTCAGTTTCTCCACTGTGCTCAAGTTCACTAAAGCCAGGAACGGAACAAAAATCTCCTTTCAAATAACTCTCATTTGCTTCTTAATCATTGTTGTTTCAATCAGGTTTTGAGCAAATTGATGTGCATTAAACCTCAAATACATTTCAAACCTGATCTGTTAAGCAGAAAATCATTGTGATTATGTCAATCTTTAGTGGCTGCAAAGATTTTTGATCACATCAGCCTCATTCCAAGTTAAACTTTGTTAATAAGTGAAAATGTCAACAATAGCTTTCTTGACTCAGCACTTTTTGTCCTGAGCCACAAATGTGAAACTCAATCAGTCGCAAATTAGTGCAGCCCAGGAAAACTGAAACAAATCTAGTAACTCAGAAATGAACATTCGCTTCTGAATGATAGTGAAGTTTATTGAAGACTTTGCCATTTCCCATTCCGGGTATCACCACCTCCACCTCCATGCCCAGCTCCAGTGATCAGCATCTTGTTGCTTGTGCTCTTAGGACAGCTCCAGAACCTAACTGATACTATGGCAGCCATGCTGTCTTCTAATAAGACAACTAACATCATGAGTAACATGTTGCCAGCTGTAAGGTTGGCACATGAGGCAGCGAGATTCCTCATGACAGATAGCAATTTCATCACCGCAGGAAAAGAAATATGGGCCACTGTAGATACCCTTTCAATATAATTTTTAGATTGAGGCTTCCAGATCAAATACACCTTGACTTAGAAGTACCATTACTCACACTATGAAAAGCCAACATGCAGGCATCCCACATGCTTTGTAGCAAACTATGAATGTATAAGCACTTAGAAATTCCATACAAAATGTTGATAAAAGCACATCACTTCCAGTTTGAGGTATGTACTATTCTGAACTGTGGACTAACTGACATTCTGTAAAATCCTTTCATCATTTCTTTAATCTTACTGTGAAATTATGCTTTTCTCCATTTGTGTCAGAAGAAATATGTTCTTCCTTTCCTCGTTTGAGCAGCTGAATACTGTTTGGATTTATAAAGAGTTGAATTAGTCTCTCGTCCAAAAGAATGCCATGCTTCTTCTGTTGAAAGTTAGAAATATTTCATTTCTTTTTTGTACAGTAGTGCCTGAGTGCTTTTCTTTGCGCAGGTTGTGTCTAAGTACATGCACTAAGTGAAGGCTTTGTAAAAACTTTAACTTTGTGTCTTTAACAGCATCTCACAGGTGGGATTCTGAAAATAATGTAACTCTCAAAGCTGATTGCAACCTGCCCAGTTCAGATTCTAATGGGGTACATTGGGAATGAATACTTCCATTTGCACAAGATGTACATATTTAAACTACAGAGCCCATAACTTCCCAATGCTCAGGAGATCCAGCAGGGAAAAGGAAACAATAAGTTACGCATCCATGAGCTAAGTGTCTTTGCAGCACTCTGTGCTTGTGACCAGTAGCAAGAATCTTTCCACCAAAGCCAACACCCTGTCACCAACCAAGGGCTAAAGATAGCTTAAATGAATAGGCAAAAAATGTCAGATGGAGTGTAATGTGGGAAGTTGTGAGGTTGGCCACTTTGGTAGGAAAACTAGAAAAGCAGGTTATTACTTAGATGAAGAGAGATTGCAGAACTCAGGGATACAGAGAGATCTGGGTCTCGTGGCACATGAATCACAAAACATTCGTCTGTAGGTACAGAAGGTGCTTAGGAAAGCAAATTGAATGTTGGCGCTTTTTGCAAGGAGATTAAAATGTAATTCAACCTCTCTTGGCAATTAAGGGAAAGGGGGATGGACTCTAGGGCAGTTGCATGCTCCTCTTGCAGGATGTGGGCGGTAAGGGTCACCACTGATGTCCCTGCTGACTTCACCTGGGAGAAGTCTACCCAACACCAGCTCCTCACAGGCCGTGTTAGGGAACTGGAGCTGGAGCTGGAGGAACTTTGGATCATTCAGGAAGCTAATAGGGTGATAGAGACGGTTATAGGGAAGCAGTCACACATATGGTACAGGATAAAGGTAGTTGGGTGACCGTCAGGAGAAAGAAAGGGAATAGACAGACAGTGCAGGAATTGAGAGTGAGTGCAGATGAACATGTGGCTGCAGGGCTGATGTAGGAGGGAGGGCTTCAGATATGTGGATCATTGGGATCATCTTCTGGGGAAGGTGGGACCTGTACAGGAAGGGCGGGTTGTACCTGAACTGGAGGGGCATTAATATCCTGGGTAGTAGGTTTGCTAGAGCTCTTTGGGACGGTTCAAATTAAATTGGCAGAGGGGTCGGAACCAGATCTATGGATCAGATGATGGAGTAAGGTAGTGAACAGCCAGATACAGCGTGCATAGAGTCTGTGAGAAGGGATAGGCACTTGGTAGGGCAAAGGTGCAGTCAATGTGATGGGTTGTATTTAATACAAGAAGTATCAGGAATAAGGGTGACGAACTTAGAGGATGGAACAGTACTTGGAACTATGATGCTGTGGCCATTGCAGAGATTTGGATATGACAGGGGCAGGAATGGTTGTTGGATGTTCCAGAGTTTAGATGTTTCCGAAAGAATAGAGTGGGAGGTAAAAGAGGTGGACGAATTGCATTGCTAATCAGGGATAGTATCACAGCTGCAGAAAAGGAGGCTGTTGAGGAGGTTTTGTCCACAGAGTCAGTATGGGTGGAGGTCAGAAACAGAAAAGGAACAGTCACTTTATTTGGAGTTTTCTATAGACACACAAATAGCAACAGAGACACAGCAGAGCAGGTTGGGAGGCAGATTTTGGAAAGGTGGAGAAGTAACAAGGTTGTTGGCATGGGTGACTTCAACTTCCGTAATATTGATTGGAATTTCCTTAGTTCAAATTGTCTGGATGGAGCAGTTTTTGTCAGGTGTATCCAGGAAGGGTTCCTGACTAAATATGTAGATAGGCCAGCGAGAAGGGAGGCCATATTGGAATTGGTACTTGGCAATTAAGCATGCGAGGTGTCAGATCTCTCGGTGGGAGAACATTTTGGTGACAGTGATCACAATTCCCTAACTTTTGCTTTACTCATGGAGAGGGATAGGAACAGATGGTATGGGAAAGTATATAATTGGAGCAGAGGGAATTACAATGCTATCAGGCAGGAACTGGGATGCCTAAACTCATGACAGAAATGTGGAGGTTGTTCAAGGAACACTTGCTGATAATGCTGAACACGTTTGTCCCACTGAGGCAAGGAAGGGATAGTAGGTTGAAAAAACCTTGGGTGACATGGAAGTGGAACATCTAGTCAAGATGAAGAAGGAAGCTTACTTAAGGTTGAGGAGGTAAGAATCAAACAGGGCTCTAGAGGGTTAGAAGGTAGCCAGGAAGGAACGTGAGAATGGATTTAGGAGAACAAGTACTGAGCATAAAAAACCTTTAGCAGGTAGGATTAAGGAACACCCTAAGGTATTCTACACTTATGTGAGGAACAAGAGGATGGCCAGAGTGAGGGTTGGACTGATCAATGATAGTGGAAGAACTTGCGCCTGGAGTCGGAGGAGGTAGGGGGGGTCCTTAATAAATACTTTATAGCAGAATTGACTACTGAGAGAGAACTTGATGTTTCTGAGGACAGCGTGAGACAGGCTAATATGTTTGGACAGGTTGATGTTAAGAAGGAGGATAGATAAATCCTGATGATAATCATGAGGATAGATAAATCCCCTATGCCAGATGGGATAGACCCTAGGTTACTACAGGAAGCAAGGAAAGAAATTGCTGCACCTTTGGCAATGATTTTTGCATCCTCACTGTCCACTGGAGTAGTGCCAGATGATTGGAGGGTTGAAAATGTTATTCCCTTGTTCAAGAGAGGGAATAGGGATAATAATGGGAATTACAGCCCAGTCAGTCTTACATCTGTGGTGGGTAAAGTATTAGAGTGAATTCTAAGAAACAGGATTTATGGTTACTTGGAAAACCATAATTTGACAAGAGATGGTCAGCATGGCTTTGTGAGGGGCAGGTCATGCCTCACAACCCTTATTGAGTTCTTTGAGGATGTGAGAAAACATATTGATGTGGTAGAGCAGTGTACATGGATTTTAGCAACGCATTCAATAAGGTTCCCTATGGTAGATTCATTCAGAAAGTTATGTGGTATGGGATACATGGAAATCTGGTGTCTGAATAGAGAATTGGCTTTCCCACAGAAGACAGAAGGTAGTAGTAAATGAAATATTCAGCCTGGAATTTGGTGACCAGTGGCATTGTGCAGGGATTTTTCTGGGACCTCTGCTCTTTGTGATTTTTACAAATGACTTGGATGAGGAAGTGGAAAGGTGGGTTATTAAGTTTGCCAATGACACAAAGGTTGGCGGAGTGGTAGATAGTGTGGAGGGGCATTGACAGGTTGCAGAACTGGGCCAATAAGTGGCAGATGGAATTCAACCTGGAAAAGTGTAAAGTCATTCAGTTTGGAAGGTCAAATTTGAATGCAGATTACAAGGTTAAAGGCAGGATTCTGGCAATGTGGAGGAACAGAGGGAGCTTGAAGTTCATGTCCATAGATTCCTCAAAGTTGCCACCCATGTTGATAGGGTTGTTAAGAAGGTGCATGGTGTGTTGGCCTTCATTAGCAAGGAGATTGAGTTTAAGAGCTGTGAGGTTATGCTGCAGCTCTATAGAGTCCTGTTTAGATCACACTTGCAATATTGTGTCCAATTCTGATTGCCTCATTATAGGAAGGATGTGGAAGGTGCAGAGGAGATCTACCAAGGTGCTGCCTGAACTGGAGGGCATGTGTTATGAAGAAACATTGAGGAAGCTAGGGCTTTCCTCATTGGAGCAAAGAAGAATGAGAGGTGATTTGATAGAGGTGTATAAGATGATGAAAGGCATAAGCAGAGTGGATGGCCAGGGACATTTTCCCAGGGCAGAAATGACTATCATGACAGGGCATAACTTTAAGGTGATTGCAGGAATGCTTAGGGAAGATGTCAGAGGTAGGTTCTTTACAGAGAGTGGAGGGTGTGTGGAATGCATTGCCAGCAGTGGTAGTAGAATCAGAAAAAATAGGGACATTTCAGCGACTCTTGGATAGGCACATGGAAGATAGTACAATTAGGGTGTGTAGTTTAGACGGATCTTAGAATAGGATAAAAGGTCCGCACAACATAGAGGGCCAAAGGGCCTGTACTGTGCTGTACTGTTCTATGTTCTGTGTTCTATGTTTACTAGAGTAGTCTTATCACAGCTGTACGTGGCTTTGTTGGGATCACTTCTAGAGCATTGCTGATTTGTGCACTCTAATTTAAAAATAACATATAATTTCATGAGAAAAAGTGCAAAGTAGATTCCTTGGAAATGGCGATTATTTTCTGAAGAAATTTTGGACAGGCTGGGCATGTATCAACTCACTTTAGAAGAATAAGGTACCAGCATTGAAACAGATACGGCCCTGAAATGATCTCGAAAGGGACATCATAGGATGGATTTGGGAAGGATATTTCCCCTTACAAAGGAAAAGAGATCTAAAGGACTCAATTTGAAAAAAAAGGGCTCTCCACTTTTAGAATTCATTTCCCTTTGAGGGTTGCTATTGTACCGCTCTTCCTCAGAAACCAGTGGAGGTAGAATCATTGACTGTTTTAAGTATAAGTTGAAAATTTCTTGGTTGGCAAAGGATTCAAAAATTATCGAGCTAGAGAGGAATGTAAAAGCCACAAACTGATCAGCCATAATTGTAATAAATGATAGTAGGCTCAAGGGCCAAACAGCTTCTCATTTGGACGTTAGCATGTATGAAAGTCCATGTACAGTCAGAAATAAAGGATTTTAAAATGGAAAACAAAGAAATGGCTGTAAATCTAATTTCATACTTCACTTCTGTTTTTGCAAAGGAAGACACAAATAACAAACCAGAAGTAATGTGGAACATAAGGTTTAATGCAATAGAAGAATTTGTATTATTAGAGAAATGGTGTTGGAGAAATTGAAAAGATTGAAGCCTGATAAATCCCCAGGGCCTGATAATCCACATCTCAGAGTACTAGCAAGTGGCCCTGGAAATAGTGGATGTGTCAGTGGTGATCTTCCAAGATTCTTTGGACTCTGGAACAGTTCTACAGATTGAAATGTAGCTAATGTTAGAGAGAAAACAGGGAATGATAGACTGGATGGGTATATGAATATGAAGAGATTAGAGAGATATAGGCCAAATGCTGGCAAATGGGACTATATTAGGATATCTGGGTGGCATGGATGAGTTGGACTGACGGGTCTGTTTCTGTGCTGTACCTTTCTAAGACTCTATGACTCTATGACCAGTGTGTCTGACATTGGTAGTGGGAAGATGCTAAAGCCCATTATCAAGGATTTCATAGTAGAGCACTCAGAAAATAGTTGTAGAATAACACATAGTGAGCACAGGTGTACAAAGGGGAAATTATGCTTGACAAATCGTATGGAATTCTTCAAGAAAGTTAACAAGTAAAGTTGATCATTTGGAACCAATGGATGTGGTTTATTTGGACTTTCAGAAAGCTTTTAACAAAGTCCCACATAAGGAATTAATGTGCAGAATTAAAGTGCATGAAAGTATGGGTAGTGTATTGAGATGGATAGAAAATTGAGGAGAAAGTGAGGTCTGCAGATGCTGGAGATCAGAGATGGAAATGTGTTGCTGGAAAAGCGCAGGAGGTCAGGCAGCATCTAGGGAACAGGAGAATCGACGTTTCGGGCATTAGCCCTTCTTCAGGAATGAGGAAAGTTGGTCCAGCAGGCTAAGATAAAAGATAGGGAGGAGGGACTTGGGGGAGGGGTGTCGGAAATGTGATAGGTGGAAAGAGGTCAAGGTGAGGGTGATAGGTCAGACTGGGGTGGGGGCGGAGAGGTCGGGAAGAAGATTGCAGGTTAGGAAGGCGGTGCTGAATTTGACTGAGACAGGCTGGGGGGAGGGGAAATGAGGAAACTGGTGAAATCCGAGTTCATCCCTTGTGGTTGGAAGGTTCCTAGCCGGAAGATGAGGCGTTCTTCCTCCAACCGTCGTTTCGCTGTGGTCTGACGATGGAGGAGTCCAAAGACCTGCATATCCTTGGTGGAGTGGGAGGGGGAATTGAAATGTTGAGCTACAGGGTGGTTGGGTTGGTTGGTCCGGGTGTCCCAGAGGTGTTCCCTGAAACGCTCCGCAAGTAGGCGGCCCATCTCCCCAATATAGAGGAGGCCACATCGGGTGCAAAGGATGCAATAGATGATATGTGTGGAGGTACAGGTGAATCTGTGGCGGATATGGAAGTTTCCTTTGGGGCCTTGGAGGGAGGTGAGGGGGGAGGTGTGGGCGCAAGTCTTGCACCTCCTGCGGTTGCAGGGGAAGGTACCGGGAGTGGAGGTTGGGTTGGTGGGGGGTGTGGATCTGACGAGGGAGTCACGGAGGGAGTGGTCTTTACGGAATGCTGATAGGGGAGGGGAGGGAAATATATCCTTGGTGGTGGGGTCCGTTTGGAGGTGGCGGAAATGGCGGCGGATGATGCGCTGTACATGGAGGTTAGTGGGGTGGTAGGTGAGGACCAGTGGGGTTCTGTCCTGGTGGCGGTTGGAGGGGCGGGGTTCAAGGGCGGAGGATCGGGAAGTGGAAGAGATGCGGTGGAGGGCATCGTCGACCACGTCGGGGGGGAAATTGCGGTCCTTGAAGAAGGAGGCCATCTGGGATGTGCGTTTTTGGAACTGGTTCTCCTGGGAGCAGATGCGGCGGAGTCGAAGGAATTGAGAGAATGGGATGGCGTTTTTACAGGGGGCAGGATGGGAGGAGGTGTAGTCCAGGTAGCTGTGGGAGTCGGTTGGTTTGTAGTAGATGTCCGTGTTGATTCGGTCGCCTGAGATAGAAATAGAAAGGTCGAGGAAGGGGAGGGAGGAATCTGAGACTGTCCAGGTGAATTTGAGGTCGGGGTGGAAGGTGTTGGTGAAGTGGATGAACTGTTCAACCTCCTCGTGGGAGCACGAGGCGGCGCCGATACAGTCATCGATGTAGCGGAGGAAAAGGTGGGGGGTGGGGCCAGTGTAGTTGCGGAAGATGGATTGTTCCACATATCCTATGAAGAGGATAGAAAATTGCTTTGCACATAGGAAAAAAAAGAGTAGAAATAAGTTAATCTTTTTTTCTGAATAGCAGGCAGGCTAGTGGTGTACTGCAAAGATTGTTAGTAGGACCCTAGCTATTCAAAATATGTGTTAATGAATTAGATCATTGAATCACTACCGTTTGGAAACAGGCCCTTTGGCCCAACAAGTCCACACTGACCCTCTGGACAGTAACCCACGCAAACCCATTTCACTACCCCATTACTTATATTTATTTGGCATGGTCAGTTCACCTAACCTGCACATCTTTGGTTTTGGGGAGGAAACCGGAGCAGATGCAGAGAGAATCTGCAAACATCTCACAAACAGTCGCCCGAGGTTGGAATCAAACCCAGGTCCCTGATGTTGTGAGGCAGCAGTACTAACCAGGAAGCCACTGCACCATCCAAATGTAATATCTCACAATGTTCAGATGATAAAAAGCTGAGTGGAAGGGTGAGCTATGAGGAGGATGCAAAGATATTGCAGTGTGATTAGGTAGGCTGAGTGAGTGGGCAAATGCATGGTGGGTATAGTGTAAGGTGGATAGATTTGAGGTGGCACTTTGGTGGCAACATTAGGAAGACAAGTTATTATTTGAATAGCTGTAAATTGAGAGGGGGTAATGTTCAATATGAGCTGGGTGTCCTTGTGCACTAGTTGCTGAAAGTTAGCTTGTCGATGCAGCAGACAGTAAAGAAGGAAAAATGTATGTTAGCCTTCATTGTGCGAGGATTCAAGTACAGAAATAAAGATGTCTTGCTGCTGTTACACAGCACATTGGTGGGCTATGTCTGGAATATTGTGTTAAAAATCACAGAGCACCAGGTTATAGTCCAACAGGTTTGTTTTCAGAGCGCAGCTCCTTCATCAGATGGTTGTGGAGTATAAGATCATGCTCACAGCATTTATAGCCAAAGGAGTTTAGTGTCATGGAGATGTGATACAGAAAACAATTTTCGATTAAAACTTTCATCGTTTATAATGGGATATGTTGGTTTCTGTTCTTTGATATGTAAAACCCAGAACTTCTTTTAAATTACTTTCCCCCAAGATAGCTCAGTGTTTTAAACAATAGCTGTGAAGTCTGTCTGTGTCCCAATGCTATGTCAAACTGACAAACCCTCTGTATAGTTTTACAGAGTTTTACATGAATTAATGCAGTTTTTGAGCAAAATGAAATATAATTCTGAAAAAATAAATTCACGCCATAAACTTATATATATGTGCATGTAGGGGTGAGTGTGTGTGAATGTGAGTACCATGATAGAGTGTGTGTGTGTATATATGTGTGTGTGTGTATATGTGTGACTGTGATGGGATATTGTGAGAGGGTGCGTGTGTTGGTGTGAGTACAGGGATGCATGCATGTGCATATGAGAGAGAGCTTGTGTGTGAGGGAGGGTCTGCATGAGTCTTTGTGTATGTAGGAGTGTGTGTGTCTGTGTGTATCTGTGTGTGTGTGTGAGAGAGAGAGAGAGAGAGAGACTGTATTGTACAGTGGGGTCACCTGGAGTGTGACATAAACCCAAGTTCCCGTTTAAAGCCATCCCCATAGGTAAAACAACTTGGCTATCAACTTCTGCTCGGCCACTCTACTTGTCCCGAAGTCCACCTTGAAGGATGGTCCCCCAAAGGTCTGAGGCAAAATGGCTTGGACCACTGAAGTGTTCCCCGACTGGGAGGGAATACACCTGCCTGGTGATTGTTGTGCGGTGTCCTTTCATCTGTTGACGTAGCCTCTGCTCAATCTCATCAGGGCATCCTTGCCTGCAGCATATGAGATAGATCACGTTGGCCGAGTCACACGAGTGCTCACCACATACATGGTGGGAGGTGTCCCCATATGTAATGGTGTTATCTGTGCCGATACTCTGACACGCCTTGCAATGGCTGCTATTGGTAGGGTTGTATGGTGGTGTTGTCATGAAGGCTGGGCAGTTTGCTACGAATCATGATTTGTTTAAGGTTTGGCGGTTGTTTAAAGGCGAGAAGTGGAGGTATAGGGAAGATCTTGGCAAGGTGCTTAACCTCATCAATAATGTGTTGCAGGCTGCTAAGAAATACTGGACAACAAAGAGTACACTGTCTGTTGCAACCTGTGTCTGTCTCCTGAGGAGGTCACTACGGTTTCACACTGTGGCACGTCAGAACTGGCAGTCAATGAGTTGAGCACCATACCCTGTTCTTACAAGGGCGTCCTTGAGCACTTTTACGTTTCCGTCATATTCATCCTCATCTGAACAGGTCCTGTGTATGTGGAAGGCTTGTCCGTAGGAATGGCTGTTTTAATATGTTTCAGGTGAAAGCTAGAGAAGTGTAGCATTGCGAGGTTATCCGTGGGTTTGCGGTACACTGAGGTGCTGAGGTGCCCATCCTTGATGGAGATACATGTGTCCAAGAATGAGACAGATACTAAAGAGTAGCCCGTGGTAAGTCTGTTGATATCACTGTGTAGTTGTTTCAGTGACTCTCATTATGGGTCCAGAGAAAGAAAATGTCATCAATCTAAGGTGTTGGTTGGTGGTCCTGTGCAGAAAAGAAGTCTTGTTCAAACTTGTGCATGAGGATGTTGGCATATAGGGGTGCAAATTTGGTCCCCATGGCCATTCTGTGTGTCTGGATGAAGAACTGGTTGTCAAAAGTGAAAATGTTATGGTCGAGGATGAAGCAGATGAGAGGTAGGATGGTCCTCGGAGATTGGCAGTTTTTGATATTGAGTACTGTGGCTGTTGCCGCAATGCCGGCATTATGGGGATGCTGATGTAGAGTGCTGAAACATCCATTGTGACAAGGCATTTTCCCAATTTGACTGGTCCGTGGGTGCTGAGTTTCTGTGAGAAATCTGTGGTCTCGCAACAGAAGCTGGGGATCCTCTGTACAATGGGTCTCAAGATGCTTTTGACATAGCCAGAAAGGTTCTCACACAGAACCCCATTGCCTGATACAATGAGACGTCCAGGTGTGTTGACTTTGTGTATCTTCAGAAGGCAGTAGAAGTTACCAATGCAAGAAGTATATGGGATGATTAATGTTTTTAATTCACGGGTGTGCTCTTTGGTCAGATTGGCCGGTAGTTGCCTGTAGTATTCCTCATTGTTCAGTTGTCTGTACACTTCCTTGTAGTAATCTGTTCTGTTCTGAATGACGATGGCTTCTCCTTTATCTCCTTTATCTCCTTTATTTGTTGACGAAGTTGTGATTGGTTTTGAGAGCATGAATGATATTGTATTGTGATTGGATGATGTTTTGCTCTACTTGTGGGCACAGCTGATGAATCTGGCATTCACACATTTCCTGATGGCTTGAGCATACATGTCAAGCCCAGGACAGCAGCCCTCCAGTAGGGTCTAATTTGACTACTTCTTTGGTCGCTCCTCTGTGGATCATTATGATAACTGTTCTGGTTCATCGGTGGAATCACTGGGATCACTGCTGGCATCTTGAAAGAATTCCCAGAGTCTCATCCATCTGATGAATTCCTCCGTGTCTGCTGCTGGACTTATGAGGTCCATTTTAGAAATTGATCTCTTTACTAAGAACTTCAATCTTTTCCGGTGTGGTCCGATAGTTGATATTCGATTTCCTTGTGTTTAAAAAGACGAGCTATCTTGGGAATGTAATTTAAAAGAAGTTCGAGGTTTTACATGTCAAAGAATAGAAACCAGCATATCTCATTATAAAAGATGGAAGTTTCAATAGAGTCATAGAGGTGAACAGCACGGAAACAGACTCTTCAGTCCAACCCGTCCATACCGACCAGATATCCCAACTCAATCTAGTCCAACCTACCAGCACCTGGCCCATATCCCTCCAAACCCTTCCTATTAATATACCCATCCAAATGTCTTTTAAATGTTGCAATTGTACCAGCCTCCACCACTTCCTCTGGCAGCTCATTCCATACACGTACCACCCTCTGCGTGATAAAGTTGCCCCATAGGTCTCTTTTATATCTTTCCCCTCTCACCCTAAACCTATGCCCTCTAGTTCTGGACTCCCCAACCCCAGGGAAAAGACTTTGTCTATTTATCCTATCCATGCCCATCATGATTTTGTAAACCTCTATAAGGTCACCCCTCAGCCTCCAATGCTCCAGAGAAAACAGCCCCAGCCTGTTCAGCCTCTCCCTATAGCTCAAATTCTCCAAACCTGGCAACATCCTTGTAGATCTTTTCTGAACCCTTTCAAGTTTCACAACATCTTTCTGATAGATTGTTTACTGTATCACATCTCCAAGACACTGGACTCCTTTCGCTATAAATTCTGTGAGCATGAATGGGCGGCACGGTGGCACAGTGGTTAGCACTGCTGCCTCACAGCGCCAGAGACCCGGGTTCAATTCCCGCCTCAGGCGACTGACTGTGTGGAGTTTGCACGTTCTCCCCGTGTCTGCGTGGGTTTCCTCCGGGTGCTCCGGTTTCCTCCCACAGTCCAAAAGATGTGCAGGTCAGGTGAATTGGCCATGCTAAATTGTCCGTAGTGTTAGGTAAGAGGTAAATGTAGGGGTATGGGTGGGTTGTGCTTCGGGCGGTCAGTGTGGACTTGTTGGGCCGATGGGCCTGTTTCCACACTGTAATGTCATCTGTAAACTCTAATCTGTTAACCTCCACAATCATCTGATAATTGGTGCTCCAAAAGCTCGTGCCTCCAAATAGACCTGTTGGACTGGAACCTGGTGTTGTGTGATTTTTAACTTTGTCCACCCCAGTCCAACACCGGCACCTCCAAGTCATGGAATATTGTGTGCAGTTTTCATAGTATCATGGAAAAATGCATGTTGGCCCTCACAGTGAGAGGATTCAAGTATAGAAATAAGCATGTCTTGCTGCAGTTACACAGCACATTGTTGTGCTTCACTTGGAATTTTGTGTGCAGTTTTGGTCTCCTTTTCTGATGAAGAATGTATTTGCTGTAGCAGAAGTGCATTAAAGGTTTACTAAATTGATTCCTGCATGGCAGGACTGACATTGAGGAGAGACTGGGAGTTAGGATTATATTCAACTGGAGTTTACAAGAATGAAGTGTGATCTCATAGAAACCTATAAAATTCGAAAAGAATTCAACAAGGTAGATGGAAGAACGGTGTTTCCTATGGAAAGGGTCCTAGTTTAAAGATAAGGGGCAAACATTTTAGGAATGAGAGGAGAAGACATTTCTTCAGCCAGAAGGTGGTGAGTCTGTGGAATTCATTCCCATAGAAAGTGGTTTAGGCCAAAACACTGTGTGTTTTCAAGAAGGGGTTAGATATAGCTCTTGTGGTTAAAGGGATCAAAGAATATGGGCAGAAGGCAAGATTAGGCCAATGAGCTTGATGATTAGTCGTGATCCTATTGAATGTTGGAGCAGGCATGAGGGGTTGAATGCTCCAATCTTCCATGTTTTTTATATCCCTTTGATGAAATGGAACTTGTGTAATGGTACAGTCACCGCAGTTTCTCTTTGTTCACAGGCTTCACAGAATAAAATACATCTTTACATATCCCACACAAATGGAGTTCAAGGAGCTCATTACACTGCCCTTCCTAAAATGCAAGCAAAACTATTTAGTTTAATTTGAAGCAGTCTGTGGAAAATTAAAGACCAGCACAGAACAGGTTGACCAAATAGTGCTGTTTATTGTATATAATGCATGCATGTTGAGTTTTGGCCTGCAAAAATTGGGCACTAATGATTTCTTCCATTGTTTGCTTTTACAGTATCACTATGCTTATGACAGCCTGCCAAGGCTACAAATCATGATGACTAGAGTCATTGAGATATACAGCACGGAAACAGACCCTGCAGTCCAATTAGTCCATGCTGACCAGATATCCCAACCTAATCTAGTCCCATTTGCCAGCACTTGGCCCATATCTCTCCAAACTCTTCCTATTCAAATACCCATCCAGATGCCTTTGAAATGTTACAATTGTACCCGCCTCCACCACGTCCTCTGGCAGCTCATTCCATACATGCACCACTCTCTTTTTGAAAATGTTGCCCCTGAGGTCTCTTTTATATTTTCCCTCTCACCCTAAACCTATGTCCTCTCACTCTGGATTCCCTCACCTCATGGAAAAGACTGTCTATTTACCCTATCCATGCCCCTCGTGATTTTATAAATTTCTATGAGGTCACCTCTCAGCCTCTGATGCTCCAGGTAAAACAGCCCCAGCCTATGCAGCCTCTTCCTATAACTTGAATCCTCCAACCCTGGCAACATCCTTATAAATCTTTTCTGAACCCTTTCAAATTTCACAATATCCTTCCGATAGGAGGGAGACCAGAATTGCACGCAATATTCCAAAAGTGGCCTAACCAATGTCCTGTACAGTCATAACATGACCTCCCAACTCCTGTACTCAATACTCTGACCAATAAAGGAAAGCATACCAAATGCCTTCTTCACTGTCCTACCTATCTGTGACTCTTCTTTCAAGGAGCAATGAACCTGCACTAAAAGGTTTCTTTGCTCAGCAACATTCCCTAGGACCTTACCATTAAGTCCTGTAAGGACCATTAGTCTTGTTCTGATATGCTTTCTCAAAATGTAGCACCTTGTACTTATCTAAATTAAACTCCATCTGCCACTCCTCAGCTCATCTGATCAAGATCCTGTTGTAATCTGAGGTAACCTTCTTCGCTATCCACTACATCTCCAATTTTGGTGTCATCTACAAACTTACTAACTATACCTCTTACGTTCCTATCCAAATCATTTATATAAATGACAAAAAGAAATGGAACTAGCATCGATCCTTATGGCACACCACTGGTCACATGCCTCCAGTCTGAAAAGCAATCCTCCATCACCACCCTCTGTCTTCTACCTTTGAGCCAGTTCTGTATCCAAATGGCTAGTTCTCCCTGTATTCCATGAGATCTAACCTTGCTAACTAGTCTCTCGTAGGGAACCTTGTCATTTAAGAAAGCGTTGTGTTCCCTTTAACATAAGAGATTCAGGGGTGAACTTATTTGAAGTGGTTAAGATGATTGGAGGATTTGACAAGACATATCAGGATAAACCATTTTCTTGGAAGTCAGAGGAGGAATAACATTAAATGACAACTGACAATTCAGGAGGCACTTTATCGTACCAAAGAGAGTATCAATCTACAACTCTCATCCAAAACACTGTTGAACCTTGGAGTGATAGATTTTGTTCATTAAAGTTATTAAACAATACACATTTGGATAAGTAGATTGGGCTCAAATATGGATTAGTTATTAATCAAATGGATGGCAGCACAGGCTGAAAGGACTGAATAGTTTATTCTTCTTCCTATGCTCTGTACATCCACCACTCAATGCCTCAGTTTGAATAAACATCCACTTAGAGGACAGTTTTGAATTGGTCTTAGTGCCACAGAAATGCTTTCTGTACCATACACCTATGAGGTTCATTGGCTAATTCACAACAGGCTTCAAATGGAATTAATCTGAAACAAAGTCAGCTGATACAAACATCACATTTTATTCATTCATTCATCCATAGGATGTCAACATCACTGGCTTAGGTTACATTTATTGCATATCCCAATTGAGAAATGGCAGTGAGCTGTCATCATGTAATGCCGCTTAGGTATGGTAAATAAACATTGGTTCATCAGTGGTACCAACATCCAAATGGAAGAAAGTGACTTAGAGAAAACAAAATCGTTTGAACTTAGCCAACTATCAACTTGCTCATTGAGAATGGTGAGTGATAAAAGGCAACAGCATTGTATCCATCATTTACCTAATGGAGTTTTGAATTTGTAAACATGTTGTTGAATTTTCTTAACAGCTAAAACCCTATGAAACATTAATACGGAAATGAATGGCAGATTGGTTTTGATAAGAGACTGAAAGCTAATTGCTTTAAAGTACTGTCAAGATAGACAAAGAATAGGGATTTGCAAGAGAGAGAGGTAAACACTATCCATTTTCTATCCATTGTCCAAGCTGTGCCACTTCAAAAAACATTCTTGATATTTTACTTAAATCCACAATCACACCAAAGTGTTACCACTGACTCCATGGGTAATTCACTTCATGTTAAAGGCAGTGATTAAGGGGAACACTCCACGGTAGTCCTCAGTTTTGCCTTCCAGTTATACATGTGAAAGCAGTAACTGTGGTCACAGGACAGATACTGCCCTAAGCTGGGACCCTAAATATGGATTTCAGCAGTTCAAGAATCACATGACACCAGGTTATAGTCCAACAGGTTTATTTGAAACCGCAAGCTTGCAGGTTCAAATAAACCTGCTAGACTTAAATCCGCGGTATCATGTGATTTTTGACTTTGTTCACTTTAGTCCAACACCAGCACCTCCACATCACACCACCATTTCTTCAAGCTCAGTTAGTGATGACCATTAACCGCTGACCTTAGCCAGTGATACCCACTTCCCATGAACAAATAAATCATTTATAATTAGGCATTTCAGCTTGCATTCCGAAAACACCATATTCACTCCAATGAATTTTGAACTGCGGGAGCTACTGCTTTGTTTACATACACAACAGCCATTTTCTGTACTGTAGAATCTCAAAAAAAAATCAAATTAGATGGACAGACAGCGGATTTGTTCCTGATGTTGCTGCTGACACAGAGAAAAACAATGGTTATGAAGTGTGAGTTTGCCTCCAACAAAATACTTTACCTAATGAAGCAATGTTTATGTTAATCCTTGTAAAATAAGAAACTGAATTGAATTGAATTGAATTGAATTGAATTTATTGTCACATGTACTGAGGCACAGTGATAAGCTTTGTCTTGTGAGCAATACAGGCAGATCACATAGTTAGGTAGTATGGATAATAAATAATACGTAAACAGTTGCAAAAACAAAAATACAAGTACAGGCGAATGTAAAGAGTTTGTGAGTCCATTCAGTATTCTGACAACAGTAGGGTAGAAACTGTTGCGAAACTGGCTGGTGCATGTGTTCAGGCTTCTGTACCTTCTCCCCGATGGTAGACATTGTAGAAAAACATTGCCAGGGTGGGAGGGATCTTTAAGAATGCTGGCGGCCTTTCCTTGCCAGCGGGCCTGGTAGATGTATTCCATAGGTGGGAGGCTGGCCTTTGTGATTGTCCAGGCTGAGTTCACCACTGTCTGTAACCATCTCTGATCTTGAATGGTTCTGTTGTCATACCAGGTAGTGATACATCCAGACTGAATGCTCTTGATGGCGCACATATAGAAGTTGGCAAGGGTATTCGCCATCATGCCAAATTTCCTCAGCTGCCTGAGGAAGAAGAGGTGTTATTGGGCCTTTGTAACCAGTGCATCCACATGAAGAGTTCAAGAAAGCTTGTTGTGTCAAACTCCACATCCAGGAGCTTGGCACTGTCCACTCGTTCCACCTCTGTGCTATCGTGTGTGTGTGTGTGTGTGTGTGGGGGGGGGGTACATGAGTAACTTAACACCGAAAGTCATTAATGAGTTCCTTGCTTTTGCTGGCATTGAGAGCTAGGTTCTTCTCATTGCACCATTTTTCCAGGTCTTCCACATCCCGTCTGTAGTCTGTTTTGTTGCCATCTGAAATTCAACCAACTATGGTGGTGTCCTCAGTGAACTTGTAAATGGCATTAGTCTAGTATTTGGTGATGCAGTCATGGGTATACAGTGAGTACAGCAGCGGACTGAGTATGCACCCCAGGGGGGCTCCAGTGTCGACTCTTAGTGAGGATGAAATATTGTCCCCAATCTACATTGATTGTAGCCTCTGGGTCAGGAAACTGGTGATCCAGTTGCAGAGAGTGAGGCTTAGTCTGAGATCACTAAGTTTAGTGATCAGTCCCAGGGTTTAATAGTGTTGAAGGCTGAACTGTAGTCAATAAGTAGGATACTCACATAGCTGTTCTTGGTGTCAAGATGTTCTAGAGAGGAGTGAAGGGCAACTGATAATGACATCTGACGTGGATCTGTTGGTCTGATAGACAAATTGGAGTGGATCAAGTGTAGTGGATAGGCTGGAGTTGATTAATGCCATGACCAGCTTTTCAAAGCACTTCATGACTACCAAAGTTAGGGCCATTGGGTGGTAGTCATTGAGACATGCTGCATGAGCCTTCTTAGGCACAGGGATGATGTTGGCCCTCTTGAAACAGCCAGGAACAGTGGCCTGCTGCTCTGAGTACATGGCCTGATACTTTGTCTGGTCCCATTGCTTTCCTTGGATTCAACAAAGGAAAACTGATCTGACCTCTGATACAGTGACTGTTGGGATAGGTTCGTCAGGACTTGTCGGAATAAATGTTAACGCTCCGCCGAAATTCTGCTCACAGCATAATTGCTGTGCATAAATTGATCTGAGTTAAGCTTTTGTTCTCTCATAAAGTATTTTCATGATCAATGATGACTGAGAGCTTTCTTCTTGTTGATGAGATGAGATCTTGGATGACATGATTATTCTCATCAAACCAGTTTTGATGTTTTCTGGTCTTGTGGCTAATATAGTTTCTTCATAACATGAGATGATGGCTGTCTCCAGCTCTTTTCAGATTTCCTCCATTTCATTTTAATGAATTGTTTGGACATTTTGTTGAAGGCATTATTGAAAGTTCATTAGTCTACTTGGCTCTTGAATTTTGTTTTGGTGCTCAATATGCTTGGATCATTGATTTTAGAGTACATACCATACAAACCATTTGAGCATTGATACTGGGGTGATAATGTGATATTGGTCACTCTCCATTTAGTATGTGTCTAGTCCAATGTCAGACAATCCCAATAATGAATACATTAAAAATAGCACTCATCGTGTCAGCAATAGTTGCAATTGTTCAGTTACAATGCCATTGATATTAGAGAAGTAAACTATCACAAAGCTGTAAACCTCCCCATGCACTGTGAATAGTCTGTTGCAATTTTGCTTCATGGAACATCATGTACATATCGAGGTTTCCTTCACTGCTCGGATTGATATATTTGACATGCCTCACAAGTCATTGAATATCCTGATTCATCCCTGGCCAGTACACAGATTCACATACTCCTGTTTTGTGCGCTCAGTAGCCATGCGTCCCTGGCATAACATAGACATGATAATTTGATGGAATGCTTTTTGTATTAGGACCAGATTGCCCCTATCTCTAGATAATGGTCTTTTGAAACTCTTGTAAGTGTTTATCTTCAGCAGTTGTTGTCTTAGATAACATCTGTCCTGAAAAAAACAGGCTAGCACATATGTGAGCTGGTGCCAACACTTTACCACCTATACATTCCAAGAGACAAATATCTCAGCAAGTGGTAATCCATGATACAGACCATGACAGACTGTCTCGCGGTTTATCACAGATCATCAATTCTGTGCTCACCTTGGTATCCCAAGATCTTTGACCTGATACTAATGGTTCAGCATAGCAGGATAGCAGTACAGGCAGATCCTGGTGCAGTCACACTTCATTTTTGCTATAAAGAGAGGTTGGACAAGCTTGGATCATTTTCACGAGAGCACCTGAGGGTGAGGGGCACCTGATAAGAGTATATAAATTATAAGAGGTATGGACAGGGTGGTAGGAGTAGATTTCCAAGAATGGAAATGTCAAATACTGGGGGCTTTGGTTTAAGGTGAAAGAAGGCATTGGTTAAGGTTAAAGGAAATGTGCAAGGCAAATTTTTAAACAGAAGGTAGGAGGTGCCTGGAATTCCCTTCCAGGAGAGATCATAGAAACAGATATGATAGCAATGTTTAAGAGCAATTTTGACAGACATTTGAACAGCAGGGAATGGATGGAGACTGATCATATACCGGCAGATTGGATCACTTTAGAATGGCATCATGGTTGAGGCGAGCATGGTGAACAGAAGGATCTGTTCCTGTGTTGTACTGTTCTATGTTCATGAGATTCAAACCACACCCACTATTTCAGATCAGACCACACATGAACCAATTGAATCAGTCAGTAATCCTCAAAGGCATGACTTTGAAGGTATCATAATGATTACATTATTTACAGTGTGGAAACAGGCCCTTTGGCCCAACAAGTCCACACCGACCCTCGAAGAGCAACCCACCTAGACCCGTTACCCTCCATTTACCCCTTCACCTAACACTACGGGCAATTTAGCATGGCCAATTCACCTAACCTTCACATTTTAGGATTGTGGGAGGAAACCAGAGGAAGCCTACGCAGACACAGGGAGAATCTACAAACTCCACACAGACAGTTGCCTGAGGCAGGAATTGAACCCGGGTCTCTGGCGCTGTTAGGCAGCAGTGCTAACCACTGTGCCACTGTGCCGCCCGCTTCAGAATGCTTTATATCATGAATATGGTATGTGAGGTTAATATGGAAAACTTGATTATTACCTGAAATTTGTTTTCTTCTTGTTTGACTTTGAACCGCATTGATGTATCCATGAATCTGCTCAACATGTCCCTTGCTGTCAGTGTTGTGGTACTGTGCTATCTTGTTATTCAACTGCATTTGGTTCTGGGATCTGCCTTGGCCTTTGGAACCAGATTTCCTGCATACAGATACACAAGGTTCTTTGATGCCACATGTTTTACAGGTATCAAGAAAAGCTGGACAGCTTTTGGGTAGTTATGATAAGCCATATCTGTTACAGATTTATTTTTTTGGTTTGGCGCCATTTGCTGTCTATTGCAATAGTGTTGGCTGCACCTAAACCACACAGTGGGCCTTCCACAGTAGCTTCATCCTTACATTCATCTTCAAAATTTTTTTTTCATTTCTTCCCTTGAACAAAATATTCTTTCCAATAATTTCAATTGATAGCGAGGTAATGATTAACTCAATGAACTTTTCTGACAGTTCCTCTTTGTGAAAGTCACACCCTTTGCTTCTGTATTTTCTTAACAACTACTCTGTCTGTATAATATTAGTTGGAATATTGAATTCTGAAGTTAATTCTTGAGTTGGCCTTTGAGAAGTTTACAGATAATTTTGGTATCTTTTCAACCATTATTCCAAAAGAAATGTGATAAGTCTGTGAAACCCCACTTTGTTGATAAGCTAGCAAGATTTTTTGGAGCTCTTTCACTGAGTCATCTATCATAGAATTTGCAAAATGGAAGTCCCTAAGTTCTTTGAACAAATGGAATTTTGTGATGGTATCACTGGATACTGACCAATCCATTTCAGCTATGTTTCCACCTTAAAAAAACCTGCATTATTCATCTTACGCTATGTGTCTCTGGCTTAATATCAGTTAGAACTGCTGCTTCACAGGCCTGGTCATGTTTAAAACTGCTTCTTCCAGAAGTGCTGACTTGTAGCTTTAGGATTACAAATTTATAGCAGGAGCTTCCTGCTTGCAGATAATGTTCATGCCAAATAAGGAGTGATGATGTCATTCAGTCTCGCTTTAAAATGTTTGCTCCAATTTGGAGAAAAAAAATCACAGAACCAACTGAGGCCTGGACACAGATGAGGCTTTTTTATTGTGCATAATCAGTATTTTTAAGCACTTGCTTTTCAAGAAGTGGTTTGCAGCTGTGCTTTCAGGACCACTTAATGCCAATTTAAAAAGAAACGTAGCCTGTTATACTTTTTCTCAAAAGGCAATTCGGGTAGAGTAAATTGCTTACTACGCTTCAGAACAGAACAATAGTCTTCAGTTTTGATTGTTTTTATAACTTCAACCTTTTTGAATTCTAAGCAAAGGACTCTTAGAAACTTACGTTGATTAAAAAAAGACTTACAATAAAAATGAAATTAGCTTCACCTTCTTGGTAGTGGATGACCAGTCTATAATTATTTTTCCAGCTGTTTGTCCTTATAGAAACTGATCTGACCTTCTGAGGTTTTTCTGTGCTCTGAAGGGTTGTCCAGTTGATGTTTAATTCATTTTCCAACTTGTACTATCAAGATATTGGAGTTTTCTTTGTAGATGGCCTCCTACAGGTATTTTATTTGATGAAGTACTGTTTATATTTTCTCCTGTAACATACGAAATTGGGTGAGAATACTATAGTATTGAAAATTCTAGCAGACATTTATTATAATTATTAAATTTTACATTATTAAGACATTCCTCAGACACATAGCACCTGAGCTAACATTAAGCTATTAAATTACACAGGCAGGAGGCTGGAAGAAAGCAGCAAGCCAGGCAGCATCAGGAGGTGGAGAAGTTGACTTTTTGGGTGTAACCCTTCTTCAGGACTCAAGAGAGATTACACCTGAAATATTGAGTTGTACACCTCCTGAAGTTGCCTGGTTTGCTGTGTTCTTCCAGCCTCGTGCCTGTTTACTTTGGATTCCAGCATCTGGAGTTTTTTTTTGTCTCTAACTAAATTATACAGAGTTAAAAATCACACAACACCAGGTTATAGTCCAACAGGTTTAATTGGAAGCACACTAGCTTTTGGAGCGATGCTCCTTCATCAGGTGATTGTGACAATCACCTGATGAAGGAGCGGTGCTCCGAAAGCTAGTGTGCTTCCAATTAAACCTGTTGGACTATAACCTGATGTTGTGTGATTTTTAACTTTGTACACCCCAGTCCAACACCGGCATCTCCAAATCATAAATTATACAGAGCAGCAATCTTCCAGAAATTTGTCATGCTTCAAATGATTCCAAGATGTGATGGCGTTCTCTCAGGTCATATGGTATGAAATAGTGAAAAGTTGGTGGTGAGCTAGCTTGAGAAACCACAGCAGTCTGTGTGGTGGACATACACGTAAAGTGCTGTTAGTGAGGGAGCACCAGTGACACTGAAGCAATGGTGATTTATTTCCAAATCAGAACGGTAAATAGCTTGGAAAGGAACTTGTAGCTGGTGGTGTTCCCATGTATCTGCTGCCCTTGCCTTTCTTGATATAATAGTTTTGAATATACTATTAAAGAATAAAGGAACTGACTTAATGTTCCTCTTCATGAACAGGATAATGGGTGGAATGCAATTGCTGATAATCTCTTGATTTGATTTCATAGAATCCCCACAGTGTGAAACAGGCCGTATCATCCAACAAGTCTACACTTACCGTCCCAAGAGTAACCCACCAAAACCCATTCCCCTACTCTATTATCTTATATGTACCTGTGATTAATGCACCTAACCTACGTATCCCTGAACACTGTGGGCAATTTAGCATGGCCAATTTGCCTAACCTGCACATCTTTGAATTGTGGGAGGAAACTGAAGCATCCAGAAGAAACCCATACAGACACAGGGAAAATGTGCAAGTTCCACACTGACAGTCACCCGAGGAATCGAAACCAGGTCCCTGGCGCTATGAGGCAGTAGTCCTAACCACTGTGCCAAGCATACTGAACCACTATGCTGCCCACTAAGATTTTAAATCATTCTGGAATGCTGTTTCTGTCATAAACTATTAAATGATCTTTCATTTTGTATTATTCTTCATACTTTTGTTCAGATGAATTAGCTCTAAGTGAGACTGTGAAACTATCATCACAAACCACAGACCAACACTAAGGGATATTAATTTAGATAATTGAATATAAAGTTTTATACAACACTTGTGTTATCAAAGTTAGTATCTTGTTACCCAGCTACAATTACAGAATGAAAGATATTAATGTTTATGAAGCAAGATATTGTTAATTTTATATCATAAGGAATGAAAATGCAGCACTGTGAAGTCTATAAACTATAGTGTTCATAGTTCTGCCACTGGTTTTGACCATGAGGAAACATCTGTATTAATTCATTAATTATCTGTAAGAAAATGAAAAATAGGACAATTTGCATTTATATAGCACCCTTACAGTGTTATAATATCTCACGACATTTTCAAGGAACATCAACTAATAGAAGTTGGCACAGTAGGCAAAAGAAGACCTCAGTTGATCAAAGAGGACAACTTTAAGCACCCTTTAAAAGAAAGAGCAAAAAATACAGAGTAGTTTAGGGAGGAAATTCCAGAGCTTAAGGCAGGGCTACCAATGGTGAGGTGGAGTACGAGATGCCAGAAACAAATGATTACAGTACAAATAAATCAGTTGGTTGTAAGGCTGGAGGGGGCTGTAAAGATAAGGAGAAGCTATGGAAACTAACAGAGAAATGGGGATTCTGACAGATTCTAAGGGACGCAGAGCCAAAGACAAAGAGATTGCTAATTGTGATCAAGGGAAAATTGAGATGTAAAACTGAGTGAAAATGGAGGCAAGAAAAGATGATATTCACCCACCTCCACCCCACTTTCCTATTTATCTCTCAGCCCCCTTCCCCACCAACATTCCTGATGAAAAGCTTGTGCCTGAACTATTGATTCTCCTGCTCCTCGGATGCCAGAAACATCCTGCTTTTCCAGCACCACATCTTTTGACTCAGCTGAGAGCAAAGTCAACAAGGCACAATCAGGCCATAGTTGTGCATGTGTGTTTGCATGGGGATGAAGAAAAAAGGGGTGAGTTGGAAGATGTAAGAAAAATCAAGGATGCTGAGATCATGTTTAGAATTTGTGGAATACTGCTATTAGTCTCAGAAGCTGTAAGTAGTTTAAGTGGAAAGTGAGGTATTGTTCCTCTAGCATGTGTTGTGCTTCATTGGCGAATATATAAGAACGTCATCATATCCCACCTCATTAGGGAAAAATTGCAAACTTGATTGAGAAAGAATTGTGATCTATATGGAGATCAATAAAGGAAAGATAGAGCCATCAGCTATCTTATGAGAAGTCTTTAAAGCAGCACTTAGGGATTTGACATATTGCTGTATCCATAGGGACCGTTCCCATAACAGTTTCTCATTAATGGAGGAATATACTTCAGAATCAGGTTACCCTGTCAACTGGGGAAATCAGAAGCTTTGCTGCCTAATGACTTGGCTCATTATTGTCGGGTATGTTTATTTTTGAATAGATATTCACTTGAGATTTTTTTTTGTACCAGTGTATTGGATTAATCTCTTCAAGAATCAAATAGAGTTCAGTTAAAACTGAAGGCAATGCACTGTGGCAGCTGCAAACCTGAAATGGAAAGACAAAACACAAAATCTCTCTCTGGCTCCATCAGGAGATGTATGGTGAGGAGCTGGTGGTGTAGACATATTATCACAAGTACTAGAAATCCAGAGACTCCATTTAACGCCATAAGAGCTAAGGGTTTGAACCCCATCATGGCTGATGCTGGAACTCAAGTTCAAATAAATAAAATTGGAATTAAAGACTAGTCAAGCTGTAACCATGAAGCTATTATTAATTGTTGTTCAAGACCTCATCTGGTTCACCAATGTTTCTTAGAGAAGTCTTTATCTTGTTTGGTCTACATGTGATTCCAGACCCACAGCAATGCAGTTCACTCTTAACTAGCCCTTAACTGATGTCACTGCTTATCTCAGAGCCTCATCTACATATTCATTAAATCCTCCCTCAATAAGTTATCAACAAATTTGTCAAAAGGTTCCCTGTGATGGTTGTTTAGGCTGTCACAGGAGATTAATCAATATTTTGCAGTGGCAGGAAACGTCTGGTTCTGGAGACAAATTGGATAGGTTCAAATCATTTTCTTTTGGAACAGGTAGGGAAATTTAATAGAAGTACATAAATTATTAGGGGCTTGTAAGTGTAGATAGGAAGGATCTATCTAGTTTGACTGAGTGATTCATAAGAAAAGGACAAGGATTTAACATACGACATATTACCTTTAGAGGGGAAATTGCTTCACTAAGAGGATGGTGGGATCTAGTCCTCACCACCTGAACTATTGATTCAGAATGGCAGAATGTGAAACCTTCATTACGTTTCAAAAGCTGCACTTGAAGTGCTGGAACCTACAAGAATATGGAGTCAGAGCAGTTAAGTGGGACTAGATTGGTCATTTATTTGTTAATCAATGCATACAGAATGGACCAAATGGCTGCTTTCTGCTACGTACGTTTTTGAGAAGTCTTGGGATCTTTGGCTGACTTCCTTTTGTTGTAAGTCGAGAGGGATATCCTTTTGGGTACTTAGTATTAAAAAGACAAATTGGAGGTTTTGCTCCAGTATTTCATAGTAGTTGGAAGGAGGTGAATGTGCAGCTGTAGCTCAATTTCCAAACATCGTTATGTTATTAAATCACTTCTCACATAGAATTGATGGTATGGCACTGTTCCTACTGCTGAACTAGGCTACCTCGAATCACATCTTCTTTACGGCAATAACAAGTGTCTTTCACTTTGCTCCCCACTTCCTACCACAGATGTGGAAGAGTATGTGTGTTCAGTTCCTTACAGCCCCTAGTAGTACATTCAATAAAGCAATTAAAGAATAGCAGAGACAATGAGTGCCTAGAGTTCATTATTTTTCCTTGTTCTAATTCCTAACTCCCCCAGATACCATCACTGTATTGGCAATTTGTGGGAAAATGTTATTTGTATACTTTATCAGGAGGAATAGAATGAATGGATGTTTTTTTAAAACATGAATGATGTAATTGTCACGTGTATTTTGCTGTGAGAAAAATAGTAAAATGCAGTGAAAAGCTTTTCCATTGTTGCCACAATCTGGCGCCACTTTGAACAGTTTTAAGAATAAGAGAACAATAGAAAGATACAGCTTAAAGAGCGTTATTTAAATGGAGTAATTCTGCAGAAAATTACAGCACCAACAACATTTGGGAATACTTGTGCGAGAATCACAAATGGCTAGAATAGAAGCTCAGTGGGTAACAGGGAAGGCAAGCAGGATATTCTTTTATTTCAAAGAGAAAAATTCATGGTCCCTTGGAAGTAGAGTTAAAGCTGGATAGGATAGTGAAGACGATGTTTGGTATGCTTTCCTTTGTTGGTCATTGCAATGAGTACAGGAATTGGGAGGTCATGTTGCAGCTGTACAAGACATTGATTAAGCCAATACTATATGCAATTCTGGTCTCCCTCCTAGAGGAAGGATGTTGTCAAACTTGAAAAGGTTCTGAAAAGGTTAACATGGATGTTGCCAGGGTTGGAGGGTTTGAGCTATCGGGAGAGCCTGAATATGCTGAGGTTGTTTTCCCTGGAAAATCAGAGACTGAGGGGTGACGTTATAGAGATTTATAAAATCATGTGGGGCATGGATATGGTAAATAGAAAAGGTCGTTTCCATGGGGTGGAGGAATCCAGAACTAGAGGGCATAGGTTTAAATTGAGAGGGAAAAGATTTAAAAGGGACCTAAGGGGCAACTTTTTCACGCAGAGGGTGGTTGGTGTATGGAAATGAACTGCCAAAGGAAGTGATGGAGGTTGGTACAATTACAACATTTAAAAGGCATTTAGGTCAGTTTATGAATAGAAAAGGTTTAGAGGGATATGGGCCAAATGCTGGCAAATGGGACTACATTTGGGATATCTGGTCAGCATGGATGAGTTGGACTGAAGATTTCTATTGCCGTGTTATATACCTCTATAACTTGATAAGAATGGAGTAGAAAAATGAGGAAGTTTTGCCAAAACTATAAAAGACACTGTTCAGATTTCGGTTGGAATACTCTGCACAGTTATGGTCCCTTATCTAAGGAAAGATATACTGACATTGGAGGCAATCCATGGAAGGTTCACTCGGTTGAATCTGGATATGGAGGAGATACTGAGAAGGATGGCCTTGTACTTACTTGAATTTAGAAGAATGAGAGGAGAGCTTATTAAAACATAGATGATTCTCTGCGTTCTTTCCATAGACACTGCCAAATCCGTTAATTCTCTCCAGTAATTTTTGTTTTTATTTCAGATTCTTAGGGGATTTGACAGTATAAATGCAAAAAGGTTGCATTCCCTCATAGGTGAGTCTGAAACCATAGGGCATATTCTCGGAATAAAGGATTGCACATTTAAGACTATGATGAGGAGGAATTTATTCGCTCAGAGGGTAGTGTCTCTATGGATTTTTTATATTGTAGAAGGATCTAGAGGCTTAATCAGTGATTGTCAATGTTTTGGAAGACACTTCTCAAATGTTACATTTCATTCTCTTTCAGCTGCACACCCTTGCTACCTGCTTTCACCATGACACCATACTCTTCATTCCTGCTGAGGAAACAGGAGGAGGAGGAATAGCAGTACCAATAATACTAGTACCAGTTGTCTTCCCGACTCAAGGTGGATGTGGAAGATCTATTTCCTCTTGTGAGTGAGTCCAAGGCTAGGTTTTAAAGATCTGGTTATTTTTTGAGACCGGAGATGAAGAGAGTATTTTTCTCTCAGGGGATTATATAACTTTGGAGCTCTGCCTCAGAAGACAAAACAGAGTTAGATAGATTCTTGTTAGGCAAGGGAATTAAAGGTCTTGGAGATATAAGGGAATGTGGAGTTCAAAATAAAAGCAGATCAGCCATGGTCTTATTGAATGGCAGAACAGGCTCAAGAGACTGAATGATCTGCTTATCCTGTTATTTTATAATTCTTATCGCAGTCCACAGGGCAGAGGGAACATCAAGATCCCAATGTCTACAGGTACCCAACATAGGGTCTACTGATAGAAAACCAGCTCTCTCAGCATATCTGAAAGTCAGACACTCAGGCTTTCATTGCAGGTGGCATCCGGCCATGATCAGAAACTCCTTCCGAGTGGCCAGTATTTGTTAAGAGGGCTATCTACGTCCTGTCAGCTTGGGTCTCTGCCTGTACTTAACAGTCTGCCCACCTCTCCCACAGGTAGAACATGCAGAAGGGTGTGAGTGTAAGAAATAGACTATCTGGTGAGGAATGAATAACACCATCAGTGGAGAGAGACTGTGAAGCATGGCTGTTGGAAGGCATTAGGTTGAGCATGACCGTAAGTGTTGTCAATTAAAATGGAGATGTGAGGATGTGCCTGGTGATAGAGAAATGAGTGAGGCTGAAAATTGTATTGTTCTGAGGGGTGCTGTGTAAGAGATTATGGGCCTTAGCACCTGAAGCTGTTTTGCCTCTTTCTCCACTCGCCTGGCGATCCTTGCTTCTGTTGTTCACTCTCTTGTGTTTAGAGCAATCACACTCTCATTGCTTACTTCCTCAGTGACTTGGGAAATTCAAGATTACTGTGATAGGTTGGGGAGGGTGTCTGAATGGGATGCTTTTCAGAGGATTGGTGTGGATTCGATGGGTTGAATTGCCTGCTTCTATGTTGTAGATATTCTATGATTCTATGACTTCCATCCATTCCCACACAGTTGAAAGAGGTTGGCCTCTCCCTTCCATTCTTGCAAGATTTCACTTCACTCCACTCCCTCTGAAGTCACAGCAGGACCACCAAATAAGGGGGTGAACCAAGGGGAAGCAGGCTTCATTGGTTCTCTCTCCATTCCTGTGATTGCTGCAGCCTCAGGACTCCATCCCCAATTCAGTCATTTCAAACTGTGCTGACATCCCTGTAAATAGAAACCTTCACTTTGATCGATTGGTTTCACAGATTAGATAAATTGGAGAGTCTGAGTCTATTCTGTTTAGTGTAGAGATGGTTAAGGAGAATCTGTTGAGGGAATTGAAACCAGGAAGAAGCTCAGACAGTGAAAATACTTTTCTCACTGCCAGAAGCCTCGAGACGTCCAGGGCACTGGCAAAAACTGATTGCGAAAAAACCAAAGGCAACACGAGAAATGTTTTTTTAAAATCTGAGAGTGGTTAGGATTGGAAAGCATTATCTGAGAGTGTTTTGGGGACAGATTCAAACATGGCTTTCAAGAAGGGAACGGGATCATTTCCTTTTTCATGGGGAAAGGGCAGGGAGTGGAATTGTTGTTACAGAAAACCGGCATGAATTCAAAGAGCCAAATGGTCTCCTTCTATTCAGTCTTCATTCTATGATTTTCACTCCTGCTATTCTGGTAGATTGGAAAATTCTTCCTCCTATCTCAGTCACCTTCTTTGAATTTACAACCAAAATACCCCAGCTGCAGCAATTATCCTTTCCTTCAGTACTATACCCTTGCTGCCACATGCACCCCTCCTTCAGTTCTATATTGCTCCTTCAGTATGATACACCTTCTTCAATATAATATCCACATTCTGTTCTCTACTCCGACTTCAGATCTTTAATTTTGTTTCGGCACTATTCCTCAACTTTAGCTATATAGCCCTCATTCAGTACTGTACCTCATCTTCAGCTCTATTCTCCTCCTTCAGGACTTTAGGTCTGCAGGTCCGCACCCCTACTTCCCTCCTGCAGCACCATACGCTCCTAAAGCTTTATTTCTCTCCTACAACTTTATATATCCAGGAAGGAGGTGGGGGGATTTGGGAGGGGGGGGGGGGGGCGGGGTTGGCGTAGAGACACTAGTGCGTGGAGAAGCTGAGGGTGACCTTATAGCCATTTATAAAATCACGAGGAGCTTGGATAGGGTGAATAGACAATGTCTTTTTCCCTGAGTTGGAGGAGTCCAGAACTAGAGGGCATAGGTTAAGGATGAAAGGGGAAAGACTTAAAAAGGACCTAAGGGGCAAATTTTTCACACAGAGGGTGGTACATGTGTTGAATGAACTGCCAGAGGAAGTGGTGGAGGCTGGTACAATTACAACATTTAAAAAGCATCTGGATGGGTATATGAATAGGAAGGATTTAGAGGGATATGGGCCAGGTGTTGGCAAATGGGACTACATTAAGTTAGGATATCTGGTCAGCTTGAACGAGTTGGACCGAAGGGTCTGTTTCCGTGCTGTACATCTCTCTGACCCTATAACTCTGCACTCCTGAGAACTGGCCTGTTAGGCCTTCCAAATTTGTTTCATTCAACGATTGGCAGCTATGCCCTTAAGACCCCACACTCTTAAATTCCCTTCTTAAAATTTTCTTCTCATCTTTTAAGACATCTCTTAAATCCTACCTTTTTTTGTGTTCCACTGTCTACTCAGAATTAACTTGTATTTGAACTTCTTCTGCCTCAGAACGTTTTACCATGTTCAGGGTGCTACATAAAGGCAATCTTTTGTTGAGGAGAGAAGAAAAGACAAGCCAACTAACCATCAAACACACTTCACTTAGTGCATTGAATAATCCAGTAATATTCACTCCATAAATAACTCCTGTGAATGCAGAATAGCTATCATAACATTAGTGGGTATTAGTCACATCCTCACACAGGGTTTTATGAACTAAAAATTTCAGAATGCAATTTAAGCAGTGAGGTATGAACATAACACAATTGAAACTCTGAAATAAAAATTGGAAATGCTGGAAGTGTGATAAAAGGAAAGGCATGGTAATATTTAGGTAGTTGAGGCTTTCTTAACGGACATTGATTGACCTATCCAGTATTTGATGATTTTCTGTCTTTATTTTAGATTTCACCCCTTATCTTTTTGTTTTTCTAACTTTGAAATTGTCTGCAGTGAGTGACAACCTTTACTTTGAAAGCTAAAGCACTGGAATTCACTCATCTTCTCAACTTAATCAGTAAAATGTCGAATCTTATTTTATCTCAATTATCATTTCTTTTAGGGACTTGCTGTAGACATTCGGGGTGGAATCTCATTACACAGATGCAGCTATGGAAGTGTGCACTGTAGATTTTCGGAATCTCATGGTGCGGATGCTTCTTCATGCATTCTCACTTCTGTTCAATCTTGACCGAGCTGGGTGTGTTGAAAATTGGGGTTCCCTTTAAAACTGAATTCCATTAGTATGTCTTGTTTAGTATTATCTTTGTAACATGTGACTTTACTTAACTGTAACACTGCCTTCCCAGAACTCAGTCGGTTTTATATTTCTTTGTTCAGTCATCAGGAATTGCCCTCACTGTCTCACACTACTTTGGCTGTCCAGTGCATCATACAATCTGATCAACCCACAGAGTCTGATCGCTATTCTTCGATGGAGGGTCACTTGAAGGTGACCTCCAAGATGTCTACCTTGGGTAGTAACACAGAGGAGAATATGGTGACATCATGGTAATGTTATTCAATCAGTAATCCAGACACCCAGGCCATTGCTCTGGGTGCATGGGTTCAAATCCCACTGTGGCAGCCATTGGAATTAATATTCAATAACTAAATTTGAGCTATAAAGCTCATCTCAGCGATTGTGATCATGACAATTTTTAATTGTTAGATATGCTAAGGTTCTTCAGGGAAGGAAATCTGCTGTCTTTACCCAGTCTGGTCTCAATGTGACCACAACCACAGCCTACACCCATAACTGCCTTTAGATATAATCTAGTAAGCCACTCAGTTCAAAACCAATTGGGATGTGCAACAAATGCTGGCCTTACCATTGGTGCCAACATCCAAAAAACGAATAAAGCCCTAAAACCATTTGACTGGGGAAACATCCCAAAGGTTGATGGAAAGCTGAGGTGAAATAGATCCAGAGATGAGTTTTTGTGTCAGTAGCTTCTGTGACTATGGGATGTTTAAAATGTTAATCCCAGCAAGAATATGGGAGTGGGGTGAGGTTTGGGGTAGTTCAGGAACAAAAATTAATCCAGGAACAACCCATTGTTCAGCATGACTTTCCACCTTATTTACATTACATACGTTGAACATTTTATATCCTGGCATCAAACTGTGTTCCATGGTCAACAAAGTCTTGAATACTGAGGGCAGTTGTGTTAATTTGCAATATCTGATACTGGATAGCTTTTACTGCTTGCCTTTACCCTGGAAGCTCTTTGAGTCTCTTGATAAATTTCTGTTTCCTTGGAGCGCTGCTTACACAAGTGACACTGATTTAAATATTCCAAAGTTAATGGATGGCCAGAGTAAGGGTAGGGCTGAGTAGGGATAGTGGAGGAATCTTGTGCCTGGAGTTGGAGGAGGTAAGGGAGGTCCTGAATGAATACTTTGCTTTAGTATTCACTACTGAGAGGGACCTTGACATTTATGAGGATAACATGAAACAGATTAATATACTTGAACAGGTTGATGTTAAGAAGGAAAATGTGATGAGAAGTTTGAAAATCATGAGGATAGATAAGTCCCCTGGGCCAGGCGAGATATACCCCAGGTTACTACAAGAAGTGAGGGAAGAGATTGCTGCATCTTTGGCGATGATCTTTGCATCCTCACTGTCCACTGAAGTAATGCCAGATGATTGGAGGGTGGCAAACATTATTCCCTTATTCAAGAAAGAGAATAGGGATAATTATGGGAACTACAGACCAATCAGTCTTACGTCTGTGGTGGGCAAATTATTGCAGAGAATTTTCAGAGACAGAATTTATGATTATTTGGAAAACCATAGTTTGATTAGAGATAGTCAGCATGGTTTTGTGAAGTGCAGGTCATGCTTCACAAACTTTATTGAATTCTTTGAGGGTGTGACAAAACACACTGATGAAGGTAGAGCAATGGATATGGGGTATATGGATTTTAGCAAGGTGTTTGATGAGGTTCACCATAGTAGGCTCATTCAGAAAGTAAGGAGGCATGGGATACCTGGCTGTCTCGATACAGAATTGGCTGGCCCATAGAAGACAGAGGGTGGTAGTAAATTGAAAGTATTCAGCATGGAGCTCGGTGACCATTGGTGTTCCACAGAGATTGGTTCTGGGACCTCTGCTCTTAGTGATTTTTATAAGTGACTTGGAAGAGGAAGTGGAAGGATGGGTTAGTAAGTTTGCTGATGACACGAAGGGTGGTGGAGTGGTGGATATGTAGAGAGCTGCTGTAGGTTGCAATGGCACCGTGAGAGGATGCAGAACCGTGCTGATAAGTGGCAGATCACTTGGAAAAGTGTGAAATCATTCATTTTGGAAGGTTGAATTTGAACGCAGAATACAGGGTTAAAGGCAGAATTCTTGGCAGTGTGGAGGAACGGAGGAATCTTGGGGTCCATGTCCACAGATCCCTTTAAATTACCACCCAAGTTGCTAGGGTTGTTAAGAAGGTGTATGGTGAGTTGGCTTTCATTTGCAAGGGGATTGCATTTAAGAGCTGCGAGGTTTTGCTGCATTATAGGAAGGATGTGGAAGATTTAGAGAGGTTTCAGATGAGATTTACCAGGATGCTGCCTGGACTGGCAGGCATGTCTTTTGAAGAAAGGTTGAAGGAGCTAAGGCTTTTCTCTTTGGAGCGAAGCAAGGTGAGAGTTGACTTGTTAGAGATGTACAAGGTGATGAGAGACATAGATAGAGTGGATAGCCAGAGATTTTTTTCCAGGACTGAAACGACTATCATGAGCAGGCATACGTTTAGGTGATTGGAGGAAGGTTTAGGAGAGATGTCAGAGGTAGGTTGTTTGTACAGACAGTGATGGGTTCATGGAATGCACTGCCAGCAGTGATGGTAGAGTCAGAATAGGGACATTTCAGTAACTCTTAGATTGGCACACAGAAGATAGTGCAATGAAAGTTATGTAGGTTTGTAGGATAAAAGTTCAGCACAACATTGAGGGCCATAGGGCCTATAATGTGCTGTATTGTTCTATGTTCTATGTTCTTGTTTCAAAGATGTGCAGGTTAGGTGAATTGGCCATGCTAAATTGCCCATAGTGTTAAGTGAAAGGATAAATGTAGGGAAATGGGTCTGGGTGGGTTGCTCTTCGGAGGGTCGGTATGGACTTGTTGGGCCGAAGGGCCCGTTTCTACACTGTAAGTAATCTAATCTAATCTAACCTTAATTCGGAATCTGTACTATAATTCTGCAACAAGACTTGTCCATTCCAGCTTAAATATTTTTCAACTTGGAAACAAAGATCTGTACATGCTCACAATCTGTAAAGTAGCAGGGCAAGTTGGTGAGATTATTAGAAAAGCTTATATAAGCTCTTTGGCCTTGTAAGCACAGAAAATAAGATTGAAAAGTCCTGAAGAAGGGTTAATACCCGAAACGTCGATTCTCCTGTTCCTTGGATGCTGCCTGACCTGCTGCGCTTTTCCAGCAACACATTTTCAGCTCTGATCTCCAGCATCTGCAGCCCTCACTTTCTCCTTAATACCCGAAACGTTGACTTCTCTACCTCCTGATGTTTGGTTTGCTGTGTTCTTCCAGCCTCCTGTACGAAAACAAAAAACTCGTGGCAAACCTTCAGAAATTTTCACTTTGACCATAGGTGGGAACATGTATAGAATTTCTCTCACCACATAATATGGAAGTGATATAAAAAGCACTGGCCCTGAAAAAGTTATTGTCTCTGCTTTAGACACTCCCACCGGTTTCTATGTAAATTCATTTTACTCAAGTAGGACACTTGTGAGATGAACAAAAGACATAAAAGAGTCCGTATGGCCTAATATTGTCTAAACTAGAAAAGAATATAATTAGGTTTATTGTCCCATGTACTTGAATACAAAAATACAGGAGTACAGTGAACAGTTTACAATGTCACCCCTCATAGTGCTATCTTAGATGCAAAGTACCTAGGTACAGGTCTTAAGTATAAAAGTAGAGAAATAAAGAAAAAAGTTATGTTCCCTTACAATGATTCATAGTATAAGTTAGAAAACAAGACATAAAGTTAAAAAGATAAATATTACAGTCAGATAAATAGATGACTGATAAATATTACATTGCAGCAGATCAGCACAGGGGCTTCCACACATGGTCTGATCAACCCTGCAAGCGCTGACTGCCTGCACCGGTCCCCAGTCCAGCAATCATCCCTGACCTGGTCTGGACCCTCAGCTGCTCTGGTCCATGAGAGAGGAACAAAAAGAAAAAGCAGATGGATGGATGAAGTCTGGCTGAGGAGACTGCCTACTCTGCCCCTGCCATCTTAAAAACATGGCTCTTTTGTAATTAATTATTTCCCAATTCTTCCATTAATTACTCGACCAATTGTAACATTAAGTCTTTATCGCAACCTTTAGCGAAACTACTACTAGCTACCAGTAGCTAGTGCCAAGTGCTACCCATTCAGTTAAAATTGGCCATTTGTGTACTCAGTTCTGATAGAGTCATAGAGATGTACAACATGTAAACAGACCCTTCGGTCCAACCCATCCATGCCGACCAGATACCCCAGCCCAACCTAGTCCCACCTGCCAGCACCCGGCCCATATCCCACCAAACCCTTCCTATTCATAACCTCATCCAAATGCTTGTTAAATGGTGCAATTGAACCAGCCTCCACCACTTCCTCTGGCAGCTAAATCCATACAAGTACCACCCTCTGCATGATAAAGTTGCCCCTTAGGTCTCTTTTATATCTTTCCCCTCTCACCCTAAACCTATGCCCTCTCGTTCTGGATTCCCCCACCCCAGGGAAGAGACTTTCTCTATTTACCCTATGCATGCCCCTCATAATTTTTTAAACCTCTATAAGGTCACCCCTCAGCCTCCGATGCTCCAGGGAAAACAGCCCTAGCCTGTTCAGCCTCTCCCCATAGCTTAGATCCTACAACCCTGCAACATCCTTGTAAATCTTTTCTGAACCCTTTCAAGTTCCACAACATCTTTCCAATAGGAAGGAGACCAGAATTGCACGCAATATTCTAACAGTGGCCTAACCAATGTCCTGTACAGCCGTAACATGACCTCCTAACTCCCGTACTCAATACTCTGATGAATAAAAGAAAGCATACCAATCACCTTCTTCACTATTCTATCTACCTGAGACTCCACTTTCAAGGAGCTATGAACCTGCACTCCAACATCTCTTTGTTCAGCAACACTCCCTAGGACCTTACCATTAAGTGTATAAGTCCTGCTAAGATTTGCTTTCCCAAAATGCAGCACCTCACATTTATCTGAATTAAACTCCATCTGCCACTTCTCTGCCCATAGGCCCACCTGGTCCAGATCCTGTTGTAATCTGAGGTAATCCTCTTCACTGTTCACTACACCTCCAATTTTGATGTCATCTGCAAACATACTAATTGTACCTCTAATGCTCGCATCCAAATCATTTATGTAAATGACAAAAAAATAGAGGACCCAGCACCGATCCTTGTGACACTTCACTGGTCACAGGACTCCAGAATGAAAAACAACCCTCCACCACCATCCTCTGTCTTCCACCTTTGAGCCAGTTCTGTATCCAAATGGCTAGTTCTCCTTGTATTCCGTAAGATCTAACCTTGCTAATCAGTCTCCCATGGGGAACCTTGTCAAACGACTTACTGAAGTCCATTTGGATCACATCTACCCTCTGTCCTCATCAATCCTCTTTGTTACTTTTTCAAAAAACTCAATCAAGTTTGTGCGACCTGATTTCCCTCGCACAAAGCCATGTTGACTATTTCTAATCAGTCCTTGCCTTTCTAAGTACATGTACATCCAGTTCTTCCAGATTTCCTCCGATAACTTGCCCACCACTGACGTCAAACTCACGAGTCTATAATTCCCTGGCTTGACCTTACCACTTTCTTAAATTGTGGCACCACGTTAGCCAACCTCCAGTCTTCCAGCACCTCACCTGTGACTATCGATGATACAAATATCTCAGCAAGAGGCCTAGCAATCACCTCTGTAGCTTCCCACAGAGTTCTAGAGTACACCTGATCAGGTCCTGGGGATTTATCCACCTTTATGCGTTTCAAGACATCCAACACTTCCTCCTCTATAATTTGCAAGATGTCACCATCTATTTCCCTAAAGTCTGTATCTTCCATATCCTTTTCCATAGTAAGTACTGATGCAAAATACTCATTTAGTATCTCCCCCATTTTCTGCAGCTTCACATAAAGGCCGCCTTGCTGCTCTTTGAGGGGCCCTAATTTCTCCCTAGTTACCCTTTTGTCCTTAACGTATTTATGAAAACACTTTGGATTCTCCTTAATTCTATTTCCCAAAGCTATCTCATGTCCCCTTTTTGCCCTCCTGATTTCCCTCTTAAGTATACTCCTACTGCCTTTATACTCTTCTTAGGATTCACTTGATCTATCCTGTCTATACTTTACATTTGCTTCCTTCTTTTCCTTAACCAAACCCTGAATTTCTTTAGTCATACCAGCCTTTCCTTTCACCCTAACAGGAATATACTTTTCTGGATGCTCGTTAACTCATTTCTGAAAGCTTCCCATTTTCCAGCCGTACCTTTACCTGTGAACATTTGCTCCCAGTCATGATCTTGGTGAAGGTTGGTCTTGCATGTGGCCAGCTTCCCTCACTTTCTATTGAGGTGGTTGGAGCTCTTCTGCTGAGCTGGTTGAATCTTCCCTGAGGGAATGACTGACAGATGTCCCTACGTATCCCTCCCTGCTGCATCATTCCAGAATCTTCAGTGGCCCTCAGCAAACTGATCTTCCAGATAGATCAAGGTCATTACATCTAGTGGGATCCCCAGTGTCCATCTGTTGATGTGTCAAGGACACATTCCCTTTTTCCACACATTGTCATGGTGAGAGGCTGAAGCCTCAGTGAGTCCACTTGCTGTACTCCAATGCAAAAACCAGTGTCATTTCCCAGGGCATGTTTCTGCTTGTCCCTGCCTGTCTTTTTCTTGTGCAGACACATTGTGTTTGAACTGTCCTAAAAGTCCTAGCAGGCCTGGTTGCCCAGTCTGGTTCTGAGCCTAACCATTCAGGCCCTGGCCTATCTGGCCACAGTCCTTCCATTTGATTTAAATGAACATCCACAAAATATGATCAATGAACACTGCCCTTGCTCTCCCATAGGCAGGCTGACAGCCTTACCTCTCTAAAACAATCAACAATTCAGCAATTGAAAAGACAAAAATAAATACTAAAAAACACACACAAAGAAGAACAATGCGAGGTTGGTGAACAACATACTGTTGATAGACATATGATCAGAAACTGCAGGTTGGCAAATCGTAAGCTCATCATTACCAATAGCTCAATACCAATAGCTGGTATTCTTTTGCATACAATCCGCTTGTTGTTAGATTTGAACATGACAGCCTTGTTAGGGTGTACCCACAGAATGCCATCCTATAATTTGCTTGCATCTGATGGGGTGATCCACATTTATTCTGGGTAACTAAGCACTTCCAAAGGATGGATTTTGATCAGTCGGGCAGCAGTGGCGATCACTATGATATCCCTTGCATTGTATACATTCTATAGGAAAATGATCAAGGTGACATTTGCTACTGCCTTTAGTCAATATCTGATACTCCCAAACACCCTCTCTTCCATGATTCTTATCTGTTACCAATTGTTGAGTGTTATTTTTTTAGCTATAAATCCTGGCCTAAATGTAGTTCAAACTTAGAGGTTACCAGCACATTTGAAGTTATGTAGATTGAGAAAATAGACCAACTGGAAGAGAAAAAAAACATTGTGGAGGCTTGTGGAGATCCATAGGACTGGGAATGAACCGAGATGAAAAAGACAATAAGGTAGTTTATGCAAACAACTTTTAGCTGGTGGATTGAAGATAGTGGGTAAAACGTGAGATGGATGCAGCACCTTCTGATCAGGCAGAAGACTATACTTGTGAAAATGAACTATTTTGAAAAAAAGTACTAAGCTGAATCAGGAATGTTAACTGTTGGTTCCTAAAACAGAACCAATCATGCATGGTGATGATTGGTCTCAAACTTTCTATGTTGGGGTGTACGGAAGCAAAACAGTTCTGCGGCAGCCCCCTCTATCTCCCTTCACTTCTCCAAACTGGCCCATCCTCTGGAGCACCCATGCTTCTCGATGGGGGTCAAATGTAATCTCTGCCTTCCTCCCCTCTTTGGTGTATGAGACTATGTCCTAGTTCAATTGGCCCTAGTCTGTGACATGAGCTGGTTTCTGTCCACTTGCTTATAGACAGCAATTAACTGTGTCCATAAATTCCTGGCAAATTTGATCAGGTGTTTCCTTTTTTTTTGCAGGCACTTATTTAGCCCATCTACAGGGTCCATCTATCACAAGGCATTGTAAGGTGGTCTTTTGCCACAGCAGCCCTAAAGGAGTACATTATCTCTTAAATTATAGATTTCCAACAGTGCACTCAGAGGCCATTCAGCCCATCAAATCCTATGAAGAATACCCCATCCAGACTTAGCCCCCTATCATATCCCCATAGCCCCACATTTACCCTCCATGTCTTATCTACTGAGTCTGCTCATCCCTGAACACGAGACAATTTTTTTTTAGCATGGCCAAAACACCTAACCTTCACATCTTTGAACTGTAGGAAAAAATAAGAGCACCAAATGGAAATCCATGCAGACATGGAAAAATATGCAAATTCCCCACAGACAAGACCAAAGACTGGAATCAAACCCAGGTCCATGACCCATCAGATAGCACTGAGCCACTGTGTCACCCTAATGTTTATGGTCCTTTCTAGATCGTAAATTGGGATTTTAATCTATCAATCTCACACTGGCACTTTGAGTGATCTATAGTGTGGGCTTTACAATCTTGTTTTAAATTAGCATATTGCCACAACTGCCCCCTGCAAATTACAAATTTCTTGGCGAGTTCAGTCACTGCTTTATTGCCTCTGCCATGGATCATATGCTGTTACCCCTGGTAGGGCTTCTCTCCTTAGTCATGAAATTGCTCCACATGCAGCAAATTTATCTGGTTCCTGTTTCTGCTCTTGAACTTTGGCCTGTATTTACCTGATTCTGTTCTTTGCATTATCTAGTTCTTCATTTGGCTTTCATTTTCAAATTCTCTCCCTTTTGCTAGTTCCATACAATTGTCTATTGCTTACCCTTACTTAATCTGGGTCAAGCATCCCCTCTTAACCATTTTACCCCTCGGATCCCAGGCCCGCTGCTAGGTATTCAGTCTAGTTGGTGCTGGAAAAGCAGAGCGGATCAGGCAGCATCCGAGAAGCAGGATGCTGCTTGACCTGCTGTGCTTTTCTAGCACCACTCTAATCTAGACTCTGGTTTCCAGCATCTGCAGTCCTTGTTTTTACCTTTATTCAGTCCAGTTGGGCCACTTCCTATTCAAATATTTCCTTAGCGGTTACTTCCACTCTGAGCAGTCTTCCATTACTCTGCCATCCTGTTTCTTTGTGGTTCATCAAAAGGGCAGGGAAGCAACTGGGGTAGTGGTCCAGCTTATGCTAACTTTCTGCCCAGTCCATCTGAGCCCACCGCACAAGAGGAAAGTTAGCTTTCCCCCCCCCGATCAAAACCCATCTCCCACCCAGCAAAGCCGACTTGCAGAATTTACCCTCTTTCCTTGACTCGCCTGGCTTCAAATCCTGCTGTTTTATTTGGCTAGTTCCACAGATCCATCATGTCAATTACTGGTCAGTTGCCTCTAACCACATTCATTCACTTGAATCCTGGCCCTCAGGTGGGGCAGCTGCCATCTTAAACCAGGCTCAGGCTGGATATTCAGGAACACAAGATTGGTGAAGTTTGACTTTGGAGTAACCATTGGCCACTTCTTATTGAAGACCACCCAGGAATTCAGTGGAGTTTTATTTTAAAAATATGCTTCAGACACAAAAGGGGCCATATAAGCAAATACTATATAAAAATTACCCTTTCATGATAAAACTTCTGACTCTTTCATCAATTACTCTCACCATTGAGTTATATCAATCATTACGAAGTGTTAATAAAGAAATGAAACAGGACATACCACCTGGCATCAACAGAGGCACCAAAATAGGTAACATCATAAGCAGCCCTATGGATCCTGCAAAGTCCTCTTTACCAACATCTGGGGGCTAGTGACAAAATTCACACAGTTATCTCACAGACTGGTCAAGCAACAGCCTGATTGTCCCTAAGCTAGTCCATGAATATTACTTTGTTTCAGACACCACTATCACCATGCCTGGATATGTCCCATCCCACCAGCAAGACAGACCCAGCAGAGGTGGTGGTACAGTGGTAAAAAAACATAATGGAGTGACCCTGTGAGTCCTTAACATTGACTCCAGACTCCGTGAAGTCTCATGACCTCAGGTTAAACAAGGGCAAGGAAACTTCCTGCCAATTACGATGTACCATTCTCCCTAGGCTGATGAGTCAGTAGTCCTCCATGTTGCACAACACTTGGAGGAAGCACTGAGGGTGACAAAGGTGTAAAAGGTGTTCTGGGTGTGAGATTTTAATGTCCACCACCAAGAGTGGCTCAGTAGCAGCATTACTGATTGAGCTAGCCGGGTCCTAAAATATACAGCTGCCAGGCTAGATCTAGGGCTGATGGTGAAGGAACAAACAAGAAGGAAAAGCCTCATCCTTGCATCCATCCATGAAAGTATCGGTAAGAGTGACCATTGCATAGTCCATGTGGATACACGTCCTGCCTTCACATTGCGAATAGTCTCCATCATGTTGTGTGACACTATCACCGTGCTAATTAGGATAGACTTCAAACAGATCTAGCAACTCAAGACTGGGTGTCCATGAGGCACTGTGCACTATACACCAGCAGAATTGTGCTCTAGCACAATCTGAAACCTCATGGTCCAGCATATTCCCCAATTAAACCATTAACATCAAACCAGGGGACCAACCCTAGTTGAACGGAGAGTCCAGGAGGGTATGCGAGGAGCAGCCCTAGGCATAACTAAACATGACATGTCAACCTGGTGAAGCAACCAAATAGGACTATTTGCATACCAAATAGCATAAACAGCAAGTAACAGACAAAGCTAAGCAATTCCAGAACCAACAGACCAGATCTCAACAGTCCAGCAACATCCAGTTGGGAATGGTGCCAGACAAAGAAACAATTCACTGGAGGAGAAGGCTGCTTAATTATCCCCATCCTCCACGGTGGAAGAACCCAACACATCAGTGCAAATAAGAAGGCTGTAACACTTACAGCAATCTGTCCCCAGAAGTGCCAAGTGAATGATCCATTTTGACCTCCTCCAGTGATCCCTGTATCACAGCATCAGCTAATTCAATTCACTCCACGTGATACCAAGAAATGTTTGGACACACTGGATAGCACAAGTTTATGTGCCCTAACAACATTCCAGCAGTAACACCAAAACTTGTGCTCTAGAACGTGCCACTCCACAATGCCGAGCTTTTCTTGTAGTTAGAACACTGACATCTACCCAACAATGTGTAAAAGTGCTCATCTATGTCCTGTACAAAAAAAAACAGGCCAAATCCAAGCTGGCTAATTACTGCCCCATCAGTCTATTCTCAACCATCAACACCTTCTTAGCAATGCCCTGTTCAGTGATACCCAGCTTGGGTTCTGCCAGCCACACTCAGCTCTTCATCTCATTACAAAAATGGGCCAAAGAGCTGAACTACATAGGTGAGGTGAGGCTGGTTGTCCTTGACATCAAGGCCGCATTTAACCATGCGTGGCATTAATGAACACCAACAAAACTGGAATCAATAGGTATCAGGAAACAAACTCTCTATTATTTGGAGTCACACATGGTACATAGGAAGATGGTTGTGATTGTTAGAGTCAGTCATCTCAGCTCTAGGACAACTCTGTGGGAGTTCCTCAGGGTAGTGACCTGCTTCATCAATGACTTTCCCTCTATCATAAGGTCAGAAGTGGGGATGCTCACTGATGATTGCACAAAGTACAGAACCATTTGTGACTCCTCAAATGCTGAAGCCTTCCATGTCCAAATGCAGCAAAACATGGACCACATTTGGCTGAAGATTGAACCATGTTCAGCATCACTTGCGACTCATCAGATAATGAAGCAGTCTATGTTCAAAACAACAAGATCTAGACAAAATCCAGTCTTGGACTGACAAGTGGCAAGTAAAATTCACATCACAGAAAAACCAGGCAATGACAGTAAGTTACAATCCAAACACTGCCCCTTGACATTCATTGGTGTTACCATCACTGAATCCCCCACCATGAACATCCTGGTGATTACCATTGACCAGAAACTCAACTGGACTCACTATATAAAAAAACAAGAAGAGGTCAGCAGCTAAGAATACTGAGATAACTCACTTCCTGACTCTCCAAATCCTCTCCACAAAGGCATAGTTAGGACTATGATAAAATACCTTCACTTGCCTGGATAGATGCAGCTCCAACTTAAGAAACCTGACACCATTCAGATCAAAGCAACCTTTTTGGCTTACACCAGATCCACAAACATTCATTCTGTCCACCACTGACACTTAGTAGCAGCAATGTGTACTACCTACACATTGCAATGCAGACATTCACCAAAGATCCTTAGACAGTTCCTTTCAAATCCACTACAACTTCCATCTGGAAGACAGGGTCAGCAGATAGATGGAATATGACTGCAAACTTTCCTCCAAGGGTCTCAGCATCCTGATTTGGAAATATGTTACCATTTCTTCACTGTGACTGGGTCAAAGTCTGAAATTTCCTCCTAAGAGCATTGTGGATCAACCTACAGCACATGGATTGTGGTTTAAGAAGGCAGCTCACCACCAAAGGACAACTGGAGAAGTATAATAAATACTGGCCACCCAGGGATATCCACGTCCCTTGAATGATAAAACCAAACCAATCGCAATCCTTATCTTAACTACTAACCACCAAAACAGGTGAATCAATCCAGCGTATTAAGTGTATCTAACCCATGAGCTCAAACATGCTAGCAGAGCAAACAGGGCTCAAAAAGAGGAGATGGGGTTAAAACAGATCATTGATACCCACAGACACAGAAGAATCACATAGGACAGTGAAACAATAACACTCCCATATTAATAATGCTATGTCCGGGTAAGAAGACAAGGTGTGCCACCCTAAGAGTTAAAGCCATTGTATTGGGGCATTGAGAATGGGGATTCAGTGGTATGGATGCCACTGAATGTCAAGAGGTAATGGCTAGCTTCACTTTCCTTGGAAATGGTCATTACCTGGCATTTATGTGGCAGAAATGTTACTTGCCACTTTTCAGCCCAAGCTGGATGATGTTATCTAGATTTTTCTGCTTTTGAGCATGGACTGCACCACAAAGATTACATTAAATTCATCCACAGTCCTTGATGTTTTATAGGTGATTGTATTTTGAGATAGGGTATTATTGGCTAAGCTCAAAGACTTCCAACTAGTGAAAGCAGCTTGCCAGAGTGAGTGAACAAATTGTTGTTATTCAGATACTTGGAACCCTAATCTTAAGGGTCAAATCTCAAAAGGTTTTATGCCAACTGAACGCACTGAAGTCATGAATGGCACTCGGAAGCAGTCACTTCACTGATGGCAAAATTCTTGTTAACCTGGAAACTGAGCCCATGCTGTGGGGAGCAGAATGGGTCAATGCCTCAGATTGCATTTCAAGCTCAGCATGTTTTACTTGTCAGGCTGTGGGTCAGCCTCACATCAGTGACTGCAGATGATACTCTTTTGAGAAATATTTATCAAACATAGTAAAAGTACAGGTCAAATACCTTGGCAAGTTGGCTTCATTTTCCAATGAGGGAACCCCTGCACCAACTTGTAGGACACCTACTTTGCTTTGGAAGAGAATGATTTGAGTATAAAATTATCATCCTGGGTTTAATTTTTTTTAAAAAAATGCAATTAATGTGAGATGTCTTGCAATTGTGCAGTTGAAAGAAAGGTATTTTCTTGTATTGACTGCATCTCCAAGCTCTCAAAATTCTATGGATAATTCAAGATGACATAATGACTGTGTGTATAGATTAAGGGATCTTTAATGTTTCAGTCTCCACTGGAAATGTGTGTTGAATGGGCACAGAAGCTGACAGCCATGCAATGTGTACTCTGACCAACATGCCAGTAATCATTGTTATGAAATATGAGATATTCATAGGACCAAGTTTAATACATTGGTGGCAAAGATGAAAACATTGGAACAAGAGAACGCCATTCCATCACTCAGATCTCTCCAAGCTATTTTCATACCAGTGTAGAGGAAAATTTGAAATAAAACAACTGAGCAGAATAATGTTTAAGATCACCATAACCCTATGTTTTTCAAAATGAGATACCACCATGGTTAGGGAGTTCAATCTTCGACTGAAATGTCAAAGTACTCACCAAATTGAGTTAAAGACCCTTCCCAAAAACTAGAAGGAAATAAAGAACTGAAGATGTTGTCGATTTGAAACAAAACCTGCCATTCTCTAGTTCTGATGAAGAGTCACCAGATTCAAAGTGTTAACTTTGCTTTTTCTACAACAGATACCGCCAGATCGGCTGAGCTTCACCAACAGTTTCTGTTTTCTTTTTTGAAAACTAGAATCAGTTTCACCCTGTTGAAAGCTGTGGGAGCTGCTGTTTGCTCAATGACCAACATTCCCTCGCCATAATATCTGCAGAAATCTTACATATCCAGGCAAGTGACATTCTCACTAATGTGGAGAATATAAGTGACAGCAGCTAGAGCAGGCTGTTCGGGCCTTCTTTACTGTTCAACAAGCTCATGGCTGTTCTTCAATGTCACCTCCACAATCCCATATGGTACTCTGAGGAGCTTCATCATTGTACTTTTGGAAATATGCAGTCCACAATAGGTTATATAATAAACATGCAATACACACTTAGGTTGGTTATGTATTCTGCAAACATGTCCAAAGGAGATTGGATTTGTTTTATAGACAAGTAAAAAGGATCAAATTTTAAAGTTTTGCTATTATTTCTTTCGAGCTTTTTGATAAATATTGCATCTATAGGCAGAATATTGCTACATCTGGTGCTGTGAGATTTCTGCTATTTCTCTGTGGGTATCTGAGGGTGCATTAGAATAATATTGTCTTCTTTATTCTCACTTTGCCATACTTTCCATTTTAGACTTCTAAGGTCCTGGAAAGATTCACTGTGTTTATATATCTCTATGGAGACATTGTTGTAAAGTGCTATTTGTTCAATCACAGTCCTTCGAGTATCTTGATTTGCATCTCCTCTGTGAAATGTATGTGTTTACCAATTAGAATCTATTACTTTTCCTGATCAGATTTCAATAGCAAGATCATAGTCTAGGTCCCATACAGTGCATTAATTATGTGTAGCCACAGAATGCTCAGCCTCTGATCTGTTCTTGTAGCCAAAATATACTTGAGTGGTCCAGTTCAGATTCTATTCAATATTAATCCCCAGGTTGCTGTTAATGAGAAATTCAACAATGGTAATTCCACTGAATTATAAAATGTTAATTCTCTCTTGTTGATGATGGCTATTGCACTTGTGCAATGTGAATTCTGTGATGTAAAGCACACCTCCTGACTTCCCAAAGTCTGTCCAACATCTACAACGCACAAGTCAGGAATGTGATAGAATACTGTTCTCTTGCCTGGATGAGTATAGCTCCAACAACATTCAAAATATTCAGCACTATTCAGGATAAAGCAGTGCACTTAATTGCTATCTCATCTGCCATCTTATCATAAAATGTCTTTACTAGTGATGCATAGTGTCAGCAATATGCAATGCCACAATCACCAAGGATATAGCTAGATAGATATAGTTCCTTCACTGTTGCTAAATCAAAAACCTGGAACATCTACCCTAACAACATTATTGATGCATCTACAGTGAATGGAATGCAGCAACTGAAAAAGGAAGTTATCCTCAAGAACCAATAATGCTGATTGACAAATTTTGTAGTTGTCAGACATAGTCAGATTAGATTAGATCACATTACAATGTGGAAACAGGCCCTTCGGCCCAACAAGTCCACACCGACCCGCTGAAGCGCAACCCACCCATACCCCTACATTTACCCCTTACCTAACACTACGGGCAATTTAGCATGGCCAGTTCACCTGACCTGCACATCTTTGGACTGTGGGAGGAAACCGGAGCACCCGGAGGAAACCCCACGCAGATACGGGGAGAATGTGCAAACTCCACACAGTCAGTCGCCTGAGTCGGGAAATGAACCCGGGTCTCTGGCGCTGTGAGGCAGCAGGGCTAACCACTACGCCACCGTGCCGCCCACGGTGACTTTTTATTTTTATTTTTATTTTAAAGAAGAAGGTGTATTGACATTGTAGAATGCACTATTCAAGGTTGTGATTTAAAAAGAGGCCATATGGACTACAATAAAAGGTTGTGATAAAAGATTCATAGTATACATATATTATAATGTTCGATTTGGATTTCAAGACAAAAGCAAATGGATATGTGCATGTTATGTGAAGTTTTTTTTTTAAAAGCATGTTAAATATATTAGTTCCAAGAAAGCATGAGTGTCTGGGGGATCTCCTGTGGTATTAATAGATAAAATGTTTATACTGTTGGGTTTATAATGGTATAGATAAACAATTAAGGTATTTAGTTTAATTTTGACTTTAGAATAGAACACCTAAGCTTTAGTTCAGAAGAACTTAGAGTTTAAAAGAAACAGTTTTTCTCCTTTAAAGGTTGGGCAGTGGGTGTGGACCAAGGAATGATTGCTTCAAAAATAATCTACATTCTTCCATCTTTCCTCACATAAACTGCTACTTCAATTTCTCTTGCACAACCCTCACTCCCAGCAAAATTCTCAACCTTCATTTTCCAGAGACTTGTCTCCTTTAACACCTTGTGGTCAGGTATAGCTGTGTTGATTAACAGCTGGGTCCTGATGGATGACCCAAAAATAGGGCCCAATTTCTGTCCACTCTTCACTGTAGCTATTATTGTTCACTAATCTTGCTTACCCAAACGGGAAAGATTAGCTTAGATTTCAGAGCTTTGCAGTTGTCCCAGTAAATACCTAATATTTCTCCAACAGAAGTGAACCAAGTTGAGTTCAGAGCTGTTTCATGTTTTGAATGCTTCCTTTGAACTGAGCTTGTGACCATTCTGCCTGCCTCTGCCTGATGAAAGCAGTCAGTTGAGAATCAGCTTCTTTCCTACATTACAACAGTAACAGTACTTCAAGTAAGCAGTTCAATAGCTGTTTAAAGTGCTTGAGGATATTCTGATTGTCAAGATGAGTTCTGTATGAAAACAAATCTTCCTTTGTCTTCTTTAACTAGCTGTTTGTGGATAGTGTTCCCATCTGCGATCCATGTACCACACTATTGATATCAATCACTGCTGCCCTATAGCCCTTAAATATGAGTGGGGAGCATTAATATGTTAATCTGGCTTGTGCTGGTCACTGTTGAATAAATGAAGCTTATATTTGAAGAATCATGATTCTCTTCTTTAAAGGAAATAGATTTACTAGGAGCCTGCTTGTAAAACTCCAAATAAAATGATGTTTATTCAAGGTCATAGTTATTCACAGGTCACTGCCATTGATGCTAGGAACAAATGATAATCTAAGATTATAGAGGTGCTAGCGTCAAAGGGTAAAGCGAGCATTGTATTTCAAGTGCTTTAATGCTATAGATTCAATAACCACTACAAAGTGAGAAATCTGAATTTATAGTGCCTTCCATGACCACAGAACTTCCAAAGTGTTTTCGAGCCAATTAAAAACTTTCATAGCGTTGTATTTTAGAATAAGGGCAGCTAGATTTTACTAATTTACTAATGATGAAGACTAAAGGGCACATTTTGATTGGAGAATCCTTGATAAATTCCCTGCTTTTCTTGAAATAGTATCATATTTTATGTTCACACGAGAAGGAAGGGGGATCTCTGTTTAAGATCTCTCCTGAAAGATGGCATGTCTGACAACCCAGCACTCTCTCATTGTACTAGATAACATTCAGATGTTTTTGGAAGGGATCGAACCTGTAGTGGAAAAAGAGACAAGAGTGCTGCTTGTAGCATAATGAACTAACGTAGATGGAACAACAACACCAGAGACTGAGAGGGAAGAGGAACAGCCTGTAACAGAGACAGGTGTATTTACCTTGTTGTTTAGAATGAGCTCAATTCTAAGTAAAGGGGTCACTCTTAAGTTGAGGAAAAACTTCCTAATACAGAACAGACTACACATTACCCAAAGAGACAGCCAAACATTGCACAAAAGTGGAACCAAATGATGACCTACTGAGACACAGCTTGAATTATATTTTTAAAATTCCATCTGTGTAATTTTCTGAAATGTTGAACTTTGTAAGGTCTCAAATTAAATATTTCTGACACGCATGAGTTACCACAAACTTGATAAAGGTTGTTTTGCATATGAATCATGCTGAGCATACTTGTCATGGACACTGTAGGATTCAGAGACATCACTGGACAAAAGACTGCAGATGCTTCCATGTCATCAAGTTCTAATTGCTATTGGGTCATGCTTAAAGTGCACTTATAGAATCATAGTATTGTTCATCACAATAGGAGGCTATTTGGCCCATTGTATCTGTGCCAGCTCTTTGAAAGAGCTCTTCAATTACTCTCACATCTCTGGTTTTTCCCATAGCCCTTTTCATGCATGTATCCCTTGTACAAGTAATTACTGAATCCATTTTCATAGCACCTACAAGTGGTACATTCCTGATCATAATCATTTATCCTTTTAAGAAATTTCTTCTACATCTTCCCTCTTGTATTTTGTCAATTGTGCAACTTGAAAAAGTTAAGAAAAGATTTGCAAGGATGTTGCCAGGGTTGGAGGATTTGAGCTATATGGAGAGGCTGAATAGGCTGGGGCTGTGACTTTGTGACTCTGTTTTTCCCCGGAGTGTCAGAGGCCGAGGGGTCACTTTGTAAATGTTTATAAAATCATGAGGAGCATAGATAGGGTAAATAGACATGGTCTTTTCCCTGGGGTGTGAGAGTCTAGAAATAGAGGGCATAGGTTTGGGGTGAGATGGGAAAGATTTAAAAGGGACCTAAGAGGCAACTTATTCATGCAGGTGGTAGTGTGTGTACAGAATGAGTTGCCAGAGGAAGTGGTGGAGGCTGGTACAATTATAACTTTTAAAAGGCATCTGAATAGGTATATGAATAAGAAGGGTTTAGAGGGATATGGGCTAAGTGCTGGCAAATGGGACTAGATTAATTTAGGATATTTGGTCGGCATGGATGAATTGATCTGTTTCCGTACTGTACATCTCTATGACTCTATTTATCCACATTCACAGTTCTGATTACCAATTCTACTGTCAGTACAAAACGTTTCCTTAAATATTAAGACTTTCATTCTTATCCCCTTAACGATCTCTTGAATAAAGGGAACGATCCCAGCTTCAGTCATTTCTCCAGATAACTGTAGCTTATTCTTGGTTTTGTGAATTAATTTCCATTGTCATGGTAACCATCATAACATGGTAATTGACAGTCTCCATAGTAATTTCAAATTGTTACCATAGTGTCTCTTAGTGACAGGTTCAGTGGGAGCCTTTGGTTTACAAACTGTGCCTTATCGGGGAAAAGGGAAACATGCAATTATTGGAAACTTGGTCATTTCTTTTGGACCCTTGGTCCTTTCTAATTTGGTCTTCAGCAGGGATGTAATTGAATCATATGATCATAGGTTCAAGCCTTACTCCAGGACTTAAAAACAAATTCAAGGTTGATACTTCAGTGCAGAATGGAGGCAGTGCTATATTGTCCAAGGCGGAAAGGGACTATTTGGCGCTGCCCTTTTGGCGCCGATCATTTGGCCCTGCCGTTTTGGCTCTAAACTGTTTTGGCGCTCATTACTTTGGCGCTGAGCTGTTTTGGAGCCAATACATATAGGTAACCATCGTGTGAAAATTTTGGTTTGTTTCTCTTGCTTAGAATGTTTTCAGCCATTTCTGGTATGGGCTCTACAAGAAACTGGAAAGAAAATTGTATTACAGCTTTCCAATGTGAAGACAGAAGGACTTAAGTGTCATCAAGGTGGTAGATGACTATTAATAATTGTTAAATGAGAAAATTATTACAAAACGAGATTTGAGTCTACAGCGGGTCAATACAGCTTTGACTATCAACTCTTGCTAGTTGAGAAAATTACATCGGGTTGTTAGTCATCCTTTCTTCTTTAACCAAACAAGACTTTCTTTTTATTCTGAATTGGTGCCAAAACAGCTCAGCGCCAAAGTAATGAACGCCAAAACAGTTTAGAGCCAAAACGGTGGGGCCAAATGATTGGCACCAAAAGGGCGGTGCCAAAACGTACCCGACCCTGTCCAAGGTGCCCCTTTTCTGATGACATGTTAAAGTGAGGCCAGCTTCAGATGATTATAAAATAATCTGTGGCTCTAATTTAGGGCCACAGATGATGAGCAGTAGATTCTCCTTCATGTCCTGGCCAGTATCTATCCTTCAACACAAAAGTCAATGATCTGTTCATTATCCTATTGCTGGTTGTGGAAACTTGCTATGCACACAAATTGACTATAATCTTTTCAGCATCAAAATACAGGCAACACTTCAAAGATGGTATCAGAAATATGTGAAGGCGCCGATGTTGGACTAGGGTGGGCAAAGTCAAAAATCATACGACACTAGGTTATTGTCCACCAGGTTTATTTGAAACCACAAGCTTTCGGGCCCCCACTCCTTCCTCAGGCAGCTATTGAAAGAGAATACATTGGACACAGAATTTATAATAAATCTTTTACTATAAATTACGAAAGCTTGCTGTTTCAACTAAACCTGTTAGACTATTAGCTGGTGTTATGTGGTTTTTGACGGAGTTAGAAATATGAGGGAATGCTCCCCATTTGCCTGAATGAGTTCACCTCTAGTAAAACCGGAGAACTTGATACCATCTGGGACAAAGCAGTCCACTTGATTGGCATCACATTCACTAGCATCTGCTCCATCCACCACAAATGTTGCACTATAGAAGTTCACCAAAGATCCTTAGAAAGCATCTTCCTAACACATAACCACTTCTACCTACAAGAACAAGGACATAGATACAAGGGAACACTATCCTGTAATTTCCTCTCCAAGCCACTCACCATCCTGACTTGGAAACGCACCACCATTTTTTTAACTGTTGTTGCGTTGAAATCATGAAATTCCCTCTGAAATTGTATCATGGGTCTACCTAAAGCAGATGGATTGCAGAGGTTCAAGTAGGCAACGTACCACCACCTTTTCAATGTCAACTAAGGATATGCAATAAATGTGGTCAGCCAACGATTCCAATGACCCGTGAGTGAATTAAATAAAAACATTGACTCAGAATTCACTGGTCATGAAAAATTAATGCAAGCCTTTTTTTCCTTTTCAACCCAAAAGATAGAAAAAAGACGCATCATTGTTTGCAAATAGGGTTATAGTAGTTAGAAATTGCAAGTAGTGCAGGCAACAGCAAAAGGAGAGTACTCCAAAGCAATGCATATTTTTATCATACAGATCCATGTGCTGTCCATTCATAGGGACCATAGGCGTCTCTCTGCTAGAGAGAAAGAGAGTCAAGTGTGGCATAGCTTGAGGGGCACCATTTTGTCTGAAAGTATTGTCTCACATTCTTTATATCCATCTATATATATGGACAAACACACTGGTTAGCTAACAGGTAATTGGAAGACAGTGTTGGACTGTTTGAAATATGATTTGATGTTTTTCACATTTATTAGTAATCACACATAACTAAAATGTGGTATTACCATGCACCTCTTTGATAAACTTTCACCATAATGTAGGGCACTCTTTGGATCACAAACATGGATCAAAGCAAAAACAGATTCCAATAATATTACAGTGTGTTCTGTAATGTACAAGAAGCAAAAACATTTGATTGTAAGGATTTAAACCAAGTGCATCACACACTGTCAAGGATAAACATGATACAGTGGTTGCATGGGTGCCATTGAGCTTAAAGATTGTGGGCTAAAATTGCACCATAGAATATGGACTAGAACTTATGTACTGTCACATTATTAAAGATATATCTTGTGTTATTCTAAAAAATGTATTTCTACCCATAAATCTTCTTTTACAAATATGGTCCTGCCATTCCCAAGCATGAATAATGGTGGACAAATAAACAACCAATCAGAGGAGATTACCAAATGACAAGACTGAAACATTTGCAACCATCTTCAGCCAGAGATGATGAGCGGATGATTGCTCTTGACCTACTCTCGAGGTCTCCAGCATCACAGATGTCAATCTTTCTAATTTGATTTCCATGTTAAGGAATAGCTGAAGGAATTGCAAAGGCTATGGATTCTGACAACATCTGGAAGACTTGTGTCCCAAAATTTATAGACAATAGACAATAGAAAATAGGTGCAGGAGTAGGCCATTCAGCCCTTCGAGCTTGCACCACCATTCAATATGATCATGCCTGATCATCGTTAATCAGTATCCTGTTCCTGCCTTATCTCCATAACCCTTGATTCCACAATCCTTGAGAGCTCTATCCAACTCTTTCTTAAATGAATCCAGAGACTGGGCCTCCACTGCCCTCTGGGGCAGAGCATTCCACACAGCCACCACTCTCTGGGTGAAGATGTTTCTCCTCATCTCTGTCCTAAATGGTCTACCCCATATGTTTAAGCTGAGTCCTCTGGTTCGGCACTCACCCATCAGCAGAAACATGTTTCCTGCCTCCAGAGTGTCCAATCCTTTAATAATCTTATATGTCTCAATCAGATCCCCTCTCAGTCTTCTAAACAAGCCCAGTCGCTCCAGTCTTTCAGTGTAAGGTAATCCCGCCATTCCAGGAATTGACCTCGTGAACCTATGCTGAACTCCCTCAATAGCCAGAATGTCTTTCCTCAAATTTGGAGACCAGAACTGCACACAGTACTCCAGGTGTGGTCTCACCAGGGCCCTGTACAGCTGCAGAAGAACCTCTTTGCTTCTATACTCAATCCCTCTTGTTATGAAGGCCAGCATGCTATTTAACCTTCTTCACTACCTGCTGTACCTGCATGCTTACCTTCATTGACTGGTGTACAAGAATACCCAGATCTCTCTGTACTGCCCCTTTACCGAAATTGATTCCATTTAGGTAGTAATCTGCCTTCCTGTTCTTGCCACCAAAGTGGATAACCATACATTTATCCACATTAAACTGCATCTGCCATGCATCTGCCCACTCACCTAACTTGTCCAGGTCACCCTGTATCTCCTAACATCCTCAACACATTTCACCCTGCCACCCAGCTTAGTATCATCAGCAAATTTGCTAATGTTATTGCTAATACCATCTTCTATATCATTAACATATATTGTAAAAAGCTGCGGTCCCAGTACTGATCCCTGCGGTATCCCACTGGTCACTGCCTGCCATTCCGAAATGGAGCCGTTTATCATTACCCTTTGTTTCCTATCAGCCAACCAACTTTCAATCCAAGTTAGTACTTTGCCCCCAATACCATGTGCCCTAAGTTTGCTCACTAACCTCCTATGTGGGACTTTATCAAAAGCTTTCTGAAAGTCCAGGTACACTATATCTACTGGATCCCCCTCGTCCATCTTCAGAGTTACATCCTCAAAAAATTCCAGAAGATTAGTCAAGCATGATTTCATAAATCTATGCTGACTCTGACCTATCCTGTTACTATTATCCAGATGTGTTGTAATTTCATCCTTTATAATAGGCTCCAGCATCTTTCCCACCACTGAGGTCAGACTAACTGGTCTATAATTTCCTGTTTTCTCTCTCCCACCTTTCTTAAAAAGTGGGACAACATTAGCCACCCTCCAATCCACAGGAACTGATCCCGAATCTATCGAACTCTGGAAAACAATCACCAACGCATCCACGATTTCTCGAGCCACCTCCTTCAGTACTCTGGGATGTAGACCATCAGGCCCCGGGGACTTATCAACCTTCAGACCTAACAGTCTCTCCAACACCAATTCCTGGCAAATATAAATTCCCTTAAGTTCAGGTCCTTCAGCCACTGTTACTTCAGGGAGACTGCTTGTGTCTTCCCCAGTGAACACAGATCTGAAGTACCAATTCAATTCTTCTGCCATTTCTTTGTTCCCCATAATATATTCCCCTGTTTCTGTCTTCAAGGGCCCAATTTTAGTCTTAACCATTTTTTTGCCTTTCACATACCTAAAAAAACTTTTACTATCCTCCTTTATATTATTGGCCAGTTTACCTTCGTACCACATTTTTTTCTCTGCGTATTTCCTTCTTAGTAATCCTCTGTTGTTCATTAAAAGCTTTCCAGTCCTCCGTTTTTCCCACTTATCTTTGCTATGTTATACTTTTTCTCTTTTAACTTTATATGTTTCTTAACTTCCCTCGTCAGCCATGGCCACCCATGCCTCCTCCTAGGATCCTCCTTCCTTTTTGGAATGAACTGATCCTGCAACTTCTGCATTATACACAGAAATATCCGCCATTGTTCCTCTACTGTCATCCCTGCTAAGGTATTGCACCACTGAACTTTGGCCAGCTCCTCCCTCATAGCTCCATAGTTCCCTTTATTCAAAAGAAATATTGTCACTTCCGATTGTACCCTCTCCCTCTCAAATTGCAGATTGAAGCTTATTGTATTATGGTCACTACTTCTCAATGGCTCCTTCACTTCGAGGTCCCTGACCAATTCTGGTTGGTTGCACAATACCAGATCCAGAATTGCCTTCTCCCTGGTAGGCTCCAGCACCAGCTGTTCTAAGAATCCATCTCTGAGACACCCCACAAAGTCTCTTTCTTGAGGTCCAATACCATCCTGATTCTCCCAGTCTACGTGCATGTTGAAATCCCCCATAACAACTGTAGTAACATCTTTGCGACAGGCCAATTTCAGCTCCTGATTTAACTTACATCCGACATCCAGACTACTGTTTGGGGGCCTGTAGATAACTCCCAAGAGGGTCTATTTACCCTTCGTATTTCTTAGCTCTATCCACACTGACTCTACATCCCCTGATTCTAGGTCCACCCACGCAAGGGACTGAATACATGGCCATCCCAGCCCCTCTGCCCATCAGTCTGTCCTTATGATAGCACGTGTAGCCTTGAATATTCATTTCCCAGGCCCTGTCCACTTGAAGCCACGTCTCAGTTATCCCCGCAATATTGTATCTGCCAATTTCCAAAAGAGCCTCAAGCTCATTCATCTTATTTCTAATGCTTCGTGCATTCATGTACAGTATTTTTAATTTGTTACTGCCCTCACCCTTCCCATCAACACCTATTTCACTCAACCTTACAGCATGATCCCTTTCTGAATTTTCTGCCTCATTGATACAGTTGTCTTTCTTGACTTCCCTTGTTCTAACTTTCCCTTCTTAAACATCCAGTTTGTCCCCTCCCGCCCACTACTTAGTTTAAACGTAGCTATGTTGCAGTAACAAACCTGCCTGCCAGAATGCTGGTCCCTAACCTATTAAGATGCAAACCGTCTCTCTTGTAGAATTTATGCTTACCACAAAACATACCCCAGTGATCCAAGAATTTAAATCCTTGCTTCCTGCACCAGTTCCCCAGCCACATGTTCAAGTCCACTATCTCCCTGTTTCTGGCCTCACCAGCCCGAGGAACTGTAAGCAAACCGGAGATAACCACCTTGGACGTCCTGCTTTTCAGCCTTCTTCCTAGTTCTCCAAAGTCCCGCTGTAGTATGTTCCTCCTCTTCTTCCCGACATCATTTGTGCCGACATGTACCACCACCTCTGGCTCTTCACCTTCGTCCTTGAGGATTTCCTGCAATCTGTCTGTGATGTCTTTAACCCTGGCACCAGGAAGGCAACACACCATCCTTAAGTCCCGTCTTCTGCCACAAAAACCCCGGTCAGTTCCTCTCACTATGGAGTCCCCTATTACCATGGCTCTGTGCGATGTCCGACTCTTCCGCTCTGTCTCCACGCCAACTTTTGATTGACAGACCTGGCTGCCTCGCGGACTGGTAGTGTCATCTGTCTCTACTGTTTCCAAAAGATTCAACTTGTTCCTGACAGGTACTTCCCCCTGGGTCTCTTGCAACTGTCTCCTCTCTGCCTTCCTCTTCGTCTGCTCTCTTCTGCTCTCTTCTGGTGTGATTGGTGTAATAACATCACTGAAGGTCTTGTCCAGAAAGATCTCATCCTCTCTGATGAGCCTAAGGTCCTCAAGTTCTTTCATCAGTGCTGCAATATGCTCTGTCAGTAGCTGAACATGCACACACTTTCCACATTTATATGAGCCAGACACACCAGAGTCGTTGACCTTCCACATCAAGCACGTACCACACTGAACCAGCTTGGCAGTCATGTCTTCACCCTCTTCAACTGTGGCGTAATCACTTCACTCAACTTCCTTGTCAAAGACTCCTGAGCTAAAGCCTCACTCTTCAATCCATAGGAACTTCCTTGGACCCTCTTTCTGGGGCAAGTCTGTGGACTTTTAATTTAGGTTGGAGGAGGGAGGGAGGGAGGCCCTACTTTGTAGGACCTGGGGTCTAGAACACACCCACTCAAATAACAATCACTTACCTTCCCGACCGGCTTTGCGCTCTGCCCTCACGTCCGCCCAGCTCCCGCCGCTCTCTGATGCGAAAAGACCGTTGGCGTCGAGGTAAGTTCTTACATAACAATCACTTACCTTCCCGACCAGCTTTGCGCTCTGCCTTCACTTCCGCCCAGCTCCCGCCACTCTCTGATGCGAAAAGCATGCTTCTTCATCAAGCTGTTCAAGGGCAACTACAATACCCACCTAACAGTATGGAAAATTGATCATGTATGTCCTGCCCACCAAAAGCAAAACAATTTCGGTTCAGCCAAATACCATCTATTCTTGATCATCAGTGTTGCTGATGAAGGGCTTTCACCCGAAACATCGATTTTCCTGCTCCTCGGATGCTGGCTGACCTGCTGTGCCTTTCCAGCACTACTCTGATCTAAACTCAGGTTTCCAGCATCTGCAGTCCTCACTTTTGCCCAGTGTTGAGAATGTAGTCATGTTGCACTCATCCTTTAATACCCTGCTCACTGGCAAACACTTTAGGCTCTGCTAGGACCATTCAGTTTCTCACTCAAGTGATTTGAGGTTTTAAGTGCCAATTGAGTCCAGTCTTGGAGGTTTTCATTGTGAGGTCAAGCATATTTTCTCACCATATCTTACCAAACTTGCATCATTAGCTATCTACCCATGCCCATGGCATCAATTACATCTGATTCAGAACCATACACAGTTCCCAGAGCAACTACTAGAACACACCAGAATTGATCAGCCTCCCTTGCACTGCCACCATCTTTAAAAGGTCAATGTGCGGCCAAATACTGCCAGTCTGACATTTGTGCTAGACATGGGATCAGGGACCTAGATGGGGTGGTGTGCAAGCAGGTCTTCCCTCTTTCTCGAAGAGCAGCGCTAGGCCACTATGCCAGTCAATGGCAACCTGAACAGAGATTGCTACCAGTATCAGTTGTCTGGATGAATGCCCAACACTTTTAGAAGTAAGTCAATAACTTTCTCCACTCACTAGAGTAAGTGTCACCATCTTTTCTCTGACACCTCACACAAACTGTATCTCTATTACTGTACCCACCTCCCACCTATGTCCATGTACTATCACTCTTGCTATTGCCTACAACATCTTGCTTCACTTGTTCTCACTCAACACAATCCACAATACCACTAATTAACTTGCTGTGCTAGAGAATATGGTATTGAGGATGACACACTCTGGGTCCCCTGTACCTCTCCCGCAACTCTCAAGAGCCTTCAACTGTAACCATTTCACTACATAGTTTGTTTGGCAGCTACTGAAATTTGCTGCAGGTCCTGGGGTTTCTCGTGTAACTGTTTCTCCTCCATTTCTCTGCATTTTCATTCTATCATGGCCACAGTGACAATTACTCCTGCTGTGGCTGAATCTGTTGGTTATGGTTGCCGTGAGCTTACATGGAGAATATCAAAAACAAAACTGTTCCTTCATATTGTGAGCAATCAACATTCACACCACACACCAGTGACAAATTTAGTACCGCACTCGATACAGTTGGACATAAAAGACACTGAAAAGGAGAGTCATCAAATGGGTCAACATAAATGTTTGACACAGAAACCTTATTCCAATGAATGCAGCAACCGCAGTAGCATAATATAAGGCAGCAATGGAAGCCTGAAATACAGTTCTTACAGTAGTCTCTTTATGCACTGTTCTTACATACATAAAAGTTATGTCATGATGGTTTTCCATAATTTTATGTATTGTACACAAAAGTTTGTAAGCAGGAGATTGTTTGAATGTTTACTAAATGCTGGCTGCTACTCCTGATAGGATTAAGAGCGTCTGTGTGGTCTCCTTCCATAATGAAGAGGTGTTAGTCCTTTTATCTTTTAAGTTAGCAAATGTTAGTAAAAGTACGAGACCTATTTTCTCTAAATAAGTCAGAAATTATACATGTATTTAATAAAAGTGTAAAGGATATTAGACTGATTATCGCAGCTGAGTCATGAGATTTGTTTACTGTTTGCTGGTGTGAGTTTCATTCACTTGTGCAATTTCATGGAAGCAGTGTTTTGACAGTAAAGGGGACAGCGGCCTTGTTTAATGTATTTAACAAGTACGTACTAGTTGGGAAAACTGTTTGATATTCTGTCATCTATTCAGGTACTGAGAGATGGTAGGTAAGGGCTGATTAACATTATAATATTTCTAAAGTTTTGGTTGAGCTATAGAGTCATAGAGTCATAGAGATGTACAGAACAAAAACAGACCCTTCAGTTCAACTTGTCCATGCCAACTAGATATTTGAACTAATCTCATCACATTTGCCCTCACTTGGCCAAAACCCTCTGAACCCTTCCCATTCATATACCTATCCAAATGACTTTTAAATGATGTAATTGTACCAGCCTCCACCACTTCCTCTGGCAGGTCATTCCATACATGCGTGAAAACATTGCCCCTTAGATCCCTTTTATATCTTTCCCCTCTCACCCTAAGTCTATACCTTCTAGTTCTGGACTCACCCACCCCAGGGAAAATACCATGCCTACTTATCCGATCCAAGGCCCTCATGGTTTTATAAACACCTGTAAGGTGATCCCTCAGCCTCCGACGCTCCAGGGAAAACAGCCCTAGTCTATTCAATCTCTCCTTACAGCTCAAATCCTCCAACCCTGGCAACATCCTTGTAAATCTTTTCTGAACTCTTTCAAGTGTCACAACATCCTTCCGATAGGAAGGAGACCATAATCGCACACAATATTCCAAAATTGGCCTAACCAATGGCCTGTACAGCTGCAACATGATGTCTCAACTCCTACACTCAATGCTTTTATCAATATAGGAAAACATACCAAATGCCTTCTTCACTATCCTATCTACCTGTGACTCTACTTTCAAGGAACTATAAACAGAAATGCAATGTTGAGTGGGTATTGTTCTGAATACCTTACTATGTTGACACTTATTCAGAGGTAGATTTTGATGTAAAAACAGGCCTAAACACTGCATGCAACAGTGATAAAGTTTGAAGGTGTGAAAAAGCAGTAATGGATCAAAAGGGATGTTTTAGTTAGGTCTATCTTGTAACAGTAAAATATACTACAGAAGCACGGTTTTATGAATGATTGAATGAAATGTGGTGTAGTAAACATAGTGGGTTAATAAAGAGTTATGAATGAATGGGAATACTGTATTAGTAAATATAAAGCACTTGTGAATGAGTTAGTAAAAATATCTATAATAGAATATTTCACAATATTTACAGGAAATTAGCTCCATGCCCTTGTGTAGATATTGATATCTTGGATTGTCTTTGCGAATTGTGTTCATCAGATATGATTAGATTATGTTCCTTACAATATGGCAACAGGCCCTTCGACCCAACAAGTCCAGATTGATCCTTCGAAGAGTAATCCACCCATACCCAAACCCCTACCCTGTATTTACCCCTGACTAATGCAGCTAACACGATAGGCAATTTAGCATTGCCAATTCACCTGACCTGCACATCTTTGGGAGGAAATTGGGGCGCCCTGAGGAAACCCATGATTGGGGCGCCCTGAGGAAACCCATGCAGACACAGGGAGAATGGGCAAACTCCACACAGACAGTCACCTAAGGCAGGAATCGACCCAGGGTCCCCAGCATTGTAAGGTAGCAATGCTAACCACTGAGCCACAATGCCACCCCACTAGACTTATATTCAAGTCCTCTAAAAATAAATGCTAACATTGCATTTGCCTGCCTAACTATTGACTCAACCTGCAAATTTACCTTGAGAGAATCCTGGACTCGAACTCCCAAGACTCTATGCACTTCAGACTTCTGAATTATCCCCCCATTTAGAAAATAGCCCATGTTTATGACCTCACACTTTCCCATGTTATACATCATCTGCCACTTCTTTGACCACTCTCCTAACCTGTCCAAGTCTTTCATCAGCCACCCCTTTTATATTAGGTAAGACTCCAGTCAGCGGAGTGTTTTACCCCTGATTCCCATTGCGTCCAGTTTAGCTAAACCTCCTTGATGCTACACACCTTATTGACAAAGGCAATCACTCCCACGTCATCTCTGAAGTTCACCTCTTTTGTTCATAGTATGGTGGTTGGAGGTCAGTCATTTCAGCTCTTGGACATCACTGCATGAGTTCCTTGGGCAGCATTCTTGGCTCAGCCATTGTTACTTAATTAATGGTCTTCCATCCATCATCAGGTCAGTAATGGGGATGTGTGCTGATGATTGCACATTGTTAAGTACTGCTGGCAAATACTCAGTTACTGACACAGACCATGTTCAAATGCAACAAGCATAGACACTATTAAAACTTGCGCTGACAAATGGCAAGGAGCATTTACGTCATACAAGTGCCAGACAATGACCATAGAAAATAAGGACAGGAGTAGGCTATTTATCACATAAGCCTGCTCAGCCATTCAATACCATCTCCAACAAGAAAGGTTATAACCATTGTCCTTGACATTCACTAATGCCCCCACTATCACCATCCTGTGGTTTACCATTGACTAGAAACTGAACTGGACCAGCATTTTTATACTATAGTAAATTAGAGTGGGTCAGATGTTAGGAATGCTATGGTGAGTAACTCACCCCCTGTCTCACTAAATTTGTTCACCATCTATAAGGCACAAGTCAGAAGTGTTTATTTTCTCAAATGATTATTAATCCAGGCACACGCAAAGAGTTCAATCCCATCCAGGATAAAGTGGCCTATTTGATTGGTATCCCATCCATCATCTTCACCATTCACTGTCTTCACTACTTGCTCAGTGACAGCAAAGGTGCACCACTCTGAGATCAGCTTTCATGACTTCCTGTCTAAATCAATTAAATAGTTCATAACAAGTGCTAAAACTTCAAAGGCCTGGATAACTCTATTATCTGATATCAATTCATTTATTTTGGAGCTTTCAGAGGAGATACTAAACCAAGACTTACCTTCAGATAGACATAAAATAACCCATGTTACCATTGGAATCTGAGCAGGGAAGTTCCTGGCATGAGAGAATCATACAGCACAGAAGAAGACCATTGGGCTCATTGTGTCTGTGCCGACAATTCTAAAGATCTCTCTCCAATTAGTTCCACAATATCTCTATTGCCTCTGAGTCTGTATATGTTTTCCTGTTTAACTGAATGTCTAATTACCTTTTTAATGCTTAATTTAAAGCCAAATAGTGAAAAGACATCATTCTCACACGTTGCACTAGCTACATATTTAATTCAGTAAACAAGGGAATATACGTGCATGATGTTAATCTAGTGTGTTGAATCGAAACACAGAGCACCAAGTTCATTAAAGATTAATCTGCAGTAATCTTACCTAAATATATATTTCATAAAGGCATAAAGTATTTCATAAAGAATGTGTATTATATAAATTAAACTGCTTCATAATAACTAATGTTTAGGTGCATATTAAGTCCAATTAGTTTATTGTTAAGATACAATGACCTAAATATTATACTCTTCCTCAGGCAAAAAAATGCTCAAAACTTTCAAGGTAATGTGGTGCAATTTTGTTTGTTTGCAATGGCTCCAGTTATTATTTCTGTGGCCTAGTTTCTGATATCTGTAAAGCTGTACTACTCGCATTAGCACGTAGATATAGGATCTGAAAGTCGCTTGCTTGCTATGGAACAATTGAAGAGGTTAATGGGAAAGCCCTAAGGCTTTCCTATTAATGGAGAATGCATATGCAATGCTCATTCTGGGATGGATGAGAGTATAGGACATGAAAGGGACATAAAGTAGAGTGACCAGAAATATAAAGGCAGAGCCAGCGTGTGGTACAGCATTGACAAGTGGCACTGTGAGAGCAATAAACTGTGTGTTGTCCTGATTGGAAAGTTGCCCACATGCTGTTCAAGCCACATACTGGTTACAAGGGCACATGTTAAATCAGTGACAGATCCATTAGTTATGTTGTTGTTATACAGTGGATCTGGATATGAGAGGGTCAGGCAGTGTTTAACATGTGAGCGATGCATTGTGACTGAATAACAGAACACGGAACAGAGCAAAGACTCTTTGCTCTAGAAAATACAAGACTGTGAGGGATGACCTAATACATGCTTTCAGAATTATGAAAGAGCTGGAGGGTAGGCATTGAGGAATAGATTCCACATGTATGGGAATCTAAAATTAGGGGCTGTCAACATAAGATAATCACTCTTAAATCTAATGGGGATGCTACTACAAAAAGAAATGGTTGAGACAACTCACATAAGGCATCTAGGAGGGGAGCAAGATAAACACATGAAGTAAAAAGGAATGTAAGGATTTACTGATAGGGTGAGATGAAAAAGGGTTCAAGGAGGCTTGTGTAAAACAGAAATACCAGCATGACTGCCCTGCGGCAGCTGCAGCTTATTGTCATTCTTCACAATGTCTCTGACATATATTCTGGACTATATTCTGTCAATTCTGCTTCAAAATACCAGGGCCAAAAAAAAAACTACATATCTACTTGGGCTCTCTGAGAGCAAAGCATGATCCCAACTCAATATGCATGGGATTGACTCTAGATAGGTCATTCCAGGGACACCTCAAGTAAACAGCAGCAAAGGTTAAAACCAGTAACAATCTTCTGATCAATCTTTCCGGATGTGTGAGGGCACTGCTGTCACTGTACTGAATTTCAGCACCTGTCCTATCATACTCCGCAGAAGAGTGCTGTACGCCTATTTAGCAAAGATCATCTTATACACATCATATCCAGAACCCTCCAGTCATTAGTCCTTCCTGTTTATCCTGTCCTCAGAAACATCACATCCACACATATCCATCGACTAACAAAAACCCACAAGCTGTTTGAAACAACCCATGCACCAGCCTCACTTAGACACTCTGTGGTGACCTGTTCAACCCATGTACTGCCCACCTTCCATTTCCGTGTCCCAGTTGGAGGAACCTCTCTGAGCAAGATGCTCCAATGGACATCTTTTGGATCAAGATGGAGAACATAGAAGACTATTAAGAAGTTCCTTGTGACAAAACCTTTCTGTCAAATAACAAGCTTGGAACCACTACTGTGAGAGTGGTCCTTGTGGAACAAATTCAGAGCAAACCAAAGCCCCTTCACAGCCAAATTTCATTACTTGATCCAAACCACATGTGTACGTGTGGAAAGAATCAGACAACGTTGCCTATTATTAAGGAGTGACCCCTAAGTAGGAGGCTAATCACTTTAAACTCAGCAAGTGAAGAGGTTATTGCTTGGGTTCAGGAATTTGGATTTGGTACATAAACAAACAGACAAACAAACAAATGAATGAATGAATGGATAGCCTGCAGTATATTACTTTTACTGAGTAGAAAATTATTGATAGGAATCATTGTCTAATTATTAGTTAAAGATGACAGCATGGCTATTTCTACATTGATGCAATTTTTACACTTTTTAGTAATTTTCTTCACAGTCCTGGTTCCTAATGTTGTGGCCTGTGGATCTTGTAACTTTTGAGAAGATTTTAAAAAGATGAATTTTAACATACAAAGATTAGATTAATGAAATAAAGAGAACACTCATTTCTTCGAAGGTGAGAAACTAACAGGAGCACATGAGGAATGAAACATATCCATCCAATCCTTCTTGCAGCTAGTGCCAGGAAATTTGGTGCCATGCTGTTACGCTTGTATGCCTTGGACATCTTCTCACATCCACTGTCACTCAAGTGCAACTACTCTGTGATATTCAACATTAAAAAAAATTCTGCTCTTCTCCATTTTGGTCTCTAGAATGCATCTCTATAAATTTTCAACTCTGATCAAATCACTGAAAATTGCCTTATGGCATTCTTAGCATGCTTTAGCATTCACATTTCAAAGGCCTGTATTTTTTTGCAAAGATTTGTATTGATTGACTAAGTTTTAGAGATATACAGACAAGTGGACAAGTTTATGAAATTCTTTTCCTTGTCAAAAGCCTGATTTTTCTTGTTGTTAACACATCCTTTGTTTCACAAATTATTTCTGGATAACTCTATCCTTCTGCTACTTCACAACTGCTATCTTCTGTCACCCATTTGTCCTGAATAGACAACATGATCTAAAGTAAAAGGAAAGGTGATCTCATTTGAATTAATCAAAGGTTTCAGGAACGTGAATATAACAAATTGATTCTATAGGTTTGGTCAGCCCAGAGCAAAGCTTCAATAAATGACTAGTAACAGCTCACATGAAGTGGAAAAACTATGGAACTCCCGAACATTCAGAATTGTTGAAGAAGTAAGTGTCAACGTATTTAGGATGAAACTAGATAAATAAGTGAACAGGGAAGAGAAAGATCCAGGATTCCAGATGGGAAGAGGAAATCAGAGTGAGAGGAGTAATTAGAATGGGAAGGATCAATCAGAACAGGAAGGAGCAAATAGAGTGAGAGGTGTAATTAGGGTGAGAAAGAGTAATCAGAGTCAGTTTAAATAATCAGAGTGGGAAAGAATAATTAGAGTGGGAACAAATAATCAGAATGAGAAATTAGACTCAGAAGAAGTAATTCATACAATCCATTCAGTGTAGAAAGATGCTATTTGATCCATTGAGGTTGCACCAACCCTCTAAACATCATCCTTGCAACCATACATTTATCTTGGTTAATCTACTTAACCTGCACATCCTTTGATACAACGGAACAATTTAGCATGGCCAATCCACCTAACCTGCATGGGGATAACATGCAAACTCCATAGGCTGGCATAGAATGTGGATCCCTAGCTCTGTGTGGCAGCACTGCTGACAATTGTGCCACCATACTGCCTTACAGTGGGAAACAGTAATTAGAATTGGAATGAATTATCAGAGTTGGAAGGGGTAATCTGTGTGGGAAGGAACAAGAAGAGTGAAAAGGATTAATTAGAGTTGGAAGGAGTAATCAGAATGGGAAGGTAAAATTAAAATGGGAAAGAGTATTTAGAGTGAAAAGCAGTAATTAGGGTGGGAAGGAGTAATGAGAATTGGAAGGTTCTGTTCGATTAGATAGAAGAAATTAAAATGGGAAAGAGGAAATGTCGGACAGTCTAAGCTTGTATTTTCTGGAGTTTAGAAGAGTAAGAGGCAACTTGATTGAAACATATAAAATCTTATGGGAGCTTGACAGGACAGATGTGGAGAGAATGTTTACTGTTACAACAGAATCAAGCATAGTGGGCGCTGAATAAAAATAAGGAGTCACTCAGTTAAGACAGAGATGAGGTGAAATATTTTCTCACAGAGGGTTATGAGTCATGACTTTGGTGGAAGCAGAGTCCTTGAAAATTTTTAAAGCAGAGATGGCAAAATTGCTACTAAGCAAGCATTTGGGAAGTTATCAGGGAAAGGTATGAAAATGGAGTTGAGGTTACAATCAGATTAACCATGATCTATATGATTGGTGAAACAAGCATGAGAGGCTGAATGGCTTACTCTTGCTCCCTGTTATGAAAGGCCTGTTTCTTTGGTTATGCTGTCTCTGAATTTGACAGTATAATGTGGGGAAAAGTGAGAATACCCATTTTGGGAGCAAAAATAGGAAGGCAGAATATTATTTGAATGGATTTAAAGTGAGAATGGGCAATGTTCAATGAGACCTGGGCATTCTGATGCACCTATTGCCAAAAATAAATGTAGAGGTGCAGCAGTAAAGAAGACAAACTGAATGTTGGTCTTAATAGCAAAAGGATCCAAGTACAGGAAAAGGAGATTTTTCTGTAATTTTTACAGGACATTGATGAGTGCAGACCAGGAATATTGTGTACAGTTCTGGGGGGGTGTCTCCTTATCTGAGGAAAGATGTTCTTGCGAGAGGAAGTGCTGGGATGGTTTACCAAATTGAATCCTGGGATGGCAGGACTGATGGGAGAAAGTGAGGACTGTAAATGCTGGAGATCAGAGCTGAAAAATATATTGTTGGAAAAGCGCAGCAGATCAGGCAGCATCAAAGGAGCAGGAGAATCGATGTTTCGGGCATAAGCCCTTCTTCAGGAATGAGGAGGGTGTGCCAAGCAGGCTAAGATAAAAAGTAGGGAGGAGGGACTTGGGGGAGGGGTGTTGGGAATGCAATAGGTGGAAGGAGGTTAAGGTGAGGGTGATAGGCCGGAGAGGGGGTGGGGGCGGAGAGGTCGGAAAGAAGATTGCAGGTCAAGAAGGTGGTGCTGAGTCCGAGGGTTGAGACTGAGATAAAGTGGGGGGAGGGGAAATGAGAAAGCTGGAGAAAACTGCATTCATCCCTTGTGGTTGGAGGGTTCCAAGGTGGAAGATGAGGCGTTCTTCCTCCAGGCGTCGTGTTGCCATGGTCTGGCGATGGAGCAGACCAAGGACCTGCATGTCCTTGGCAGAGTGGGAGGGGGAGTTAAAGTGTTCAGCCACGGGGTGGTTGGGTTGGTTTGTGCGGGTGTCCCAGAGGTGTTCTCTGAAACGTTCTGTAAGTAGGCGGCCTGTCTCCCCAATGTATAGGAGGCCACATCGGGTGCAGTGGATGCAGTAAATGATGTGTGTGGAGGTGCAGGTGAATTTGTGACGGATATGGAAGGATCCGTTGGGGCCTTGGAGGGAATTGAGGGGGAGGTGTGGGCGCAAGTTCTGCATTTCTTGCGGTTGCAGGGGAAGATGCCGGGAGTGGAGGTTGGGTTGGTGGGGGGTGTGAAGCTGATGAGGGAGTCACAGAGGGAGTGGTCTTTCGGAACGCTGATAGGGGAGGGGAGGGGAGGGAAATATATCCTTGGAGGTGGCGGAAATGACGAAGGATGATACGATGTATTAGGAGGTTGGTGGGGCTGTAGGTGAGGACCAGTGGGGTTCTGTCCTGGTGGCGATTGGAGGGGCAGGGCTCAAGGGCGGAGGAGCAAGAAGTGGAGGGGATGTGGTGGAGAGCATCATCAACCACGTCTGAGGGGAAATTGCGGTCTTTGAAGAAGGAGGCCATCTGGGTTGTTCGGTATTGGAATTGGTCCTCCTGGGAGCAGATGCGGCGAAGGCGTAGGAATTGGGAATATGGGATGGTGTTTTTACAGGGGGCAGGGTGGGAAGTGGTATAATCTCGGTAGCTGTGGGAGTCAGTTGGTTTATAGTAAACGTCCGTGTTGAGTTGGTCATCCAAGATAGAAATGGAGAGGTCTAGGAAGGGAAGGGAGATGTCTGAGATGGTCCAGGACTGATGTATGAGGTGAGATTGAGTCAATTAGGATTGTATTCACTGGAGTTTAGGAAAATGAGGGGTGATCTGATAGAAACCTATAAATTTCCAGACAGGATAAATGCAAGAAGGATGTTCCCGATGGTATGGGAGTACAGAAGTTTAAGGTTAAATGATAAACCTTTAAGGATTGAGATAAGGAAAACTTTCTTCACCCAAGGGGTGGTGATCTTGTAGAATTCACAACTATAGAAAGGTCAAAGCATTATGCATTTTCAAGAAGGGGATGGATTTAGCTCTTGTGGCTAAAAAGATTGAGGAATTTTGGAGGGGTGAGGATGATGATTCATACTGAATGGTAGAGCCGACTTGAGGGATCAAATAGCCTACTCCAGCTCCTATCTTCCATGTTTTTGTTTTCAATTACCTTAATGTAACAATGAAGCAAAGATGAGGGTACTTGTAGAAATCAGAATGGCTAGTAAGAGATATTCGTTAACGTGAAACTTTCAGTGTTAATTGGTTTTCATCTGAGCCAATCAGAATAAAAATCCCAAATCCTGTAGAGTCCACAACAGAGTTCTGATGATTAAATGTATTTTTAACATTGTAACAAAAACATTCCTGCCCATTTTTATATTCAGAAATAATTATGAAATATTAAATCTCACAGGAAATGCAGAATTCAAAAAATTATGTCTAAAAAGGAAAAACAAAACCCTTCACTTAATATATTGTCCGGGACTAACAACAATCTCATATATGTTTTTTTTTCCGATTTACTTTTGATTAGATAATATAATAGCATTTATTCAAGTGGCACCACTTACTCAATGCCCACTTCACATTGGTGCAAAAATATGAAGTGATATTTCAAACTCCAAGAGAAGTATAGTCTAGTAAAATACAACTTGAGGATTGAATCATAGAATCCCCACAATGTGGAATCAGGCCACTTGGCTCATCAAGTCAACATCAACCTTCCAAAGGGCAGCCCATCCAAACCAAACCCATTAGCCTATTCCTGTCATCCTGCATTTCCCATGGCTAAACCATCTAGTCTGCACATCCCCAGACATTATGGGCAGTTTAGCTTGGTCAATCTACCTATTCTGCATATCTTTAGACGGTGGATGGAAACTGGAGCATCTGGGGGAATCCACTGATACAAAGAGGATGTGCAAACTCAACCTAATTATCTGAGGCTAGAAATGAGCCCAGGTCCCTGGTGCTGTGAGACAGTATGCTAACTACTAACCTACCATGCTGCCCAAAAAGCTGTAAAAAGAAACATGTTTTGAAATATCTCATCTTGCACTCTTTGGAACCACGTTGCAAGCATATCAAATGTCAAAAGGAATGACAATTTATATTTCAGTTCTAAAGAGTCATATTGGACTCAAAATACCAACCAAAATACCATCTCTTTCTCAACAGATGCTGTCAGACCTCCTGAGTTTCTTCAGCACTTTCTGTTTTATTTTGGGACATCCAAAGTTGGGTTGGCATGGTGAGCCTCACAGTGCCAGGTACCTGGGTTCGATTCCCACCCCAAGCGACTGTCTGAATGGAGTTTGCACATTCTCCCCGTGTCTGCTTGGGTTTCCTCCGGGTGCTCCAGTTTCTTCCCACAATCCAAAGATGTGCAGGTTAGGTGAATTTTTTTTAAGTTAAAAAATATATTTTATTCATAAAAACATATTTTGATATCTGTACATTTGGTGATGCCATTCATGTGTATACATTGCAATTCTTTGCATACAGAGATCAGACTGCATCATCTGTATTTAGTTAAAAATCACACAACACCAGGTTATAGTCCAACAGGTTTAATTGGAAGCACACTAGCTTTCGGAGCGATGCTCCTTCATCAGGTGATTGTGGAGGGCTCGATCGTAACACAGAATTTATAGCAAAAATTTACAGTGTAAATTATACATTGAAAAATTGATTGTCTGTTAAGCCATTCATCTGTTAGAATACAGTGATAGTTTCACTTCTTTCATGTGTAAATCACAAAACCTTTTTTTTAAAGTTGCATTCTCGGGTTAGCTGTTAATAATGGTGATAGCTAGACAATATGTTGAAGGTGTGGCCCCCTGTGTTCTCTGTCTATGCCATGATGTTTAGATTGATTCTAATCTAAAAAGTGAGATTACAGACTTTTACATAAATTTTACATAAATTTACACAGACACCCACACACACCCTTAAAGACACACACACTCCCACACTCACACATGCACCCCATCAGAGACTTAAGACACTCTGCACTCACTACACACAAACACAAACACACTTTCTTACACTCACAACCCCCAACCCAGACAGACACGCACACACAGATCAGACAAAAACCCACATGCACACATATATTTTGTGGGGTGAATTTGTACTTGCAGAGTTCCATTGTACTTTGCTCAAAAACTGCATGCATTCATGCGGAACTCTGAGCTCAGAAACTGCATGAATTTATGCAAAACTCTGTTATTTCACTTTTTAGATTGGAATCAATCTAAACATTAGGTCATAGACAGAGAACACAGGGGGCTAACACCTTCAACACATTGTCTAGCTATCACCATTGTTAACAGCTAACCCGAGAGTGCAACTTTAAAAAAAAGGTTTTGTGATTTACACATGAAAGAAGTGAAACTATCACTGTATTCTAATAGATGAAAGGCTTAAAAGACAATCAATTTTTCAATGTATAATTTCAGTTACATCACACTGTAAATTTTTGCTATAAATTCTGTGTTACGATCGAGCCCTCCACTATTACCTGATAAAGGAGCGTCGCTCCGAAAGCTAGTGTGCTTCCAATTAAATCTGTTGGACTATAACCTGGTGTTGTGTGATTTTTAACTTTGTACACCCCAGTCCAACACCGGCATCTCCAAATCATTTGTATTTATAAGTCTGTATGTTAGCCATCCAGGTGTTTAGCTGAGGCATCAGTGAAGACCAATACTGAGTGGGCCCCCTGTACTTCTTTGGCAGGCAGACCTTACACGGTGGTCTTTCTCCACGCGCCTTGATGGCTGCTGCCCCAAGCTTCAGCGCGTTTCTCAATATGTAGTCCTGGACCTTGGAATGTGCCAGTCTGCAACATTCAATCAGAATCAACTCCTTCAGCTGGAAGACCAACAGGTTTCGGGCAGATCAAAGAGTGTTTTTCACCAAATTGATGATCCACCAGACACAGTTGATGTTTGTTTCAGTGTGCGTCCCAGGGAACAGACCTTAAAGCACGGAGTCCCGCGTCACGGAGCTGCTCGGAATGAACCTCAACAAACACCACTGGGTTCCTCTCCAGGCTTCCCTTGCATAGGCACATTCCAGAAGGAGGTGTGTGACAGTCTCATCCCCTCCACAGCCACGTGCAGTGCCGCAGAGAGTCCTGGCGTACATAAAGGATCTCACAGACAGAGCCCTTCTCATCACCAGCCAAGCCATGTCTTGGTGCTTGTTGGAAAGTTCTGGTGATGAGGCATTCTGCGAAATGACTTTGACAGTCTGCTCAGGGAACCGATCAACAGGATCCACCCTCTCCTTCTCCCGAAGGGTCTCAAGGACATCACGTGCTGACCATTTCCTGATGGACTTGTGGTTAAAGGTGTTTTTCTTCATAAGTTCCTCTACGAAGGACAGGTGATACGGAACGGTCCAACTACTCGGAGTGTTCCGCGGCAGAGAGGCCTGGCCCATCCTTCGCAACACCGGGGACAGGTAGAACCTCAGTACGTAGTGACACTTGGTGCTTACGTACCGGGTATCCACGCACAGCTTGATGCAGTCAGACGCAAAGGTGGCCATCGGGGTGAGGGTGGCATTTGATGTATTTTTTCCCCTGTTACCCAGAGCTTTGTACATCAAGTCCATTCGGACCCTGGCCATCTTTGATCTCCATACAAAATGGAAGATGGCTCGGGTGACTGCAACGGCACAGGTTCTGGGAATAGGCCAGACCTGTGTCACATATAACAACATTGACAGTACCTCACACCTGATGACCAGGTTTTTACCCACGATGGAGAGCGACCGTTGCTTCCATCTGCCCAGTTTCTGCCTCACTTTACTGATCCGCTTCTCCCAAGGACAGCACAGTGGCACAGTGGTTAGCACTGCTGCCTCACAGCGCCAGAGACCCATGTTCAATTCCCACCTCAGGTGACTGACTGTATGGAGTTTGCACATTCTCCCCGTGTCTGCGTGGGTTTCCTCTGGGTGCTCCGGTTTCCTCCCACAGTCCAAACATGTGCAGGTTAGGTGAATTGGCCATGCTAAATTGCCCGTAATGTTAGGTGAAGGGGTAAATGTAGGGAAATGGGTCTGAGTGGATTGTGCTTCAGTGGGTCGGTGTGAAATTGTTGGGCCGAAGGGCCTGTTTCCACACTGTAAGTAATCTAAAGACTTGGCGCACGCCCCATCCCCTCCAAACCAAATACCCAGCACCTTCAGGTGGTCAGTCCTGACGGTGAAGGGGATCGAGGATTGGTCAGCCCAGTTCCCGAAGAGCATGGCCTCGCTCTTGCCTCGGTTTACCTTGGCCCCCGAGGTCCATTCGAACTGGTCACATATGCACATGAGTCTGCGCATGGACAGCAGATCCGAGCAGAAAACGGCGACGTCACCCATGTACAGGGAGGCCTTAACCTGCAGGCCCCGGCTGCCAGGAATAATTACCCCTCTCAGGCTCACATCCTTCCTGATGGATTCGGCAAATGGTTCTATGCAGCACACAAACAAGGCAGGAGAGAAAGGGCAGTGTTGTCTGACTCCAGATCTGACTGGGAAGCTATTATTCTCATCCAGTGATTGAGACAGCATGACAATGTTGATTTAGAGCTGTTGGATCCAATTGCAGATTCCCTCCCCAAAGCCCATTTTTGAGAGGACATCTCTCATATACGTGTGCGATATCCTGTCAAAGACTTTCTCCTGGTCCAGGCTGATGAGGTAGGTGTCCACCCCCCAGTCCTGCACGTAGGCGATCGTATCCCTGAGGAGTGCGAGACTCTCAGCGATCTTCCTGACCGGAACATCACAGGTTTGGTCGAGGTGAATCACCAATCCCAGAGCAGACCTGACCCGGTTGGCAATTACCTTTGACAAGATTTTGTAATCTACATTTAACAGTGAGATTGGTTGCCAATTTCTAATTTCCTCTCTCTCCCCCTTCTGCTTGTAGATGAGGGCGAAGATGCCTTTCCTCATGGATTCAGTCATGCTACCTGCCCGAAGCATACTGACATTCACCTCCAGCAGGTCCTGGCCATCAAGTCCCACAGAGCAGAATAGAGCTCGACCAGTAAGCCGTAGCTTCCGGGAGTTTTATTCTTTTCGAAGGACTCAAGTGCTCAGATGCTGCCTGAACTGCTGTGCTCTTCCAGCACCACTAATCCAGAATCTGGTTTCCAGCATCTGCAGTCATTGTTTTTACCCAGCTCATCCAGAGATAGCGGCTGGTCCAGCCTGCCCCGTGTTCTGTCGTCTAAGACGTCCGTGATAGAGGACAGGAATGGCAGGGAGGCCACGCTGTCGGTTGGCTTCGCGTCATACAGGCTGGCATAGAAGGATTTGCTGATCCTCATGATGTCAGCCTGAGATGATTGTTACCAAGCCATCTTCTTCCTTCAGACTGCTGAGCACGGAGCTCTCTTTATGCACCTTCTGGAAGAAGAAACATGAGCACATCTCGTTCTGCTCCATGGAGCAGAGCCTGGACTAGAAGATTATCTTGGAGGCCTCTGAGGCAAAGAGTGAGGCTTGCTGGCCCTTCACCTCCTGGAGGTCCTCCATGACATCAACCCCCATCGTCTGCAGCAGGAGCAGGTTCTGCATACTTTCCTGAAGTTCGGACAGTTTTGCCCACCTTCTCTCTCACCTTCTGAACACCTTTGAGGATGAAGAACCTTTTGATGTTCCCTTTAACAGTTTCCCACTAGTCCGCTGCAGACTTAAAGAGGGGCTTTATGGTTCTCCAACTTGCGTAAACCTTCCTGAACTCCTCAATGTTTCTTGGGGTCAACAACTTGGTGTTCAGCTTCCAGTTCCCTTACTAATCCACTGCTTGTCCTATAGGTAGCAGTCAGCCAGCAGGAGGCAGTGGTCAGAGAAGAACACCGGCTTGACGTCGGTGGATTTGACCGAGAACATTCGGGACACAAACAGGTAATCTATCCTTGAACGATAGACCCGTCTGCCCGTGACCAGGGGTGTTGAAGACGTCGTGCAGCTTGGCATCTTTTACTGTTTCCATCAGGACTCTGGACTTGGCATCCAGTTTACTGTCCCCCCCGCCGGACCATTCATCTGCATCAATGATACAGTTGAAGTCTCCTGGCCAGAATAACCGGCCTGGATGTAGCCAGCAACAGTAGAAGCTGCTGCAGGATGGCCAACTGTTCACTCTTACCCGATGGGGCATACACATTAATCAGTATCAGGGGAGCATTTTTGTATATGACACCAGTGACAAGGAGGTGCCCGCCCACCACCTCCTTAACCTCGGAGATGGTGAAGTTGCCCCCTCGCAACAGGATGCCCAGGCCAGAGGAGCCGTTATCATTGCCCCCCCGACCAAACTGACGGCCCACGGGCCCACAAGCTGGACCATCTCCTGTAACTGCTGACATGCGGTATCCCACACTCCTGCAGAAACAGGACATCAGCTTTAACGTTGGCTAGGAAGGCCAACGTAGCAACACATCGCATAGAGGTTTTAACGCTATGCACTTTAATGCTGGAAATTTTAATGCCCATTTTACAGTTTACAAAGTTACCTCTGTCCGTTTGTCAATGGTTCTTCCTCTGGGCCGGCTGCCTGCATCTCCGTGGTGAATGCGGAGCTGAGGTAGCTGTCCAGCTCCTTGCTGGGGTCATTTCCCCGCGCTGGTGTCAGCAGAACAGTGCCAGTTCTGTGTCTGACAGTGGGGCTGTCAGAGGATCGCTGCTCCCAGTTCCTGGAGCTGTGGGGCAGTGGGTACCTCCTGGTTCTCAGCGGGTGGGGGGTGGGCTTTACCAGTCCCCTCAGAGGGTGCGTCATTTCCTGTTTGAGGGGTGCTGCCAACTTTCTCCCCTCGACGTTCTGCCTCTTCTTTTGGTGATGACCTTCCTTGTGCCCGTCTTCATCATCCGAAGAGCTGCCCATATCCTCCCTGTGTAGCTGCCATTTCCTCCTTTGCTGGGAGGCTTTGGGGAACTGGCGGGTTTTCCTTTTCCTGTTTTTCACAGGTATCCATTCTCCTGCCTCCTTGGTTGCCTCCTCCTCCATTTCCTCTGTCTATCCTGTAGGATGTTGGATCAGCTGCTGTACGTCTCTGCTGGCTGCCGCCTACTCCACTCCAGCCTGTCTTGTCTGTGTGTCCCCAGATTCCATCCTCCTGCTGTCTGGTTGGACCTTGCCCATTTTGGGGGGTCCACGGCTCACCTTGCCATCTCCGGTCATCTGTGCATAAGTGGCTACCCCCAGTCTCGGGCAGGTCTTGTACATGTGACCCGCCTCTCCTCACAGATTACAGTTCTTCGTCTCCTTACAGTCCTTGGTCGGGTGACCCTCCTGCTTAAAGTTCCTGCAGATGGTCACCTTACAGACCGCCATCATGTGTCCTGACTTCCCACAGGTTTGGCACACTTTCTGCTGCCCTGCGTACGTCAGATAGCCCCTGCTCCCTCCGATTGCTAAGCTGGAGGGTGGGTGGAGGATGTTCCCTAAGGGTCACCTTGACTTGCCGCTTGCTGGTCCAGATACCAAACGGGTCAACCACATCCATGCTGTCTCCTTCGACCTGCACGTATCGACACCGGAAGGTCAGGACATCAGCTGCTGGGACATGGAGGTTGTACATATAAACGGTAACAACCCGACTCCTCTGTGCAGGAAACACACACAACAGGACCGCAGACAAAGTGGAGAAAAGAGGCTCCCCTTCCTTCTTCTTGAATATCTTCAGGAGCTGCTCGCACTGCTTAACGCAAAGTTGCCCATGCTGGGGAAATCCTACAGGTAGTAGATGTCTGCTGCTTGGAATCCGCAGCACTTGAGCAGAAACTTCTTCACAAACACCGTTCGATCGACTGGTGTATACTCCTCCACCTTCTTCACAATCACCCTGACTGTGTTCTGAATCCCTTGGCCTGGGCTGCAATTAGCTGCTGAGGTCATAGCTTTAGGTTGGCTTGTCCCTGAAGGTGAATTTTTTTAAATTTCAAAAATATACTTTATTCATAAAATTATTTTGATATCTATACAATTGGTGATGCCATACATAGGTATACATTCCATTTCTTTACATACAGAGATCGGAATTAATCATTCGTATTTACAAGTCTGTACATTGACTATCTAGATATTCTACTGAGGCAACAGCGGAGCCCACTTACTGGGTGGGCCCTCTGTTCTTCTTAGGCAGGCAGGCCTTGCACGGTGGTGTTTCCCCACCGCGCCTTGGCGGCAGCTGCCCCAAGCTTCAGCGCGTCCCTCAGCATGTAGTCATGGACCTTGGAATGTGCCAGTCTGCAACACTCACTCAGGGTCAACTCTTTCAGCTAGAACATCAACTGGTTTCAGACTGCTCAGAGAGTGTCCTTCACCAAGTTGATGATCGTCCAGGCACAGTTGATGTTCATCTCAGTGTGCGTCCCTGGGAAAAGGCCATAGAACACGGAGTCCCGCGTCACGGAGCTGCTCGGGACAAACCTCGACAAACACCACTGCATTCCTCTCCAGACTTCCTTTGCATAGGCACATTCCAGAAGGAGGTGTGTGACAGTCTCGTTTCCCCACCCCCTCTGCAGCCGCTTCGAGCGCAGTGTGCGGTGCGGCAGAGAGTACATGCGTGCATAAAGGATCTCACAGGCAGAGCCCTTCTCAGGGATGCGATCGCCTACGTGCAGGACAGATGGTTGGACACCTGCCTCATCAGCCTGGACCAGGAGAAAGCCTTTGACAGGATATCACACACGGATATGAGAGATGTTCTCTCCAAAATGGACTTTGGGGAGGGAATATGCAATTGGATCAGACTACTCTACACCAACATTGTCCGTGCAGTCTCAATCAATGGGTGGGAATCAGATAGCTTCCCTGTCAGATCTGGAGTCAGGCAGGGCTGCCCACTTTCTTCTGCCTTGTTTGTGTGCTGCACAGAGCCGTTTGCTAAGTCCATCAGGAAGGATGCAAGCCTGAGAGGGGTGACTATTCCTGGCAGCGGGGGCCTACAAGTTAAGGTCTCCCTGTATATGGATGACATCGCTGTTTTCTGCTCGGATCCGCTGTCTGTGCATAGACTCATGTGCATATGTGACCAGTTCAAACAGGCCTCGGGGGCCAAGGTAAACCAGAGCAAGAGCGAGGCCATGCTCTTCAGGAACTGGGCCAAACAATCCTCGATCCCCTTCACCGTCACGACCGACCACCTGAAGGTGCTGGGTATTTGGTTCGGGGGGGCTGGGGCATGCGCCAAGTCTTGGGAGGAGCGTATCAGCAAAGTGAGGCAGAAACTGGGCAGATGGAAGCTACGGTCGCTCTCCATCACGGGAAAAAACCTAGTCATCAGGTGTGAGGCACTGTCATTGCTGTTATACATGGCACAGGTCTGGCCTATTCCCAGAACCTGTGCCGCTGCAGTCACCCGGGCCATCTTCCAATTTGTATGGAGATCAAAGATGGACAGGGTCTGAAGGGACTCGATGTATAAAGATCTGGGCAACGGGGGAAAAAACACACCCAATGCCACCCTCACCCTGATGGCCACCTTTGCATGTGGCTGCATCAAGCTGTGCGTGGATCCCCGGTACGCAAACACCAAGTGTCACTACGTACTGAGGTTCTACCTGTCCCCGGTGTTGCGAAGGATGGGCCTGGCCTCGCTGCCGTGGAACGCTCCGAGTAGTTGGACCATTCCGTATCACCTGTCCTTCGTGGAGAAGTTTATGAAGAAAAACACCTTTGACCACAAGTCCATCAGGAAGTGGTCAGCACGTAGTGTCCTTGAGACCCTTCGGGAAAAGGAGAGGGCGGATCCTATCAAGCGGTTCCCTGAGCAGACTGTCAAAGCCATTTGGCAGAATGCCTCATCGCCAGAACTTTCCAACAAGCACCAAGACATGGCTTGGCTGGTGGTGAGAAGGGCTCTGCCTGTGAGATCTTTTATACACACCCAGACTCTCAGCCGCACCGCACACTGCCCTCGAAGTGGCTGCGGGGGGGACGAGACTGTCACACACTTCCTTCTGGAATGTACCTACGCAGAAGAAGTCTGGAGAGGAATGCAGTGGTGTTTGTTGAGGTTCGTCCCGAGCAGCTCCGTGACGCGGGACTCCGTGCTTTAAGTTCTGTTCCCCGGGACGCACACTGAGACAAACATCAACTTTCCCCAGTAAAGGGGGAAATGACACCTACACGACGAGGATACAGGCAGCTCTCTCCGATGGTGAGGATGGGCGCAAGGAGGGACGTCACCAGAGGAAGAGACAGAGCGCCGTGGGGAAAAAGGAGGGCAACACCGCCCAAACAGGAAAAGACGATTCCTCTGAGGGGACGGGTAAAGACCTCCCCCGACCCGTTGAGAACCACGAGATATCCACTGCCCCACAGCTCTAGGTAACGCCACGTCCAGAGTCCTGATGGAAACAGTAAAAGATGCCAAGCTGCACGCTGTCTTCAACACCCCTGCAGACAGAGTGCAGTGTAGATACACCTGGTCATGGGCAGATGGGTCTATCCGCTCAAGGATAGATTACCTGTTTGTGTCACGAAAGTTCTCGGTCAGATCCACCGATGTCAAGCCGGTGTTCTTCTCTGACCACTACCTCCTGCTGGCCAACTGTCACCTACAGGATGAGCAGCGGGCTGGTAAGGGAACGTGGAAGCTGAACACAAAGTTGTTGACCCCGGGAAACATTGAGGAGCTCAAGAAGGATTATGCAGGTTGGAGAACTTTGAAGCCCTACTTTGAGTCTCCAGCAGACTGGTGGGAAACAGTAAAAGGGAACATCTTCATCCTCAAAGATGTTCAAGAGGCGAGAGAGATGCGGGGGAAACTGTCCCAACTCCAGGAAAGTATGCAGAACTTGCTCCAGACGATGGGGGTCGATGTCACAGTGGACCTCCAGGAGGTGAAGGGACAGCAAGCCTCGGTCTTTGCCTCGGAGGCCTCCGAGATAATCTTTCGGTCCAGGCAGAGCCCATGGTGCTTTGGCCATGTTAAAATTGCCCATAGTGTTCAGGGATGTGTAGGTTAGGTGTATTAGTCTGGGGTAAATGTCGAGCAATAGGGTTATGGGTCTGGGTGGGTTACTCTTCAGACGCTCAGTGTGGACTTGTTGGGCTGAAGGGCCTGTTTCCACACTGTAAATTCTATATCATGGCAGTCTTTCTCTTTTATTATAACAATTTTTACTGCATGAGAAGTTGTGAAGTGAATTCTAATTGGTAGAGTTACTGGCACCAGCAAACAATGACCTGCTCAGTTGTTTAAATTCAAATTAGGCAAGTTGACTACTTAGTCAAGCTTTGCATGTGGAATGCACCAGGGAATTGCTATGTCTAAGCTTTTGTTTGGTTGAACAAATTAGATGCATGGTCATGTTCTTTCTGGAGTGCAAAGGACAGGATATCTGGTATATGCAAGCCTGTTGCATAATCTTAAAATGATTTTTAGCATTTTATGGGGGGACAAAGAAGATTATTTAGCAAGTACTGTATGGTTGCAAATTAGAGCTAATGTTGGACACTGTGTTCTAAGTTTCCTAAGCACAAGCTGGTTGAGTACAATCAGTACTCTACCTATTGTGAATAGCCAAAGGCATGTGCTGTTTGATGCATCTAGCATTACGACAGTCATGAATGTCATTTACCACATGACTCATTTGTGAGATAGGAAGAATGTTTGATTGACTTAACAGGATCATGTTAATGGTGAACGCTACCTGTGTAGCTAAGACATTATGACTTGCTCAAATGCTTCAAATAACTTACACCAGGGAATTAGAGGTAGACTGAGCAAGAATCAGGACTGAGACTGGTAGCCTTAGCCCTGTTCCGGTACACAATGTACAACAAGCAATTCACTTGATCAGGCTAACCATTATCCCACAGGATGGCTCGAATTTGGCATCAAGCACAACAAAGAACAAAGAACAATGCAGCACAGGAACATGCCCTGTGGCCCTCCAAGTCAGTGCTGACATATTGTATTTTGCCTTCCAGACTAAAACTGTCCTTACTTGCAGAATCTTTATCCCTCTATTCTTTGTTATTTATGATGTGATGGTGCTGGTGTTGGACTGGGGTGGACAAAGTTAAAAATCACAGAACACCAGGATAGAGTCCAACATCCTTGTGCTCTGTCATTTTTAACTTGCCTACTCATGTATTTGAAAAATGTGTTGCTGGAAAAACGCAGCAAGTCAGGCCGCATCCAAGGAGCAGGAGAATCGACGTTTTGGGCATAAGCCCTTCTTCAGGAATGTATTCATGTATTTGTCCAGGTGTTTTATGAATGCTGCTATTGTGTCTGCTTCCACCATCGCCTCTGGCAGCACATTCCAGGCACTCACCACCCTTTGTGTGAAAAACATGCCTCACGCATCTCTTTTAACCTTGCCCCCCCCGCCCCTTGAAACTTTAGCCCTTGTAACTGACCCCTCCACCCTCGGAAAAAGCCATATACTTTCCACTCTATCTATGCCATTCACAATCTTATAATCTTCTATCAGATCATCCCTCAACCTCCTGAGTCCCAAGGAAAACAAACCCACTCTATCAAAACTTTCTTCAAAGCTAAAATCCCCCATAATAGGCAACATACTTTTCTGTACCCTCTCCAAAGCATCCACATCCTTCTAGTAGTTTGAAGACCAGGGCTGCATGCAATATTCTAAGTGTAGCCTAAGAAAAGTTCTATAAAGCTGCAGCATAACTTGTCTATCCTTACACTCAATACACCTGCCATGAAGGCAAGTATGCCATAGGCTTTTTTTACGACCATATTTACCTGTACTGCCATCTTCTGCTCCCTCAGATCCCTCTGCATATCAGTACTGCTAAGGGTTCTGCCAATCACTGTATAATTCCCACCTATACTTGACCTTCTAAAATGCATCACTTCACATTTATCTGGATTAAACTCCATCTGCCATTTTTGTGCCCATGCCTCCAACTGGTCTATATCTTGCTCAACCCTCTGACAATCCTCCTCACTATCTGCAACTCCACCACTGTATCATCCACAAACTTACTAATCAAGCTGCACAATCCGCAAATGACAAGTTTATTACAAGGTTAATGATAAATCCAATACAACGTCATGTGGAATTGCAGGAATCCCAGTGTGAACATTGACTAGTTAAGGCATGTTTACCGAAAACGGCAGTGGAGAAAACTTCAGTAGATTTAGAGTACAGCAAAGAAAGAGGCCCTTCGGTCAAACTCGTCCATGCCGACCAGATATCCCAACCCAACCTAGTCCCACCTGCCAGCACCTGGCCAATATCCCTCCAAACCCTCCAATTCATAAACCCAGCCAGATGCCTTTTAAATGTTGCAATTGTACTAGCCTCCACCACTTCCTCTGGCAGCTCATTCCATACACATACCGCCCTCTGAGTGAAAAGGTTACCTCTTAGGTCTGTTTTATATTAGATTACGTACAGTGAGGAAACAGGCCCTTCGGCCCAACAAGTCCACACCGACCCTCCGAAGAGCAACCCACCCAGACCCATTCCCCTACATTTACCCCTTCACCTAACACTATGGGCAATTTAGCATGACCAATTCACCTAACCTGCACATTTTTGAATTGTGGGAGGAAACCGGAGTACCCGGAGGAAACCCACGCAGACACGGGGAGAATGTGCAAACTCCACACAGTCAGTCGCCTGAGGCGGGAATTGAACCCGGGTCTCTGGCACTGTGAGGCAGCAGTGCTAACCACTGTGCCACCGTGCAGCCTGTCTCATCCTAAACCTATGCCCTCTAGTTCTGGACTCCCCCACCCCAGGGAAAAGATTTTGTCTGTTTATCCTATCTATGCCCTTCATGATTTTATAAACCTCTATAAGGTCACCCCTCAACCTCCGACACTCCATGGAAAACAGCCCTTAGCATATTCACGCTCTCCTTATTGCTCAAATCATCCAATCCTTGTAAATCTTTTCTGAACCATTTCAAGTTTCACAACATCTTTCCGATTGGAAGGAGACCAGAACTGCACGCAATATTCCAACAATGGCCTAACCAATGTCCTGTACAGCCACAACATGACCTCCCACCTCCTGTACTCAATACTCTGACCAATAAAGGAAAACATACCAAATGCCTTCTTCACTATCCTATCTACCTGCGACTCCACTTTCAAGGAGCTATGAACCTGCACTCCAAGGTCTCTTTGTTCAGCAACACTACCTAGCACCTTACCATTAAGTGTATAAGTCCTGCTAAGATTTGCTTTCCCAAAATGCAGCACCTCACATTTTTATCTGCTTCTGTGCTGTGACTTTTCTCAAACAGGTTCCTCCAAGATCGTAGTGAAGTTCACTGTTTTTTAATTTTCCCAGACGCACTCTGATGTCCAGCGACACTTGAATTCAAACAGCAAAGGCAGTAACTGCTTATTCTGTCAGTTAGCAGTGTCGGTTCTGGATCTTGTTCTTGTTCTTTCTCTTTCTCTTTCTCTCTCTCTCTCCTGCACCGACCTCATCATGTGCTTCCTTTGTCTGTTTTTCTCCCTTTTAAAACTGCTGTGGTCTTGACTTTTTTTTTCTCCAAGGTTCCAAAACAATGCAACAGCATATAAAACAGTAATTGCTGCTGCTGGAATTCGAGGAAATCACCTCCAACACCTAAAATACCTCAATAAAAGAGCAGCTGTTACAGCCAGAAATTTTTCCCATCCTCCATCTTGCATTACCCAGAATCCTTGTCAGCAGATCATGAAAAGAGTATGTGTTAGACCCATTTCAAAAGTGCAGAATGGAATTCACTAAGCAGTGTAAATGATTTCCTGTATTGCATCCAATGAATTTCTAGCCCTCCTACAACGTGTCTCTTAAGTTTGAGTTTTAGGTTTGTGCTGTATACATGGAGATGAGAGAGTTTCATTAATTCAAGAAGCAGCAGTGTCATGCACAGTTTCAATTGTACCCTTTACAAAGTGCATTCTCATTTTTAGTCATGTCATGAGTCCGAAACTACATTAATCTCAAATAGTCCAGCATACTTGCAACACTAGTTTTATACCACCTCAAAAACATCTGACTCTACCATGGTAAGGTAAATATTTAGTTTACCCTCATCTCCTGTTTCATTCATTTTCAGCCAAATGGGTAATTTTCCTTGACAATTATACCAGTCTCTCCTTGATAGGTTGAATTCCCCCATTATCTCCACATATGTCTTCAGCACTATTTTTAATTACATACAGTGCTGACTCATTTTGTACCTGAACATAATTTGGAATTAGATTTTCGGAAACCGATTTTATTATCACGCGTACTCAAGTGCTGCATGCACTACAGGAGTACAGTGAAAAGTGTACAAAATTGTCATTCTTTCATTTCTTCAGCCAGAGAGTGGTGGGCCTGTGGAATTCATTGCCACAGAGTGCAATGGAGGCTGGGACACTAAATGTCTTCAAGGCAGAGATTGATAAATTCTTGATGTCACAAGGAATTAAGGGCTACGGGGAGAATGCGGGTAAGTGGAGTTGAAATGCCCATCAGCCATGATTGAATGGCGGAGTGGACTCGTTGGGCCGAATGGCCTTACTTCCGCTCCTATGTCTTATGGTCTTATGGTCTTATTCTCTGGTGCCATCTTAAAATACAAAACCAGAATTTAAAAAGACAAGAGAAGAAATAAAATAATCAGAGCCAAAAGCAATAGAAAAAAAGACACCCAGATCTTAAAGTCCTCATCCAAATGAAAAGGAGAAAAGTGTAGGTTTTAAAGTCTTACCTCACTTGTCTTGCCCATTTCTAGAATTCATCAACATGTTCCATTTGGAAGAATCTTTAAAATTACTCATATTACCTCAAACTCAATTTTAGAAGTTTTGAAATATGTTTCACTGTATTCCTCAGTTCTTAATTTTTCACATGAAATGTCAAAAAAATTTCCATTCATGGCAACATCTTTCTGTTATGCATTACACTCAAGTAAGACTCCTCCCCTTTTGTCTGGCAATTCCTAAGGTCCTAGGATGACTTTGTTCCACTCCAGAGTTGTGAGTCTTGAGATGCCCAATAGTTTGATGGTTGATCCTAAGACCCTTCCACAAGATGGGGCAGAAAATGTTTGAAGAGATGGGTGGGTGGGATGCTCAGATTTCTGCACATTCCTTCTGCTGTTTGTTCTTGGCCTCCACCTGGGCCTGTCAGAGATGCCCATAATGATCCATTTATGATACTTCTTCTCTAGTTTAAGTGCTCTTGAGTAAGAGCCAAGAGATATTCATTGTTTTGAAGACATGCCTAAAGGTTTCCTCTGTCCTGTTGGTAGCCATTTGCTGAGACAAAGCCTGGAGTAGAGAACTTGATTTAGGAATCTTGTGTCATACATGTGAATGATGACTGTAACCAGAGCCTCAGCACTGGGGAAGACATTGATTTGTGCTTGTCCTGCCAGTGGATTTGTAGAGTTTTATGAAGTTATCAATCATGATAATTCTCTCAAAATTGTGGTAGCTGAAGTACATCGGAGCCATGGACACCTGGGAGATGGCTAGTTCAGTTGGTTAGACAGCTGGTTTGTGACACTGAATGATATCAACAGCATCAATGAGATTCCCATATCAACTAAGGTTACCATAAAGCTCCCAGCTTGCCCCTTGCCTGAGATGTGGTGACCCTGAGATTAAATCCACTACCAGTTATCTCTCTCTAATGAGAGAGCAACTTATACTCCTCTGGGACAATGCAACTTTACAGCGTTGTGTTTAGTTTTGACCCTGCTCTATTGTGAAGTGATTTAGCTTGACCACCGACACACCAAAGCATTCATCATGATACGTTTGCATCACTTCAAATCCATTAGATTTGCCAAGCACTTGCAGTCAAAATTAACTCAATACATGGTGTCTAATAAAGACACACACTCACCCTCAGTTTCAATTATTCCATCTTCTGTGATGTGTTATAGCAGCTGGTGCTGTATTTATTTGGTGATACAACAGTTGGATGCTTGGACCTTTGGGAAACTTGATGCCAAATCGCTTAATTGATTTCGATGTTATGTTTGATTTCTCAGATTGATTGGGGAGCATCAACTTGGATGAATCATGGGATGGTGGATGGAACAAAGAGCTGCTTCAAATTAGACTGTGGTGATTTGGGAAAATGTCAAGAGGCACTGCCCAACACAAATGAATTCTCAAATCCTAACAAGAGCTACTTAGATTGGGGATCTATCGAAAATGTTAAAACTGATGTGGTTGATATTTGGTTAGGCATTAAGAAATTAATGTGCTAAGTGTTACAAAATTAAAGCAAGTAGAAGGATAAAATTTAGATTAGCCTTGATTCAAATGAATGACACAACAAGGTTAAATGTTTTTCAGACAACTATGCTGTTTGTTTCAATTGTTTGTACCTCACATTGTTGATGTAATTTAAAACAGGTATGGGTGAACACTTTAAACCTAAGACATAATATATTGTAGGATTGAGCAACCATTATTTAAATACTGGACAAAAACCTGGACTTTTCTAACATCTGAAATACTAGACAAAATCCTGAGCTCAGGCTGCAACAAATACACACAGAGCCAAAATGATTTCATTCTGGGACTATTGTTCAGTTTGGAATTCCAATTTACACCTCCACTCTCAGAGAATAATCAACCAAACTAACGTTTCCAATTCCGACTAAGCTTCATGGACAGTATGGGGCCTACACAGATACCAAACACCAAATACCAACACAGTTTTGAGGGGAGATAATGAGGCACACAGTCCATATAACTGCCAGCCCTGATCTCACTTAGGGGAGAAATTTATTTTTTAAAATAACAAACTTCTGCTCAAACAGCTTCCTTACAGGCTTTCAGTCCCAACAAGCTGCTTCAGAACCAAGAACCACAGAGGCTGAACAGAGAAGCTGAATCAAAAAGACAAACCAGGGGCATCACTACAACAAAGGACATCTGAGAGGGCCAAGCCAAACAAGCGCTATCTGAACAAAAGCTTCAAGAGAGGGGCCTGTTCCAAACCAAGAGAATTGACGTCAAGAACCTCAGCAACCAGATGTGCAATAAAATGATGTTTTCCCCAATGGTGATGATTTGGGGATGCCAGTGTTGGACTGGGGTGTACAAAGTTAAAAATGACACAACACCAGATCTTTTCCAATATATCATTTCAGTCACATTACACTGTAAACTTTTGCTATAAACTTTGTGTTTTATACTCCACAACCAACTGATGAAGGAGCAGCACTCCGAAAACTAGTTCTTCCAAATAAACCTTTGGACTATAACCTGGTATTGTGTGATTTCCCCAATGGTGAGCTTAAACTCCTGAGACCCCAAAGTTTCTGACCTAGTGAGCAGGGAAGGAAAGGCAGGTGGTCACAGTGCAAGGGATCCCAGAGGTAGTTCCTCTGATTAAAGCTTCTAATATTGTTTAATCTGTGTTGTATTTAATAGTTTATTTCATTACTGTCCTCTGTAAAATAGATAGTGTTAATTTCCCTGTTTATCGCATTTACCTTTATTTCTTGTATTAAACTTACCTTTTGTATTGTAAGTAAATGCATAGATTCTTTTGTCCTGAAACAGCTGTCTACTGCATTCACCATTTCACATTCCCTCAATAAGTCCAGTGTCTAGAACCAGGGATCTGGGGGTGATCCAAACCACCTTAAACCAGTAAATTACTGATTGCAAACCAGAAACCCTACAGAATGGCAACCCACAGTAGGATGCTGGTGGAGGAATGTGGTGCAGTAGAGGGTGTTTTAGAAGCAAATTCTGATGGAGGTGAGGATCTCCTCCTATGTGTTTAAAAAGGTAAATATATCAAAGAAATTGGTCCTGATCTCTTGCAGGCTGACCATCCAGGGGAGGGAGCAGCCCAGTGGACTGACGGCAAGGAGCATAAGCAGTCCATGGAGAAGGCAGGCTCCTCTACCTTCAGCGACAGCTCTAGATATTGGATTCGAATTGAAGGCCGAGTTAAAGGAAGCAAAGGAAAGCTGTGGCATGAGGACCAGGGTAGGAGAAATGTTGTATGCAGACCTGCAGCGAGAGGCAAGAGAGGTGGCAGGCAGAGAAAAGATACAGAAGCAAACTAGATTACATGTGGTATCAGGTCACAGAAGCCAAAGATAGTGAACTTGCCATAAAGAAAGAAAATAGACGCCTGGGGAAGCAAGTTAACATGCAGGAGGAGAAGCCCAGGGACATCCAGACAGTGGACAATGTAGCCTGCAGCAAAGCATACAGAAGGGAGAGCACAGTCTCTGCCAGGGACAGATCCATGAGCTGAGACTATTTCTGTCCTAGGCTAGAGGCACGGTTAGCCTGATAAGTATGGGTGTAGCCCAGGCAGGCAGGAAGGAGCAAGGGGGTGAGGTGAGAATGGATGATCGGGCAGTCAGGGATGCTCAGTTGCTATGGCACCAGGGTGCGTGGGGTGGGGGCGCAGGGAGCAGTGTGGCAGCTGTGACAGTGAATAGACTGCAGGCAGGAGGGATTACTGAATCACCACCTGTGGGACTGGGAGCAGGCCCAGTCTGGCAGCAGGTAAGTGGCGGCACAGGGTCAGTTTAGAGAGTTACTTTGTGTTCTCACATGGAACCCAGCAGCTCAGGTCCATGGTAGCACACCTGGGGAAACTCATGTCTGTACCTTTCTTGGAAGTGGAAGAGGCAGGAGAGATAAATGACTGTGATGATGCCAAGTTGGCCAAGTTGCTGTTGTTCCCCCTGGACAGCAGACTTTACAAGTTTCTCTCAGCTGACAGCAAGAAGGGGCAGTGGACATTTGCCTCCATCCAGGAAGAGATCCTGGAAACCATGGGCTTCAATGATGGAAGGAGAAACTGAGGACTGCAGATGCTGGAGATCAGAGCTGAAAATGTGTTGCTGGAAAAGCGCAACAGGTCAGGCAGCATCCAAGGAGCAGGAGATTCGAGGTTTTGGGCATGAGCCCTTCTTCAGGAAAGGAGGGCTCATTCCTGAAGAAGGGCTCATGTCCGAAACGTCGATTCTCCTGCTCCTTGGATGCTGCCTGAGCTGCTACGCTTTTCCAGCAACACATTTTCAGCTTCAATGATGGAAGCCCATTTTCCCGAATAGAGAACACGCTGCAGATCATAGGGGAAATCCCATAGGTTTGCAGACAGGCTGTGGCCTTGTTTACTTGAGTACCTGTGGAAGGTACCTCAACTGGGATAACCTCCGGGAGGATGACCACTGGTTCCACTTCCTCGTGGTCAACAGCCTACGGAGGCTGCAGACAAAGGCTGAGATTTATTTCGACCTCAAACAACCCCAGATCACCGAGGCGACAGTAGCGAGACAGCAGTGCCTAGTATTCAGGAATGGCTGGGGGAGGACGGGCCACCCTAGGGTAGGGTATGTGAACTGAAGTCCTCTGATAGTAACAAAGAGTGGCACTCAGGGGGAGGTAGCCCTCCCAATAAGATGCACAACTGCTTCAAATGTAGGAGGAGCGAACGCTGGTGGAGGATTGTCCCAATCAACAGAGGAAGGGTGAGTGGAAGGATCCTCCTTTGTGTGTCAAGGTACTAGGTCCAGTAGTGCAGGGGTCCCCAACTCCTTTGAGGGGTTTTTAGAGGAGCACCAGACCACACCCCTAGGGCCAGGGATGGTAGCCATAGCAGTGAGCACAAGAGCCCCCACTGCCCCACTCCATAGCCCCTGACCTGTGATTAGAGCCAGAAGGGTTCAAGATGAACCTAAAGAAGGCACAGGTGGGCCAACAGGTAGCAAAGCTCCTGGAGCAGACTGTACAGGCAGGTGAAAGAACAAAGACCAAACCTGCATTGAAGGCAACCACTAGGCTGGCATCCTGGCCAACAAAGGTTCCTGAGCAGGTACTCGCCAGGACCTGAGTGGTTCAGGCCCAACACCAGCAGCCAGGGATAGAGGGGAAGCAAAGGCAGGTGCAAGGGTAGCACTGGTCCCTGACCTGAGGATGGTCTGAGGACAGAATCCTGTCCTTAATCTTCTCCTGGAAATGCTGGCTGGGGAAACAAGGTAGACAGCCCGCACAAAATAACAAGGCAGCTGGGTGCTGTGGGCTGCAATAACAGGGCAGGCAATCAGGCAGCCACAGTTCCACAGGCCACAGGGCCAGGGCTGGTGAACTGCCTCACAGGGCAGGGTAGCCTGCCCATAGTCTGGTTCTCAGGAGGTTCCCTGATTAGTAAGGGGCGAGCGCTGAGGAGAACTCCCTAAGATCCGAAGGAAAAGACACCATCGTCCCAATGTACCTGCCACCAGATAGTGAAAAGCCCTCAGGGGAGGCCACCAGCCATGCAGCAGCCACAGACAGTGAAGAGCCCCTCAGGGAAGCCACAGTTCCCCAGCCACAGGCCCAGTGTCAGCAAAGGCCCTCCCAGGCAGGTCTGGCTGCACATAGTTTGGGACTTGGGAAGTGCCCTAAAGCCAGGGACACTATTGCCCTAGAGGTGGAAAGGAAGATAGCAGCCATGAAAAGGGGGCACCCCCGGGGAGCCTGCACAGCCAGGGGAAGAAGCCAAGATTCCCTCAAGCCACAATAGTCTGTCCATAGTCTGGGACTTGGGAGGACCCCTGGTAAGCAAAGAAGAAGCACTGCAGAGAACCCTCTGAATCCAGAGTCTGGGACACCATGGTCCCTGGGGTACTTGCTATACAGAAGCCGTAGCAAGGATTGACCTTTCAGATTTAGCCTGGTCACCTGGAGATGAGTGGCATTGTACAGTACATAGCTTTTATCTAAAATTTAAGTTTAGGCTATAAGTGTACATAGTGTTTAGATTAGATGAGATTACTTACAGTGTGGAAACAGGCCCTTCGGCCCAACAAGTCCATACCGGCCCACCGAAGCGTAACCCACCCATTCCCGTACATTTACCCCTTTTACCTAACACTACGGGCAATTTGGCTTGGCCAATTCACCTGACGTGCACATCTTTGGACTGTGGGAGGAAACCGGAGCACCCGGAGGAAACCCACGCAGACACGGGGAGAATGTGCAAACTCCACACAGTCAGTCGCCTGAGTCGGGAATTGAACCCGGGTCTCTGGTGCTGTGAGGCAGCAGTGCTAACCACTGTGCCACCGTGCCGCCCATATGTTATGTTGAATTATACTAAAATTTAAACTGAAGTTCACTTTCCCAAATGATGTCAAGGTAGACAGGGTGACTGCACATAACCTTAATCTGGGAGGTGTTGTAAAGGTTCCACTGGCTAGAATTTGAGAGACACAAAACAAACAGACATATATAACAAGCACATGAGGGGACACCAGAGAGCGTGATATCGAGACCATAGATATTGACACCGCGTGGGTGGCATGGTGGCACAATGGTTAGCACTGTTGCCTCACAGCGCCAGAGACCCAGGTTCAATTCCTGCCTCAGGCGACTGACTGTATGGAGTTTGCACATTCTCCCTGGGTTTTCTCCGGTTTCCTCCCACAATCCAAAAATGTGCAGGTTAGGTGAATTGGCCATGCTAAATTGCCTGTAGTGTTAGGTGAAGGGGTAAAATGTAGGGGAATGGGTCTGGGTGGGTTACGGGTCGGTGTGGACTTGTTGGGCCGAAGGGCCTGTTTCCACACTGTAAGTAATCTAATCTAATCAAAAATTATATAATGGGTCGGAGGTGTAACGTGAGTGAAAATTGTGATCCTTTGTTTTCCTGTATAAAATGTGTTGAAGGTTTGAACATAGGGTCATGTATATGCACTGGATACTGTGTCCCTGTATGTTTGATCATTCCCTGATCCTGCTTTGTGTATTTCTTTCAGGACACAATGCACTGTCTCTGAAGGGAGGAAATATGTGTATGTGTGTTGGGGTTTTAGTCATTTGGTGAGTTGGCTTTTGAGTCTCAATGATTGTTGCTCATCCAGAATGATACTCTAAGGCATGGAATATCAAAAGAGGGATATTTAGGATTGAGCAAAAATCCCCAACAGCTAAAATACTGGACAAAAGCCTAAACTCAGGCTGCAACAAACACACACAGAGCCAGAATGAATTCAGATGGGACTATTGTTCAGTCCCATATTGGGGCTGTTGGAATTCCAATTTACACCTCCATTCTAGGAGAACAATCAAGCAAACCTAACAGTCTGGACTGAAATTAACTTTTACACCTCAGGCTACATTTCACAGACAGTATGGGCCTACACAGATACTAAACACTGAACTTCAATCAAAATCCATTCACAGAGATATTGATCATTCAACTTCAATCAAAATACATTCACACATAATCTTAACTATCAGGAAATTATTTGACTTCAGAAGGAAACAGCAGAAACACAATGACTAACACAGATTTGAGGGGTGATAATGGGGTACACAGTCTCTTTAACTACCAGCCCTGATCTCACCTGGGAGAGAGCCTTTTTTTTCAACAACAAGCTTCTGCACAAGCAGCTTCCCCACAGACTTCCAACCCCCAACAAGCAGCTTTTGAGCCAAGAACCACAGAAGCCAAACAGAGGACCTGAATTGGGAAGTCAAACCAAGGGTATCACCGCAACAAAAGACATCCATGAGGGGAAGCCTACCGAGTGCTATCAGAACAAAAGCTTCCAGACAAGGCCTGTTCTGAACCAGGAGAAATGATGACAAGAACCTGTAGCAATCTCACACACTTCAAAACCATGTTTTCCTCAGTGGTGAGCTTAAAATCCAGAGACCCTAAAGTTTCTGAAGGGAGAGGAAGGCAGGTGATTACAGTGCATGGAACCCCAAAAGTAGGAAGCCTGATTAAAGTTACTGTGATTAAAACTTTTGTTTTAGCTTCAAATAGTGTTTCATCTATATTTTATTTAACAGTGCATTTCATTACTGTCATATGTATAATTGATAGCGTCAATTTCCCTGTTTATTGCATTTACCTTTATTTCTTGAATTATACTTACCTTTTGTATTGTAAGTAAATGCAGAGAACCTTTTGTCCTGAAAAACCTGTCTACTGCTTTCTTCATTTCACATTCTCTAAATAAGTCCAGTGTCTATAATCAGGGATCTGGGGGTGATTCAAACCACTTAAACTCAGCAAATTACTGAATGCAAGCCAGAACCCTACAATATTATGTTAAAAATTGAGAATTATTCAAATATTCAAGTTTTGAACAGCTACTATTCTGCTGCGTGTAGCCTAATACAAGTCCCTTTCACCCATCACCCTTGAATTATATTGGTTCCTGGCCCAGTGACATCTCAACTTTATGATCTTACCCTTTAATCCTTCCTCAGTCATGCTGCTCATTACCTCTGTAATCTTCTTAAATCCTACAACTCTGAACTATTTTCAATTCCGCTGCTTGGCACACCTCCAATTTTAATTGCTCTACCATTGGTGACTGCACCTTCAGTCATTTCAGCACTAAGCTCTGTAATCGCCTCTCTAAATCCCACCACCTCTCTTATCTCCTTTGAGATCTATATTTTGTCTATCAGCTTGTTTTGGCTCTGTAACACTTGGCATTTTCTTTTAAAGCGCTTAAAACCGACCTCTTCAACAAAGCTCTTTTGAGTTTTGTTTACCCATTTTTCTCCTGATGTGGTGTGTTGTCAAAATTTGTTTGGCAACACTAGAATAAAATATCTCTGGATGTTTTTAACCACATTATAAATGAGTTACTGTCATATTGAAAGAATTGAGAACATAGGAACTGCAGTTGGATGGCGTCCTGTGCTGTTGCATTGTTATCAAAAGTATCAAATGTATTTCATTGGATTGCATTTTCACTTTGGAATTAGTTGACTGTCCCATTCGAGAGCTAAGCCCAAAATCCAGGTTGAGAGCCACCGCAGGGTTAAGGGAGTGCTGCACTGTGGAGTTATTTACCACAGAGGGATGTCAAAGCTAGTTCGTTCCATTTATTCAAGGCTGCGATTCACAGATTTTTAATCAATGATTAGGGGGATAAAGCAGGAAAATGGAGTTGAGGATTATTAGATCAAAGAAGGGCTCATGCCCGAAACGTCGATTCTCCTGCTCCTTGGATGCTGCCTGACCTGCTGCGCTTTTTCAGCAACACATTTTCAGATTATCAGATCAGCCATGATATCATTGAATAGCAAAGCAGACGCGATGAGCTGAATGGCAGATTTGCTTCTATGTCTAATGACCTTATAGTTTACACTGTTGTTTCACATCATCTTTCAGTTGAGGGATTAGAAGAAGGTCTGGCTGTCTTCTTAGGCAGATGCAAATGAGAATAGAATCCCTACAGTATGGAAACAGGCCATTCAGCCCAACAAGTCTACATCGACTCTCTGAAGAACAACCCTTCCCTATACTATCAATGTAGCATTGCATTTCCCATGGGCCAATCCATCTACCCTGCATATTTGGACTCTGGGAGTAAACCCATGCAAATACGTTGAGAAGGTCCATTCAGACAGTCACCCGAGGGTAGAATTGAACCCATGTCCCTGGCATTGTGAGGTAGCAATGCAAACCACTGAGGCACCGTACCATCCCAAATGCTGCAAATGTTCCCACTGAAGAGATTTTGTGGAACAGGTGAGGTCTGTCAAGTACCCTGGTCACTATTTATCCCATAACCAATAGCACTGAACTGGACAATGTGCTCACTATCAAACTGCTGCTTGTGGATACTTGCTGTGTACAAATTAGTTCCTGTGTTTCACAATTTACAGCTGTAACTACAAGTCAAATTTTCTTTATTTGCTGGAAGGTACTCAAAACTGCTCAACTGGGAGATAGTGAGGACAACATATGCTGGAAAGTCAGGATTGATAAAGTGTGGAGCTGGAGAAAGCAGAGCAGGTCAAGCAGCATCTGAGGAGCAGAGAAGTCAATTTTTCAGGTTGGAACCTTTCATCAGGACTGGGGAGGGGCTGAGAAATACATAGAGGAAGAGGGGTTGCGCTGGAGGAAAGTTAGGTGGGATGTTGATAGGTGAATGCAGGTAGGAGGTAATAGTGATTGCCAGTGGGAAAGGTGGATTGAATTGGTAAGAAGGAAGTTGGACAGGTTAGGTCAGGATAGGGGGCGAGGCAGAGAAGGAGGGCTGGACCTGTGATGAGTTGGGGAATGGGGAGATTTGAAAGCTGGTGAATTCTATGTTAAGACTGTATAGTTGTAACCTCCTGAGGCAGAAGATGAGGTGTTCATCTGCCAGTTTTCACCTTATATTGATGGTGGAGGAGGCCCAGGATGATGCAAGTTGAAATGGCAGACAACCGGAAGTTGGAGTTGATTGGAGTGTACGGACCATAGATGTCCCCTGAACCAGTCCGCAAGCTTGCGCTTTGTCTCTCTGATGTAGAGAAAACCACATCGGGAGCAATGGATGCAATAAATCAGGTTGGAGGAAATGCAGGTGAATTTCTACCGGAAATTCCCCCTCACACTCCCCCGACGACATGTCTGTCCTTGTCCGCTTCCAACATCAACATAAGGCCACATGCAAACAGAATGCAGAAGAACCTCTTCTTCTGCCCTAGGAGCTCACAACCATACAACCTAAACATAGAAACAGACCAGCTTTTAAATCTTCCTATCCCCCACCTCATCCCAGGTCCAGCCCTCCCTCTCTGCCACACCCCCTTGACCTGACCTACCTGTCCACTTTCCTTCCCGCTGACCCATCACTACCATCTTCTACCTGCATCCACCTATCGCCATTCTATCTAACTTTTCTCCAGCCCCACCCCTCCCACTATCTATTTCTCAGTCAGTTTCCCCCCCCCCCACACTCAATATCTCCCCAGCACCTCAGATGCTGCTTGATCTGCTGTGTTTTTTTTCAAACTCCTGATCTTGCGGCTGCAGCCTTCTGAAGCAATGTATCTCATATTCTCGATGTGGACAAGCTAGTGTTGGACTCGGGTGGACAAAGTTAAAAAAAATCACACAACATCAGGTTATAGTCCAACAGGTTTATTTGGAAGCCCTAGCTCTCAGAGCATTGCCACCTGATGAAGGAGCAGTGCTCCAAAAGTTAGTGCTTCCAAATAAACATATTGGACTATAACCTGGTGTCTGGTGTTGTGTGATTTTTAACATTCTCATATTCTCACAATCCTTTGTGTAAAGAAATATTTTGCCAGATTGATTTAATGTAAATATTTAAATTATCTTACATGTACATTTCCCTCTGAGAAAAAAAAAGGAGTGAAAATAGACTATTCAGTCTAATCATAGGTACTCTTTGGTATCAATTCCATTTTCCCAGTGGTCCCCACATCCCTTTATTCTCTGAGCTCAAAGGTCAGTTTGCCCTAGCCTCAAATATATTCAGCAATGAATCATTTACAACACTCTGGTAGGGAGAGTTTAAAGGATTCATCACCTTCTAAGTGAAGCAATTTCTCCTCATCTCGGTCCTAAACATTTGGTTCTTTATCCAAAATATGTGTTCCCGTCAGAAATTTTTAAGATTTGTAACTCAGGTTGATAATAGGTATGTAAGTTAGCTCACTGAGCTCGAAGGTTTGTTTTTAGATGTTTCATCACCATGCTAGGTAACATCATCAATGAGAGCGTCTGGTAAAGCACTGGCGGTATGTCCCATCTCTCTATTGATAGCTCTTGGTTTCTCAATGAGTGTGATGTCATTTCCAATTCATTTTTTTCTTCAAAGGCAGCTGGATAGGATCTAAATTGACATGTTTATTGATGGAGTGTTGGTTAGAATGCCATGCTTCTAAGAATTCTCATGCATGTCTTTGTTTCACCTGTCCTAGGATGTGTGTGTTGTCCCAGTCAAAGTGGTGTCCTTCTTTGTCTGTATGATTAGAAACTAGTGACAGTGGGTTGTATCTTTTGGTGGCCAGTTGATGTTGATGTATCCTGGTGGCAAGTTTCCTGATAGTTTGTCCGATGTAGTGTTTTTCACAGTTCTTGCATTGTATCTCATAAATGATGTTAGTTCATTAGCCACTGTTTAAATGTGTTGGTAGGTTTGTGGGCTACCGTGATGCCAAGGGGTCTGAGTAGTGTGGAAGTCATTTCTGAATACGTATTTGATGTAAGATAATGTGGCTATAGTTTTTTGGTGAGTTGTGTCTGCTTGTTTGAGTTTGTTTCTGAGGAATCAGCGGATTATGTCTATTGGGGTCCTGTTTTTCTTGAAAGCGTTGTATAGATATTTTTCTTCTGCTTTTTCTATACAATGTTTTCAAACTACTCAGACCCCTTGGCATCATGGTAGCCCACAAACCTACCAACACACTTAAACAGCGATTTAAACACTAAACAAAAAATAAAATAAAATATTGCAGTTGCTGGAAATCTGAAACAAAAACAGAAATGACTGGAGAAACTTCACATATCTAGCAGAATCTCATAATCCCGACAGTGCAGAAACAGGTCATTTCACCCAAGAAGTCCACACCGACTCTTCAAAGACCCATCCCCTACCATATTACTCTACATTTAACCCTTACTAATACAAATAACCTCCACATCCCTGGAATCTATGAGCAATTTAGCATGGCCAATTCACCTAACCTGAACATCTTTGGGAGGAAACCAAAGCAAACCCACACAGACACAGGGAGAATATGCAAACTCCACACCGACAGTCATCCGAGTCTGGAATTGAACCCTGGTCCCAGGCATGCTAAGGCAGCAGCACTAACCACTGAGCCACTATGCTGTCCATCTGTGAAGAGGAAGCAGAGTTAACATTTCAGGTCCAGTGACCCTTCTTCATCCGTACTGGCAAAGTATGTCCAGTGACTCTAGCATATATCACAGACATAGCGGTCTTAGCACTGATCACTGCTGGACCTCACTGGCAACATATCTCCAGACATCTATTGATGATGACCATCTATTCGCAACATTACAATGAATTATCTGTTCATTCCAAGATCTGACCTTCCTCATACATTCTTATATGTAATGTAATTGAATTATTTGATGGAGTACCAGGGAAAGTCAATGATGGTAGAGAGACAGAGATCAACTTTTTATTGGTATTTGACATCATAGGTTTTCTAAATCACAAGGAATTAAAGTGAAATGGCAATCTGGGTGCAAAATTAATTAACAGACAAAAAGCAGGAATTAATGATTTTTTTTTCCAGATGCATGCAAGTGTACAGTCTACATTAATCAGTGGTAGGATTGCTACACTTTTGGATGTATATTGGACCAGATATTCTGATCACCATCAGAACACCAGTATTCCTTTTAAACATTACCCTTTTATTTGTGGATAACTTTCAAGCCAAGTCTGCTCTTTCCTAAATATGCCTCTGTGGGAAAACCAGGGAGAAATCCCTTCAGTGCAGGTATAGCATTGCAATCTAAGGCATGTCCTTTTTCTGACATTTTCAGAAGTTAAGGGCCCCAAGGACACTTTGACAGTGACTAAGGAAGAGTAAGGTAAATGAGTGGCTTGGATAGCAGGTGGGGAAGTTTGAAGGCTGTGTACCTTGTGATTAAGGTGGTTACACAGGTGAATAGATTGTCAGGTGAGTGAGGGAGTAGAGTGCCAGATTAGTGGGGTGGTGGAGAGAGAGTGCCCCATGGCTGAGGGGGTTATAATGCCATATCAATGGATCAATACTGAGGGTAAGTATGTGTCCACATTTGGGGGAGGTCACAGTATTGACTGCAGGGATTGTGTTAGTCATGGTAAAGTCGGGTTGGGTTGGCTTGGAGAAGGAGTGTCCAGGTTGAAGGGGTCAATTACCTAGAGTTCTGGTAGGTTCTTAACATGCTCACTTTTCATGGGTTACTATTAAGCTTAATCGAATCAGAATCATCAGAATTTAAGGGAGTTTTCCAGACTCTTCCAGACCCATGGAATTACCCACATGAAGTTGTAATTGGTGAAACAAGCACTCAGATGGCAAATAAAATTTAGTATTGACAAGCATGAAGTGATATCTTTGTTTAACAAAAATAACCAAGGACATGCCCGAGATTAAGCACATAGTTGAAGGTAATATTTCAGTCTCATATTTATCTTCAACACTGCAAGAGATGCTGTCTTATTGTATGGAACATGAAAATTATATTCGCTTGCCTCACCTCCATCCCTAAAAAGGGTGGAGTGCAAAGCTCTGAAGGCCTTCACCTGGAGGGGTGGGGGTGTAAAAAAACACAGGCAGTCTCTCTGGTTTCCTGTCTAATACTTTTCTCTAAACCAATATCACAAAAACAGATTATTGGATTAGAGGTCTCCTAATTACTGGCAACAAATGTTAGAGTAAGCATTGATCGGCATTACTGTCATAGGAGAATTACAAGTCACAGCTACTGCTTGCCCAATGTTGCACAGAAGCTCCAACAACTATTGGCGGCCACACTTGATGCGTGCACATCTGACGGAGGCAGAGAACTTCTTCAAAGTGTGAATCCTTTGAGGAGACTTTGCAGAGGTACAAACTTGGTTAGAGACAAAAAAACTGAGATGCTGGAATCCAAGGTAGACAAGTAGGAGGCTGGAAGAATACAGCAAGCCAGGCAGCATCAGGAGGTGGAGAGGTCAACATTTTGATTTGTAATCCTTCGTCAAGACTGGGGGTGAGTGTAAGGGGAGCAGCAGAAAAAGGGGGTGGCAGGGGCAGGGTGGTGAAGTGGGGATAAGTGAAGACAGGTAGAGGGCAAAGAGAACATCAACTTCTCCACCTCCTTATGCCACTTGGCTTGCAGTGTTCTTCCAGCCTCTTGCATGTCGGCCGCACTTGATGGGCAGTGCTTATGTCTCTGGAGACTTTGATCCTGGGAAAAGCCTATCACTGCCCCATTAATTTCCTGAGTGTTACAAGATATACAAGAGAAAAAAAAGCCAAACCTCTTCAATCATTCCTGATAGGTACAAATTCTCAGTCCTGATATCATCCTTGTGAATTGTATATATAAATATTTTAATATTAAAAAGTACCTACCTTCTATGAATACATTTGTTGACATGTTACATTTGCAAAGCAATCTCTGGCAATGTTCCTGCATATTTACAAACTCATGTCTAACACATACAAACACATACTTATGTATACTTTATACAGAGAGCAAGCAGGATGCATTTTGATCAACATTGTTTTTGGGTGTTAATACTCTGATGCTATGGGTAGGAAATGCAATGGTGACTCACTGTCTTTTAAAAAATTGCACTAGTGTCAGATAACACACAGAATATAGTGAGCCCTGTGTACTGAGTTGAAAACTATTCAGCACAACAGAAGTTTGTTGACTTTTACCTTGTCGACAGAAGTGTTCAGAGCATTTCCTGCTATATTCCTGGTCAAAACTGAGAGCTGATGTGCATATCAGCAATAAAGGTAGCATGATGGTACAGTGGTTAACATTGCTACCTCATAGAGCCAGGGACCGAGATTCAATTCCAGCCCCATAGTATCCAGAGATGTGGGGGCTAGGTGGATTGGCCATAGTAAATACAGAGTTACCGGAATAGGGTGGAGGCTGGTGGGATGCTTTTTTGAGAGTCGGTGCAAATTTGATGGGCTGCGCTCTAGAGATTCTATGCTTCATTATATAACAGCACTATGAAATGCTTCAAATACAGTTTGAAGTTCTCTTTGTAGTCTGGGTGACATTGACATTAATGATTAGAAGGAAATTGACATTCAAAAATGGAGACAACTTGTCCATCAAGCCACACCATACTTTCATCAAATGTCTGATAGCAGAACCAAGAATGAGACCCTGCCCTTCACAGCCCATTACAACACGGATATCTGCCCCATGTGCTCAAAGATCTGTAGATTGAGCATAAGCTGTTTATTCATCTTAAAACACACAGCACAAATCTGCTGCTCTGAGTAGACATCATCGTCAAATTGAAGGACAGCCAATGACCATTGCTTTTTTTTAATCTTTTGCTGGATGCTGGGCATTTGACATTTGGAAAAACAGGAAGTGGAAGGAAGATGCTTGTCAACCATTTGAACACAGTATCCAGTATATCATAATTGGTTTTGCAGCAGTTTACCTTGAAAGCTTGTGAACCTGGCTTTAATAAAGTCATGAGGATTTGCTCAACAGTACCCTCACTGAATCCAGAGAATGTGGCTGGAGCATTGTTGGAATTTCAACTGGACGAAATTCCATCCTTAGCTGATGAGTGTGCTTGTTGTTTTGTTTAGGAAGGGATTAACTATAGGTCCCTTTAAACCCAACTTTTTTCTTCTTGTACATTAAATTAAATTTTTCCAGTTCTTAGTCATGACTCAGATGGAAGCACTGTTGCCTCTGTGTCATTAGACTATGTGCTCATAGTTCCATTCTAGTAAATCTAGGCAGGCAGTGCAGCATAACAATCATAAAGTGCTACATGAATAGTGGTGCTATATTTTGGTTGAGACGTTAAACTAAGACTCCATCTGCCCTCTCAGGTGATTGCTACAGACCACAGCCAATATTCAAAGAGGAGCAAGGAAGTTTCTTCCCAGTGTCCTGGCCCAAAATCTAACCTTCAAATAGAACAGATTATTATCTGCACTTCATTTTCCATTGTTTGTGTGTGAGTTGTGATTCCACCATTGCAAAACCTCAAAAATAGTTCTCTTTCTGTTTTTTCAAAATTACAATGAAATCAATGAGGATCATTCAAAAATAACAAATTACATTAAAGTTTATTATGTTTAATATTAACAAGTCCAATGGCATTCTGTCCTTTATTACGAGAGGAACTGATATTAAAATCAGTAATGTTATGGTTCAGTTGCAGGGAATTACTGAGACCAAATCTCAAATACTGCGTGCACTGTGGTATCCTTATTTGAGGAAGGATGTAAAATGTGTTGGAGGCAAATCAGAGGAGGTTTACTAGGTTGACACTTGGAATGAGTGAATTGTTTTATGAGGATAGGTTGGACACACTGTTTGCTTTCAATGGGGTTTAGAAGAGTGAGGAGTATCTTGTTTAATTATATGAGATCTTAAATGGCCTCAACAAGGTTGGCAGGGAAAGGATGATGACTGTTATAGGTCCATTTAAAACTGGCAGGCACTGTTTAAAAATTAGGGGTCATCCTCTCTGAACATAGATGAGAGGATTTTTTTTCTGTCAGATGGTTGTGCAACTTTAGAACTGTCTGCATCAGAAATTGTTAAACTATAGTTCCTCAAATATTTTTAAGATGGAAGCAGATAGATTCTAGTTAGGTGGGGGAATTAAAAATTATTGGAGGTAAAATCGGAATATGCCATTTAAAAATGATCTTATTGAATGATAGATCAGACTTGAGAAGCCATTTTAATTCTGATCCAAATTTTTATGTTCAGAGCAGGGACAAAACAAAAATGTACTTGTTTCCTTAAATAGAACGATAAATGTAGAACAAAGGTACTCAGTAGTTAACGGTTGCTGTTTTTAAAAATTTAAAACTTTTGTATCCTTCTGTAAGAAACACTCTTAATGTGGCTAGAAAGCTGCCAGAAAAAATATTGTCCATATTCACTGAACATTAAATAAAGAAGTCTGGAGTATCCATTCTAACTGTATTTTACTAAGACCAGCCAGCTAGAAGGAAAACTCAAGTTGCTGCAAGAGCACAATGTTTCCTGCAAAAAGCAAGCTTCCCCCAGTTTGGAGGTGGCTTAAAAAAAACAAATTGGAAACTTATTCCATCAAGAAATCTGGCAGGCCAACAAACTGAATTAATTACCATGATGTGTTTCCGTGAGTTACGTCCATCTGCAGCGATTCAGGGCAACACTCAACAAATTGATGAGCTAAAGGGGACATTTAAAAAACAACTTCTATTTCTTTTTCATAGAATCATAAGAGTCTATTGATCCATTGTATCAATACTGGCTCTCTGCCTCAGTACCTCCCCTAGTCCCATTTCTTTTTTTTCCCTCACAGCCCTGCAATTTCATTTTTTATTGAGGTACAGAAATAATTTTCTTTTGAAAGCCATGGCTGAAATATTAAGGCTATTCCTCCAGATGTGTTCACAACAGTAGGGGACATGTAAATGCTTATAAAATATGACCAGTAGCCAACCTATCTTTGTCTTGTCCATCCCCAACCTGTTTCCCATAAAACGGAGAGTGGGAAGAGGTAGATAAGATAGTAGTCTACCTATCCTTAAGCCTATTGAGGACTTTAAGTACCCATTGCCAATGTCCGTCACCAAGATTGGCTAAACAGCACCACTATACTGATCAGGTCTTAAAGAACAACACAGACTGGGTCTGTGGCAGGTCCTGAAGGAATCAACAAGAGGGAAAAGCATACTTGACGTCACATCTCCAAAGTACCTGTCGCAGAAGTACCTGCCCATGGAAAATATCGATGTGACTGACCACTGCACAGTCCTTAAGGATACCTTCACTGTGAAGATATACTGTGTTGGGTAGCACTACCACCTTGCCAAAATTATAGATTTTGGAAAGATCTAGCAATTCAGGTCTGGGTATCCTGTGGGCGATCAGCAGCAGTTGAATTGTGCTCCAACATAATCTGCAGGCTCAAGGCCTGATATATGCCCCAGTCAAGCATTGTCATGAGGTCAGGCCATCAATTGTAGTTCAATGAAGAGTTCAGCATGCCAGGATTAACACCAGATATGCTTATAAATGAGTTGTCAACCTGATGAAGCTACAACACAGGAATACGTACATGCCAAACAGCATATAGTGCAAGTAATAGACTGGGCTGAACAACATAGGCCTGGATTCCAGCGTCACTTCAGAACTTGAACATATAAAAACCAAGGCTAACCCTCTACGGAGTGAGTACTGAGACAGCATTGCACCCTTGGAGGTGCTGTTTTTCAGATCAGTTATTAATGGAAGCTCCATCTCTGCTTATTTTCACATTGCGAGCCACATTGATAATCAGAAAACTTGGTGAAATATGGATGTTAGTCTATGATGCAGAGACAGCCAAAGATGTAGATTCATATCTTTAAAAAATCAGGCACATTGCCCATACATTTATTTATATTGATGGACCACTTGGAATGAAATAAATATTATGTAACAGAAATCGAAAAGCCAGACAAAATGGAGTGGTCAGAAAATCAGTCATTTTCATGTGAAGCAGATAAAAGAGTATAAAAGGAATAACTGTGATAATCACAAGGTATTTCAGCATCCTGGAATTAAACTGAACAGATTATGAGCAATTAAGAGGGTGCTTTTATACTGAGCTACTGAGCAATGCCTGAATTACTGGAAAGTGGAGGTCGCGCTCAAGGCTATGTCTCAGGCGGCTACAGTTATGGAATTCAAAAAGGCTGCAAGATCACAATGAGAACAGTGTATGAGCAAATCTTTAATATGCTCAACCAACACTTTAGTCTATTAGATTGATCAGGAGATGCCCTGCAATGTGCTCCTTTTATCAAGAGAGTGTGAATTAGAGCTGATGGCAGAATAATATAAGTGACTATTGTCTCTACCTCAGATTCATTAAGTATGCTATTATCCTGCTGGCAGCTGTGATAAATTCTATCACCGTTTAAGTAATGTTCTACTACAGTAGAATTTGATGATGGAGTCTTTGATGGAGCAGCAACAGGAGGACATTGATGAATAAGCACAACAAGGTGCTTAGAGTAATGATAGGTCTGCCATAGAGCATTTTGTCACTATCAAGGAGCATGGAAAAACCCAGCTCAAACTTAACAAATGGGGCAACATAGGGTTTGGAGTTAAAGTCTAGCTGGGGTTAACTCTATAGCCACACACTCAGAGACATCTGTGGTACAGAATCTAATAGTTAATGGTTAAGTTACTTTTGTGGCACAGACATAAGTCACTTGGCAATGTTGTGTTGCAATATCATTTGAAAAATCCTTTTTTTTTTGCAGAGCTTCCTTAATCTGCAACCTTCACTCCATTTCTGGTCACGTTGCTGACCTAGAGACATGGCAGTCACATACCTTTTTCAGAATCAGGTCATCAAATCCTCAAATACTTAGTTCTAAAGAAGAACCACTCAAAACATTTAATATGGTGCTCTCTTCATAGATCCTGATTCTCCAGGATTCCAATTTACTTCATATCCATTTGCCTCTTTGAAACTTGGCGAGAGACAAAATACTGCAGATGCTGGAATCAAAGGTAGACAAGCAGGAGACATATCTCTTGATGCTGCCTGGCTTGCTGTGCTCTTCCAGCCTCCTGCTTGTCTATCTTTGAAACTAAGCACCAGCTCTCCAAAATACATGTCATATGCCACAGAATTTCCACTAAATTTACCCCATCAGAAGGAAGTCAAATGCACTTCAGCAGCAATTCACCTTTCAATCAATGCAGTTGATGATTTCTGATAGCTAATCAATTTTTAGAATTTCATTTATGGGATATTATTACCAATTCCTAATTATCCTTGAGAAGGTGGTGATGAACTGCCTGTTTAAACCTTCATACTCCATGTGGAATATCTCCCATGCTGTCAGGAAGGACTTTCCAAGAGTTTGAGCCACCAATAGTGAAAGATCGGCAATATATTTCCAAGTCAAGTTGGAGGCGAACTTGCAGATGGGGGTGTTCCCATATATCTGCTGCTGCTGTCCTTCTAAACAGTAGAGGTGATGGGTTTGGAAGGCTCTATCTAAGGACTCCCCTAGTGAGTTATTGCAGAGCACCTTGGAGGTGGTACACATTGCTGCTACTGAGCATCGATGATCAAATTCCCTTGCTTAGTTCAGAAAGCAGAAATACAAGCACCAAGGGAAGAGAAATGGAATCAATTTGTTCAGGAGTCTAGAATCAACGGGACAATGGATGCTAGGCTTGGATTGAGCTACTGTTTAATCTAGCAGGCAAATAACAACTTGCTTTCTGAAAAATATAACAGCTGCATAATCACATTGCAGTTTGGGAAGTTTACTTCAAAAATAAACCATTAAAGGAGATTTTCACTGACGAACAGAAGAAAATCTTTCACTGCTTCATCACTTAACTTTCAAGAATAAATTCATCCTTTTTCAGCCTCAGGCCATCCTCCTGTGACAGCAGCTGTATTCCTGTCATCATCAACAACCACAGGCAACTTCTGGGCAGCAGCTGTTATTTTTATTATCATCCTGCAGCACACTGTCATAGAAACTATGGGGAAGCTGTGTACTAACCTGGCATGCCTCATTAACATCTAATTCGGGGTGTATTCATATGAGTTCAGTTCACTGTCTCCAGACACCATCAACATTTCAATTTGGCAACATTTGTCTACTTTTCAGCATTTCTAGTCGAGGAAAAAGATGCCTCCTGTCTGTGATCCTTTCTCTTCATTTCTGGGAAGAAGGCACTTTGCAGCTCTCTTCCTATATCTTGTTTATACTCACAACAGAGGAGAATGGTTTAAGTAAAACAAAATATAGTTATCATGTGTGGGCAATGTACCTTAGAACACAAAGACTAGCAATGACTGGCCTAGCACTTGTTTCAAAGTCATCAAAACACAACTGTTCAAGCATTCAATGAGCTGGCTATTTCTGAGAATACGCATCATAGAAACAGGTCATTAGGTCCAACTAGTTTTTACAGTTGTTAATGTTGCATGAAAACCTTCTCTCACCAATAACTTTGAATCTTTTCAAAGAACATTAACATCCGTTCTCCCTCATGCATTTACAGTAAGTTCTACACTCTCACCCACAACTGGATTGCTTATTTTGACATAATTCCAGGTTTAAATTTTATTGAGATGACTCACACTCATATTTCTTCAGAATAATCATGAAGAAAACTGCAGCTTCACTGATGGGGTCCAGTGACTGCTCACAGTAACTCCTTTAGATGGCTGGCAAGGATCAATGGCGTGAATTGCTTACTCTGCTTGTTCAGACTCACATCAGCTAACTGCATGAAAAATATGGAACAGAAGCAGAAGAGAAAAGAGAAGACAAGAAAGAAAGACAGGTTCTTATGACACCTCAGACAATTCGTGCCAATATGCAATAAGACGTGGAGGATGTTTGGGTATGGGCTGATAAGTGACAAGTGTTACATGCCATACCAATGACCACCTCCATGATGATCATCTCTCTTTGACATTCAATGACATTACCATCACTGGATCTCAGCGGATCGACATCCTGGATATTAGCATTGACCAGAAACTGAGTGGACCAGCCAAATAAGTGCAGTAACTGGGAATCCTGCAATCAGTAACTCACCTCCTGATTCCCCATGCATGTCCACTATCCCCAAATCCCCAATCAAGAATGTGATTGTGTATGAAATACCCCTGGACTTTAATAACAACGGCTCCAACAGTGCTCAGTACCATCGAGGAAAAAAATCATTTTATCAGCACCCCAAAAACTGCCTTCAACATTTGCTCCCCCTTCCACTGCTGCACAGTACCAGCAGCACCTTCCACATTCACATGAATGATCTGTAGCACCTTCCACATCCACATCCTCTTTCACCTAGAAGGGGAAGGGCAGCAAATGTAGGAGAGCACCACCACCCACACATTTCCCTCCTAGCAAACATGCTATTCCAACTTAGGCTTATGACCAGCCCTTCATTGATGACTGGGGCAGGGTCCTGAAAATCCCTCCAAAACAATGTGTGCATACCTACATGGCATACTCTGTAGTCATTTAAGAAAAAAGTTTGCCATCTCATCCTCAAGGGCAAATAGAAAGAGGGAACAAATGCTACTTTGCCAATCATGCCAACAGTCTGGGAATTAATAAAATTCTCTCATATCTCCTTATTTCTTTCAAATAAAACTTGATCACCTGCTTAAGTGTGCTTTAATCTTTTATTTTGATTCCTGTGATTGATTGTGTATCTAACCATGTGTAAAGCTATGAAAAAGCCAACCACTTCTCCTGTGGTAATCAAAGTTAAGGAGTTATTTTTATTGTAAACTCATTCAATAAAAAGTATAAACATTGCTAAAAAAATGAAAGTCAATCCTGAATTCAGTGACATTCATACATTATTATGCATGAAAGCAAACAATGCAAGTTACAGCATAATTTGAAAGTATTGGAGAAGGTTGGACGGAGGAAGAATTCAATAGTTAAAAGTCAAAGAGAGTAAAGGAAACGTACATTTTAATGTTAGCCACAAAATCTCGATGGCTGTCACAGAACTAGTTGCTCTTCCAGAGACTGACAATCTTTTACCTCCACTAAGTATGGTCCTTGATATTGTTTTTATTATTAAAATCTGTATTTTCTGGATCTATTCCCATTTGTAACAGAGGGAAATTGTCGACTTGAGGATTATTGAGAGAGAAATGCTGATATTTCAATCTGGCAGACCTTCTTAACGTTACTGGCTCTCTGTCTCTAACTCTTCTGGGTATTAGTATTTACAAAAAGACAGCTTTTCTGCCTTTTTCTCTGCTTGCCAGAAAAGTGACTGCAGTCATGTGACTAGCTTTCAACCTGCACACTTATGTTCCCATTAGGTAAATGGGAACCCTTTGTTAGACGTTGTGTGGATTAAAGGTGGTCTCCGGTGACTGCAGGAAGAATGCCTCATCTTCTGTCTTGGGACCCTCCAACCACACAACATCAAGGTCAATTTCATCAGCTTCTTAACTCCACTCCTGCCATCTCATCCCAGATCCAATCCTCCAACTCGGCACCAGCCACTTGAACTGTCCTACCTCTCTATTTTCCTTCCCACCTATCCGCTCCACCCTCCCCTCCAACTTTTCATTTTCACCCCCACCTGCACCTATCTATTGTCTTCCCAGCCACCTTCAGCCCACCCCCACCCCCACGTTCCTATTTATCTGATAGCCTCCTTCCCACCCTCCTCTATACCCCCTGCCCACCCAACCCCCCCCCCCCCCCCCCCACCCCCCACCCCCACCCCCCCCCGCCCCAACCACATTGCTGATGATGGGTTTATGCCCAAACCATCGATTGTCCTGCTCCTCGGATGCTGCCTGACTTTTACTTTTCAAGTGCAATGAAAACAGTCAATTCATCCCCTTGTGACTTACAAAGGTTATTGAATCTTGATCAGTTATGGCTCCTGAATGATCTACTCTCTGAAAGATAGGGAGAAGCTGTTCACATCACCTCGTGGTGATCATTGACCATGGTGTTATTGACAACATGTCTGTGCCACAGCCAGTCTCAACTAAGATGGAAATTAGTTACTTATCAAACGATTTTTGTCAACAATTTTGTAATTTCCTATGCAGTTGGCAGGTCAAGATAGCTGATAAAGCGTGGCACTGGAAAATGCACAGCAGGAGAGGCAGCATCTGAGGAGTCCTGAAGAAAGATCATACTGAAAATGTCAACTCTCTTGCTCCTCAGAAGCTGCCTGTCCTGCAGTGCTTTTTCCAGTGCCATACTTTATCAACTTTGACTCTCCAGCATCTGCAGTTCTCACTTTCCCTCAAGTCAAAATTGCTTCTATGCAGATATTTTAAAAGTGTCCTGGCTCATTTTAAGGGGTTTTATTTCAAATGAAAAATCCTGGCATTCAATCAGTTCATGGTAATAAAGATTAATATCCATATTTTATAACTTATTGACAAACTGACAAAGTGATATACAGCATAAGTAGATGATTGTGACTCAATTCATTCTGTTAAAAAGGAGTAAAACCAATATCTGTCAAGAAAAGGAGTGTTGATTGTTGAGATATGAATTGGTTGATGTTTAGGTTCGAAAGTTTGTCTGGAAGTCTGGAGAGTGTGAGATGTGCAACATGATCAAAACATTTCTGAGTAGGGTGTACACTTGATGGCTGAAAGATCTTTTTCTCATAGAAAACTTTCAGGAGTTATTTATTTCATTAAAAAATTATTAAGTATCCGGGTAGAGTATTCAAGACAAAATGCCCTAAACTCAGAAGTAATCAGAAGTTTGATCATTTTCTTGAACCTTCTTGAACTATGCTGCTTACCTCCCTTATTCCAATATTGTAATTGTTGCAACATTCTTACATTCATTCTTATGAAGGTGATATATTTCTTCAGTGCAATTATAGATGGATAACAAATGCTGACCTTGCTGGCAATGTTCATATCCCATGAAAGAACAAATTTAAAAATTGTTTCAACAAACCAATTTAGATTTATCGCAGATAGATTTTGGCACAGCATTAATTCTAGTGCAATTTGTTTCCAATTCTATCTAAAATTAATATGGCAACCAAATAAATTACACTGGGTTATACATTGTTTTCCTTGTGTCCTTTCCAATCATTAGTTTAAAAGTTCACTTATTTTCAGGAATCATTGTTCATGAGTGGGTGCCATCTTAACCCTATGCACTGATTCATTTCAAAAGAAAGAAATATATTTTTAGAAACTTTCACAAGTAAATAAGAAATATGAGCAGGTGCATACTATTCAGGACCTTGAGACATCCCAAAATGCTTTAAAATGGATGAAATGCTTTTGAAGAGTGATCATTGTTGAGATGCAGGAGATGCAGAGTCTAATTTGCATATCCTAACAAACAAATTTGCAACAAATGACTTGCATATCTGGTTCAGGTATTATGTAAATGATAAAGCATAGCCAGATATATGCACATTTGAGTAGACAGGGCTTTTTCCCAGGGTTGAAGTTTCAACTACAAGTGGGCAGAGTTCAACGTGAGAGAGGGAAAGTTTAAGGGAGACATGCAAGACAAATTGTTCATGCAGAAAGTGTTAAGAGCCTGGGACCCACTTCCAGAAGAGATGGCAGAAGCAGGCACATTGGCGATATTTAAGATGCTTCATGATTACATGATTAGGGAGGGAATAGAGGGATATGGACTGAATAAGAGCAGAAGGTTTATATTTTAGTTTAGTTAGTGAATGATGACTGGCACAGGCGTGGAGGGCAAAAGGGCCTGTTCCTGTGCTGTACTTCTCTTTTGTTTTTTTGGTAACAGGAGAATGTACTTACCTGCCTTTCTTTGAATAATACCCTGAGATCATTGATAAGACCATAAGACATAGGAACAGGAATTAGTTCATCGAGTCTATTCTGCCACTCAATCATGGCTGATAAATTTCACAAGGAGGAAAAAGTGAGGACTGCATATGCAGGAAATCAGAATTGCGAGTGTTGTACTGGAAAAGCACAGCCAGCCAGGCAGCATCCAAGGAGCAGGAGATTCGATGTTCCAAGCATAAGCTCTTCATTCTCATTCCTGATGAAGATCTTATGCTCGAAAAGTTGAATCTCTTGCTCCTTGGATGCTGCTTGATTATCTCTGTTTTTCTAGCACCACACTCTTGACTCTGATAAGTTTCTCAACCCCACTCTCCTAATTTCTTCCCATAACCTTGATTCCCTTGATACTCAAGAACCTATTTATCTCAGTCTTAAATATACTCCACAACCTGGCCTCCCCAGTCGTTAGTGGCAATGAGTTCCACATTTATATCAAGAGAAGATGGTCAACATGAACTTGGTTGAGCATGTTGGCTGAAAGATAGCAATCCCAACAGTACAATACTTTCTCAACACATGAAAATGCCAGCCTGTTCTCAAGACCTGAGTAGAATTAGATGGAGCCTCAATAAGAAATAGAAACAGCAACAATCCATTTGTCCCCTTGAGCCTACTTCATCATTCAATAGGATCATTGCTGATCTGATTTTCTTCATATCCACTCTCCTATCCTTTCCCCATAACTCTTGATTCCCCTACCGATCAAGAAATTATCTATCTTAAATATAGACAAGCTCTGTGCCCCACAGGTCCCTGGAGAGAGGAGTTCAAAAACTCATAACCCTCTGAGAGAAGCAACTCTTCCTCAGCACAGTCTTAAATTGCTACTTCTTCATTCTGAAACTATGTCCTCTGGACCTAATATCTCCCATGAGGGGAAAGCCCCTCTTAGTATTTACTCTGTCAAACCCCTTAAGAATCCTTTATGTTTCAATGAGGTTTCCCCTTATTCTTCAAAACTCCAGTGAGTGGAGTCCTATTGTAAAGTGAAAGATTAGGTAAACATACTCCGACTAATTTTGACCAATTTGTAATAAATCTTCTTAACTCAGGCGCTTTACGTGGTCAGCTAGACAAAGAGGATAAGTCAGGGGAAGGTGTAACACAACTTGAATGATTTGGAGGAAATTACACAACACCAGGTTATAGTTCAACAGGTTTATTTGGAAGCACTAGCTTTTGGAGCACTGCTCCTTCATCAGGTGGTTGAAGAAAAGTCTCAAAAATGCACTAGCCGACTACTTCTGACACATACTTCTGAGGATTTGCCACATCCTATCCACAGGTCCCTACTATTTATTTGAATTGTTTGTGGAAAAGGATAAGTAATACTCATTCACGAAGGCTAGAACAGGCTGTTCCTCGTTCTTTGTGGTATGGCGGATATTTCAGGATTCTTAGTCAGTGATTTGGGTTTCTGCTCTTGTCTAGGCTGGTTCTGGTCTTCATGTCATCTCACAGAGGTGGTCTTCTGGGGAAGGTCAGTCAGATGATGCTCGCCACAAGTAAAATGATCGAGAACTACTGTCAACGGTGGTCTCTGGAGATGCCCTTTAAGAAGGTTCAATTCATGGAATGAGGGCATTGCTGGCTAGATCAACATTTATTGCCTATCTTGGAGGGCTGTTATAATTTAACACATTGCTGTGGATCTGGAGTCTGTCGTCCAGACCAGATAAAACAGCAGATTTCCTCCAAAGAGGGCATAAATGAACTAGGTGGATTTTTTTCTGACAATCTGGTGTGGTGGAATTTGAACTTTAATATTACTTCGGTTTCTAGATTAACAATCCAGCAATAATGCTACTACCATCACCACCCCTAAAGGTCCAAAATGCAAAGCAAGTTGAAGCTTTTATTACCCTCTTCATGCCCTTCTTGAAGATTCTGAACAAAACCTTTCAGCTCGGCGAACAGAACCACAGCAGCGATTCTGTGGTTTGTATGCAATGATAGGGGCAGGCAGGGGCAGGAAGATCAAATGAAGTGATCACTTTCCATATTTGTAAGTCACAAAACATGAATTTGAACCATTAACTGTCAAATGCTGCCCTTGTCATGCTATGCCTCTGGCCTCCTACTAAGCTGGGTGCTACCGTGTCTGTGTAGCATTCTTCTAACAAAACAGGTTAATTTAGAAATGTAAACAATGTGGCTGTTAGTACCTGACAAGGCAGTTCTAGGCTTGTTTGGTTTAAATGGGAAGTTGATTTTTCAAGGCCTGGCTGTAATAATAGCTCTGATGAAGAGTCATTTAGACTCAAAAAGTTTGCTTGGTCTCTCGCCATGGATGCTGCTGTGATTTCTAGCATTTTTTGTTTTCAGTACAGATTTCAGCATCTGCAGTAATTTGCTCCTGATTATCCAAGGCCTGGCTGCATGAATACTGGATGTTCCAGTTCTACAGTTTGCAAATTTACAATATCCAGCTATGTTTAAACTTGGCTTCTATATTGTTGTTATATTGTCCAAACTGGACTGGGCCAGACCACTCAAAACATTCTTAAGTAGGCAGCCCTAGACCTAACTTTGCAATTTGTTTTGGTAAGTGTACAGTGAAAATTACCTGGAGTAAGATAGCTAAGTTGTCTACTAGATTTTAAAATAGGCAAAGTAATTATTCACAAAATTACACAATGAAACACAAAGAACATAATAAAGAACCCCTACAGAACTCAACCTCTCCAGCTAGACTTAATTTTGCTGCTCCAAATACGCACAACAGTCCCAATAAGCAAATTCCCTTTAAAAGCCAGTATAAATGGAGCACATGCTTACAGGTTGAAGTTGACTGTCACAAAAGAGAGAGTTTCCATTCAGCTCCCTGTTGAACTTCCCAGTTCAGGACTGAACTAAAACTGCTCAGCTCAGCTCAAGAGCTGACCACTCCACTTTCATTGTACAGGTCACTTCTAAAGCATGACCAATTTGGTCGGAAGTCTCATCTGTTTACTCATAATCAAAAGGCCTCTCAAAATCCTTTTCATCTCTGTACCAAACCAGACTGATAGGAGCCCAGCCCGGTTTATTGCCCCTCTGAAAAAGATCAAGGACAGAGTCTTCTTGAGCTGAAAATGTGTTGCTGGAAAAGCGCAGCAGGTCAGGCAGCATCCAAGGAACAGGAGAATCGACGTTTCGGGCATAAGCCCTTCTTCAGGAAGGCTTATGCCTGAAATGTCAATTCTCCTGTTCCTTGGATGCTGCCTGACCTGCTGCGCTTTTCCAGCAACACATTTTCAGCTCTGATCTCCAGCATCTGCAGTCCTCACTTTCTCCTCGCAGAGTCTCCTTGAGCCAAGGAACAGCTTTTAGCAAAAAAAGGGACTAGTTTTGTGGCAATATTTTGAGATTTTAATCCGTGCTCATGTAAAAATATGAATATTTCCATAACAATCCTAGCAGTCATAAATCACAGACCCAGCCTTTTCTCAGATGACAATCCTTTGAAATCAGAGATCATCTGAGTGAACCTTTTTGAAACTGCCTCCAATGAAATAATTCCTTTCCTTAAACATGGGGATCAAAACTGCTCACAGTCCTCCAGATGTGGTCTCACCAACACTTTGTATGGTTGCAGAAGACTCCCCTACTCTTATATTCCAAACCCCTTAAAATAACAGCCTCCCTGATTATCTGCAGCTCTTATGTGCCAGCGTTCTATGTTTCAAATGCAAGTAGCCCCAAACACCTTGGTGTTACAGCTTTCTATAATCTTTGTCCACTTAATGAGACTACTCCTCAATCCATATGCCCACTAACTAGATTGTTCTGATATCCTGAAAACAAGTGGGCAATTTCTCAGAGAAATTCCTTTCTGTCAGTTTTCAACTTATTAATAAGTTGATAGTGCAGTTTGCACTTCACATAAAGAGTATTTCAATCCCAGAGCACTTGATGTTGATATTACAAGCATGGAAGTTTATTTTTCTCCACAGCTATGAGAGTTTAATTGTCATAACTTTCAGTCTATAGAGACCTGTTATCATGATGGGAACCAACTACTAATGTTGCAAAGCATGACAGAATGTGTAGTCTTGCAAACTCCACAATAAAGTTGTTCATAATGTTTTCATGTTGTTCAGTTTTGTAGTTGGTTTTATATTCTTCACTTTTCTGTGCAAATGTCAGACAGCCTACCATAATGAGTATCTCTGCACAATACAGTTATTGCATCTTACGACATATTTTTATACTTAAAATATATTTTAAATGCTGACATGTCAACATGCCATCTGGTACATTCTACGTGTCAGTCTGCTGGGAGACCAGCAGAATAATCAAGAAAGAAGCTGTGACTCAAGTAAAATCATAAAATCATAGAATGATTTGAAACAAAATAAGTCCTTTTGGGCCCTTGTGCCTATCATAGTTCTTTGACAGAGCTCCACAATTATTCCTCTTTCCCTCTTCTCTGCTCTCTCTTCATGGTATTTGTCACTTGAAATATATATCCAATTTACTTTCAATAGCTGCTCTTGAATCCGCCTCCACCACTCTTTCAGTTTGTGAAGATCATAACCATAGCAACTCATGGCAAAAGATAAATCTCCTAATGTTGCCTTTTTTGCCAACTTACTGCACTGAGTTACAGGTTTTCTTGAGAGTTTCTGTAGGAACCTGTTCCAGACAGATTTCTAGTAGTCCATAATGATTCCAGGAGTATGTCCTTACAGCTTGGCAGTACAGCGGTTTGATTGAGTTGGCAATTTATGACAGGTTTATTGATTTTCCAAATATCAGCAAATGGAGACATACACTTGGACTGTGGTCCAGTACTGAAAAAGTAAGAAATGTAGTCATACGTCCCTCATGAAAACTGATTTCAGTGTAAGTAGCTTGATCTGAGGGACTACATAGTCTGATAACATGTTCACATAACCACAGTGAAAAAGCTTGTAAATTGTTCATTCTTTACCAGTTGTTAATTATTATGCCAAATTGTGGTCCCTTCATGACCTCTGGACATCCACATGTTTTATAGCTGTTTAACTGATTTTGATTTTTAATCTCTATTAGAATTGCACAAAGGGCAAATGTGGGCACAGTTAAGGTTTACCTCTGAAGATGCAGCACTCCCTCCATAATGCATTGATATTTTGGTCTGAATCTGGTGCTTAAGTCTTTGGAGTGGGACTTGAACATTTGGCTTCTGAGTCAAGGGTGCTATAGAACCAAGACTGGCATTTAAGAATATTACAATATCACAGATCTTGTACTTGCTTCAGTAAAGGCAAAACAAAACTTCATATTGTAAACACTTGGATTGGCTGGCAGCTCTTAAGGTGTGGGTTTCCTCTTTAAAAAGAGGCAGAAGTGTCACTTTAATGACTTGCTTCGAATAAAATTAACTCCTGACTGACATTTTAGTTGGGGGATTAGGCAATGCTGTGGCCATACAATTCAGTGACAGGTTTTGCAGCAGGCTGGATAGCCATCGAAGAAGCACAAGATCAACTTTCATTCCAGTTTGCCATTAAATTGGAATATGATTACATGTTAGGAATCTCACAAACATTTCATAATGGGAACAGATAAGTCAGACACCAGAGTGCTGAAAGCTGGTCATATGGCTGAAAGGGAAGTCACAGACATTTTTTAAAAAGTCATTCACTGGATGTGGGCATCCATGGGTCAATATTTATTGCCCATCCCTAAATGTCCTTGAGAAGTTGTTGTTGAGCTGCCTTCTTGAACCACTGCGGTCCTTGGGATTCAGAGACATGAACAGTGCTAAGAAAAAGTTCCAGGAATTAGATCTAGTGACACTGAAAAACAACAATATACTTACAAGAAAGGGAAAAGGGATGGTGAGTGACTTGGAGGGAACTTGCAGGTAGTTGTGTTCTCACACATCTGCTGCTTTTGTTCTTCTCCATAGAGATCATTGACTTGAAAGATGCTATCAAATAAGCCTTGATGATTTCTTGCATTGTAGCTGTAGATGGTACAGACCTCTGCCTCTGTGTGCTATTAGTAGAGGGACTGAAATTTCAAGTTGTTAGATGGGTGTAATATCAAATGGGCATTCTTTCTGAATGATGTCGAACTTCTTGAGTGTTGTTAGGTCCGCATCTATTGAGGAGAAAGTGAGGTCTGCAGATGCTGGAGATCAAAGTTGAAACTTTATTGCTGGAACAGCACAGCAGGTCAGGCAGCATCCAGGGAACAGGAGATTCGACGTTTCGGGCACAGGCCCTTCTTCAGGAAGGGCCTGTGCCCGAAACGTCGAATCTCCTGTTCCCTGGATGCTGCCTGACCTGCTGTGCTGTTCCAGCAATAAAGTTTCAACCCGCATCTATTGAGGCAAGTGGGGACTATTCTGTCACATTCCTGACTTGTAACTTGTAGATGGTGGGTAGGATTTGGGGATTCATGAATTGAGTTACTTTATGCAAAATTCCTAACCTCTGATCTGCTATTGTTGCCATGAACAGCTTGCTAAGGGGTGCTGCCAGCTCTGGAACACAAGTCATCAGTATTATTGCTGGAGTGTGGTCAGGGACCAAAACCTTTGCAGTATCCAGTGCCTCCTACTGTGTCTTGTTATCATGTGGAATGAATCAAATTGGCTAAAGACTGACATCTGCGAGGCTATAAACCTCTGGAGGAAGTAGAGATGGATCATCTATTCAACACATTTGGCTGAAGATACTTGCAAACCCTGTACACTATTTGCATTTAAGACCACATGGGAAGAGTTTAGGTCTCTGGTAAACAATGAATTGAACAAGGTTATGATCCCTTATTCTCTCTCATTTGGCTTCTATATTTGATCTAGATAACAACATGGATTTAAAGTGTGAATCTGTGCACTAAGAAGAAGGAACAAATATTTGCTATAACTGACCAACAAGATTTAAGAAGAGGGGTATTTATTCCTTTTCTCAATTGGCACATATATAATCTCCTGTATAAAATCCTACAATGGCCAATTCACAGCTGTCAAACAGTTAAAAATTCTTTTGATCTGTGGAAAAAAAAAGAATTGCTGACTGGATAACTAAGAGTGGCAGAGAGGTCACTGGGGCAAGGTCATTAAAGATGAGAAAGTAGGAAACTCTTAATTAAAGCTATTGTAATAAAACTTATAACATGAATAATGGAAATAAAATAGCATCATAAAGTTGGTCATTAAACAGAACATAAAGTAGTTCACCATACATTCTTGATGATGTCAGAAGTTGACTGGTGTCTCTCATCTTAAGCTAATTGAAAAACTCTATCAATTGATATCTTCTGATAAAATAGTCCATTTAGTGAATCAGTCACATGCTGCATTGGCTTAGATTGACATCCGTTGTAGTGTGCTGATGGAGGTTGGAGAGCTCTGGCCTGCAGCATGTCAGAAAAATATTTCAAATAATTAAAGGTCCAGTGATGGAAGTGAAAGTTCCCCAAAGAAATTATTGGCTGCAGCCAGGGTGGAGTTGGATGTGGAGCTTCCCTCCCAGCCTTGTCTCTCTCTCTCTCTCTTACTGAAATGGGGAAGATGCTGAGAGACCTACTCCATTGAACTAACATGCTCTTCAATGAGGCAGGGGCTCAATCTACAGTTGGCAAGATGTTGACAACAAAGTTGTATGATCCTTACTTGGGAATTTAAAGATGCAACCTTTAAAATCTCTCCACATCCAGTCCCAGTGTTGCTAGAATGTTCTGAGGGCCAGACAGTATTACATTAGATTCCCTACAGCACAAGTCCACACCAACCCTTCAAAGAGTAACCCATCCAGACCCATTCCATTACTCCCTACTAATGCACCTATCACTATGGGCAATTCAGCATGGCTAATTCACCTGAATTGCACATCTTTGAACTGTGGGAGGAGAAAGTGAGGACTGCAGATCAGAGCTGAAAATGTGTTGCTGGAAACTGTGGGAGGAAACGTCAGCACTCGGAGGAAACCCGCTCAGACACAGGGAGAATAATGTTGTTAGTGGATCTAAAGAAAGGGAATTCATGGAATGCTTACAGGATGGCTTCTTGGAACAGCTTGTCATGGAGCCCACAAGAGAGCAGGCTATTCTGGACCTAGTGCTTTGCAATGAACCAGACTCTATAAAAGATCTTCAAGTAAGGGAACCCTTAGGAAGTAGCGACCATAATATGATAGAGTTCAGTCTGGAGTTTGAAAGGGAGAAGGCAAAATCGGATGTAATGGTGTTACAGTTGAATAAAGGTAATTATGAGGGCATGAGAGAGGAACTGACTAAAATAGACTGGAAGCAGAGGCTAACCGGAAAGACAGTAGAGCAAAAATGGCAGGAGTTTGTAGGTATAATTGAGGACACTGTACAGAGGTTCATTCCCAAGAAAAGAAAGATTAACCGGGGAGGGATTAGACAACCTTGGCTGACAAAGGAAGTCAGGAAATGTATTAAAGAAAAAGAGAGATCCTATAAAGTGGCTAAGAACAGTGGGAAATCAGAAGATTGGGAAGGATACAAAAGCAAACAGAGGATAACAAAGAGCGTAATAAGAAAGGAGAGGATCAAATATGAAGGTAGGCTAGCCAGTAATATTAGAAATAATAGTAAAAGTTTCTTTCAGTACATAAGAAATAAACGACAGGCAAAAGTAGACATTGGGCCACTTCAAACTGATGCAGGAAGCCTAGTGATGGGAGATAAGGAAATAGCAGGAGAACTTAACAAGTACTTTGCGTCAGTCTTCACAGTGGAAGACATGAGTAATATCCCAAAAATTAAAGGGTGTCACGGGGCTGAGTTGAGTATGGTTGCCATTACGAAAGAGATAGTGCTAGAAAAGTTAAAAAGTCTTAACATTGATAAATCTCCTGGCCCCGATGGGATACACCCTAGAGTTCTGAGAGAGGTGGCTGAGGAAATAACAGAGGCATTGGTTGAGATCTTTCAAGAGTCACTGCAGTCAGGAAAGGTCCCGGATGATTGGAAGATGGCTGTTGTAACCCCCTTGTTCAAGAAAGGATCAAGGCAAAAGATGGAAAATTATAGGCCAATCAGCTTAACCTCGGTTGTTGGTAAAATTCTAGAATCCATCATTAAGGATGAGGTTTCTAAATTCTTGGAAGAGCAGAGTCTGATTAGAACAAGTCAACATGGATTTAGTAAAGGGAGGTCATGCCTGACAAACCTGTTGGAATTTTTTGAAGAGGTAACAAGTAGGTTAGACCAGGGAAACCCAGTAGATGTGGTCTATCTAGACTTTCAAAAGGCCTTTGATAAGGTGCCACATGGGAGGCTGCTGAGCAAGGTGAGAGCCCATGGTGTTCGAGGTGAGCTGCTGGGATGGATTGAGGATTGGCTGTCTAACAGAAGGCAGAGAGTTGGGATAAAAGGTTCTTTTTCAGAATGGCAGCCGGTGACGAGCGGTGTCCCGCAGGGTTCGGTGCTGGGGCCACAGCTGTTCACATTATATATTAATGGTTTGGATGAGGGAACCGGGGGCATTCTAGCGAAGTTTGCCGATGATACGAAGTTAGGTGGACAGGCAGGTAGTACTGAGGAAGTGGGGAGGCTACAAAAGGATCTCGACAGGTTGGGAGAGTGGTCCAGGAAATGGCTGATGGAATTTAACGTGAGCAAGTGCGAGGTCTTGCACTTTGGCAAAAAGAATAAAAGCATAGACTACTTTCTAAATGGTGAGAAAATTAATAAAGCCAAAGCACAAAGGGATCTGGGAGTGCTAGTCGAGGATTCTCTAAAGGTAAACATGCAGGTTGAGTCCGTGATTAAGAAAGCGAATGCAATGTTGTCTCTTATCTCAAGAGGGTTGGAATATAAAAGCAGAGATGTACTACTAAGACTTTATAAAGCTCTGGTTAGGCCCCATTTGGAGTACTGTGTCCAGTTTTGGTCCCAACACCTCAGGAAGGACATACTGGCACTGGAACGTGTCCAGCGGAGATTCACACGGATGATCCCTGGAATGACAGGTCTAACATATGAGGAACGGCTGAGGATACTGGGATTGTATTCATTGGAGTTTAGAAGATTAAGGGGAGACTTAATAGAGACGTACAAAATAATACATGGCTTGGAAAAGGTAGATGCTAGGAAATTGTTTCAGTTAAACGAGGAGACTAGGACCCGTGGACAGAGCCTTAGAATTAGAGGGGGTCATTTCAGAACAGAAATGCGGAGACATTTCTTCAGCCAGAGAGTGGTGGGCCTGTGGAATTCATTGCCACGGAGTGCAGTGGAAGCCGGGACGCTAAATGTCTTCAAGGCCGAGATTGATAGATTCTTGTTGTCTCGAGGAATTAAGGGCTACGGGGAGAACGCTGGTAAGTGGAGCTGAAATGCGCATCAGCCATGATTGAATGGCGGAGTGGACTCGATGGGCCGAATGGCCTTACTTCCACTCCTATGTCTTATGGTCTTATGGTCTTATGAGAATGTGCAAACTCCATGCAGACAGTCACCTGAGGCTGGAATTGAACACGAGTCCCTGGTGCTGCGAAGCAGCAGTGCTAACCACTGAGCCACTCTGGTGGCAGAAGCAGATTGAGCAGTAACATTTAAAAGACAACTGGATATATAGTTCAAAAGAAAACACCTAAAGAGTTTTAATGAAAGACCAATGGGACAAATTAAATCATTACTTCAGAGAGCGAGCTCAGGCACAATGGTCTGAATGACCATTATGTGAGCTATGTGATTTGGTGATGCAATACATTGAACTCCACAGAATGGGTGGAGAATGGTTAAGCACTTGGCATCAAACTCATCAGAGCAATGATCCTGGGTAGCTTTAATTCTCCCTGCTATTTGGGGATGGATTTTAAATAGAGCAAACTAACTTCTGTTCTGCTTACTCCAACCTATGATTTCAAATTTGTAGTTTTTTTGGACACTGAACTTGGATGAGAGACACGCATCAACATAATTTAAGATCCTATGATATTATTTGCATGCCAATGGCACATTAACCAGTGTCATGTAAAGAGCTAATTATTCTTTAATCCAAGAATTGCTAAAGGAACAGGGGATGACAGGGAAGCTGAGCCTGAGTCTTTAATGTTCCACAGATGTTGTCTCTTGTTATCTTTTTTGTAAAGCTTCTTACTTTTCTCTCATCTGATTGTAAACCTAATATTACTTAAATATAAGAGATACAGAAAATTGAAGATTTGTTTTGAACGATCTTTTAGATAAGTTTCTGATTCTTAGAGCCATAAAGTCAGAGAGATGTACAGCATGGAAACAGACCCTTCAGTCCAACCCATCCATGCCGAGCAGATATTCCAACCCAATATAGTCCCACCTGCCAGCACCCAGCCCATATCCCTCCAAACTCTTCCTACTCATGTACCCATCCAAATGCTTCTTAAATGTTGCAATTGAAGCAGCCTCCACCACTTCCTCTGGGCTACTGATTCCATACATACAACTCTCTGTGTGAAAAGGTTGGCCCTTAGATCTCTTTTATATCTTTCCCCTCTCACCCTAAACCTATGCCCTCTAGTTCTGGACTCCCTGACCTCAGGGAAAAGACTTTTTCTATTTATCCTATCCATGCCCCTCATAATTTTGCAAACCTCTATAAGGTCACCCCTCAGCCTCTGACCCTCCAGGGAAAACAGCCACAGCCTGTTCAGCCTCTCCCTATAGCTCAAATCTTCCAACCCTAGCAACATCATTGTAAATCTTCTCTGAATTTTTTCAAGTTTCACAACATCTTTCCGATAGGAAGGAGACCAGAATTGCACACAATATTCCACAAGTGGCCTAACCAATATTCTGTACAGCCGCAACATGACCTCTCAACTCCTGTATTCAATATTCTGACCGATAAAGGAAAGCATACCAAAAGTCTTCTTCACTATCCTATCTACTTGAAACTCCACTTTCAAGGAACTATGAACCTGTGCTTCAAGGGCTCTTTGTTCAGCAGCTCTCTCTAGGACCTTACCATTAAGTGTATAAGTCCTGCTAAGATTTGCTTTCCCAAAATGCAGCACCTTGCATTTGTCTGAATTAAACTGCCACTTCTCAGCCCATTGGCCCATCTGGTCAAGATCTTGTTGTAATCTGTGGTAACCCTCTTCGCTGTCCACTACACCTCCAATTTTGGTGTCATCTGTAAACTTACTAACTATACCTCTTATGCTCACATCCAAATCATTTATATAAATGACAAAAAGTAGTGGACCCAGCACCGATCCTTGTGGCACTCCACTGGTCACAGGCCTCCAATCTGAAAAACAACCCTCCACCACCACCCTCTGTCTTCTACCTTTGAGCCAGTTCTGTATCCAAATGGCTAGTTATCCCTGTATTCCGTGAGATCTAACCTTGCTAATCAGTCTCCCATGGGGAACCTTGTTGAACGCCTTACTGAAATCCATATAGATCATATCTACCACTTTGCCCTCATCAATCCTCTTTGTTACATTTTCAAAAAACTCAATCAAGTCTGTGTGACATGATTTCCCACGCACAAAGTCATGTTGACTATCCCTAATCAGTCCTTACCTTTCCAAATACATGAACACCCTGTCCCTCAGGATTCCCTCCAACAACTTGCCCACCACCGACGTCAGGCTCACTGGTCTATAGATCCCTGACTTGTCTTTACCACCCTTCTTAAACAGTGGCACCACGTTTGCCAACCTCCAGTCTTCTGGTACATCACTTGTGACTATCAATGATATAAATATCTCAGCAAGAGGCCCAACAATCACTTCTCTAGCTTCCCACAGAGTTCTAGGATACACCTAATCGGTCCTGGAGATTTATTCACCTTTATGCGTTTCAAGACATCCAACACTTCCTCTGAAATATGGACATTTTTCCAGATGTGACCAACTATTTCCCTACATTCTATATCTTCCATGTCCTTTTCCACAGTAAAAACTGATGCAAAACACTTGTTTAATATCTCTCCCATTTCCTGTGGCTCACACAAAGGCCGCCTTGCTGATCTTTGAGGAGCCCTATTCTCTCCCTAGTTACCCTTTTGTCTTTAATGTATTTGCAAAAACCCTTTGGATTCTCCTTAACTCTCTGTGCCAAAGCTATCTCATGTCTCCTTTTTGCTTGACTTGATTTCCCTCTTAAGTATACTCCTACTGCCTTTATACTCTTCTAAGGATTCACTTGATCTATCCTGTCTATACCTGACATATGCTTTCTTCTTTTACTTAACCAAACCCTCAATTTCCTTAGTCATCCAGCATTCCCTATACCAATCAGCCTATCTTTTCACCCTAACAGCAATATACTGTCTCTGGATTCTCGTTATCTCAATTCTAAAGGCTTCCCATTTTCCAGCCATCCCTTTACCTGCGAACATCTGCCCCCAATCAGCTTTTGAAAGTTCTTACCTAATACCGTCAAAATTAGTCTCTCTCCAATTTAGAACTTCAACTTTTAGATCTGCTCTATCCTTTTCCATCATTATTTTAAAACAAATAGAATTATGGTCACTGGCCCCAAAGTGCTCCCCTACTGACACCTCAGTCACCTGTCCTACCTTATTCCCAAGAGTCGGTCAAATTTTGCACATTCCCTTGTAGGTACATCCACATATTGAATCAGAAAATTGTCTTGTACACACTTAACAAATTCCTCTCCATCTAAACCCTGAACACTATTGCAGTCCCAGTCTATGGTTAGAAAGTTAAAATCCCCTACCATAACCACCCTATTCTTACAGATAGCTGAGATCTCCTTACAAATGTGCTTCTCAGTTCCCTCTGACTATTAGGGGGTCTGTAGTATAATCCCAATGAGGTGATCATCCCTTTTTTATTTCTCAGTTCCACCCAAATAATGTCCCTAAATGTATTTCCAGGAATATCCTCCCTCAGTACAACTGTAATGCTATCCCTTATCAAAAATGCCACTCCCCTTCCTCTCTTGCCTCCCTTACAATCCTTCCTGCAGCATTCTTAATTGAACAAATGATGTCAGTTTACATAGATTTGTTGAATTACTTTATTTCCAAGTTTTGTTTTGTTTAATGGTACACTAAAATCATACCAGTGGTATGGGAAAAGTAGTCTTTTCCGGGAGGCACATTCTATCCATCCCTGAGGAGGGGTCACTAGACTCGAAACGTTAACTCCGATTTATCTTTACAGATGTGCCAGACCTGCTGAGCTTTTCCAGCAACTTCTGTTTTTTATTTCTAGCCATTGACAATCTTCTTATCTGTCATGATTAATTTGATGGTCAATAAAATAGATCATGATTATTTCCAACGGTTTGGTCATTTTACCCACAATCTCTCATTTGTGAGAGAGAAGAGGTGAGAAGATTCATAAGGAGCATTAGACTATCCACTTACTGAAGAAGCTATATCACCTGCCAGGATCAAACAGATTAACAGTGATGGGGAAGTCATATACAGCTTTGAGCTAAATTAGTTTTCCATTCATTTTCTCTTCATTTCTTCATGGACTGAGGTTGTCACTGGTAAGGCCAAAGTTTTTTGCCCATTTCTAATAGAAAGCAACCATGTTGCTAGGAGTCTGGAGTCACATATAGCCAGAACAGGTAAAAATGGCAGGTTTCCTTCCCTGAAGGATGTCAGTGAAGCACATTGATCGTGAACACCAGAACCAGAATTTTGATAACAATGGTTGGATCGTCATCATTAGGTCAGCTTGTAAATCCATTTTTTTTATTTTGGTTTTGTGGTGTTAGTTGATGGATAAGTAATGGCCAGGAACACAAGTGAAACTCCCCTGTTCTTCTCTGAAATAGTGCCATGGGATCGTGCATATCCATCTGTCACAGCAGAAACGGCCTCAATAATGTGTCATTCAAAGGATGGCATCTCATTCAGTATCTCCAAGGAATTGTATTGCCTTGATTCTGTGCTGGGAATGTCAGCCTGGATTCTGTTTGTAAACTCCTGAGATACAGTCCCTGACAATCACAGGAATATATGATGTGAAGCTAATTTCATGACACAAAATACTATATAATATTTTTATATGTGCATTGCTTGATAAAAAATAAATGAAAATAAGTAATTATGCTGCTTAAAAGTGCAATACACTAGGAAGGAAAATAGAACAATTCAATGGTAATATGACCAAATGCAGAAATGCTTTATGGAGAATTGCAATTTTTTTTATCTGATAGAAGTAAACATTAGCAGGGGTCTTTCTCGTATGCATTTCCAATTGCTCTGGTTAAAAGCGCTATTCTCTTCCTGCACCAAATGCTATCATTTCTGATACTTAATGTATTGTTTCGTTGTCTTGTCAATAGAATTCACAAAACAGCACTTCATCGAAAGTCAGAAATTATTTCTGTCTGCTGAAAATCCCCATGCATCAGCCTTGGCAGGTCGCCACAATCATAAGAGAAGGGTTTCTGTGGCATAGCATTTGATGGAATCTGCTTAGGTGGAGTGGAAATCTGTTTGCTTATTTAAATACATAGAATTATACGGACCATAGTTTGCACAAGGTGGTTAATTATATTTAATTCTGTAAACGTGCCAGGTGGACCTGCCGATACAAGACAGACACTGCCAAGAAAACTTTGCCAGCCTCACAATAGTTATGGATGGGTTCCTCTCTGTTGAGTGATCAATGATCCATGAGTGGCACAAATGTGACTTGCCTCTCACTAGCCCAAGTTTGAATGATGTTCAGATCTTGGTGCATGTGGAAACTGACTTCTCAGTATCTGAGGAGTCATGAATGGTGCAGAACATTGATCAGTCATTGGCAAACATCTCATTTCTGACCTTATAATGGAGGGAAAATCTTTGGTGAAACACTCAAAAAGGATTGCACATAGTGCACTAAGATGATTGGCCTCCATTAACCATAATTATCTTCCATTGTGCCAGGTCTACTCATAGTAACAAAGTTCAGACTGAGTTCGAAAATGGAATTTTGGTCAGGCTGCCTGACAAAGCTGATTGGTTCCCAGAAATACTCCACTCAGAGATTCCCATTGGCTCCAGTTTTATGATTGCTCCTTGAAATCACACTCTGTGAAATCCTACTTTGATGCCAGGGAAATCACCTTCATCTCACCTCTGGATTTCTGTGTTTTGTTGCTTTCTTGGATCAAGTCTGTAATGAAATCTAGGTTGAACAGTTTCAATAGATCCCATACTCTATGATGGCATGCAAGTTTTGACTGAGTAGGTGCTATTTGTTAATAGATGCTAATCAGAATGAGCAAACTGAAACTAAGAAATATAGCCATTATCAACTATACCACTCTGACTGTTCTCTTCCATAGTATCAGTTATTTCCTCAACATGAAAAAAATATTTTTCAGTCTATCTGTTTGGAAATGCTTTGAAATACTGAGGCAGAAATTGAAACCAAATCTTCCAATTCAGATGTAGCAGCACTATCACTGCACCATGACAACCTTCTTGGTTCTTCTTTATACATGTTTTCCTCATCAACCCATTTTTTTGGCACAGTTGGAGGGACATTTCACTGTACCACAAGTAACCACAGGCCCAAATTTAGACATTCTAAATTAACCTATTACCAGAGAAATGAGGCCTGACAGAAGATTGGCCTAACTAAATTAAACAGTATTCAGCAGTTATTGACTACAGAGAGCAATGGGAAGCAAGTTCAAAGAGGTCACAAAGATTCAGAGGAACCAGTTACAACCAGCCAAGGGTTGTTTATTGGAGAAGTATCAATCAAACTTGCTGGCAGCATGACTTCACCAAATGAAGGTGTTGGCACCACCCCATTGGATTTTTTGAAACCAGTTCATGACCTCAATGGCCCTGGGAAGGTCTGAGATGAGGGGGATGAAAACATACAGTTGGAAGAAACTGGCTCAGCAAAGACTCAAGGTGGAAGACTGTGCAGCAACCCATGAAGACAAGAGAAGAGACGCCCTGACCTGGGAATCCACCTCTGTAGATGAGAGACAGCCCTATGTCAGAGGAGAAGGGTATTCTAACAGCCAAGCTTAAATATATGGATTATTGTGGGCAATGTGTTTTTTCAGATAGATAGAGTGAGATAACCTATGCAAACCAGAATCTTTCACTAGAAGAGCAGAGCTTTTCTCTGTGTGAGAAGCACTTGCTAGATGTGTTCTGGGTGATTCAACAGTTTTTGTATATTACCAACTTGAACCCCTGAATCATCAGACAGAGCGCACTCACATTCAACTTCAGCTGGATGGTCGGATTGAAGACAATACTGTCAGCCAAAACTACATAACTCTCTGAACCCTAATGTTACACTGTCACAACATTTTGGTTAAATGCACCAAAGTGCCAACCTTCCAAGCTGACAGTTTGAGCTATAGAGGAGAACCTTATCAGTATCAGATAGTGGAAAAAATGTCCCCAAGGGACCATTTTTTCCCTTGGGAAGACCTAAAGGAATCTGGGAAGCAGATGGGAAACACCAACCCCAAGAAGGTGGATCCACAATGGTGGAGATTGGACACTGAAAGACAGGATGTGATATATATGGGGAACCACAGAGGTGAGCCTCTAATAGAGTTAGTACTAAAGCTTCACAACAAATTGAGTGTTCAGGTTGCTGAACTAGCAGCTGTAGCCTACATGGTCAGCCACCATGGAAAATGCCCCCTACCAGCAGACATACACTCTGACATAGTGTATGTTTACAATGGTTTAACTGACTTCCTGCCACTGTGGGAAGCTATGGGATGCAGAAGGAAAACCATTATCTTGTTCTCAAAGATGGACAGTACATGGTGTCAGGAGAAAGTGAGGACTGCAGATGCTGGAGTACCAGAGTTGAAAAATGTGGTGCTGAAAAAACACAGCAGGCCAGGCAACATCTGAGGAGCAGGAGAATCGACGTTTTGGGCATAAGCCCTTCTTCAGGAGGGCTGAAGAAGGGCTTATGCGTGAAACATCATTTCTCCTGCTCCTCGGATGCTGCCTGGCCTGCTGTGTTTTCCAGTACATGGTGCCGGTTCAGGACTGAAATCAAGTGATTTATCAATGCCACAATATTCAGGATCACCAAGAAATACAAGACAAAGCTAACCCAACAGTCACTGCATCAGAGGTCAGATCAGTTTTCCTTCATGTGAATCCAAGGAAAGCGATGGGACTAGATGGAGTATCAGGCCGTGCACTCAGAGCATACGCAGATCAACTGGCAGAGGTCTTCTCGGTTATCTTCTACTTCTCCCTGCAGCAGGGCACTGTTCCTGCCTGTATCAAGAAGGCCAACATCATCCGTTTGCCTAAGAAGGCTCATGCAACATGTCTCAATGACTGCACTATGGGCCTAACTACGGTGGTCATGAAGTACTTAGAAAGGCTGGTCATGACATTACTCAACTCCAGCTTCCCCACTACTCTTGACTCACTCCAATTTGCCTATCAGACCAACAGATCCACGATAGACACCCATATGACTTGCCCTTCACTCCTCCCTAGAACATCTTGACACCAAGGACACCTATGTAAGAATCCTACTCATTGACTACAGTTCAGCCTTCAACACTATTATCCCCTCAAGACCGATTACTAAACTTAGTGATCTTGGACTAATCCCCACACTCTGCAACCGGATCCTCAGCTTCCTGACCCACAGGTCACAATCAGTGAAGATTGGGGACAATATTTCATTCTCAGTAACACTCAATGCTGGAGCCCCCCAGGGGTGTATACTCAGCCCCCTATTGTACTCACTGTATACCCATGACTGCATCACCAAATACCAGACCATTTACAAGTTTACTGTTGACGTCACCATAGTCAGTTGAATCTCAGATGGCGACAGAACAGACTACAGACAGGAGGTGGAAGACCTGGAAAAATGGTGCACTGAGAACAACCTAGCTCTAAATGATGGCAAAACCAAGGAACTCATTATTGACATTCAGTGGGATGATACTCATGCTCCCCTACACATTAACAGCACAGAGGTAGAATGAGTGGAGAGTGTCAAACTTCTGAGAGTGGTCATCCACAGCAAGCTTTCTTGGAGTCTTAGTGTGGACGCACTGGTTACAAAGGCTGGTGGGATATCTTTATCCATTGGCTATTTCTCATCATCTCATTTTTGTCTTATTCAAGTCCAAGTCCATTTTCTCTTTTGTTCATTTTTCATCTTATCGTATAAATTTTAAACATGTAGATCTCTGAGACTGCCAATGCACTGACCCCACTTTTGATGCCATCATTTTGGATTAACAAATGTCAGTGTTGAAGTGAGGCCTAACATAGACACACAATTAAATCCAGCACGAACATTCTGTTTTAGATGAACAAATATTGGGCCTGATTTATAAAAGAGACGTTGGGGAGAATTCAATTAAAGTAATGTTTGAGAGGAGTTTTCCTGAACAAGGCCAAGATCAAACAGAGATAAAAAAAAATTAGTCTCCACAGATTGAAAAGGGTGGGGAGATATCCAGACTTGGTTAGATATTATATAAGGATAATAATTGATGCCACCTTGATCCTCTCTTTAAGATGAAGATATACAACCTGTTGGTCTACATCTTTGGCTGGATCGGCAGGATGAGATCGTCAGGAGCGTGAATTGGGCAAGAGTGCACATATCCCAGTTACACGTGATTTGTCCCACCGAAGGCAAGCGAACATTGAGGACAATGTTTTGTTGTTCTGTCTCAACAAATCCATGATATTTGGGTGTAATAATCAGTGGGCTATGTATTGGAAGACAAATGGGAGCTCAGATTATTGCTACTTGAACACAGACACAACCATTGGCTGGTGGCGTTTCTCCACAAATGGATGGACACAAGTGGGATGTTTAGCAACTAACCCAGAGAAAGGCTGGAAATTGGACCACAATACCTTTGGAAGGTCATGGGAGAAGCTATGTCCTATACAAATTAGAAATGTGCTAAAACCAGCCAGAAGTGGACTCCTACTGAGGACTATCCCAGGACCACAAAATGAGATGGTTTTAAAATGTTCGGGCAAAACACTGTACAACAACGTACACCATCTGTGCTGGTGGTGTGTATATTCGGAACCCAGCTGCCAGAGTAGAACCCTTCCCAATTTCAAAAATCATTCTTGTATCTGACCTGTCGGCAATTAGGACTGGAAGTGGGGAAGACAGACCCAAGCCAGTGGGGTGTAGTAAAAGGTATATGCTGAATGTTTGGCAACAGCTTGCTGAACAGCAGTGTTCACAGCCAAGACTCTGCATTTGGCTCATTTGTCTGATAAACTCAGACTTTTAACCCAGCAAGTTAAATGATCCTTAGGTGAAATTAATTTGGACAGTCGGCAAGATATTGAGAAGTGAATGAAAGAAAACAGGTCGACCAATACCTAATAAAGGTGTGAGAATTGCACGCCAGGGCCATACACAACATCATCTGGCAAAAGATAGGTGATGCTAGTAGGACCCTCTGCAATATCTGTGGCCACAGGATGATTGAACAGTTGAGAGAGAACCTCAAGCAGGCTGAGCAAGGACAGGTCAGTCTTGGATCAGTGATGAGTAAATAAAGCACTTGTTCCATGGGAAGCGACACCGCGATATTTTAAATTGTCAATTATTACAACTGACCAAGGTCTGGTTTAATGAGGATTGTAAAGGGATGCCAGGAAAAGCTGTAGAGAGGTTGCTGGGAATCCTGATCATAATGCTAAATCAATATGGGTTACAAGTCTTTGAGGCAGAAAATGTTAGCATTATCCAAAAAAACATATTGTTATAATATGATGGCACCCTGCTGTATACTGTTGAGAAAGAGAGAAGACTTGTCAATACCACACTGGATAAATGTCAGCAGGCAAGAGAAGTAATTGTGTGCCCCTCCCTCATATATTTAAATAAACATGCCTTGTGCAGTTTTTAGACAAACACAATTCTAAATTGTACTGTCGAGAGCTGGAGCCTGAATGTAGACATCAGTAGGGTAGCATATAGGGGAAAGGGAGAATAGTGCATCATAACTTCATTAAAACACTATTAATATCGATCTTCATATAAAGCGTCCAAAACACCACCTTTAACACCATTCATGACTCGATTGATCGGACGTCGCTGAACATTCCAGGAGGTCTGGGGCATGAGGAATAAAAACACAAACCTGGAAGCTTATTCATCAGTGAAGACTTGTGACAAAAGACTGTGTGGCAATCCAAGAAGACCCAAGAGAAACAATCTGCCCTGGCCTGTGAGACCCACCTTCAAGGAAGAAAGCCTGCTCTTTGTTGGAAAAGAAGGAGATTTTAACAGCTCAAACACATGGATCATTGTGGGTAATAGCCTTTTTCAGGCAGAGTGAGATAGAGAATAAATATTGTGGGAATTTGGTAAATGTCCACATGATGTGTTAAGAAGGTACATTCTGTTAATAAAGTCAAATTGAACCAAAAACTGATTTCTTTGTCCATCTCACTGACCAGAATACTTGGATAAAGTCTATTTGATACATAAAACAGTTGAAGTATCCAAAGCATACGCAACATTTTATATCCAGAAGTGATCTTACACACAGCTGATTTTTTTTCCATCACCAGATCAGTACTGTTAGTTTTTTGACCTATTAACCACCACCAGTCAATTATCCTTGTTCTTCAATTGATTAATCTGTTTACAAAGCCTATTAAGGGAAATACAGACCATCAAAGGTGGGGGAGAGGTCAAGAGATTGGGAGGAGGGTAACTCAAAATGGAGCTGGACTGGCTCCTTTTTATATAGCCAGACATCAGTTAATCATTTACTATCTCTTACTGGTTGCCCTTCGAACCATCACTACTTGTTATATTAACATTGTTTGTCAGCACTGAGAACAGCATTTTCTCCTCTTTCCTGGTGGCCTGAAATTAACCAAATTTTACTTATTTTGCTTCTTGAGGACATGGAATACCCAGTCAATTTTCCATTTTATTCTTTTAGAATTCAGTGTTGTAGCTGTCCTCCATCAGATAAGTCAGATGTTCGGCTTATGCTGGAACACAGGTCACCAACACTGCAAAGAGACCATGCGAATGTGATCATGGCCTACAGCCTTTGCGTTGCTTTTTCTGGAGATCACTTAATATGAATTGAATTGACTGTAGACCGGATCAGCCAGACCAGATAGGACCAACGCATTTAATGACCAAAAAGGTATCAGTGAATCATTTGGGTGTTTATGGCAACAGATTCATGATTACTGCAACTGATACCAATTGTTTATATTTTATTTATTTTTCTTATTATCAGAATTTAAATTTGCAATAAGCTGTGGGAGATTTTACTTCATGTTTGGTCATTAGTCAAGGTGTGTGAATTATGAATCCAGTAATGTTAACATTACGGCACTAAATCTAGATTTTCTTTTTTATTTGTTCAGGGGATGATAGCTTTACTGCCAGCATTTTGCCTATTCTGAAAGAAAAATTGAAAATTGAAATGATTTCTTTAGCCACTTCAGTCCATGTGGTTTAGGCACATCTACAGTGCCTTTAGGGATGAACTTTCATGATTTTAACCCAGTGACAGAGAAGGGAGAGTCATATGTCAGGATGAGTTGGAGCTTGGAAGGGACCTTACAGATGTTGGTGATGTTTCTATGTACCTGATGCCTTTGTCCTTATCATAGAATCCCTACTGTGTGGAAACAGGCCATTGGGCTCCACAAGTCCACACCAGCCCTCTGAAGAGTAACCCTACTCAGTCTCATTCCCATACATTTACCTCTGACTAATGCACCTAACCTACACATCCTTGAACACTATGGGCAATCTACCATGGCCAATTCACCTAACCTGCACATCTTTTAATTGCAGTCGAAAACTGGAGCACCCAGAGGAAACCCACACAGGCACGGGGAGAATGTGCAAACTCCAAACAGACACTCGCCCGAGGTTGGAATAGAACCCGGGTCCCTCATGCTGCAACGCAGCAGTGCTAACCACTGAGCCACCATGTCATCCATAGGTGGTAGAATTCAATGTTTGAAGGTGCTGTTAAAGAAACATGGAAGAATTGTTTTCGGAACATCATAGTCTTCAAGTGGGAGGACAAAGTGCCTAACTCTGAGGGGCTTCAAAGAACAGAAATGCTTTGAATTGAAGGAGTCATCAATGGAATTGACTTCAAATTGAATAGACACATAGTTTTTAGGAATGTCAACAAATGCCTAAGATGGTCATGTATTCACAATATAAATTTGGAAATCTTCTTCAAGTTTACATTTCAAGGATTCCTTGAAAGCAAGCCTCAAGAAAGCTCGAGATCACTTGGTGTGAATTGAATGGAGTGTAGATCATATCAGCCAGATCAGAAAGGGCATCAGTGAATCCCATCTTAGAATGGGAAAAATGCATAAGAAAGAACAATGTGGGTGCAATTTCAACTAGTGTCATTGTGACTCTTCAACAATGAGTTATCCAGGCAGCTCAGGACAAAAACAAACCTTGAATGAATGCACAGTTCCAGAAAATTCATGCTTACTTTCACTGTGAAAAGGTAGAGAGGTCTATAATTGAGTTCGACAGACATATGAGAATCATAACAGGTAACTCTATGAATTTTCAATGACAAAGGGAAAATAAATGACAATACCATTGCCACCCAGTAACTAGTGAAGCTCAGAATTACAAAAATGTTACAGTGCAGCGGAGACCTTGGCCGATCATGGTTGCATCTGATGTCGAAATGAAAATACTCTCTTTGTTCACTCTTGCTTTCTTTCTGTAACACTGCAAATAGATCCTTTTCAAATAACCATTTAATTCTGTTTTGAATGTGTCCATCAATTTACTTGCACCAACCATGGTGGCCATGCTAAATTGTCCGTAGTGTTAGGTGAAGGGGTAAATTTAGGGGTATGGGTGGGTTGCGCTTCAGTGGGTCGGTGTGAACTTGTTGGGCCGAAGGGCCTGTTTCCACACTGTGAGTAATCTAATCTAATAATGAACTTATAAAACAAAGAACAAAGAAAATTACAGCACTAGAACAGGCCCTTCGGCCCTCCAAGCCTGCACCGATTCAGATCTTCTATATAAAACTGTCACCTATTTCCTAAGGGTCTGTATTCTTCTGTTCCCTATCCATTCATGTATCTGTCTAGATACATCTTAAATGATGCTATCATGCCTGCCTCTACCACCTCCGCTGGCAACGTCTTCCAGGCACCCACCACCCTCAGCATAAAGACCTTTCCATGTATATCTCCCCTAAACTTTTCCCCTTTCACTTTGAACTCGTGATCCTTAGTAATTGAGTCCTCCATTCTGGGAAGAAGCGTCTTGCTATCCCCCCTGTCTACACCTCTCATGATTTTGTAGACCTCAATCAGGTTCCCCTCAACCTTTGTCTTTCTAATGAAAATAATCCTAATTTACTCAACCTCTCCTCATAGCTAACATTCATACCAGACAACATCCTGATGAAGCTCCTCTGCACCATTTCCAAAGCATCCACATCATGCTGGTAATGTGGCGACCAGAACTGAACACAGTATTCTAAATGCTGCCAAACCAAAGACTTATACAACTGTAACATGACCTGCCAACTCTTGTACTCAATACTCCATCCGATGAAGGAAAGCATGCTGTATGCCTTTTTGACCACTCTATTAACCTGCATTGCCACCTTCAGGGTACAATGGACCTATAAAAAAAAACCTAAAATGTCCGACTGCATGATAAATCCACAATAAAATAAATAAACTGATGTCTCAAAAACAGAATAGAGGGTTTAGATCTAATCATCACTACTTAGGCAGACATGATTAATGACAAAAATTTGAAAATGAATTTTCCGGTTTACAGAATATTTCAAAAAGATAAATAAAATGTTAAGGAGTGGGTGCAGCTGTTAATAAAGTATAATGGGAGGACTTTTGTGAGAAAGGATCTTGGCTTTGAAGATCCAGAGCGTGGTGGAGATTAGGACGATTAACAGTCAGAAAACATGATGTGAATGGTTTGACTACAGTTTCTAACAGCATTTATAACAATGGACAGAGTATTAGGTAAGATAGTATTGGAGCTTGTAATAAAGGGAATTCAATAATTGTTGGTGACTTTAGTCTTATTATAGACTTGATTAATCAAATTGGCAAAGATTATCTGGAAGTTGAGGTTGTGGATTGCTTTTGTGACAATTTCATGAAGCAATATATTGTAGAACCAACTGGCAATAAAATCACTTTCAGATCAAGTATTACGAAATGAAGCATGGTTAGTAAGGTCATAATAAAGGATCTATTGGAAATAACAACCATAAAATAATTGAATTTTATTATAAATTTGAAAATAGCATATTCCAAGCACAAACAATAATCATCAAATGTTGCTAATTGCAGTTATGACTTCACAAGTATAGAAAAAGGAGGAGAGTAGCTAAAATAAATTCTGACAGGTGAAATTAATATGATGAATGTGGAAATGGCAGCAATATTGATAAAAAAATGTTAATTCTATCTTCACAGTGAAAGGCACAAGTTGCATTCCAGAAATGAACAATAACCAAGGGCTAAAAAGAGTGAGGAAAATCAAATAATTAATATTGGTCAGACAGGAGGCTGGAAGAACACAGCTAGCCAGGCAGCAGCAGGAGGTGGAGAAGTCAACGTTTTGAGTGCCACCCTTCTTCAGGACTGGGGGTGGGTGTAGGGGGAGCTGCAGATAAAGGAGATGGCAGGGGCAGGGTGATGAAGTGGGGATAGTGAAGACAGGTAGCGTGTATGACCTGGTTGGTCAATGGGAGGAAAACCTGCCACCAACCAGATTCATTCCTCCCATTGACCAACCAGGTGGTACCCTCTACCTGTCTTCACCTATCCCCATTTCACCACCTTGCCCCCACCACCCGCTTTATTTGCAGCTCCCTCTACACCCACTCCAGTCCTGAAGAAGGGATAGACCTGAAACATTGACTTCTCCACCTCCTGATGCTGCCTAGCTTGCTGTGCTCTTCCAGCCTCCTGCCTATCTACTTTGGATTCCAGCATCTGCAGGGGTTTTTTTGTCTCTAAATAATTAATATTAGCAGCGAAAGAGTACTGGAGAAGCTTAGGGACAAAAATCAAACAAATTCATAGAAACTAATACCTATAGTATTGGTTTCTAAAAGAGGTGGCTGCAGAGGTAACTGATACATTGGTTACAATTTTCCAAGATTTCTTAGATTCTAGAATGGTCCTATGATTTGAAGTCAGCAAACATAACATCATTATTCAAGAAAGAAATTAGAGAATTTATAGAGAACTACAGGTCAGTTAGCTTGACATTATTCATTGGGAAAGTACCAAAAAAGTCTTAACAAGGTTGTTAGGGAATTATAGTATGATCTGGCAAAGTCAACATGATTTTATGAAAAGGAAATCATGATTGCCAAATTTATTATATTTCAAGGATATAAACTGGCATGATAGATAAAAGGAAACCTGTAATTATACTATATCCAAAATGTTAATTCACAAGATAAGGCATTATGGCAAAATGTCAGTATGGCTAGAACATTGGTTAATAGATAGAAATAGAGCATAGAGGCAAACACAGAACTTAGTATAAAGGGGTGATCAGTTAGAAATGAGATAAAAATAAATTTATTTCCTCAAATAGTAGCAATCTGTGCAATTCTCTTACTCAGTGAGTTTTTGATGCTTTATTGTTGAATGTATTTAAGGCTGATATAGATAGATGCTTTCTGTGGAATGAAAGGATTTTGGGAACAGAAGGAATTGATCTGGGAATCAAACTGTTGTACCATGCAGGCACAACACACTTAAGCATCCTGAATCCTCCAACTATTCCTTGCATAACAATTTATATCAATTCAATGTAAGAACACATGGACCATATTTCTTCTAAAAAGTTAAGAAAATAATTTTAAAATAGATTTAGTCTAAATAGTTTCCACCAGTTTAAGAATATTGTTTAATTGTAATAAATCAGTAGCCTTACTTTTTGTAGTATGCATATTTAGAAATATAGAGTATTGAGGCATATCTGCTTATGTTGCATATGTAACCTTTCTTAAGATATGCATATGTAGAAATTTAGATCAATGGGTCACATACCTGCCTCTTCAAAAGGTGCTATGTTCATACTAAATGTCAGAGCAGATAGAATAAACATTGTCTATTTCTGCATTTATGTCTAACGTTTGTACCTAACGATAATGACATTCCTTCTCTGTGTGCACTCTATACACTGCTTTACTCTTGTGAAATAATTACTTTTGTTCTGGTTTAACTTGACAAACAATCAGGAGACTCCAGTATAAGATTAGCTATTCATCTGAGGACATTTTAAGACTGAACTCTAGCAATTACAAACAAGTTCTGCTCTCTGATGATCTTAAGTTACGTATTCAATTTCAAATCTGATTAACTTACAACCATGTTAACCAGATTTCACTTATTTCCCACAGTGCATACATCAGGCATTGCTCACAGCCTTCCGTCATCCTGTTGATTTTGCAATCTAGTCTATATTCTTCTTTATATCACTCACTCTCTGGTCTGGCACTTTGCCACTTACTTACATTTATTTCACTAAAAATATTTCCAACCAAATCTTTATATATCCCTTTCAGCTTTAGCGTTTTTCACTTGCTACTGAGTTAAGTATCAATATGACAGTGAACTTGTGCAGTTTCTGATAAAATCATTTTGATAAGAGCCAAGTTCAATGAGATGAAGTTCGCATTAGTTCGGGTGAAAGCCCGATTATACATTGTTGTGTTAATAGCCAAGCATCATACTGACAAGGACAATATGTAGATGCATCACTGAGTTTACTAATAGTTCGCAGCATGTTTTCTTTTTAAATTAAAACAAAACAAGCAGCAATTGCATTTCACATTTAGTGACAATCCAAAATGGTTTTAAACTCATTTACATACAGCTGTTAAATTTACAGCTGTACAAATTTTCTAATATACAGCATCCCTTATGTATTTATTTCACAAAGGACACATCATCAGAGGGTAGCAAGTAACTGAAAATTGTTGAAATCCACTGAAGCATTTTATCAGTTATTGAGGTGAAAAGGCAATATTTATGAGAGACAAGCAAACAGAATGATGATTGAATGTAAAATTCAAATTCTCATTAGTAGCTTCCCCACACAGGATGGTAAATGCCACAGCAGATCATTTAATTGTCATTAAAGATGGACTATTTTATCTCAGTTTCAATTCATTAGGGTTACAAACTTAGTCACACTAATTAAAAGAAAGTCATATCAGTCACTGAACTGGGAGTCAACCTATGTAGGCGCAACATACTGAAACCTACAGAACATTCCAACTATTTTCTCATAAATTAATATATAGACCTAATGTAGGAATGCATTGACCAGATCCATTTTCTGCATTAAACAAAGATAATAACTTTATAATTGCTTTATTTGATGTATTTTCTTGTCATATAAAATGTATTATTTAATTTTACTAATGTATAATCATACTTACTTTAATATGTAGAATGGTGAAGCAGTAGATAAAATCCCAGTTTCTGAGTCAGATTCTCTCGTTTGATTCTCACCACAGAATTTGATGACCAAGGAAGATGCATTCATGATGTGCTAAACCGGAACAACCTGCAAATCGTTCCAACCTTTAAAAGAAAATTGTAGCAACAAAGCGCGGTTTGATACTGATCCCAGCTGGCATAGTTTCAGGACCTGCCTCTGTCCATTAACCATGGTAGAGATCATGGAGTTGTGGTCGGATCAGCTTTCAGACTGAGAACTGAAGACATAAGGATGATAGATCATTCAAAATTGTGAGAACATGGAAATCTTAAGCTTTATCTTACATATGTTCAAATTGTAGGAATAAAAAAAAGACACATAGATGTTTTCAATTTAGGAATTATTCAACACAAGCCAGCAACAGATTAGGTGTCACCAGGTGAATTAAAAGCTTATGACATCTATGTCTATATTTCTGCATATAACCAGGTTTTGCTCTGACAGCAGAATCATATCCATAGCATGGTTTCATGTAATTAACACACTAGTGTAAGGAAAAGATAGAACACATTCATATACGAAATGTTATGCCAGTGGGTGGTTAGTCAGAGATAAATGGAAATAACTCTCACATCTAAGATAGAAATTTGTGGATCCAAATTGCACTCCATAAACTTGAGCACCTAACCTCGACTGAACAGTGTAGTGCTGAAGGAATGCAACACTGTTGAAGGTACATTTCTCAGATAATACTTTTATAAATGAAGCTTCTTTTGTCCTCTCATTGAATGTTGCCATGAAATTATGCCAAAAAATGGTAGCATTCTTCCCAGTGTTTGGGCCAACATTTATCTCCCAAACATCATCATGAAAAAGAGTATCTACTTATTTTTATTTGTGAAGTATTTTTGTTTGATGTATGAATGACCCTCGACATTGCAAAAGTGGTGACATTTCAAAAAGAACATCAGTGGTTCTTTAATTGTTTTTGTGTTCTCAGGTCATGGAAGGTGCCATTATGCAAATGTAAGTTCTTTTTACAGACATTCTATTGAACATATTCCTATAATTGGTTCAGCTTGCATAACAGTGTCTTCGGCAGAACGAGAGTGGGCCCAGCCTCCCGAGCATATGCGGCAGCAGTGGCAACAGATTCAGCTCCTCTCAGCATAGGTGGCAGCAAGACTTGTGGAGAAGAGGGAGTCGAGTGCAGGAAAAATGAGCCCAGTGCGGAGGCAGCATCAGTGAGTTAGGCCTAGTGCCAAAAGAAGGCATTTGAGGATCAGTGACTTAATCGTTGCCTGGGTCAGGCACGAGGGCATCATGGCAACATCCACCACAGGGATAATTTCTGATGTTGGCATGCTCATGTGGGTGGTGGCGAAGGTGAATTGGCCCAGCAGCAAAAGATAGTGCCTGAGGATCGGTGATGTCTACGTTAGTTGGATCTGGTGAGGCAGTGATGGTCCTGAGCCAGCTCAGAACTTGTACTGAGATAAACTTCTCTTTAAGCTATGTCTGTTCATTTCTCTTGTTCTTAAACAATCAAAATGGCACCAGATTATGGTGACATGTGAAAATGTTTCATTCCTTTTTATGATATTTTACTGTAAAATAAACATGACAATCATTCCTTCACTCATTCTAAGCAGTGGGAAATGTGCTTCCACAACAGTCAAGGACAATCACTTACTATTTGGAAGATGTAAGTCCTGGTTGGTTCAAGAAATAAAGAAACTTTGAAGTACAAATACACCCATCACTAAAAGATGTTCTGCAGGTTAACCAGGCCAGAAAAAAAGAAATCAAACAATAGGCTTTATTCTGGAGGGTTAGAATTTGAAAAGTAGGAAAGTTATGCTAAGCCTTTAATTGAACCTTAGAGTACACCAAGAGCACTATATGTAGTTCTAATCAACTTTTTATAAGGGCCAGCAGGTGCTGAAGAGGATGGGGAGAAGTCTTACAAGAATGATATCAGAAGTGTGTGAACATAAATCTCAAGAAATGATCAATAGACTGCATCTCCTTCATCCTGAAAAAAGAATGCTGAGAGATGAATGGAAGTGTTTAAAATTTTGAAAGGGTTTGGTGACTTGATTGCAGAGACAATGTTTCCTGTTTTGCGGAAGTGTGCAACTAGCAGCCATCGATATAGAAGTGTCACCAAGAAACCAATAGGGAATTTAATAGAAGCTTCTTCACCCAGATAGTGTGGTGAGAACATAGAGAGCAGTTGAAGAGAATATTGTAGATCTGTTTAAGGGAAGTGAGCTACATATTTCAGGAGCAATGAATAAAGGGTTATGGTGGTGGATTTAGATGAGGGAAAGTAGGAGAAGGCCCAAGTGGAGCCTAAACACCGGTTTGAATGATTTGGCAAATGGTCTCTTTCTGTGCAATGTAATCCTCTTTTAGCATGTTGCCATAAACTATCAAAAATAGAGTCACCATCATCTTCATTGAGTAATGCATGGGATGATACAAACTGGGAATATATATATATATATTCATGTTTAATGCCTTCTTTGATATGTTTGCACTTTCTTGAGCTTAGAAGAATGAGAAGCAATCTTATGGAAACATGCAAAATTCTTACGACACTGACAAGGGAGATGCAAGAAGGATCCTTTCCTGGCTGGGGAGTTGAGAACCAGACAACACAATCTCAGAATAAGAGATATTGGACTGAGAACAGGAACTATTTCTTCACTTAGAATGCAGCAAAATTTTGGAATTCTTCATCCCAGAGGACAGTGGGAACTCATTCACTGAGAATACTCAGGACAGAAATGTTTAGATGTAAAAGCTATTAAAGAGACCAATGGATGTTGGGGTAATGCAGAAAATGTGGTATTGAGATAGAAGATCAACCACAATCTATTTGAAATGTGAAGCGTGCTTGAGGGGCTGAATAGACTATTTCAATCCTTTTCCCATGTACTTGTGTGTTATTGTAGTCGGGAGAAGAATGGTAACAGGCACACATTTAATATTGAAATGCTCTTCCTACCATGACTTTCTGGCTGTCTGCTGTCTGACTAGCAGACAAGTCTTGAAACCATGTTAATTATTCGCTGACAGTTTCCTGTGATCACCCCGTTGGGTGAAATTGTAAATCAATTTTATTTTGTGATGAATTGGTTTCAGAATGATATGTTACAAGTCATCTGGCAAAAGGCATCTTCAATTCAGAGGTTCACAGATCAGGTGCTGAGGGAGTTCAGACATTGGGACAATCAACTAAACCACTACATGGTACATTCAGTGTCAGGAATCCTTTTATTCTGCTTCAGATAAAACTACATGCAAGTTAGGATTTGTATCTGTTTCAGTTAAAGCATTAGTCCTTCTTGCTGGTATCACTGCTTTGTCATTATAATATTATTGAGAGGAGAGGAAAATTTGTCTTTAAAATGAACACATGGGGTTGAATCTTAATTTTTGTTAGCAAAGTGTCATTTACATTGAGGTTTACAGAGAGTTTCAGTTGGTAAGTTTCAGTGAGATATCTTGCAGTGTCTTAGCAAACTCTCTTCACTAATTACCTACCCCATTCCTATGGTGCTTCTTATCTAATTCTATCCCCATTATATCACTTGCTGTACCCAAAATAACTCACCACTGCTGGGATATCCCAAATTGAGGTAGCATATTTGGCACTGGTGTCATCTTTAAAAGGTTGTTGTGCATCCAGGAAAGCACTGTCAGTCCTGAAATGTCCTGTACAGCTCCTGACAACTTGATTCAATCCATTGCATTTGGAAGGTTTACACCAAATGATTGTCTCTTCTGTTGAAAATTCCAAATGCTAATTTAAAAAAAGGTCAAAATGGCAAGAAATGTAAAGATTTCATGTCCCATTGAATGAAGCATCTCAACCAATATCATCATCATCTTCAATGCACAAAACCACAAAGGCTGAAGAAACTTACTAAGTGTGACAGCATTGGTGGAGAGAAATACAATTAAAGTTTTCAAACCACTGTCCCTTCTTCAGAACTGATAGCAACTAGGAAAAAGTGATATTTATGCTGTTGACACGGGTTGGAGGAAAAAGAGTGAGCGGAGAAGTGGAGACAGAGTCCAAAGAAAAATAAAATGTTAGGTAGGCAAAGACTCACTAACTATCAACAACCCCATGTCTGTCTAACTTTTCTTTTGTCTCTCTCTGGGCTCTGACTCCATGTATCTACACACTCCCCAGCACCTGCCCCCCACCCACCCTCACCCCAACACCCCACCCCCAACCCTGCCCAATCAACAACATAAATACTGTTTCCTAGCTACTATCCATTCAAAAGAAGGGTCAATGAAGTGGAAACATTAACACTCCTCTCTCTCCACAGATGCTACCAGACCTACTGAGTTTTTTTGAGGATCTTTTGGTTTTGTCTGTTTCAGATGTCCAGCATCGGCAGTTCTTTGTTTCATTTTACCATCATAATTTTCCTTTGTCCCTTCCTCTTCCTTCTTACTCTTTTTCTTATCTCCTCTTTCTCTCCTTTCTTACTGTTGTCTTCAGAATTGTGTATGGCAGAAATAAGAATAGATCCAATTAATTAGATCAGGTCACTTAAATATGCTTGAAAAATTGTTTCAATTTTCCACTTATTTAACCTGAGAAGTTTCCTGACATATTCGAATAAAAAAATTACACTTGCACAATAGCAAATATTTAAAAGTTTAGTTTAATTAATTATTGAAATTTAAATCATCTACAAGCTTACAATTTCAACAGCATAAATGCAGAACAAATTAATATTCAAAAAAGTGCATAAGTGTGAAGAAAAGTGTATTAATATTAAATGCTATTTAATACAGATTTATGTCAATACAAATTTTAATGCTAGTAGGAAGAGGATTTGCAGCTCAAATTGTTTTAATGCCTCAATTTCAACTGTTAGACCAGCTCTTAATGTCAACAGACGCAATAATAATCATGGATGTGTCAGGAAATTTGAGCTTCTGCATTGCGTGTGATCAGCATGTCTGATGTAGATTATACTCAAAATTGTGCCTTTGCTAAAAACTGCTTTGCCTCTCTCAACTATCCCAGTATTGAGTTTCCATGCAATCTTTTTGGCATGACCTGCAAGGAACCAGCACAAGCAAGCAACATTTTAAAGTGCAACATTCCAAACAGTAAAATGTGTTTTTTTTCTTATTTATTCATATATTTAACAGTGGAAAATTGATGCATTTTGAGGAACTATTGAAAATGGATGTATCATGAACTATTAGTAGTTTAGCCACATGTAGGCCAATCTGGGTAAGAACAATGGATCTTGTTGCCTAAAGGACATTAATAAACATGCATGTGAGTCCAGCAATGTGGTTGACTCTTAATTGCCCTCTGAAACAGCCCTTGCAAGCCACTCAATTTAGGGGCAATTAGGGATGGATAAGTGCTGGCCTTGCCAGTAATGCCCATAGCACTTGCAAGAAGAAAGAAAATATTTTTGTGAATTAAGAAAAAATACACTCAAAAGGTTTTATGATGTATATATTATTGTCCTCCGGTCCAAAAGAAACAACTCATTTTTGATGTCTCCCTAGGCCTGCAATCTAAAACAATCTAGTTAATTATTAAAATTGTTTTTGAACACAGGGGGTGATGACCAGTTTTGTGTGTGGGATGTGCTTCTAGCGCCATATTTTTATAACTTAATTGAAAGGTTGTAGAAACACAATTGGTGTTGAAAAGGCTCATCATTTGTAGCTGATATCCCAATTTCAGACGCATTATGATAACAGAGTCAATGCAACTGAGTAGGAGATCCTAAGCTTCAGTGTATCCCTCACAGAGCAGCAGAGTAGATCTTTTCTCTTAAATTCCTGTGCACCAAAATGCATTTTGAATTCTCCATTGTTTCTAATGCATCAGAAAGTGAAGCATAGTAACCGGACATTATTATACCAGTCCAATTTAGTTAATCTCCTGAACAGAGTTAAATACAACTTGTTGAAAGTTTATGATAGCCTCTTAGTTGCCTTCAAGATCATATGCCAAATTGCCAAGATTAGTCACGCATTCCAGTCCACACCTTGTATGTTGCATTCACTTGGATGGATCTCTAGGACTACTAATGTAGAAACTACTGTACTCCATTGGTTACTGGATCATCTTCATCCTGACTTCCGCCAACAACATTTAAACCCTTACTGAAGACAGCTCTATTAAACAAATTATTTTTATTGACCATTCACTGTTGTTTCTTGGGATATTATGACATTATATTCTTCTAATTTTCCATCTAAGTGCTTAAAGTTTGTTCGATTAGTTTTTATTTTGTACTGTAGTATAAATACCATTCAGAAAAGAAAGAGAAAAGGAACAGGCGCAGGTCATTCAGCCATCCAAGCATGCTCCATCAATGTATATGATCATGACTAATCTACTCCACGTCTCTACTCCTCTAAAACAGTCTATTGCATGTTAGTGAGGGAAATTACATAAACAAATTCAAAAAAAGTTGGCTTGTTTCCATTAAAGTGAATGTCACATGGAGATTCGATGGAAATTTCAAAATCATGAAATCTAGACAACAAAGGGAATCAGCCATAATGTGGGCGGCACGGTGGCACAGTGGTTAGCACTGCTGCCTCACAGCACCGGAGACCCGGGTTCAATTCCCGCCTCAGGCGACTGACTGTGTGGAGTTTGCACGTTCTCCCCGTGTCTGCGTGGGTTTCCTCCGGGTGCTCCGGTTTCCTCCCACAGTCCAAAGATGTGCAGGTCAGGTGAATTGGCCATGCTAAATTGCCCGTAGTGTTAAGTAAGGGGTAAATGTAGGGGTATGGGTGGGTTGCGCTTCGGCGGGTCGGTGTGGACTTGTTGGGCCGAAGGGCCTGTTTCCACACTGTAATGTAATCTAATGTAATCTAATCTAAAAAAAAATAGATAGAAAGATCTGTTTCCACTGGAAGCAAGGTCAAGAACTAAGGTATTCTGACTTGTGGTGATTGACAGATAAAGCAAAGCATTAGGCAATAATATTTGGCTAATTCTCTCATTTCCTATCGCTCTCCTTTAGAAAGTGATTAATATAATACAAAAGTAAATAATAATTCATTGGCTTACAGAGCTTTTATGTGAATGTATTGGCTTACAAATATACTCTGTGCCAAGTCAGAATAGTGAGTGACTTAGAGAGAAGCTTGCACATGTATCTGCTGCCATTGTCCTTTTTGGTGGTACAGGTCACAGGTTTGGAAGTTGCTGTCTAAGGAGTCTTGGTGAGTTACCATAGTACATTTTATAGACACTGAACACTGCTGCTACTGTACATCACTGGTGAAGGGAATGAATGTTTAATGCACTGGATGGCATAACAATCAAGTAGGCTGTTTTGTTGTGAATGGTGTAGAGCTACTTCAGTGTGGTTGACGCTAAAACAAAATATATGTTCTCAGTGTGCTATTTTATAAACTCTCTCTGAATTACACTCAACTCATAACATTGACAGTGCACTCAGTTATAGATCTAATAGCTTGTTCAGTGATGGTTCATGACTATCTCAGTTATACATGGTCAAGGGCGGAATTGGTTAGACATTGATTACTGAGGAATTACTTCTGCAGAATTGGTTTCCAAGTAAGGGAGCATAAGTGATCATTTAAATATCAAAGTAGTATTTTGATGAAGCAGACAGATAATAACATTTCTCAAGATGTTCTTTGATGATTGCAAAATATCACCACCAGTGAGTCCTCAGATATAGGATTAGTCCTTGTCTATGTGTGGCTTGACCTGAAAAATATCCAAGCTTGGGCTGATAATTAGCAATTGACATTTGTTGGGAGTAACACACCTTATCAACTATAAGGTTTAAGGTAACAGATATATGAGATAATCTACCACTTGCAAGTCACCCTCCAGGTCTAATTCCTCTCTGACCTGGA